>NC_058085.1:60427174-61717295 GCF_014858855.1 Bufo gargarizans | reverse complement strand
TGTCACACCAAGTGTATTTAACCATCAATAGTGTGGTTATTTTTTAGTCATATCCCAGTCTAATTCTGTCAGTGAACGTATACCTGTCACCCAGCGCCTAAATACTAGGCCTCAAGTTTATATCCAGCTAAATCTGTCGTTACTGCTGTACTGTTGTGGCTGGGCAAGTTATTTAATGTCCGTCAAAGCAAATTTTTTGTTCTGGGTTGAAATACAATTCCCAATTTAGCAATTTCCTAATTTAGTGGTTTCTGCTGTATCAGGCCTACTTTAAATACATCCCTAAAAGGGTATATCAGAATCAAGTTGCTGATAGGGTCATTCTCAATAACTTCACACACACGCTACTGTGCATATCCCAGTCTAATTCTGTCCGTAAAACGTATACCTGTCACCCAGCGCCTAAATACTAGGCCTCAAGTTTATATCCAGCTAAATCTGTCGTTACTGCTGTACTGTTGTGGCTGGGCAAGTTATTTAGTGTCCGTCAAAGCAAATTTTTTGTTCTGGGTTGAAATACAATTCCCAATTTAGCAATTTCCTAATTTAGTGGTTTCTGCTGTATCAGGCCTACTTTAAATACATCCCTAAAAGGGTATATCAGAATCAAGTTGCTGATAGGGTCATTCTCAATAACTTCACACACACGCTACTGTGCATATCCCAGTCTAATTCTGTCTGTAAAACGTATACCTGTCACCCAGCGCCTAAATACTAGGCCTCAAATTCATAGTCAGCTAAATCGGTGGTTACTGCTGTGCCTGTATTAGTGTAATACGGTACCTAAATAGATAGCCAGATAGTGTTAGGTGTCTGTAAAAAAAGGCCTGAATTTGAATTCAATACATTGGGCCAAATAATATTTTTGTTGTTGTGGTGAACGATAACAATGAGGAAATCATCTAGTAAGGGACGCGGACGTGGACATGGTCGTGGTGGTGTTAGTAGACCCTCTGGTGCTGGGAGAGGACGTGGCCGTTCTGCCACATCCACACGTCCTAGTGTACCAACTACCTCAGGT
This sequence comes from Bufo gargarizans, assembly GCF_014858855.1. Lineage (NCBI taxonomy): Eukaryota > Metazoa > Chordata > Amphibia > Anura > Bufonidae > Bufo > Bufo gargarizans. Next base: position 61,716,274 of record NC_058085.1, on the reverse strand, counting down.
CCCAGTAGCCGCCAGAATTTACAGCGATATATGGTGGGGCCCCATGCCATTCTAAGGATGGTAAGGCCTGAGCAGGTACAGGCATTAGTCAATTGGGTGGCCGACAGTGGATCCAGCACGTTCACATTATCTCCCACCCAGTCTTCTGCAGAAAGTGCACAGATGGCGCCTGAAAACCAACCCCATCAGTCTGTCACATCACCCCCATGCATATTAGGGAAACTGTCTGAGCCTCAAGTTATGCAGCAGTCTCTTATGCTGTTTGAAGACTCTGCTGGCAGGGTTTCCCAAGGGCATCCACCTAGCCCTTCCCCAGCGGTGGAAGACATAGAATGCACTGACGCACAACCACTTATGTTTCCTGATGATGAGGACATGGGAATACCACCTCAGCAAGTCTCTGATGATGAAACATAGGTGCCAACTGCTGCGTCTTTCTGCAGTGTGCAGACTGAACAGGAGGTCAGGGATCAAGACTGGGTGGAAGACGATGCAGGGGACGATGAGGTCCTAGACCCCACATGGAATGAAGGTCGTGCCACTGACTTTCACAGTTCGGAGGAAGAGGCAGTGGTGAGACCGAGCCAACAGCGTAGCAAAAGAGGGAGCAGTGGGCAAAAGCAGAACACCCGCCGCCAAGAGACTCCCCCTGCTACTGACCGCCGCCATCTGGGACCGAGCACCCCAAAGGCAGCATCAAGGAGTTCCCTGGCATGGCACTTCTTCAAACAATGTGCTGACGACAAGACCCGAGTGGTTTGCACGCTGTGCCATCAGAGCCTGAAGCGAGGCATTAACGTTCTGAACCTTAGCACAACCTGCATGACCAGGCACCTGCATGCAAAGCATGAACTGCAGTGGAGTAAACACCTTAAAAACAAGGAAGTCACTCAGGCTCCCCCTGCTACCTCTTCTGCTGCTGCCGCCTCGGCCTCTTCCTCCGTCTCTGGAGAAACGTTGGCACCTGCCGCCCAGCAAACAGGGGATGTACCACCAACACCACCACTACCTCAACCATGTCACACGGCATCTCAACCATGTCACACGGCAGCGTTCAGCTCTCCATCTCACAAACATTTGAGAGAAAGCGTAAATTCCCACCTAGCCACCCTCGATCCCTGGCCCTGAATGCCAGCATTTCTAAACTACTGCCCTATGAAATGCTGTCATTTAGGCTGGTGGACACAGACAGCTTCAAACAGCTCATGTCGCTTGCTGTCCCACAGTATGTTGTTCCCAGCCGCCACTACTTCTCCAAGAGAGCCATGCCTTCCCTGCACAACCAAGTATCCGATAAAATCAAGTGTGCACTGCGCAACGCCATCTGTAGCAAGGTCCACCTAACCACAGATACGTGGACCAGTAAGCACGGCCAGGGACGCTATATCTCCCTAACTGCACACTGGGTAAATGTAGTGGCAGCTGGGCCCCAGGCGGAGAGCTGTTTGGCCCACGTCCTTCCGCCGCCAAGGATCGCAGGGCAACATTCTTTGCCTCCTGTTGCCACCTCCTCCTTCTCGGCTACCTCCTCCTCTTCTTCCACCTGCTCATCCAGTCAGCCACACACCTTCACCACCAACTTCAGCACAGCCCGGGGTAAACGTCAGCAGGCCATTCTGAAACTCATATGTTTGGGGGACAGGCCCCACACCGCACAGGAGTTGTGGCGTGGTATAGAACAACAGACCGACGAGTGGTTGCTGCCGGTGAGCCTCAAGCCCGGCCTGGTGGTGTGTGATAATGGGCGAAATCTCGTTGCAGCTCTGGGACTAGCCGGTTTGACGCACATCCCTTGCCTGGCGCATGTGCTGAATTTGGTGGTGCAGAAGTTCATTCACAACTACCCTGACATGTCAGAGCTGCTGCATAAAGTGCGGGCCGTCTGTTCGCGCTTCCGGCGTTCACATCCTGCCGCTGCTCGCCTGTCTGCGCTACAGCGTAACTTCGGCCTTCCCGCTCACCGCCTCATATGCGACGTGCCCACCAGGTGGAACTCCACCTTGCACATGCTGGACAGACTGTGCGAGCAGCAGCAGGCCATAGTGGAGTTTCAGCTGCAGCACGCACGGGTCAGTCGCACTGCAGAACAGCACCACTTCACCACGAATGACTGGGCCTCCATGCGAGACCTGTGTGCCCTGTTGCGCTGTTTCGAGTACTCCACCAACATGGCCAGTGGCGATGACGCCGTTATCAGCGTTACAATACCACTTCTATGTCTCCTTGAGAAAACACTTAGGGTGATGATGGAAGAGGAGGTGGCCCAGGAGGAGGAGGAGGAGGAGGAGGAAGAGGGGTCATTTTTAGCACTTTCAGGCCAGTCTCTTCGAAGTGACTCAGAGGGAGGTTTTTTGCAACAGCAGAGGCCAGGTACAAATGTGGCCAGCCAGGGCCCACTACTGGGGACGAGGACGAGGATGAGGAGGAGGTGGAGGAGGATGAGGATGAAGCATGGTCACAGCGGGGTGGCACCCAACGCAGCTCGGGCCCATCACTGGTGCGTGGCTGGGGGGAAAGGCAGGATGATGACGATACGCCTCCCACAGAGGACAGCTTGTCCTTACCCCTGGGCAGCCTGGCACACATGAGCGACTACATGCTGCAGTGCCTGCGCAACGACAGCAGAGTTGCCCACATTTTAACGTGTGCGGACTACTGGGTTGCCACCCTGCTGGATCCACGGTACAAAGACAATGTGCCCACCTTACTTCCTGCACTGGAGCATGATAGGAAGATGCGCGAGTACAAGCGCACATTGGTAGACGCGCTACTGAGAGCATTCCCAAATGTCACAGGGGAACTAGTGGAAGCCCAAGGCCAAGGCAGAGGAGGAGCAAGAGGTCGCCAAGGCAGCTGTGTCACGGCCAGCTCCTCTGAGGGCAGGGTTAGCATGGCAGAGATGTGGAAAAGTTTTGTCAACACGCCACAACTAACTGCACCACCACCTGATATGCAACGTGTTAGCAGGAGGCAACATTTCACTAACATGGTTGAACAGTACGTGTGCACACCCCTCCACGTACTGACTGATGGTTCGGCCCCATTCAACTTCTGGGTCTCTAAATTGTCCACGTGGCCAGAGCTAGCCTTTTATGCCTTGGAGGTGCTGGCCTGCCCGGCGGCCAGTGTTTTGTCTGAACGTGTATTCAGCATGGCAGGGGGCGTCATTACAGACAAACGCAGCCGCCTGTCTACAGCCAATGTGGACAAGCTGACGTTCATAAAAATGAACCAGGCATGGATCCCACAGGACCTGTCCATCCCTTGTGCAGATTAGACATTAACTACCTCCCCTTAACCATATATTATTGTACTCCAGGGCACTTCCTCATTCAATCCTATTTTTATTTTCATTTTACCATTATATTGCGAGGCTACCCAAAGTTGAATGAACCTCTCCTCTGTCTGGGCCTAAATATATGCCAATGGACTGTTCCAATGTTGGGTGACGTGAAGCCTGATTCTCTGCTATGACATGCAGACTAATTCTCTGCTGACATGAAGCCAGATTCTCTGTTACGGGACCTCTCTCCTCTGCCTGTGTGCTGGGCCTAAATATCTGCCAATGGACTGTTGCAGTGGTGGCTGACGTGAAGCCTGATTCTCTGCTATGACATGCAGACTGATTCTCTGCTGACATGAAGACAGATACTCTGTTACGGGACCTCTCTCCTCTGCCTGGGTGTTGGGCCTAAATATATGACAATGGACTGTTGCACTGGTGGCTGACGTGAAGCCTGATTCTCTGCTATGACATGCAGACTGATTCTCTGCTGACATGAAGACAGATTCTCTGTTAGGGGACCTCTCTCCTCTGCCTGGGTGCTGGGCCTAAATATCTGACAATGGACTGTTGCAGTGGTGGCTGACGTGAAGCCTGATTCTCTGCTATGACATGCAGACTAATTCTCTGCTGACATGAAGACAGATTCTCTGTTACGGGACCTCTCTCCTCTGCCTGGGTGCTGGGCCTAAATATATGCCAATGGACTGTTACAGTGGTGGCTGACGTGAAGCCTGATTCTCTGCTATGACATGCAGACTGATTCTCTGCTGACATGAAGCCAGATCCTCTGTTACGGGACCTCTCTCCTCTGCCTGGGTGCTGGGCCTAAATATATGACAATGGACTGTTACAGTGGTGGCTGACGTGAAGCCTGATTCTCTGCTATGACATGCAGACTGATTCTCTGCTGACATGAAGCCAGATCCTCTGTTACGGGACCTCTCTCCTCTGCCTGGGTGCTGGGCCTAAATATATGACAATGGACTGTTGCAGTGGTGGCTGACATGAAGCCTGATTCTCTGCTGACATGAAGCCAGATCCTCTGTTACGGGACCTCTCTCCTCTGCCTGGGTGCTGGGCCTAAATATATGACAATGGACTGTTGCACTGGTGGCTGACGTGAAGCCTGATTCTCTGCTATGACATGCAGACTGATTCTCTGCTGACATGAAGACAGATTCTCTGTTAGGGGACCTCTCTCCTCTGCCTGGGTGCTGGGCCTAAATATCTGACAATGGACTGTTGCAGTGGTGGCTGATGTGAAGCCTGATTCTCTGCTATGACATGCAGACTAATTCTCTGCTGACATGAAGACAGATTCTCTGTTACGGGACCTCTCTCCTCTGCCTGGGTGCTGGGCCTAAATATATGCCAATGGACTGTTACAGTGGTGGCTGACGTGAAGCCTGATTCTCTGCTATGACATGCAGACTGATTCTCTGCTGACATGAAGCCAGATCCTCTGTTACGGGACCTCTCTCCTCTGCCTGGGTGCTGGGCCTAAATATATGACAATGGACTGTTACAGTGGTGGCTGACGTGAAGCCTGATTCTCTGCTATGACATGCAGACTGATTCTCTGCTGACATGAAGCCAGATCCTCTGTTACGGGACCTCTCTCCTCTGCCTGGGTGCTGGGCCTAAATATATGACAATGGACTGTTGCAGTGGTGGCTGACATGAAGCCTGATTCTCTGCTGACATGAAGCCAGATCCTCTGTTACGGGACCTCTCTCCTCTGCCTGGGTGCTGGGCCTAAATATCTGACAATGGACTGTTGCAGTGGTGGCTGACGTGAAGCCTGATTCTCTGCTATGACATGCAGACTGATTCTCTGCTGACATGAAGCCAGATTCTCTGTTACGGGACCTCTCTCCTCTGCCTGGGTGCCTGGGCCTAAATATATGCCAATGGACTGTTCCAATGTTGGGTGACGTGAAGACTGATTCTCTGCTGACATGAAGACAGATTCTCTGTTACGGGACCTCTCTCCTCTGCCTGTGTGCTGGGCCTAAATATATGACAATGGACTGTTGCAGTGGTGGCTGACGTGAAGCCTGATTCTCTGCTATGACATGCAGACTGATTCTCTGCTGACATGAAGCCAGATCCTCTGTTACGGGACCTCTCTCCTCTGCCTGGGTGCTGGGCCTAAATATATGCCAATGGACTGTTGCAGTGGTGGCTGACGTGAAGCCTGATTCTCTGCTATGACATGCAGACTGATTCTCTGCTGACATGAAGCCAGATTCTCTGTTACGGGACCTCTCTCCTCTGCCTGGGTGCCGGGGCCTAAATATCTGAGAATGGACTGTTCCAGTGGTGGGTGACGTGAAGCCAGATTCTCTGCTATGGGACCTCTCTTCAGGCGCTGGATTAAGGCTCCAGTCTCTTCGGGGGCGTGGGTTCGAATCCCACTGCTGCCATCCTTGTCTTCTTTTGAAAATCTTCTCTGAGGTAGTTTACGGGTTTTGCTTATCCACCGTTAAAAAAAAACTAAATTAAGGGAACGCTTAAATCACACATGGGATCTCCATGAATAAAAGCTTCAAGTTGAAAGTCTTTAATGGTATAAATTGTGTAATTGGTTGAGAACAAAGTCACGTACTGATGGTCGGTGGAAAGCAAACTCATCAACCCATGGAAGGCTGGATTCCAAATCACCCCAAAAATCAAAGTAAAAAAATTCAAATCACAGGCGGTTCCAAATTGCGCGAATTTCATCACAGCAACTCATAATGTGAATCAGTAGTGTGAATCACCCAGGACCCGCTGCACCAACGTAAGGTCTGACAGTGGCTCTGAGGATTTCATCCCGGTACCTAACAGCAGTCAGGGAGAGAGTAATTGTCTGTGGCCACCACCAGCAAAAAACCATTCCCTTTTCGGAACTTGTCTTGCTGTTGCCTCTCCAGTGCGCACCTGTTGTCACTTTCATTTGCACTAAAGCAGGTGAAATGGATCCCTAATGGCCTATGCTTCCTAACTGGACAGATTGATATTCCTGAAGTTTAAGTGACTTGGGGGTTATGCCGTGATGCCTAAGTGTTCCCTTAACTTTTTTGTAGCTGTGTAATTTAAGGAGCATGCTCTTGAAATCTTTCCTGCCATCACATGAATATGTGTGTAGTTTTCCGGTCAGATGAGGTTTAAGAAAAGACAGTTGCGAGAATCCCTACTTTGTCCTGGTGGTTAATGACTGGAGCATAATCTCAATAAAAATATAGGCGTTCAGATTCATCTCACTTCCTCCAAGGAAGTTTGATGCCCTGGCATCTTGTGGGTAGCATGGCCGAGCGATCTAAGGCACTGGATTTAGGCTCTAGTCTCTTCAGAGGCGTGGGTTCAAATCCCACTGCTGCCAGCTTTTGAAGTTTGTAAGATCTTGAAGAGTTAATGACAGATAATCTCACTTACCGTAAAGAATCCTCTTCTATGTTTGTGTAGAAACCTTCTTTCCTCCAGACGCAGAGGATGTCCCCTCGTCACAGTCCTGGTGATAAATAGATGATGGGAGAGATCTCTGTACTAACCCCTTATATATTTATACATAGTTATTAGATCTCCCCTCAGTCGTCTTTTTTCTAAAGTGAATAACCCTAATTTTGATCATCTTTCAGGGTACTGTAGTCCACCCATTGCAGTCATTACTTTAGTTTAGTTGCCCTCCTCTGAACCCTCTCCAGCTCTGCTATGTCTGCCTTGTTCACAGGAGCCCAGAACTGTACACAGTACTCCATGTGTGGTCTGACTAGTGATTGGTAAAGTGGTAGGTCTATGTTCTCATCACGGGCATCTATGCCCCTTTTGATGCAACCCATTATCTTATTGGCTTTGGCAGCAGCTGCCTGACACTGGTTTCTACAGCTTGGTTTGCTGTTCACTAAAATTCCTAGGTCCTTTTCCATGTCAGTGTTACCTAGTGTTTTGCCATTTAGTATGTACGGGTGACTTGCATTATTACTTCCCATGTGCATAACTTTACATTTGTCAGTGTTAAACCTCATCTGCCACTTCTCTGCCTAAGCCCCCAATCTATCCAGATTCCTTAATAGCAGTATACTGTCCTCTTCCGTGTCAATTACTTTACACAGTTTAGTGTTATCTGCAAAAATTGACATTTTACTGTGCAAGCCTTCTATAATATCATTAATAAATATATTGAAGAGAATAGGGCCCAATACAGACCCCTGAGGTACTCCACTAGTGACAGTGACCCAATCTGAGTGTGTACCGTTAATAACCACCCTCTGTTTTCTATTATTGAGCCAGTTACCCACCTACAGACATTTTCTTCCAGTCCGAGCATTCTCATTTTATATACTAACCTTTTATGCGGTACAGTGTCAAATGCTTTGGAGAAGTCCAGATATATGACATCCATTGATTCACCGTTGTCAAGTCTAGAACTTACCTCCTCATAGAAACTGGTTAAATTAGTTCGACATGACCGATCCCTCACAAAGCCATGCTGATATGGCGTTATTTGCTTATTTTCATTGACATACTCCAAGATAGCATTTCTTAGAAAACCTTCTAACAGTTATCCCATGACAGATGTTAAACTTACCGACCTATAGTTTCCGGGCTCTGTTTTTGGACCCTTTTTGAATATTGACACCACATTTACTATGCGCCAATCCTGTGGAACACGCCCTGTAAGTATAGAGTCCGTAAATATCATAAATAAGGGTCTGGCTATGACATTACTTAATTTTCTTAGGATACAGGGGTCTATGCCATCTGGTCCTGGCGATTTGTTTATTTTAAGCTTTTTAAAACGCCACTGTACTTCTTCCTGGGTCAGACAAGGCATTTGACCCTTTTTCTGATCTTTCAGAAGGAAGAAAAAATTAGACTCACAATGGATCCTGTCTGTGTAGCAGCTGTAAGGCCTGTATGGTCCCATCAAAATTGGCTTGTGATTTGGTAGCCAAAAGCAGGAGTGGGTACAAAACACAGAAAACGTGTAAATATTCCATTCACATGTCATCTCTGTTTTGGATCCACTCCTGTTTTTTTTTGCATTAGCAATACTGATAGATTACTGACCAAATGCTGACCGAGTGAAGGATTCACAGACAGGATCCATTTTTTGTAGGTTATTGTTCTGACGGATAAAAGGAAGGGCAAAATAATCAGTGACGTCCAAACTTACTGCTGACACCCTCTCCACTCTGTCGGGGGGCTCTACTTGTATAAGCGTTTAATAGAACAGGTTCTGTAGACATCTATGTGGAGTCAGCTGATGGCGGTGTAAAAGGAGTGCGCTTCTTCTTGGTGCTAACATTGACCTGTAAGGCTGAGTTCATACTTGAGTTATTTTGTCCGTTTTGGCCCAATGACTGCCCAAATAAGTGAAGTGTGCAGTGATTCTAAGAGCGACGCCTGTCATGTGCATGTTATACTGACTCACGGTATAGTTTCACTACCACAGCAGACTCCCTATGCGTGTTACTGCAAGGCACAGTGTTCTACACCACTATAAAGTCTCTCTGCAGCCAGGAAATAGCAGTTTTTTTTAACGAAATTCACTGTGAATATATTTGGATCGAACAGATTTTTTTCCGAAATTTAAAAAAATGAGCTGATCTCTAATACTTAGGTGTGTTCCTGACTTGTACTTCATCCTGGATTCTGCTAACCGTCTGATCCCTGCCTGCTTGCCTTGACTCTCCTGTTGCCGATCCGTATTGCCTGACCTGTACCTGTGCCGCCTGCCCTGACCTTTTGCCTGTCTGACTATGCCTCTACCTTATCCATCGGTCCTGCACTGTTGCTCCTGGTAACGACTCCGCCTGTATTTCTGGTACCTTTCTCAGGTACCTCTTGGTCCGCCTGGACCAGCTGCCTTGCGTACCTATCCTCCTTAATAGGTAGCGACCTGGTGTTTCCCTCAGGAAAGTCTATCCCCACCATCAGGGGTATTGTGAAGAATTGAGGTGTTCATTTAGACAATGCCCTTAGAGGAGGTAGGACACGTGGCACAGAGGGCTCACACCTGCGGGTTCGTGACATAACCACTGCACAGAGTAAACATTTACTGTAGACCCCCATTGCAGAGGTTAATTGTTATGATAAATAACCATCTTTGGTATGTCTGTAAGATATAAGTAAGAAGCCGAACCGAGCCAAGCTGACCTCACTGACGCACAGCAGGCATGGACATCAAAGTGGAGGTAACCAAAACTGTACCCTTAACATCATACCGGTCCAGGACAAGCTTGGGACCTTGTACCAGGAAGTGCTGCTATGAACTAAAGGGAGAAGAAAGGGAAGAACCCTCCTGATGGAACCAGGCCAACCGAGAACCCACCTGCCTGCCTAGCTTCAAGGTCAGAGGCAGTGTTATGGGTTTCACAAGACCTAGTTACATGGCACTAGCAAGGAGACACAGGGACTGAAGAGTGGTAAGAGGTTACAGGACCTGTGCAGCGTACATAGCTGCAGCTTATATGGTTGAGCATGGCAGCAAGTGTGAATGTGGACAGAGGAATGCACAATCTATATTGACATTTTGTAGCTCCCGGGAGTCTCCTTCCCGGTGGTGACAGAGGTGTCCTTGATGTAATTTGTATTAGGTGCAGGCAAGGCAATGTCCCTCATATTTGTGACACCAGCACCCATAGGTGCAAATAGATACAATAACATAGAGTAGAGTTTAGTTGGGCATAGGTTAACATTAACTGGAAATCACTTGAGGTAGGTATTAGTGATGAGCGAGCATGCTCGGCCGAACTGCTGTTCGGCTCAAGCATCGCTATGCTCGGCAGATCCGAGTGCTCAGCCGAATAATTTGAGTGCTTAAATACAATGGAAGTCAATGGGAGAACCCCAGGCACCCCCTGCTCAGAAGAGAAGAGGGTGTATGGTTCATAAAAAAAGGTTAGAAATTGATGGAAACCCCATCAAAATGGATTGGAAACAGCATTAAGGGGATAGCTGGATGCGTCTTAGACTCCTATTTCTGTATGTACAACATACAATAGACAACCACACAAAGGCTGTATGCCAAAAGCCAGGTATGTGCAAGCGATCAATCTATCCATGAGACAGATGACAGGCTTAGTCAGCATACCTTACAATGGCAGCCTTGTGCACTATGAGAATATTACGAATATTCTAAAAAACGAATATATAGCAATATAGCGAATATTATGTAATAATTATGTAGTAAGTCAGTGATAATATCTGACACTGGAAAAGCTGGGTAATAAATCAATGTAGATCGCGAGTTATTACCCAGCTTTCCCAGTGTCAGATATCATCCTAGTGTAGATCGCGAATATTCTAATCGCAAATTTTCCATGCAAAAGGCTACACTAATAAGCTTGTCATAAGACTCAGTCTAATATTCTTGTCAGAAGACTATGAAACCAATAGAGGGTGCTATTGAGTTATGAACAGCGCCCTCTATTGGTTTCATAGTCTTCTGACAAGAATATTTGTCTCGTCATAAGACTGTGAAACCAATAGAGGACGCTGTTTAAAACTCAATAGCACCCTATATAGGTTTCATAGTCTTTTGACAAGAATATTTGTCTCGTCATAAGACTGTGAAACCAATAGAGGACGCTGTTCATAATTCAATAGCACCATCTATTGGTTTTCATAGTCTTATGACAGCTGAAAAACAAGGCAGATTCTGCTCATTTGCATGTCTTTCGCATATGGCCATGTTTATGCAAATTTGTTTTTACATGACAAAACTGTATAGAAAGGTTATTGAATATTATCTTAGGACAATTAGAAAAATGATATTGATCTAGGTGTGCAGGTCCACCCAAGCCATCCAACAGATGCCAAATAACTTTGAGGTTTACTGGTTCTCAGTCAGATGAGAGCTGTTTTGGAATATCTCATAGTGCACAAGGCTGCCATTGTAAGGTATGCTGACTAAGCCTGTCACCTGTCTCATGGATAGATTGACGACTTGCACATACCTGGCTTTTGGCATATAGTCTTTGTGTGGTTGTCTATTGTATGTTGTACATAATAGGAGTCTAAGATGCATCCAGCTATCCTCTTAATGCTGTTTTCAAACCGTCAGAACAATAACCTACAAATTTCTAACCTTTTTTTATGAACCAGACAACCTCTTTTCTTCCGAGCAGAGGGTGCCTGGTTGTCTCCCATTGACTTCCATTATACTCGGGTGCTCGGCCGAGCACATGAATATAGCAATGTGTTCGGGCCGAACACCCAAATACTTTGGTGCTCGCTCATCACTAGTAGGTATGCCAATTTATTGCCATAGAAGGGATAGTTATAGTCCATACAATAAGAATTCACAACTAGGTTGCTGCTGCCTCCCACTATAGCAGGTTGGGGTAGGATCTTTACTAAATTTCAGTGCTCTGGTCACACTAAATGTTCCTTTAACTTCAGGCTGACCCATATTATCTCCAGGTGTAGAGTATACTATAGCCTATAATTCACATGGCCAGTATATATACACAGGTGAAACTCGAAAAATTAGAATATCGTGCAAAATTCCATTTATTTCAGTAATGCAAATTAAAAGGAATTGCATTAATGCAGCTTAAAATTTGAGTTTTGTGAAAAGGTTACATATTCTAGGCTCAAAGTGTCACACTCTAGTCAGCTAATTAATCCATACCCCCTGAGCAAAGGGTATTTTAAAATTGTGACTTTGGAGTTTCATAAGCTGTAAGCCATAATCATCCAAATTATAACAAATAAAGGCTTGAAATATCTCGCTTTGCATGTAATGAGTCTATCTCATCGGTTAGTTTCACCTTTTAAGTTGCATTACTGAAATAAATGAACTTTGCACGATATTCCAATTTTTTCGCGTTTCACCTGTATATGTCTTATTTCCATTTCCAATTTCCATTAATATTGTCCACATTGTTTATGGAGGAAAGTGGCTCCAAATACAGCTTTGCGCTAAACCGTAGATCGTGGATAGGCACTGTAGGCTACTCCCGTTCACCGAATGCTAGTAGAGTCCATAGATTGAACTACCACTCATCTCCACTAGGCTTTCCCTTTCTGTCACACTGGGTCATTTACCTGAGGTTCTTCACCTTTGGATCCCTTTGGGTTGCACATAAGCTTTAACTTAACTTCCTGCCTCCTTGCTACTTTTATGTGTCAGGGCACCAATACCACCTAGGGGGTGACTGGGGTGCCTGCCTGTAAGGTTGTTATCAGGTGACAATAGCTCACCTCATGCAAACCCTAGCAGCCTGTCTTAGTTATGTCTGACCTGATTTCCTTTATCTAGGAAAATTCATACTCAGGGGACTCTTGAATGGCCCCTGTACCTGCCTCCGTGCCTGGTGTGCCGCCTCATGGCCTCCGTGCCACCTCCATGCCTGGCGTGCCACCTCAGGGCCTCCGTGCCTGGTGTGCCACCTCAGGGCCTAGCATACCGCCTCAGGGCCTCTGTGCCGCCTCAGGGCCTCTCTGCCGCCTCATGGCCTCCGTGCCTGGTATGCCGCCTCATGGCTTCTGTGCCTGGTGTTGTCTAATGGGCCTGTGTCCTAATGCTGCTGCCACTTGCTTCTGTGCATGCCTGCTGCCACTTGCCTCTGTGCATGGCCTACTGCCACTTGCCTCCGGGCATAGCCTGCTGCCACTTGACACCAGGCAGGCCTGCAGCCACTTGCGTCCGGGCCTGGCCAGTGGTCACTTGCCTTCGGGCAGTGGTCTACTTCTTAACCAGTACACAAGATTCTGCATAGTTAAAAGCGTATAGACCTAAAAGATTTAAGTCTGCAACGTTGTCAATTTAACGCAGCCTGAAAAATGTTAAATCCACATTCAGTCCTCATTATAGAACCAGGTGATACTACTATCGCCTGAGTAACCATTTAGATCCACACACAAATTCTCAATTAAGTAACTTGACCTGTTGGGGCAATCCAGCTGGTTAAGCACATGCATGGTTTACTTACCTGACAAATAGTCTGCATGGTTTACTTACCAACCTGGAGTATATGCTGCTAAAGCAATCACCAATAATGTCATGCAGCTTCTGTCAACACTTGCATACGGAGCATTGGTAAGGAGAGGAGAAATGGCCCCATTCCAGCTGCTGACTGTATCAGGTGCACTGAGGCGTGATCCTGCTGAACTCAATTAAGGAACAGCGGATCTAAGCTCCATGAACCCATAGCCGTCCATAGTGAGGTAACTACTAGCTGCATTACTTACTTCATGGGGGTTAGGAGCAAACCAGGGGACCTCCAACTTAGGAGGTACTGGTACGGCCACTTATAGGGTAGGAAGGATGAGGATGAACCCACCGATCGAAGCCAGGCCGTCAGAGAACCCACCTATATACTCCGACACCACCCGGTGGGTTCCCGGCTGCTAAGGGACGTCTACCTTGAGAGGTGTTAACATTTATTTATCTATTCGAGAACTGGAAGAAGAGGCCAGACACTCCCCAATCCTAGTCCCAGCCTTAGGCCCTGAAAGTTCTTGTAGAATCTTTTCAACCCTAGAGCAGGGAACCTCTCTGCGTCTATCCGCTGTAAGGACAGGAAAAACACTGGTGGGGGAGGTGGGAGGGACCTTTTTAACCTCTGTTTCCTGTCCCAAGAAGCTCAAAGGTGAACATCCTCCTGTGGTGCTGCTATGAGAGATGAGCTGGAAAGTAGCCTTACTGAGTTCTTTGACCCTTTTGGTACCATTTTTATGAGAGCTGTATTTTGTGACTTCTCCTGTCCGTAAGATTGTAACACACTACTCCTGCTATCTGCACTTGTGCAGGTCACGGATGGTGGGAATCTAGTGCAGGCCCAATGTGCTACAATGAAGGACGCAGAGTGATGTTTGGTCATCTCATCTGCAGCTATATTATGTATGTGTAAAGACGCAGGGCCACAGAAATGAATTTCACTTAGTACCCCAAAAACTTATAGCAGGGTTGAACTCCACAACAACCATAAATAAAGCACAAAAATAGATGGCGAATGGACAAAAGTGAACAGAAATGCAGTAATATTGAACTGACCCTAAATGAGTTAAAGTCAACAAATCAGCCTGGACAATACAACATCATAGCAACAAACAAATCCCAAACACAGCAAACAGATTTTAGCATTCAGAACAAAGTATAAGCTATCTGGAAGGGAATACAGCTACCAAACACTATACCTGACAAACAGAAGAGAGTAAGGCCAGAAGGTATAAAGGCTAGACAATCAGCCACTCCACCCTAATCAACTAAGCAAAGCTGGGGGATAACTAAACCCAGATTCTGATCCAAGGAATTTGCACAGCAACTGAACAAACAAAATTTGTAACTAGGTGAACATAAAGCAAAAAGGGGACTCCTGTTGCACGTAACAGGATGGGAACAGAATGTGGTCGGAAGTTATGGCTGTGGCCAACACCTTTATTGAATAAGCAAATTTATAATAAACAGTTTTTTTAATTTGTGTTGTGACTGTGTGTCAAATGGGACATCTATGTGGAAAATTCACTTGTTTAGGATGCTTATTCTTAAACAGAGTAGAATAGGTCTACAAAGAATGTCTCTCCTCCTGTAGGACTTGGCAGGACCAAGCCTTTCATGGACAGTCCATTTATCTCAATGGAAACGGTGTTATGCATCATGAGGGAAACTGAACCCTTGCCTCAGGTTCCTCAAATGATTACAGTTTACATGGAGTGATAGCTCGTCAATATCTAATTGGTGGCAGTTTGACTGCCGGGACCCTCACTAATCAGATATTTGAAGAGGTTGCGGCACTCCTCACAGCTTACCAAGCACAGTGCCATACATTGTATAGTGGCTGTGCTTGGTATTGCAGCCCAAGCCCATTCACTTTAATGGGACTGAGCTGCAAATAGGCGATGTGACCGATGAACGTGACGTCACTGGCCTAGGAAGAGACTCGCCAGAGCACTGTGGACTCTTCAAACAGCTGATCGGTGAAGCATAGGCTATCAATATCAACATGTCGGACAACCCCTTTTATCGTCATTCAAAATTCCCACTAGTTGTTGCATTGTGTACAGAACACCCTCCAAATTGAAGGATTGTTTTGCATTGTATTGCAGATAGGAATTCACACAGAGAAAACTAAAATCAGTAAAAAAATTAAAGCCTTTAGGTCCCAATTATCTAAATATATGGGAGTTAAAAAGGCAGCCTTAGGGCCCAGTACAGTGGTACATGGAGTTCCTACCAGTCTATATTATGGAGGGCATTCTGCTTTATGGTTGCTCCTTATGGTATTTGTCCCTAGAAGTATTTCTAGGAGGTGATGAATGGGAATTAAATGTCTCTGGTGCCCTTTATGTGGGTTAAGAATATGCATTTAATCAGCAATTAGCACTTTTTGTATTTTGGGGGCCCTGCACTTAAACGTTGTAGGCCATCTCCCGGTTATAATGTCTTGGCCAGTACCCCAATGCCTGACTCTAGGTGAGAACCCATCACATAATATACGGAAGCATGCAATGGAGAATGGCACAATTCATTTTGTCAAATTTAGATGCGCATGGGGCCCTAACAGTCTATGAGTAGATCCATAATATGGCCCTGCAGGTGCAACCTATGGCTGCAGCAATGACATTGTTGTGATTCGATGAATTGGCTGAGGATGGATCTGATGAAATCACTTACAAGTAGAAATAAATTGCAATAACACAAGTGTACATCCAGCATGAAACAGAATAATATGCTCAAGGTAATGCCCACCTCAAGGACCCTTTCAAATAGGTCTTTACTTAAAGCAAGTTTGTGTATACGGCCACTATACAGACTTATGTTTCTCCATGGTAACAGACTACAAACAAACCCGCTGTAGTCATTTTCCCTTACATCTGTCTGCCACTTTTTTCTCACATACATTTGCTTACAGGAGACAGGCGGAGGTATAACTGCAGTGTTAGACTTCTCAGAATTTGTAGCCTACTACCACGGAGACACACGAATGTGCATAGCAGACATAAAACTGGAGCAGGTTTTAAATAAAGACTTGCTTAGAGGGAACCTATTATGAACTTTATGCTAACCTCACTTAGTGCAGCATAAAGTAGTGATTTCAGCAGGGCATCACTCATGAGCTCATAGTAAGTGGTTGCTGAGAACCGGCATCATATTCATTGCTGCCCGATCCTGGAAAGGAGTCATGGCAGCCTGATAGGAGTCATGGTTATTCATGAGTTCCTCCCCACCACCTGCTGATTATTGCTAGTCCTCTTGTAGGAAGAAAATTAAGGAGAACACTGTAAACTATCAGCAGGAGGTGAGGAGAGAGGGAGCTCATGAATAACCATGACTCTTCTCAGGCTGCCGTGACTCTTTTCCAGTATCGGGTGGCAACGATTATGGTGCAGGCTCTCGGCAACCACTTATTTGTAGCTCATGAATGACACACCGCTGAAATCAGCTCCTCTATCACCCTTCATGTACGGCAGCATAAAGTGGATGACAGGTCCCCTTTAAAGGGTTGGCCACTTTCTGAAAAAAAAAAAACTAAAATGCCATAAACTTGAGGCTACTAGCACAGGATACCACGAGCCCCCTCATTTCTTACCACAGCACCCTGGTTCAGAATCCTCGCTGCCCATGGATTCTCTCTGTAAATTGTGGATCCTGGCGGCTGCAGGACAATCAAGATGACAGTGGTTACGTAACCTAATCATGTGACTAGTGTTGAGCGAATCAACGCCAAATTGACTTCGATCCGAATTTCTGAAAAAATTTGTTTCGCCATGAATTTTCTCGAGCTTCATGGTAACAAAATTTTTCCTGAAATGACGCCCAAAAAACCCCATACTAACCTCATCCATTTGCTCATGGAGAGACCATCGCGGCCATCTGGATTAAAGATACAGTGCAAAATCTTGCGCGGGGTGACGTATGACATCACCCCGCACTGGCTGGGCGCAGCTGCATGTATTGCCACATGAGAGCTATGCTTTTAGCTCTAGTGCAGCATCCGGGGCAGGAGTCATGGGGGTAAAATCATGTGCTGACATTTTGTCGGCTAGCGTCCATTATTTAGAGATGGAATCCATGGGCAGTGGAGGATCCTGAATTGGGGTGTTGTGGTTAATATTCATAATATTATTTATAATAATAATTAATATTATAATATATAATATTAATCAAGAGGCTTGGGGTTTCCTAGGCTAGTGCTTCATAAGTTTAGGGCTCACGCACACAAACATATTTTTGGGCCGCACCCAATCCGCATTTTTTAGCAGGTTGGATGTGGACCCATTCACTTCAATGGGGCCGCTAAAGATGCGGACAGCACACCACAAAAAAATAGAACATGTCCTAACACACACAGCCGGTATCCATGTTTTGCAGACGGCAAAAACGGCAATGACATGTGTCTATGGGCCCTTACAGTGTTTTGGAGATTTTTTCAGAAAGTGGTCAAATTCTATAATTTTTCATTTTCGCTTTCACAGCATATAGAGTTGTACTTTGTAAAGGAAACTATTTTCTCTTATTTTTTAAATACTTTACATTTTGTGTTGCTTTTTTGGATACTTTATATAAATGTAGCACGTAAATACTGTATGTTTTGTCTCTATATTTCAGTGTAGTTCTCAGATTGCCAACTAAGAAAATATGTTGCCATCCGGCTTACATTGGATCTGGTATACAAGACTGCATATACAAGACCATATGACGCTTTCAATATAGCTGACACTCTATAGAGTTTATTTCATAAAAATAACATGAGTTCACTAGCTAGAGAAATGTGAAAATCCTTTTTGAAACTGTATTGCTATTTGTCCAAATAGAACATGTGTTCAAGTATTTCCCCAGAGCTGCCAACCTTCAAGTTTTTCCTCTTTTACCCACTGAAGCAGCTCATCATTTTGTAAGAAATGTTCACACTCAATCAAAAATAGGCATTTTTTTTTCTTTTCAATTAAACTGATAGAAAAAAAATTATCAATAGAAATTAGGATATAGACATCTCTGGAACTAAGGGGTCAACAATTTTCGGGAGGTCCTTTGAATCTAATGAGTACGATTGTCTTTTTAAAGCTTCTGCCTCTAAGCATGAATGTCCTCGAGCCGCGCCGGACGGCATGCACTCCGGGCAGTATGGGATATGTCCGCTTGTATTATGGACTGTTTGGAAGTCTTCTCTTTCATTGAGTATATGGCTAATGAAGCCACAGGAACGGGAAGCTGGATAGTGAGACAGGGTGTTCTCCATTGAACATATTTCAATAGAATGTCTTCTGGCATCTTCAAGCCATGAAGCGGTTTTTTTAAGGGCACCGTGAGCATCCATGCTGTAGAACTTCTTCATGTCTCTTAAAACTACATTGTTGCTGTTTTCCAGTTTTACTTTCTGGCTTAAGGAGTACGCTGCCGAATAAAGTCTTAGAGTCTCGCATGTTTTTAGGCTGAAATGTTTTTTACATTGAGATGTGTTCAACAAATGTGTCCTTTCTTGAGCTCCGCTTGAGTCTTTGCAAGCCTTTCTACTTGCCTGGGAAGCACCTGGACAGTGAACAGTATCATGGCAATGCTGCGTGTAAACACCTTGTTTTTCCTGCTCGCACAAAGTTCTTTTGGGTTTCGTTGGCGTGAGAACGGTTGGCACATTTGTAGGCAGTTGGCAAACTGGTAATGTTATGACATTTTCTGCCGATTCACCTTGGTCACCCTCCTTGTTATCCAAGAAAATATCGAATGAATCATTCTGGACTGCCTTCTGTAATAAAAAAAATAAAAGTTAACCCCTTAAACAATGGTACAGTGTGTGTACATGAGGAATGCCATTATATGACTTGTATCTGCCATTTTTTTTTTAGCAGTTTTCATTTGTGTATATTGAATATCTAGTTTGCAGGTTTCTTAAACATGGTGGGTGGAGACTAGCTGCCATCCACTGCACATAGAAAGTAGAGGAGAATCTGCTTCTTAAGCTTCTCTTACTCACTCAGACGTATGCCCCAGGATCATAGAGGACATTACAGAGAAGTACTGACCTGTTATAGTTGTGAATTTAGCACTTGTGTTGTAATATAAATCTCCTATATAGCTCTGCAGTCCCTTTAGTGTCTCTCTTTGAGTCCTGTCTCATTCAGCTCCTGCTCACTACCCCCTCCCCTCTCCACAGACTTGTATTGACATGTGTAATATGATCCTCCTGAGGAGATGCTCCCATCTTGAGACAGAATTCAAAGCAATTAGCAAGAGGGGGGAGCATGTGTCACGGAACCATGAACCAGACGTACAACAAGAGATAAGTGGAAATAAGAAGGCTTTATTGAAAATCAAGCTGTAAGGCAAAAGTCCAAACGGATGGCTAAACCGAAGCAGGGTCTTGCGAAGCCAGAGGTCAGGAACCAGGAGGGTAATCAGACGAAGCCTGGATTAGGAACCAGCAGGGTAGTCAGACGAAACCTGGATCAGGAACCAGCAGGGTAGTCAGACGAAGCCAGGATCAGGAACCAGAAGCAGCAGCAGTCTTAGAAGCATGTGAACACAGGAGGACCAAGCAAGGAACTGAAGCCACAGACCTCCTATATATATGAGCTAGGCATCCAGCTCCTCCCAGTGGGAAGGAGAAGCCGCCGGGTGGGAGGCTACAAGAAACCCAGAAACCAAGATGGCCGCCAGCACATGTCAAACGAAGGAGAACAGCAAGAAGGTAAGACCATGACAGTACCTCCCCCTCAAGGGCCCCTCCTCCGCGGAGTAAAGAACGGTTTCTGAGGGAAGCGTGCGTGGAAGGCTCGGAGCAAGGCAGGAGCATGGACATCTGCGGAGGGAACCCAGGAACGCTCCTCTGGACCATAACCACGCCAATGGACCAAAAACTGCACCCGACCGCGGACCAGGCGTGAGTCCAGGATATTGCTCACTGTCATGGTCTTACCTTCTTGCTGTTCTCCTTCGTTTGACATGTGCTGGCGGCCATCTTGGTTTCTGGGTTTCTTGTAGCCTCCCACCCTGCGGCTTCTCCTTCCCACTGGGAGGAGCTGGATGCCTAGCTCGTATATATAGGAGGTCTGTGGCTTCAGTTCCTTGCTTGGTCCTCCTGTGTTCACATGCTTCTAAGACTGCTGCTGCTTCTGGTTCCTGATCCTGGCCTCGTCTGACTACCCCGCTGGTTCCTGATCCTGGCTTCGTCTGACTACCCTTCTGGTTCCTGACCTCTGGCTACGCAAGACCCTGCTTCGGTTTAGCCATCCGTTTGGACTTTTGCTTACAGCTTGATTTTCAATAAAGCCTTCTTATTCCCACTTATCTCTTGTTGTACGTCTGGTTCATGGTTCCATGACACTCACCTCATACTCACGATTGCCCACTTGGACCGGACGAGGCCGAGGAACCGAGGAAGTGAAACGATTACACACCAGTGGCTTCAACAGGGAGACATGAAACACGTTGGAGATCCGCATGCCAGGAGGAAGCGCAAGGGCATAGGCTACCGGGTTTACCCTGCGAAGCACTCGGAAGGGACCAACAAAGCGAGGCGCCAGCTTGGGAGTGGGCACTCGAAGGTTGAGGTTGCGGGTGGACAACCATACGCGGTCTCCGACCTGGTAGGAAGGAGCGGGCGCTCGTCTGCGATCAGCCTGGAGTCTCTGGCGCTGCGCAGAGACCTCAAGGGACCTCTGGATCTGTACCCAAGAAGCACGTAGGACGGAAAGGTGATCCTCCACAGCCGGAATATCCTGGGGAGAGAATACCTCCGGTAACACGGCAGGTTGGAACCCATAATTGGCCATGAAGGGAGACGTCCCAGAGGAAGAGTTCACCGCCGTGTTCCTGGCAAACTCAGCCCAAGGCAGGAGGTCAACCCAATTGTCTTGGTGATCGGAGACATAGCAACAAAGGAATTGCTCCAAGGCCTGATTGGATCGTTCTGCGGCCCCATTGGACTGAGGGTGGTAGGCCAAGGAGAAAGAGAGATGAATCCCCAACTGGGAGCAAAAGGAGCGCCAGAACCTGGACACAAACTGACTCCCCCGATCCGACACAATCTCCTTGGGCAAACCGTGCAACCGGAAGACCTCCCTGGCAAAAATCGTGGCCAACTCTTGTGCAGAGGGTAACTTCTTGAGAGGAACGCAGTGGCACATTTTGGAAAACCGATCCACAATCATGAGAATGACCGTATGGCCTCGGGATGCAGGGAGGTCCACAATGAAATCCATCCCCAGGTGTGACCATGGACGCTCCCCGGTGGCTATGGGTTGTAAAAGGCCCAACGGACGGTGCCGAGGGGACTTACTCTGGGCACAAACGGAGCATGACGCTACATATGCGGCGATGTCGGAACGTAGAGAAGGCCACCAGAACAGACGTGAAACAGCCCAGGACAGCTGATTCTTTCCAGGATGCCCCGCGGCCTTGGAGTTATGGTAGGTTCGCAACAACCGAGTGCGCAACTCCTCAGGCACAAAACATCTGCCGTTGGGTCTCCCAGAGGGAGCACCAGATTGAGCCGCCAAAATCTGCTCACCCAGGGGAGAGGTCAGGCTGGTGCGAAGGCCAGGATCTGATTCGGAGGTATGACCGAAGTCGGAATCGACTCCTCCCCGGACAGCTCGGAGTACTGCCGTGATAAGGCATCCGCTCTGATGTTCTCGGAACCGGGTAGGTAGGAGACCACGTAATTAAAACGTGACAAGAACAGAGCCCATCTGGCCTGACGTGGTGTCAATCTCTTGGCCTCAGAGAGGTAGGTCAGATTCTTGTGGTCCGTCAGGATGAGAACCGGAACCACCGAGCCCTCGAGCAAGTGCCTCCATTCTTTAAGGGCCTGCACGATGGCCAATAACTCCCTGTCACCAATCTGATAGTTGCACTCCGCGGAAGACAGTTTCCGGGAGTAAAACCCACAAGGAAGCAGAGGACCCTCTGGTGTTCTACGCTGAGACAGAAGGGCGCCTACTCCCGTCTCAGACGCGTCCACCTCGAGGACAAAAGGCAACCCAGGGTTGGGATGCGACAGAATCGGAGCCGACACAAAGGCGGACTTTAGAGCCTCAAAAGCTCGGATGGCCTCGAGCGGCCAGACCTGGGGATTACTGCCCTTCCTGGTCAGATCCGTGAGAGGCTTGGCTAGCATGGAAAAGTCCCTGATGAACTTCCGATAATAATTGGCGAAGCCCAAAAAGCGCTGCAGGGCACGAAGACCACTGGGCTGGGGCCACTGTAAGACAGCCGAAACCTTCTCAGGATCCATGGAGAACCCCTCAGCGGAAATGATGTAACCTAAGAAGGTTACCTGGGATCGGTGAAATTCGCATTTCTCAAGCTTACCGAACAGCTTGTTCTCTCGTAACCGTTGCAACACTCGTCTGACATCCAGAATGTGGGCCTCCATGGATTCAGAATATACCAAGATGTCATCCAAATAGACCACCACACACTGCTGCAACAGGTCACGGAAAACATCGTTGATGAATTCCTGGAAGACTGCGGGCGCATTGCACAACCCAAAGGGCATAACCAAGGATTCATAATGACCGGTCCTGGTGTTAAACGTGGTCCCCCACTCATCGCCCGCCTTGATCCTTACCAGGTTATATGCCGCCCTCAGGTCGAGTTTGGTAAAGATCGTGGCCCCTTTGAGGCGATCGAACAGCTCGGAAATCAAGGGTATCGGGTAAGCGTTCTTGATCGTGATGCGATTGAGACCCCTGTAATCGATGCAAGGCCTCAACTCACCGCCCTTCTTTTTCACAAAGAAAAATCCAGCCCCTGCCGGGGACGAGGATTTGCGAATGTGTCCGCGTGAAAGCGCCTCCCTCACGTACTCCTCCATGGCCTCATTCTCTGCTACCGACAGTGGATAGACTTTGCCACGAGGAGGAACGGCACCAGATTGTAACTCTATGGCACAATCGTATGGGCGGTGCGGAGGTAGGGCAACCGCACGCACCTTATCGAATACATCCCGGTACTCCTCGTATTCAGGAGGCAACAGAGAGTCCGAGGAAGTACACAGCAACTTGACAGACCCATGGATGCAACTAGCCCCACACTGCGGTGACCACGAGAGGATCTCGGCCGACCTCCAATCGAAAGTCGGATTATGCTTCTGGAGCCAGGGGTACCCCAAGACCACTGAGTAGTGTGGAGACGAAATAACCTGGAGACAGACCGACTCTCTGTGAACAGCACCAATGGCCATCCCCACTGGAAGGGTCTCATGAGTCACGTGTGGCGGCAGAAGGGGTCTGCCGTCTATCGCCTCAAGAGCCAGTGGGGAACCTCGAGGCTGCAGAGGAATGGAATTGGCGGCAGCGAACACACTATCAATGAACAAACCACCAGCACCAGAGTCCACCAACGCCTGAGTCGTCGCCGAGCCCCCGACCCAGGAGAGGACAACAGTAATCAGTGGTTTGTCAACACGGGAAACCGGGGACGAGGAGACTCCACCCAAGATCTGCCCCCGACAGGATCTCAGGTGCGAGCGTTTCCCGGACGGTTCGGGCATGCCAACCGAAAATGCCCACCGAGACCACAGTACATGCATCGGCCCTCGCGTCTCCGGAGTGCCCTCTCCCCCTCGGACAGGCGAGCAAACCCCAGCTGCATGGGTTCACCCCCAGACAAGTCATCCCCAGGAGGCGTGGGAGCAGAGGGAGGCACGGGTGGGACAGCAAACGTAGGCGCCAATCTGTTAGAAGACCTCCGCAGGCTCTCCTTAAAGGAAGGTCTCTTCCTGAGTCTGGTGTCAATCAAAATCAGGAAAGAAATAAGAGACTCGAGCTCCACTGGTAGGTCCTTAGCTGCAACCTCATCCTTCAAGGCATCCGAGAGACCATGAGAGAAAGCAGCGACCAGAGCCTCATTATTCCAGCCCACCTCTGCTGCCAGGGTACGAAACTCAATGGCGTATTCAGCTACGGATCGTGAACCCTGTCTGATGGACATAAGGAGCTTCGCAGCAGAGGCAGCACGAGCCGGCACATCGAATACCTTCCGAAGAGAAGCAACAAAACCGGAAAACTCGGCAACCACCGGATTGTTGTTCTCCCATAAAGGGCTGGCCCAGGCCAAGGCCTTGTCCGAGAGCAGCGAGATCAAGAAGCCCACCTTTGATCTCTCAGTAGGAAAGGCATGTGGCAGCAACTCGAAATAAATGCCCACCTGGTTAAGGAAACCTCGGCACTGAGTTGGCTCTCCCCCAAAGCGCTGTGGAAGGGGGGCAGAACTGGTCATACCCCGAAACACCGCAGGCGCAGCAACAGGTGTCGGGGTAGACTCTGGCGCAACAACCGGAGCGGCAGTAGGAGCGGGCCCAGGAGCGACAACCGACCCATCGGCAACGGAAGCTAAATGAGCCGTGCGTTCAAGCAGGGTTTGCAACGCCACAGCGAACCGACCCAACAGGTGATCCTGCTGATCAAGTCTGGCAACCAGCATAGATAGCGAGGATGGCCCTGTACCGTCAGAATTCATGGCTTGGTCCTAATGTCACGGAACCATGAACCAGACGTACAACAAGAGATAAGTGGAAATAAGAAGGCTTTATTGAAAATCAAGCTGTAAGGCAAAAGTCCAAACGGATGGCTAAACCGAAGCAGGGTCTTGCGAAGCCAGAGGTCAGGAACCAGGAGGGTAATCAGACGAAGCCTGGATTAGGAACCAGCAGGGTAGTCAGACGAAACCTGGATCAGGAACCAGCAGGGTAGTCAGACGAAGCCAGGATCAGGAACCAGAAGCAGCAGCAGTCTTAGAAGCATGTGAACACAGGAGGACCAAGCAAGGAACTGAAGCCACAGACCTCCTATATATATGAGCTAGGCATCCAGCTCCTCCCAGTGGGAAGGAGAAGCCGCCGGGTAGGAGGCTACAAGAAACCCAGAAACCAAGATGGCCGCCAGCACATGTCAAACGAAGGAGAACAGCAAGAAGGTAAGACCATGACAGCATGAGACATTTCTCACTGATAAAACATATTACAAAGTTTATTGAAGTCACATGTACTATTGATTTATGTAAAGTTGTGTGAAAGTACAGCTACTCTCAATTTTTTTTGTGTTTTAGCAGCCCTAGCTTTTTTCTTTTTTTCATTGACTTGGCTGTCGGGGGCTTTGCACTATGCAGTAGAAAATGTATTATTTTTTGGGCATCATTCGAGCATGCATATAAATCTTGGTGTAATTTATATATTTATATACAGAAATATAGAATAAGCCACCAGAAGAACCTAGGGCGGTCCAGAGGGGTGAAAGGGGAGGGGTTTCGTATGAAAAGCGCTGAGGGGCCTCGGCAACGGCCGCATGAAAGCTGCCCCTGGGCACCTTTAGAAGCTAATTAACATATTGAATAAAAGTGTTTTTCTGAGAAAATCGGCGATGGACAGCAATATGGAAGGTAGCATTCTAATTTGAGAAATGTAATGGAGATCCTGATGTTAGTGTTCTATAATGGTGATTTTAGGTGAAAGACTCCCTTCAATACTGTGATTGTGTTTCATGTAAATTGTACTTGTATATGAGTTCCAAAAAAGTTGCATAGGGAACGGGAAGTTCTAACAAGCCTCCCAGGGCTGACTCCACCCTGCACACAGTACAGAGAAGAAAGAGAAGAAGGTCAGTGTGTGTGATGTCTGACCTCAGCAGCCATTTTGGAGAGTTATTCAAACTCCAAATTTAGTTCCCTTCTAGAAGGGAAAGATTACAGAAGAACCAGGCAACTCAGAGAGTGAGTAAGAATATTGGCAAAGGAAGGTAACTGCTGTTTTATCAGGCTCTAGTCTCCTTTGCAATAGGTGGAGAGATTCTAAGCTACAAGCTGCCCACCATAACCAAGGACAGAAAGGCCACCTGTCAGAATATAGTATTCCTTGAGAAGATACAGAAGTATATGATTATACAGTACAGCAGACATAGTCCATCCCTCCAGCCTGGAGAAATAAGGGAGAAAGATTGATTTCATAGAAAACTGCTCCTTATGTAACTTCTGGGAACTAATCTGAATCACTGTAAAAGCTGCCTTGCTGTAAATGACTTTTGCATACATTGATGACCATTGGATCAGCTTCAGTAAAGTACTGGGAGTTTGTTAAGAAACTCGGTCTCCTTATTCTACATCATCTCTTAATTGCACCTAATGGGGCTGGCGTCACGAACCACAACACAGGGGCCCAGCCGCAAAAGCACCTTAAACACCCATACCATCAAGGCACCTCAACTTCCATCTGGCCGGTGTTCCCTGCAATAGAGCGTGCCCCGGAGGATTTAGTGCTGTCTTCCTCATCACTGCACGCCGGCCCAGGGAGGCTCTGCTAACCGTGAGTACAAACTACTACTACTCCCATTGGCCCACCGTAGCCTCACGTGTTGCCCCTGCGGTCCGGTCCGCTGCACCCTCCCTTAAGGCCGCTTTCAGACGAGCGAGTGTCTCCCTCTGGACTTGCAACGCAGCACCCGGCCTAAACTTCCAGCACTGCCGGGGTCGCATAGCATTATGGCGATTTCTGATACTATGTAACCTTTAGAGGTCTGGAATGTATTGGATAACACTGACATAATGCTGTCACTGCAATACAATACATTCCAGACCTCTAAGCGTTACATAGCATCATAAATCAATATAATGCTATGCGACCCCGGCAGTGCTGAAAGTTCAGGATGGGAGCTGCTCTGCGAGTCCAGAGGGTGACACTCACTCGTCTGAAAGTAGCCTAAAGCTAACATTAAAGAGGTTGTCCCATTACAACAACTGATCCCTGATCCACTGGATATGAGTGTCCACACACATGCATGTCCACCGCTTCAATCAACTCTGTAGTACAGGTGCTTAACCATGTCCAGAAGCCCCATACAATTAAATGGATTGATAGCACATGTGTGTCCGCTGCTCCATTCAAATAAGGGAATAAACATCCAGCAAATTGAGATAAGTATTATAGTGGTGGGTTAAGTATTCAAAATTAGTGAAGTCCAGCTAGAGCCTAACCCTAACAAAAAATGTAAATGATTAAAGTTTAATATTACTTTTAACAAACACATTGTCCAATAAATGTCCAGGCCTACACCAGACCATCCAGATACATAAGCTTACGGGGATGTTAAAGAGAACCCTAAGTTATAATCCCTAATACTAGGCCCTGAGCCCAGGGGCGGCTCCTAATGGTGGAGGCCCCCTGTCCTCGAACCTAACTAGACACTCCTGATGTGCCCTAGCAGGTAAGGTGATTGAGAGTAAGGATTAAATGTGGTGGGCTGGTGTAGGCGTGGACAAAGAGGATCAATAACACGCAATGCACAGTGTATACAGCCCTGTTGATGCAGGTGATCAGCAGGTACACGGTACAGTAAACTACACTACAATTAAATGAAGACACCAATTGAATGATAATCAATAATGTCACAGATCTAGTCTGTGTAAAGCCCCGACGCGTTTCCCCCACCGTGTGGGATCATCAGGGGGTGGATACATATAAGATAAATATTCAATAAAGATAATAAGGAAAAACCATGTCAGGCGGGTGGAGACCCAAGCAATGTTGGCATCTCTATAATATAGCCGTCTAGCAGGCGGTGTCAAACAACATACATAGTTAAAAAGTGGACCAGATAGTATTCCTGGGAGGTCTAGAGGGGTAGACACAATATCAAAAGTCTTGATAAATCGGGCATGTGCAACTCGCATATGGCCATCAAACATGGATGTCTGTAGAGAAAAAGATAATACACGCTATATATATGCGTTCAAGTGTATACAAGTTAAACACCCACTATTGTGAGATGCCTCCACCAACATCTATCAGATTATAGGAGATCACTCACTAGAGTAAGGCAACATATAGAGCGCATACGTGATCATGGTTGATGCCAAGAGATATAGATGACAGTCTTCTAAATAGTGGTGCTTTAGACAACAGATTGTATTAATGTTGTCCACAGTCTGTTTGACTCACATCCAATATGATGGGATACTAGGAAAATAGTCATAGATGAAATCACAGCGAAATATCTAGTACCCATGTAAAGTAACAACAGATAGACTAATTACCTTTAAAGGTGATCTGGATAGTGTAGTCCGGCCCCTCAAGATCTGGCCGTCCACTAGTTGAAATACACTTAGTGACAAAGGAGTGTATATATGTCAGATACGCCAAAAAGTCATCATCACATGCCTAACTATAGTGAAAATAGGGGTACTTACTTATGATGATGAGTGCCTCAGATCCTAAAGAGCCTCCCAGGGTCCACTGTTTGGTCAACTCCAAATAGCCCTCCATTTATACGGATTCCCTAACTAGACATGCAAAACACCTGTTCAGAGGTGAATCCACTCCTGGTATGTGGTTCGCATGCCTGAACAAGTGACGGCGTGCGTTCCACTGTGGAACGCACGCCGCAGGATATCCGGTTCAGTCGTCCGGATATGACGTCATAAGATCATGCGTTCCAGTGTGGAACGCATAGCGATCTCGGCGTCTACATGACCAGACTGAGCCCTGTATTCCAGAATAGAGCGCAGTGGGCCAAATCGATTACAGGGGCATAAAATCCTACCAATGACATATAGAAACATTGGGTGGAAAGAATGCTTGGCCATACTGTATTATCGATAGTTAAAAGCCACTTTTATAAGCCCATTTTGATGAATGTATAAAGATAGGTAATATAAGAGGAGGCTAAGTAAATAAAAGAAGTGGCTTTATTATTCTGGATTAATGCTCAGAGGGGTATATATAGATAGAAAAGATATCTAAATGGCAAATAGCTAAATGGAGGGCCATAATGAGGACAAGGGGTTGTTGCAGTAATAGATATGGGATATATAAAAAGACGATAATTACGACGGTGAAACATTTGTTATTCACCGTTTAAGATAGCAAAGGTTTGGGTACTTCACGCACCCGGCTCAGTCCACAAGGATACAAAGGTCCATCCGAGCCCATATGCTGCAGGGACAAAAGAAGAGGTAGGGAGGGGACATGGGGAGGGGGGAGGGGAGGGAAAGGAGAGTACGGATATAGCTAGCATAGGCCAAAGGCCAATAGATAAAACAGGTTATAGGAAGCAGGAAAAGGTCAATCTTTCATTTAGGCCAAGGGGGGACTGAGACCGGAGTCTATGGATCCATTCGCTTTCCTTTTGAAGGATCCTCCTGTCCCAATCCCCTCCGCGTGGCGATGGATGTATCAATTCAAGTGCCGTGAATCGAAGACATCCTGAATCCCCACCGTGATGGTCATTAACATGTATGGCTATCGGAGTAATTTCCTTATTTTTGACATCATTGATGTGCTCCAGAATACGCCTTCTAAACTCTCTAGTAGTTTTCCCGACGTAGTCTAGAGGGCATGTGCATTGGCACAAATACACCACCCCCCTAGATCTACAATTGATGAAGTCACGTGCCTGAAACGTCTGGCCAGAGGTGGATCCTACAATAGTTTTGGCCGTATTCAAAAAAGGGCAGGCTTTACAACTACCACACTTATAAATGCCTACTGGTCTACGGTCCAGCCAAGTACCTGCCCTGATAGGTGGTGTAAAGTGACTCGCTACCAACCTGTCTTTGAGACTCCTGCCCCGTCGATAGGACACAGATGGACGTTCCGTAATGATCTGATAAAGATCGGGGTCCATCTTCAGGATAGGCCAATATTTATTGAGTATTTCTTTGACATCCGGATTGGCGGTGTCAAAGTTTGAAACAATCCTCAACGGTTGAGGGCTATCCATGATCCTCTTTTTAGGACTTAGTAGATCATTACGTTTATAAGTTGATGCGTGCTTAAAGGCTTCCCTAAGTACCGATTGTGGATACCCCCTTGCTATAAATCTATCCTGGAGAGCCCTTGCCTCATTGAAGAATGCTTCATCACTGGAGCAGTTCCTCCGAACTCGGAGATATTGTCCCCTAGGGATACCCCGTTTCAGGGGGGTAGGGTGGTAACTGCTCCAGTGAAGAAGAGAGTTGGTTGCAGTTGTTTTCCTATGTATGTTCGTAGAAAGTCGGTCCCCCACTATTGTTACCTTAACGTCCAGAAAAGTAATACTCGACGGATGGTATTCAAAGGTAAAATGGAGTCCGATTTCGTTCACATTAAGATCGGACACAAAGCGCTTAAATTGGCAGGCATCGCCCTTCCAGATGACGAAAACGTCGTCTATGTAGCGAGTCCATAGCTGGATGTTCTTGGACCACCAGACATCACGGTCTGGGAAGACATGGGTATCCTCCCACCAGCCCAGGAAGAGGTTTGCATAGGTCGGGGCACAAGGACTGCCCATCGCCGTCCCCCTGAGCTGGTGGTAGAATTTAGAATTAAACAAAAAGAAATTGTGAGTAAGGGTGTACTCAAGTAGCCTGATGATAAAGGCATTATGTAGGTCAAATTGAATGCCCCTGGCACATAGAAAATATTCAATGGCCTTGATCCCATGCTGATGTGGAATGGAGCTGTATAGTGACTCCACGTCAATACTACACAGCATACATTCAGGGTCAAGGGTAAGGGCATCAATTTTGTTGAGGAAGTCCATTGTGTCCCTCGTATATGCTGGGAGGGACACAACGAACTCCCTCAACACCCTATCCAAATATACCCCACAGTTCTGGGTAAGCGAATTTACACCTGACACTATGGGGCGACCTTTAAGTGGATTAGTCCCCTTGTGGACTTTCGGGAGTCCGTAGAAGGTCGCTATCATGGGTTTACAAGGTAAGAGAAATTCAAATTCTGATGTTCCAATCACCTTATTCTCCAAACCGTGCAATAAGATGTCTCTAAGCTCGGTTACAAACATCAGAGTCGGGTTAGACGGTAAGATTCTATACCCCTCCTTGTCCTTTAATAATTCCAGGCACATGTGCATGTAAGCCTCGTTCTCAAGTATCACCAAGTTCCCGCCCTTATCTGAAGATTTTATTACGATACTATGATCTTTCTCCAGGGAACGTAGTGCATTCATCTCTGAGATGGATAGATTAAAAGATTTTGGACCTCGTTGGTCAAGCTCTTCAAGGTCCCTTATCACCATCTGCAGAAAAATGTCTACATATTCGTAATTGGCTGGTGGTGGCATTTTCTTACTTTTTGGTCTCAGTGTTGTGAAGGGGCCTGAACCAACAGTCCGAATGTGGTCCCTATTTAAATCAGTGAGGGTTTGGAGATCGTCAAAGTCTTCCTCACCAAGACCGAGCCTGTTACAGGTGTCTCTATTTGAGACCTTAAAGAACTTGTGCCATCGGAGTCTCCTGCAGAAGAGGTGGAGGTCCTTAGTCCAGGAAAAAAGACTAAAGTTGGATGTGGGCACAAATGACAGGCCTCTTTTGAGGACCTCCACCTCATCCGGAGTAAGACACCGTTTGGACAAATTGATAATTTGGAGGTCTAGCACTGACCCTTGTCCAGGCGACCGCGCAGTGGGTATGGCATCGCATTTTTGTCTAAAAAAGAGGTGGATGAAGGCTGAGGTTGAGGTTGAGTCTGAGTGTGAACTTGGATGTTGGAGTAGCCAGAGGGAGGTGAGGAGGAGGAAGTATTCACGTACCCCGACCCTCGTGAACCCCGTCCCCTTCCCCTGTAGCCCCCTCCCCTCTGCCATCCCCGTCCACCTCGTCGCCTCGTCCCCTGGCGGCCTGTAAGCGAAGAGCTACCGTGAGACTTAGTATATGAGTCAGTATCTGATGAGTCGAATTCAGAGGATGAGGGTTCAACAACCCCTTCAGGTTTCTGTATAATGCTGTAAGCCCTGTTCTCCTTAAATTCACTGAGGTCCCTGACAAATTGTCTATGCTTCCTGTCTTTAATAAGACTCTGAAAGCGTTCAACAGATGTTTGGAGTGATCCCTCTCGTCTTGAAAATTCAGGGTCCTCCTTTAACTTCAGGGCGCTCTCTATCTGTTCTTGTAATTTTTTCGAAGACTGCTCAAAGGTAGATCTCTCCTCCTCGAGCAGTAAGCTCATCAGATTGAGTGAGCTTTGTGTTAGTAGCTCCTCCCACTTAATCAAAAGAGAAGGTGAGGAGATTCTCTCAGCTGGTTTTACATGAAGACGTAACCCCCTAGGTACGATTCTATTACCTATATAACTTTCCAGGGATTTAATCTCCCACCACGATTTAATATTTTCTTTATAGCAATTATATAAATCATTAAAAACCTGTTTACTAGTGGCCTGTTGGCCTATACCTGGTACATCCTTATCCGAAAATATATCCCTTGCTTCGATTGCTAGGGCCTCGGTGAACAAAGTCCCTGAGAGGAAACTGGCCATATTAGACAAATGAAATAAACATCCAGCAAATTGAGATAAGTATTATAGTGGTGGGTTAAGTATTCAAAATTAGTGAAGTCCAGCTAGAGCCTAACCCTAACAAAAAATGTAAATGATTAAAGTTTAATATTACTTTTAACAAACACATTGTCCAATAAATGTCCAGGCCTACACCAGACCATCCAGATACATAAGCTTACGGGGATGTTAAAGAGAACCCTAAGTTATAATCCCTAATACTAGGCCCTGAGCCCAGGGGCGGCTCCTAATGGTGGAGGCCCCCTGTCCTCGAACCTAACTAGACACTCCTGATGTGCCCTAGCAGGTAAGGTGATTGAGAGTAAGGATTAAATGTGGTGGGCTGGTGTAGGCGTGGACAAAGAGGATCAATAACACGCAATGCACAGTGTATACAGCCCTGTTGATGCAGGTGATCAGCAGGTACACGGTACAGTAAACTACACTACAATTAAATGAAGACACCAATTGAATGATAATCAATAATGTCACAGATCTAGTCTGTGTAAAGCCCCGACGCGTTTCCCCCACCGTGTGGGATCATCAGGGGGTGGATACATATAAGATAAATATTCAATAAAGATAATAAGGAAAAACCATGTCAGGCGGGTGGAGACCCAAGCAATGTTGGCATCTCTATAATATAGCCGTCTAGCAGGCGGTGTCAAACAACATACATAGTTAAAAAGTGGACCAGATAGTATTCCTGGGAGGTCTAGAGGGGTAGACACAATATCAAAAGTCTTGATAAATCGGGCATGTGCAACTCGCATATGGCCATCAAACATGGATGTCTGTAGAGAAAAAGATAATACACGCTATATATATGCGTTCAAGTGTATACAAGTTAAACACCCACTATTGTGAGATGCCTCCACCAACATCTATCAGATTATAGGAGATCACTCACTAGAGTAAGGCAACATATAGAGCGCATACGTGATCATGGTTGATGCCAAGAGATATAGATGACAGTCTTCTAAATAGTGGTGCTTTAGACAACAGATTGTATTAATGTTGTCCACAGTCTGTTTGACTCACATCCAATATGATGGGATACTAGGAAAATAGTCATAGATGAAATCACAGCGAAATATCTAGTACCCATGTAAAGTAACAACAGATAGACTAATTACCTTTAAAGGTGATCTGGATAGTGTAGTCCGGCCCCTCAAGATCTGGCCGTCCACTAGTTGAAATACACTTAGTGACAAAGGAGTGTATATATGTCAGATACGCCAAAAAGTCATCATCACATGCCTAACTATAGTGAAAATAGGGGTACTTACTTATGATGATGAGTGCCTCAGATCCTAAAGAGCCTCCCAGGGTCCACTGTTTGGTCAACTCCAAATAGCCCTCCATTTATACGGATTCCCTAACTAGACATGCAAAACACCTGTTCAGAGGTGAATCCACTCCTGGTATGTGGTTCGCATGCCTGAACAAGTGACGGCGTGCGTTCCACTGTGGAACGCACGCCGCAGGATATCCGGTTCAGTCGTCCGGATATGACGTCATAAGATCATGCGTTCCAGTGTGGAACGCATAGCGATCTCGGCGTCTACATGACCAGACTGAGCCCTGTATTCCAGAATAGAGCGCAGTGGGCCAAATCGATTACAGGGGCATAAAATCCTACCAATGACATATAGAAACATTGGGTGGAAAGAATGCTTGGCCATACTGTATTATCGATAGTTAAAAGCCACTTTTATAAGCCCATTTTGATGAATGTATAAAGATAGGTAATATAAGAGGAGGCTAAGTAAATAAAAGAAGTGGCTTTATTATTCTGGATTAATGCTCAGAGGGGTATATATAGATAGAAAAGATATCTAAATGGCAAATAGCTAAATGGAGGGCCATAATGAGGACAAGGGGTTGTTGCAGTAATAGATATGGGATATATAAAAAGACGATAATTACGACGGTGAAACATTTGTTATTCACCGTTTAAGATAGCAAAGGTTTGGGTACTTCACGCACCCGGCTCAGTCCACAAGGATACAAAGGTCCATCCGAGCCCATATGCTGCAGGGACAAAAGAAGAGGTAGGGAGGGGACATGGGGAGGGGGGAGGGGAGGGAAAGGAGAGTACGGATATAGCTAGCATAGGCCAAAGGCCAATAGATAAAACAGGTTATAGGAAGCAGGAAAAGGTCAATCTTTCATTTAGGCCAAGGGGGGACTGAGACCGGAGTCTATGGATCCATTCGCTTTCCTTTTGAAGGATCCTCCTGTCCCAATCCCCTCCGCGTGGCGATGGATGTATCAATTCAAGTGCCGTGAATCGAAGACATCCTGAATCCCCACCGTGATGGTCATTAACATGTATGGCTATCGGAGTAATTTCCTTATTTTTGACATCATTGATGTGCTCCAGAATACGCCTTCTAAACTTTCTAGTAGTTTTCCCGACGTAGTCTAGAGGGCATGTGCATTGGCACAAATACACCACCCCCCTAGATCTACAATTGATGAAGTCACGTGCCTGAAACGTCTGGCCAGAGGTGGATCCTACAATAGTTTTGGCCGTATTCAAAAAAGGGCAGGCTTTACAACTACCACACTTATAAATGCCTACTGGTCTACGGTCCAGCCAAGTACCTGCCCTGATAGGTGGTGTAAAGTGACTCGCTACCAACCTGTCTTTGAGACTCCTGCCCCGTCGATAGGACACAGATGGACGTTCCGTAATGATCTGATAAAGATCGGGGTCCATCTTCAGGATAGGCCAATATTTATTGAGTATTTCTTTGACATCCGGATTGGCGGTGTCAAAGTTTGAAACAATCCTCAACGGTTGAGGGCTATCCATGATCCTCTTTTTAGGACTTAGTAGATCATTACGTTTATAAGTTGATGCGTGCTTAAAGGCTTCCCTAAGTACCGATTGTGGATACCCCCTTGCTATAAATCTATCCTGGAGAGCCACTTCTTTTATTTACTTAGCCTCCTCTTATATTACCTATCTTTATACATTCATCAAAATGGGCTTATAAAAGTGGCTTTTAACTATCGATAATACAGTATGGCCAAGCATTCTTTCCACCCAATGTTTCTATATGTCATTGGTAGGATTTTATGCCCCTGTAATCGATTTGGCCCACTGCGCTCTATTCTGGAATACAGGGCTCAGTCTGGTCATGTAGACGCCGAGATCGCTATGCGTTCCACACTGGAACGCATGATCTTATGACGTCATATCCGGACGACTGAACCGGATATCCTGCGGCGTGCGTTCCACAGTGGAACGCACGCCGTCAC
The DNA here is from genome assembly GCF_014858855.1 of Bufo gargarizans. Lineage (NCBI taxonomy): Eukaryota > Metazoa > Chordata > Amphibia > Anura > Bufonidae > Bufo > Bufo gargarizans. The sequence continues at coordinate 61,680,517 of NC_058085.1, read as the reverse complement.
TTGTTCAGGCATGCGAACCACATACCAGGAGTGGATTCACCTCTGAACAGGTGTTTTGCATGTCTAGTTAGGGAATCCGTATAAATGGAGGGCTATTTGGAGTTGACCAAACAGTGGACCCTGGGAGGCTCTTTAGGATCTGAGGCACTCATCATCATAAGTAAGTACCCCTATTTTCACTATAGTTAGGCATGTGATGATGACTTTTTGGCGTATCTGACATATATACACTCCTTTGTCACTAAGTGTATTTCAACTAGTGGACGGCCAGATCTTGAGGGGCCGGACTACACTATCCAGATCACCTTTAAAGGTAATTAGTCTATCTGTTGTTACTTTACATGGGTACTAGATATTTCGCTGTGATTTCATCTATGACTATTTTCCTAGTATCCCATCATATTGGATGTGAGTCAAACAGACTGTGGACAACATTAATACAATCTGTTGTCTAAAGCACCACTATTTAGAAGACTGTCATCTATATCTCTTGGCATCAACCATGATCACGTATGCGCTCTATATGTTGCCTTACTCTAGTGAGTGATCTCCTATAATCTGATAGATGTTGGTGGAGGCATCTCACAATAGTGGGTGTTTAACTTGTATACACTTGAACGCATATATATAGCGTGTATTATCTTTTTCTCTACAGACATCCATGTTTGATGGCCATATGCGAGTTGCACATGCCCGATTTATCAAGACTTTTGATATTGTGTCTACCCCTCTAGACCTCCCAGGAATACTATCTGGTCCACTTTTTAACTATGTATGTTGTTTGACACCGCCTGCTAGACGGCTATATTATAGAGATGCCAACATTGCTTGGGTCTCCACCCGCCTGACATGGTTTTTCCTTATTATCTTTATTGAATATTTATCTTATATGTATCCACCCCCTGATGATCCCACACGGTGGGGGAAACGCGTCGGGGCTTTACACAGACTAGATCTGTGACATTATTGATTATCATTCAATTGGTGTCTTCATTTAATTGTAGTGTAGTTTACTGTACCGTGTACCTGCTGATCACCTGCATCAACAGGGCTGTATACACTGTGCATTGCGTGTTATTGATCCTCTTTGTCCACGCCTACACCAGCCCACCACATTTAATCCTTACTCTCAATCACCTTACCTGCTAGGGCACATCAGGAGTGTCTAGTTAGGTTCGAGGACAGGGGGCCTCCACCATTAGGAGCCGCCCCTGGGCTCAGGGCCTAGTATTAGGGATTATAACTTAGGGTTCTCTTTAACATCCCCGTAAGCTTATGTATCTGGATGGTCTGGTGTAGGCCTGGACATTTATTGGACAATGTGTTTGTTAAAAGTAATATTAAACTTTAATCATTTACATTTTTTGTTAGGGTTAGGCTCTAGCTGGACTTCACTCCATTCAAATAAGGGAACAGAGGTCCCCATTCTCGTGATTTGAGGGGCTCGTGCTGTCAGATTAGATGTTTAGGGGATAAGTTGTTACTGGAGAACACCTTTAAAAAAAAGATGTCAGCAGGATGAACCCTATTAAACCTGGCACATCAGGTAGGGTGGAGCCTACTGATTACCACAACACATCATTTATTCCTCTAGAGTATGTTGCACTGTTCAAAAGAAAAATCTATTCTTTCTGCAATATGCAAGTTAGGCTTTTGGAGCACTAAGGAGTTGACTCAAGCCCTCGGAGCACCAGTTTATCAACACCCTGCTGCTGAAGACACTCCCTCTCGATTGGCAAGGCTAGACATCCGGCCTAGCACTTATACATGTGCTGTCGGTCCAAGTATCGGTGCAAGCATTCTAAACAGCACAGATACCCACTGCACTTGTGCTGATACTTGAACCAATGGCACAGGCACGAGAATGACAGGACCAGGCCAGATGTCTAGCCTTGTCAGTCAAGGGGCAGTGTCTTCAGCAGCAGGGTGTTGATCAACTGGTGCTCCGAGGGCTTCAGCTAGCTGCTCGGTGCTCCAAGATCCTAATTTGCATATTACAAGAAACATAATTTTGCTGAATGGGGCAGCATAGAGGAATAAATAAGGTATTGTTGGAATCAGCAGGGTCAATCCTACCCGACAGTATCCCTGGTTTAATAGGATTGATACTTCTGACAGATGCTCTTTAAAGTGTTCCTCCAGTGATCTCTTGGGACATTAAGCACTATACATACCTGTCTTCGTAGCATTCTATGTGTAGATGGTGATCGCAGGGGGGCTGTGAGTTTTGGTATCACTAATTCAGACTTGACATCATTTAGCACAGCTTCTTGTAGAAGGCAGCTGCTGTCAACATGAGTGCTGGAACCTGCGCAGAAGTCAAAGCAAACAGAGAATTCACATTACTAGACATGAGTTCAGGTTTATTCCTTATTATTAGTATTTTTTGCTTAAAGGGATTTTCCGACTCCTGGCACCACCACCGATCAGCTGTTTGAAGAGGCGGCAGGGCTCCAGTGGGCGCTGCGGTCTCTTCCTAGACCAGTGATATCACATTCGTCCATCACATGGCTTAGGCGCCGATCAGTCTAAGGGTACTTTCACACTAGCGTTTTTCTTTTCCAGCAGAGCGTTCCGTCACAGGGGCTCTATGCAGAGTGTTCCGTCACAGGGGCTCTATACCGGAAAAGAACTGATCAGGTATATCCCCATGCATTCTGAATGGAGAGTAATCCGTTCAGGATGCATCAGGATGTCTTCAGTGCAGTCTTTTTGACTGCTCAGGACAGAGATAATACTGCAGCATGCTACGGTTTTATCTCCGGCGAAAAAAACTGAAGACTTGCCTGAATGCCGGCATTCAAAATACTGGTATGCCGGATTCGTCCTTCCGGCTTGCGCAGACCGGTAAAAATGTGAAAAAAAATACAAGACGGATCCGTCTTTCCGCATGACAAGCGGAGAGACGGATCCGTTCTTGCAATGCATTTGTGAGACGGATCTGCATCCGGATCCGTCTCACAAATGCTTTCAGTCACATCCAAATTGGCAGATCCGGCAGGCAGTTCCGACGATGGAACTGCCCGCCGGATAACACAGCCGCAATTGTGAAAGTAGCCTTATTCAACTGAATAGGACTGAGCTGCAATACCAAGCACAGCCGCTATCCAACAGAGCGCCGCAGCCTCCTCAAACAGCTGTGGCCAGGTGTCAATCTGATATTGATGTACTCAGGATACAGTAGGTTATCAATATTAGAATTTTGGAAAACCCCTTTAAAGAAAAGCTGAAACTTGGTTTTACTCTGCTTAAAGGGATTTGCCAGGACTTGATGAATTATCCTCAGGATAGGTCATCAATGTTTAATTGATGACCTTGCTGGGGGTCCAACTTCCAGCATCCCCACCAATTAGATGTTGGAAGGAGCAGCGGTGCTTCAGCCGTTTCTTCAGCCTGTGACATCATGTCGATTGGTCATGAGGTCTTCGTGCACATCAGTCCTATGCAAGTGAAAGGCACTGAGCTGCAATACCAAGCACGACCATTACACAAAGTAGGGCGCTGTGCTTGGTATACTATGCAGAGGTAGCAGCATTGAGATTGTGATCAGCAGAGGTGCCAAGAGTCAAAGCTTCGTGAGCCGATATTGATGACCTATCCTGAGGATAGTGATGGAAAACCCCTTTAACCACCAACAAGTTATTCAGCTTATTCATAGCTTTGAAAGTATGCATTTCTATAAAACTGCCGGATACTGAATAATGTAAAAATTAAGCTCTATGCATTCAGGTGCTGTATGCAGATTGCTTCCCACTAGTCCTCTGGGTGGTGCCAACTCCGTGTATAGCCACACAGCCCAGACTGTAGTCATGTCTACTTTGACGTGATTGATATCCCAAGGAGGCTCCAACATCACCAGAATCCTTTCTGAAATCTCCATCTCCGGCCCTCTGGGGCATGCACAGATGAAGCCGGATCTGGGACCTGCTCCTATCTCAAGAGTGGGGCCTGTCGTTAATGGAGCTGCAAATGCATGTCTCTCTCCATTCACCACTATAGGACTTCCAAAATAGCCAAAAAGTCCCATGACAGTGATTGTAGAGAACTAATCATGCTTTTCATTCACTGCAGAAAACAATGGGATCTCTTTCTTGAGACAGGAACAATTCCCAGAGGTGGGACCTGCACCCATCAGACATTTATGGCATATGCTATCTATAAATTATAAATGTCCAGCTGGCACAACCCTTTTAAAACCACTGACAGATGAAGTGAAGAACATCTCATTACAATGGCATTTGTCATGGGGTGGGATCTAATAGGCAAGTGAATAATCACTTCTCAAAGTCAATGTGTTGGAAAACGGGAAAGTGTAAGGATCTGAGCGACTTTCCGCATCTGGATTGGAGCACTTCCAAAACGGCAGGTCTTGTGGGGGTGTTCTTGCTGGGATGCAACATTTATAACCAATCAAAAATGGACTAGGAAGAACAACGGGTGAACTGGCCATGGGGCCAAAGGCCTCCCAGGTTCATGAACGTGCACAGGGAACAATGGATTGCCCATCTGATCCCACAGACCAACTACTGTAGCACAAATTTCTGGAAAAGTTAATGCAGGCTATGATAGAAAGGTATCAGAACACATGTAGCCAGTGGTAAAGGGAATGAGAGAAACTGGTTGTGCATTAGTGCATATCAACCAGGGGGCAGAGGAGAGTGTGGAGCACCAAAGATAATCAGATGTAGCCAAATAGTGGGATACTGCAAACAGTGCGGACCCAGTGTGAGGACAGCGGCAGCTTTCTGGTTCTTGTGTAGTGTACTCTAGGGCAGAGGAGCCTGCGTGTGCACTGCGTCACCCTCAGGTCATTCAGGTCATCAAGGTGGATCAGAGAACTAGAGACCGCAGAGAGAAGCAAGTCAGTGTGAAAAGCAGCACACTTACTGATGGCATATGTCTTCAGAGGAGTTCACCAAAAAGCAGGAGGCACCTGAACCAACAGTATGATTAACTAAGATATCAGAGACTGTTTTACTATCATAATTGAGTACAGAGACTGTGTTTTGTTAAGAACATGCCTCAAAGGGTTAGATCTTTTTTGACGGCACGACCTACACAGTATTAGAGAGGTGACTTTACTGTTACAACTGATCAATGTAGTTGGACGTACAGTTGAATCCCTGTTTTTCTGTAGATCGTTTTTCTGGGGGGTGATCTCATTTAAGTCTGTATGAAGTAGCCATATTGCAATACACTATTTCTTATGAATCCGCAGACCAGAAGCCAGTGTCATTTATATTCTATTCTCTGTACTTTTACCCCTGATATGGTTTTACGTTGCCCTAATTTTATGGCTTCGAGTTCTAGATCACTGGATTACTGGAAATACTGGGCACCGTTGCATAGTTCTCTAGCTATCAATCAATTATAACTTGGAGTGGCAAAAGAGGGGACCCTGTAGAAAAACAGACAAAATGGACCTCTATTGTTGTCCGTGCTTTGCCAGCCAGAATAGAAGGTATGTGTTTGGAGATTGTGTCCCACTCCACTCACTTTTCATGAACCATGGTCCAATTCCTCAATTTGGAATGCAGTTCCTCAAGTCCAGCTCAAGTTCTCGCCACTGTCTAGCAAAGTCTATTGGCTCAAACAAGTTTGGGCCCTCTCTCCCAGGGCCCCGTAGCTACAGGGTTTTCCTGTATGGTATGTATGCCCCTGACAGCAGCAGATACAATAGTTGGAAGTGTTTGGGTAAGTACTACTCTACTTAGAACATCAAATAATCCAGAAAAGCGGATGATCCAAAAATGTATTGGCTCTCATGCAGAATTGGACCTTAAAACAAGCCTTACCCCAGGCTATGGTATCTCGAAATTAATTTTGTTTCTGTACCAGAGGCGTACATAGAAATCATCGGGCCCCATAGCGTCTGCGTGGTCTGCCTCTACTGACGGTACGCCACTGTTCTGTACTCATTTACTACCTTTATAACTCCTGCTTGTGATTTATTAGACCTAGTTTATACATGACATTGTCTATATAATACCTGACTTCTGGCAATAGACGTTGCTTTTCACTTGGCACTCTGCACACCCGTGTTCTGTCCTTAACATGTAGCTGTCGTTTGGCAATGAGTGAGTCCTGCAAACCAGCGGCTTTTTCACACTTAACAAATTGCTTTCTTTAGCAGCCGATGACTTCTGTACTGGGGAATATTCATTCTGAAACGAAAAAAAAAAAAAATCCAAAAAAATGGGCATAGTTGCAGAAACTTAAGTAGATTCTGATTGCACACCATTGAGTACCATTAAATTAGGTTGAACATTTTGTGCTTAAAGGGGGTGTCTCACTTCAGCCAATGGCATTTATCAAGTAGAGAAAGTTAATACAAGACACTTACTAATCTATTGTGATTGTCCATATTGCCTCCTTTGCTGGCTGGATTCATTTTTCCACCACATTATATACTGCTCGTTTCCAGGGGTTATGACCACCCTGCAATCCAGCAGCGGTGGTTATGCTTGCGCACTATCGGAAGAAGAGCTGGCTTATGCAAACTCCTGCTGTCTTGGTCACTAGAGAGGTCAGAGTTTTGTCCTATAGTGTACAAGCACGACCACCACTACTGGATTGCAGGGTGGTCATAACCCCTGGAAACGAGCAGTATATAAAGTGGTGGAAAAATTAATGCAGCCAGCAAAGGAGGCAACATGGACAATCACAATACATTAGTAAGTGCCTTGTATTAAAGGGATTCTGTCATCAGATTTGTGCCCTATAAGCTAAACATATGGCCATGTCGGTGCTAATAACATGAATCCTAAACTGCCCTTATTAAACCTGCTTGTGGCTCTATTAGCTGTCACTCACCTACCTAAGGTGCCCAAGGGGTTTTACGTTAATCCAGGGTGCCCGCCCGGACCCCTCGCCGTCTGGTGCCCAGCGTCGCCTTCCTCACCTCAGCACCGCCTCCTCAATCCACCCGTCCCTCTGCCAGATCCGGCGCCTGTGCACTAGGCTCAGCCTTATGCGCAGCGGACTCCTGGCAGCGGCTTCGTTGAGCGAAGTGCGCATGCTCCGGCCTGATGCGCATGCGCACTTCGCTCAACGAAGCCGCTGCCAGGAGTCTGCGGTGCATCAGGCCGAGCCTAGTGCACAGGCGCCGGATCTGGCAGAGGGATGGGTGGATTGAGGAGGCGGTGCTGAGGTGAGGAAGGCGGCGCTGGGCACCAGACAGCGAGGGGTCTGGGCGGGCACCCTGGATTAACGTAAAACCCCTTGGGCACCTTAGGTAGGTGAGTGACAGCTTATAAAAACCAGTTTTTTGGGCTAATATAGCCACAAGCAGGTTTAATAAGGGCAGTTTAGGATTCATGTTATTACCACCGACATGGCCATATGTTTAGCTTATAGGGCACAAATCTGATGACAGAATACCTTTAACTTTCTCTACATGATAAATGCCATTTGCTGAAGATAGACAACCCCTTTAAAGAGGACCTGTCCCCTCTCCTGACACGCTTGTTTTAGTAACATTCCCCATGTAATAACCATTCAAGAGCATCTTCTCTTATGATTCTATGATGTGCCATGCTTCTATTATTCCTGCTGAAAATTTTGGAATAAAATGCCATCACACTGCAATAAAGGTCGAACTGGATGTTACCAGTGTCCCTGCACAGTCTGACACTGGCAGCACTGATTGTCCGCCGGTGCTGGGACACACCCCTTACTGGTAAAAAACAGCTGGATTCTTGCAGATTGCTGGCATTTTATTCATAAACTTCTTGTAGGAATAATAGAGGGATAGCAAAACATAGTTATGTGAAAAAATGCACCAGAATTATTATCACATGGGGAATGTACATGTCAGGGAAGGGACAGCTCTTCTTTCTAATTGTCGGGGCTTAGTTTTTCTGATACAGAACTCCTAATCCTTTGCTGAATGTTACATTTGGTGCATCTTTAGACACTTTTGTCTATCTTTACACCCAGGGGTGCACCTAGCCTTTCTGCTGCCTGATGAGAAAACTGAAACGGCGACTCCCCAAGGCCAATTTCTTAACCTAACCCCTTTGCCACAATGAACACGCACATTGCCCATGGCCCTTACGCTGCCCCCCTCTTGCCCCTACCTGGTGCTGCCTGAGGTGATCGCCTCACCCGGCCTCATTGGTGGTGCACCCCTGTTTACACCACCTATTTGTTGGCTTCTTCTTCACCAATATTTTGCACCAAATTTGGCATATACTTAGGCATCTTAAGACATGCCCCTTTCCCACTAAACCATGCCCGCTTGTCAAGTGAGGCGCAAAAAATATCTAAAATACATAATCAATGTGGTGCAAAGCATGTGCGCCAGTTTCTATGGTGCTAATTAACACTAATGAGGCAGCCAGAACTTTATGTTTTCATTCATTGTCTAGGCAGCGGTTTTGGACCTCTGTATCATAAAACATAGACCACTATGAACTCATACTTAGAAAGTTGGACATTGTTTTAAAAGGTGGAAATTCACTTTAAAGAATGTTTAGTGAGATTTCAGCATTTCATTAACACAGGGAAGAAAGTCATGGAATTATGGAAATCACAGGATCGATAGACATGATAATGATATGCAAATGATAAAAAATGGAAACAAAATATTTAAAATATTTCAATTTATTCAGCACCATGTATGCGCCCCACATGCAAAAATACACACACTTACAGGCCTTGGCATGCAATCAATGAGGTTATTAATGGTTGCCTGATGAATGTTCTGCCACGCAAATCATCTAGATCTGCAACTGCCAACCAATGATGTCCCAGATGTGGTCGATGATAGACCAGTCCGGAGACGCTGGAGGCCATGGTAGCACGTTTATACCACGCAGGCTGCTCACAGTAGCACAAGCAACATGTGGCCTGGTGTTGTTCTGTTGAATAATGGTTCCTGGAGAAATGACCATACCACTGGTTCCACGACCGAATCAATGTAACGCCAAGCTGTTAGTGTATCTGAAATTGAGGCTAGAGGGTCTGGCTACCGTACATTATGCCACCCCACAATATAGGGAGTAAGACTGGTCTGATGTTCCCTTGTGAAGGCTTTTTCATGGCGTTGATCTTGTGGTCTGCAGACCAATCTCCGGCTATCATTGCATCTGAGGCAAAAGAAGGACTCATTGAAGAGGTTAGACTGCCATTCCAGCTCCCATTTTCGTCTTGTTGTGCACCATGATAGCCTTTGAGAATGGTGGCGTGAGGTCAGTGACTTTAGACCTGTAGCTGGATGTGTGGCTTGTACCCCAATGTCGTGCAGACATTTTCTGTGGACACTGTTTGCCGCCATAGGCTTGGGATCTGACTTCCAAATTTCACTTGCAGTACAGAATGGATCACTAAGCGCCATTCTTCTAATCAGACGATCCGTCTGTGCAGAACTTCGCCTCTGTGCACCTCTTGCTGTCATCGTAGTTCGTCCTTGTTCTCCCAACCACCAGGACTCACAACATTGAACAGTGCTGACATCTTGGCCTAGGCGCGTAGTGATCTGCTAAACCAAGGTCTCTCAGGTCAAGGATTCTGTCCCTGTCAGTTTGTGACAATTGGCGATAATTGGCATGTCGATGAACAGGAGGCATCGCACAATTGTCCCACACGACTTGATCTGATTTTTCAGGTTTCTTGTGGCTAGAAAAAGTTTGCTTTCAATCTGGCTTTAATGCCCCTCTCACATGCCACAGATTGGAGCTAGGTGCTTGAAAATGTCATCATTGTAGATCTTTGTGACACCTGCTACTTCTTTGATTTGCATAACCTTATGGCTTGTTCTTCTTGGTGTTGCAATTTCAATGTTGAGGAGTTTATACAATCTCTACTTCTGCTCTGAGCACCGGCAAAAATACAGAGGCTCTACTTCTGCTCTGAGAAGCGGCACAAATGCAGAGGCCCTACTTCTGCTCTGAGAAGCGGCACAAATGCAGAGGCTCTACTTCTGCTCTGAGCAGCGGCACAAATGCAGAGGCTCTACTTCTGCTCTGAGCACCGGCAAAAAGGCAGAGGCTCTACTTCTGCTCTGAGCAGCGGCACAAATGCAGAGGCTCTACTTCTGCTCTGAGCAGTGGCACAAATGCAGAGGCTCTACTTCTGCTCTGAGCAGCGGCACAAATGCAGAGGCTCTACTTCTGCTCTGTGCAGCGGCACAAATGCAGAGGCTCTACTTCCGCTCTGCAGCCTCACCTGTGCATGTGCTGCTATACTTCCTGGCAGCGGTGCATGAACAGTCGCTGTAGTGGAAGCTGAAGCAAAGCCTCTGCACTTACGCCGAGATCGGAGCAGTGGCATGAGTGCGAGATTGTCAGTCAATCCAGCTGCCGGGGAGCGTCCTCAGCTTTGGGGACACCCCATAATAGAACAGTCCTATCCTTGTCAGTAATGCGGACAAGAATTGGACATGTTCTATATTTTTGTGGATGCCCTGGAACGGACATACGGATGTGGACAGCACACGGTCGGTTGTCTGCATCTTTTGTGGCCCCCAATGAAGTGAATGGATCTGCATCCAACATGCAAAAAATGTGGATAGGGTGTGGACAAAACTACCTTTATACAGAATCAGTATCAGATTGTGTAATTCTTATCTGTACTGCAACAGTAACCATTCAGATACATATACGCAACAGTGTCTCATCACATTAGAATATAAAATAGTGGCGATGGCGGCTGAGCTATTGTAATGCGCCCAAAGTGTCCTAGAATCGCCTGCTGGCTAAATAAAAAGGAACAGAAGCTGTCATGTGCAGACGTTAAAGTGAACGATCTATTAACCTCTTTAGGACACAGCAATTCATTTATTTATTTTTTACCTCTAGGGACATACAACTAGATATAACCCTGGATGATGTGCAGCGCTACAGTCCAGGTTTTGCTATTGCTACTGCTCCGCATTTGCTTTGTCGGTGGCTATCTATTAGCTTCTTGGTAGCGCAGCAGGTCTAGTAATGGCTGAATCTGTAGATGCAGCGCAGTCATAGTACTGGGAATAGAAGTATTAAAGGGGACGGTGGGATAGGTAGTAGGTAGTTTGCATTACTATAGAGAAGGGGTCAGCAATCTTCGGCACTTCAGCTGTTGTACTATTACCAGCATGCTCCATTCATTTCTATGATAATTCTGATAAGAGTAGAGGGAGTTGTAGTTTCACAACAGCTGGAGTGCCGGAGGTTGCCTACCCCTGCTATAGAGAATGTGGATGTTTTGGAAAAGCGAGCCAAAGGTGTCTGGGTGGGATAAGTATATGCATTGAGGCTTGTACCCCTGATGTCTAGGCAGTGGCGTACATAGAGAAGTAAGGGTACTTTCACGCTAGCGTTTTCGTTTTCTGATATTGAGTTCCGTCACAGGAGCTCAATACCGGAAAAAAACTGATCAGTTTTATCCTAATGCATTCTGAACGGAGAGCATTCCGTTCAGGATGCATCAGTTCAGTCCCTCTAACGTTTTTTGGACGGAGAAAATACCGCAGCATGCTGCAGTTTTCTCTCTGGCCAAAAATACTGAATACTTGCCGGAATGCCGGATCCAGCATTAATTTACATTGAAGTGTATTAGTGCCGGATCCGGCATTAAGTGTCCCGGCAAAACGCGAAAAATAATAATACCGGCTCCGTTTTTTAATACATGAGACGGATCCGGTATTTCAATACATTTATTCCACTGCCTCATTTGCTAAAAGTTGTTCCTTTAGAGGGTAGAGACCTGACCAAGTTTTCACCTTCAGTAGAAGAGGAGATGATCCCAACTAAGACTGGGCCCCCTCTTGCCCTGGGCCCCATTGCAGTCGCCTGGTCTGCCGCTATGGTAGTTACGCCCCTGTGTCTAGGATTGACATACTAAATCAGAGCATGATTCCCTCCCTTCGGCAACTGGGACACAGGACAGTATTCCAACATGATAACAACCCCAAAAACACCTCCAAGAAGACCACTGCCTTGCTAAAGAAACTGAGGGTAAAGGTGCTGGACTGGCCAAGCATGTCTTCAGACCTAAACGCTATTGAGCATCTGTGGGGCATCCTCAAACGGAAGCTGGAGGAGCGCAAGTTCTCTAATGTCCACCAGCTCCGCGATCAGGGGCGGACTGGGAACTTAAAGTGGCCCTGGAAAAAATACTAAAAGTGGCCCCGTTTTGTTGGAGACAAACTGTTGGAAGGCAGGGCCAGCAATACCATATTGTGGCACAATATATCACCACAACAGAGACAAATATCGCAGTCCATCACAAAATACTGCCAGCAACACAAAATACATCCCCAGAAACTTCCACTGGTCAGCCGTGAGGAGGGCCTAGGCGGCCCCCTGGGCATCGGCCCATCGGGAAATTTCCCTGTAAGGTCTATGTCCAATCCGCCCCTGTCCATGATGTTGTCATGGAGGAGTGGAAGAGGATTACAGTGGCAACATGTGACGCTCTAGTGAACTCCATGCCCAAGAGAGTTAAGGCAGTGCTGAAAAATAAGAACACTTACGATATATACCTCTGACTACATCCATCATGTGAACAGAGCCTTAGCATATTGAAACTTGTTTTTGTCTCACATTGGCCATGGACCTTATATTTTCCTGGATAACTTCTCTAGCACCTTCATATTACTATACACAAAGTATATTGGAAAATCATTCAAAATTTTTCCCCACCAAATTTGCAAGCAAACACTATGCAGTGTATTACATGGTAGTATGAAAATCTGCTGCATTTTATCTCTTTCTGCTGATTTTTCACTGTAGATTTCACTCTTTGTAATGTATAAAGTATGTGATGTCAATGGCTATGGACACCTTTGACATTTACATCTACACTGAACGAAAATATAAACGCAACACTTTAGATTTTGCTCCCATTTTACATGAGCTGAACTCAAAGATCTGAAACATTTGCTACATACACAAAAGGCCCATTACTCTCAAATATTCTTCACAAATCTGTCTAAATCTGTGCTAGTGAGCACTTCTCCTTTGCCGAGATAATCCATCCCACCTCACAGATGTGGCATATAAAGGTGCTGATTAGACAACATGAATATTGCACAGGTGTGCCTTAGACTGCCCACAATAAAAGGACACTCTGAAATGTGCAGTTTGATCACACAGCACAACGCCAAAGATGTCGCAATGTTTGAGGGACAATTGGCATGCTGACTGCAGGAATGTCTACCAGAGCTGTTGCCTGTGCAATGAATGTTCATTTCTCTACCATAAGCCGTCTCCAAAGGCGTTTCAGAGAATTTGGCAGTACATCCAACCGGCCTCACAACTGCATGCTCGTCGTCCTCATCGGGGTCTGGACCTGACTTCAGTTTGTCGTTGTAACCGACTTGAGTGGGCAAATGCTCACATTCGATGGCGTCTGGCACGTTGGAGAGGCGTTCTGTTCATGGATGAGTCCCGCTTTTCACTGTTCAGGGCAGATGGCAGACAGCGTGTGTGGAGTCGTGTGGGTGAGTGGTTTGCTGACGTCAACGTTGTGGATCAAGTGGCCCATGGTGGCGGTGGGGTTATGGTATGGGCAGTCGTATGTTATGGATAACAAACACAGGTGCATTTTATTGATGGCATTTTGAATGCACAGAGATACCGTGACGAGATACTGAGGCCCATTGTTGTGCCATTCATCCATAACCATCACCTCATGTTGCAGGCAGCATGATAATGCATGGCCCCATATTGCAAGGATCTGTACACAATTCCTGGAAGCTGAAAACATCCCAGTTCTTGCATGACCAACATACTCACTGGACATGTCACCCATTGAGCATATTTGGGATGCTCTGGATCGGCGTATACGACAGCGTGTTCCAGTTCCTGCCGACATTCTGCAACTTCGCACAGCTATTGAAGAGGAGTGGACCAACATTTCACAGGCCACAATCAACAACCTGATCAACTCTATGCGACGGAGATTTGTTGCACTGCGTGAGGCAAATGGTGGCCACACCAGATACTGACTGGTTTTCTGACCCCCCCCCCTCCCCCAGTAAGGCAAAACTGTGCACATTTCAGAGTGGTCTTTTATTGTGGGCAGTCTAAGGCACACCTGTGCAATATTCATGGTGTCTAATCAGCACCTTGATATGTCACACCTGTGAGGTGGGATGGATTATCTTGGCAAAGGAGAAGTGCTCACTAACACAGATTTAGACAGATTTGTGAACAATATTTGAGAGTAATGGGTCTTTTGCGTATGTAGAAAATGTTTCAGATCTTTGAGTTTAGCTCATGCAAAATGGGAGCAAAACTGAAAGTGTTGCGTATATATATTTGTTCAGTGTATTATTGGTTACCTGAAATAAAAGTTGCACCAAGTTTCAGTCTGCAATCTGCCTTCCTTTTTTTCATTTTCAGACCCCCTAATATTCAGTTTGCAACCTGCTCCTAGTTTTTTTTTTTTCTCATGTGTTTGTGTCCCTCCCAGTAATACATGCTGGATCTGTGTTTCAGGAGGCTGCACTCTTCTTCCTATACCTAGCCCTTGTGTGCTTTGCATATATCTACAGCCTGTCTACGATACTTCCCTTGGATTCTTTCTCCCCTCTCCATATTCTGATCTGCCGTACACATCCTCCTCCCCCTTCCTGCCACTGTCTCTAAAAAGTGAGAAAAGGGTGGGAGGGGAGAAGAGAGAGCAGTCAGAAACAGAAGCAGTGCTCTGGAGTTTACATCAGATTCAGCAGCCCCAGCAACTAGGTCACAAACTCTGCAGAAGCAAAATGGTGGAAAAATTTTGAACTGAGACTATTTAGAAATCTTAATTTTGCATTTAGGAAGCAACGGAACAATAAAATAAAAAAATCAGTTCAACAGTGTCCATAGCCTTTACACTTTGGGATCCCTGTAGACAGGGTTGGACTGGCCCACCAGAGGATTGTCCAGGCTCTGATGCAATACTGGGCCCCAGGGGTAAAAGAAAATTCCCATTTGAAGCTGCCTTTGGAGGCCGTCACCTTCCACTAGGGTTTATTTCTTTGATTCAAATCCTATTAGACATTATTGATGAAATGGGGGTTAGACCCAGAGAATAATTTCCTCTGGTAGGCCAAAGGAACCCCGGTCTGACCCTGCCTGTAGAAGGCATATATGTCCAGAACAAATGGAAGCAGATAATGAGAAAGCTGTGATTCATTTTGGGTATATGTATGAATATGAAAGTAATAAATATGTATACTTTTGATTCGAGAACGCTAAACACGATGTCATCTGGCAGTGAGTCGTCCGTTAGGGCTAAGGACCAGGACTTTTCGGACATAATATCTGAAGTCATGGACAGTCCTTCCATCTCCGCTAGAGGAATCTAAATGAGGGAAAATGTCCAAGAATAAGAAAAGAACAAAATAAAATGTTACCTAAGTGTCGCCTGAAGACATCTTATCCCATGACACAAAAAATGGATGACTAATGAATGAGATGAACACAATTATATTTACTGCAACGTGTCATCAATAAAGGGTTATCAAACCCAATCCTTGCTGCCCAAGGCAATATAGGTACTCCAGAAGACATTGGTGTAGATCCCAGACATATCACCATGTAAGTCACAAGCAAAATGGTCATGTAACACAGATATAATAAAGCATGTATATGTGTGTTCCTTTAAAGTTACTGACACTTTTTGATGTTCCTCTTAGAGACCACAATAGGAAACTGCTTAAACAGTGATATATACAGTTAGGCTATATTCACACATTTTGTTTTTTTATGGTATTTTTTTCTGACCACGATGTGTAAATAAACCCTATACTAACGATAAAGACAATGCACAGAAGCTACAGAAGCATTTAGGAGATGTCTGGTTCATCTTCCGAAGGATTGGGCATGTTGGATAATTGGCTGGCATTCATCTAATGTGTATGGTCACCTTAAAGGGGTTGTCTGTTTTTTTCTTTTTAATTTGCCCCTCCACCCTTCCAGTAGGACCCATTGAAAAACCCATACTTACCTGGTCCCCATGGGGCCAGTCACTGTCTGCTGTGGCGCTCATAACCCAGTCAGTGTGGAAGTTGACTGGCGGGGGCCAGGTGTTCAGTGGTGACAGCCCGAGAGCTAGAATACGGACAGTGACCAGATGAGTGAGTATGGATGTCTCAGCAGGTCTTGCTGGAAAGGGGAGACATTGACAACCCCTTTATCTCTAAAGCTGACCATACATATTAGGCCTCATGCGCACGACCATATGTATTTTGCAGTCTGCAAATTTCAGATCTCCAAAATATAGATACCATCCGTGTTTCATATGCATTTTTTGCGGACCCATTGACTTCAATGAGTTTGTGGTCTGGATTTTGTGGCCAAAAATGGATACAGAAAGCACACGGATCATCCACGTGCTTTCCGCATCTGTAAGTCTGTTTTACAAAAAGACAGAATGTCTGCAAAATGCGGACCATGTACCCACTGAAGTTAATGGAGATTTGTGGTTTGCAATCTGTTGTCAGGGCATGTTTGACCCTGTGATGCCAATGGGTATTAAAGATGCATCAGGGATTTTGCCCCTTATCAGTACAGAGATACGAGAAAGGCCTTTCACCCAGCAAAGCAAGCACCCTGCTCTGTACTGATGAGGAGCAAGAACCACCAAACTAGCTATCTGCAGATAGATCTCTTTCCTTTTGGAGAAGGCTATTTGGCTGATATCCTTCGTTTTGTTGCAACTCCTGTGAAAGAGTAGCTATCTCCAGTAGGTGGCACTATAGATACGGCTTACATTCTCTTGGAATTGAGCTAATATGCACATAGTTTTCCCCAGGAATCATTGCATGACCTATCAGACCCCCACGCAGAAGACAAAGCAGCTTGGAATATGTATGAAGCATGCAGGCTGCAAAAGACAAACAACTTTAAATTTTCAATAAAGACCTATTGGAAATATATAGTTGTTTTTTATCCCAAAATAATTACAATGCAATAATAAAAGAAATGCATTAAAAGGTGTCCATAAGCCTTAATCTAAATGTGTATTGCCACATCATAAATTTTACTGGAGTAATAATTGCACAAATGGACAATTCCCCCCTACAAGTTCAACAAACACAGAAAATGACCCCATGTCCATTCAAGTATATGATTACTCCCATCAGCTTAAACAGATAACTACTCCACCACAATCACATAAAACAGTGAAAGCCAGCAGACGTACAGCAGCATCAAATTTAAGGACAAATCCACAACAAGCAGACATACCTCCGCACCAGAACAAGCAAACTAAAATTTACAGTATGTCCATAATAATATATATAGACAAGACAAAGAGCTCTCCTCGGTCACCTGCGTCCAATTGTTTAACGATGCTGCCCAAACGACAGGAGATTTTCCACTGGTGACTGGATAGGCTACATAATAACGAAACCCAGCTTTTCACCAAAATAAGACCAGACTCGCATGTTCATCTCTAAGCATGGTTAAAGGTTAAGACTAAGCTGAACCCAAATGTGAACCTTGAGGAACCTCAAAAGCAGTAAACAACGATAACAACTGCATCTGAACAGCTATTGTCTTACTGAGATACACTGGACAACAAAACAACAACAACAAGTCAACCAGCAAGACGCATCATCTCACTTTCAGGTGTCGCTCTGATTCAGTTCTTACAACCTAAAGAGAGTAAAGGATAATAAGAAGTAAGTCTAGGTCAAGAATTCTATAAGAAGGAGTACTCTAGCTCAACATCCATGTCATAATTTAAGGAGATTTTCCAGACCCACTAAATATTTGACAAACAGTTGAAAATGGTCTAAAAAACACAAAAAGAGTATCACTCTTCTTACCAATCCCTTGGCACTATCATGCTGATTCTTAAACTACTTCACACTTTCACACACTTTTTTACTGGATCCGGCAGGGTTCAGCAAAAACGCTTCCGTTACTGATAATACAACCATCTGCATCCGTTATGAATGGATCCGGTTGTATTATCTTTAACATAGCCAAGATGGATCCGTCATGAACTCCATTGAAAGTCAATGGAGGACGGATCCGCTTTCTATTGTGGCAGAGAAAACGGATCTGTCCCCATTGACTTGCTTCGGGGGTCATGCCGGATCCGTCTTGCTTCGCATCCCAGGACGGAAAGCAAACTACAACATGTTGCGGTTTGCTCTCCGGTATGGGAACACATCTAAATGGAACAGAATGCATTTTGGAGCGCTCCGTTCTGTTCAGTTTTGTCCCCATTGACAATGATTGGGGACAAAACTGAATCGTTTTTTACGGTATTGAGCCCCTATGACGGATCTCAATACCGGAAAACTAAAATGCTAGTGTGAAAGTAGCCTTAGCTAGTCCCCTGTCGGATCTGGTTTTCGAGCTCCAGCAATGAATGAAGTGGTGTCAACTTACCTATGACTTCTGCAGCCAATCACTGGCTGTAGTGGTGTATCAGGTCAACGCCACGAAGGTCAATCTCGCTTAAACAAAGACCAGCGGGTGACCAGAGTAGCATAGATGTGAGCGGTAGTTGTAAGATGAGTATTACTCCTTTTATCGCACGCATTTGTAAGTTGTTTATAAAAAAAATCATACAGTTGGACCAGTCCTTTAAGATTTGGGGTGCATTTCTTTAATTTATAGAACCCCAGGATCAGTTTTGACCACAACAGAACCCATGATGCCCAGCAGTGGATTACCTGGCCTAAAGAGTAATTCTTTCTGTTCCATGGACTATGCTGCCATAACTTGATTTTACAGAAGTTGACGTAATTGCGTCCTCTCTAAATGAAGAATCAGTGGACCATCAGAGGAGCGTGGTCTTAGACATGTCAGTCCATAAACCATTTCATGTACTAGTACTCTTACAGTATATCCTGATGATGATGGGGAAACCTTATTTTCTCTATACATAGAGGACACCCTCTTTTCATGGTTACAAGCGTCGTCGTGAAAAGATAAGAGGTTTCTGTACTGTCCATTTCTAAAGATATAAAACCACCATATTATACTGTATGTACAAGACTGCTGGGATGGATTGTTGATCCAGGGGGAAAAGGATTCTTCTACTATAATTAGGTATAATTGGCATCTGCATCAATTGGGTTTTGCTTTCCTCTGGATCAAGATTGCAGGGGAATAGGTTGGATGGACCTGGGTCTTTTTTTTTTTACCATACTAAGTTAATATGATACAAGCCATACATTAACGGATAGTCCTTCATTTAAGACTCAGAATGATTACAAAGTTCATTTGCTTTTCAGGCCCCACCGGCCAGTTTCAATATGGTTAAAATATGTTCTACAGGTCTATATTTGTATATGGAGCCACCTCCAAGTGGTGGCACTAGCAAGATGGTTCTCTTCCTTGGAAGACAAAACACCTCTTTGCGTATTTGTTTCCCATGGAGCATTGCCAAAAAGTATCCATGTCATGGTGTACTACCAGTAAGTCTCCATACAGGACTGGTTTCTTTGTAGATTCAGCACCTTGCCTAAGCTGCATTCAGAGCATCGCACCCAGCCAGCCAGAAGCCCACTGCGTTCTGATGAGGGGAAAGCACCCTGAAACAGCTGTCTACAGATGGATATCTGGCTTGGCAATATATTCCCTTGTCAAATCCCAAGACTTGTTGAAAAGTTTGATTTTGACTCATAGGGAGCTACGTCCAAGAGGTGGTGCTGGCAAGATGGTTCTCTTCCTTGGGAGATACCTCTTTGCATACTGGTCTGTCAGCAATACCTTCTTCTCCTCTACCTGACTGATACTTAGCTTTTTGGAGTACTGGCAATATTGTGCACAAGGATATTGACCAGACAAGATGATTGTTTTTCAAGGTTCTTCATGATTTCCTATTCATTAAGTAATTAGGAGACATTATTTCTCCCATTTTCTCTATGCCTGTTAACCTTGCAACAGACTAGTCAGTCACAGTGCCCTTATAAAACCCACTTTATTGAATAGTTGACAGGATATTTCCAGATATATGCAAAGTTATGAGAACGGCCCATAGAATTCTATACATAATATCGGTTGTTGGTTACGTGTCCAGCACCTGCTTGCACTGGAATGTGGAAGAGAGATAAGGATTGGCAGTGTTCAAGTTGAAAGAGGAAAACTCTAAAATACTGTCTAGATGATGCAGATGTCCATCACAAAATATCTACTCTGCAATGCCAGATACCTGCTCGTATGGGTGTACTGGGGTGGGAAACTATACTGTACATTTGGTGGGACTGTTCTGCCATTATGTCATTTTTGGCATCCTTATGCATTTGTTAATGGCAACCACTTATCATGTGCCGCTCAAAACCAGTGCTCCAGGAATGGGTTGCAAAAATAGACAACCTAACGAGAATGGAATCACTCTTGGCTTAAGATCTACTTCCCAAAGTCATGTCCACCTGGCAATGCTGGATGTATTATGTGTCATCACAGGTCTGTGTCCCAAGTATTATAGAACAGCTAGTTTGGACAATGCCCACAGAAACCCCAACTTTTCTCTCTTCTCTTCTGCTTATGCCATTTGCTAAGGAATATTCTTAGTTCTTAGAAGGTTATTTATGCTCTGCTTGGGGTTGTACTGCCCTAATCTACAACTTGTTTTATCTCTTATATTTTATTGGGGGAATTTACAAGAATCTGAATTTTATTAGTCTGTCCTTTAATTTATTTACATTTTAACAGTTTAATTTAAAAAAAATTATGAAACAAAAAACACTGAATACCATAAAAACATTAACAAGGTAGGTGCAATAGCAGGCACTGAACTGGCATTCCTGATTGAAGTGGATGAATAGAAGAGCATGCAAAGCTGATTGGCCAAGAGAGGGACACCTAAAAGGCAGCTGAGCACCCTTCTTACAAAGGAGTCATGTACTATACATGTCATATACTGCTATAACTACAGAACTGTCACGATAGCAGATGTTTTAGTAAAACCTATACAAAATAAGTATACAAGAAAGTACATGGTATTCTCCTACAAATAAGCAAATAACGCCATATCAGCATGGCTTCGTGAGGGATCGGTCATGTCAAACTATTTTAATCAGTTTCTATGAGGAGGTAAGTTCTAGACTTGACAGCGTCTAATCAATGGATGTCGTGTATCTTGACTTCTCCAAAGCATTTGACACTGTACCACATAAAAGGTTAGTATATAAAATGAGAATGCTCGGACTGGGAGAAAACGTCTGTAAGTGGGTAAGTAACTGGCTCAGTGATAGAAAACAGAGGGTGTTTATTAATGGTAAATACTCAGATTGGGTCACTGTCATTAGTAGTGTACCTCAGGGGTCACTATTGGGCCCTATTCTTTGGAATATATTTATTAATGATCTTGTAGAAGGCTTGCATAGTAAAATATCAATTTTCGCAGATGACACTAAACTGTGTAAAGTAATTAACACTGATGAGGACAGTATACTACTACAGAGCGATCTGGAAAGATTGGAGGCTTGGGCAGATAAGTGACAGATAAGGTTTAACACTGACAAATGTAAAGTTATGCACATGGGAAGGAATAATGCAAGTCACCCGTAGATACTAAATGGCAAAACACTGGGTAACACTGACCTGGAAAAGGATCTAGGAATTTTAGTGAACAGCAAACTAAGCTGTAGAAACCAGTGTCAGGCAGCTGCTGCCAAGGCCAATAAGATAATGGGTTGCATCAAAAGGGGCATAGATGCCCGTGATGAGAACATAGTCCTACCACTTTACAAATCACTAGTCAAACCACACATGGAGTACTGTGTACAGTTCTGGGCTCCTGTGAACAAGGCAAACCTAGCAGAGCTGGAAAGGGTACAGAGGAGGGCAACTAAAGTAATAACTGGAATGGGGGGGACTACAGTACCCTGATAGATTATCAACATTAGGGTTATTCACTTTAGAAAAAAGATGACTGAGGGGAGATCTAATTACTATGTATAAATATATCAGGGGTCAGTACAGAGATCTATCCCATCAGCTATTTATCCCCAGGACTGTGACGAGGGGACATCCTCTGCGTCTGGAGGAAAGAAGGTTTGTACACAAACATAGAAGAGGATTCTTTACGGTAAGAGCAGTGAGACTATGGAACTCTCTGCCTGAGGAGGTGGTGATGGTGAGTACAATAAAGGAATTCAAGAGGGGCCTGGATGTATTTCTGGAGCGTAATAATATTACAGGCTATAGCTACTAGAGAGAGGTCGTTGATCCAGGGAGTTATTCTGATTGCTTGATTGGAGTCGGGAAGGAATTTTTTCCCCTAAAGTGAGGAAAATTGGCTTCTACCTCACAGTTTTTTTTTGCCTTCCTCTGGATCAACTTGCAGGATGACAGGCCGAACTGGATGGACAACTGTATTTTTTCTGCATTATAAACTATGTTACACAAAAAAAGCCAAAAGGGAGACTTGACCACCAAAATATACATAATAATGACATTTGTTTTAAATCTTAACTATAAAAAACATGACCAATTTTAATAATTACACTGCCGTTAAGGGAATGAAAGCTTGCAATAAAAGGTGTACATTATATAGCTGTAGGCAAGGAAAGGTGCTCATACACATATGAACAAAGTCAGCCATACCTGCTGATTTCTGCAGGAACGGCAAACTATGTTATGCATATGAGAGTGTCCTGACCTCCCCTGACAGATGGTGTTGGAGAATTGGGCCTGGCTAGGGTGGGATCTGACCCATCCAATACAGGCTATATTTTTTCTCCCTAAAAACCCATTCTTTTAAACATCTCACATCTGTGTTGTATCCCTCACACATCTATTCTAATGAAGACTGTCCCCATACGTGGTGGTACCCTACCTACTTTCTGAGATGATGGCTCATTAGTCTGAGAAGCACTATTTATGGCATGCTGAAAAATAGTTATATTTTTCCATACGTTTGACTATGCCCAATCAATCATGATTCCTTTGTAAATGTGCGTCATTGAGCCGATGCCAATGGTAAAGTATGGTGGAAGATGCCATAGGAGGGCGGACTGTACTTATTATGTATCAGACTGACGTTATGAAGGTGACAATACAATGTTCTGCTGAGGATAGAAAGGTTTTCAGCACTGACCTGCTTTTCAGATGAGCCTCTGTCATATGGAGGCAAAGCATAATGATGGCATACAGAACCGGAAAGATTGTCCATAAGCTTCATCTCACCCTCTAAAGATCCCTGGATTAGTAATGATATAGTATCAAACATATGTCTTTCCTGTAAGAAAAAGGTTAAACCGATTAGTAACACTAAACAATCAATCATTTGGTATCAAAAGAGTAACTTCCACCATTTCCTTTGAAGTATATTCTAAAGTTGATGAGGACCACAAACTGATTTGATGATTGGCCACTGATGGACCTCCTGTGGATGGAAACGCATTGGATGAGGAATCCCTGCGTAGACGGCGCATTCTTAATGTCACAGCTACTCCTTGATTCCAGCAACTGCACACACACATGGTATACCACCAGCCGGGGCATACCTACTGACAGTATGCAGATCTACTTTCCCACCCACCTCATTGGATATGCCTCTTTTAGAAGAACTATTAAATCTAGTAGACTAAGGACAGATTAATGGCAGGGGATCACAGCAATTTGGACACATAGAGCAAAAAGTCAGGTAGATATGTTTCTGCAACTTCACCCTAGCGTTTTGTGTGATACCCAGGTTTCCCCATCCAGGTTTACTTATGGTACAGTTTAGCTTGCGTCTCTATATTGTGTACTTCTGTTCATTGCCATTGTATGGTTGGCAGTTTGTTAATGTTTGTGAGATGTCTAGGAGAGCATTAGATCTGCGATTTTATTGATTCTTATTATTTAATTACTAAATACTAGACTAGACCCTTTCGGGTCTAATTGGACTCTTGTTTGCTTATTTCCGTAAGATGAAGAGAAATTCCAGTGAAGAACATAGTTTCCCACGTGGAATCTCTCCTGATGCTACTTTTAGGTTTCTAAATAATATCTGGCAGAATGCACTTGGTCTGTTTAATAGCAATAATCATGGGATGCACTTTGGTGACGACCACAAACTTTCCTATCCTTACGTCATGTGTTTGCACGCTGCCTGCGACATGCATGCTGCTGCATACTCTACAATCTGCAGCCTCTCCTGTGCTCTGCATCGGTGGCTCTCCACCATCCTGCTTGCAATTTGAAATGATCTCTATACCTACAGCATCTGCTAGATGTGACCTCCCAGAGGATGGCATTGAAGGACATGTAGGAAGCAGAGCTACTGTCTCTTGGTAGCAATTCCTACAGCCAAGTTGGCCAGCATAGACTAGTTAATTAGTTAATTTCTTCTAAATAGCATGTTAGAAGTGGGGTATGCAGGGAATAGAAGAACACTGTTGTAATGTGGGTTAGGTTACGGAGTTGTATGAATGATTTTATGTGTCTGCTGGCGGTTCTCATGAAAGGGTTTTCCAAAATGTTATAAATGGTGACCTATCCTTTGGATAGGACATCAGTATCTGATTGGTGTGTCGGTCGACACCCAGGACTTCCGCCGATCAGCTGTTTGAGAAGACACTGTTGCTCCTGTGGGTGCTGCGGCCTTCTCTGTGCTCACCAAGCACAGCGCCGTACATTGTATAGCGGCTGTGCTTGGTAATGGTATAACGTTCAGCCCTATTAACTTTAATGAGGCTGGGCCGTGCCTAGGCCATGTGACCGATGAACATGTCGTCACTGGCCTAAGAAAAGCTGAGGGAAGGCCGCAGCACTACTGTGAGCGCCACTGGCTTCCCAAACAGCTGATCAGCGGGGGTCTTGGGTGTTGGACCCCCACCATGAGATACTGATGACCTAACCTGTCAGTTACAAAGTCTCAGAAAATCCCTTTAAGACAGGCATGCTCAACCTGCGGCCCTCCTGCTGTTGCAAAACTACAACTCCCAGCATGCCTCAACAGTCTACAGCTATCAGCCTACAGCAGGGCATGGTGGGAGTTGTAGTTTTACAACAGCTTGAGGGCCGCAGGTTGAGCATGCCTGCTTTAAGAGAACCAGAACACAGAGGGCTCCTAAAAAGGATGCATGTGGCCCTCAGGTTGCAATGCTAAACCTGTTTAAAATGCAGACATCGGAAACTTGGACATTTTATCTAAAGAGGCAACAAATGCATCACTGTGGCTCACACTGAATGATAACTTTGGTGCATGGCTAGTATTATATCACCTATTAGTTGGCTTACTCTGCCCCAGAATTTTAGTGCAATTTTATTTTACATTGTCCCACCTTAAAGGGGTTATCTGGGATGAAAACCTCCAGACCTCCAGACAGGGCAGACCAACAGTGGTGATTATACTCACCTGGTCCCTGCCACTGGATTCGGTCTGTGTGGCTCCCAGACCAACACTTCTGCTCCAGTTGACTGGAACGACACATGACTGCTGCAGCCAATCACAGGCTGCAGCGGTGCCCTGCTCTGGGTATGTCACATCTGAAGATCTGTTTTCATCTCGGATAATCCCTTTGTCACGCTCCCCTTTTTACTAAAACCCGCTCTTTGTTGAGCTGGAAAACCAAAACAGGCGAGCTATTATTTTTGGTTCATCAGCTCCATTAATGATAGGTCTATAACTTGATGCAGCATTTTGGGTCCAATATTTAGAAGTCTAGACACAATCACACTAGTAAATTCCCACCATCTGTGCTTCATTATATATATTATATACAACATTTATTCAGTGCAATTTATCAAGACGAGCGTACACTCTTACCATGGGATGGACTATTGATTGAGAGTCAACCTTGTCTTTCATAGAGTTCATGTATCCATAAGGACTATCCGGAGTGTAGCCGAGGTCTCTTCCGGCCCACAGGAAATTATCATTGTCTGGGCTCTGAATGTTCTGAATTTGAAACTCTAACTCCATCTCGGCCTCCAGTTCAGCCTCCTCTTTGGCTTCTTTGTTGCTCTCTTCTAGGTGTTTCATGAGAACTGCAATCACCACATTGACTAAGACAAACTGCGCCGTCAGCACGAAGGAGACGAAGTAGAGCGGAGAAATGACTGTGTTGTAACAGGTGGACTCCTCGTTGCAGTCGCGCAGTGTGTCCTAAGGCCAGAAGTAACATTGATGTTATATTCCTCACCAGGAGATGATACTAAATGAGTTCTCCTACATGTTCACTCCATATAACATTCCCTGGCTGAAATGTAGAAAAGTCCTGCAATCTATCACACAAGCCAATCATTTTCAGACCTGAATATATATATATATAAATATTGAGTATTCTTCAGATGTCGTCTTCGACAAAAAAACAAAACAGGTATCAGCTGTCAATTTCTGAAAATGGGGTGGGCTGTGAGCGAGGCCATCAGCCCCGACAGTCATCATTATTTATGACTGAAATATATGTCAGCCCCGAGCTGGAGTAGATTTCACACTGGCGCAAGGACTGCCGAAGGAGGCATGCAACTTATGATGAGGCCTGCCTCCTCTGGTAGGGCAAGCCCCATCAAGACCATTGTAGCACACACCAGTTTTGATAAATCAGTGCCTAAGACTTTATCTGGAGCTAGACACTGGAATAGAAGCTGAGCTGTAGTACCCGGCACGGCCACTAGACAGTGGAGGGAATCTTCTGCTTCTAGCTCGGTCCACTGCCTAGTTTCCGGTGTTAGTGGCTGATAAGTGAGAGTGCCGGGTATTGACCTTCACCGATCTGATATTTATGGAGGGTAGGTTCTCAGTATCTAAATGCTGGAACACCCCTTTAAGTTCCGCGTTAGCTTGTTTCTCTTTTGTAATCAGTGCATTCTATAAGTGGCCATTAGAAGCTTTGCAAGAAACTCTCCATCTCTGAAACTTTGCCACACAATTTATGATGATATTATGCATGCTATTCTATCTAATATTATTTTTTGTGAAAATAGGAAACTGCCGGCTTTTAACATTTCCATGTCCCCCCTTAGGACTGACTTATCTGCTGTAAAAGTTACCTATAATGAGGAAAGCTAAATATCAGGGGACGTGTTCGGTAGCCAATATTCCTCTCTGCAGTCAGACATTGTGAGGCAGACCTCAGGGATGTGAGTGCTGAATCATTTAAGGGCCATAAGTGTTTCGTCTACGGAGCCCTATCCCCGATAAACTCCTTATTAGAGCAGAATGATCTTACCGTGCCCTAGGAATCATTTCCACAGGGCCAGAAGAAGGGAACAGAAGCTTTAATATGGAACCTCCTGCTCGGTGACTCATATTTCAACCCTTTATGTAATCTCAAGCTGACGGGAAGATACACGGGCGCTGACCTATATTATGGTATGGCTAAATCCTCCTCTCCAATGGGAACTGATAGGTGCTATCAAATATTCTGGATTATTGGATTTTTAGAAAACATATATATAAATATACCACTCTTTGAGAGTTAGAGAGAATTCAGGTAGAAAGCCCAAAGGTTAACATTTTTTTTTTTTTTTTTATAAAAGAGGACCAGATATTACTTATCTCATATGTATTCATCATGAAAAAAAAAAAAATTCTGGCGCTTCTTTTACATTCTTCTGTTATTCCTCCTGGAAATGTACAAATAGCTTGACAACTGGGTGTTACTATTTCCCATACTGTCTGACACTGTCACCCCTGATACTGTCCATGTGCATTATTGAGGTCCAAAAAAAGTATGTTGACAGGTGCCCCGGGACTGTTAACAAGCAGTGAAATCCTAGCGCAAAGCCCCAATGGATATGTGTACAAGCAGCGCTGACGTCATATGTTCCTGAGACATTAATTAAGTTTGAATGGAGGTGAAAACAGCCAGGTTGCTTTGAATCCTCACACCTCCAGCACCACCAAAATGACTCCTAGTACTCTGTTTATACATTGTATGTGCTGGTTTGTAAATTACCTTATTTTTTTCTTTATAAGATGAACTTTTTCCCCCAATAGTGTGGGAAATATGGCAGTGCGTGAGAGTGTTCATTATGGAAGCAGTCATTAGTATGTAGTCGGTGCAGGGAGCGGTGAGTGAATCACTGCTAGCTCTGGCTGTACTCATCGCTCCCTGGTCTTCTCTGCTGTGCTGTGACCTGAATGCATACAGCGTTAGGACACAGTGCACGTAGGGGTGGACTATGACCTATGACATGAGGTCACAGTGCAGCGCAGGCCCAGAGAAGATTAGGGAGCGGTGAGTGCAGCACGCTGTCCAGAGAGGTAAGTTTATTTAATTATTTTTTGTGCGATATTGGGTTGTGACCTGAGGTCTGATATGGGGCTCTGGGATATGATATGGAAATCTGATATGAGTGTCTAATCTGAGGTCTGATATGGAGGTCTGATATGGGAGTATGATCTGAGGTCTGATATGGGAGTATGATCTGAGGTCTGATATAGGTGTATGATCTGAGGTCTGATATGGGAGTCTGATCTGATGTCTGATATGGGAGTATGATCTGAGGTCTGATATGGGAGTATGATCTGAGGTCTGATATGGGAGTATGATCTGAGGTCTGATATGGGAGTATGATCTAAGGTCTGATATGGGTGTATGATCTGAGGTCTAATATGGGTGTATGATCTGAGGTCTGATATGGGTGTATGATCTGAGGTCTGATATGGGAGTCTGATCTGAGGTCTGATATGGGAGTCTGATCTGAGGTCTGATATGGGAGTCTGATCTGAGATCTGATATAGGAGTATGATCTGAGGTCTGATATGGGAGTATGATCTGCGGTCTGATATGGGTGTATGATCTGAGGTCTGATATGGGAGTCTGATCTGATGTCTGATATGGGAGTATGATCTGAGGTCTGATATGGGAGTATGATGCGAGGTCTGATATGGGAGTCTGATCTGAGGTCTGATATGGGAGTATGATCTGAGGTCTGATATGGGAGTCTGATCTGAGGTCTGATATGGGAGTCTGATCTGAGGTCTGATATGGGAGTATGATCTGAGGTCTGATATGGGAGTCTGATCTGAGGTCTGATATGGGAGTATGATCTGAGGTCTGATATGGCAGTATGATCTGAGGTCTGATATGGGGGTCTGATCTAAGGTCTGATATGGGAGTCTGATCTAAGGTCTGATATGGGAGTATGATCTGAGGTCTGATATGGGAGTATGATCTGAGGTCTGATGAAGATTGGGGGTCCAATTTGGGGATCTAATAATAAATATTTTTTTTCAGATTTTCCTCCTTTAAACCTAGGTGCGTATTATAGTTCAGTGTTTCCTGTAAAGTGAAAAATATGGTAATTTTCTCCCATAGTAAAATGGACAGTTTTTAGGAGAAGCATGACTAGAAAGGTATTTACAAGCACTACAGAATTATAGTGTCAGTTTAATGCCTGAAACTCTGGTGACAGGTTCCCTTTCATTTGAACTCTGAATACAAAAAACATTGCTTTACTTGAGACCATGGTTAAAAGAGAAGGTTGTCACCAGCAAGGTGCCTAATCCTCATACTTGGCAGACTGTGTTTACTTGCATAGTTTTACGTCCAGTCCATGTAAAGATCTTTTGATTGCTTTCTGATGGTAAGGTGACACTTCCATGCCATTGCTTCTACATTGGAAACTGTAAGCTGGCCATGCACCTCAGGTAGCCGTCAGCTATACGTTCCTGGCCGTCTGTGTGTTCTCAATGAAAAGAAGGCAAACAGCCGCTGACAGACACCTCAGGCGGCATCTTATCTCCCTTGAAAACAAAGTATCAGGAATGTTGAATTCTAACCTGCCCAACTCTTCTTGCCCAGCCATCTGCCGCCAGGCTACAGTCACACGACTGTAAGTGTTTTGTGGACCGCACATGGCCAGCACTATATAGAAAAAGCCTAGTCTGATACGAGATTGCGGATGAGAATGGGACATGTTATATATTTTTGCAGGCCGCAGAACGGAGCTGCGGATGCGGACAGCACACAAAATTGCAGAATGGATGCGGACCCATTCATACAGTCGTGTGAATATACCCTTAGATGGCTGGCTGATTCGGCTTACTTTTGTCTAATGTCTATGGACAGCTTTAGAATATAGGACCATTAAATGATTTCCTGCTGATCAGGCATTTTATTGTTTTCATATTGGGTTCATTACGGGCAGTTTTGCTGAATGAACAGAGTTTTACTAAATACTTTTTTTTTTATACATTTTTCATTTTTATCTTATACTCATAAGGAATTTACTTTATGATAAACACTAAGTATGACAAGTAGGGCTCCAACCCACAGGACTGGAAGAAAGGGTCCCGGAGTTTGCTGGAGTGGAGGAGCCCCTCCATTGTTTATCCAGGCGCAGGACAATACATATGAGCGGAGGTGTCCACTACTACGACTCAGGCCTATTCCCTTGCAGTGCCAGGCTCAGAGAGACTTACAGTCATGTGAAAAAATTAGGACACCCTTTGAAAGCATGTGGTTTTTTGTAACATTTTTAATAAAAGGTTATTTCATCTCCGTTTCAACAATACAGAGAGATTAAAGTAATCCAACTAAACAAAGAAAACTGAAGAAAAGTCTTTTCAAGATCTTCTGTAAATGTCATTCTACAAAAATGCCTATTCTAACTGAGGAAAAAGATAGGACACCCTCACATGTATTCCCTCTTAAATTGGCTCAGATCTCACACAGGTATATCACACCAGGTGCACATAATTAGTAGATCGTTACTCTGCATGTTGAATGAGGCTTGCCCTATTTAAACCTCAGACATTTAGTTTGGTGTGCTCCTGACTGTTGAAGTGAGAGTGAGCACCATGGTGAGAGCAAAAGAGCTGTCAGAGGACTTCAGAAAAAAGATTGTAGCAGCCTATGAGTCTGGGAAGGGATTTAAAAAGATCTCAAAAGATTTTGAAATCAGCCATTCCACTGTCCGGAAGATAGTCTACAAGTGGAGGGCTTTCAAAACAACTGCCAACATGCCCAGGACTGGTCGCCCCAGCAAGTTCACCCCAAGAGCAGACCGCAAGATGCTAAAAGAGGTCTCCAAAAACCCTAAAGTGTCATCTCGAGAACTACAGCAGGCTCTGGCTACTGTTGATGTAGAAGTACATGCCTCTACAATCAGAAAGAGACTGTACAAGTTTAACTTGCATGGGAGGTGTGCAAGGAGGAAACCTTTGCTTTCCAAGAGAAACATCGAGGCCAGACTGACATTTGCCAGAGATAAAGTTGACAAAGACCAGGACTTCTGGAATAATGTTCTTTGGACAGATGAGTCCAAAATTGCATTATTTGGACACAACAGCAGAGGACATGTTTGGCGTAAACCAAACACAGCATTCCAAGAAAAGAACCTCATACCAACTGTGAAGCATGGAGGTGGAAGTGTCATGGTTTGGGGCTGCTTTGCTGCAGCAGGACCTGGTCAGCTCACCATCATAGAATCCACGATGAATTCTACTGTGTATCAGAAGGTGCTTGAAGAACATGTGAGACCATCAGTTAGAAAATTGAAGCTGAAGCGGAACTGGACCATGCAACATGACAATGACCCAAAACATACTAGTAAATCAACCAAAGATTGGCTGAAAAAGAAGAAATGGAGAGTCCTGGAATGGCCAAGTCAAAGTCCAGATTTGAATCCCATTGAGATGCTGTGGGGTGACTTGAAAAGGGCTGTACGTGCAAGAAACCCCTCAAACATCTCACAGCTGAAAAAGTTCTGCATTGAGGAGTGGGGTAAAATTTCCTCAGACCGATGTCGAAGACTGGTAGATGGCTACAAGAACCGTCTCACTGCAGTTATTTCAGCCAAAGGAGGTAACACTCGCTATTAGGGGCAAGGGTGTCCTATCTTTTTCCTCAGTTAGAATAGGCATTTTTGTAGAATGACATTTACAGAAGATCTTGAAAAGACTTTTCTTCAGTTTTCTTTGTTTAGTTGGATTACTTTAATCTCTCTGTATTGTTGAAACGGAGATGAAATAACCTTTTATTAAAAATGTTACAAAAAACCACATGCTTTCAAAGGGTGTCCTAATTTTTTCACATGACTGTATATGGATGCTGCTGGAGTGCTGTGGCCCCTTTGTACTGGGGGCCAGTGGTATTACATAAGACTGAAGTTACACTTCTCTCAGGGCGGCCATACACATTCAATCGGCAAACATGTATCTCAATGCAGAGAGAGAAGAAACCCGCTGCCAGACACTTTTAGTGGCGGCTTTTCTCCAGAAAGAACAAAAGGATCGGATGAAAATATTCACTTTGCCTAATGTGTCGGGAGCTTCCCACACACATTAGATCTCGTGGGACCGATCGACAATACACTAATGTGTATGGGGGCCTAATTTTTCCATCAGATTATACACTGCTCATTTCCAAGGGTTACGACCATCCTGCAATCCAGCAGTGGTGGTCGTACTTGCACTCTATAGGAAAAAGTGCTGGCCTCTCTGGTGGCTACGACTACTTTTCCTATAGTGAAAGCACGACCACTGCTGCTGGATTGCAGGGTGGTCGTAACCATGGGAACGAGCAGTGTATAATGCAATGGAAAAATGAATGACTCCAGCAAAAGAAGCAATATGGACAATCACATTACATTAGTAAGTGGCTTGTATTAACTTTTTCTAGATAATAAATGCCATTTGCTGAAGTGAGACAACCCCTTTAAATCTGGTGACATACAAAGCATTTTTATGGTAGTTTTTTTTAGCTAAAGTAAGAAGTGGATTGGTAGGGAATGAGAAATATAAAGGAGGAGCGTATACTTCTCCTTCCTGCTCGATCCACTTCTGGCTTTTGCTAAAAAAAAAACTTCCAATAAAAACCTATGTGCGACTGCAGCCTAAAGCAAGGCACAGAGTGAAATTTTGGGGGCTGACAAAATAAGCAGAAATATACAGCCCACAGAAATGTGTGATATTTAGGGAATCATCATCTTCATATAATAATTATCATATCAGCCTATTATTTTAGTAATGCCGTAGCGATCTTCTATAACTATTCACACGTTCACACAATTTAAGTGCTTTTTTTACCTTCATAATCCCATTCCAATTATCGCCAGTAGAGACACGGAACAGAGTTAAAAAGGCCATTCCAAAGTTTCTAAATGTGGCGTGTCTCCCGAGACCTTCACATGGATGGGAATCATTGCACTCTGTAAAATATTGCCAACTGCAGATTAGACTTGTGCGCATCTTCTATTCACAATATAGTCACCATTTTTCTGGACACTTACCCAAGTCACCAAACAGTTCAACGCCCAAGGCAGCAAAGATAAAGAATAGCAGCATAAAGAGGAGACCTAGATTCCCCACCTGTAGGAATAGAAACGACATATGGATATCATTTTATAAGATTAGCCTACAGAAGTCGTCACCAACATGTGGCTGTTAAACTACAATTCCTAGCATGTCCTGCAAGCCCACAGCTGGAGAGCCAAAGGTTGGGGACCACTGAACTTACAGTTCACAGACAAGTTCCTGAAAAAGCTTTCCATGCAGAGGTCGAACTAAATATTTTTCGGGGTTGAAATACTCAATGGCAGAAGTATTCCCAACGGAAATGGGTTCAGTCTCATGCCTACAAATACACGTGATTTCAGAGCATGCATAGGCACCAGTGACTCCTATAGCGGGGTTTACAGTGTGGCCATATAACAGCTCTATAAATCTCGGAGCTTGTATACAGCTATGTGTATGAGCCCTACTTATGCCACCACAGCAAATATGGTTTATGTCTTTGCTTTTTCTGTACCTGAGGAAGAGCTTGTAGAACCGTATCCAGTAATGCCCTCATCCCAACAGCCATCTTCAGCAACTTCAGAACTGGAGAATAATGGTAAAATAATAAAAAAAGGAACAAATCCCCCCTTTTCAAGAGGTAGTAATGGCGTAAAACAACAACAGCGTTCAAACGGCCTAGATGTTTATCTAATGACAAAATGAGGGTTAAAAAGGATTTATCAAGGGAAAGGCTGAGTTACAATCGCGGTTCATGGCCACCGCTGTCCCGTGTGCCGACTTCCTGTGTGTGAATTGGGGCCATTGCTCTTTGTATCTCTCTTCAGTACTTCAGGGGTTCATCTTCTCTAGCTCTGTATTTCCACCTTGACTAATGAGCTCATCAGTCCTGCTATAGGTTCTGTGTTGTGTGACACGGCCCTTGCCGTACAACAGGTCTTTGTAGTCTGCTGGATCCTGTGAAGGATCTATAATCTGTTTGTCTGTCTGTGGACACTGTCCTGGCTGATTCCAAGTTTGTCTGCCATGTGATCTGACCTGTGCCTGCTATCCTGACCTGTTTGTCTGCCTGTATTCCTACTTCTACCTGTTGCCTGGATTTTGTGCTTTGTGCCTTGTCCCTGGAACTTTTTCTCTGATTCGCCTGCCTGACCTCATCCTGGTTCTGACTATGCGTATTGCTTGATCCTCTGGTGCTTTGCACTGATGTCTCTGTCGCCCATGGGTCAGCAGCCAACCAAATGGTGATTACTTCAAGAGGTAGTGCATTCTCTGCAGCAAAGGCCAGGGTTAAAGGGTGATGGGGGCCTCCCATCTCTCCTCCAATGGCAGGTCTCGGGGAAAGAAGGATCGGGCTGTTGGATTTTGTATGTTGCTTTTGTCCCCAGCTTACTCTCCTGCTCCTATTGGGAACACTTATGGACCCAAGCTGATCATGCATGTATTTAGGAGGGCAGTTAAAGAAACTATCTAAAAACAGCACCTTTAGTGAAAACTCTTTCACTAATCTTATTAAATGATATAAAAGATAAAAGTGGCAGCACATAGTAATAGTCAAAAGGGGACAGTTCTTCACTATTTTTGGAGTCTACAGCTTTCTATATATGAATGGTAGGCATATGATGGCAGAAGAATTCTGTGTTTATTTTTTTTATCTACAAACGAAATAATAATCACATGATTATTACCGCCCATTATATACGGTAATTGCAGAAGACTTGGAGGGGTGCTACCAGGTACACTAGGAGGGGTCATGGAGGAATATAGGAAGGAAAGCCCTTGGGTTTCTTACTATATCCAGACAAAGTCTACTAGTATAGCTTTAGGTAAGAGAGATACAATACACATGATCTCCACAAGCAGGATACGTACCCCTCGCAATTCTCAGAACTCTCATAATGCGGATAATTGTGGGGTTAATGGGTAGTGATGCATTCACTTCGATCTCTTCCAATGTAATCCCCATAATTGAGAGAAGAACAATTGCTAAGTCCAATTGATTCCATCTGTAGAAACATTTTCAGAAAATAAAGGTTATTATTTGGGTCCTCCAAATATAAGGGTCACAGAATTTTCTGCTGTTGGGATCCCCAAAATCCCATATCTCTAAGGCAACAATTTACCGTTACAGCATTATATGGTACCCATTAAAACAAGTGGTCTGTCTGTGTAATGCATAGACACGTTGGGGGAGATTTATCAAAATTGGTGCAAAGGAAAAGTAGCTTAATTCCCGGGCAAGTCGGGTTAATTCTGTGGGCAAGTCGGGTTTTCCTTTGCACCAGTTTTGATAAATATCCCCCATTGGATTCTCCAGGTCAGAGATGTTTTTTAACAAATCTGTACCCCAACGCATTGATGCCAGTGGGGAATGTCAGACTATCCTCCATTAAAATGGGGTTGTGCTACAAACAACATTTATCATCTATCAAGCCATAAATGTTGGATCAATGGGGCCCAACTGCTAGGATCCTCGCCGATCATGAGATTTGAATGGTGAGGCTTTCTTCGTCAGTACTGTAGACAGTGACTGGGGCGGTAGTGATAAGTGTTCGTGTGCCATCCCCTTTAACTCTCTAAACCTGACAACTCCTTGAAGAAGAGAAAATGTCATAGTTTGAATTAAAATCAATTTTCAGCTTCCACTGACATATGTAAAGTGGTATTCGCATATGGCAGGGATGCCCAACCTGTGGCCCTCCAGCTGTTGCAAAACTACAACTCCCAGCATGCCTGGGCAGTCTACAGCTATCAACCTACAGCAGAGCATGGTGGGAGTTGTAGTTTAACAACAGCTGGAGGGCCACAGGTAGAGCATCCCTGGCATATGATTAGGATACGTGATCCCTTTATGGGAGGGGGGGCAACTACTGCGGCGTCCAGTAATCCTGAGAATGAAGGACCGGCAGTGCTGATTCAGCTTCTCCCTGCACAGCGGTGTTCTCGGTCACCCACTATGCAGGGAACTGTGGCCTCCCCATCCTCTGTGCACTTGAATGGAGCCGTGTGGCGGTTTCCTGCACAGTGCGTGACCGGGAGCATCACTGTGCAGGGAGAAGCACTCTCACGATATAGGCTTTATAGCAGGGGAATACCCCGTTAAAGACTATGGGGCTCATCGATTAAGACCGGTGTTTTCCATGCCAGTGTTAAGTCTGTCTGTACTGCTGGAGGGAGCACCAAATTTATGTGAAGGTGCAGGCCTCTACATAACTTTGGCGCTTCCACCAGCAGGACATGCGACAGACTTGCTGGTGTAGACTTAAGCCATTTTCTGCGCCAAAAACTAGCATAGAAAATGATAAATAAGACCCTCTTCTCCGCCAACGCCACTTCCCCTTCTCTCGATCTGTTCGAAAAGTGGCGTGAGCGGGGAAAAGTCGCAGATATACACCACCGTATATTAGTTCATAAATGAGCCCTTATGAGCCTAATTTATCATATATTTTCACCAGTTTTCTGGTGTGGAAAAGTTGCAAACTGCATAATTGTGACATTTTCAACACTAATTGCGCAAAAATTGTTTGTGCAAGTGGCGTTTCTCTGCTTTCCCGTGCTGCACCTAATTTATGATGTCGATGAGCCGTACGACGCCGGTCTATGATAAATCAGGGCCTGTGTCTAAAACCCAACCACCTCATGTTAAAGGGGTTGTCTCACTTCAGTAAGTTGTATTTATTATGTAGAGGAAGTTAATACAAGCCACTTACTAATGTATTGGTATTATCCATATTGCTTCCTT
Source organism: Bufo gargarizans (assembly GCF_014858855.1). NCBI lineage: Eukaryota > Metazoa > Chordata > Amphibia > Anura > Bufonidae > Bufo > Bufo gargarizans. Next base: position 61,643,721 of record NC_058085.1, on the reverse strand, counting down.
TGATTCATTTTTCCATCACATTATACACTGCTCGTTTCCATGGTTACATACCACCCTGCAATCCATCAGTGGTGGTCGTGCTTGCACACTACAGGAAAAAGTGTCACCCTCTCTGGTGGCCGGGACTGTGGAAACGCACATAGGCTAGTGTTTTTTCCTATATTGTGCAAGCACGACCACCACTGATGGATTGCAGAGTGGTCAGTAACCATGGAACCGAGCAGTGTATAATGTGATGGAAAAATGAATCCAGCCAGAAAAGGAAGCAATATGGATAATAACAATACATTAGTAAGTGGCTCTACATGATAAATGCCACTTACTGAAGTGAGACAACACCTTTAACATAGCACATGACATAAAACCCAACCACCTCACGCTGATGAGTTGCTGGAAATCGTAGTGTTACGGAGCTGAAGGAGAAATTAGTTTTTTCCACCAAATATTCTCTCCTGAGCATCTTAAACTTTTATACACAGAGGATGCCATTAGTACCTGATTTGCATGCACTGACTTTGGGTTTGATGACTCTTGAATGAGTTAATTTTTATTTTTCTACCCAAGAGATATTTTCTAATGTTGTGCAATGGGAAACAAACAGAAATGAGCTGATAGTCGGTAGAGAATTTGCTGCAATATGGCAGATTATACTGATCACTAGCTGTGATGGCATTGCTCCCCGGGGCGGCAGGGTATCTTCGTGAACACTTTTAGGTCCCCTTATGACACTGCTTACGGAGCAGTATAACAAATTACATTTGTAATATTGCTAATTAGATTAAAGGGGTTTTCCAGGATTACTATGGGTTTTAACAGCTTTGCTCATGTATTTCCGTTCCTCGTGTACATCTTCCTCATGCTTTTCCTTTTTCATTTCTCCTGACCTAATTTCACCATGCAATCCAATCCCTCTGGTTTGTTTCCATTCTGTATGTAGCTCTTCCTGTTCCTGAATTCAACCAACCCCATCATGCACCTCTCCTTTCTCTGCCACACCTCCAGCACCGCCCCTAACAACGCCCAGCTAGTTTATAGCTCCTCCCACCCCGCTAGTTACATAGACACTCCCTTATCACTGCACCGAACATGGACATAACATCACACGAAATAAAGAAGAGATGAATGGACATGGTCATGTGACTACAGCCCAGAAGGTAGGAGCAATAAAAGATCATTAAAATAATTATTATAAAAGATACTGATGCAAACTGGAAAACCCCTTTAAACCTGATCATAGAAGGTATTAGAATGGTCACTGGCTAGTACCTGTACAAAATACTAACTAAGGATACTCCTGAATTGTTATTTCAGGAGAAAACAAGTATTTACTTAAAAGGGTTGTCCAGGATTGAAATGTTTTTTAAATTCCACCCTCCCTGCCGGACCTGTGAAGGGAAGCATACTTACCCGCTCCCCACCACTTGGTCCCTGCAATGACAGTCCTCAGCAGTGACATGACCTCAAGCGGCACTTCACTGCTGAGGTCAGTCGGCTGTAGCAGGGCACGTGACCCCTGTCCATGCAGGAAGTTTACTTATGGGGACTGAAGTGCAGTGAAGACAACTGACGACCGACGGAGCTGGAAGCAAGCAGCGGGGAGCAGGTTAGTATGTTTTCTTTCACAGGTCCAGCAGGGTGGGGGTGTAGATGACTGACAGATTGTGACAATTTCCTACAGACTTAGAAGGTGCCAGGTTATGTTAGAAGCATGTGTTCAGCTTTGACTACATTTAGGCCACTTTCACACGGTTGGTATTTTTCATCAGTAATTGTCAAAACCAGGAACGGGTCCAGAACACAGAAGAGGCACAAGCCTTTCCATTATGCATTTTCTCTGTAGGCTTCACTCCTGGTTTTGGCTTACAAATACTGATGCAGAATACTGACCAAATACTGAAGCGTGAAAGTGGCCTGACTAGTATTTCACAGTTGCCATCCTAATTGAGCAGTGACTGAACAAAAACAACAAGACGGCCAAACACCTACCCAAATGAATTTGGTCAAATAATGACTAATTTAAAATAACATATTTGTACCTGTCCTTAAAAAAACGTCGGAATCCAAACGCAATCATTTTGCATCCCGATTCTAGGACAAAAATTAAGGTGAAAATGTAGTTGCAGATCTTCAGAGCCTCATCTAATACCTGGAAGGAAACAGACAACATGAGCTTGTCATTAACCAAGTCTTTTACATCAATGTTTGTGAATACAATTTTTTACTACATTATGGCTTTCTATTAAAGGGAATCTGTCCCTATCCAACTGTTTGCATAGACTCATAGCTGTGGTTCACCTGATTAAAACACCTGTTTTTCTTATGTTGATCCGAGGCCCCGTTCACAAGATATGATACTTTTTCCTAATACGCAAATTGGGCCTTTGGTGCCATGGGGGCATCACCATTGCTCTTGTTGCACCCAAGCGCTGCTCCTTTCTGTGGTCAGCCCCACCCTGACTGCTATGCCACTGCCACCTGTCAAACAAAGCAGCGAGGGAGGGCTGGACACAGAAAAAGATCAGAGCTTTGGTGCAATGAGAGCAACGGTGACACCCTTGTTGCACCAAACATATAATTTGCATATTAGGAAAAAGTATCATAACTCAGGAACAGAGCCTTGGATCAACAAAAGAAAAACAGAGTTTTAATCGGGTGAACCACAGGAAACCGTTTTATAGGGAGGTCACTGGTGATGGACTCTCTTTAATAGGTTCTCGCTCTTTTGAGATGGAGAGTCATCTTTTATTAGTCACCACTGTACCCCTTGTTGTCCACTCTTGCAAAAAATCATCTTTGAAAGAAAACAGCCCGGCTTAATGTACAAAATGGGTTTTCTTTCTAAGAGTACGACCACACAGTCAGGTTTCCTGATTCAGTTTTGGAAGCCAATTTTTAGGAGTAGATCATAAAAGGAGAAAAAAGATAAGACTTCTCTTTTTCTTTTTTATACACTCTAGGTTTTTGCTTCCAAAGCCACATGCAGAAACCTGACCACGTGGCCACTTATGTAAAAGAATCTCCAGTAAGAAAGTTTGAGGCCAATTAAAGGGGTTGTGCAAGGTTTTTATGTGATGTATCATGTGATGAGCACAATGATGTCACCACAGGTCCTTTGACAGGTCCTGAACAGGAGACTGGCAGCTACGTGATGAATTGGATGGGGTGAGTTATTTTTTATTTATTTTTTAACCCTCAATTGACCTTCTACTAAGCATTCTGTATTAAAGAATGCTATTATTTTCCCTTATAACCATGTTATAAGGGAAAATAATACAGTGAATAGACTTTCATCTTAGCAACCAAGCGTGAAAATCGCACTGCATCCGCACTTGCTTGCTTTCGCACAACGCACAAGTGATGCGTGAAAATCACCGCTCATGTGCACAGCCCGATAGAAATGAATGGGTCCGGATTCAGTGCGGGTGCAATGCGTTCACCTCACGCATTGCACCCGCGCGGAAATCTCGCCCGGGTGAACCCAGCCTAAGACTGCGACTACATGGTCAGGTTTCCTGATTCAGTTTTGGAAGCCAACATCCGGAGTGGATCATAAAAGGAGAAAAGGTATAAAGGGCTGATATGACTTAAGGCATTGGGTGTTGTAACGTAACATGAATTCAAAAGATTTGAGAATGAATAAGGCTACTTTCACACTCAAATTTTTTTTCAGATCCGCCATGGATCTGCAAAAACGCTTCTGTTACAATAATACAACCGCATGCATTCGTCATGAACGGATCCGGTTGTATTATGTCTTATATAGCTATGACATATCTGTCTTGAACACCATTGAAAGTCAATGGGGGATGGATCCGTTTTTATATTGTGCCAAATTGCGTCAGAGAAAACGGATCCATCCCCATTGACTTACATTGTGTGCCAGGACGGATCCGTTTGGCTCCGCTTCGTCAGACGGACAGCAAACTGCTGGAGGCAGCGTTTTGGTGTCCACCTTCAGAGCGGAATGGAGACGGAACGGAGACAAACTGATGCATTCTGAGCGGATCCTTTTCCATTCAGAATGCATTAGGGCAAAACTGATCTGTTTTGGATCGCTTCTGAGAGCCCTAAACGGATCTCACAAACGGAAAGCCAAAACGCTAGTGTGAAAGTAGCCTTAGCTTACGCAGGCTGAGTAAATAAATATATTTACTAAGTATGATTAAATATACCATGAAGCAAACAAATCACATCACATACTGAAAAATAAAAAGTAAATAAACATCACTAGCCTAAAAATGGGGTAGGAATCCGGTCGGCCATGCTATAACACATGACTGTCTACCACATTATAACACATGACCGACACCACAGGGTGTACAAGAGATAGGGCAAATCAATACTTACAACCTACCTAGAATATAGTGCCTGGTGGCATCACAATTAATTGTTAGTGCAGACCACAGTTATTCTCATCAGCCACTCCTCCAGTGTGCATTACGCATGTCTCTGAGATCACTCAGGAATGTGGTCTTATCAGCACAATGGGGAATGGGTACTACATTTACAAGGCACATCATTACACAACTCCTTAAACCAACACATGTAAGACCATCATTTGGAATACAGTATGTTATCTAACACAAGCAAGGTGCTTTTTCTTCTTACCTTTGGTTGCTGGTAGTGCTCCATGGCCATAGTGACAACATTAAGCCCAATAACTCCAGTAATAAAAAGGTCCAGGTAGTGACTTGTGCACATATGATGTATGAAAAGACGCACGTGGGAGTACTCCGAATAGTAAGGCTTGCACTGGGCTTCTACGAACAAGGCAAACAAACACTGCATTCAATTAGAACTCCTACGCGATGCAATTGATAACCACAAGAGTCATTTCTGCTACCTCTAGCCATAGTTGCCTTCTCGCCGGTCTTGCATGCACCCCATGCACTTGCGGTTGCCATGCTCTAAATCTAATGCCTAATGCGTAAACATGATAGAAACCAAATGGAAAAACGTCATCCACAATTAAATGTAACAAACTTTTCCCGTTTTTTTTTTTTAATGGAAGCCATTTTTAGGGTTAAACAATCTGCCCCATGTAACTAGTGTAGCCGCCCTCTACTTGCACACAGAGACAATGACTACGAAGAACAATTCAGTTCACATAACATGTTTCAATTGTCACTTTACAGATGGCAAAACATGAGTACGTATAAAATAAAATAAAACACTCCAACAAAAGGACTCGTCCCAAATACGAAACTTACGAACATCCTATGGAAGAACTTGTAGAAGAAGAGATGAGAATGCAGAGAACAGAATGAAAAGCACAGAATACATTGTGCCTAGTGGGACATAAATACTGAGACTGAGCGCGACTTTACCACGTAATGGGTTGTGTTGGTTAAGGAATTTTATCCATTATCATAGGAGCACCTAGACGTTCTAGATGGAATGAGTGATTCATGCTCGTCTACTTGTAGATTGCATTCATGCTGGCTTTTCCATGATCTTATGTTCTCCTGTTCCATTTAAACACGCACATTTGCATACATATTGGATTCTGACTAGGCTATACTCTGTTCATTAGCAGCTCGCTATGAGTTCCCAGATTGACAGCACTCGTTCCCTTTCCTCAGACTTTCTGTTCACTGCTGGATTAACAAAAATACATAAGTCCTATTCACGAGCCTCCGCGCCACACAGCGATGCTCTGCAATCATCCTGCCTAGGCATCATATAATCCTCGCTGCTAACTTGTATTACCTCTGGTTGCCTGTACCATTCATTTTTTTTTAAAACAGTTTTTGTGTAGACGAGTACACATTGTTACTAATACCTATAAAATTCAGAGGTAGGAATCATGCACACAGTAATGTGTGCATGGACCCGTATTGCAGTGAATGCAGTGCTCTGGAGGTCTGTAATAGGGACTCGTAGGCATTTCACACAGCAAGGAGCCTCTATCAGGCTGCATATTCTCCTCTAGAAGCACTAGCATGGTGTAAGAGTATTAATCTGTGACACAACCTCTGTGGGTATTATTGGAGGCACATGGAAGTACGGTATGAGCCAAGTAATTTCTATAGGTAATATATATGGATATAACTGTGCACGTCAACTACTGAATTTACTAAGCATAAATCAATTTGCTTCCACAGTTTATCTCAGTTTCAAAGAGAAGCAGTAATGGAAAGTAGACAGCTAAATGTCTTAATGTGCCCATACAGATTAGATCAGGGATTCCCAACCTGCAGCCCTCCAGCTGTTGCAAAACTACAACTCCCACAATGCCCGGACTGCCTATAGCTATTAGTCTACAGCAGGGCATGGTGGGAGTTGTAGTTTTACAACAGCTGGAGGGCCGCAGGTTGAGCATCCCTGGATTAGATCAATGTCACTGATCATCAAATGTTTATGGGAGCAACTCTCCCTGACAAATAAATAGGAGAAAAAACACATGCACACTTGGCCGAGCTTACCGTGTATATGTATGAAGGGGAGGGCTAGCTCTCAGCTGAAAATATGGCTGATTGAGGGTGTTTGGTCCCCTTTCGGGTGAATCTCCCTATCGTCTCTGTGTGTTTCCTAGCGCTGCGAGAGTAGGGAGAGGAACGGAGCTGCAGGGGTCTGTGCTGACAGTAAGTGTACTATGTTCCTGTATACTTGCTGCCAATGCTAATCACTGGAAGTCCCGATCAGTGCCATCTTCCCTGCACACAAAAACTAAGAGAGAAGCGAAGATAATAGAGCGAAAGGAGCAGAACTGCTGGCGATCAGCATTGGCAGCAAGTCATATAGGAAGGGAAACAGGCACAGAGAGTTTTGCCAAATATAGGGAGACAGCGGCTGGGGGAGTGAGATAAGAGGCAGACTGAGAAGCCTGCCTCTGTATGCCAGGTGTTTGTCTTTAGCACCTGTAGACAATGAAATTGGATTCTCCTTAGTCCAGTTACAGGGTTGCCAAACAGACTCTTTACACACTGTTTTCTATTAAAAAGTTACATCTTTTCCTAATAAAGGAATGTCCCTACACTATAATTAAATAAACTGAAATGATATAGTAGCTATACTAACAACATATTAAAGGAACATGACAGAAATACCAAATGTTGTTCTTTTTGTTGTATTATTATGTAGTCAAATGTTGTTCCTTTTGCCTAAGGCTAGTTTTACACTTGTGGTGTGATTTCCGGCAGGTTGTTCAGGCAGAGATTCATCAGATCCAGCACTGCCAGATGCTGACGGAATGGCCGCCGGCGCCATTAAGTATAAGTATAATGAGGTTAGGCGGAGAGCTGGACGCATTACGGCAGACAATGCGAAGGATCGGCCGGACACAAACCAATGCACGCTGCAGTTTGTGTGCGGACAATTCCTGGCATTGTCTGCCAGAACATCCCAATGTAGGTGTGAAAGTAGTCTACTGAGCCTAAGTTAAGACTAAATGGAGATTCTTAGTAAATATTATGTAAAAGGAAGACAATACATTGACTTGTTTTGCCTAACAGATCTGAAAAAAAAATACCCATATACAGTATATGCTAGCAGGCTGTAGACAAAAACTATAGGACCCAGCCTTCTACTGAGAGCTCTGAAAAATCTATAGTTAAAGCTAATCATCATTTTCTAACACTATATAACCAATTTACACAGTGCTAGAAGTAATGGCTAAAATTTGGCTGCCTGCTGTCACCACTAGGGGGAGCTAAGTGCTGATGGGTTTATACAACTACTACTAAAGATGACTTGTCACTTCTGCTGCAGTCAGGGGCGTAGATATAGGGGGTACAGAGGTAGAAGTTGCTACCGGGCCTAGAAGGCTGAGGGGGCCCAAAGACCCTTGTGCCGCATAAGAAGACACCAGTATTATAGAACGTGCATGCTGGTCAAGCTACACCTTTGGCTGAAAGGAAGGGGTTAGGTCAAGAATTTGGCATAGAGAGGGGGGTGCCATTAAAATTTTTGCCTCATCACGGTGGCTATGTGCTTCCCTGCCCCTGGCCACAAAACACTGAGGGAAGGGGGGCCCAAGCTGAACTCGTGGAGGGAATCATACTTACCTGATCCCCACCAATGGTTTCTGGCTCCTTCACCCCCCCCCCCCCCCTCATCTGTCCTGTCTGCCTCTGTCAAAATCCATTTTGATGTGGGTCACATCTCTACTGCAGCCAATGACTGGCCACAGCCAAAACATGTCCCCCATGCATCATGTCATTGTGGAACCTGCCACGGCTGCGGACAGTCATTGGTTGTAGTGGCCACTTGACCCATGTCAAATCAGCGGCAGAGGGAGAGTAAAGGAGCCAAAACCCAGTGGCGGATATGAGGTAAGTATGATTCCCTTTAATAAATAATGTATGCACAATTTTTTCACCAAATGTGACATAATCTACGATGGGGGCACTCAACAAAACAGATGTCAACATGCCACCGCTTCTTTTCACTCATGCCTTATCTTGCATTAGTAGATGTTGCAAAGCACGTCATTTCCCTCTTGCCTTTGGTGCCAGCTAGTTCTGGAAAGGAACACCTATAAACATGATATGTACTGACCACAGCAACCGATCCCACTTTAATGGCACCGTAAAACACTATATGAAAAACTGCTCTCCTTCAGAAGGAAGAAAACTGTCTCTCTAGTGCCACCTAGAGGTGTGTAGCCTGTGAGAGCTATTTTGCATACATTTTTCCCAAGAAGCATTGCTCTAGACTACCTACTGGCTGGATCTCCCCAAGGCAAATCAGTACCCTTCTGAACTAAAGTTTCGGGTGTCAATAGGATGATTAAAGAGATTGCCACTATCAGTCACCCCACACGCTCAATTTTTTTCACTCAAATTTTCTATACGGAACACAAAAGTATGTTGTGTCTCTTGTGCAATGACCCTTATTCGTGTGAGTTTTTTAACATCCAGATGAAATGTGTGAGCCATGAGAGAAACAAACAAGACTTCACACACAACTTAGTGGACGTCTGACATCAGACAGCAATTAGTTACGGTACATGACAAGTCACTGTGCTGGGACAACACACCAGATCTGCCAGTACCTTGTGTTGGACTGGCTGAGTGCTCCAACATTGTATCATCCAGCATTAGATCTAAAAGAATGACATGCTGTTAATCAGTGTTCCCTACGGTAAAATAAACTTTGACCTTTGCCTATTGTAAGGAATAATTATGGTATTCCTCTCAATTTCCAGACTACAGCTTAAAGGGAAGATTCACCTTTGTAACCAATTTTTTTTATTGTTCCAACGCATCTAAAATAAAAAATGAACACAATTTGTATATAGTCTTAATTAAAAATATATTGTTCTGTGTACACAGCTTCTATGGAAGCCCATGTGTCTCTATGGTAACAGACTGCTAACAAACATTGTGTAGGCTCATTCTGCAGTCCCTTCCATCTGTTCAGTAATTTTCACATAAATTTGGTAAGTTAGCAAGAAGTTAAGGACATATGGATAGCAATAGGTCTCCAGAATCAGACTACATAGGGTTTATTTGTAGTCTGTTACTATGGAGACACATACAGTGCTGCCCATAATTATTCATACCCTTGGCAAATTTTGACTTAAAGTTACTTTTATTCAACCAACAAGTAATTTTTTGATGGGAAATGACACAGGTGTCTCCCAAAAGATAATAGGACGATGTACAAGAGGCATTATTGTGGGAAAAAAAACATTTCTCAGTTTTTATTTACATTTGAGCAAAAAGCGTCCAGTCCAAAATTATTCATACCCTTCTCAATAATCAATAGAAAAGCCTTTATTGGCTATCACAGCAATCAAACGCTTTCTATAATTGCAGACCAGCTTTTTGCATGTCTCCACAGGTATTTTTGCCCATTCATCTTTAGCAATGAGCTCCAAATCGTTCAGGTTGGAGGGTCTTCTTACCATCACCCTGATATTTAGCTCCCTCCACTGATTCTCAATTGGATTCAAGTCTGGACTCTGGCTGGGCTACTCTAAAACGTTAATGTTGTTGTCTGCTAACCATTTCTTCACCACTTTTGCTGTGTGTTTTGGGTCATTGTCATGCTGAAATGTCCACTGGTGCCCAAGGCCAAGTTTCTCTGCAGACTGCCTGATGTCGTTGAGAATCCTCATGTATTGCTCTTTTTTCATGGTGCTGTTTACTGTGATTAGGTTCCCTGGTCCATTGGCTGAAAAACACCCCAAAAGCATTAGGTTCCCACCACCATGTTTGACAGTGGGGATGGTGTTCTTCGGGTTGAAGGCTTCTCCTTTTTTACTGTAAATGAAGGAAACATCATTGTGACCAAACAATTATATTTTTGTTTTATCTGACCATAACACAGAAGACCAGAAGTCTTCTTCTTTGTCCAGATGAGCTTTTGCAAAGGCCAAGAGAGCTTTTGTGTGCCTTATCTGGAGAAGTGGCGTCTTCCTTGGTCTGCATGGTGCAGTGTCCGTTGGATTGTCTGCCTTGAGACATTGTCACCAGCAGAGCCCAGATTCACCAGGATGGCCTTGGTGGTGATCCTTGGATTCTTTTTAACCTCTCTAACTATCCTCCTGGCCAGCACAGGTGTCCCTTTTGGCTTCCGACCACTTCCTCTGAGATTTTCCACAGTGCGGAACATCTTGTATTTTTTGCTCAAATGTAAAAAAAAAAGTGGAGAAATGTTTTTTTTTTCCACAATAATGCCTCTTGTACATCGTCTTATTATCTTTTGAGAGACACCTATGTCATTTCACATAAAAAAATACTTGCTGGTTGAATAAAAGTAACTTTAAGTCAAAATTTACCAGGGGTATGAATAATTATGGGCAGCACTGTAGGTCTGCACAGCAGCTGTGGAATCAAAACGGTAGAGTTTTAATTAAGACTATTTAAAAAGCGAACCTTCTTTTTAACCTAGAAGTTTAGCAACAGGTCAACTTTCAATGTGGTCACAAATTACTGGTCAGTTTATGGCCGGTCGATATTTTGGAAAAGAAAGACTGTCATAAAACAGCACAAACCCTCCTTACCCTTGCTGATAATGACGTTATCAATATGTTACATTGAGTCCCAGTGAGCAAACAGCCAGGTAGCTCAACATCTAAGACCATCTAATGAATCTCCTGGGATGGATGAATGAATAGCCACACACCCCAAGAAACAGTACCATAACAGTACCTTATTCAACTGCATCAAATAATCTCTAGGCCAAAGCAGGTCAGGTCAGCATATTTCCATGTAATAAACTAGAATTGAGGTTGAATTGGAAAAATACATTTTTATATTGGGACACAAGAGGTTTGGCACAGTAACTGAAACTAAACCTAAAGAGATCGTCCACCTTCAAAAGAAGTCTGCCTACCCGCCAGCGCACAAAACTAACTCTAGAGATATATATATAATGCACAGCATATTATATTTATTATTTCATAGAGCAAGAATGCCAAAGAAAATTATATACAAATTCATCGTTGCTAGCAATACAGTATATTATAACTTACAGAAGAGAATTTTCAAAGTACAATTTTTCATCCCAGAAAATTGTCCAGATTTTGTACATTTGTATTGACCTTATGTATAGAAGTATAAAAATCCATTAAGACCAAGTAATGTTCCCAAGGGTTTAATAGTAACATATATGGGCCTCCTAAAGGCAGATGCGAAGAACTAAATGCAGAGGTAGCCGACGGCCACCTCACCAGGAGAGACGAGTATAGAAGAACCACCAATTTGTTTATGGGTGTGGGTCTAAGAAGTGGAATTTGTCAGACACTTATGACGTATCCAATGAATGTGCCAAAAATGTCTTTGATGAGAATGTCCCTTTACAGGGACATTCCACCTTCACGACCAAATATTTTTTTTCCCAACGTATCTAAAAAGTCTTAATTAAAAATCTCCTTTTCTATCTCCTATAGTTAACAGACTGCAAAAAAGGACCATCAAGTTTGTTCCTCTAGTCATATTAAATAATTTGTCCCCTACTTCTTAGGGGACGTTAGCCTACCAAAGGTGAAAAAGTAAGAAATAGGGGACAGCTGGAAGGAAGTACGTCTGCAGCTGTAGTCACGAAACAATAGGAAATTTTTTAAATAATACTATTTTCAGAGTTGGATCATTTTTTATGGTAGAAGTATTAAAACAATTGTAAGGGATCACAGGGGGTCACACTCACAGATATCTCGCCAGACAACGGATTTTCATGTCCAAACTGTGCATTTATTTTGGTACTCTTCCCATACAGGATAGTCCAGTTATCAGGTACTGGATCAGTTGCGGTTCCCACATACACAATCAAAATAAATGCCTGCCCGGCTGGGCTCTATAACTAACATATATAAATAAGTTCCTACCTCACTTATAGGGCACAGTTCACAACTGCAACTCGGTCCAGCTTTACTCAGCCAAATAGTCCACCCAGGGAAGGTATCAGGTGTCACATAGCCTTGTGGCCCCTCAGCCCTCGTGACTGAGACCACCCAGAGCCTCCGCAGGATTCTACTTCACAAACACTCTCCTTCCCCAGACTGACACACTAGGAGGTGCTTTATGTCGGCCTGATTACAGCAGGCCTCACCTGCGATCACCTCAGGTGACAGGAAAACATGCCCTGGAATGAGGGGGTGGATTGGGAGGTCTCACTGCCAAACCTACTATCCCAATCCAATAAAATTCAGCCCAGAACAAATAAAGAAAATACCTTTAGCAACTAGGTTTGCTGAAGCCAACGCCATCTTCCTGGATTTTACTGATCTCACCTAGGTGAAATATACACCTCTTCCAAGGCTATAAGGGGTGAGATATACACCCCTTCCACATCACTATTCACATTGCCACACAATACAAAAAAATTGTTGTGAAAGTGGTCTTTCTCTAGAAGTTACTAAAGAACAATTGTATATTACATTCAGATGCCACTTCAAAAAGGTTACAGATACAGGTTTTTCTGATACAAAGCCCAGAATCCTCAAATCATGACTACATTTGGCTACCACTAGAGGGAGCTTAGTGCATACTGTTAGGATTATTTGGACATTGCAGCTGAGTTTCAGTTAAACTGCACTAAAACAGTATCTGAAACATAATATCTAAAAGGCCTCCTCTGAAAAGCTTGTGATTTTCCCCAATTTGTCAGTTTGCAACACAGTAATTGGGCAAACTATTTTTACAGGTGAAACACGTTTATTTTATGTCCTAAAAAAATCCGCCAATTACCGCATGGCAAATCGCAGTAAAACAACAATATTTTTTTAGACATGGTTCTGATTTGATTTTTAACCAAACCTTTAAGGGCATCCATTCACTCCTTTTGCTAGGCCATGCCTCTCTTTTTATACAAACCTCACCCCCTCCCTCAATCCACATTGGACGCTGGGTCTGTGCTTAATGATGTAGAATCCCAGACCGCATAGAGTACATATACCGTGTAAAGTACATGGAGGCCTGCTTTCCATGCACTACCTGGGAGATTTGCCAAATCTTCCGGGAGTCTGGGAGGTCTCACCTTTTTTCGGGTGTGTTGGCAAGAATGATGTCATAGTCAGCAATAACTGTGCAGAGAGTTTCCTGGCAGCATTATGAAGTGAGTGTTGTCAAGTCTGGCAGCCAAAGTCATCATCACTACTATGAATTCAGTGAAATCACCACCAGTAGTACAATTTCAGTGCTGGTATGTGGAGTGTTATGTTCACCATAAGAGCAGTGTTGACGTACCGGCAATATGATGTCATTTGGTCAGAACACCAATATCAGAGTTGGTCTGGATTCTAATCTCATTCACGACCAGTGACAACTTTTCAGCATTATCATGGTAACCACTGATGTCCATGTTGTATTTGCCAGCATTATCCTCGTGAAGGCCCTTTGACACACACAATTTGAGCATTCATCCATGAGGATTTGAGAAACATTTCCATCAGTACAATCCTCAAAACCGAATGAGGCGCCTGATGGCGCTGATGGGAGTTGGGAGCTAGGCAGCAATGTCGAGGCCGATACAAAAGGCATTTACATTTGCGATCACTCCAATAAAATAGATCAACTTTTTGTTAATTCTATAAATTTGAAAATCCAGCATCGATGATAAAAACTTCATCTTTATTTCTTCATATTAAAATGGCATAAGCTGCTTACTCCTTTCAGATGAACAGCACCCCTACTCACATCAATGGCATAGCAAACTATGAGTAAGGGCGCAGTTCACCCGAAAAGCGTACTGTAAGCAGTTTATGCCGTTTTAATATAAATAAAATAAAGATGAAGGTTTTATCATCGATGCTGGATTTTTATATTTATAGAAACCACTTGGCAGAGTCCTGTGACAACTTGTGCATCACCTGGGGGATTGATTCATTAACCCAATTTACATCAACACATCAGCTTGCGGGGTGAGCTAGTCAAACTCTTTTTCATTTATGTTAACTTTTTGTTGACCTTTGGCCTTGATCACATTGGTCAAATAAATATGATTGCTACGAGGGAGACCATTTTTAGGGCAATACTGTCATTTCAGCATTATATCGGTTGGTGGTTTGGGGAATAGTCATACTCCACAGTATAACGGTACTGTCATAGTTAGAATAAGAGTGGTTTTACACTGCGTTCTGTCTACCATAACTGCCATTTAATTTTCATGATACAGATATTGATATGCAACACATTCTGTTATCATTTTGTTAGCATTATGATACTAGGATGTACCAGGTATTTATGTTTATGTTGGGAAATATTAATCTTGCCTTTGGAGAATGTCAGCAGAGGATGATGATATAGGTATTAGAGAGGATACCATACACTACCAGCTGATCCTAGATCTGAGCAAATGTGAAAGAAACTGGTACAGAAATAAAAAAATTAGATCCGAGCAGTTTATGGTGTAGGGTTTCAATACATGAATATAATGACTCCAAAAGAAAGTGAAAAGAAGTCCGTTATCATTTAATCCCAAAGTCTGTAAGATAAAATGAAACAGAGCACGCCAGGTTATGAGTAAAGACCAGTTTACGGTCTGAAATGCGTCAACCAGAGTGCAGTTTTTCCATTCCATCTGCATTACAGAGGTGCATAGTCACCCTGGTTTCATGCCTTTTGGATAAACTATTTTTAATTTTTGATACCTAGAAAACGGAGGAAGTGGTGATGGAACTCTTGGTTTAGTTGGATCTATTCACAAAGGAGATGCTGTGCACTATTGTAATGTAAGCTGACTGCTGTTTGCATCAACCTTGTTAAAAGGAAACTGAGCCCATAGGGCCTATGGTGAAGATATTGGGGATAGAAACATAGAATGTGTCGGCAGATAAGAACCATTTGGCCCATCTAGTCTGCCCAATATACTGAATACTATGGATAGCCCCTGACCCTATCTTATATGAAGGATGGCTTATGCCTATCCCATGCATGCTTAAACTCCTTCACTGTATTTGCAGCTACCACTTCTGCAGGAAGGCTATTCCATGCATCCACTACTCTCTCAGTAAAGTAATACTTCCTGATATTACTTTTAAACCTTTGCCCCTCTAATTTAAAACTGTGTCCTCTTGTAGCAGTTTTTCTTCTTTTAAATATTCTCTCCTCTTTTACCTTGTTGATTCCCTTTATGTATTTAAAAGTTTCTATCATATCCCCTCTGTCTCGTCTTTCTTCCAAGCTATACATGTTAAAGGGATTCTGTCACCTCCCCTAACCCAAAATCGGATTTTAAAGCAGTCATGTAGCACAGCTTACCTTGAATCGGCTGTGCTCTTCTATCTTGTAATCCGTCCAGTAGTTTATGAGAAAATCGACTTTTATGATTATGCAAATTAGCCCTGAAGGTGCCCAGAGGGGCGTTTTGTTCCCCTAAGTGTGCCCAGTAACGCCCCTCTTACAGTGCCCAGCCCGCCTTCCTTCCGACTGCCTAACCGCCCACAGCCTCTCATCCCTCTCCTCCCCCTCCCTCACGGCCGAACGAACTCTCGCGCAGGCGCAGTACCCACTGAGGGCTGCACCAGTGCGATCTGCAGGAGACTGAGGGCAGGAGCTTCATCCTCGTCACTGGGCATGCGCCGAGCCCAGTGACGTCTGATGCTCGCTCTTCCCACAGTCAGCCTACTGCACCTCCACCATCTATTATTTTCGTCACCCAATCAAAAAAATCTATAAGATTAGTTTGACATGATCTCCCTGAAGTAAACCCATGCTGTTTTTCATCTTTCAATCCATGGGATTTTAGATGTTCCACAATCCTCTCCTTAAGTATGGTTTCCATTAATGTCCCCACTATTGATGTCAGGCTTACTGGCCTATAGTTGCCCGATTCCTCCCTACTACCTTTCTTGTGAATGGGCACAACATTTGCTAATTTCCAATCTTCTGGGACGACTCCTGTTACCAGTGATTGGTTAAATAAATCTGTTAATGGTTTTGCTAGTTCACCGCTGAGCTCTTTTAATAGCTTTGGGTGTATCCCATCAGGCCCCTGTGACTTATTTGTATTCATTTTAGACAGCTGACTTAGAACCTCTTCCTCTGTAAAGACACATGCATCAAAAGATTCATTAGTCTTCTTTCCTAACTGAGGTCCTTTTCCTTCATTTTCCTTTGTAAAAACTGAACAGAAGTATTCATTGAGGCAGTCAGCTAGTTCTTTATCTTTTTCCATATACCTTCCTTCCTTTTTGTTTTTAATTTATTAATTCCTTGTTTTAGTTTCCTTTTTTCATTTATGTATCTGAAGAATGTCTTATCGCCTTTTTTTCACTAATTTAGTCCGGATCCGTCATGTACTCCATTTGCCGGAATTACACGCCGGATCCGGAAAAACGTGTAAGAACGCATAATGTTTTCTTTCCGGATGCGACTTTCCGGCTTTTTTGGTAAGATACTGTTCCGGAAATCCTGAAGCCAACATCAAAATTTTTTTGCCGGATCCGTCGTACGGATCCTGTATGGTGCCGGATCCGTACGACGGATCTGGAAAAAAAACGTTGATGTTGGCTTCAGGATTTCCGGATCAGTCTCTTTTCGCGCCAGCCAGGCCCTTCCTACTTCCTGGCGCAGACGCAACTTCCGGATCCGTCGTTGCGTCGTAACAAATGAAGATGTTAGGACGGATCCGGAATAATACATTTCAATGGGCTATTATTCCGGATCCGTCGATGCGGCAAGTAACATAATAGTACATAACATAGTACATAAGGCCGAAAAAAGACATTTGTCCATCCAGTTCGGCCTGTCATCCTGCAAGTTGATCCAGAGGAAGGCAAAAAAAACCTGTGAGGTAGAAGCCAATTTTCCTCAATTTAGGGGAATAAAAAATTCCTTCCCGACTCCAATCAGGCAATCAGAATAACTCCCTGGATCAACGATCTCTCTCTAGTGTTCAGGATTTTTGACCGGAGCAAAAAGCGCAGCATGCTTCGGTATTTTCTCCGGCCAAAAAAAGTTCCGGTCCTGAACTGAAGACATCCTGATGCATGGGGATTCAGAATGCATGGGGATAATCCTGATCAGGATTTTTCCGGCATAGAGCCCCAACGACGGAACTCTATGCCGGAAAAGAAAAGCGCAAGTGTGAAAGAGCCCTTAGAAGCTCTTATAACTTGCTTGGCCTCTCTCTGCCTAATCTTAGAAATTTGCCTGTCATTCAGTTTTATTTTGTTTTTTTGTAATAATTACTAAATGCTATCTTTTTGTTTTTAATGACTTTGGCTACTTTTGCTGAGTACCACAGTGGTCTCATTCATGTTTACTTGCTAAATCTTGGTGACAGGTTATCAGAGAACGACCATACTCAAAAGCTACCTTACTCACCAACGGTAAGTGCAATTTATAAGTATACATTAAAACTCCAAGGAATTTATACAATGAAACAAACTGTAGAAGGTATAAATGCATAAAACAAAAAAATAATGGTTAAAATGTGGCAGCACACCCAATATTTCATAGAAATGTGCTGTTTGCTCTGGAGACGTTCCTAGAACTTCTATGGTGAAGTGAATTTTGAGTCTGCTCGTAACTGTTGTAATCAAATTTTTCCCTCACTGAAGAAAAGTGGGCATAACCAAGGTAAATTTGCAACTAAACCTTGATGGGTAGGGCAAGCCATGAAACCAAATACTAACGTTAGATGTTAGCACTGAGCCAGATGCTGCTGGAGCTGGCTTGTGAGCCAGAACTGCATAACTACTCCGGAGACATGACTGGCCACATGACTATTCACAGGTATTGCATTAGTACTAGTACTTTATTTTTTACTTTTTCTTGAATGTGACATTTTAGAGAGTGACAAAGCTATCCTGTATAACGCTATAGCAATGGTTTAGAGGCTTCATGTAGGATATGAGGTCTCTCACAGTTTCTATAGACCGCTGCCTGGTAAGTTGTGAGCTGTACTTTTATACACCTCATCTCGTGAACATACAAGCCATTGATTACTTTTTCATCCCACGCCTACTATGTAAATTAGTGTTATTTTGGAAAACATTAAATATATCTATATTTTCAAATAATTACTTTACATATTTTTCCAGTATATACTTAAAACTTTGTGGAACTGCAATGGGGCCAAAATTCACCCCAATTTTAAAATCTATGTATGGGTTAGTAGAAGGACACATATGTACTCCCAAAATTTTCTCTCCCAATAGCTAATAGACCTCTAAAATAAGTATTTTCTGCATAAAATAAAAATTTATTTCATGGACTAAGAAATTATTATTGAAGACATAAAAATTATGGCCAAAACCTACATGAAGTTTGTAAACACATCTATCTAAATTTTGGACGCAACCATCATAAACAATGGATCAGTAACATTTCATATGAACAATTTAAAAAGGTTAATAAAAACTGCACAAAAATAACGCAAATTTTGCAAAACAATTTTGAACTGTTGTTCAAAAGATCTCCAGTACAAAAAAATATTCCTTTACACAAAGGATTACATTAGAGGCATCGAAATCCAGAAGGAAATCTTTTACTTTGGATTTCGATCTCTTCTAAACTAATTTCATTAGGAGAACATCAAACAAGTAAATAAAAAAATCATCATCAAAATGTAAAAATTGGTATATCATTTATAAATAACTTAGTAAAGGAGAACTTCAAGGTGTGTTCAGTTTTGCAGATTTGTTGTTAGTTTCATGTGCAGATTCTGCAGAAAATCAGCAACAAATGAAAGTACTGGGTGAGTGAACGGCGTGTTACAAAATCCCATTCGCACGCATCACAAAAATACATTTAGTGGATTTTTGCATTGAAAAGGAAGCAATGCACAACAAAATTTGCATGTAAATAGTGGATTTTGGAAAAGATTTAAAATCTGCATCTGAATATACCCTTATGAAAGTGCTTTCCCTTAAAATCTTCTAGCCTTCTCTTCTATGGTGTGAAGATGCAGGTCAATCAATAATAAGTGAGAACAGATCCTTTAGATTGTATCAACACCCAAACTCACATTTTGTTTTCATTTGCCAGTTCTTCCGCATATGTTCCTGACATCCAGTTCATTATTATGTCCATCCCATCATTGAGCACAGCACTGTCTTCTACACTCCATCTTATACCACATAGTATTGATGGGGTTGGGGATAGGTAAGTAACATTCCCATTATAGGCATTTATGGAATATCCACAGGAATGATCATAAATAGCTAGGAGGTACACCAGGAAAACGGGGGTCCGATCTGCTCTCTCTGGCCATTTGACTAAGGCCTCATGCACACGACAGTATTTTTTTGCGGTCCGCAAAAAGGGGTTCCGTTGTTCTGTGTCTGTGTCCGTTTTTGTTTCCGTGTGTCTTCCTTTATTTTTGGAGGATCTCCAAACATGAAGGAAAGTTAAAAAAAATGTAAGTTTAGTTTGCCATGCAAATGATAGGAAAAAAACGGACGCGGATGACAATCTTGTGTACATCCGTGCTTTTTCACGGACCCATTGACTTGAATGGGTCCGCGAACTGTTGTCCGTGAAAAAAATAGGACAAGTCATATTTTTTTCACAGACTGGAAACACGGATCACGGACGCGGATGACAAACGGTGCATTAGCCAAATTTTCCACTGACCCATTGAAAGTCAATGGGTCCGCAGAAAATCACGGAAAACGGAACAACGGACACAACAACGGTCGTGTGCATGAGGCCTTACATTGTTTCGAACCATGAATGTGATAAGCCTTCTTTTCCTTGGTGCTTTTGAGCATCTTTTGGAATTAGTATCTGCTTCCACTGAAATGCTACACCATACAGTCACACATCTAACATTTTTAGAGGATCCAAGATTCTAAAGTTTATGATTAGTGTTGAGCAAATTTCTGTTTTCAAGTTTGGGATACAAGGTTCGGGTTATCTTATAAATTATGGTCTGTGGTAGCGAAATCCATAACGGAATTCTTAGATAACCCGAACCCTGTACGCTGAACTTCAAAACAGAAGTTTGATATGCCGAAAATGTCTATGTTATGTTTGTGTTTGCAGTTTCACAGCCTGAACCGTGATGAAGATCACACAATGTACCAGGTATTGCCGTTATGGTCAATTTACACGAGCGTATCTGTTTTGCAAATCGCGGATCCGGCCACGGACACCGGCTGCATGCATGCCCCATAGTAGCATGGACCTTTTGACTTCAATGGAACCGTGATGCGCAAGATGCAGCAAAGAAAAAGACATGTCTTACTTTTGGGGCGTGGCCACACGGACCTAGACGCACACAGAAACTTGAAGTCAATGGGTCCGCACGCGGAGTGCACACGGCTGGTGTCCGTGTTTTGTGGATCTACGGTTTGCAGTCCGCGAAATGGACAAAGTCATGTGAATGAACCCTTACAGCAGTTTGACATCTGGGTAGATTTACAAGAGGCTTGATATGTGATCCCAGGACACATATGGGATATTCAAGAGCTATCCCAAGAGCCATTATGTGGCAGTTACCGTTTCAGTCTCCTTGGCAGGCAGTATGGTATAGACCATGAGCTGAACTGATTCAAATATAGATTGGTGGGATAAGTATGATATATTTTAATTCATTGATTGCTCACTGCGAGCTTAGGGCTCCTAAACCCCCCAAAAAAGCAGGTTTAAAGCAATACAGATATACTGAATTTTAGCCGCAAAATTAGATATCAACCTACTGAGCTGGCAGAGCAGACTACATGTTTCTATTCCCCTCCCTTTTTGAAAAGAAAATAATAATTTCAGACACCAATATTTTTTGTGAAAAAAGACAGTTTTCTGAGTTTTGGTGTACATTGTGCCATTGTTGCTACATATCCAAGAAATGTTAAGAATTTGTTTAATGCTAGCATTAAAAATACTATTAAAAAAAAAAACTACTATTATTAAAGGGGCTGTTTGGCCGTTAAATTTATTTATTTTAAAAATGGTCTAAAGGGCATTACAAAAAAATACTTCAGCCAGTTACTAGACCACACCGCAACCAGCAGGATAGACCATCACTAGCTGATTTGACGAGGGTCCAATACCCCAAAGCCCTGATGATCAGCTGTTCGGGTGTTGCTCCTAGAGTTGAGCGAACACCTGGATGTTCGGGTTCGAGAAGTTCGGCCGAACATCCCGGAAATGTTCGGGTTCGGGATCCGAACCCGATCCGAACTTCGTCCCGAACCCGAACCCCATTGAAGTCAATGGGGACCCGAACTTTTCGGCACTAAAAAGGCTGTAAAACAGCCCAGGAAAGAGCTAGAGGGCTGCAAAAGGCAGCAACATGTAGGTAAATCCCCTGCAAACAAATGTGGATAGGGAAATGAATTAAAATAAAAATTAAATAAATAAAAATTAACCAAAATCAATTGGAGAGAGGTTCCATAGCAGAGAATCTGGCTTCCCGTCACCCACCACTGGAACAGTCCATTCTCAGATATTTAGGCCCCGGCACCCAGGCAGAGGAGAGAGGTCCCGTAACAGAGAATCTGTCTTCATGTCAGCAGAGAATTAGTCTGCATGTCATAGCAGAGAATGAGGCTTCACGTCAGCCACCACTGCAACAGTCCATTGGCATATATTTAGGCCCAGCACCCAGGCAGAGGAGGGAGGTCCCGTAACAGAGAATCTGTCTTCATGTCAGCAGAGAATTAGTCTGCATGTCATAGCAGAGAATGAGGCTTCACGTCAGCCACCACTGCAACAGTCCATTGGCATATATTTAGGCCCAGCACACACACAGGCAGAGGAGAGAGGTCCCGTAACAGAGAATCTGGCTTCATGTCAGCAGAGAATCAGTCTGCATGTCATAGCAGAGAATGAGGCTTCACGTCAGCCACCACTGCAACAGTCCATTGGCATATATTTAGGCCCAGCACACAGGCAGAGGAGGGAGGTCCCGTAACAGAGAATCTGTCTTCATGTCAGCAGAGAATTAGTCTGCATGTCATAGCAGAGAATGAGGCTTCACGTCAGCCACCACTGCAACAGTCCATTGGCATATATTTAGGCCCAGCACACACACAGGCAGAGGAGAGAGGTCCCGTAACAGAGAATCTGGCTTCATGTCAGCAGAGAATCAGTCTGCATGTCATAGCAGAGAATGAGGCTTCACGTCAGCCACCACTGCAACAGTCCATTGGCATATATTTAGGCCCAGCACACACACAGGCAGAGGAGAGAGGTCCCGTAACAGAGAATCTGGCTTCATGTCAGCAGAGAATCAGTCTGCATGTCATAGCAGAGAATGAGGCTTCACGTCAGCCACCACTGCAACAGTCCATTGGCATATATTTAGGCCCAGCACCCAGGCAGAGGAGGGAGGTCCCGTAACAGAGAATCTGTCTTCATGTCAGCAGAGAATTAGTCTGCATGTCATAGCAGAGAATGAGGCTTCACGTCAGCCACCACTGCAACAGTCCATTGGCATATATTTAGGCCCAGCACCCAGGCAGAGGAGGGAGGTCCCGTAACAGAGAATCTGTCTTCATGTCAGCAGAGAATTAGTCTGCATGTCATAGCAGAGAATGAGGCTTCACGTCAGCCACCACTGGAACAGTCCATTCTCAGATATTTAGGCCCCGGCACCCAGGCAGAGGAGAGAGGTCCCGTAACAGAGAATCTGTCTTCATGTCAGCAGAGAATTAGTCTGCATGTCATAGCAGAGAATGAGGCTTCACGTCAGCCACCACTGCAACAGTCCATTGGCATATATTTAGGCCCAGCACCCAGGCAGAGGAGAGAGGTCCCGTAACAGACAATCTGGCTTCATGTCAGCAGAGAATCAGTCTGCATGTCATAGCAGAGAATCAGGCTTCACGTCACCCACCACTGCAACAGTCCATTGTCATAAATTTAGGCCCAGCACTAGTGTTGAGCGGCATGTCCCATATTCGAATTCGCGAAATTTTGTGAATATTCGAAAGAATATTCGTAAAATATTCGCGATTATTCAAATTCGTTATTATTTCGCATATGCGATAATTCGAATTATCGCATAATACATATGCTATGCAAAATTCACATGTGCGCTAATGAAATCGCCTTACGAAGATTCGCAACTCAATTCAATCACTAATGTATGAATGCAATGCCCTTTGCCTCTGTTCTGGGACAAGTGTAGATATTCGCATGTGCGCTAATAAAATCGCCTTACGAAGATTCGCACCTCAATCACTTTCTAGGGAATGTGAGACTTTTGGGAATCAATCGAGATACAGTGGGGGGTGATGACAGTAGTTGACAGAGTACAGATCAATGTAATCTGTAAGGTGGAAAGTAAAATAAAAAATACGAATATTCGTAAATCGAATTTTACGAAGTTCTACGTATTCGCGAATATGGTGCTATACTATATGAATGCACAGGCCTTTGCCTCTCTGTTCTGGGGACAAGTGTAGATATTTGCATTTGCGTTAATAAAATCGCCTTACGAAGATTCGCAGCTCAATTCAATCACTAATGTATGAATGCAAAGCCCTTTGCCTCTGTTCTGGGACAAGTGTAGATATTCGCATGTGCGCTAATAAAATCGCCTTACGAAGATTCGCAACTCAATTCACTAATGTATGAATGCAAAGCCCTTTGCCTCTGTTCTGGGACGTGCCGATATTCGCATGTGCGCTAATAAAATCGCCTTACGAAGATTCGCGCCTCAATCACTTTCTAGGCAATGTGAGTAAGATCTGAGCTGTTGGACCTTTGGGAAACAATCAATTATATGTGTACTGTAATTTTGTGGGGGGGGGGGGGGGAAACAAAAAACGAATATTCGTTTTTACGAATATATAGCACTATATTCGAAATATTCGCGAAATCGCGAAGTTGCGATATTCGCGAAAAAAATTTGCTTTTCGAATATTCGCGCTCAACACTACCCAGCACCCAGGCAGAGGAGAGAGGTCCCGTAACAGAGAATCTGGCTTCATGTCAGCAGAGAATCAGTCTTCATATCATAGCAGAGAATCAGGCTTCACGTCACCCACCACTGCAACAGTCAATTGTCATAAATTTAGGCCCAGCACCCAGGCAGAGGAGAGAGCTCCCGTAACAGAGGATCTGGCTTCATGTCAGCAGAGAATCAGTCTGCATGTCATAGCAGAGAATGAGGCTTCACGTCACCCACCACTGCAACAGTCCATTGGCATATATTTAGGCCTAGCACACAGGCAGAGGAGAGGTTCATTCAACTTTGGGTAGCCTCGCAATATAATGGTAAAATGAAAATAAAAATAGGATTGAATGAGGAAGTGCCCTGGAGTCCAATAATATATGGTTATGGGGAGGTAGTTAATGTCTAATCTGGACAAGGGACGGACAGGTCCTGTGGGATCCATGCCTGGTTCATTTTTATGAACGTCAGCTTGTCCACATTGGCTGTAGACAGGCGGCTGCGTTTGTCTGTAATGACGCCCCCTGCCGTGCTGAATACACGTTCAGACAAAACGCTGGCTGCCGGGCAGGCCAGCACCTCCAAGGCATAAAAGGCTAGCTCTGGCCACGTGGACAATTTAGAGACCCAGAAGTTGAATGGGGCCGAACCATCAGTCAGTACGTGGAGGGGTGTGCACACGTACTGTTCCACCATGTTAGTGAAATGTTGCCTCCTGCTAACACGTTGCGTATCAGGTGGTGGTGCAGTTAGCTGTGGCGTGTTGACAAAAGTTTTCCACATCTCTGCCATGCTAACCCTGCCCTCAGAGGAGCTGGCCGTGACACAGCTGCCTTGGCGACCTCTTGCTCCTCCTCTGCCTTGGCCTTGGGCTTCCACTTGTTCCCCTGTGACATTTGGGAATGCTCTCAGTAGCGTGTCTACCAACGTGCGCTTGTACTCGCGCATCTTCCTATCACGCTCCAGTGCAGGAAGTAAGGTGGGCACATTGTCTTTGTAGCGTGGATCCAGCAGGGTGGCAACCCAGTAGTCCGCACAGGTTAAAATGTGGGCAACTCTGCTGTCGTTGCGCAGGCACTGCAGCATGTAGTCGCTCATGTGTGCCAGGCTGCCCAGGGATAAGGACAAGCTGTCCTCTGTGGGAGGCGTATCGTCATCGTCCTGCCTTTCCCCCCAGCCACGCACCAGTGATGGACCCGAGCTGCGTTGGGTGCCACCCCGCTGTGACCATGCTTCATCCTCATCCTCCTCCACCTCCTCCTCATCCTCGTCCTCCTCGTCCTCCAGTAGTGGGCCCTGGCTGGCCACATTTGTACCTGGCCTCTGCTGTTGCCAAAAACCTCCCTCTGAGTCACTTCGAAGAGACTGGCCTGAAAGTGCTAAAAATGACCCCTCTTCCTCCTCCTCCTCCTCCTCCTCCTGGGCCACCTCCTCTTCCATCATCGCCCTAAGTGTTTTCTCAAGGAGACATAGAAGTGGTATTGTAACGCTGATAACGGTGTCATCGCCACTGGCCATGTTGGTGGAGTACTCGAAACAGCGCAACAGGGCACACAGGTCTCGCATGGAGGCCCAGTCATTGGTGGTGAAGTGGTGCTGTTCTGTAGTGCGACTGACCCGTGCGTGCTGCAGCTGAAACTCCACTATGGCCTGCTGCTGCTCGCACAGTCTGTCCAGCATGTGCAAGGTGGAGTTCCACCTGGTGGGCACGTCGCATATGAGGCGGTGAGCGGGAAGGCCGAAGTTACGCTGTAGCGCAGACAGGCGAGCAGCAGCAGGATGTGAACGCCGGAAGCGCGAACAGACGGCCCGCACTTTATGCAGCAGCTCTGACATGTCGGGGTAGTTGTGAATGAACTTCTGCACCACCAAATTCAGCACATGCGCCAAGCAAGGGATGTGCGTCAAATTGGCTAGTCCCAGAGCTGCAACGAGATTTCGCCCATTATCACACACCACCAGGCCGGGCTTGAGGCTCACCGGCAGCAACCACTCGTCGGTCTGTTGTTCTATACCCCGCCACAACTCCTGTGCGGTGTGGGGCCTGTCCCCCAAACATATGAGTTTCAGAATGGCCTGCTGACGTTTACCCCGGGCTGTGCTGAAGTTGGTGGTGAAGGTGTGTGGCTGACTGGATGAGCAGGTGGAAGAAGAGGAGGAGGAAGCCGAGAAGGAGGAGGTGGCAACAGGAGGCAAAGAATGTTGCCCTGCGATCCTTGGCGGCGGAAGGACGTGCGCCAAACAGCTCTCCGCCTGGGGCCCAGCTGCCACTACATTTACCCAGTGTGCAGTTAGGGAGATATAGCGTCCCTGGCCGTGCTTACTGGTCCACGTATCTGTGGTTAGGTGGACCTTGCTACAGATGGCGTTGCGCAGTGCACACTTGATTTTATCGGATACTTGGTTGTGCAGGGAAGGCACGGCTCTCTTGGAGAAGTAGTGCCGGCTGGGAACAACATACTGTGGGACAGCAAGCGACATGAGCTGTTTGAAGCTGTCTGTGTCCACCAGCCTAAATGACAGCATTTCATAGGCCAGTAGTTTAGAAATGCTGGCATTCAGGGCCAGGGATCGAGGGTGGCTAGGTGGGAATTTACGCTTTCTATCAAATGTTTGTGAGATGGAGAGCTGAACGCTGGCGTGTGACATGGTTGAGACGCTTGGTGACGGAGGTGGTGGTGGTGGTGTTGGTGGTACATCCCCTGTTTGCTGGGCGGCAGGTGCCAACGTTCCTCCAGAGGCGGAGGAAGAGGCCGAGGCGGCAGCAGCAGAATAGGCCGAGGCGGCAGCAGCAGAAGAGGTAGCAGGGGGAGCCTGAGTGACTTCCTTGGTTTTAAGGTGTTTACTCCACTGCAGTTCATGCTTTGCATGCAGGTGCCTGGTCATGCAGGTTGTGCTCAGGTTCAGAACGTTAATGCCTCGCTTCAGGCTCTGATGGCACAGCGTGCAAACCACTCGGGTCTTGTCGTCAGCACATTGTTTGAAGAAGTGCCATGCCAGGGAACTCCTTGAAGCTGCCTTTGGGGTGCTCGGTCCCAGATGGCGGCGGTCAGTAGCAGGCGGAGTCTCTTGGCGGCGGGTGTTCTGCTTTTGCCCACTGCTCCCTCTTTTGCTACGCTGTTGGCTCGGTCTCACCACTGCCTCTTCCTCCGAACTGTGAAAGTCAGTGGCACGACCTTCATTCCATGTGGGGTCTAGGACCTCATCGTCCCCTGCATCGTCTTCCACCCAGTCTTGATCCCTGACCTCCTGTTCAGTCTGCACACTGCAGAAAGACGCAGCAGTTGGCACCTGTGTTTCGTCATCATCAGAGACATGCTGAGGTGGTATTCCCATGTCCTCATCATCAGGAAACATAAGTGGTTGTGCGTCAGTGCATTCTATGTCTTTCACCGCTGGGGAAGGGCTAGGTGGATGCCCTTGGGAAACCCTGCCAGCGGAGTCTTCAAACAGCATAAGAGACTGCTGCATAACTTGAGGCTGAGACAGTTTCCCTGGTATGCATGGGGGTGATGTGACAGACTGATGGGGTTGGTTTTCAGGCGCCATCTGTGCGCTTTCTGCAGAAGACTGGGTGGGAGATAATGTGAACGTGCTGGATCCACTGTCGGCCACCCAATTGACTAATGCCTGTACCTGCTCAGGCCTTACCATCCTTAGAACGGCATTGGGCCCCACCATATATCGCTGTAAATTCTGGCGGCTACTGGGACCTGAGGTAGTTGGTACACTAGGACGTGTGGATGTGGCAGAACGGCCACGTCCTCTCCCAGCACCAGAGGGTCCACTAACACCACCACGACCATGTCCACGTCCGCGTCCCTTACTAGATGTTTTTCTCATTGTTATGGTTCACCACAACAACAAATATATTATTTGGCCCAATGTATTGTATTCAAATTCAGCGGGATATAAATTTGAGGCCTAGTATTTAGGCGCTGGGTGACCGGTATGGATTTAGTGACAGAATTAGACTTGGAAATGCACAGAAGCGTGTGTGTGTGAAGTTATTCTGAATGACCCAATGTGCACCTTGAATATTATATACCCTTTTAGGGATAGATTTCAAATAGCTCTGATATAGCAGAAACCACTAAATTATGAAATTGCTAAATTGGGAATTGTACTTCAACCCAGAACAAAAAATGTGCTTTGACGGACACTAAATATCTTGCCCAGCAACAACAGTACACCGGTGGGTAACGAGAGATTTAGAGGGAATTAAATTTGAGGCCTAGTATTTAGGCGCTGGGTCACCGGTATGGATTTAGTGACAGAATTAGACTTGGAAATACACAGTAGCGGGTGTGTGTGAAGTTATTCTGAATGACCCTATGTGCACCTTCAATATTATATACCCTTTTTGGGATAGATTTCAAATAGCTCTGATATAGCAGGAACCACTAAATTATGAAATTGCTAAATTGGGAATTGTACTTCAACCCAGAACAAAAAATGTGCTTTGACGGGCACTAAATAACTTTCCCAGCTACAACAGGACAACGGTAACGAGAGATTTAGAGGGATTTAAATTTGAGGCCTAGTATTTAGGCGCTGGGTGACAGGTATGGGTTTAGTGACAGAATTAGACTTGGAAATACACAGTAGCGGGTGTGTGTGAAGTTATTCTGAATGACCCTATGTGCACCTTCAATATTATATACCCTTTTTGGGATAGATTTCAAATAGCTCTGATATAGCAGGAACCACTAAATTATGAAATTGCTAAATTGGGAATTGTACTTCAACCCAGAACAAAAAATGTGCTTTGACGGGCACTAAATAACTTTCCCAGCTACAACAGGACAACGGTAACGAGAGATTTAGAGGGATTTAAATTTGAGGCCTAGTATTTAGGCGCTGGGTGACAGGTATGGGTTTAGTGACAGAATTAGACTTGGAAATACACAGTAGCGGGTGTGTGTGAAGTTATTCTGAATGACCCTATGTGCACCTTCAATATTATATACCCTTTTTGGGATAGATTTCAAATAGCTCTGATATAGCAGAAACCACTAAATTATGAAATTGCTAAATTGGGAATTGTACTTCAACCCAGAACAAAAAATGTGCTTTGACGGACACTAAATATCTTGCCCAGCAACAACAGTACAGCGGTGGGTAACGAGAGATTTAGAGGGAATTAAATTTGAGGCCTAGTATTTAGGCGCTGGGTCACCGGTATGGATTTAGTGACAGAATTAGACTTGGAAATACACAGTAGCGGGTGTGTGTGAAGTTACTCTGAATGACCCTATGTGCACCTTCAATATTATATACCCTTTTTGGGATAGATTTCAAAGAGCTCTGATATAGCAGGAACCACTAAATTATGAAATTGCTAAATTGGGAATTGTATTTCAACCCAGAACAAGAAATGTGCTTGAACGGACACTAAATAACTCGCCCAGCTACAGCACTAGGGACAGATTTAGCTGGATATAAATTTGAGGCCTAGTATTTAGGCGCTGGGTGACAGGTATGGGTTTAGTGACAGAATTAGACTTGGAAATACACAGTAGCGGGTGTGTGTGAAGTTATTCTGAATGACCCTATGTGCACCTTCAATATTATATACCCTTTTAGGGATAGATTTCAAATAGCTCTGATATAGCAGAAACCACTAAATTATGAAATTGCTAAATTGGGAATTGTACTTCAACCCAGAACAAAAAATGTGCTTTGACGGACACTAAATATCTTGCCCAGCAACAACAGTACAGCGGTGGGTAACGAGAGATTTAGAGGGAATTAAATTTGAGGCCTAGTATTTAGGCGCTGGGTCACCGGTATGGATTTAGTGACAGAATTAGACTTGGAAATACACAGTAGCGGGTGTGTGTGAAGTTATTCTGAATGACCCTATGTGCACCTTCAATATTATATACCCTTTTTGGGATAGATTTCAAATAGCTCTGATATAGCAGGAACCACTAAATTATGAAATTGCTAAATTGGGAATTGTACTTCAACCCAGAACAAAAAATGTGCTTTGACGGGCACTAAATAACTTTCCCAGCTACAACAGGACAACGGTAACGAGAGATTTAGAGGGATTTAAATTTGAGGCCTAGTATTTAGGCGCTGGGTGACAGGTATGGGTTTAGTGACAGAATTAGACTTGGAAATACACAGTAGCGGGTGTGTGTGAAGTTATTCTGAATGACCCTATGTGCACCTTCAATATTATATACCCTTTTTGGGATAGATTTCAAATAGCTCTGATATAGCAGAAACCACTAAATTATGAAATTGCTAAATTGGGAATTGTACTTCAACCCAGAACAAAAAATGTGCTTTGACGGACACTAAATATCTTGCCCAGCAACAACAGTACACCGGTGGGTAACGAGAGATTTAGAGGGAATTAAATTTGAGGCCTAGTATTTAGGCGCTGGGTCACCGGTATGGATTTAGTGACAGAATTAGACTTGGAAATACACAGTAGCGGGTGTGTGTGAAGTTATTCTGAATGACCCTATGTGCACCTTCAATATTATATACCCTTTTTGGGATAGATTTCAAATAGCTCTGATATAGCAGGAACCACTAAATTATGAAATTGCTAAATTGGGAATTGTACTTCAACCCAGAACAAAAAATGTGCTTTGACGGGCACTAAATAACTTTCCCAGCTACAACAGGACAACGGTAACGAGAGATTTAGAGGGATTTAAATTTGAGGCCTAGTATTTAGGCGCTGGGTGACAGGTATGGGTTTAGTGACAGAATTAGACTTGGAAATACACAGTAGCGGGTGTGTGTGAAGTTATTCTGAATGACCCTATGTGCACCTTCAATATTATATACCCTTTTTGGGATAGATTTCAAATAGCTCTGATATAGCAGAAACCACTAAATTATGAAATTGCTAAATTGGGAATTGTACTTCAACCCAGAACAAAAAATGTGCTTTGACGGACACTAAATATCTTGCCCAGCAACAACAGTACAGCGGTGGGTAACGAGAGATTTAGAGGGAATTAAATTTGAGGCCTAGTATTTAGGCGCTGGGTCACCGGTATGGATTTAGTGACAGAATTAGACTTGGAAATACACAGTAGCGGGTGTGTGTGAAGTTATTCTGAATGACCCTATGTGCACCTTCAATATTATATACCCTTTTTGGGATAGATTTCAAATAGCTCTGATATAGCAGGAACCACTAAATTATGAAATTGCTAAATTGGGAATTGTACTTCAACCCAGAACAAAAAATGTGCTTTGACGGGCACTAAATAACTTTCCCAGCTACAACAGGACAACGGTAACGAGAGATTTAGAGGGATTTAAATTTGAGGCCTAGTATTTAGGCGCTGGGTGACAGGTATGGGTTTAGTGACAGAATTAGACTTGGAAATACACAGTAGCGGGTGTGTGTGAAGTTATTCTGAATGACCCTATGTGCACCTTCAATATTATATACCCTTTTTGGGATAGATTTCAAATAGCTCTGATATAGCAGAAACCACTAAATTATGAAATTGCTAAATTGGGAATTGTACTTCAACCCAGAACAAAAAATGTGCTTTGACGGACACTAAATATCTTGCCCAGCAACAACAGTACAGCGGTGGGTAACGAGAGATTTAGAGGGAATTAAATTTGAGGCCTAGTATTTAGGCGCTGGGTCACCGGTATGGATTTAGTGACAGAATTAGACTTGGAAATACACAGTAGCGGGTGTGTGTGAAGTTACTCTGAATGACCCTATGTGCACCTTCAATATTATATACCCTTTTTGGGATAGATTTCAAAGAGCTCTGATATAGCAGGAACCACTAAATTATGAAATTGCTAAATTGGGAATTGTATTTCAACCCAGAACAAGAAATGTGCTTGAACGGACACTAAATAACTCGCCCAGCTACAGCACTAGGGACAGATTTAGCTGGATATAAATTTGAGGCCTAGTATTTAGGCGCTGGGTGACCGGTATGGATTTAGTGACAGAATTAGACTGGGATATGGCCAAAAAATGAACAGACTATTGCTGGTTAAATGCACTTGGTGTGACAGCTTCACCCTGATGTAGGCTTTAGCCAAAAAACAACCACACCATTGAGGGTTAAATGCACTTGGTCGCAGCTTGTGCTGGCGCACCACAAGACACAAAATGGCCGCCGATCACCCCAGAAAAATGAGACTGACAAACGGTCTGTGCAGCCTAAAAACAGTGAGCAATTGAGGATCAGCAGCTCAATGATCCACAGCTGCAGATCGATCAGTTAATCAAGTCCTTTGGAGGAGTTAATCTGCCTAATCTCGCCCTACTGTCGCAGCCGCAACCTCTCCCTACGCTAATCAGAGCAGAGTGACGGGCGGCGCTATGTGACTCCAGCTTAAATAGAGGCTGGGTCACATGGTGCTCTGGCCAATCACAGCCATGCCAATAGTAGGCATGGCTGTGATGGC
Source organism: Bufo gargarizans (assembly GCF_014858855.1). Taxonomy (NCBI): domain Eukaryota; kingdom Metazoa; phylum Chordata; class Amphibia; order Anura; family Bufonidae; genus Bufo; species Bufo gargarizans. The sequence goes on along the minus strand of NC_058085.1, from coordinate 61,611,072 downwards.
CTCTTGGGGCAAGTAGTATGACGCTTGTTGATTGGCTGCTTTGCAGCCTTTCAAAAAGCGCCAAGAAAGCGTCACAAAAGCGCGAAGAAAGCGACGAACACCGAACCCGAACCCGGACTTTTACGAAAATGTCCGGGTTCGGGTCCGTGTCACGGACACCCCAAAATTCGGTACGAACCCGAACTATACAGTTCGAGTTCGCTCATCCCTAGTTGCTCCACAGGACCTACACGGAACTACACTGTACCATCAACTGTGTAGTGGAGGGAGCTCATTACTACAGTGCTGCTCCCACTTAAGTCAATGTTGATGGTGCTGTGTAGTGCCTGTGACGACTTCTGGTGATGGAGCTACACCTGTACAGTTGATCGACGCGGATGAGGGGTGTCAGACCCCTACGGATCAGCTAATGATGGCCAATCCTGAAGATAGGCCACCACTTAGTAAAAGCTGGGCAATCCCTAATCAATACACCATCAGTGTGGCACTATCTCTTTTTATTTAAAATTTTTGTAGGCGCTTTGTGTTTATTCAAATTAATGGGAACTAATGGCTATTTTGCCGTAAGTTCTGATTTTTCTTTTGGTATATACTTTTTCCGTGTGACATGTGATGTAATGCGTTGTGTCAATGTAACTATGACTAAAATTTGGATGGATTTAAAAAATAATTAGAAAAACTGATACCTGTTTGAAACATCTTCCCAGCCCATTTTGATCTATGGCAAAAAAGTATCCTCAAAAAACATATTTCTGACTCTTGGTTTTTCTGTATCATGTCATCAGTTGAAGCAAAGGATATTTTTAATATGACTGTTGTGGCCTCATGATAAATTTATAATGCTGTTGGAGTGTTTGGTTTTTTGGTTTTGACAGCTCAGAATGGCTGCAACCAGTGATTGGCTGAGCAGGCACTTCCTGTGTATGGAGAGGGACCAGTAAACACAGACTTGAGGACGACCGGGGGAGCATTAGAATATGAATTTAGTTTTTTGTTGTTTTTTCATGCAACTCCAAGTCTTTTTCTTTTTTTAAAAGATCTGACAATTCCTTTAAGACTGGGGGTTCTCATGGTTTTTTTTTTTAGGTGGAAGGCCTCAGAATTTTCAGCTAGGAGTCTTTTATAAATCAAACTGCACTCATTTAACAAAAATAATCATTAAATCGTATTATAGCAGCTCTAAAGTGCATGCTTGCCATTAGAATGTATTAAAAGGGTTTTCCATTTGAAAAAGAAAAGTTAAGACTTTCTTCTCTCTGGTCATATAAGGAGCAGTGGTTATATATGAAATATACTCCACCCCTATTGTTTAGTAGGGCCTAAATTCTGAGATATAGCTTTATTCCGACACTTTAAAATGGACACTTTAGCCGACACTTTAAAATGGAAAACCCATTTAATCGCTGTCAATGCTACTGGGTAAATCGCATCACTCTGAAGTATCTCCATGCTTTCTGACTTTTACATGCACAATAGTATAACATGTTTGAAGTGCAAGAATTATAGGTCAAGTTTGATTTATTTGCAAGTCAATTTGCTGGTTATTGGATAAGTTCTGGAAAGCATGTTTTACTATCGGATGCCTACTACGATAGCACATGTAGGATCAGACATTATGCAAGGAGAAAGACTCTAATAACGGTGTTATGTTAAAGTGCCAATCCTCTTCAATGTTAATATTTTTAATTAGAACTGGAATAAATGGTTCGCCAAAAGTCATTTTACATCTTGTTTATAGGTGGCCTGGACTTGATAACTGTGTAGTCACATATTACTGTGCTTCTTTGTACAATCATAACTGTGAAGGAAGCTTCACTGATGTCTTTTTAGCCTAACCATTCCCATCTTCAGCTGCACAGGTAGATGCATTTCTCTCAGAAACAGGGGTCTCACTTCTGTGGAATCTGCCAGCACTGTACTGCTGTGACCTCCTTTACCTTACTTCCCACTATATTTGTTTTCAGCTCTGGAGCTCACAGAACAGGTAGGGAAGGGGAGATCACACCTACAGAAAGGCAGGACATTCCTGTGATTTTCAGAAGCTGTGTAGAAGCAGTTGTTTTATTAGGCTCAGAATTTTAGCTAGCTCAGACACGCCCTCACTTGCTCTCTGCTGTTTTTTGTATCTCTGTTACTAGAGACGGATATTACCTGACAACAGGCAATGGACTGCAAATTAGGTGGAAGTGAGAACCCTAGTGGCCATGACTGTACAGCTTTTTTTAGGTAGAAGCAAGTATATTTTTTTAAAATGGAGTGTGAGAATGCTAAGTATTCCTAAGTATTATTAAGTTGATCAAATACCCTAGCAGGACTAAAAAAATTATAATTTCAATAAAGTTTAATCAAATAAAAAACTTTCCAAAAATATATGAAAACAACATTTTTCAATGTAAAAATAGTTAAAAAAAAAATGATAAATGGCCACAATTATAAAAGTTCATTAAATCCATTTTTCCTCAACCTAATTTAGCAGGGTTTTGTTGGGAGAGACCGAAGTGTCTTTGAGTGAGTGGAACTAACACGACCGACCTTCTGCCATACTTATTACATGGTATACCTGGACCTATTTTATTTTAGAAAATTGACTTTTGGAGAACCAATAATCAGTTGAGGTTAGTAGTACTAGTCAGTTGTTGAATCATCTTTCCCTTGACAACTATTATACTACCTATCCATGCACAAGGGACTACAGTATCCATGCCTCTAATAAGCCGCCATCTCAGCAAGGGATTGAGCGCCTGTCAAATGTCAAGCAGCATCCAAAAATTTTTTTCAAAGACTACCGACCGGCCATCTCTCTCTCCTTACTCCTTCTCTTTTTCTCCATCCTGCGCAGTCTTTTCTCTTCTCTTCTTTTGGCCTCTTCTTCCTCTTGATGCTGTCGGCATTTGTGAAAATTCTCCACCACCACCCCCACAAACATATTCAGGACAAAGAATGCAACAATCAGCAGGAAGGATATGAAGTAAAGGAGCATCCAGGGGTTGTGGTTCATCACTGGCTGTAAAGAACAGATATGACGGATATTAAATAGGTCAAGTAATTTGATTGATACAGTGATGACCCAGGGTTTTCCTGCTTAGTGCCATCTATAGGTAGCTTGTATGTCCCTCTAAACAGGACTAATGATATTAACCAGACCAGAGACAACAGCAGAAAGGAGTGTTTTGGAGTTTTTGCTCCTTATCAGTACAGTATAGGGCTCAGGTTGGCTAGGAAAGATGCTTTTGAGCCAGCCCTTTGGAAGGTAGTGGGGTTCCTTGCAGAGCTCTGGCTGGTGTATGGAGTCTTACAGGCAATACTCTCTGGGCAAAAAGTATGCAAATTAGCTCTGCTTCAGATGGAAGAAAATGTGTCCTTGTAGAGGTTATCCAAAACTAAATTTTTTTAACAGACCTCTTCAGAGTGGCTGGGCTGGTGGTGAAGTTCATACTTACCTGGTCTCTGCAGCTGGATTCTAGCTTGATCACTCTACAACTGCCTCCTCAGGTCCCGAGTGTCCAGGAATCAAAATCCTGTTGACCTCACCCATGCGGTACGTCACTGGGTTACATGCCGAATGGGTGACAGGTCAACGCTGCAGCCTGTAATTGGCTGCAGAGGTCATGTGACACCCAATCAACAGGATGTTGATGCCCAGACACCTGGGCCATGGAGTGATGCAGCCAGAATCCAGTGGGAGGACCAGGTAAGTATGAAACTCACCGCAGGTCCAGCCACTCTGAAGAGGTCTGTTAAAGAAGTTTAGTCTTGGATATCTGTACTCATGAAGGGCGGAAAAAAAACAGTGCTGTCTACAGAAAGGCCTTTGGTTTTGATGAAATCCTAACTAGATGATTGAAAGTACTTTAATGGTTTGGTCATAGGCGGCACTAGAGAGATAGTTTTCTTCCTCCTGGAGGAGAGCTAATTTGCATACTTTCACAGGGAGCACTGCTTGTAGGACTCCGTACCCCCACTGATCTCAGCATTCAGAACCAGTACATTCCCATGAACACAACTGTATTTTTTGTCTTGCATTCAGATAGTCATGTACTGTATAAGCATATTTTGGTTCTGTACATGGAAAACAAAATGCTAAGCACTTACAATGTATATACAGTAATCTCCCGTCACATTTTACGTTTAACATTGAGCGCACACATCTATGCAATTGTAATATATTTCATTAGTCCTGCGGCAGTTTCTATAAATCATATTTAGAGGGATGCAATTTCTGCACTCACTACCATCGTTTTAATAATACTCAGAGAAGTAAGATTGCTTTATGACTGTAATTAGATGCATTGTGGTGGTTACTGCAGATATCATAGCGAGTCCCATAAATTCAGCAATTATAATTTCACACCCAGAGACAGAAATAGTTGTGTCCAAGGTTATGTCTCGAGCTGCTGAGATGATGACGGGAAATTTAACACATCCTGGGTTCCCCTACATAGTAAAGCTGATCATTGGGACTCCGTAGAAGGAGGCCCCCGGATCTGTTTATGGCATATCATCGAGGGGTGGCTGCTCATGTGCAGCTTGCTCTCCATTCACTGCTATGCTAGGGACTGAGCCTGCTTGCTTGGCTATTTTTGGAAGTCCCATGGCAGTGAATGGAGAGGGAGCCATGCTTGCGGAGTGTTCTCTCTTTTCACTTCAGGTCTACATTCTTGAGATCGGAGTGGATCTTCATAGAACTCTAGCCTAGCGGACATTTATGGCATAAATGTCCCAGATGGGAATACCGCTTTCGAGGAAAAGGAGTAGAAGTAATATTTTAAACAACAGAAAATGTATTTTTCTCAAGATTTAGAGAAAATGTTATCCAAGCACATATAGAACATTACCATACAGTAACAGACACTTTGTATTTGGTATTATAGTACCTGCTGGTCTACCCCAACTGCATCCAGGCCATCATACATGATGTCAACCCATCCATCTTTGGACGCCAGGACGAACAAAGACATTAATGCCTATTAAGACACAAATAATAAGCACTTTACCAATCATTTTCTGATTATAGGGTAATTTTTTCAAGCACAGTGCTTCAAGGGGTTGTTTCAGATTGACAACTTATCAAATATTCACAAGATAGTTGGTAGGTTGGTTGGACACCCTCCAATGACGAAGATGGATTTCCTATGTCCCTTGTTTGACTGAATCAATGCTGCTCCATTTAAATTCTATTAGACTGCTGAAGAGAGCTGAGTGCTGTACCCTAACAGTCTTATAGAATTTGAATAGAACATCATTGAGCATGCACAATGGTCCCTTATTTTCGTAATTGGTGGTGGGTCCAGTGCTCAGACCCCCCACCATTCAGACACTTATCACCTAACCTGTGGTTAGGTGTTAAGTTGTCATTCTGGGGCAACTACTTTAAAGGGATTTTCAAGTGGAAAAATATTGGTGACAGTGTCGGTTAAAAAAATAAAGGAGCCTTCGATACTCACCAATCCTGTCTCAAAATGCCTGGTCAGCTAATCACTAATCAGTGATTGGCTGAGGGGCACATTTTCTGTATGTTGAGACCAGACTAGGAAGCAGAGACCAGCGAGGACCTGGGTAGCGTCAGAATTGTGGTTGTGCTGGATCGGTGAGGTCAGTATCAGTTTTTTTTACTTGTTTTATACTATTCTGAATCTGCCACCACCATTTCTAATGCTTCAATATACAATTTGTGTTGACATATATCAATAAATACATGGCGGATAAAATTATTTACACATGGTGGATAAAATGATTGCACACATGACACAAATATATTCATTTACAAAGCTGAATGTAAAAGTTACTAGATATACTACTGAATAATGAACTATATGTCCTTATAACTATAGACTTGCCAGACTTGGTGTCACTATATACATCCGATGATACGGGAGGCATGTTTGCCAAGGTAGCTTCTTAAAAAATCCATAGATGTGATTTCATGAATTGCTCCACACCTATACTGAAATTAGCTGCTTTTTAAACTACCCTTTTAGGCCTAATTGACTGTGTAACATAGTAATATAGTTTGTAAGGCTGAAAAAAGACATTCGGCCAACGTTCTTTGTACAATCATAACTGTGAAGGAACAGTTATGTTTGGGTTTCCCTAAAGTCATTTTCAGCCATATTATTCCCTTTTTCAGCTGCACAGCTAGATGCATTTCACTCATAAGCAGTGGGTGTCTACCTTCTCTTGAATCTGCCAGTACTGTATGCAGTGACCTCACTTCCCTTACTTACCTCTATGTTTGTTTTCTTCAAGGGAGATGATAAAGAGGTATACATCACACTTACAGCCACACAGGAGGTTCTCAGCTTTTAAGATGAAATGTATAGGCAGTTGTTTCAGCTAGTTCTGACACGTCCCCATTTCCTGTGAGCTATCTTCTGTGCCTCTTTTAGTAGGGATGGCTCTTGCCTGACAACAGGCAGTGGACTTAAATTAGGTGGAAGTGAGACCCTTAGTGGCCATTTTCAAGGCATATTTTTTAAATTAAGTGATTAGGAAATTTACTAGTTACACTATTCTCTGTTACATTAAATAAAAATTTTTGTGAAAGTAAAGTTACTCTTTAAGTGTTCACTCATCTCTAGTTTCAATTAAGCTTCAGCATGCATGCCAGATCGTTGCTTCTTTTAAATGGGGAGCAGTAGGTGGGTGGCTACCGAAGATCAGACATTTATTGCCTGTTCTGTAGATAGTTTATAAGTTCTAACTATTGGAAAACCAACCTTTGCAGGTGGACACCCTTGGGGGTATTTTTTCTATGATTGAATTTGCTTATCTTGGGCTAAAAAATAATTTTTCCGATTGGTCTTTAAAAAAAAAAATTCAACAGTTTGCCCTCTACAGCTTTTGCAAACTGTTCTTTCTGCTTTTCAATTAAATCCATCAGACCACTGCTCTGACGGCCCCATCTGTTCTACTTACCTTTACTCTAACAGCTCATAAACACTCCTTTAAACTACACTGTTATAACCTAACCAATTCACTAATAAAATCACCAGTGAAATCACAAAAGATAGTGCAGTAGTGCAGGAGCCACCCGCTGCTCAATAAAAAAAAATGCCAAGGTCAGAGTGTGTATAGTGTCTGCGCTATCAATGTCCAGAATCCAACAGCCCTGGTGACCTCAGTTGCGATTCTGAATAATGCTTGACGCGTGCCCGGACGAAAGCAAGCTTCTCCTCCTCAAAGCTCATGCTCCATACAGAGCGCACAGTGAGGTTACCTGAGCTACAGAAGCTCCTAAGGATCAAACTTAACGCATTTTGGAAAATGGTCATGTTTTTCTTCCTAAGGAAGGAAGACCCTTGTTCTTCCCTAATTATATAAGCACCTCCAGAATTAAATGTGGGCCAGAACTGTACAAACCGGATTCCAAAAAAGTTGGGACACTAAACAAATTGTGAATAAAAACTGAATGCAATGATGCGGAGATGGCAAATGTCAATATTTTATTTGTAATAGAACGTAGATGACAGATCAAACGTTTAATCCGAGTAAATGTATCCTTTTAAAGGAAAAATACGTTGATTCAAATTTTCACGGTGTCAACAAATCCCCAAAAAGTTGGGACAGGTAGCAATAAGAGGCTGGAAAAAGTAAATTTGAGCATAACGAAGAGCTGGAAGACCAATTAACACTAATTAGGTCAATTGGCAACATGATTGGGTATAAAAAGAGCTTCTCAGAGTGGCAGTGTCTCTCAGAAGCCAAGATGGGTAGAGGATCACCAATTCCCACAATGTTGCGCAGAAAGATAGTGGAGCAATATCAGAAAGGTGTTACCCAGCGAAAAATTGCAAAGACTTTGCATCTATCATCATCAACTGTGCATAACAACATCCGAAGATTCAGAGAATCTGGAACAATCTCTGTGCGTAAGGGTCAAGGCCGTAAAACCATACTGGATGCCCGTGATCTCCGGGCCCTTAAACGACACTGCACCACAAACAGGAATGCTACTGTAAAGGAAATCACAGAATGGGCTCAGGAATACTTCCAGAAACCATTGTCAGTGAACACAATCCACCGTGCCATCCGTCGTTGCCAGCTGAAACTCTACAGTGCAAAGAAGAAGCCATTTCTAAGAAAGATCCACAAGCTCAGGCGTTTTCACTGGGCCAGGGATCATTTAAAATGGAGTGTGGCAAAATGGAAGACTGTTCTGTGGTCAGACGAGTCACGATTCGAAGTTCTTTTTGGAAATCTGGGACGTCATGTCATCCGGACCAAAGAGGACAAGGACAACCCAAGTTGTTATCAACGCTCAGTTCAGAAGCCTGCATCTCTGATGGTATGGGGTTGCATCAGTGCGTGTGGCATGGGCAGCTTGCATGTCTGGAAAGGCACCATCAATGCAGAAAAATATATTCAGGTTCTAGAACAACATCTGCTCCCATCCAGACGTCATCTCTTTCAGGGAAGACCCTGCATTTTTCAACAAGATAATGCCAGACCACATTCTGCATCAATCACAACATCATGGCTGCGTAGGAGAAGGATCCGGGTACTGAAATGGCCAGTCTGCAGTCCAGATCTTTCACCTATAGAGAACATTTGACTCATCATAAAGAGGAAGGTGCAACAAAGAAGGCCCAAGACGATTGAACAGTTAGAGGCCTGTTTTAGACAAGAATGGGAGAGCATTCCTATTTCTAAACTTGAGAAACTGGTCTCCTCGGTCCCCAGACGTCTGAGTGTTGTAAGAAGAAGGGGAGATGCCACATAGTGGTGAAAATGGCCTTGTCCCAACTTTTTGGGGATTTGTTGACACCATGAAATTCTGATTCAACATATTTTTCCCTTAAAATGGTACATTTTCTCAGTTTAAACTTTTGTTCCGTGATTTATGTTCTATTCTGAATAAAATATTAGAAGTTGGCACCTCCACATTATTGCATTCAGTTTTTATTCACGATTTGTATAGTGTCCCAACTTTTTTGGAATCCGGTTTGTACATATACCTGAAGACAGCAGTATAGGGAACAGCAGTTGGGCATGCTAGTTGGATTCTGAACGTTGATAGCGCAGTCACTATATGCACTCTATCCTTGGTAAATTGTTATAAAACTGATACGACTTTAGGTAAATGAGTCCAGAGATTAAGCCTTTAGAACAGTTCTCTGATGGACGCCAGTAAGAACCATCTGCAGAGGCAGTGAAACCTGAAGACTGTAGAAGACAAACATTTGAAAACTATTAATAAAGACCAATGGGAAATAATAGTTTTTAGCCCAAGACACATAGAATGCAATAGTGAAAATGCCCTCAAAGAAGTTCATAGCCTTGAAGTATATTGTGTTTTTGTCACAACAACATTCTGGGAGCGCCACTATCTTGCTGTTCCAGGAAGGCGTTGACGTCGCTCTACTCTCCCTGTGTGAATTGGGACTAGTGTTCTGTGAACTTTCCTTCAGCACTGCGGGAGTTAATCCCTTCCTCCTGTCTGTGTCCAGGTGCTGGTTAAGTTGCTGATCAGTCTCCCTATTTAGCTGGGCTGTGGATCCACCTCTTCACATGAGCTTTGAGTTTGTCTAGTTTCTAGTAGCCAGCGAAGGTGGTCTGTTGTCGGTACTGAACCTTGCCTATCTACCGATTCTGCTATTTGCCGCCTCCGACTTGGATTACGCACGTACTCTGCCGGCCCCGGCCTTGGAATTGTTATTTGGAATATGCAAGTACTCAGCCTACCCTTATTCTTGACTGTGTTCAGATTACACTTTTTTCCTGAGTCCTTGGTACTTTGCAATGGTGACTCTGACCCCCGTGGGTCAACAGCCAACTACACCAGGACTACTCCAGCAGGTAGCAGGCTGGTTGGTTCCTGCAGCAAAGTCTAGATTCCAGGACAGAGGTTGAAAGGGTGAATACCAGGGAACAGTCAGGACAACGCCCTTAGGTTTAGCCCAAAGTTCACATGGTTAGTTGGCACAGTTACAGTTATGTTTTTACTGAAATCTACAGTTCTACAGTTTAAAAACCAATGTGACAAAAACACAAGAATAAGGTGCAGTTTATTATCCTTTATTTATAAAAGATATTTTGCCTTTTAAAATTTGAAAATAATAGCAACAGTAATGTGCGACATAAAAATTGCCTGATTTCTCAGCATTACAAAATGCATGCACATAGTTCTACGCACCTGACCAAGATTGTCAAAGTTGTATTTATGGCGGGCCCACTTGTATCTAGCATGAAGACAGTCCGATTTATTTGTGATATTTTTTGTGTCCTCTCCCAAGCAGTAAAAAAATTTTCCTTTGAAGAGCTGAAATGAACAACATGCATGTCCTGAATCACTATAATCCATATTTAGAACAAGCTACATCTATGTGAGCTATTATTTAGAAGGTACTCAAGCCACTGACATTCACCACTTTTAGATCAATGGGGGTCCGACTTCTGGGACTTCCCCCGTCCATTGCCACCAGTACAACTAATGGTGTGAGAGCAATTTCAGTTTTGCCCAAATTGTTGCATGGGGCTCAACTGTCGGTCCACCTGTTGGTCCATTATATTTACCAAAGTCCTGTGTGATGTATACCTGAACACCGAGGATTCCAAAGATGATGAAGAAGGCGCAGCAGATTACCACAATGTTTCCGATGGGTTTCAAGGACGACATTAAGGTTTCAACCACAAGTTTAAGGCCTTGAGCTCGACTTATGACCCTACATCAATGAGAACAAACAATATATGGAAATTTACTTTAAACCTTATGTTTCTGGTACACTAGTGTACTATGTGCCTCCGCACTGAACTCAAAATACTTCCAAAGTTCCCTTTCCATTTTCCTCTTATAGCATTGACACATATATAAAATACTCTGTACCAAAATATTTTAACAGAAATATCTAGTTGATCTGGGATCTGCCATATAATAGACCATTAGTCCGGATCAAGCTGCTGTGCAAGTGTCACGACCTTTGGTCATGGTCGTGACTTCTTGTGACCGCAGGCAGTTGCCTGCGGTCTAGGTGTGGTTGCCGCTGGCAACATTGGATATGTGGCAGCAGCGCTGCCTGAGCGGTGTTAGGCAGCTTGCTGCGGTAGGCATGCGGTTGCACCTGGCAACCTCTCCTTTAGGTGTGCCTTTTATTGGTGGGCACAGTGTGTTTGTTGTGTGTGGACACTGTTCCTTTTAGTTGCTGTCTTCCCTTCCCTTCTGTGGTGTTGGAAGGGTTAATTCCCTTCCCAGTGTGTCTGTGAGTCACTGGGTGTGTCTGACCGGTGGGTGGGGCCACTTGGCCTATAAAGCCTCAGTTCCTGGCATGGTTCAGTAGGTTGCTCTCAGCCATGCTGGCTGGAGCAGCCTCCTGTTTCCACCATCTACCAGTGGGGACCATCCTTCTGGTCATAAAACCTCTGTCGGGAATTTCTATGTTTCACAGTGTTATTTAGGTGTGTGTGGGGTTTTATGTTAGTGCAGCTTGTGGTCCTGGGTTCCTGTGGGATGTCTGGTGTGTGCTGTGTTCGTTGGTGTCTGAACCGCAGCACCTGCACATGGGATCCAGGGTTTGTTGTCTGTGGCAGCTGAGTGATGTGTTGGTTCCATTTGCCTGTCACTGCCATAAGTCTGTTATTGTATTCCCCTGTGTTGCTTGGCCGTTGAGACTCCTGCTCCCCCGTTCCTAGGAGGAGCAGGTCGTCTCACTCTGTCCCCTAGTACAGGGCCGACTTGAGGGCTCGTAGGGACTTTAAGGTTCCGGCGTATGAGTCCTCCTACCACCAAGGTCGGCTCATACAGATAGGAGACATGGTCAGCGTTAGGGACGCAATAGGAGGTGACCTGCTCCCTAACTCTGTGGTCCCGGCCAAGGGGTAACCCTACCATCTCCTGGCACCGCACGGCTGGGGGTTTCCCCCACCGCCAGCCGTGACAGTATGACCAGAATGGCTCCTCACCTGGTCTCCTTCGTAAGAGGGTGAAGCATGCATCCATTGACCGTTGGGGTGCATGCGCGTTCTCCGGAGGGAGAGCGTTACGGGGTTCACCGTTAACGGCGCGGTTGGTGGCTTTTCCCCGCCACCTTGCTAACCGTGTCCGTGTTGGTGACCCCTCGTCCCTCTCAGGGTTCCTATCTCTGGTCGTCTGCTGGCAGCATTCCTTTGGTGTTCCGGCAGGTGTGCTGGTTGGGGAGTGTCTGCTGGCAGCGACCTGGAGTAGGAACGTTCTCCCTGAGTTGGATGCGGTGTCCTGTTTTCTTCCTCCAGACTGCTTTGTTGGCTGGCGACCTGGGACTGTTGTGTACGGTCCAGGTCTGTTGGCGGCAGTTCTGGGGGGGAGATACGGGCATCTGTCGGGTGTCCTGTGCTCCTCCTCCGGACTGCTTTGTTGGCTGGCGACCTGGGACTGTTGTGTACGGTCCAGGTCTGTTGGCGGCAGTCCTGGGGGGAGATACGGGCATCTGTCTGGCAGTGCCTCCAGTTGTTCTCCCTTCCAGTCTGCTTTGTTGGCTGGCAACCTGGGACTGTTGTGTACGGTCCAGGTTTGTTGGCGGCAGCACTGGAGGGAGACACTGGTGATTAGCAGGCATTGCCCCTCCCCCCCTCCCTGTTGTTTGGTCCCACCAGCTTCCCTTTTCAGTTGGGGGGGGCTTTGAGGGGAGGGAGTGTCACGACCTTTGGTCATGGTCGTGACTTCTTGTGACCGCATGCAGTTGCCTGCGGTCTAGGTGTGGTTGCCGCTGGCAACATTGGATATGTGGCAGCAGCGCTGCCTGAGCGGTGTTAGGCAGCTTGCTGCGGTAGGCATGCGGTTGCACCTGGCAACCTCTCCTTTAGGTGTGCCTTTTATTGGTGGGCACAGTGTGTTTGTTGTGTGTGGACACTGTTCCTTTTAGTTGCTGTCTTCCCTTCCCTTCTGTGGTGTTGGAAGGGTTAATTCCCTTCCCAGTGTGTCTGTGAGTCACTGGGTGTGTCTGACCGGTGGGTGGGGCCACTTGGCCTATAAAGCCTCAGTTCCTGGCTTGGTTCAGTAGGTTGCTCTCAGCCATGCTGGCTGGAGCAGCCTCCTGTTTCCACCATCTACCAGTGGGGACCATCCTTCTGGTCATAAAACCTCTGTCGGGAATTTCTATGTTTCACAGTGTTATTTAGGTGTGTGTGGGGTTTTATGTTAGTGCAGCTTGTGGTCCTGGGTTCCTGTGGGATGTCTGGTGTGTGCTGTGTTCGTTGGTGTCTGAACCGCAGCACCTGCACATGGGATCCAGGGTTTGTTGTCTGTGGCAGGTGAGTGATGTGTTGGTTCCATTTGCCTGTCACTGCCATAAGTCTGTTATTGTATTCCCCTGTGTTGCTTGGCCGTTGAGACTCCTGCTCCCCCGTTCCTAGGAGGAGCAGGTCGTCTCACTCTGTCCCCTAGTACAGGGCCGACTTGAGGGCTCGTAGGGACTTTAAGGTTCCGGCGTATGAGTCCTCCTACCACCAAGGTCGGCTCATACAGATAGGAGACAGGGTCAGCGTTAGGGACGCAATAGGAGGTGACCTGCTCCCTAACTCTGTGGTCCCGGCCAAGGGGTAACCCTACCATCTCCTGGCACCGCACGGCTGGGGGTTTCCCCCACCGCCAGCCGTGACAGCAGGTAGTGGCAGTGCATCACATAGGGATTCAAACGACACCAAAGTATTCCCTGTGTCCTACTCCGACCCTTCACTCTTTATACTAGAAATAGAACAGAATATCAGTATTTTCCCCAGAATGACCCTTTAACCCTTTAATGACCGGAATGTTTTGGGCCTTGGTGATCAATCAATTTTTATACGTTTTCATTGTTGCCTTCTAACAGCTCGAACTTTTTTATTTTTCCGTCAGCGTAGTCATAGGGCTTGTTTTTTGTGTGCCAAATTTTGCAGGCCTTAATTTGTTTGCATAAATAACATCATAACTTTATTCTTTCGGTCAGTATGATGACAGCGATACACAATATATTTTTTTTTTACGGTTTACACAATGAAAACTTTTCTTAAATAAATTAGATGATAATTGTGTATTGTAATTTTGTTACGGATGCAGAGATACCAAATACTGTATGTGGTGGGGATTTTATTTTTGTCGTTTTTTTCCAGTGAAAATATATTTTTTTCAATGGAAAAAGGTGTATTTTTTTAACTTGAGAGATTTTCTTATTTAATAAAACTTTAACTTTTTTCACTATTTACTAGTTCAACAAGCAGACTTTATCCATGCGATATTTTGATCACTTCTGTAATAAACTGTACTACTTTAACAGTACAGTGTATTACACTGTCAGTGAAATATTGACAGTCACGAGCAGGATGCGCCAGAGAGGCGCAGCCTGATAGGGATACAATAAAGGCAGGCCTGGGGCCTTCATTAGGCTCTTAGGTGCGACAAGCGAATACATCAACACCCTGTAATCTTGTTTGTGGGATCCTGATGGGAAACAGAGAGAGTCCCCTCCCTCTAAACCACTTAGATGCCTCATTCTAAGGGGTTAAATGGCCTGGATCAGTGCTTCAGTCGATGTATCCCGGCTCTCATGTGAGAGCTGAACCCCAACTCTCCGCTGCACGGAAGACTCACTATAATAATGTGGTGGCTTAGGCTAAGGTCCCTTGGTGACGCCATAAAAAGGCATCTTAGTGGTCACAAAGGGGTTAAATAGGGGGGACTGCCATGTAAGACAGGTACGCTGTCCTGGTTCAAGGTTAGGATTCTGGTGGCAGATGGGCCCAGCACAGGGAGTACCATGTCACAACTGAGGTCAAGGTTTCTCCTACACTATATTTTCATTTGTGATGCTGAATAAAAGGTGGCACATTCCACGTTTTTTTCCCAAAACCAAAAGGTGTTTTCTTATTTATGAAAGCTCAAGTCTATGGGGAGGTTAGCATGTGCACCCCTTAGTGGTGGAAGGTGATAAAAAAATATATATATGTGCATATATATTGAACCTTAACGGCGCTGCTGCAGAAGACAGGACTCAGGTGCATAAAATAAAGTTGGTTCTTTATTTGATATTATCAAATAAAGAACCAACTTTATTTTATGCACCTGAGTCCTGTCTTCTGCAGCAGCGCCGTTAAGGTTCAATATATATGCACATATATATATTTTTTTATCACCTTCCACCACTATCCAATTCCGGACACCGTACCCCACGGCTACCGGCAAGGACCTAGGCAGCAGCAGCAGTCACCCCCGCAAGCTGGACGGGCCTACTACCAGCTAAAGCAATCCAGAGGAGTTGTGCCTTCTCACAACCATACACGGTAAGCGCAATCAGTGCTTTGGTGGTTTTTATAAAAATACCACACGGTTTTACACACGAGGCGCTGCCTCCTGTTTTTTCTCTCTTGTTTTATCTATGTGCACCCCTTAGGCAGGGCTGGCATTAGGTAATTGCCCAGGGCCCCCATCATCTAAGGGGCCCCCAGCTTCACTGCTGCTGAACGGCAGACCACTGACAGTCGGGACTCAGGCAGTGTTACTGAAGAGTCGGGACTCTGGTTCCTGGCTTAGGAGTCCCTGCTCTGACTCCATATATGGCTGTGTCCATATATGGAGCCAGTGTTATGAACATGAAGGGGGTATCCCCAAGCATTAGTCAGTATGCTGGACAACCTGTGTATTCAAGACTTATTTAGCTTCTATTTTTGAAACATTTCTGCCAGGATTCGAACTTACAACCATTAAAGTCAAGAACCTTAACCACTGAGCTATAGAGTTCAAAGTTAAACTGTTGCAGAAAAATCTCATAGTAGTTTGTCATGTATTAGGTATTTATATACAGTAGAAGTATCATTTTATATATTTTTAGTAATTGCAAAAAAATGTATGGCACAAAATAAATATGTAATTACAAAAAAATATATAAAATGATACCTCTGATATATATGAATGCAAAAACATATGGGAAATTACCAATGAAGTTTTAGCCATAAAATTTTTTAGCAGTTTAACATGGAGCTCTATAGCTCAGTGGTTAAGATTCTTACCTTTAATGTAGATGGCTGTGAGTAAATTTTTTGCAGGAGCTCATTTTTTGTGGGACGATCTGTGATTTTAGACAATACCATTTTGGGTTTTGTATGACTTGATCACTTTTTATTCAATTTTCTTGGGAGATAAAGTGAAAAACGGCAAATCAACCTATTTTTCCTGTTATGTCATTCACTATATGGGCTAACTTTTTAAATATTTTAATAGTAATGGCGTTTTCGTAGGCGGCGGTGCCCATAATGTGTTTTTTTTTTTGTTTATTTTTATTTTGGGGAAAAGGGGGGTGATTTTAGTTTTTTGTATATTTTCAAAACTTATTTTTTTACTTTTTGTTAGGACCCCAAGTGGACCACAACTTGCAATCATCAGACTGCAACGTATACAGAATAATGGAAATTGCTCCATTATTCTGTATAGAAATCACTGAATCACAGTTCAGTGCTGCCACCCAGTGGCCTGAACTGGGAAATACTAATAATGAGCCTGGAAGCCTAGTACAGGCTGTGGTTCATTATTACAACAGGGTGCTTTCCCCGATCTCTGCTGGGAGAAAGCGCGCCTGAACAGCAAGGCCACGCTTCCGTTTTTTAACACTCTCAGATGCCATGGTGACATTTGACCATGGCATCCTAGTGGTTAAATGTCCAGGTCAGTATTACTGCAAATCATGGACATTGGCCATAACAGGTACCCGGCTGCTATGGCACCCACTCCTCTCCAGAGTGGGCACTATCTTTAAAGACCTGACTTGCGCTGCGCATTTGTCAGAAGGGGGTTAATATGCACATGATCCAAATGTGTATAGGACAGAGCTTTCTTTCTGCATGGACACTGGAGCTCGTGGAGGTACTTTGTGGGAGAAGGGTTGTGTATGCCTGCAAGCGGCTGGGTGAGGTGGGTCTAGTGGTGTGCAGTGCAGTCCTGGCGTACATGCTATATGACGACCAGCTCCATTGCTGTTGCTTTTTGTGAGGGAGGGGGAATCATTTCTGTGAGGGGTGGGACATGTGGCGTATTCTGGGACCATGAGGGTGCAGATCTGTGTCAGGAGCTTTATGGGGTGTAAATCTGTGAGGGGGGCCAGAATCGACAGAATGTAACTGTGTTGTTAGTACATTAATACAAGATTTGGGGCCCCACTTTTGATTTTGCCCTTAGGGTATGGCCCCATGTTCAAATTTTCTGATGCAGTTTTTAAACTTAAAACCGCGAGTAGATTTAAAATATACTTTTTAAACTTTCTCTCCTTTTATGATCCACACCTGATTCTGGCTTCAAAAACTGCATAAAAAAACCTGAGCGTGTGGCAGCGCCCTTAAAGCATACTAATAGCGTCACACTTTTGGAACCCTCACACAATACACATTAGATGAAAAACGTATCCTCACGCCATTCACCAATATTCATCCATCAGTTTATTTCGCTGAATACATATCTATAATCGGTATAAAACATAGGGGGCATGATCCAAAAGGCTTTTGCTCCTATGATCGTCATGATGGCTGTTTTCATCCAGGTGCTCGCAATGTTTTATACCTAATTATGGAGCGTATTACCAAGCGTAACAAACTGATGGACTAATATCGGTGAGTGCGGTGACCATAATTCTATCTACAGTACACTGTGGGGTAGATCTTTTATTGGATGTTCCTGTGTTGGACACTTGATGACTGTGGTATCGGACACATGAGAAGCAACTTGGTGTAGTCAGGATAAATCTCTCTTTTGGCACATTTTTTTTATATATGTCTCCTTACCAACAAGCATCACAAGAGTGAAAAAAATATATATATACTACAGCACTGCTTCGGTTGGCAGAAATCTTCTTGTGTACTGTGAGACCAGTTTTTACATTTTGTACCGTCAATCGGCATACACTTTTGATGCATAAGATGCATTACTTACCGCAGAGGTCTTAGAGTCCGAAGAAGTCTCAATACTCGTAACATTCCCAGAATCTTTGTGCCGCTATCAGAAACCATTGACACGAGAATGTCGATTAATGAAATCAGGACAAGCATTCCATCCAGAACATTCCAACTACTTCTCAGATAAGCTTTGCCACCAAAACACAAGTTGAGGGCCACCACCTGCAAGGAAAGAGCGACGCATCAAGCAGAATCTTCTCATTGTTAAATTGAATGTGTGATAAGGTGAACTGTTTCAGTTAACCCCATAGCACTGGAATAAAAGGCTGATTTTGGGCAATGCCCACTATTCCCAGTACATCTTGGAGACATAATTATCTCTGAAGTCCCAGGACAAGAACGTACATCACTGGGGGCATTCAAATGTAATCATTTTGCAGATTTAATGGGATCTGAAAGCCCCAGAGCCAATAATTCTGCCCTAGAACTTTCACATGTAATTACATAAGAGGACAAAATGAAGAGGGGCGAGGGGAGGGGGCAAAATCTGAACATAATCTGAACAAAATAAATCTAAATTGGGTATACAATAAAAGCTTGAGGTCTTCTTACCTTTACTGTCATTTCCGCCAAAAAAATCAAAGTAAAAATGTAGTTGGATAACGTTAGGAATATTCTTTCCTGAAACAGATAAATATAGCAATTATTCCGCGACCTCCTGGCTCAGATCAAGTCTTAAAAACAGCACAGATGGCATTAAATAATACATGGGCACACATTTTCCTTCCTGGCCAAGCGTTTTTTTTTCCTAATTGCTTACACCTCAAAAGAAAGAAAATTGCAATTTTTTTTTTTACAAGACTGAAAGTGGTATAAAAAAAACTTTTTGGAAAAGTCAAAAGCGTTTTGGAAATAGCTAAAAAGTTGCAAAACGGCACTTGCGACAAAACGCGCAACACATCTTAACCATTCCCGCCCCACCCCGGTCTTTGCTTTTTGGTTCCTCTCGGCACACAGGAAATGCCCACTCAGCCGGTCACTGTCAGCAGCAGCATTTTTCTGTGTGTTGAGAGAAGTAGAGACCAGAGGGGACCTGGGGAGTTTAGTATGCCTTATTTTGTTTGTAATGCCAATCTGAACCTTTAAAAAAAAATGATAGGTCGGACCACCTCTTTAGCACTCACAAACTATGCTTTTGTGGCCAGGACAGCGATATTTTGCAATGCAACCTTTTTCAATTAGGAAGCATTCACAATAGAGTGTTTTGATGCTTTTGATGGGATTCCACAACTATTTTTCATCTTTCGTATAGTCTGTTCTCCACTGACTTCATTTCGATGGGGTTGAGATGAAATACAGACACAGCCCATGGCACTGCATCTGGAAACAAAGCAGACCCTGATTTCTTTTTTCTACACTCGGACAGCCCCTTGAAGTGCTGTATTTAACTTAGAATTGAAAGAAGCAAAGAAATTTCCAACTGTCCATAATTCAGGGGAATATTATGGATGATTTGTTTTCTTATGGCGGTTTTCAGGACTTAAGGTAACCATTGACGACTTATCCTTCGAAAGACTGACGAGCACCAACTTCTGGCAACCCTATGGAGCTGCTGTGCAAACGGAGCAGCACAGTTCTGTACATGGTGTAGTGGCTGTCACTGGTTACAGTCAGGTGAATGGCAGCAATGACTCAGTAACCAGGCATGGCCATGACACACACACACATGCTTGGACCCCACCAATTTGATAGTGATGGCCTATCTTAAGGATAAGTCAACAGTGAACTGGAATACCCCTTTAAAGGGGTTGTCTGGGTTCAGATGCTCCAATGCTCTCTAAATTGCGCAGGGCAAGGGGTTTTTCATTAGGTCTGGTGATGTACCAGGGTCTGCTAGGCAGAGGCGTCAGCCTAGCAGTGAGCCCGGTGACATCACCGGCACTAATGTGCAGGCTTTAGCACTGCCGTAGCCTGTAAATAGGCTAGGGCAGCGCTAAAGCCCACCCATTAGTGCCGATGATGTCACGGGGAAAACTGCTAGGCTGAAGCCTCTGCCTAGCAGTGAAAAATCTTAACGATACAGTGCAGGGCAAGGGAGAGCATCGGAGCATGAAATGCTCCAATGCTCATATCCGAGGGGCCGGAGGAGTGAAAGGTTGAGCTATGAACCCGGACAACCCCTTTAATGGGGACCTAAACCATTGCTAAAACCAAGAAGGTGCAGGAGAACTTCTCAGAGTACTCTGCAGGCCTGGGTTTTATCGACTTTTCCAGTGTGCAGAGTACACATTGCATATACTTTCTATGGATCTGTATTCTGCATGCTGGAAAAGCAGAGCAGAGCTGATGAAACCTGAAGGTGCAGAGCGCTCTGAGAAGTGCTGCAGCACCCCTGTAATAAAAGATTTTAGGTCCTCTTAGTTTTCAGAAAAAGTTTGATATGTCCTAGGGATATAGCAAAAGTTTTAATCGGTGGGAGTCTGAGTGCTGAGACCTCACAGAACAAGGAGAGAGAGGCGCTGGTATAATGCACTCTCTCTCCATGCTGCAGGAGAAGAAGTGAGATAGACTCATCGGAAACTTTGTGGGTCCTTCTCGAATCTGTCTCCTGCAGTGAGAAGACAGCAATAAGCCAGTGCTCCTCTCACCTCATTCTAGCTATAGGTGGTGGGGGTCTCAGCGCTCAATGCCACCATGCCTTTCACATTTCGCAAACATTTTATGTAAACTCACTGACCCTTTAATATTTTGCCGTGTCCACCTACCATGGTGCCGCACAGATATTACCACTAGCTTCCTGATATACTTACAGCACTATTAGGGTCTATTTTAGGTCTTTCCATTGCAATAGTAATGCAGTTCAGAAATATAATGACTAATACGACGTGATCAAACATCCGGTGGGTGATGATTTTATTGCACATTAGGCGGAACCTGTCAAAAGAAGAAAATAAAAAAATTATTTACATTTATTATCTGTATTCTGATTGTGAGCGTAAATACATTTTCTACTTTTACTATGAACATGCGGAAGACATCACATGCCTTACCTGCTCTTTTATACAAAACTACAGGATTGGACAAGAAAACTACCCGCGTGTCTATTTGGAGCTGGTTTCAAGAACACATTAGTAAACGGCAAAAACAACAATTTCCTAATTCAAAGGCAATGATCAAATTTACGGCCCCAGGGAATTTTTTATGAAAAAAATATGTAACTTTGCAATAGGCCTTAAAGGGGTTGTGTCACTTCAGCAAATGGCCTTTATCGTGTAGAGAAAGTTAATACAAGGCCCTTACCAATGTATTGTGATTGTCCATATTGCCTCCTTTGATGGCTGGATTCATTTTTCCATCACATTATACACAGCTCGTTTTCCATGGTTACTACCACCCTGCAATCCATCAGTAGTGGTCGTGCTTGCACATTACAGGAAAAAGCAACAGCCTATCTGGGGACTGGGATAGGGGGAGTGCGCATACGCTTGCATGAGATCCCGTCCTGGCACCTCGTGCTGCAGCGGTGGTCGTAATGGAAAAATGAATGAACAGAGCTGTGATACCAAGCACAACCACTATACAACGTATGGCGCTGTGCTTGGAAAGTTGAGAGAAGACCACGGCGCTAAAGGAGTGCTGATGCAAAGCTGATCGGCAAGAGTTCTGAGTGTTGGACCCCCACCGATCAGATACCAGAGGATAGGTCATCAGTATATAAGTCTCGGAAAATCCCTTTAAGACCTTGCAGAGAGCAAAGGTGTTAATTTGCTGTAGATCCCTCCTATTTTTGGCTCGCAGACTACATAAGGGTTGTGGTTTTCCTTTTCTCCTGATAGACACCAAGCAATGTGGGAGGGCTCCAGCTCCAGCCAGTTGCCTTACAGCCAGATACAGGTCAGATCCAAAGATAATGAGAAAAAGGAGGGGCATCGAAGGCAGATGATCTGTGCCAAATGCAGAATTATTCTTTATAGATTTCTCTCAGATTTAAAAAAGGATTGGCTAAAATTAGTAGGGGATATTAAGAGAGGAGTTTCTTGGGTACTTTTTACATTTAGTGATGCTTTAAATGATCTTCAGTCTTGCGTCCAATTACTGGATTGAGGACTGGGAATGGCTCTTTCATGCAAATGATCTCTCTTCTGAAAGGAAGAAAACTCTCTCTCTAGTGCCACCTATAGGTAGCTATCTCCGTCCATGTCCAACCCATAAAAGAGCCTTGAAAAGTGACTAAGATGGCTAATCTCCCTAATCGTGTTTCAAGCCTTTTTTCCAAACAGGACATTGACTTGTAGTCACCAACAACTGGAGTAGAGAGACAGATGTCCTCCTTCTGGAGGAGAGCTAATTTGCATACTTCTTCCCATTGAGCATTGCGTGTGATTCTCCAGACCCCAGCTGGATCTCCTTAATTAGAGGCAGTACACCCCCCAGATGAGTTATATCTGTGCCTGGGAAGACAGAAGAAGAACCCGTAGCTGTTCACATTGTGTTCCTGATGTGACATGACATGATTTACTAATATTATGCAGTCATCCAAACCACTGACCACTGGTCTGAATTAGTCTCCATTTCACAGGAATAATGGCCTGCAGACCCACAACAATGAAATACTGGGCTACCACAAAGCTGGCATCACTACTTGTCTGAACCCACACCGTGATGCCCCAAGACGCGTGCTGTCACTATGAGCAAATACAGATTGTTATAGCCCCCCCTGCTCGTCTGAGCAAGCCTCCCATTCACTATTCTTCTGTAATAGGTTACAGGGCTGGAGGCGAGACCAAGGTTTCTGACGGACAACACCTACTTGGAATAAGGGGGGAACATGTAAAGGGACCAAGTCTCTCTTTCCTTGCACCAGTCGGGGAGATGCGCCGTTATCCAGGCTTTTAATCTTTCAGTCTTGCTCTGTAAAAAGAAAAATTAACGTTTTTGGTGATTTTACACACGGGCAAGGGAAGCAAAACGTTCTGAAAACACACTGTAAAGTATAATGCAGCGGATTACGTACTACCAAATGGTAGATTATGATGATCCAATGCCTATTGAAAGGGGTTTTCTGGTTTTAGGTTACTCATGCTTAAATTGGGCAATTTTCTAAATTTCTATACTTTGGAGTTTATTAAGTTGCTAGGGCATCCGTCGGCAGATTTGTGCCTATGAAACTGGCGGACCTGTTGGCAGCTGAAGGCGTCTGTGTTGGTCCTATGTGCCCGCATTGCTGAGAAAAATGAAGTTTTAATTAGGGATGAGTGAACCGACTTTAGATAAAACATCCGAAGTCGATTGGCATAAAACTTTCTTCCAATACTGTACGGAGCAGGAGCTCCGAGGAGCCGAAGTTATTGCTTCGCAAAGTCTCGTAAAAAAAAAAAAAAAACATTTTCCGAACTCTGCTTCGGTTTCAAGTGGTATCGGCTGCTCTGGAACAAAGATTTTCTATGGGGACAAACAATCGCTGAATTGTTCACTTGTCTCCATACAGCGGAGATGATGGCGGCATGTAAATGCAGCTCTCACCTCCGCTGATGATCTGACAGTGATCGGAAGCTCCAGCTTCCTTCCTGGTCATCTGAAAGATAATTGGTCTGTCCAGAAGGGCCCTAAGAGGAGCAAATCCCTGATAAATATGTTATACCAATGAGACCATCTTTTTTTGTTGCTTCACCACAGAGTGGATTAGTTCTGTAGTAAATCAATGACGCTCATAAAGGAGCCATGACAGCAGTGGCAGATTCTATTTTAAACCGGTATTGGTGAATCCCGACAGGCCCCATTGACGATAATGAGGTCCGTGGGGTTCTGGTATTATTTAAGCCAGGAACAGTGCTGTCGACATTGTTAGTTTTGCCGTTGGAAATGGTGGAAAGCCAAAAGGAAACCCAGATGGAGCCCGTTAATGTGTTAACAGAGCCTGAAGGTCTCTTTGTAGAATTTAGGTTTTCTTCATGCGGATGCAATTCTGGTAAAAGGTCTTCACCAAATGAATGGAAGTCAATTTTTTAATAAACTTTGTGGTTCAGATCTTCCCCAAGTCTAAGAGTTATATTGGCTGTTAGAAGAAACGTTCTCGCTTAAAGGGGTTTTCTGGGATTTTGCAGACATAGGACATGTTCTATTTTTTTTGTGGAACAGAGGTGCAGATCGGGAAGTGCGGATCCGCAAATGTGGATGCAAACAGCGCATTCCGGCCACATTGAAAATGAATGGGTCCGCACCTGTTCCGCAAAATTGCGGAACGGATGCGGACCCATTTTGCGGGCGTGTGAATGGACCCTAAATCCAACACACATATGAAAGTCAGGCTTATAGAGCTCCAAATCTCCAGCAAAGACTAAGGGGGAAATCTATCACAGACTCGAGATTTAGGGCAGACTATGATGCCCCCTGCACTGCCGGAGGATACGCCTTATTTGTGATGAGGCACACACCTTGTCATAAACTAGCACAGCTAGGGCAGTCTATGCGCCTAAACTGCCATAGATTTCTGTCCTCAACACAGAAGAAAAATATAATAGGGCCACTGTCCCTCCCCACATCCCCTCTTCTGTAACGTGGTGAGGGTGGCTGAAAAAACTCCACTTGTGCAAAAATTGCTGGTCAAGTAGTGTTAAAAAAGTTCTGAACATGCTGTTTGCAACTTTTTTACGCTAGAAAAGCGGCATGAGGGTAATGAAAACTTCCCCCTAAAGATATAAAAGAGAACATGCTGTCTGCCTGCACTCTCCACTAGGGGGCGCATAAGAGCTAAGTGTATACTGTTAGGCTACATCTACACCTGTTGGATGTGACATAGATCGGCACAGATTCCACAGCAAAATCCATGGCAAATCTGAAACAGCTCCCCCTTGTGGTGACAGCAACAAGCCAGCATATAAACCTTTAAAGAAAATCTGTTAGCAGTTTTGACATGCTACTGCCAACAGCAGTCTGGGGATAGCAGCGCAAACATACTTTTTGTGGAGTTTTTATTATCAGGAGCAGTTAGAATATGACGTTTTATTCGGAAAATGTCTGCTCATTATGGAGTGCACATTGCATTGAGCTGCTTCACGGTCCCACCTCTCTGCTCAGTGAGTGACAGCTGTAGTGGTCTCCTGGTTGGATGCTACAGCTGTCACTCAGAGCAGAGGGGAGGGGCTGTGAAACAACTCAATGCAGAGGGCACTTCACAGTAAAGCTCCTCCTCCTTGGCACTTGCAGGAGCAGAACCTGCTAGAATAAAGGCCCACATTTACAATACTTCTGAAAAAAGCTTCATAAAAGGTATGTCTCTGTTGTTCTCCCCAGCCTTGGCAGCAGTTTAGCATGGTCAAAACTGCTGACAGATTCACTTTAAAGGGGTTGTCCAGGTTCAGAACCCGGACATAACCTCTTCTTCACTCATTCATCATGTCTGAGTGGAGCATCAGAGTAGTTCTTGCTCCGATGCTCCCCTTGCACTGCACAAACAAGGTCAGTTTTCTTTACTGCCGATGACGTACTGGGCTTCAGATGAGTATGCTAGGCGGAGACTTATGCCTAGCAGTGATCCCGGTGACGTCATGGCACAAATGGGTTGTCTATAGTGCTGTCGGAGGCTCTAAAACAGCCTAGGGCAGTGCTGTAGACCGCCCATTTGTGCCGGTGACGTCACTGGGATCACTGCTAGGCGGAAGCCTCAGCCTAGCATAGTGAGGATGTAAACAAAACAGACCTTATCCTGCGCAATGCAGTGCAGGGCAAGGGGCCATGAGGGCAAGAAATGCTCCGATGCTCATCTCAGACATGCTAAATGACTGAAGAAGAGGTTATGCCCGGGTTCAGCTCTGAACCTGGACAACCCCGTAAATCTATATCAATGCAGGGTATCTGTAGCTTTGTATCAGAAATATAAACATATTAATAAACATAGAATTTGGGACCTAAAACAACAAAATAATAGATGTAATTTCACTTTAACTACTTGCATTCTCCATGTAATACCAATTCTGGAACAACTCTATGTTGTGTCATTCCTTCATTATTCCTGCTAGAAGTTATGAATGAATAGTTAGCAGTTTGCCATGAAGGTCCAGCTGGATGTTACCAGTTAGAGGCAGGTCTCTGCACAACGACAGACCTTGTCAGTTGGAGGACACACCCACAACTGGTAACACCCATCTGGACCTTTGTGGCAAACTGCAAGCAATTCATTCATAATTCTAGCAGGAATAATAAATGAATGGCACAAGACAGAGCCATAAGAATTGATGCTCCAGAATTGTTATTACAAGCGGACATGTCGGGAGAGGTCACAGCAGGTCCTCTTTGTCCCCATTCGATATAGAAATCCTTACCATGTTCGCATCGTCGTCGATATTATTGCTGTAATCAAGTTTGGGATCCTCGAGATGAGGCTGAGGTGTCACATTAGGCAGCACAGTTTTCCCATTGCAGCCCTGATAATCTACAGGAAAGCTGGGTTTATTCTGCAACGCATAAGCGTAAGGAACGTGCAAAGTGTCAAGTGCTTCTCTTTTGCCCACCAAGTCCATCACATTGCAAGAAGAGCCTTTACGAATGGACACCTCCTCATCGGACGTCTCGCCCTCTGAGCTCTCCTTCCCATCAGCGGAGAGCAAGGACTTATGTTCCCCGCTCTGCACTTGCCGCTTGATGCTGGAGGCTCGGCCGATGCTGTTCCAACTAGACCTTCGGCTGTTCCAGCTACACACGGCGCCCCAGGAGCTATGCGTGGAATTCCGAGCGCTGGGCTGAAAGAACAAGAGTAGAGCTTAGTGTTTTCTTCTTCCTAAGAGAAGATCTGTACGGCAGACGTGAAGAACTCTTCAATCCCTACCATAGACTTGATCTCACTGCCATGAGGTCCATCAGAAACGCTGCTCTGTCTCCTAGAGTCGCAACTCAGTGAGAGTTCTCCAAACAGAGCATTTTTTGGCACAGGCATAGGGGTGGCAGCTGTATGAATGATGAGGGGTGGTTGTAAATTGGTCTTCACCTCCGGTAATCCATGTAATGGAGTAACTAAAAGAGAGAGTTAACGTGGAATAAGCTGCAGCAATTCTAAAGCGCTTCTAATGCAAAACGTGCATCTTTCAGCAGTTTTGTTTCTATGACACTGGCTGACCTATTGGCAGCTGGAGGCATCTGTGTTGGTCGCACGTTAATATGTGTCCGCATTGCTGAGAAAAATTAAGTTTTAATATATGCAAATGAGTTTCTAGGAGCAAAGGGGGCGTTGCCATTACACCTAGAGGCTCTGCTCTCTCTGGTACTGCTGCGTCCTCTGCACTTGGACAGGGCCGGGCGGTGACAATGTTATCACGGCTGACCCTATCAATCAAAGTGCAGAGGTTGCAGAGAGAGCAGAGCCTCTAGGTGTAACGGTAACGCCCCCGTTGCTCCTAGAGGTTCATTTGCATATTTTAAAACATCATTTTTCTCTGCAATGTGGGCACATGTGAACATGGGACCAACACAGATGTCTTCAACTGCCAAGCGCACATGTAACAGGTCCGCCAGTGTCATAGGTATAAGAGGACCTTTGGGCTCCCCAGACAGGTCTATATGTGTAATCCCCATGAATCAACAACTCTGGAATATTTTTTCTTCGATCTCTGCGCTGTGCATTCCTCTGTTATTGTTCCTGCAAACAAATCAACAAATTGGCAACTTGAGGGTTACCATTCCCAAAGTGTCAAAGGGGTGTGTCCCTACATAGCACAGACTGGAGAAGGTCAGAGTGTGTAGGGTCACACCTCCCACTGGTAACGCCCAGTTGTCAATGTCTTCATACATTTCTAGGAGGATTAACTGAGAAAGGGCACAATGCAGAGTTCTAAAACCATATGTTCCAAAGGGAAATGCAAGGGCCTATGAAACAAAAAGTGTCAGAAGAGCCGTCAGGTCCGCTTTAACGATAGAGTTACGGTTTTCTTGAGCTACTTGGAAACTCGTTTCAATATGTGGAGCATGATGGAAGTAAAGAGAAAAGGACGCATCAATCATGGTTTTTGCATAAAAACATACTTTATGCAATTTATGCAAGTTGTACCTAAATAGTCATCCCCATGCAATGACACAACTTCACTGAGACATGTTAGAAAATATCACTGGGAGCTGAGACCCCTGGTTAAGGCAGTCTACTGACTGCTGTGCCCTATAAATGTCTATGGTCGCATCTCAGAGGATGTCTCCGGGGCGGACTGGGAACATAAAGAAAACTAAAAGTCGCCTCATTTTGTAGATGGGTCCAAATTGACAGAAGGCGGGACAACAGAAGTAGGCGGGACCGGCAATACTGCAGTGTAAAACAAGATACCGCCCCAGCAGAACCAAACAACACAGTGCAGCACAATATACCGCCCCAGCAGAACCAAATACCACAGTGCAGCACAATATACTGCCCCAGCAGATCCAAATACCACAGTGCAGCATAATATACTGCCCCAGCAGAACCAAACAACACAGTGCAGCACAATATACTGCCCCAGCAGAACCAAATACCACAGTGCAGCACAATATACTGCCCCAGCAGAACCAAACAACACAGTGCAGCACAATATACCACCCCAGCAGAACCAAACAACACAGTGCAGCACAATATACCACCCCAGCAGAACCAAATACCACAGTGTAGCACAATATACTGTCCCAGCCGAACCAAATACCACAGTTCAGCACATATACTGCCCCAGCCGAACCAAATACCACAGTGCAGCACAATATACTGCCCCAGCAGAACCAAATACCACAGTGCAGCACAATATACTGCCCCAGCAGAACCAAATACCACAGTGTAGCACATATACTGCCCCAGCAGAACCAAGTACCACAGTGCAGCACATATACTGCCCCAGCAGAACCAAATACCACAGTGCAGCACAATATACTGCCCCAGCAGAACCAAATACCACAGTGCAGCACATATACTGCCCCAGCAGAACCAAATACCACAGTGCAGCACATATACTGCCCCAGCCGAACCAAATACCACAGTGCAGCACAATATACTGCCCCAGCAGAACCAAATACCACAGTGCAGCACATATACTGCCCCAGCAGAACCAAGTACCACAGTGCAGCACAATATACTGTCCCAGCAGAACCAAATACCACAGTGCAGCACAATATACTGCCCAAGCAGAACCAAATACCACAGTGCAGCACAATATACTGCCCCAGCAGAACCAAATACCACAGTGCAGCACAATATACTGCCCCAGCAGAACCAAATACCACAGCGCAGCACAATATACTGCCCCAGCAGAAACAAATACCACAGTGTAGCACAATATACTGCCTCAGCAGAACCAAATACCACAGTGCAGCACAATATACTGCCCCAGGAGAACCAAATACCACAGTGCAGCACAATATACTGCCCCAGCAGAACCAGATACCACCGTGCAGCAAAATTTACTGCCCCAGCAGAACCAGATACCACAGTGCAGCACGTAATACTGCCCCAGCAGAACCAAACACCACAGTGTAGCACAATATACTGCCCCAGCAGAACCAAATACCACAGTGCAGCACAATATACTGCCCCAGCAGAACCAAATACCATAGTGCAGCACAATATACTGCCCTAGCAGAACCAAATACCACAGTTCACCACAATATACCGCCCCAGCAGAACCAAATACCACAATGCAGCACAAAATACTGCCTCTACAAAACCAAATACCAAGGTGCAACACAAAATACTGCCATCCACAGTATGGAGCTGTATCATTGTCCTGAAAATGGCAATACAGTTGAATTCAGAAAGGCACCTGTGGCCGCTGGCCAGGTGTATAAGTGCCTGATGCTCCTACATTAATCAATGCTGAGAAGATCAGAATCTTTATGGAGGGCTTCGGTGGCCCTCTGGGAATCAGCCCACTGGGAAATTTTCCTGTAGAGTCTATGACCAGTCCGCCCATGGATGTTCCCCTTGGTGGACTTGAGCCATCCAGGCATCTGACTTTAATATTTAAGTCTGTAATAAAACTAAATAAAAATCATACTTACCTCATCCATTTGATCACGAAGAGCCCGCAGCCGCCATCTTGATTGAAGATCCACAGCAAAATCTTGCACGGCCTGTCATCACATCGGGAGGCGTGGTGACATCATACGTCGCCGCTTATGTGATTTTGTGTGGGATCTTCAATCAAGATGGCGGCAGTGGGCTCTTCTCGCTCAAATGGATAAGGTACTGTATGTTTAATTTTATTTTTTACCCCATTTCAGGGAAAATCGGTTTGTTACCATGAAGCATGAGGAGATTTGGCTTCGTGGCGAATCAAAATTTCCCTGAAATTCGGATCAAGGTCCACTTTTGGACTTCGATTCGCTGAATACAATTGATGGCCTATCCTGAGGATAGGTCACCAATATCAAAATACTGGAAAAGCCCTTAAAGAATGCACTAATTTGGTTTCGACAGTGTCTAGGTTGGATAAAAATGGTGGATAAAAACCAGCAGTTTTTCCAACTATATATATATTGTGATGTGGAGGCGCAGGTGTTCACAGTTGTATTGGTTTCCCCTCTCCCATACAGTTGTACAGAACATTATTCTTACTCACAAGACACATTGGAAAGGCTTTTGCGCAGTCCACATTCATCTGCAGCACTTTCAGAACCAGACAGGGAGCCGCCACCCTGCAAATTAACAAGATAAGGCAACAGTTATTTTATCTGTCCCCGCTTTATACTAGATTCACATCCACAACGAAACATCTTATTATCATAATCACTTAGTAATCATTGGGTTATGGCCCGCAGATTTGAGTTTGGTTTCAGGCAGCACTACTTCCAATCATGGTATGTTGGGTGCACTTTGATGGTGGAACCACCACTTCTTATCCAAATGTGCACAGCCGGCTTGAGGTGACTTTACTCAGACCCAATAAAAATGTTGCTAATGCAAATTATGACCCAACATTTCTAGTATCACCTACCTCTCATCAGGCATGTGGTAATGTAGGGTGCTGGCACTGACACAGATCCCACAGTCAGTGCTTTGTGAGTTGCTGGGGCTACCACTGTCTTTATGGCCTCACAAGGTCTTCTGCCATCTGCACTGAACCTGAGTCCATGTCGGTATCCTATGTTACACCATGCCTGATGATAGTTGTTGTGTCATAATTTGCATCAGCGATGCTTTAAAAAAAACTCCCTTTAAAGAGGTTGCTCAACCCAGTGGGCCCTTTGGGCAGACCCCCCAGCATGGTCGGCCTGTTGAGGGAATCATATTTACCCAATCCTATTTGCTCCCCCGTTCCGCTGTACGTCTCCCCGTGTCAACATCTAAGGTGTAGGGACTCAGTGACTAGTGTTGATCACGAATATTCGAATTGCTAATTTTAATCGCGAATATCGGCACTTCGAGAATTTGCGAATATTTAGAATATCGCTAAATATATTCGTAATTGCGAATTTTAGATTTTTGGGAAAATACCAGTTTGTATGCAAATTTTATGCGAATTTTCGCAATCAAGAAAATAATGCCTGGAGATTACGAATTCGCGAATATATTCCGAATATTCGCCCAAATATTTGCGAAATATCACAAATTCGAATATTGCTCCTGTCGCTCATCACTATCAGTGACATAATGCATGGTAGACATATCACAGTGACATGACGCATGGTAGACACATCACTACTGCTGCCAGTCATTAACAGCAGAAGCTACGTGACCTGTGTCAAACTGGATGTTGGGATGGGGAGATCTGAGAGCTGCAGCTGCGTGGAGAGGGGTGAAGAAGCCGGAACTCTGCAGCAGGGATCAGGTAAATATGATTCCCTCGTCAGGTCTTCCCATGTTGGGGAGTCTGCCTGAAAGAACCACAGGATTGAACAACCCCTTTAAGCACCATCAGTGTGCCTTCCCTTTACTTTTCTTGGTTGTAAACCTCTAACTTGACCCTTTGCATATGCCTGCTCCATTTTTGCGGATCTATCCTAGGCTCACCATGAGATGACCACATTCAACACCAGTTTTCCATCTATCCTACAAATATAACATCAAGACAAATGCCTAGAACTGAGTTTCACAAAAAACAAGAGATTAAAGCAGGCATGTGCTCACCACAAGTGAGTCTATAGGCAGGTGTATGCAACTTAGGTGTGCACTCATATCTTCTCTTTTGGAGACTTCCTGTAAGAAAACCTAGAATTAATCTAGCACTTGTAGAGTCTAATGGATTACACATTTCCATGAAAGGGGTTTTCCTGTCTTTAAAAATTGTGTGTAAATCTTTTAACTGCAGTATGGTTTATCACTTATTAGTGTCCTGTCTATAGTTGACACGCCTTGATAAAGCTGTGTTCACATTTGCATCAGAAGCTCTGTTAGGAACCCTTGTTATAGATTATGTTGCATTTGAAGGAAAACTCAGTAGGACCTGACATTCCCTGGGAAATGGGGTTGGTCAGGCACCCTTGGTGTCTACCATGTGAGAGGTCTGGATCTGCATTGTGGTTTCCATTATAGAGACCATGATGAAGATGTGAACAAGGTCTAAGCCGGGCTCCCATACAGTAACATAACCACATTCCTGGTGCAGATCTCCTGCTTTTATGACCTCCCATACTCTCCTTGGCCCTTCTCTCCTTGTTTTTGGATGAGTTTTGATCTGAAGATTGCAGATCATCTTGCAGTGTCTGAGTAGCAGGGCATTGTCAGTGAGTAGCAAAATATGGTCTCAGTAGCGTGTGTTGACTCTTAAGACAGTAGTAGAGTAATTACAGTACTACTTTACACTGTGTAATAAAGGGGCATGAAGGCAACTGCAAATACAGACAAAGTTTGTGAGAAGGGAGATACATATTGGAAATCCCACATAAAGTAAGCTCTGGTAGCATTAATACAACTGTGCTGCACAGAGCTAAGCAATCTAATAAAAGCCAAAATGACTACTTCTGAAATTTGGTGCCTATTTTCAGTGATATATTGCATTTTTATCTCCTTTTTGGTGATTATTTTTAATTGCAGTGTCTTGAATGATAATGAGGACCCTTGATGCGCCTTGCAAGTTTGTGTACTGTACTTAGTAGGCACTGGATCACACCAGTTATGGCCATTAGCAATGGGCTATTATATAGCATGGTGCACCTCATGTAACCCTATAGCTGCCACCACATAGTAGCCTTACCTCTGTGCATTTAGAAAGCTAAACACCCACCCCTCCTTGTTGATGGGAGTTGTGTGGGTGGATGTTCATCAGTATTTTGTACCTGAGGAGCCTCCGTCATATACCATTGGTGCCTGGCTGTATCGCGCAGTGAACTAGGGTTTTAACCTTGTATCGCTAAGTATGACATTTTTTCAGTGATATATGACATTTAGGCTGCCTGCACATGGCGCAGATTAAGTGTGGCTTTTCCACGCAGATTACATGCGGTAAAACTGCAGCGTAATACAGTACTAACAAAGTGTGTGAGACTAGACAGAGATTTATATGAGATTTCATAGGTGAGGAAATTGACCCGAGTGCGGATTTTGAAATCTGCAGTATGTCAATAGTTGTTGCGTTGTTTTGTGCGGATTTCACCTTTTTTAATGGATGGGTGAGATCTGCAGAAAATCTGTATCAAATCTGCACGAAAAACTGCATAAAAACCACACCAAATCCATCATAGATAGTGCTGATTTATGGGGGCATTTTTGTGCAATTTTGGTACTGATTCCTTGAAGACTTTTTGCACACAAATCTGCATCATATGTAGCCACCCTAAAAATGATATCTGTGCTTTTCTGTATTTTCCATGATCGTGAAAACTTGTTTCACTTTAAACTTACATATACACTTGTAAATTGTAAGTATTTGAAGGACTTGCCAACAGTCCATTTATGCTTAGTATTTCTCTGCATTTTCAAGATCAAGATTTACTGTCTACAGATGGTAAAGCTCTGTCATGAACAAATTTAAAGTTTTTATATGCAAAATGTTATTTTTTTATGTCATTTATTCTTTTCCTAATACCGTACATACAGAAAAAGATGGTCATTTCAATGGGACGAGCTCCACATAGGCCATGTCACCTAGGAACATGACATCACTGGCCTAGAAAGAGGCCTCAACCCAACACCAGAGCGCCACAGCTGATCAGTGGGGGTATCAGGAGTCAGACCCCCTAACGATCAGGTATTGATGACCTATTATGAGGACAGGTCATCAATATATTGTCCCAGAAAACCCATTTAATATTATATAATAATATAGTTATATAGTTATTATAGGGCTTAGGTAGAGATTTTTGTTTTTAACAGGAGCCTCTTTTCATAGACTTCTTCATTGTGCCGATCTTCCTTGTTATTCCTTGAGGAAAGGTAGGAATAAATAGATAACTGGGCGTTACCAGTTAGGTGATTCGCTACACAATCTGTCCAAGCAGTTCTGACTGTGTAGGGACACGCCCTTTTGACACGGAGAGGGGTAAAACCCAGTTCTCAATTTATTCCTAAATTTCTAGGAGCAAAAAGAGAGGAATGGAGCAATGCAGCCTTCTAAAAAAGATGCTCCAAAATTGTTATTACATGGGGAACACAATATTTAATAAAACAGACATGTTTATTACTGAAGACATCCTCAGGATAAGATATCAGCTTCTGATCGGTGGGTGTCCGATTCCCGACACCCCCGCCGATCAGTGGCCTCTTCGTAGGCCAGTGACGTCACATCCATCGTTCACATAGCCTAGACGCAGCACTTTGCCTGTAACACGCCGGTGATTGGTGGGGCTGCCGGCTGTTGGACCACCACCGATCACATACTGATAGTATTTAACACTCGGACAACCATGGATGTTTTCATGAGAATGCACAATTGTTTCCGTACCGCACACAGTAGTAAATATCTGGAAATATAATGTGCGCTCAGTTAAGGGATTTTCCCATCATTCCTAGGCCGTACCCCCCCCCCCCCCTCCATGAATATAAACAATTATTAGAATAAAACATACACCAAAATCATCTGAAATGATAAAACCTGAATTATTTGTGGAACAGGAATGTATAAGCTGGAAGTAATGATGCTGGAATGATGAATTGAGTAAGTAATAGTCCTTGTTGTTATGATAAACGGTCCCTGTCTATGGCAGACGCTGCGGCTGACGGTTCCTTACACTCAGCACAAAACCCACTTTGTGGAAACTGAATTGAAATTATGTGAATGTAAAATGTTGAGATTAACAGAATGGCCGGTGCATGCGGCTTGTAAACCTACGTTCACAGCAGCGTTGTGAATCCGATAGAGGATCAGGCTACTGGGGCTCACCGTTTCCGGTAATTGCCGGACACAATCGTGTACCGCTAGATCCCCATTGACTATAATGGGATCCGACCGGTTTCTGGCATAAATGTTTTTGTCTGCCCGACAGCTCATCGGATTCACAAGGCTACTGTGAATGTACACACTGTGAAAAACTGTTTGCGGGTATCTCGTGCGGTCCCTATATATCCCTATTAAGGTAGGAAGCGCATTGTTTATGAAGTAGGTGCTAGACTGGACACAAAACCAGTTATGCATATACATGAAATATACTAAAATTATTGCCATGTTCGTTCACATTATATACAGGGGGTAATGTTCATAATAATAGTTCATTGAAAAAAGGTTTCAGATTTGTGCCAAGTCCTATTTCAAATTCTAAAAAAAATGTTCCTCCAGTTTTAAAATAGAAAGTTCACAGCCAGCTTTGAACCTCATGTGCA
Source organism: Bufo gargarizans (assembly GCF_014858855.1). Taxonomy (NCBI): domain Eukaryota; kingdom Metazoa; phylum Chordata; class Amphibia; order Anura; family Bufonidae; genus Bufo; species Bufo gargarizans. The sequence continues at coordinate 61,575,554 of NC_058085.1, read as the reverse complement.
ACCCCTTTGTGGGGTCTTTCCCGTCAACGTTCAGACGACGGATCTCTCCTTCTCCACTCACTAGCAGGGAGTTGTAATCACTATCTGCCCTGTGACAGGTAGAGTGCAGCTGCGGCCCGGTCACAGTCACTATTTCTACCTGCAAGCTCACATTACATCTGTACGTCTCCACTGTCCCCTCTTAGTAGACTCCTGTGGTCAGGGACGGACTTGGAACTTAAAGTGGCCCTGGAAAAAAAAACTAAAAGTGGCCCCATGTTGTAGGTGGGCTCAAATTGACAGAAAGTGGGACAACACAAGGCAGGGGCAACATATACAGGTCCTTCTAAAAAAATTAGCATATTGTGATAAAGTTCATTATTTTCTGTAATGTACTGATAAACATTAGACTTTCATATATTTTAGATTCATTACACACAACTGAAGTAGTTCAAGCCTTTTATTGTTTTAATATTGATGATTTTGGCATACAGCTCATGAAAACCCAAAATTCTTATCTAAAAAAATTAGCATATTTCATCCGACCAATAAAAGAAAAGTGTTTTTAATACAAAAAAAGTCAACCTTCAAATAATTATGTTCAGTTCTGCACTCAATACTTGGTCGGGAATCCTTTTGCAGAAATGACTGCTTCAATGCGGCGTGGCATGGAGGCAATCAGCCTGTGGCACTGCTGAGGTGTTATGGAGGCCCAGGATGCGATAGCGGCCTTAAGCTCATCCAGAGTGTTGGGTCTTGCGTCTCTCAACTTTCTCTTCCCAATATCCCACAGATTCTCTATGGGGTTCAGGTCAGGAGAGTTGGCAGGCCAATTGAGCACAGTAATACCATGGTCAGTAAACCATTTACCAGTGGTTTTGGCACTGTGAGCAGGTGCCAGGTTGTGCTGAAAAATGAAATCTTCATCTCCATAAAGCTTTTCAGCAGATGGAAGCATGAAGTGCTCCAAAATCTCCTGATAGCTAGCTGCATTGACCCTGCCCTTGATAAAACACAGTGGACCAACACCAGCAGCTGACATGGCACCCCAGACCATCACTGACTGTGGGTACTTGACACTGGACTTCAGGAATTTTGGCATTTCCCTCTCCCCAGTCTTCCTCCAGACTCTGGCACCTTGATTTCCGAATGACATGCAAAATTTGCTTTCATCCGAAAAAAGTACTTTGGACCACTGAGCAACAGTCCAGTGCTGCTTCTCTGTAGCCCAGGTCAGGCGCTTCTGCCGCTGTTTCTGGTTCAAAAGTGGCTTGACCTGGGGAATGCGGCACCTGTAGCCCATTTCCTGCACACGCCTGTACACGGTGGCTCTGGATGTTTCTACTCCAGACTCAGTCCACTGCTTCCGCAGGTCCCCCAAGGTCTGGAATCGGTCCTTCTCCACAATCTTCCTCAGGGTCCGGTCACCTCTTCTCGTTGTGCAGCGTTTTCTGCCACACTTTTTCCTTCTCACAGACTTCCCACTGAGGTGCCTTCATACAGCACTCTGGGAACAGCCTATTCGTTCAGAAATTTCTTTCTGTGTCTTACCCTCTTGCTTGAGGGTGACAATGATGGCCTTCTGGACAGCAGTCAGGTCGGCAGTCTTACCCATGATTGCGGTTTGGAGTAATGAACCAGGCTGGGTGTTTTTAAAAGCCTCAGGAATCTTTTGCAGGTGTTTAGAGTTAATTAGTTGATTCAGATGATTAGGTGAATAGCTCGTTTAGAGAACCTTTTCATGATATGCTAATTTTTTTAGATAGGAAATTTGGGGTTTTCATGAGCTGTATGCCAAAATCATCAATATTAAAACAATAAAAGGCTTGAACTACTTCAGTTGTGTGTAATGAATCTAAAATATATGAAAGTCTAATGTTTATCAGTACATTACAGAAAATAATGAACTTTATCACAATATGCTAATTTTTTTAGAAGGACCTGTATATGCAGGGAGAACAGAAGTAGGCAGAGACAGCAATACCACAGTGCAGAACACTATACCGCCCCAGCAGAACCAAATACCACAGGGCAGCACAAAATACTGCCACCTGTGCCACAGTATTCAACTAAGGATGACGATACAGTTGAATTCAGGAGGGCACCTGCGACCACTTGCCAGGTGCATAGGAGAGAATCAGAACGTTATGCACCCGGCTGGTGGATGTAAAGAGGGCTTGGGTGGCCCCCCAAGGCATTGGCCCATCGGGAAATTTCCCGTTAGGGGTCTATGGCCAATCCGCCCTTGCTTGTGTTCCCATCTGTCTCACAATGCCTCAGGGACAAACAGTTAGCAGAGCCCCTGTACAAGAACAGTATTGGGTCTCTTGTTCTGGAATAGCTTGTTATAGAGCATGCTTTGACTTTTTATTTTTTAAGAAACTAATACATTTGAACTATGAAATTCCTTTGCTCATTTGCTTATATTCAGTAGACAGGTTTACTTTAAAGTGACTACCTATAGGAACTTTGATTCGGGACTCTTGTAATAAGACCTGGTTGATTAATACATTGGCAAAATGGATGTTAATATTACGTATGGTCTTTAATTTTTTTGTGACATCTGTAAGCATAGTCAATGTTATGTCCTTCACCGCTGATCTGCTGCAATATCGATCTCCTTTTGGAAATGAGTGGCAGGGAAGGCATTGCAAGGTTGTTATAAGACATTACTAGTGCAGTAGTCATAAATGACAATTAGATACCACTGCAGTACCTGTCTATAAGGCAGAGCATGTGACTGCTACGGGGCCCGAAGGAAAGGTCATACGGTGCTGAATTCCTTCTTTTTCCACTGTGAAAACTCCAGAACTAAGGAGGAGCTCAGTTCAAACAAATGATTACTGCCTCCATTACAGTCAATTGCAACTGCATACATTACTATGCACTGAGCTCCCCTAGTGGTGGCTACAGGTTGTCAGCTTTGTAAAAGATAGGAAGCAGCAGATTTATCAGTGTATTTATACCAGTTGTCTGACGTGAATGCACTGAGAAATATTGTGTTCGGAGTGAGTTCCATATTTACGAAGCACCTGTTCTGCTGACGTAGAAGCGGGTGAGGCCAAGGGTGATTTCTTTTTATTACAATTTAAAAAAATATATATGTTGTCCACTTTAAAAAAATCTTTGCTTTGACGTAGCCGTAAGGTGAAACGCGCGTCGAGGTTGTGCGCCCAGGGTCCGACTGTCCACTTACCACCATGTCCTCAGGTACGTTCTGAACTAGTATCGCTTCACACCGCTGATTGGGACTCCCGCATATATCCATAGTGAGTCCCTCATATATCCATGGTGCATACTGTTACTACCTTCTTTTTTGACTGAGATATTTACTCCTATACTGGGTACTCGTCATTACCACGGTCTGCTTAAATACTTAAGCACTGTGTTTGGTGTGAGAAAGCTCATTGCTTACCGGGTATGGTCATTTGCACGATTTGTGCATAGTCTTACTGTGGTGACCCTACCGCTTGGCCATCCTGGTTATCTCTGAGCCTTTATTATCATTAATGGATTGTACCTATTTGTGTGTTATAACTCACAGATACATTGGTGTTTTGTGGCGTTAGTGACCCTGCGCTTCTCCGTATCTTTGTATCATTCTGTAGTTTTTCCACCTTTTATACTTTATAATAAACTTATATTTTTATACATCATTTCCACTTGTTCGTTTTGGTTTACCTTAGTTGTTTTATGAGTTGTAATCGTAGCTGTCTAGTTGACAGGTGGCCTTTTGTAGGTTAATAATATTTATACCAGTTGTCTGACGTGAATGCACTGAGAAATATTGTGTTCGGAGTGAGTTCCATATTTACGAAGCACCTGTTCTGCTGACGTAGAAGCGGGTGAGGCCAAGGGTGATTTCTTTTTATTACAATTTAAAAAAATATATATGTTGTCCACTTTAAAAAAATCTTTGCTTTGCCTGCGATTGACCTGCGCATGCTGGGAAACTTGGTGTGCCCATGCTAAGTTTTGCTGTAGGGCCTGTGGCAGTGAGTTGCCAGAGAACCATATGAGAGGCATTAAAATGGTGTATCTCTAAGCTGGGTAAGAACAGGAAAGGCTGGGGAAATAGGGTTTACCCTCTGTGTATCAGGCAGGCTGGTAATGAAGATAATTAGCAGCCAGCTAAGGAGCTCAGGTAAATGTGGGCTAAGCTCCTCAATCAGGGCTCCCAGTCTGGGGAAGAAGCAGGCTGTGCCAAGGCCTGTGGGAGCCAGGACCCTCTAACCCAGTAATGGCGAACCTATGGCACGGGTGCCAGAGGAGGCACTCAGAGCTCTCTCTGTGGGCACCCGCACCCTGGAAAAAGTCTATGGTGTACCAATATAGTTTGGACTTTACCAGCTATTCATCAGCGCTGGGTGCACTATGAACAGCACAGGCAGAACACTGAATGCAGACAGGCTATTGTAGTGTCCCACTAGGTAAATGTGGGCACTACACAAGGGTTAATATGACCATTGTAAGGGATATGATGTTTTATGGGTATTTTTCCTATTGTCTGTGTATCAGGCCTGTTAGGGTGTAGTTCCTCCTCCTAGACAGTAGAGGGAGCTAGGAAACCCCTAATATATATAGTTAGGCCCAGACAGGAAAGGATAGTGTAGTCCAGGAGACTAGTAAGTGCACACTAGCCAGCCTGAAGATATTGAGCCATAGTTAGCTCAGAAGATTTACACCAGGAGAAGGGTTTGCCTCCTGAGAGAAACAAAGTTCCCATAAGCAGAGCAGAGCCAGTATTCCAGCTAGACAAAGGAGCTGAAGGGCAGAAGGATTCACCCAAAGGTAGGATATATACCTGAGGAAGTTTCTACCAAGGATAAAGCCAGCATTAGGGCATACGGGCCTTGGGATTGAGACAGCCAGGAGTTCTGAGGAATAGTGCACAGGATTTCTGAGGAAAAGGTGCAGCCTGGTCTGTAAGTGTTGTTTTTACCCTCTGAGTATCTTGCAAAGGACATTGTACCTGCCATTGTTGTGAAAGCCTGCCTTTATCTGCTGCTATCATATGGAACTTTACAAAAGACTGTACAAAGTTAACTGTTTCCAGTAAAGGCAGTTTTGGTTCATAACAACAACGTGTTCCTCAATTATTACCACTATCAATCGGTGTGCGTTACAGGCACTGGCGTCACGAATCTTAAAGGGACCTTGCCCCAGGCACATTAAACATCTGTTCAACATCCAGGGCACCCCACCCAACATTAGGCCTGGTCCCTATACACCGAGAGTGCCCCAGAGGCTTCCTGTGCCAGCCTCTCCATCACTGCTGTACGCCTGCCCAGGGTCTCCCCATAAACTGTGACTAACCATGAGCAACCCTCGTTTGCCTAAGTACCATGATCTCACAATCGCAATACCCTGCAGGGCGGCGTACTGCACTATTATAGGTAAATGATAAAGTACATGGAAGATATACTATACTGGACTGTAGTATTCAGGGTAAATTGGCGTGTTGGCACTTTGCGATAAATAAGTGGGTTTTGGGCTGCAGTTTGGGCACCCGGTCTCTAAAAGGGTCGCCATCACTGCTCTAACCCTTGTGGGGTTAGCACTGAGTTGTGTTTTGGTGAGCTGGGTGGTAGACCCAGATCCCGATAGAGAGGGAAAATTATTGTGTAAAAGGACGAGGATTTATGTTTATGGGTTATGTTATGATGCCTGTAAAAGTGACAATAAAGCTGGTTGTTGCCAGTTTCCGCCCAAATCTGCAGTGTTGAAGTGGCTTCTTGAGGTGTGCCATCCGTCTAAGCTGAGAAGACAGCAATCCTGGAGAGCTAAGTGACCCCGAGTTGTCACAGGCCCTATGAGACCTGTGTAGGCCCCTGGTAGATACATATATTGTAGAGAACAGGTCTAGTACTCTTGGAGGAGCTATTGTGCAGCACAGTAAAAGGGGCAGAAGGAAAATTCCCAAATATAACGAAGCATTAGTGCATAGAAAAAATCTGCAGCTCTTCCTTTTGTCTTTTTACTAGGTCTTCTAAATAAATGCCCTGCGGGGCTCTAACTTTTTGGCTATGGGTTGTATCTGCTTTTTGTTACTTTTGACTCTACTTAAAATGCAAAAGACAAACTGACACCAAGTCTTACCTCAGTCTGAAATCCTTCGACAAGAATAGCCACCAAAAGGTTGAACAGGACGTAGTTTCCAAAAGTCATCAGTGCGATAAAGTAAAGCGCTGCCCATGAAGACGTCGAGGCCATGCCATTGTAAAGAACTTTATTCCAGTCTTCCTGTGTTAAAATCTAAATCGGCCAATCAAATTATCAGAATCATGTCAAATAGACTATGCCTTTACTTCTGCACATACCAAACATGTAATACCTGGAATACAGTCACTGTGGCCCAAAGTAGAGAGTCAAAGTTCTTCCTATCTGGAAGCGTGTCTCCATCCTTTTCTGATGCAAATTTGCAGCCAAAAAGATGCATTCCTAAAATGCTGGCAAGTATAAAAGATGTAAAACTATTAGGCTACCATACACCATAGTGCTGGTTTGTAGTCTATGTTGCCCTTTTCCAGGAACTAATAGTATTACATTTTGTTATCGAGATGGCGCTTGAAAGTGTGTGAACCCTTCAGAGCATAAAATGGAACTAAAACTACGTCAGATTTTCACACAAACCCTAAAATTACATAAAGATAACCAAATCAAAGAAAGGACTCCAAATATTAGACTTGGTCAATGTATCTGAACCTTTGGCATTAGCAGATAATTTAAAGGTGAAAGTAGAGTCAAGTGTTTTAAATAAATGGGATGACAATCAGGTGTGAGTGGATGACCTCTTTTATTTAAAGAACAGGGATCTATCAAAGTCTGATCTTCACAACAACATTTGTGCAATGGTACAAGCTAAGGAGATTTCTGTAGATCTCAGAAGAAGAGTTGTTGATGCTCATCAGGCTGGAAAAAGTTATAAAACCATCTCTGAAGAGTTTAGACTCCACAAATCCAATATATTATGGCTTTTACTATTGATGACCTATCCTCAGGATCAGCTGTATGAGGAGATGGTGCGCACAGTGCGCATGTGCCGCATCCCTTCTCTCTTCCTGTCCTCTGCTGCTGTCTATGGCAAAGACGGTAGACAGCAGAGGTGAGCAGGAAGTGAGACGGCACATGCGCACGCGTCTCATATAGATGATCGGCGGGGTGCTGAGTGTCCTGAGGATAGGTCATCAATAGTAAAAGTCTATATTAAACGCCGGTTTGAATTAAGCCCCATAGCCGGTGGAGCATCCGCCAAAGTTATGAAGAGGCGCAGGCCTCTCCATAACTTCAGCACATGCAGCGCCAGTTTTAAATGTAAGACAACTTCCTAGCTGCACCCCTCCCCTCTCTTTCGATCAAAAATCCTACCTGAATATGAAGATAAAGAGCATCAAAAGCATGCAGAACGTGGCCACATTGTCCATTGTCTTCATTAACACGACAAGCTGCCGCTGCAATGCTGGCATGAAACGCACTAACTTCAGGACTCTCATGAGACGGAAAGTTCTCAGTACAGAGAGACCACCGCCCTGCTGTCCAATGATTTCCCAGACACTGCAAGAAATAAAACATAGGGAATTAGTTAAAGGGGTTGTCCTACGATAAATATTCTACAGTTTCCACCCAGCACCTGGATCTGAACACTTTTGTAATTGCATGTAATTAAATTTTTTCCCAAAAATAAGGAAAAGAACAAACAGCAGGTGGTGCTATGCAGATACATTTTATTGAATAGTTCACTGGCTATATAAAAATTTTAATTACATGCAATACCAAAAGTATTCAGATCCAGGTGCTGGTTGGAAAAATGTAGAATATGTTTTGTGACGCAACCCCTTTAAGAATAAATGTTCCAGAATTGTCATTTTAGGTGGAATACAATTATTTACTAGAACAGACATGTCAAGAGAGGAGTTTTTTCTTTCTCTAATGAATCACGTGTTTCCTCTGAGCTAAACCATGGCACTGCAATCAAATGAGTCGAGTGTGCGAAAAAGGAACCAATTAAAATAATGCCCAAACAGGGTCAATCCAGGATTTATCCGGACTTGTAGAAACACACGTGCGTTCTACATGAATCACACTGTAGCCTCGCTAGTACATTTCTACTAACAGTTCCCTCACAAAAGCAGACAGAATTACAAAAAGAAATCCCCCTAATATAGTCATGTGTGTTATGTATGTCATATCCTAAGATCCATTAACTACAATTAAAAAATATATTTAAAAAATTATTTTAAAAAATATAAAGACAGAAAATGTATTTTATAATCAAAATTACCATTAAATGGGTTCTCCGGGTTTTTTCACACTGATGACTTATCCTCAGGATCGGCACCCCCGCCGATCAGTTGTATGAGGAGATGGCGTGCGGTCTCCCTTTGTGTCCACTGCTGTCCCATAGACATACAGCAGCGAGCAGGATGAGAAAAGGGAGACGGCACGTGCGCACAGAGCACGCCGTCTCCTCAAACTGCTGATCAGCAGGGGTGCCGGGTGCCCAGAGAACCTCTTTAAGAGCCAGTTAGTTTATTTTCTTCAATTTTTACTACACGCTACACTATGGGGGTCATTTATCAAACTGGCGTAAAGTAGAATTGGCTTAGTTGCCCATAGCAACCAATCAGATTCCACCTTTCATTTTCCAAAGGAGCAGTGAAAAATGAAAGGTGGAATCTGATTGGTTGCTATGGGCAACTAAGCCAATTCTACTTTACACCAGTTTAATAAATGACCCCAAATATAGATATATGGTCATTTATCATTTAAGGTTGTTTTTGTGGCTTTGCTTTATGTGTCTGCACCAAATGTATGAGCTGGCGCACCTTAATAATACATGTGGTGTAAGTGCAATGTGGTTTACACCTTTTTTGTGCAAGTGAATGGGACAGACACCTGTAATTGCCCCACACCACCGCTACAACCAATGGTGGATTATAATAGGGGGCGCTCGGTAGCCCCGGGGCCGGCATCACTGGGGGGTCCAACGGCGACCCAAACACCCACATACAGCGGCGGAGCACGGGAGCACATGATGACGTCATTGTGCGCCTGTGCCGGAATGCAGCACAGTGACATGTGTGCGCCTGGCTCACCATCCGGGCCCGTACCAGCAGTGAGTGAGCGCCTGGACACAGGTGAGAATTAGCTGTTAGTTTTGTTGTTGTTTTTGTGTATGCCAACTTTGGGGGACATTACTGGGGGGGGCACAGGAGGATATATTAGTGAAGGAACAGTAGGGGCAAATTACTATATCGGGGCCGTGTGGGGACAAATTACTACATCGGGGCAGTGTGGGGGCAAATTACTACATCGGGCCGTGTGGGGACAAATTACTACATCGGGGCAGTGTGGGGGCAAATTACTACATCGGGCCGTGTGGGGACAAATTACTACATCGGGGCAGTGTGGGGGCAAATTACTACATCGGGGCAGTGTGGGGGAAAATTACTACATCGGGGCCGTGTGGGGACAAATTACTACATCGGGGGCAGTGTGGGGCAATTACTTCATGGGGCAGTGTGGGGACAAATCACTCCATCGGGGGCAGTGTGGGGGCAAATTACTACATAGGGGGCAGTGTGGGGAAAATTACTCCATGGGGGCAGTGTGGGGGCAAACCACTGCATGGGGACAAACTATTGCATGGGGGTTAGTGTGGGGCCAAACTACTACATGGGGCAGTGTGGGGGCAAACTACTACATGGGGGCAGTGTGGGGGCAAATTACTATGTGGGTACAGATTACTATATGGGGCTCTGTAGGGGCAAATTACTATATGGGAGATGTGTGGGGGTAAATTACTGTGTGGGGGCAGTGTGGGGGAGATTACTATGTGCGATCAGTGTGGGGGGAAATTACAATGTGGGGGAAAATTACTATATGGAGCAGTGTGGGGGACGTTGCTATTGGGAAGACACTGTAGGGGCATTTCTAATACAGGGACATATTAGGAGACATTATTTTTGGGGACACTATACAGGCATTATTACCTGTTGAGCCTGTAAGGTGACGTTACCATTACACCTAAAGGCTCTGCTCTCTCTGCAGTTGCCGTGCCCTCTGCACTACGATTAACAGGGCCTGGCAGGCGTGATCATGCTTACACTGTCTGGTCCTGCCATTCAAAGTGCAGAGGATGCAGCAGTTGCAGAGAGAGCAGAGCCTCTAGGTGTAACGGTAACGCCCCCTTTGCTCCCAGAGGCTCATTTGCATATATTAAAACATGTTTCTCAGCAATGCGGGCACTTATGAACATGGGACCAACACAGATGCCTTCAGCTGCCAAGCACAAATGCAACAGGTCAGTCAGTGTCATAGGTACAAACCTGCTAAAAGATGCCCTTTAATTATTCTGTTTATGAGACACTTGGTTATTTTGCAAGAATCTTGTGCTGATCCAAAAAAACAGATATGGGATTAGCTATTGTTTTTTGGGAATTTTTATTTTTTCTGTCATTGATTAACTTAAATGGGGTTAGCTAAGATATGCCATCGGTGTCAGATAGGTGCGGGTCCTACCTCTGGGACTAGAGTTGAGCAAACACCTGGATGTTCGGGTTCGAGAAGTTCGGCCGAACTTCCCGGAAATGTTCGGGTTCGGGATCCGAACCCGATCCGAACTTCGTCCCGAACCCGAACCCCATTGAAGTCAATGGGGACCCGAACTTTTCGGTACTAAAAAGGCTGTAAAACAGCCCAGGAAAGGGCTAGAGGGCTGCAAAAGGCAGCAACATGTAGGTAATCCCATGCAAACAAATGTGGATAGGGAAATGAATTAAAATAAAAATTAAATAAATAAAAATTAACCAAAATCAATTGGAGAGAGGTCCCATAGCAGAGAATCTGGCTTCACGTCACCCACCACTGGAACAGTCCATTCTCAGATATTTAGGCCCCGGCACCCAGGCAGAGGAGAGAGGTCCCGTAACAGAGAATCTGTCTTCATGTCAGCAGAGAATCTGTCTGCATGTCATAGCAGAGAATCAGGCTTCACGTCACCCACCACTGTAAGAGTCCATTGTCATAAATTTAGGCCCAGCACCCAGGCAGAGGAGAGAGGTCCCGTAACAGACAATCTGGCTTCATGTCAGCAGAGAATCAGTCTTCATATCATAGCAGAGAATCAGGCTTTACGTCACCCACCACTGTAAGAGTCCATTTTCATAAATTTAGGCCCAGCACCCAGGCAGAGGAGAGAGGTCCCGTAACAGACAATCTGGCTTCATGTCAGCAGAGAATCAGTCTTCATGTCATAGCAGAGAATCAGGCTTCACGTCAGCCACCACTGCAACAGTCCATTGTCATAAATTTAGGCCCAGCACCCAGGCAGAGGAGAGAGGTCCCGTAACAGACAATCTGGCTTCATGTCAGCAGAGAATCAGTCTTCATATCATAGCAGAGAATTAGGCTTTACGTCACCCACCACTGTAAGAGTTCATTTTCATAAATTTAGGCCCAGCACCCAGGCAGAGGAGAGAGGTCCCGTAACAGACAATCTGGCTTCATGTCAGCAGAGAATCAGTCTTCATATCATAGCAGAGAATCAGGCTTCACGTCAGCCACCAATGCAACAGTCCATTGTCAGATATTTAGGCCCAGCACCCAGGCAGAGGAGAGAGTTCCCGTAACAGACAATCAGGCTTCACGTCTGCCACCAGTGCAACAGTCCATTGTCAGATATTTAGGCCCAGCACCCAGGCAGAGGAGAGAGGTCCCGTAACAGAGAATCTGGCTTCATGTCAGCAGAGAATTAGTCTGCATGTCATAGCAGAGAATCAGGCTTCACGTCACCCAACATTGGAACAGTCCATTGGCATATATTTAGGCCCCGGCACCCAGACAGAGGAGAGGTTCATTCAAATTTGGGTAGCCTCGCAATATAATGGTAAAATGAAAATAAAAATAGGATTGAATGAGGAAGTGCCCTGGAGTACAATAATATATGGTTAAGGGGAGGTAGTTAATGTCTAATCTGGACAAGGGACGGACAGGTCCTGTGGGATCCATGCCTGGTTCATTTTTATGAACGTCAGCTTGTCCACATTGGCTGTAGACAGGCGGCTGCATTTGTCTGTAATGACACCCCCTGCCGTGCTGAATACACGTTCAGACAAAACGCTGGCCGCCGGGCAGGCCAGCACCTCCAAGGCATAAAAGGCTAGCTCTGGCCACGTGGACAATTTAGAGACCCAGTAGTTGAATGGGGCCGAACCATCAGTCAGTACGTGGAGGGGTGTGCACACGTACTGTTCCACCATGTTAGTGAAATGTTGCCTCCTGCTAACACGTTGCGTATCAGGTGGTGGTGCAGTTAGCTGTGGCGTGTTGACAAAAGTTTTCCACATCTCTGCCATGCTAACCCTGCCCTCAGAGGAGCTGGCCGTGACACAGCTGCCTTGGCGACCTCTTGCTCCTCCTCTGCCTTGGCCTTGGGCTTCCACTTGTTCCCCTGTGACATTTGGGAATTCTCTCAGTAGCGCTTCTACCAACGTGCGCTTGTACTCGCGCATCTTCCTATCACGCTCCAGTGCAGGAAGTAAGGTGGGCACATTGTCTTTGTAGCGTGGATCCAGCAGGGTGGCAACCCAGTAGTCCGCACACGTTAAAATGTGGGCAACTCTGCTGTCGTTGCGCAGGCACTGCAGCATGTAGTCGCTCATGTGTGCCAGGCTGCCCAGGGGTAAGGACAAGCTGTCCTCTGTGGGAGGCGTATCGTCATCGTCCTGCCTTTCCCCCCAGCCACGCACCAGTGATGGACCCGAGCTGCGTTGGGTGCCACCCCGCTGTGACCATGCTTCATCCTCATCCTCCTCCACCTCCTTCTCATCCTCGTCCTCCTCGTCCTCCAGTAGTGGGCCCTGGCTGGCCACATTTGTACCTGGCCTCTGCTGTTGCCAAAAACCTCCCTCTGAGTCACTTCGAAGAGACTGGCCTGAAAGTGCTAAAAATGACCCCTCTTCCTCCTCCTCCTCCTGGGCCACCTCCTCTTCCATCATCGCCCTAAGTGTTTTCTCAAGGAGACATAGAAGTGGTATTGTAACGCTGATAACGGCGTCATCGCCACTGGCCATGTTGGTGGAGTACTCGAAACAGCGCAACAGGGCACACAGGTCTCGCATGGAGGCCCAGTCATTGGTGGTGAAGTGGTGCTGTTCTGTAGTGCGACTGACCCGTGCGTGCTGCAGCTGAAACTCCACTATGGCCTGCTACGCTGTAGCGCAGACAGGCGAGCAGCAGCAGGATGTGAACGCCGGAAGCGCGAACAGACGGCCCGCACTTTATGCAGCAGCTCTGACATGTCGGGGTAGTTGTGAATGAACTTCTGCACCACCAAATTCAGCACATGCGCCAAGCAAGGGATGTGCGTCAAACTGGCTAGTCCCAGAGCTGCAACGAGATTTCGCCCATTATCACACACCATCAGGCCGGGCTTGAGGCTCACCGGCAGCAACCACTCGTCGGTCTGTTGTTCTATACCCTGCCACAACTCCTGTGCGGTGTGGGGCCTGTCCCCCAAACATATGAGTTTCAGAATGGCCTGCTGACGTTTACCCCGGGCTGTGCTGAAGTTGGTGGTGAAGGTGTGTGGCTGACTGGATGAGCAGGTGGAAGAAGAGGAGGAGGAAGCCGAGAAGGAGGAGGTGGCAACAGGAGGCAAAGAATGTTGCCCTGCGATCCTTGGCGGCGGAAGGACGTGCGCCAAACAGCTCTCCGCCTGGGGCCCAGCTGCCACTACATTTACCCAGTGTGCAGTTAGGGAGATATAGCGTCCCTGGCCGTGCTTACTGGTCCACGTATCTGTGGTTAGGTGGACCTTGCCACAGATGGCGTTGCGCAGTGCACACTTGATTTTATCGGATACTTGGTTGTGCAGGGAAGGCACGGCTCTCTTGGAGAAGTAGTGCCGGCTGGGAACAACATACTGTAGGACAGCAAGCGACATGAGCTGTTTGAAGCTGTCTGTGTCCACCAGCCTAAATGACAGCATTTCATAGGCCAGTAGTTTAGAAATGCTGGCATTCAGGGCCAGGGATCGAGGGTGGCTAGGTGGGAATTTACGCTTTCTCTCAAATGTTTGTGAGATGGAGAGCTGAACGCTGCCGTGTGACATGGTTGAGATGCTTGGTGACGGAGGTGGTGGTGGTGTTGGTGGTACATCCCCTGTTTGCTGGGCGGCAGGTGCCAACGTTCCTCCAGAGGCAGAGGAAGAGGCCGAGGCGGCAGCAGCAGAAGAGGTAGCAGGGGGAGCCTGAGTGACTTCCTTGGTTTTAAGGTGTTTACTCCACTGCAGTTCATGCTTTGCATGCAGGTGCCTGGTCATGCAGGTTGTGCTCAGGTTCAGAACGTTAATGCCTCACTTCAGGCTCTGATGGCACAGCGTGCAAACCACTCGGGTCTTGTCGTCAGCACATTGTTTGAAGAAGTGCCATGCCAGGGAACTCCTTGAAGCTGCCTTTGGGGTGCTCGGTCCCAGATGGCGGCGGTCAGTAGCAGGCAGAGTATCTTGGCGGCGGGTGTTCTGCTTTTGCCCACTGCTCCCTCTTTTGCTACGCTGTTGGCTCGGTCTCACCACTGCCTCTTCCTGTGAAAGTCAGTGGCACGACCTTCATTCCATGTGGGGTCTAGGACCTCATCGTCCCCTGCATCGTCTTCCACCCAGTCTTGATCCCTGACCTCCTGTTCAGTCTGCACACTGCAGAAAGACGCAGCAGTTGGCACCTGTGTTTCGTCATCATCAGAGACATGCTGAGGTGGTATTCCCATGTCCTCATCATCAGGAAACATAAGTGGTTGTGCGTCAGTGCATTCTATGTCTTTCACCGCTGGGGAAGGGCTAGGTGGATGCCCTTGGGAAACCCTGCCAGCGGAGTCTTCAAACAGCATAAGAGACTGCTGCATAACTTGAGGCTGAGACAGTTTCCCTGGTATGCATGGGGGTGATGTGACAGACTGATGGGGTTGGTTTTCAGGCGCCATCTGTGCGCTTTCTGCAGAAGACTGGGTGGGAGATAATGTGAACGTGCTGGATCCACTGTCGGCCACCCAATTGACTAATGCCTGTACCTGCTCAGGCCTTACCATCCTTAGAACGGCATTGGGCCCCACCATATATCGCTGTAAATTCTGGCGGCTACTGGGACCTGAGGTAGTTGGTACACTAGGACGTGTGGATGTGGCAGAACGGCCACGTCCTCTCCCAGCACCAGAGGGTCCACTAACACCACCACGACCATGTCCACGTCCGCGTCCCTTACTAGATGTTTTCCTCATTGTTATCGTTCACCACAACAACAAAAATATTATTTGGCCCAATGTATTGTATTCAAATTCAGCTGAATATAAATTTGAGGCCTAGTATTTAGGCGCTGGGTGACCGGTATAGATTTACTGACAGAATTAGACTTGGAAATGCACAGTAGCGTGTGTGTGAAGTTATTCTGAATGACCCTATGTGCACCTTGAATATTATATACCCTTTTAGGGATAGATTTCAAATAGCTCTGATACAGCAGAAACCACTAAATTATGAAATTGCTAAATTGGGAATTGTATTTCAACCCAGAACAAAAAATGTGCTTTGACGGACACTAAATAACTTGCCCAGCCAGAACAGTACAGCGGTAAAGACAGATTTAGCGGGATATAAATTTGAGGCCTAGTATTTAGGCGCTGGGTGACAGGTATGGATTTAGTGACAGAATTAGACTTGGAAATGCACAGTAGCGTGTGTGTGAAGTTATTCTGAATGACCCTATGTGCACCTTGAATATTATATACCCTTTTAGGGATAGATTTCAAATAGCTCTGATACAGCAGAAACCACTAAATTATGAAATTGCTAAATTGGGAATTGTTTTTCAACCCAGAACAAAAAATGTGCTTTGACGGACACTAAATAACTTGCCCAGCCAGAACAGTACAGCGGTAACTACAGATTTAGCGGGATATAAATTTGAGGCCTAGTATTTAGGCGCTGGGTGACCGGTATGGATTTACTGACAGAATTAGACTTGGAAATGCACAGTAGCGTGTGTGTGAAGTTATTCTGAATGACCCTATGTGCACCTTGAATATTATATACCCTTTTAGGGATAGATTTCAAATAGCTCTGATACAGCAGAAACCACTAAATTAGGAAATTGCTAAATTGGGAATTGTTTTTCAACCTAGAACAAAAAATGTGCTTTGACGGACACTAAATAACTTGCCCAGCCAGAACAGTACAGCGGTAAAGACAGATTTAGCGGGATATAAATTTGAGGCCTAGTATTTAGGCGCTGGGTGACCGGTATGGATTTACTGACAGAATTAGACTTGGAAATGCACAGTAGCGTGTGTGTGAAGTTATTCTGAATGACCCTATGTGCACCTTGAATATTATATACCCTTTTAGGGATAGATTTCAAATAGCTCTGATACAGCAGAAACCACTAAATTAGGAAATTGCTAAATTGGGAATTGTTTTTCAACCCAGAACAAAAAATGTGCTTTGACGGACACTAAATAACTTGCCCAGCCAGAACAGTACAGCGGTAACGACAGATTTAGCGGGATATAAATTTGAGGCCTAGTATTTAGGCGCTGGGTGACCGGTATGGATTTACTGACAGAATTAGACTGGGATATGGCCAAAAAATAACCACACTATTGCTGGTTAAATGCACTTGGTGTGACAGCTTGACCAACCACACTACTGAGGGTTAAATGCACTTGGTGACGGGCGCAGCTTGCCCCTGATGTAGTATATGGCCAAAAAATAAACAGACTATTGCTGGTTAAATGCACTTGGTGTGACAGCTTCACCCTGATGTAGGCTTTAGCCAAAAAACAACCACACCATTGAGGGTTAAATGCACTTGGTGACAGGCGCAGCTTGCCCCTGATGTAGTATATGGCCAAAAAATAAACAGACTATTGCTGGTTAAATGCACTTGGTGTGACAGCTTCACCCTGATTTAGGCTTTAGCCAAAAAACAACCACACCATTGAGGGTTAAATGCACTTGGTGACAGGCGCAGCTTGCCCCTGATGTAGTATATGGCCAAAAAATAAACAGACTATTGCTGGTTAAATGCACTTGGTGTGACAGCTTCACCCTGATGTAGGCTTTAGCCAAAAAACAACCACACCATTGAGGGTTAAATGCACTTGGTCGCAGCTTGTGCTGGCGCACCACAAGACACAAAATGGCCGCCGATCACCCCAGAAAAAAGTGACTGACAAACGGTCTGGGCAGCCTAAAAACAGTGAGCAATTGAATTTCAGCAGCTCAATGATGCACAGCTGCAGATCGATCGATTAATCAAGTCCTTTGGAGGAGTTAATCTGCCTAATCTCGCCCTACTGTCGCAGCCGCAACCTCTCCCTACGCTAATCAGAGCAGAGTGACGGGCGGCGCTATGTGACTCCAGCTTAAATAGAGGCTGGGTCACATGGTGCTCTGGCCAATCACAGCCATGCCAATAGTAGGCATGGCTGTGACGGCCTCTTGGGGCAAGTAGTATGACGCTTGTTGATTGGCTGCTTTGCAGCCTTTCAAAAAGCGCCAAGAAAGCGTCACAAAAGCGCCAAGAAAGCGACGAACACCGAACCCGAACCCGGACTTTTACGAAAATGTCCGGGTTCGGGTCCGTGTCACGGACACCCCAAAATTCGGTACTAACCCGAACTATACAGTTCGGGTTCGCTCATCCCTATCTGGGACCTATCTAAAAAAGTGAAGGAGACCATACTGCGCATGTGCAGTTTATTCTCTATTATCACTATGACCAAGTGAGCATGCTCATCTATTTTCAGCGGTGATTGGAGGGGGCTGCTCTCTATTCACCTCAAGGGTCCAGTTCTAGAGATATAAGCAGGTCCCAAGGGTTAGGACCCGCACCTATGTGACAATGAGAGCATATTCTAGCTTTATGCCCATCAATGTCCCCTTTAAGATGGCTATATGCCAACTAAGGTCAACGTAGGCTACTCTCGTTTCCAGTTGGCATTCGGTCTAAGGACAAGGACAGAAAGTGCTGTTTTCTAGATGTGTGTCTGACTCAAGGTCAACGCTGCAGGCAGATAAACAAGGTCAGAGCCGCCCGGGTCAGTATACAGTACATCAGATGTATACTGGAGTGAGAAACACGCCCCAGGCCGAACATCTGTTACTCATACAGGAAGAAAGGGCAAATCTGATTATGCAAAGGCTTGAAGAATGACATGGTGCTCACTCCCGTATACATTCATTATCAAGAGCAGCCATGACCCTGGCCATCAGAACCAACTACCCGGGTCAAGCACTTACAAGTAACACATGGGTCAAGTTGACACTTGGAGGTTTTATGCTATATTTCTTTTTTTTTTTTGCATCTGGAATAAGTGCATTGGTCAGGAGTTACGTCAGTGGGAATGAGATTTGTACAAACATGGTTTGCGAGTTTTTTTTGTTCTGTGTAGTTTTTGTTTTGCCACAGCAGAAAAATCTGGTCCAACAAAACAGCAGGGTCATGGTAGGTGCAACTCTAATACCGGATGAGTTATACTTAAAGGGGTTCTGCTTTTCTTTTTAACTGATGACCTATCATCAGCATCTGATTGGTGGGGGTCCGACATCCGGGCCCCCCGCCAATCAGATGTTTGAGAAGGCTGCGGCGCTGCAGGAGTGGCGCGGCCTTCTCCTTGTTTGCCTCAGGCCCAGTGACGTTGTAACTAATATCACGGGCCTAGGCGGGGCTAATCTCCATTCACTAGCCTCGCACAGGCCAGTGATACTAGCTGTGATGTCCCTAGGTCTGTCAGATGTCCCAGGGTTGTCAGATTAAATAAAGGGGTTCTCCAGGATTTTACTACTGATGGCCTATCCTCAAGATTTTTCCCTGCACAGTAGTTTGCATGGCCACCGGCTATGTAGGGAACTACAACACAGCAACAGTACATTCAAGAAAATCCTAGATATACATTATTCATTTCTGTGGTGAGACTATTTCTTTAACTACCTGTTCAAAGTTATTATTATTTATAATTGTGCATCAAAGACAACCACACTAATGCTGTTTGGTAGATTTTTTTTCAGATCGCAACATACGAGAATAGTTTCAGACTTTCTCGCAAGGACGTGGATATGAGGCCTATGTGTGTCCAGGATGCTGCTGATGTCACTATCTCTCATGTGCTTTTCTTGTACACTTTCCTGTGCTCATTTTACCTTCTACAGTCCATAAATGCGTGATGGGTCTCCTGCCTTCCTCTGCAGTGTCTGCTGTGGGTTCTCTCTGCTCTCCCTACTCTGATAAACACACTGTGTAATTCACTCTCTACAACTGCAAAATGTGCCTTCCCTGAAATTACAGTAGATGCTTTCTTTCCCAATCCACTTTCTGATCTGGTGTGCACAACCTCCTCCCCCTCACTGCTGGTATCTCTAACAATGGGCTACAATACTGGATTTTACAATTACTAGCCTTCTGTAATAACAGGAAGAGCAGGTGCAGCCAACACAGACAGGACATACAGACACTTTCCGGAATAAATGCCAGTGTCTGGCCAGACATATACTGCTGCATGCAGCAGCATTTGTTTGGAAAGAAGCCCCGTTGGATCCCATTGTAGTAAATGGGGACCTGGCAGTATGGATACGGTAATCGCTGCTAGTGTTCCTCTGACTACTGGAGTTTGTGCTGCATATGTGAATGTAGACTTATCAGTCAAGCTATTAGCTGAAGTAGTACAATTACCTGATTACGACAATGATCCCATCAAATATGTTATATGGGTTCTTGATGTATCCAAACGGACCATAAACCAAAAGCTTCAGAATCATTTCCAGGGCGAACAAACTTGTAAAGACTATATTACTGATCTCCAAGGCGTTAGTCAATTCCTCTGGCTGTGGGAAAAGCAGATTTTAAAAACCATGTGAAGGCAAAATTAAAGAAACATACCTTCAGTTTTAGGGGTGCACCTAGCCTTTCTGCTGCCTGAGGCGAAAACTGAAATGGCACCCCCCCCCTCCCCATGGCAATTTCTTAAAATAACCCCTTTGTCACAATGAAAGTTCTCTTGCCCATGGCCCTTCGGCTGCCCCTACCTGAGTATGCCTGAGGGGATCGCCTCACCTGGCCTCATTGGTGGTGCACCCCTGTTCAGTTTAATCAAGGCAGAAAAAAATAACTTCATAGTGATGGTTTGGGGAGTTGTTTTGAACCAAGTAATAGTTTACAAATACAGAACCAAGAGAAATCATTATCTATATATATAAAGAAGGACGTATATACACTGAACAAAAATATGAACTCAACATTTTCGTTTTTTCTCCCATTTTGCATGAGCTGAACTCAAAGATCTAAAACATTTTCTACATAAACAAAAGATCCATTATTCTCAAATATTGTTCACAAATCTGTCTAAATCTGTGTTAGTGAGCACTTCTCCTTTGCTAAGATAATCCATCCCACCTCACAGGTGTGGCATATCAAGGTGCTGATTAGACAGCATGAATATTGCGCAGGTGTCCCTTAGACTGCCCACAATAAAAGACCACTCTGAAATGTGCACAGTTTTGCCTTACTGGGGCGGTATGGGGCTTAGAAAACCAGCCAGTATCTGGTGTGGCCACCATTTGCCTCACGCAGTGCAACAAATCTCTGTCGCATACAGTTGATCAGGTTGTTGATTGTGGCCTGTGGAATGTTGGTCTACTCCTTTTCAATAGCTGTGTGAAGTTGCAGAATGTCGGCAGGAACTGGAACACGCTGTCGTATACGCTGATCCAGAGCACCCCAAACATGCTCAATGGGTGACATGTCCGGTGAGTATGCTGGCCATGCAAGAACTGGAAAGTTTTCAGCTTCCAGGAATTGTGCACAGTTCCTTGCAATATGGGGCCGTTCATTATCATGCTGCAACATGAGGTGATGGTCGTGGATGAATGGCATAACAATGGGCCTCCGGATCTCAAAATGCCATCAATAAAATGCACCTGTGTTCGTTATCCATAACATACACCTGCCCATGCCATAACGCCATCATGGGCCACTCGATCCACAACGTTGACGTCAGCAAACCGCTCACCCACACGTCGCCACACACGCTGTCTGCCATCTGCTCTGAACAGTGAAAACAGGAATCATCCATGAACAGAACACCTCTCCAACGTGCCAGACGGCATCGAATGTGAGCATTTGCCCACTCAAGTCGACGACGAACTGCAGTCAGGTCCAGACCCCGATGAGGACGACGAGCATGCAGATGAGCTTCCCTGAGACGGTTTCTGACAGTTTGTGCAGAAATTCTTTGGTTATGCAAACTGATTGTTGCTGCAGCTGTCCAGGTGGCTGGTCTCAGACGATCATGGAGGTGAACATGCTGGATGTGGAGGTCCTGGGCTGGTGTGGTTACCCGTGGTCTGCGGTTGTGAGGCCAGTTGGACGTACTGCCAAATTCTCTGAAACGCCTTTGGAGACGTCTTATGGTAGAGAAATGAGCATTCATTGTACTGGCAACAGCTCTGGTAGACATTCCTGCAGTCAGCATGCCAATTGCTGCAGTCTTGGTGTTAATTCACACACAATGGAAAGTTCATATAACACAAGTCACCTTGCTGGCAGTTCTGCCTCCAATAGTCCACAGTAGGCTTTAGGGAGCCTGTTTCCCCAGCATGCGGCTCCCAGTCCTCCAGCACAGCACAAAGCCTCAGATCCCCAAAACAGAGACATCTCTGCTGAGCCCAGCTGCCTATTTAAGTACAGCCAGGTGCTTCTAAAACCCGGATAAGCACTTAAACTCCGGTCCCGTATTTGACCTCACCTGGCAAGAAACAGACTACCCGCACATGCTGGAAGGAAAATACCTGCCTTGCCAGACACAACCCCTCATTGTGTCACACTTGATATGCCACACCTGTGAGGTGGGATAGATTATCTTGGCAAAGGAGAAGTGCTCACTAACACAGATTTAGACAGATTTGTAAACAATATTTGAAAGTAATGTGTCTTTTGTGTATGTAGAAAATGTTTCAGATCTTTGAGTTGAGCTCATGCAAAATGGGAGCAAAACCGAAAGTGTTGCGTTTATATTTTTGTTCAGTGTATGTATGCGTGTGTGTGTGTGTATGTATGTTCGGTGATCACTCAAAAACGCAACCATCGACTTCAACAAAACTTATTATATATAAGTTATACATATCACTTGCTACCTGGAAAGAAATCTTGTGGGGGTCACAGCTCTCTAGGACGTACCGTTTCTGAGATATTCCCCAAAAATGACCTACATTAGCCAATACAAGCCTGCAAGTCTATCACTTCATATTCCAACTGCCATGCACACGGTCACATGTCCCTTATCAGCCAATAGAAGCTTGCAGGCCCTTAGTCTCCACATACACACAGTTTTACTCCAGGTTTCCATAACAACCCAGCCATTTTTCTTCACTGCTGCAGGCCAGCTTTAGAGGGGCAGGGCGCTATGAATGACACTGTTAAGGGAGTGGAGTGCTGTGGAGATCCCAGTTCAGGGGGCAGGTAGGGTGGCTATTCAGGCCACCCTCAAAAGACGTACTTAAAAACTCCTCCCCCAGGTCCCTTTAAGCCACGCCCCCCCACACTTAGCAGCCGACGGTGATTGAACAAATTAAGGTAAAAATCAACTTGTCAGCTGCAGGGGAGGGAGGGAGGGTGACTTTCTCCCTGCAGCTCACGCTCACACAGCACAGTGCTGCTGTCTGAGAGTGAGGTGTTCAAAAGAACATCCCTGTGTCCATCCAGGCCCTACGCCGGACGGAGGACAGGGAGTCTGAAAGTGGACTGTCCTGCCTAAAACTGGACCTCTGGCCACCCTAGGGGCAGGCTGCTGTGGAGGTCACAGTTAAGGGGACGGTCCGCTATGGAGGTCACTGTTAAGTGGAAGATTGCTGTAGAGGCCAATGTTAAGGGGACTGGGTGTTGTGGAAATCACTGTTAAGAAAATGGGGTACTGTGGAGGTCACTAAAGGGGCGGCCTCTGTGGGGGTCACTGTTAAGGGGGAGGGATTCTGTCCAGGTCACTGTTAAAGGGGCAGGCTGCTGTGGAGGTCACCTATAAGGGGGTGGTATGCTGTAAAGGTCATTGTTAAAGGGGCGGGCGCAGTGGAGGTCTCTGTTAAGGGGACAGGAAACTGTGGAGGTCACAGTTAAGGGGGCGGTCCGCTGTGGAGGTCAGTGTTAAGGGACGGGGTGCAGTAGAGGTCACTGTTACGGGGGCGTGGTCTTGTAGGAGGTCACAATTTAAGGGAACAGAGCTCTGTAGAGATCACTGTTAAGGGGGTGGGTTATTGTGGAGGTCACTAATATACGGGCAGCTGCTGTGGAGGTCACTGTTAAAGGGGAGGGTGCTGTGGATGTTACTATTAAGGGGGCAGACCGCTGTGGAGGTCACTCTTGAAGGGACGGGGTACTGCAGATGTCACTGTTATTGTGGATACTGTCGATATCTTTTAATGACACACACAAACATTAAATGAAATAGATGAAATATATCCGTGCAAAGCCGGGTCCTTCTGCTAGTCTAATATATAAAGCCGAGTGTATGTATGTATGTCTGCTAAAGGAATCCGCACCGTCACATTTACAATGACGGAATTTTGCACAGCCGACTCCTGTGACTCGGGGAACATCATAGACTATGTTCTGAGTGGAAATTTCCCCTCCACGCTTTCCAATTATTTGCCAAAAAATATGCTTAGTAAACTAAACCGCCAAACTCCAGGAGCCATTGTCTGTTGGCTGTTGTGGCAGTTAGCCTGGATATTCATCAGGTTGAATATAGCAACCAATCACAGATCAGCTTCTATTTTGCTACAGGTCATTAATATGAGCTCTGATTGGTTGCTATAGGCAATAAAGGACACTCTTGGTATAAGACAGCTTATGTGTGTGAGTTAATATGATTTTGATTGCAACGCTTAGCCAACGTTGTTGTATAGGCTGATGTATCTCCCATTACCTTAAGTGTATACTAATTCTGTGAGGTTTTATATAATGTAAATTAGACAATTATGACAATTAGACAATAATGCCCCGTAAGAAAAGGAATTTGATTGGACGATTGTCATCAGATGCTGAGAGAAAAGCCGTATAAGGAGACGGGTTATTATGGAAATCACTGTTAATGAGACGGGGTACTGTGGAGGTCACAAATAAAGGGCAGGCCGCTATGGAGGTCACTGTAAAAGGGGCGGGCGCTGTGGAGGTTAATGTTAGGGACCGAGGGACTGTGGAGGTCACTATTAAAGGGGCAGCTGATGTGGAGGTCACTGTTAAGGGGGGAGGGTTATTGTGGAAATCACTGCTAAGGCGGCGGGATACTGTGGAGGTCACTATTAACCGGGCGGCCACTGTGGAGGTCACTGTTAAAGGGGCAGGGTGCTGTGGAGGTCACTCTTATGGGAGATACTGTCAATATCTTTTAACGACACAGAGAAACATTAAATGAAATAGTGGAAATATACCCATGCGAAGCCGGGTCCTTCTGATAGTATTTTATATAATGCACTTACTTGAACAGGCTATATTCTTGTGATATTAAATCATATCCTTAGGATAGGCCAACCATATCACATTGGTGGAAATCCAACTCCTGGCACCACCACCAATCAGCACAGCGCCATGAATTCTGTAGTGGCTGTGGTCTTTGTAGCCTAGCCCTATTCAATTGAATTTGAGCACCACACCTCCTTCAGTTCAATGGTAGGGGGGCCAGGAGTTAAACCACCAACAATCTGATATTAAAGGGGTATTCCCATCTCAGACAATGGGGCGGGTCCCACCACTGGGATCTGCATCTATACTGATAATGGAGCCCTGAAAGTGGCGGAGGGCGCACTCCACCGCCACCCTTCATTCATTTCTATGGGGTCGTCGAAAAATAGCGGAGTGATGGCTTGGCTATTTCCGTCATCCCCATAGAAATGAATGGGAGCGGTGGCCACGCAAGCGCGGAGCACTCCCATTTACTTCTATGGGGAGAGCGCTTGGTGCTGGCCAGACCTGAGGAAACCCGGGGTCCTCTGCCCACCACCTTCCCTGCTCCATTCTTGATATAGGTGCAGGTCCTAGCTATATACCCCTATTGTCTTAGATTGGAAAACCCTTTTAATGGTGTACCCTAAGGAATGGTTTATCCTAAGAATAGGTCCTCAATACTGTAATCCAGGAAAGGCCCTTTAAGGCACTACTCCATGGGTGATACTTATCCACTAGTGTGGTACAGCAGACTACCTTTTCTGAACTGGTCCCTAATTCAACCCGGCAGTACCTGTGTTGGTAGCAAGCCTCACCTCTAGATCACTATAGAGAACCCATAGGCCCATGTCCCAGGAGCAGTTTCCTTTCCCACCAAGGTCTTTTTCCAAAAGATCCATATAACCCATTTCCTACACACTCATCATTGTGCATAAGGTAATTAAGCCTCTCACTCTTTCCTTCCTTCTCCTCATACCCTGTGTTACATAGCGGATGTGGATCTACTGAATATGTCTACTGAACACATTTGACTAGATTTGGGGCCACTCTCAAGGGCATTATCTAAGTGGCCACCCTGGTCTTCACACTTTAACCCCTACGCAGGGATGTGGACTCCACTGCAGGGGAACCACAAGCACTATTTCTTTTTCACTGTAACAGTACATCCACCTGGCATGAAAACGTTGCAAAAACATAACTTTTCTGGAAATTTTTCCTAATTTTTATTAACAAAATGCTGCAGCCAGGTGTTAGATGAAATTTATTAGAGAAATACAAAATGCACTACAAACAGTGCCTAGGTGTGCCATTTTGTCAAATCAGTTAGCACCTCTCATTTGTTCTCTCTCCTCTCTTAGATTAAAGGGTGTATTAAACTTTTGGCAGTAACGCTCGTTAGTTTAATACTGCCGTCAATTGCCCAATACAAACACTCGTTCATCAGGCAATCCAAATCTTTTGACTGGTTAAAAATTCATCGTTTGTAGGCGGCAGATCGTGCTGTGTAATCACAATCTGCTGCGGACAAACAATGAGTATAACGATCGCTCCTCTCTATACTGAGGAGGAGATCTTAATTGCAGTGGTCCCCTCTGCTAGCGAGCAGATGAATGCCTTCCTTCTGCAAAATCTTCTGTTAAATGGACTGTCTAATATACCCTTAAGGCTTACCGAGATAATTTTCAGCTTGTTTGGCAGACAGCTATATCTCCCAATCCTCCCATCTATATGCATGGTCGGCTCAGCTGAGCATGCATATGTAGTAAATCAGGAGATGGGAGTAAGCCACTGCCTGACACCTGTGAACAAAAGGATCCTACAGATGAAATTCAACTTGCCCAATCCTCTGAACCCGCAGAAATCTGTGGGTTCTGCCAACGTAGATCTAATGTCTATGGCCAACTTAAGACTAAACACCTTCATGCTATTGCTCCAAGGCCTTAGTTAAAATAAATCTGCGCTGAGCATGCTCAGTATTGAAGACCGGAGGAAGAAGTTTGCCACTACTGAGCCTGCTCTCATCTCAGAATCGCTAGAAACAACAGGAAGACAGTTCAGTTCAGGACTACATGAGCCATTTATAGTGGAGTCAGAGCAGGAGTTGAAATGAGAAAAACAGAGCAGTTGGAGGTTTGGCTTACCGAATTCACAACCCTGTGGATTACACCATGAAAAGTCCCCCATCAGTCCCATTGAAGTGAATAGACAGATAGACTGTGGCTACTGCTACATTACGACAGGGGACTCAGGGACATTTGTACTCAGAATCACTGATGGTCTCATCAGTACCTACCCTGTAAACAACTACTTTAAACCAAAATAATATAAAAAAATTAGTGTGGGCTAACAGAGGGTGTCCGGGAATAAATAATTTATAACAGGTGTCGGCAGCCTGCTTCCTCTACTGATCGGATCAAACTTACCTATTCCCTGGCGCGCCGGTCCTCCTCGCTGGCTCCTGTGGCTCCATCTTCCAGTCCAGTCCTCCCCAGCATAGGAAGGGTCACCGTTGGCTTCAGAGATGATGCATCCACAAGAGACGCATCAGTGTTGAAGCCAGTGATTGGCTGAAGAGAATCAGGTGACCATGACCATGCTATGGAGAAAGAAAACAAACCCCGGACTGGAAGATGGAGACGAGTAAGCCAGAGTGGAGGACTGGAGCGGTGGGGAGCAGGAAAGTATGATCCTTTCAGTAGGGGAAGGAGGCTGCCAGCACCTGTTAGAAATTATGTATTCCCAGATAACCTCTTCAAGGACCTGGAGCACCCGCCGGTTAATAGGTGTATTTGCCTCTAACACATACCACACTAACAATACAAAAACAAGTTGGTTTAATGCCTTACCTGTTCGTGATATTCAATCCCCATGCTCAGAGTGTTTATTAGGATAGCGATCATTATACCACGGCCAAAGTACTTGCTGTCTACGATCTTTCTAAACGTCTCGCACACCATTTTCCACGCCTTCATCAGCTTGGTGGGATTCTTGGCTATTGTCTTCCCCTTTTTCTGCTCAATCTTCTCGTTGCACTGAGTATCTTGAGTGAACTCGTAGCATCCATCACTGTCAGACTCTATTTCTTCATTGTCTGGAAGCTCGGGCTCTTTGCAGTGAGAACATATCTCAGGATCTAAGGATTCAATCTCAGAACTTGCGGCTTGGACTGAGATTTTACAGGATCCCTTGCAGATACCTAAGGTCATATGGAACTTATGAAAATCACTCAACAGGGCTTTCAGAAAATTCTCAGTGAGCAGCAAGAGACATACTGCTACCCATGCAGACTACGTACAGCGATGTCGTGTGCAAAATGTAAAAAGAGAAGGAAAAAAAATCCTCACATTCACAGCAAAGCAAAATAAAGATTCAACACCATATCACAACTGAAGCAGTGCTACCCATACTTGATACCGCATTAACACACTGTAACACACACAGCCCTAAATCACAAAATACTGTGGCCCCTGGTCCTGTATTAGAGAAATTCTTTGGGACTGTGTTTTACGCATTGTAAAATGAACACAACACGATTAACGCTCACTTTCTAGTAAAGTAATAACACAGTAACCAAATACACTGTCCAAAAACAACAAAAAAATCACAAGTGCAAACTGATTTTAAAGCTACATTATCTATATTGCCTTTTGCAGCTCAATGCAATTTTTTGTTTGGGGGAGGGTTTGACTATAAAACCATCGGGCAACTGACGAGAAGCCAAACACAATGTCTATCTGATGATGCGGCATATCCAGAGAAAGTTAAAAGCAGCGAAAACCATCTCATAAATGAAAAGATGCAACAGTCCATCTTAAAGGGGTTGTCCACCTTTCCCATGCTTTTTTTCAGGCCCCTAGAGCAGGGATGCTCAACCTGCGGCCCTCCAGCTGTTCTAAAACTACAACTCCCACAATTCCCTGCTGTAGGATAATAGCTGTAGGCTGTCCTGGCATGCTGGGATTGGTAGCTTTTCAACAGTTGGAGGGCCGCAGATTGGGCATCCCTGCCCTAGAGCGTGGCCGGTCCTACGGTGGTAAGCATACTTACCTGTTCCCCACTGCTGAGTTGCAGCAAAATCGTTCCCCTCATGTGCCACTGGTCCCATAGCTACCCGCATCAACATCCTGGGGGAGCCGAAACTCAGCTGTAAGGCTACTTTCACACTTGCTTTGTTAATTCTGGTATTGAGATCCTGATCAGCACAGCACGGCAAACATGCCGAGAGGCGGCCGGACAAAAACTGCAGCATGCAGCGGTTTTGTGTCCAGTCACAAAATGCAATGCTCCTGGAACTGAAGACGTCCTGATGCCTCCTGAACGGATCTCTTTCCATTCAGAATACATGAGGACCAAACGGAAATGTTTTTTTCTGGTATTGAGATCCTCTGCCGGATCTCAATACCGGAAAACAACAGAGCAAGTGTGAAAGTAGCCTATGTATGCTCACCACCGCAGATCTGGTCATGCTGGGGATTCAGAAAAAAAGGTCAGGAAAGGTGGACAACCTCTTTAATGGACCAGCTTAAACCCATCAACATTTAATGTTGTTCTTGTTTATTGAGCCATCAGTCTTAACTTTTATGAGACCTACCCTCTAACCGTCACAATTCGGTCCTTGTCAAAGTCGCTCACATCCTTACACTTGCCCGTTTTTTGCCCGCAAAAAAACGGAACGGTCGTGTGCATGAGGCCTAATGTGAATGGGCCTAGTTCTGTGACTTCTATATTGAGATGTAAAAAGAGAATTTGGGAAAATGTGTTACTGTAATATATGATCTACACTGGTGAGATCGGTTTCGTTTTCATTGAATTAAAATAACAGGCTACGGAAAAATATTTTGGAAGATGATTAAGTGTGATATTTTGAATAATTATTTTTGTTGGCACTCCTTCCACGAGTGAAGGTATAGAGCTGCTATCCTACTAACATAAAATGGCTTTCGCTGTTCTGCACCCAGCCTGACCATACATATATCAAATAGTCAGCCATTCATTTGTATGACCAGCATGTAATACTGTATTTCCCCAGCAGAGGCCAGTGCAAAGTTTTTTTTTAAGCTGATCACATCGATTAACTGATTATCAGGTCAAATTAAAGGGATTGTCAGGATTTTTTTTAATTCATCCCCCTCTACCCAGCGGTACCTGTGTAGAAATCTATTTTTACTTGCTCTCCTCTGCTCTGTGGCTCCCTTGACTGGACTTTCAGACACTGTCTGTCAACTTCTGCATGGATGGGGTCATGAGTGTCACTACAGCCAATGAATGGCCTCCGCAGTGACCCCGCCCATGCAGAACATGATAGACAGGGACTGAAAGTCCAGTGAAGACATCCTGGGAGACATGGAGCCAGAATGGAGCATTGGTTAGCAGGCAAGTATGAATTTCTTCACAGGCACTGGTGGGTCAGAGGGGAGGGGAATAAAAAATAAAAAATTAAATAAAAAAAAAAATAAAATTAAAAATAAAATAAAAAGGGGGGCGAGTATACTAATGCAATCCGCTTAAGCAATGCTGTGAAGGTTAAAGATGTTGAACACTATTTGATCAAATTTCTAAAATGCCATGAACTGATATGTACTGACACAGCGAACTCTAAGACACCTCATTCCTTACAGAAGTGTGGAATTTGAATCCCTCTGCTGCTCATGGGTACGGCATGTAAATACATCACCGCGTCCATAGCTCTCAAGGGTGTATCCTCTTGTGCAGACACTGAATGCAGGCAGCAGAGTCATCTGTTTCTGCGCATGCGCCAAACTCTTCTTAGTATAAAAAGTGGTGAAGAGCTGTTATTGCATGCATGGAATTAATTTTCCCATTTGGCTTCCCCATATTTGGTGAGGGTATATACATGTATATGCCAAAGCAAAGCATGCATGCATCCATACACCTATCTCAGGACCACTGTGGAGGGTCTTTAGCATGCCGCTTTGCTTAAAAGTGCAATAAAAGTTGAAAAGTTAGCCTAATTGTGAATAAAATGATATATGTAATAATAATCACTCGCCTGCTTGCATGCTCGTGAAGCTTAACTAATTCCGGCTGAGACAGAAAATGACGCTCTCTTGGCAACCTGGCAAGCATTAAACAAGAGAAGCACCCAATCACCTTTAAGGTGAGGCACAGTATCATCCACTAGTTACCAGTTTAATGTATTAATTGTACACAGTGCATTCGCCGACTCCAGCCATGGACATTCAGACAGACAGACGGACAGCATCAATAATTACGATAGGACACCTGCTGCTCATCCAAACACACAAAATGCATACATTAACACAAAAGGTGCCATCTACTGCCCACAATGCCATCTTGTTTTACCATACCTGTACTCTGGGTCTCCAGTAGCCTGTTCGTCGAACTGTACATTGGCCTTGTGTAAATGTTAGGGTCGCTCGTCATCACAAGGCTTTCTGAAACTTCCCCTTGTTCTGGTTGCTGGATCCTCTGGTGGCACGCTCGGGTGTACGGTAGGATAGTTTTTATTTCCTACAATACTTTTTGGGAGAACCTCTGTATTTGTCGCAACTGTACCAGGCTGGGCAAAGACGGGCACGCAATGCACAGGTTCGAGATGGCAATCGGCATGGTAAATGCTGTGAATGGACTGCGTGTTAGAGGCTGAAGCGATGGGGGAGGCCTGAGCCCCGGAAAACGACAGCATTAGCCTAGTTCCGCTATGAGGAGAATTGGTTTCCACTTCGCTGAGCTCCGGGCTGGCCTGTGGCGCTCTCAGGCTGCCATTTCCCAGGTGATAATGGTGATGATGGTGGTGATGGTGATGGATTAGATGGTGCACTGAAGACTTTCTTCTCCTATGCTTGCGATTGGGTTTTTCATTGTTGCTCTTCACTGCGGGACTAGTCGTGAAACCAAGTTTAAAGACGGCTACTCGGTAGAGCTGGACAAGCCGCCTACTCGCCTTGCGAGTCACATACACCAAATACTTGAGAAGCTCATCGTAACAACTGCCAGGCTCGGAGAAGCTGGCTAATGTGCTTGCATTGGAAAGAAAACGGACTCTTTGTTCCTTCATAAGTTGGCTCTCTCGCTGCTTAGTTTCAGAAAACTGAGTAGCTATGACCACTAGACAAAGGTTGATCATGAAAAATGATCCAATCTAAAGAAATTCCAAGTGGTTCTGTGATTAGTACAAGAGAATCAGGAAGAACTAATTTTATCCATAACAGCAATACAACTTTTAAAGGGGCTGTTCAGCTTTCAAATACTTTTAGACAACCCCACCCCCTTCCCATCAGACCTGTAGAGAACAGAACTTCACTTCTCCCTGCCACTCAGTCCACCTCCTTCAGTCCACCACTGAGTTAATCACGCTCCATTCCGAGCTTGTGAAACTACTGTAGCGGATGAGGTCACATGTGCCACCGCAGTCAGTGACAGCCCGTGACAGTGATGGGGGACCAGAGCATAGGTAATGTAGTGGTGGATTGAAGGAACTAGAACCGAGCGATGGGGAAGAAATATGCTTCCCTCCACAGCTCCGTTGGAGGAAGAAGAAGAAGGGACTGCCCAAAAGTGTTCAAAAGCTGGACAACCCCTTTACAGGAGTTATCCCATGAAGACGATTGTCCTGTCCTGCTCCTTCTTGGCTTGTTAGGATTGTAAAACTGGATTGCAAAGATGTATCCTCAACTGCCAGAGGGGGAAGGACACTAGTTCTGCCAGCAGCAACACCAAATGTAACATATGGCTGCAAAAGGTGAAGAAAAGGCTATTTTTTAACGCTTGTAAGAATGTAAATTACTTTAAAACAGCTACGCACAGCAGTTCTGGGCTTTTGATGTGAAAATGATTCATGAGATAACCCCTTTAATATTTCATAATAAGTAGACGTCATTTCTCTTAGTCTATTTTTGGAAAAGTTAATTCTAGTTTCGGACTAAGGAGAACAAGAATCATCTGTGAGGTCTCCCCTGACTGATGTTCTCACCATGACTGAGTCTGTGTTCACTTAAATCATTAGGTTTATGTCATAATAATTCGATGCCAGTTATTGGTACAGAGTCGTGTAGCGCGAACTGAGTGACATGAGAATGTTTGGGAGTAGAAATTACATGTGTTTAATCAAGCTGATGTATGATGTAGGGCGGCAGTATACATGTCTGTAAGCTCGCAGCACAACCCTCTTCACGTTCTGTAATATTCAAAACTAAGGGAAGCAGATTGTAGAACCCGTCTAGCAAATTTTGGCCTAAATGTCAATTAGAGATAGGCTATGGCAGTGAAGGGCTACATTTTACCGCAATATATCTAGGTAGAACATGTAGTTTCACTACCCTCTAACTCACAATGGTTATTTCACTACGCAATGCTTGGTCAACCATTCCTCAGCTGTTCATAGTGTTGTAATGACAATATCTCAGACAGCACAGTTGGGAATACCTATGTAGTTTCAAAAGTCCGCCTTTGACTCCTATGCAAGAAAGGGATCTTATATACAGGTGAGGTAAATGTATACCAGCCAAACATATGCCAACAGGACGCTCTTGGCAAAATCAACTAAGCACAGTCTATGGACATCTTCGAACAAGATGTCAGATTTTACCAGTGAACGCTGACATGGTGTGAACCAAACCTAAATTCACAAAATCGACAATATTCATTTTAGTTTTGCATTTTAGATTGGAAATATATTACCTTGTGCATTTACATAAGGGAAAAACATGGCAATGCTTAGCAAGGTGGCACATATTGTGCATTTAGGGGAGCAGCCTTGGCTGCATTGTTGTACCACACAACTCACTTGATAGAAGACAATGAATTCCTTTATTCAAAGAATGTTCCACCTATGAGACATTAAAGGGAATGTCACATCAGAGACATCCCTTTAAAAAACTATGCCCCCGGAGGCCATGGACTGACCACCCTGAATCCTGCTCATGGCACCCTTGGCAAGCAGCTGATTTTGCTGAAGGAAGTCATGACCAAGCAGACCTTTTCCCTGCAGCGGCCACTGCAGGCGTAGTGTAGTAGTACATGGTGGAAATTCAGATGAATGGATGTCCTTGTAATATAAGTAAGGATCAAGCCTGCCAGGATGGAAGCTACTCCTACAGAGCAATTCAGTCCTAGATTATAAATAGGGGTCCCGAGGAGGAGATGTCCATATGCCCTAAAAGGACGTATATCCAGGGATTGTGTTAAGCAACCCTTTAAAGAAAGCAGCCAGGTGCCTAACTGTTCATGCTAAACAAGTGGATATTTAGCACGTTTTCTTAAAGGTGTCTTCCGGTTATAATGATTTTTAAGCAAGTGCCTGCAGCCTGCCCCTTGAAACATAAGAGTCATACTTACCTTTTCCACACCGCTCCTTTCCTGCATGATGCCTCCATCTTCTGGTCCCAGCACTATTTACATCTGGTGAAGCATGGCCATGGTCACATGCAGCGCTCCAGCCAATGACTGACTTCAGCAGTGACGCGCTGCGCTCGCCACCACATCACTGCTGAAGCCAGCATTGGCTGGAGCGCTGTATGGGACCATGGCCATGCTTCACCAGATGTAAATAGTGCTGGGACCATAAAATGGAGGCAACATGTAGGAAAGGAGCCGTGTGGAGCAGGTAAAAATGAATCTTTTGTTTCAGGTGGCAGACTGCAGGCACTTGCTTAAAAGTCTTAATTACTGGAAAACCCTTTTAAAGGGGTTTTACAGGATTTTGATATTGATGGCCTATCTTCAGTATAAGGGCCCATACTCCAACCAATCAGCTATTCAGTTGTGGGAAATATGTACTACAAGGAAGTACACAGCTTCGTCCATTGAGTACTGGAAGTTGCTGGCAACTGCAGCGCTGCTACTATTCCCTTCACTGGGAGCAGCACTGCAGTTACCAGCTCTGTCTACTAAGCAATGGACGAAGCTGTGTAGTTCTGGCTCCAACTTCCAGCACCAGAGCTACAATTATATAGCTGATCGGCAGGATTGTAGGGTATTGGACCACGCTTCGATCTAAATATACAGCTTATCATCAGGGATGTAGGGTGTTGGACCCTATCAATATAAAAATCCTGGACAATCCCTTTAGGGATTTAATACGGAAATTATAACCCAGGTCAAGGACCTTAGTTGATATTAAAAAGGTTTTGCAAGTTTTTTTTACTGATAACCTATCCTCTGGATAGGTCATCAGTATCTGAGTGGTGGGGGTCTGACACTCAGGACCCCTGCCAATCAGCTGTTTGAGAAGGCACCGATGCTGCTGCTCACCAAGCACAGCGCCATACATTGCATAGTGGCTGTGCTTGGTATTGCAGCTCAGCCCCATTCACTTCAAAGGGCCTGAGCTGTGCCTAGTGTGGTCATGCAGGTGGAATACTGGTGGAAGGACGGTATATGTCAGCCCAGATTTCTCACCTGGGTGAAATAAGTGTAATCCAGGAAGTGTGGCCTTAACAAACTTAGTTGTTTAGGCAGGATTTTTTCGGAAAATACCTGGGGCCTGGATTATGCAAAACGGTTAAGGTTGGTAATGGGAGCAACCGTTCTCTCTCTTCCAGGCCAGCTTGTTGGTGTGCCCTGAACCACCTGAAGGCAGTTAACCTTGTTAGGTTGCTATATAAAGGGTTCTGTAGTTCACTTAGGAGAGGCCTGCAAGGAGAGCACACTACTGAGACTACTGAGGACCAGTGAGCAAACCACATGCTGTGGGAACGTCAGCCTAACAGCTGTAGCCTAGGTGAGACAAACTCTTTATGTTAGTAGTTAGTCCCAGACGGGAAGGCTTTGTTTTTGTGATTTTTTACTGAAATACTGGAAATCCTGGGTTCCACTAAACAAAACATGTGTTGATTTAAACCTCATGAAACTGGATCCTAATAAAAGTGACATGAACTTTATGCCACCCGTGCCTTAGTGAGCGTCCCTAACCCTACGCTACCCCCCACCCCCGCAGGCTTACAATTGGTGGAGGATGCATGCATATGGTTGCTAAGGGCAACTGGCACAAAAAAAAAAAAAGAAAAGTTTTTGGTTTGGTCTCCACAAGAACTTTTGACTCCTGCTGCGGTGAATGTCGTGGGTAAATCCTGCTGTCTGCCTGAAGGAGTAAAGTGCTAATATGGAAGCGGCCATAACCCAGTTTATTAAAGCGCAGGCCGAGGCAAACCTACGCCAACAGGAGACGAAGTCGCTACAGAAGTTAACCCCAGAGGACGATATTGAGACATATCTAACCATCTTTGAGTGCACAGCAGAGCGGGAACACCTTCCGGTGGCCGATTCGGTTGATGTCTTGGCACCTTTCCTATCAGGGGAGCCCCAGAAGGCGTACCATGATCTTGGCCAACAGGAGGTCCAGGACTATACTAAGCTACGAGCGGAAATCCTGGCACGTCTAGGAGTAAACCCTGCTGTCCGGGCCCAGCGCGTGCACACCTGGCGCTTTGATGTAACCAAACCTACTCGGTCCCAAATGTTTGACCTGGTTTACCTCACGAAAAAGAGATGAGCATGGAGGCCCAAATAACTGAACGGGTAATAGATCAATTTACGACTGCGTTACCTAGGACATTACAGCGTTGGGTGGGGCAGGGAGGCCCCAAAGAACTGAATGAGCTGGTGAAACTGGTTGACAGGTATCTAACCACGGAGGATTATCTTCAGGATAATGCCTTCCCCTGTGCTCCTTCCAAGAGTGACCGTCCCAAATCTACAACTGGAGAAACAGGAAAAGAATGGCACTGGAGAGTCCCCAGAGATTTTCCCCAAGCGTGCCCTGATTTGCCTCTCCGAAACAAGGACCTCCCCGATGTTGGAGGTGCCGGGAAGTGGGGCATGTGTTCGCTACTTGTCCCTCACTTCCGAACCAATGGAGTGTGAGGCCGGCCCGGCAGATGTCTTTGTTTGCTGAATCGGTCTGTGCGGCTTCCCCGGAGGTAGAAACTGAACCCCAGTTCTGCAGCGTACTGTTGAATAATCAACCCGCAACTGCATTACCAGACTCAGGAAGTCTTGTGACTTTGGTGCATGCCTCTTACGTAACCAGAGACAATGTCCAGGGAGAATTCCTGAGTGTGCTGTGTATCCAGAGAATAGTTTTCCTTTACAGATATTGACAGGGGAAGAGGAAGCCTCCCATTCTGGTCCAGTACTGTCTGACTTAGAGTATCTAGTGAAAATTTTGGCATGGCGCCATTAAGGGATCCCACCCTTGTACATGCCCGAGAAGGTGTTAAGGTCATCAATGGGGTACCTCAGGAACCAGAGGTTGATCGACAATTTCCCAATTTTTCTGTGAATAATAATCTCTTTTACCGAGTTACCCAGAGTAACGGAGAGGTTGTTAAGCAGCTCTTGGTTTCTCGACCCTACCGACGCATAGTCTTAGACCTAGCTCACAGTCATGCTATGGCGGGGCATTTGGGGACAGAAAAAACCCAGGAGATAATTCACCAGCGTTATTTTAGGCCTGGGCTGTATTGAGAAGTAAAAGAGTACTGTGACTCCTTCCCCGTGGGACAATGGAGTGCACCAGTGTCAAATTTCCGGAGTCCCCTGGTACTGCTAATGATTATTGAAATTCTGTTCGATAGAGTCGCTATGGATCTCGTGGGGCCAGTAATAAAATTTGCTAGGGGGCAGCAATATATTTTAGTCGTTGTTAACTATGCCACTTGTTATCCTGAAGCTGTCCCCCTAAGAAACACTGCCTCTAAAACCATTGCCAGTGAGTTATTTTTTATGTTCTCTAGAACTGAAGTCCCAAAGGAGATCCTTACTGATCAGGGAACTCCCTTTATGTCTGGGGTTATGAAAGATCTGTGCAGGCTATTCAAAATTACTCAATTAGGCACTTCGGCGTATCACCCGCAGACTGATGGCTTAGTCGGAAGATTTAACAAGACGCTAAAACAGATGTTGAAGAAAGCAGTAGAGAGGGATGGCTGAGATTGGGATTGCCTACTACCCTACCTCATGTTCGCAATCAGGGAGGTACCCCAAGCCTCCACAGGGTTTTCCCTATTTGAATTAGTTTATGGCCAACACCCTCGGGGACTTCTTGACGTAGCCAAAGAAACCTGGGAAACTGAGACTACCCCTTTCAAAAGAGTTATCGAACATATAACCCACATGCAAGAACATATTGAGACTATAATGCTCTTAGTGAAAGAGCATTTACAGAAGGCCCAAGCCTCCGAAAGTAGGATGTATAATCGCTCTGCAAGGATCAGGAGTTTCAACCCTGGTTTCAACCCTTAGTATTAGTTCCCACTGTGGAAAGAAGGTTTCTCGCCAAATGGCAAGGTCCATATGAAGAAGTAGTGGAAAAAATAAGTAACGTTAACTATAAGATACACCAGCCGTGGAAAAGAAAGCCTTTCCAGGTGTATCATGTCAACCTTCTTAAACCCTGGAAATATAGGAAGTCCCTAATGGCCGAAGTTCCCCCCAAAAAGAGAAAGGATCCCACCCAATTTCCCCTGTGAGACCCTGTCAGGGAAACAACAAGAGGCAAAAGAGTTTTTGCAACGCAATCGGGAGAAATTTTCTGGTCTTCCAGGACGAACCCATCTAATTAGCCATCAGATTATCACTGAACCCATAAAGATCGTAAACATAAAACTTTACCGTATCCCGGAAGCCCGAAGGAAGGATGTGTCAGAGGAAGTAAAGAGAATGTTGGAGTTGGGAGCGATAGAAGAGTCTAGGAGTGAGTGGGCCAGTCCTATTGTCTTAATTACAAAACCCAATGAGACCTGGAGGTTTTGTAATGACTTTAGGAAACTTAACGAGATTTCAAAATTCGATGCATATCCCATGCCCAGGGTTGACAAACTAATTGAAAGTCTAGGGAGGGCTAGATTCATTACAACCTTAGACCTTACCAAAGGTTATTGGCAGATCCCTTTAACTTCAGAAGAAAAAGAGAAAACAGCATTCCTAACCCCAGAGGGTTTATTTCAGTATGTAGTAATGCCGTTTGGGTTACACAGGGCTCCAGTTACTTTCCAGAGATTGATGGATAGAATTCTGCGACCAGATCGAGGATACGTGGCTGCATATCTTGACGATGTGACCATTTATAGCGCAGATTGGTAGAGTCACTTAAAAAAAGTACAAAAAGTTCTGGGCGACGCAGAGCTAACCATCAACCCCGAGAAATGTGCCTTGGGATTAGAGGAAGCCAGGTACCTGGGATACATTATTGGCCTGGGGACTGATTGGCTGGGGACTCTGACAAAAAAAAAACAGGTCAGGGAATTCTTAGGCATCGCCGGGTACTGTGAAAAATGTTGCATCCATTGCAGCAGACCTAACTAAGGGTGGAAAGTCCGTAATGATAAAGTGGTCCCCCCAAGCCGAAGTGCCGTTTCAGACATTAAAGGATAGCCTCTGTCAACAGCCAGTACTGGTGACCCCGGACTTTACAAGAGACTTCCTGGCTCAGATGGATGCTTCGGAATCAGGATTAGGGGCAGAGCTGTCCCAAGATGTAAATGGGGAAGAACACCCCATTACGTATTTAAGTAGGAAATTGACCCCAGCAGAGAAAAACTATGCAATAGTTCAAAGAGATTGTTTGGTGGTAAAATGGTCACTGGAATCCCTTAAATATTATTTGTTAGGGAGGAAGTCTAAGTTGCTCTCGGACCATGCCCCCCTAACATGGATTAAACAAAACCGGGAGAGAAACGCTAGAGTCACTAGGTGGTTCTTGTCTCTCCAAAATTTTAACTTTGTGTTGGAACATAGGACAAGATAACTACAGACAAATGCAGATGCGTTGTCAAGGGTTCACTGCATGTGAGGCACAGGTACCCAGCCCTCCGGTCTGGAGAACAGGGGATATGTGGTCATGCAGGTGGAATACTGGTGGAAGGATGGTATATTTCACCCAGATTTCTCACCTGGGCGAAGTAAGTGTAATCCAGGAAGTGCTGTGGCCTGAACAAACTTAGTTTTTTAGGCAGGAATTTTTTATGAAAATACCTGGGGCCTGGATCATGCGGAATGGTTACTAAGGTTGGTAGTGGGAGCAACGGTTCCCTCCCTTCCAGGCCAGATTGTTGGTGTGCCCTGAAACACCTGAAGGCAGTTAACCTTGTTAGGTTGCTATATAAAGGGTTCTGTAGCTCACTTAGGAGAGGCCTGCAAGGAGAGCACACTACTGAGGACCAGTGAGCAAACCACATGCTGTGGGAACGTCAGCCTAACAGCTGTAGCCTAGGTGAGACAAACTCTTGTTTTTGTGATTTGTTACTGAAATACTGGAAATCCTGGGTTCCACTAAAGAAAGCATGTGTTGAGTTAAACCTCATGAAACTGGATCCTAATAAAATTGACGTGAACTTTATGCCACCCGTGTCTCCATGAGTGTCCCTAACCGTACGCTACACCCCCCCCCCCCCCCCCCGTGGACTAACATTAGGCTATGTGACCAATGAACGTGATCACATGGCTAAAGCAAAGCTGTGAGAAGGCGCTACTGTAAGCACCTGTGCCTTCTCTAACAGCTGATCAGCAGGGGCCCCAGATGTTGGACCCCCACCGGTCAGATACTGATGATAGTTCGTCAGTTAAATAATTTCAGAGAACCACTATAAAGACTTAGGGGCAATAAACAAAATAAGCCCCATAGCCCAAACTACTATACATAGATCATCCTAATGATGATCCTAAAATGCACTTGATGCTTCCAGATCAAGAACAATACCCTGTGACTTATGTCCGTGTGCATTTATAAAGTGAATGACTGATATCTAAACGTAATGAAATTGGTAAAACAGATGGTAGTAGATCTAGACAGCTGTAAACTTAAATCAACATCTTATATCTAGCTGCTGCTGAATTACAGGTCATATTTGTAGGATTTATAAAACTGGTAGAACCTATAACAATTATTGTAGTGATCACTACATATTTTTAAAGAGAAACTGTCATCTCTCCTGACATGTCTACTGTAGTACATATTTCTATTCACCATAATACTGTATAACAATTATGGACCACTTTGTGCTGTTTCTCTGTTACCCCACTAGAACTTTAGGAATAAACTGACAATGGGGTGTTGCCAGTTGGCGGGGGGGAGGAGGGGGGGGGGGTGGGGGATGTCCCCAGTTTACACTTTCAAATTACTGTTGACACAGTGCCGCATCTGATATGAGGCGAGATATGCATCAAGTGGCGACTGAGCTGCGCTTAAAGGGGCGGCAGTTGACAGTGGGGCACAGGAGACTATGGCCTATGAGGCAGTATGAGGCCATGGTTCTTTATTTATTCTAAGGTCTCCAGAAATATTCTATGAATGAAACGTGCTCAGAATCACAAATCAGTGTGGTAAAGTCCAGACATTGACAAACTTTTTTTTTTTAAACCAGGCTAAGCCACCCAAACTCATCATACCTGAGTGTTATCCCAATGACTGACACTTGTGACTCAGTCAACCCCGTGAGTGATATTCTCAGAGCTCGAAATACTTTTTCCTAAAAGATACGGTAATCATGTTGGATCATTTGCTCATTATATGAATGTAAAATAAAAAAATCGCTTTTATGCCCCTTTTTTAATCTTATGTCTACATTTTGGGTCGAAATTTCAAAAATGTTAGTGGGTGCAAAACCTCTAAGCAACGCTTAATTCTTGTTTTTAGTAAGTTTTAAATGCTTTGTTAAATGAAATATAATCCCACATCATATTCAATTGATTCCTTTTCTTCATCTGTTCAAGGATCCCATAATTCAACTTTTTGTTCCTATTTGCCTCACCTAGATGATTCAGACCAAGCTGTAAGCAGAGTTTAAAGGGTGCCCAAACTTTAGTAAAAACAAAACAAAATGACCCCATGAAGTGTCACAAGCACTGCTCAGAGCACTGCACAGCTTTTCAAGTGCATGAAAAATGGAGCTATAGAAAGTACTCCACGTGAAGGGACAGAGAACTCCGAACAGCACTTTTTTATTTTTTATATTTTTTTAAGTTTCGTTAGCCTTTAACCTTTTGGTTTAAGGTGCCAGTACAACTTCAATAGCTGTTGGCTGAATGAGCTT
Source organism: Bufo gargarizans (assembly GCF_014858855.1). Classification (NCBI taxonomy): domain Eukaryota; kingdom Metazoa; phylum Chordata; class Amphibia; order Anura; family Bufonidae; genus Bufo; species Bufo gargarizans. The sequence goes on along the minus strand of NC_058085.1, from coordinate 61,534,081 downwards.
CTATTTTTTCCAACTTTGCATGTTAATACGGAAATGGGAGAAATTGCTGCCAGACACTTCCAGTGGAGACTTATCTTCCTTGAGAACAAAAATATCAGGCGTTGAAATTCAACATGAGTGATGCATCGTTCCCCCAACATCTGACACAGGCAAACTACAAATCAGATAGTCCACCAGTCCCACCAAAATCAAGGTGTTAGGTCAACTTTACTCTTATGTGTGTGGCCACCTTTAGGGTTAATGATCACCCACAGTCTGCCTCTGCTTTATGCACAAAAAAAAAAAACAGACCAGTAATGGATACTACTGGATAATAGATATGTATGTGCACATACCTACTGCGCCTGTCTACAGTCAGAGTATCCACTGGAAATGCACCTGATGTGGGCACAAACATGTCCATAAGATATAATAGGCCTGAAATATGTCCCATTGGCATAGGCTGGTGGTCAATATACTTTTTTTTCACTGTACTGAAAAGCATAGTTGACAATGAGTCTACAGGCAACATAAACAGCTGTACAGCATACAGGTACATAAATTGGGGCTGTGTGTATACTGTGCGTCAGGAGATGTTCCTAATGTGTATGCACCATGGAGATATGGCAGAGGGCTTGTACAACCAACATAAAAATGAGTAAGGCATGGTACAAAAGACAATAAGATTGAAGCACAAAAAGCACAAAAAGATTAAAACATTTTGATGCACCTAATACTAATCCTCCACTTACTAAACAAAGAGTTTGCTCAACATTTTCCAACTAATTATTATAAAAGATGTTATGTGGAAACAACTTTCAATGTATGAAAAATAAACTTACTATAATTAGAAGAATAAAGTAGATAAAGTTGTAAAATGAGTGGGCATCCATGACAAAATACATGATGTCCACCCAACCTTCTAGAGTTATCACCTGAAATAAAGAGAGAAAAAAAGCTCATTAGGGATAACATATACTTTGATGCAGGTCCATGCTACCTGATGAGAAGATGGAAGCATCTGTTAACCCATGGTATGTTCCTCCTTTATGTGATAAATCTTTGCTAGAAGATATAGAATAGAGAATAAAAGATATTGGGGCCAATGTGTTGGGCATGAATTATTCAGCACTGCTCTTAAATTACCCCCCAGCCCCATAACTGATTATCTCGAACCCATGTTGTTCACGAAGGAAAGGACAATATTGTTTTGAACCATATGTGGTGCTATGTGACTGAAGAAGGGCAGAGTGGGCTCTATTTAGGCTGTTCTTTCTTAGGCTGCAATACATCTTCAGCTGTGGTCCTGGTCTTGTTTGAAAGCTGACAATCTAAGCTTTAAAACAAACCTATTCACTAGAATGGTTGCAGAGCTAAGGTAACCTAGCATGACCGCTACACACTATATAGAGGTGTCTGCTTCCGGTTCGGTACACTGTTTTAAATCTGGTCGCAGGGGCTCTTCCTAACAGCTGATTGACATGGTTGCTGGGTGCCGGACACCACTGATCTGATAATGATGACCTATTCTATGTAACAATGCTAACAACAGGTCACCAGAGTCCTGGAAAACATCTTTTAAATAGGTATTCCCACAATAGACATTTGTCACCTATCTACTGGACAGGTGATAAAGGTCTGATCGCTGGGACATCAACGATCACTAGAAGGGGGTTCCTGAGTCCCCTCATTCCTTTTCCATGCTTGACAGCAGCAATTTGGATGGAGTGGCGGTTGAATATGACTGTCTGAGACACCTGAGTACAGTGCTCTCTATATAATCACCGCCAACTCAAGGGAAGCATTTTTCAGCACATTTTTATGGGGTTCCATGACCTTCTGATCCTGATGATTTTAGTTCCTTAGGTAGTGATCAATGGTTTAACTTGGAATATGACAGCACTGGACCATGGGCCCAACATGCTGTTAACAGTGGGCCTGCATCTTCTGTCACTGATTGAACAATGTAGGACTAAAGAATTGTTAATACTTTTTAAAGTCTTTTCAAAGTCCTCTTGATTGGCCTGAACAAGTGACGATCGTTGACATGTCAGTTTAAATGGCCTATTACACTCCACAATGCAAAATAAACGGGGGATGAACATTCACTTTGCATATTGTTGGCAGCACATCTCGTGTTTTCACAGGGCGATGCGTTGATGATAAACGATGATTTGTGATGCCACATGAAGCCCAACAAATGAGCGTGCTGCAACATAAAGTTGCACACTTAGATTACACCTCACCATCAGAATAACAACAGTTTATGCTTATACATTGCTATAATCACATGAACTGGGGTCTATGTTTTTATTTAAAAAAATTGCAAATATTCCTGTTTTGGATCCACTGCAAATTTAAGTTCTGCACACTTATATATATGGTCATGACCAAGCACTGCTCAGAATTGTTGGACGGCTTGCAAATCATGTCCTATCATTCGATTCTTGAAAGTTACGATGGTACAATGCAAAAACCTAATAAATGAGACACTAGATGGCATCAGAGACTTAGCTCATGGTGTAGCAGTGGTCCATTCAGCTTTATGTTGTACATGTTAATTATATGTCTAACACATGTCTGATTTACAGACGTCTACCTATCAAACGTTTACGACAACCCCTTTGAGTCTAGGGTTCAGTTGATCACCAGTGGTCACGCTTCCAGCACCCACCCCCAGCAAACAGCCAGGGATTACTCCCACATCAGCAGATGAATGGCCATCCATGTAAAGCAAGGATTAAGTCCTTCAGAGTGGGAGTTGTTCTTACGGATCGGTTATCCATTCTGACTGATATTACAGAGCTCCATTTATTTCCCTCTTTCATATATTGCCCTTAAATAGGGAAGCAGAAATCACCTAAAATGTTCAGTTTAAGCATTTTCCTATAAATATATAATTTCTCGATTTAATGGAGACTTTGCTCTTTCACATTTAATGGTGACAATAGGATTAAGGAGTGCCTCCAGTAAAAAATAAAAACTTCACAGTGCTCTTATGTGCAGTATCTTTGTGCAGACTTTCCCTTTAAAATGCAGCCATTTTGCTTTAGACCTCTCCTTTTGATTCTGTTAACAGGATGCCTTTATCATTGTCTGACATGTGACAGGTACAGTGAAACTTTAAACGGCTTATGTCACTCTTTCTACTTTATCTCCTCCTGTCTGTTACTGCAGTGCTATGGTTTGATCCATATAATGAAGCAGAGATTGACTACTCAAATCAGTGCAGAGGCTGCTGTAATTACAGGATTTTATTAACTAGCAAGGTCCCCCAACAAACACACACTCTGTATTCCACTGCTTGTGGAACATATTCAAATGATTATGTGTATCTAAGTTTTTCTATCTTTTCAGCAGGGAGAAAGTAAAGTACTGCAGTAATTCAAGTCCCCTCCTACTCTTCCCCCGATACTGAAATAAATGAAGTTTGAAACCTGCAAGCGAGTTAAGATCATTAATACCATAGGGAACCCATATTTTTATTGTAGAGTACAAACTTGAATTTGTACACTGAGTTGTATCTCTTTAATGCTTTTTAGTGGATCACCGGAGGTAGGATTTAATTGTCTGCCAAAATATTTAATTATTATTATTGTTGTTTTTTATGATAAAGAAGGAATTATCATTGGAGTTTCATGAACAAAATTGATTTTAAATCTTAAAATTCATACCTGAAAAATTGCAATCCAAGCATAACCAATATTATCAAAATTGATAGCACCTTTAAAAGGGTTATGTTCCCCAGCAGAACAGTTTGTATAATACTGATTCCAGTTGACACAAGAAGTATTGCTGGTGTTATTATAAAAGTTATAGTCCAGTGTACACTCAAGTCCTTCTTCTCTGCGTGTAGGGACACTGCGACAGTACCGCATGCCATTCTCTTTGGCTTGGGAGCAGATAAAAGGATTCTCATCCTCATTCTCAGTCTGATAGTACCGCTCTAACTCCAGGGAGACAGGACTGCATGAAAAAGAGAAAACAGTACAATGATTAAAGCTCGTCATACACTTCACATACAGTAGCTGTCTTCTGTCTCCTATACACATGCACCCTCTGCTCGGCTGAGCATGCATGCGTTCTCAATAGAGAGAGCTTATATTCCCCGGGACAATAGGATCGGCATGAAATTAAACAGCTTGATCCTTTTTTTTCCCAGACATCTGGCTTTGGAAGAAAGTCAGGATACCCGATACACATTAGATGGTTGTCCGTTCCTGCAAGTCGTCAGTTCTGCAGACATTAAAGGGGTTGTCTCACTTCAGCAAAGGGCTCTTATCATGTAGACAAAGTTGATACAAGGCTCTTACTAATGTATTGTGATTGTCCATATTGCTCCTTTACTGGCTTGATTCGTTTTTACATCACATTACACACTGCTCATTTCTAAGGTTACGACCACCATGTAATCCAGAAGCGTTGGCCGTGCTTGCACTGTAAAAGCACTGGCCTCTCTGATGGCCAGGACCGCAGGAGTGCACATAGTCCAGCACTTCTTTCTATAGAGTGCTTTATTGCAGGGTGGTCGTAACCATGGAAACAAACTGTGTATAATGTGATGGAAAAATGAATCCAGCCAGCAAAGGAAGCAATATGGACAATCACAATACATTAGTAAGAGCCTGGTATTAACTTTCTCTACATGATAAATGCCATTTGCTGAAGTGAGACAACCCCTTCAATCTAATTTGTATGGCTAGGTTAAATATGACCTCCTGCAACTGTTGGTCTTCTAATTTAGTTTGTGTGACACAGTTTTTAAGATCTCCGCTTGCTGAAATGGTCAAATTCTTTTTTTTTTTGTGATAAGAAAATTAACCACATAACTGTATATTATAGAGAGTGTATGGAGTGGGATCAGGTGTTGAATTTGGTCTACACGTTATACATGCATGAAACTGTTGGGATCGGAAAGTCCAGTCCAGGCTCTTTAACCCCTTGTTACAGTCAATAGTAACCATATAATCTGAGTAGCTAGACAGAGGGAGGAGGCTCCCTTATCACTGGCCCCCCGCAATACAGTCACTGGGTGCCAAGCGGTTGTCATGACAGGCCTGCCATGTTAGTACTCCTATTACACCCTGTTACAGAAGTATTAAAGTGAACTGTACAAGCAATCAAACAGACTCAAGAAAGACATCAAGGAAAAATAGTATAATAAAGTTTTTTTTGTTTTTTTTTAAATATTAAAAATAAAATATATATTCCAACAGCCTTAAAGAGTTATTCCCATCTTGGACATTGGGGCATATCACTGGGATACGCCCCCAATGTCTGTTAGGTGGGGGTCCCACCTCTGGGACCCGCACCTATACTTAGGACAGAGCCCACAAAGTCACAGCTCGACTATTTTTGGAAGTCCTATTGAAATAAATGGGAAGCACACTGTGCATGCGCTGGCACCGCCTCATTCACTTCTATGTGGTTTAAGAAAATAGCCAAGCCAGCGCTCGTCTATTTTCAGCATTCCTATAGAAATCAAGGGCGGCCGTGTATGCGTGGTGTGCACTTCGAGACTTTGCGGGCTTCGTTCTGAGCATAGGTGGTACCGCACATATTAGGCATTGGGGGCATATTCTAGCGACATGCCCCCAATGTCCAAGATGGGTATACTCCTTTAATACATCTCTGTCGCTGGAAAAAAAATGGCTGTCAGAATATGGAGATGCAAAGCTATATTTTTAAATGTTTTTAACCTTTTTATAGTAATAAAAGAAAGAAAAAAACTGTAAAAAAATTGCAGAATAAAGATAACATGTCATTTTTAGGGTACATGCACACGCACTGAAATCTGCAGGTCTTCGCAGGCAAATCTGTGCGGTCAATCCGCATCAAATGGTGCAGATTTGCATGCGGATTTGGTGCAGATTTTGCATGCGGATTTTACTAAGTGAATAAAGAAAATAAATTGACATGCTGCAGAAAAAATCTGCATCGTGTGCATTGAGAATTTCAAATTCTCATAGAATACAATGTACATGACCTACGGTGCGGATTTATCCGCACGCAAATCTGCGCGGAAAATCTGCACGCAATCCTGATCGTGTGCATTCAGTGCAGTATATGCTGTAAAAAACAAAAAACCCCAAAACAATGCATTTTTTTTCCATTCCGTCCCGCAAATATTTTTTTTCGTTTCTCAGTACATGATAAAGAAACATTAATTGATGCCAATAAAAATCCAATTTGCTCTGCAAAGCAACAAACCTTCATATGGTTAGGTCAACGGGAAAACTGAAAAAGTTATGGTCTATGGAAGGCTGGGATGGAAAACAGAAATTGGTTTAGTCCTTAAAGAGTTAAAGGGATAAAACATCCTTATCCAAATGCTCCAGGGGGCAATGACTGTTCTGATATTACTCATTGACTGGAGAGACGGGAGTGTGCATGCACCAAACAGGTAAAATGGTATGACTGACAATCCCCGTCAGATTTAAGAACAGAATGTCCTGGAAAAACAAAAATGATGAAAAATGAAGAATAGAAGTAGATTAAAATAACATTGTTTGGCCGACTCGGAATAAAAGCCTTTCATACAATATTCACTCATTTATTTGACTTCTCCTAATAACCACATTTTCAACTTACAGACTGAAGTTTTCAGGGAGGAAGCAGCGGTTTCTAAGCAGACCAGCCCAAAGCTGTACTCCAACGATGCCAAAAATGAAGAATACAAAGAAGCAAAGCAGAAGGACGTTGCCCAACATCGGAAGGGTATCCAACAGCAAGGTAACAAGAATCCGCATGCCTGCGAAAAGTAAAGGAAGATGGCATTGGTTGGTGACTAGTGGGTCAAACTGGCATGTCTTCTATTGCTCCTGTGTGACACAATATAGAAGTAATGTCAATCAGATTAGTGTATTATTACATATGAACGGCTTACAATAAAGTGCTGTATTTTTCCTAAAGAAGCAACGTGTCACGAGGGTGTCAAGACCCACGCCTGACTCCGTTATACCCGGGGTCAGGAAGTCGCAGCGGGTGGCTGCGCGCTCTATGTAAGATAGGGCTGTTTCCTTATGGTAGCTTTCTGGGTTTGCTTTGCAACCCTTTTTGGCTCACTCAGGGATCCGTAGCTCCTTCTCCTCAGCTGTTTCTTGTCCAGCACTCCCAACCTCCTTATATTCCCCTCTCACACTTCTCTGGTTGCCAGATATAGAGCTTCCTGCCTGGACTTCTATACTGACCCACTGAAGCTGTGTTGCTGCGTTCTCTGGTTGTTGGTCCAGAACGTTTCCCTCCGGATCCCTGTTGAACCTTTGTGGTCTGCTGTGGTCGCCCACCTGGGTTTATATGTTTGTCTGTATTGTCTGTCCTCTCCCTGGTGTTTCCCTCTTAGTGTCAGTGGTGCGGACTAGCGATCCCACCGGCCCGTTCACTATCTAGGGCTCAGTTTAGGGAAAGCCAGGGTTTAGGCACGTGATCGCCGGACGGGTGAGGAACCCGTCTAGGGATGTCAGGGCAGTCAGGTGCCAGCCGCAAGGTGAGTCAGGGGTCACCACCTTTCCCTCTTCCTTGGGCAGGGCTTTCCCTTTTCCCTCCCTGTGCGTGACGCCGGTCATTACACAATGTTTTTAGGAGAGAACAGGCCCTCAATATGGCATCCCATGGATCATGCTACAAAGATGTTTTCTGACCAAACTAGGGGCCACATATACTTCGCAGAGCAGTAATATGGTATAACACAACTGCAAACCTACCAAGACATGGCTGTCCATCCAAACTGACAGCTCAGGCAAGGACAGCACTAATTAGAGAAGCAGACAAGAGGTCCATGGTCACTCCGGAGGAGCTGCAGAGATCCACAGCTCAGGTGGGAGAATCTGTCCACAGGACAACTATTAGTCATGTACTCCACAAATCTGGCTTTTATGGAAGAATGGCAAGAAGAAAGCCATTTTTGAAAACAAGCCATAAGAAGTCCATTTTGCACTTTGCAACAAGCCATGTAGGTGAAACAGCAAACATGTTGAAGACCAAAATTGAACTTCTTGGAATAAATGCAAAAAGCTATGTGTGGTGGAAAACTAACACTGCACATCACCCTGAAAACACCATGCCCGCCGTGAAACATGGTGCTGGCAGCATCATGCTGTGGGGATGCTTTTCTTCAGCAGGGACAGGAAAGCTGGTCAGAGTTGACAAGAAGATGGATGGAGCTAAATACAGGGCAATCCTGGAGGGAAACTTGGTAGAGTCCGCAAAACTCTTGAGACTGGAGCTATGGATTACCTTCTAGCAGGACAATGACCATAAACATCCAGTCAGAGCTACAATGGAATGGTTTACATCAATTTTTTGTCAATTTTTGCAGTGGCATGAGCACTATCCTGCTGAGGAGAGGACTCTACCATTAGGGAATACTGCTGCCATAAAGAGGTATGCCATATAAATGCTAGGGCTAGTTGTCCTTTCTTGAACAACCTTTAGTAGGTGCTAACCACTACACCCCACCAGACCTGCCATTTTGGAGATGCTCTGACTCCTTACACTTGCTGATTTTAACTGCTTCCTACACATCAACATCAAGAACTGACTGTTCATTAGCTGCCTAATACAGAGTTGTCCACAAAAAGGAGGCTGCCTCCAGCAATAGTATGACTAGATGAACTAGCAAGTGGATTGTTTTTTTTTAATTACCCACAAAAGATGCTGAAAGTGGTCCTCGTTAAGGTCTCTGCATCTTTGGGCAGGTCGGATTATGTTGGCTCATACGATGGTGTTTGTGATGTTTTCCGTTCATCCAGGGGATGTGGATTGTTGGTGGACACTTTCTGTTTTCAATTTCCCCACAGATAAAAATCATATGTGGACAAGTCTGGGGACTAGTGATCATAACCCCTTGCTCAGAGTTCACTCCTCTGTAAACAGTTCATGAACTCGTACCAGTGAGTCCCGTGAGGTGCGACATGTTGTCCCATCTTGTTGGAAAAAGCAGGACATTTTTTCTTCTGGTGTAAGTTGGTTGTAAAACTGTTCAAAGATGTCCAGGTAAATTGCGTTATTCACAGTTGATTTGAAGAAAACTGGGCTCACTATTCGTGTTCCTGACACTGTGCACGGAACGACAATTTTCTGGTGGTGTTTCGTGAGACAAATGGGGATTTTCACCGAACCAGTACCTCAGTATTCTGGGAATTTACATGACCTGATAAATGAAACCAAGCTTCATCCGTCATGAACTACAGCATTAGGTCCAAATATCTGTCAACAATCATAGTCAGCAACCAAGTCCAGTAATTTACGTGTTTAGCTTTGTCAGACTCTCTCAGTCCCTGTACACGTTATTCTGTGCTGTTTCAGGGTCAGAAATTTCTGCACTCACTGACACGTCGTTCGTGACTACCAACTTGCTGAGACAGTCTTTGAGTTGATTTTTGGGGGGCTACTTGCAATCCTGAATTTCATGCACAGCTTGAGCCGTCATAATCGATGGATGCCTTGGTCTCTTCATGTTTGCAACAAAGCCAGTTTGATGCCATTTCTGAATCGGACTCTGAATACATTTATCTGGTGGTTTTGTTCCTGGGTACTTGTCGGTAAAGGTCTTGTGTTTCCTAATCGATCTGCTTCGCACATAGCCTTCCACAATCACAATTTACTGTTCCAGGGAGAGAACAATCTTTCTGACACAATAGGCCACTTTTATCAAACTGAATAGTAAATCTGTCTTAGTTGCGCATAGCAACCAATCAGAGCTCAGCTTTCAGTTCCTACAGGGCTCTGAAAAAATGAAAGCTGAGCTCTGATTGGTTGCTAAGGACAATGAAGACAGATTTACTATTAGAGAGTTTGATTAGGAGATATTGGAGGCAGGCTAATTTTTTCATGTGCCACCCTGTATAGCTCACCTCTTACAAGGGTTTTCTGGGATAACTATGTTTTTTAACAGATAGGCTCATGCTGTTCCTTACCTCCTGTACATCTTCCCCATGCTTTTTTTATTTTATTTGTCTCCTGACTCATTTTTACCATGTAAACCAATCAATTTGCCTTGCTAACATCCTGTATGTAGCACTTCCTGTCTTTGTATCCATCCAAACCCATGATGCATTTCTTCTTTCTCTGCCATAGCTCAAGCACCGCCCCTAACAATGCCCAGCTGGTTTATAGCTCCTCCTGCAGCATCCCACTAGTGTACATGGGCATTGCAAAAGCTTATTGTGTCACATGTTATATCATGCTATATTTCATCCTTATGTGAAAACTCTGTTACCAGGCTGTCAGGTGCACTACATACATTCCACCACTAGATGGGGATAGCACCACAGTATGTATAGCTCAGTTCAGGCCTAGTTAGGGAGTTAGGAGTTGGAGTCCGAGTGAGAAGAAGAAGATGGAGTGAGGAGCTACGGGGAAGGAGAGGTCCCCTCTCCTCTCAGCTCTCTCTTGAGCTCCACGGCCCAGGAGACAACTTGTATCTCAATGCCAAGCCAGGAAAATAGGCAGAGGTGAAGTCTATATTCTACCATTCACTCTTCCGGAGTAGCAAGTGGATTTTGTCAAGTTCATTGTGGAAAAGACAAAGCCATTATATTAGGCTCTAGGCGTCCTTTGTATCCAGGTGAAGGATTTATTAGCTTCCGGCAGCCTCACTGTTATTCTAAGGACAGATAAGGGATTCTGTTGCATCACTTGTGTGTAGAAGACAAGGACTTGAACTACCTCTACTGAGACCGAAGCAAGGCAAAGAGCTGAATATCAGTGAGTACATAATTACCTACTATAGCCTGAGGTATAACTACATGTACAGCCTATTACTGGGATTCATCACATCCAACTTACATGTGTATCAGAGACTGTTTTATTACTTGATGTAAACTGTTATCAAGTACCTGGTTATAGTAAAGTTCTCAGTTGGATTTAAACCTGCCTCATTCTTCTAACTCCATACTACTACTACTCTCAGCTGTAACGGGGTGCCGAAGGCGCACTTAGTCTCCCATCAGTCACAGACCTGCTGCTTAGCTTCGGGAGCGAGGATCTGTGTTTGCCCTCAGTCCGAGGGCGGCTTTGCTAGCTGGGAGGCTCCCTGCTCCTAGGTCTGCCTTGAGCGCCGAGCTGATCACTCGGCGCTCGACTGGTTGGTCATATGACACTGGCCACGTCACATGACCCTCACTCCCCACTATAAATACAGGCAGCCTGCTGGCCACAGGTTGCCTGGTAATTTAGGTTCCTGGCGTTTGTTGAATACCTGTATACTTACCTGATTTTGTTCCCTGACGATCCTTTGCCTGCTCCTCCTGTACTGCGCATCCCTCCTAGTATTTTGACCTCGACTTCCACCTGACTATTCTTTGCGGACTCCTTTGGTACTTCTCGACTCTCCTGGTATTTATGACCCTGGCTTCTCCTGACCATTCTTTGCTTATCCCTCTGTACTGCGTTGTCCTCTTGGTTTTGACCTGGTCCGTTCACTATCCGTTATTTGTCTTGTCTGTCCTTCCCGCGTGTATCCTAAGTTAGGGACTGCCGTCCAGTTGTCCCCTGTCATCAGGACTCGTGAGGCAAGTAGGCAGGGCCAGGGGTGAGGGTGGAGCTCAGTGGTCACTATCCTCCCCCTTGTGTGTGTGTGTACGTGACCGTTACATCAGCATTTTGCACTATCAAGGTGCTGGCGTCACGAAATTACTTAATTCAGTGGCCCAGCCGCACAAGCACTCAAAAATCCAATCACCATCAAGGGCATCCTTGCTCACCACCTGGCCTGTGTCCCCTGTAATAGAGTGTGCCCCAGAGAATCCAGTGCTGTTCTCCCCTTCACTGCACTGCTGAGCCTAGGGAGGCGTCTGCTAAACAGTGAGTACCCTATGAACTGTTTTTACACTTCGGCCCACCGTGAATCTCAAGTGTTCTACCCCTGTGGACTGACATGTTGCACTCCCACCAGTGAGTTAAATAGACACTCCCCTATCACTGTCTCAGGTACTTACCTGTCCACATTCCTGTGGTGAGTCAGGCCTTTTTAATGTGGTGGTGCCACTGTACCTCCATTACTGTCACAAAAAGCTCAACCCAGCTGACAGTGGGGCTATTCGGCCTATCGAGGAGCAAGGACACTGGGTCAATCATGTGACTGTGATTGGTCTTCTTGCCTCACATACTTAGTTTGTGTTTCATGTGACTGGAGTTCTGACTGTTTTTCACTTCGCTTCTTACTCCTAAGGCTACTAGCATTTTCAATTCCACTATTGAGATCCGTCATAGGATCTCAATAGCGTAAGAAAACGCTTCAGTTTTGTCCCCATTTATTGTCAATGGGGACAAAACTGAACTGAACGAAAAGGAATGCACCAGAATGCATTCCGTTTCGTTTGGTTGTGTCCCCATCGCGGACAGAATAACGCTGCAAGAAGGTTTTTCTGTCCACAATGTGGTGCGGGGCAAGACGGATCCATCCTTACACACAAAGTAAGTCAATGGGGACGGATCCATTTTCTCTGACGCAATAGAAAACGGCTCCGTTCCCCATTGACTTTCAATGGTATTCATGACGGATCCGTCTTGGCTATATAAGACATAATACAACCGGATCCGTTCATGACAGATGCAGACGGTTGTATTATTGTAACGGAAGAGTTTTTGCAGATCCATGACGAATCCGCAAAAAACGCTAGTGTGAACGTAGCCTTATTTTGGTTCTGACGTTATCTTCTGTTTTGACCCTGCTTGGTATATTACTCTGTGTTTGTTTCTTCCTTAGGCCTCATGCACACGACCGTTCCGTTTTTTGCGGTCCGCAAACCGCGGATCCGCAAAAAAATTGAAGCCGCCCGTGTGCCTTCCGCAATTTGTGCAATGGAACGGGCGGCCCATTGTAGAAATGCCTATTCTTGTCCGCAAAACGAACAAGAATAGGACATGCTATATTTTATTTATTTTTTGCGGGCCCACGGAACGGAGCAACAGATGCGGACAGCACACGGAGTGTTGTCCGCATCTTTCGCGGCCCCATTGAAGTGAATGGGTCCGCACCCGAGCTGCAAAAACTGCGGCTCGGATGTGGACCACAACAACAGTCGTGTGCATGAGGCCTTATTCTGATAGTATTCTCTGGTTTAAACTCGGCCTGTCTGACTTCCCCTTTTGACTCCCCTAAGTAAGTCCTGTATACTTAGACTGGTCAGGGACCGTCGCCCAGTTGGGGGCCGACGTTTACGGCAAGTAGGTAGGAACAGTGATGTGGTCGAAAGTCAAGTCTGCCTTGCTCCCTACTTGACGTGACACACTGCCCTTGTAGCTGCTTTGACATGGCCATAACATCACAGGAGATAAGAAAAAGCTGCATGGACTTGGTCATGTGACCACAGCCCAGAATGGGAGACAGGAGCAATAAAAGTAAAAGAAATGCATTACAAAATGACAGTTACGTTTATAAATTATTATTATTATTTTAAAGCATGCTGATGCAAAGCAGAAAACCCCTTTAAAGCCTCTGTGCTGCGAGGGTCCTTGCTCGAAATTTCAGATGAGCATGATTTGTAACAGTGGCAGCCGTGTACTCTTCTTCAGACATAGGTGTACACAGACACTTTATGTAATTGAATTCTTTTTGATGAGGTTATTTATAATCTCTTGTGCTGCAAGTTAAGATGCTATTACAAATACACTCACAGCGAAATCAACATTGAATAAATTATGTATGCCTTGGGGGAACACACAGCACACTGGGAAATATAAAGTACTCTGTCATACTGTCAGACAATAGAACGCTGCTTCTGTAAATCTACACCTTTGTTGCTAATTTATTTACTTTTAAGGGAACTTACTCGGCACCCGGTTAATGGCTCGCAGTGGACGTAAAACCCGGACCGTGCGCACCGCTGAGAAGCTGACATTCTGAAGATCCAAAGAATATTCAAGCATCCTAGAGAAAAGAACACATATTGAATACATTTTTCGGATTATTTTTTTTACTAGTTGATTAAAAGCGTACTTGTCATTTCAGGTTGATTTCAGAATAAGCAGGTCGTGTGTGCACATGATGAAAAACACTCTATCTGGCCATTATATTACGTGCATTCTGCATTTATCATAAGTTTTCCAGGGTAAAAGAAGACTAGCTGCTATGATGTCTCCCATACACAGCACCATTAGAGAGGAGGAAATCCTCTCACATCTATCTGTAGAAGCAGCAGCAGCATGAAGGACACTGCCCACCACGGCCATGCTACTCACCATGCGATTGGGTGTCCTCTGCAAGCTGCTGTCTCCATTGCTCCACTACCTGTTCCTTTAGAGCATCTGTGGCCTCTTAAAGAGCCAGTGCACGCATTTGTAAATTCTTCCCCAGCCAATGGCTGAGGGTCTCTGGGTATTTAAAGCAACCTCTCCAGGCAAAGGGTGCCTAAGCTTCAAGGTTCCCTGTGACCAGCAAAGGTGTTTGGGAGACTTTTTCCTTCAGTGATTTCCTTGCAATTTACTTGCTTTATCCAACCTGTGTTCCTGATGCGTTCCCTTCTGCCTGTGTGCTTCTGACCTCACAGTTCAGTTTCACTTCTAGTCTTTAAGTTCTTAAAGGCCATGGACACCTATTTTTAATTATTGCATTGTACTCATTTTGAGCTAAAAATAATTTTTTTAATTGGTCTTTATTAAAAATGTGGAGCCCTTTTTTCTGTACAGAGCTGTGATGCTCTAGTAGCACCCTTTGGATTTGGGCTTCTCCGTCAGACCAAGAGCAGACAGACTCCTTATCTCTGCTCTCTGACATTATAAACATTCATTATAGCTCAGTTCTTATCTTACTGATAAGAATGTGGGTTAAAGGGAACCTGTCATGTGTTTATCACCCAATGAACAAACTAGCCCTTATAATTACTAATTTCAATAGTACATTCCTCCCCCTTTCAAACGGAGCTCACGAGCGGACCGACGAACGCTAGTGTGAAAGTAGCCTTATTCATTTTCCCGCCAATTATTAAAATGAACAAATGACGTCACAAATCACGCCCCATTTTTCATTATCTTATTATCTACAGCTCTTTTTTTTTATTTTTATTGTGGCTCCGAAGTCTCTTTCAAATCCCGTGCATGCGCACAGTAATGCCACTCTCCCGGCCCTCTTTTTTATACAACGCGCATGCGCCAGTTATTTTCCTTCCAGAAGCTTCAAGTTGTTGTTTAGTCATGCCAAATAACTCCCCCTTCTACTGGTTTACCGGAAGTGAGGATAGATCGCGCCAGTATATCCCTGACGCATGTGCAGTTTACTTTATGATGTTTGAATGGCAGTCATTACACTAGTCAGACAGCACGCATGCGCAGGATTTTGAGCATCTTAAAAAGTGAGTAGGGGAGTGGCTACAGTGCTGAATAGAAAAACGCTGGACTTAAATCAAAGTTATGCATCATGCTGGACTCAAATCAGCTCATTAGCTATACGGCGCGTGGCATCTTTATGTGTATATTATGAGGCTAACCGGTTGTCACACCACTAAGTTAATAAATAAAAGGCACTTTTTAACAGTTAATAATTGTATATAATGAGTTATATTATAATTAAATACCCACATGACAGGTTTCCTTTATGACATCTTGGCCTCATTCACACATACGTGGATTTTCATGCACCACGGTCTGTGAAAAACCGTCCTACCGTCCTGCTGAGTGAAAGGCGTCATTGGTTGCTATGACGCCGTGTGCTTTGTGCCGCCACCGCTGTACAGTAATACACTTGTATGATCTATACGAGTGTATTACTGTACAGCGGCGGAACAAAGCGCACGGCGTCATTGGTTGCTATACTTGTGCACTCAGCAGGATGGGTTTTCACGGACCGTGGTCTGTGAAAATCCACGTATGTGTGAATGAGGCCTTAGTAGTTTAGAGATCAGGTTTATTAGATGACTGGCACAAAGCGAAAGTATCAGTACCATAGCTAGAAAAACAGTTAACTTTTTGTGACAGAACAGCACAATATTTTTAATAAAGGCCAATTGAAAAAAATGATTTTTAGCCAAAAATGAGTAACATGCAATAATAAAAAAAATGCCTATTAAGGTGTACATAGCCTTTTAGTTATCCTAGTCTGTTTGTGCTACAGTCTTGGTTCCTGCCTGCCTTGTTCGGTCATCCACCACTTCCCCTGCCTGCAAGCTCTCCTAGTGTTTCCAGATATCTGCAGTTCCAATATTAGCGACTGTCCAGGCTGCTTCTACGATTGTGGTGAGGTTTTCCAGTATCCCAGCCAGGTTTCCTATGGTCAAGTTCTGCCAAAGACCCCATAACCAGTATAAGTTTTAGTGCATTTTTGGTGCCTAAAGCTGTTGGTGCTTGCAACAGTGTCTCTGACCTCAGTGGGTCACCAGTCAACCATACTGGGACTATCCCAAGAGGTAGTGGTCCGGTTGCACCCCTGCTGCAAAGTCCAGATCTCTGTACAGGAGTAAAAGGGTGAATACCAGGGGAGCGCCTAAATAACACCCTTAGGGTTTATCCCAAAGCCAAATCAGTTAGTTGACACAGTGGGAATACATAAAAGCATAAGCAGCTGCATCTCTGTTTATCTTTGTTTCTATCTCCTTTGCAGCTGCTCTGCTCTTCTCCTACACCTCCACAGACTTCTATGGGCAGCAGGTTTAACCTGATCCCTCAGTGAATCTGAAAGTCCTTCTTATCAATGCCTTTCTGAAGAGTGAGAATAACCCATGCAAAAACCCAGCGGAGGAGGAGAGGTGTCTGCTAAGTGGAAAAAGAGGCTTTTTCAGTATTAAGATATATTACAAAGTTTCATATCTTTGCTTGTGTTATTTATTTATGCAAGGTCTATTGAAAAGAGCGAGAATTTTTTTAGACTGGTTTCGGACTCCTGTCTTAATACAAAACCTCAATGGTGTCCAGGCACAACTCTTAATAATTCTGGCGCATCCTCGGGAGGTTGTGTGCCAGAAAAAGAAATCTATGCCAGCAAAGGAGCTGGCATAGATTTCTGGTGTAATGTGTGGCAGTTTTCAGGCGCATGTTGTTACATGAGTTGGGCCGTGAAAGTCTTGCCCGTGCACAGAGGAAACAAAAATGGCCCGCTGGCCCTTAAACAAGAAGATTTTCTCTGTACATAAGAAATTCATTTTACTTTAGAGATGAATAGATGAATACTATACCAGTAGTTTATTGTAGACTTGTGTCCAATATCATGAGAGTGGCCTGTAAATGTACATGGCTTTAAAGGGTTTTGTGAGTAAAATAAAAACACAGCCCATATCATATCACCTTTTGTCCTCTGCTGCTTCCTGCTCTGAGATGTGGTCTTTCCCGCTGTTGATGTCATCTTCCTGGTTGCAGCAGTGACCATCTGTACACACAGGTCACCACTGCAGCCGATCAGTGGCCCCAGAAGTGACATCCCATATATTGCTGAGGCCAGTGATTGGCTGCTCAGTAACCTGTGTGTACAGAATGTAGCCAGGAAGATGACGTTAGCCATTATCATTATAGCGGTTGGGCAATAGCCACTTGTAAAATCTTGTAACATTGGCTCTTGAGTAAGACGCAGATGCTACAGTTCTACAGATTTAGATGGAGGATGGGGATTTTAATCTCTGCATGACTTCCCACCAGGTTGATTCAGCAATGTGACCATAGGCTATGCTGCCATGCCTCTTGGAGCCCCTGAGAAGCAACCCTCTCCCACAGCTTGTCCTGCCTATAAGCAACTTGTGGGGATGCACCAATCTCTTTGTAGGGAACCAATTTTACTTCCATGGGTCCTTGTGGCAAGTACACCACTACCTATCATGGAACCCAACTTCTCATGCCCACAAATGTACAACGCATCCCTCCTGTAATTTCTATGCTGAAACCTAGAGAGTCAGTCCAAGGCCCAACGTGGCAATACCAGTTCCATTCCAAGTCCACACAACCGAGGGCAGCATCCCTTTAGTTAGTAATATGACTCCACAGGATGGTAGTTTTATAGTCATTCCCATGGACAGACACAATTTTTGTTCCATGACCAAAGTCCAGGAGTTGCTCATTAGTTCCCCAAACAACTGTCCTTAGGTCAGGAGTCTCTCTCTTACTCTAAGGCCTCTTTTGGGGGAAGGGTTTGGCTTACTACTATTACAGCACATTTTGCAGGAACCTTTGCACAAGCATTCACAGTTGCATTCACCCGCACTTCTTGTCACCACCTCCTAATATAGCAGCTTCTTAACTATTTCCTGTGGCAGTGCCACAGAGCACTGTAGTGCTGTCCCTGTGTCAACGGGAAGCTCTGCCTGGACTTCTGCTAATGTTGGGCTTCTTCTCTGGACTGGCAACCTCCAAAGTAGTAAGTGGCCGCCAGCGCCCCCCATTCTTTCTGGAGCACAAAAGTAAACTTGAGGGGCAACTTCTTGCCTGAGCGCCGCAGTGCCGGAAGATGGACCCTCACTGGTCAGATATTGATGACCTATCCTGGCCAATATTAAAATTCTGGACAACTCCTTTAAAGTCTATACTTGGAGTTGGAGTAGTATCTCAATTACTCAGTGATACAGTCCCTACCTATGGATATGAAATCTCACTAGAGGAACGTCCACTGGAAATGGGTAGACCCTGGCATGAAATTGAGAAAGAGATAATACACGTGGTCAATGGACATTGTAGGACCGTCAGCGGGGTGGCAAAAAGTGCTCCATTTGGTGGAAAAAACAGGAGCATAGTTCCAGTTCTACACAGCTGGTGCACTCTGATATTGCACCGAATATACAGGTCCTTCTAAAAAAATTAGCATATTGTGATAAAGTTCATTATTTTCTGTAATGTACTGATAAACATTAGACTTTCATATATTTTAGATTCATTACACACGAACTGAAGTAGTTCAAGCCTTTTATTGTTTTAATATTGATGATTTTGGCATACAGCTCATGAAAACCCAAATTTCCTATCTCAAAAAATTAGCATATTTCATCCGACCAATAAAAGAAAAGTGTTTTTAATACAAGAAAAGTCAACCTTCAAATAATGATGTTCAGTTATGCACTCAATACTTGGTCGGGAATCCTTTTGCAGAAATGACTGCTTCAATGCGGCGTGGCATGGAGGCAATCAGCCTGTGGCACTGCTGAGGTGTTATGGAGGCCCAGGATGCTTCGATAGCGGCCTTAAGCTCATCCAGAGTGTTGGGTCTTGCGTCTCTCAACTTTCTCTTCCCAATATCCCACAGATTCTCTATGGGGTTCAGGTCAGGAGAGTTGGCAGGCCAATTGAGCACATTAATACCATGGTCAGTAAACCATTTACCAGTGGTTTTGGCACTGTGAGCAGGTGCCAGGTCGTGCTGAAAAATGAAATCTTCATCTCCATAAAGCTTTTCAGCAGATGGAAGCATGAAGTGCTCCAAAATCTCCTGATAGCTAGCTGCATTGACCCTGCCCTTGATAAAAACACAGTGGACCAACACCAGTAGCTGACATGGCACCCCAGACCATCACTGACTGTGGGTACTTGACACTGGACTTCAGGCATTTTGGCATTTCCCTCTCCCCAGTCTTCCTCCAGACTCTGGCACCTTGATTTCCGAATGACATGCAAAGTTTGCTTTCATCTGAAAAAAGTACTTTGGACCACTGAGCAACAGTCCAGTGCTGCTTCTCTGTAGCCCAGGTCAGGCGCTTCTGCCGCTGTTTCTGGTTCAAAAGTGGCTGTAGCCCATTTCCTGCACACACCTGTACACGGTGGCTCTGGATGTTTCTACTCCAGACTCAGTCCACTGCTTCCGCAGGTCCCCCAAGGTCTGGAATCGGTCCTTCTCCACAATCTTCCTCAGGGTCCGGTCACCCCTTCTCGCTGTGCAGCGTTTTCTGCCACACTTTTTCCTTCCCACAGATTTCCCACTGAGGTGCCTTGATACAGCACTCTGGGAACAGCCTATTCGTTCAGAAATTTCTTTCTGTGTCTTACCCTCTTGCTTGAGGGTGTCAATGATGGCCTTCTGGACAGCAGTCAGGTCGGCAGTCTTACCCATGATTGCGGTTTTGAGTAATGAACCAGGCTGGGAGTTTTTAAAAGCCTCAGGAATCTTTTGCAGGTGTTTAGAGTTAATTAGTTGATTCAGATGATTAGGTTAATAGCTCGTTTAGAGAACCTTTTCAGGATATGCTAATTTTTTGAGATAGGAATTTGGGATTTTCATGAGCTGTATGCCAAAATCATCAATATTAAAACAATAAAAGGCTTGAACTACTTCAGTTGGTGTGTAATGAATCTAAAATATATGAAAGTCTAATGTTTATCAGTACATTACAGAAAATAATGAACTTTATCACAATATGCTAATGTTTTGAGAAGGACCTGTACATCCTTTGAGATTTCATATTGTATAGGAATTTGTCGATACCTACAATATTGCTAATAGCAACCACCAGCAGCTTCCTCGCAATATCTGCACAAGCGAGCTAACGTCGTGCAATTATGCTGAAGCGACTCTTCCATTAGCAGTTATTGTTAGCAGGTCTTAAATTTATTTTATTATGAATACGCTTCTTTTTTTTTTTGTATGTGATTTAATACATAGTTCATAAACTCCCTCCCTCTCCAGACATCCTGTGGGCCACAACTTTAAAGGCATGCCTTTCCAGGAAATTCCAGTTCATTAGAGACAGCTCCCCATGTACTTAATAGAAGTTGGTAAAACAAGAGATCCGAAATGCCTGATGCCTCAGGAACACCACACTTTTGGCCATGCTGTGCGGATTTTTTATGTGGATTCTTTGCCACGGCCAGGAGATTCTTGCGCGCTGAAACAGACTTTAATTTAAACCAGGTGTCTGCTTTGGTTTTGAAGAGAGAGAACTGAAAAGGAAAAAATGTCACTTTTTTGTACTTTTTTTTTCTTAAGTAAGAAAACAATACTATATTTGCTTACGGAATAGGGTAACACCTCGCAAAGAAAGGAATATTCTCCTACGTGGGCCAAATCAATGAAATGCCACACTGTTTTGTTGTTAGCGCCCACGGCGGCTGAGCACAAACTGTTAATTTCAAGAGTTTGCATATCAGCAGAAGAATTTTGTTTTTAAGTGTTTTTAGACTAGTTACCATGAAGTTCAGCATTCCAAATTTTTTTAAGTGTGACTCCGGATTTTCTTTCCCTCTCCCCCCTCCAGTGGTTTATTACCCACTTCCAAAATCTTAGGCTCTGCATGTAAAGTTGTGACTGAGCAGAATTATTATGGGGCTGTCTTCTGCACAGGGCTATGGGGGTTGTCCATATACCACTAGGGAAGTGACTGGCTGAAGCAGGGCCAGTCTGGCCGCAGACCATACAGGGAAATTTCTCGGTGGTCCAATAACCAGGACCCATTCAAACCCTCCTTACTGCTGACGGCCAGTTATATATTGAACTAATGCTCTAAGTGGTAAGTAACGCTGGGCGCATCAGGTACTCATGTACCTGGCCGGCGGCAACCGATGCCTTCCTGAATTCAATTGTATGGCTGTCCTTAGGTTCCTAGTCTGCCCCTGGGCTGAAGTATACAGCTAAGTCACTGCTGCAGTCCGTAAACTAAAATGGGATGTGAGGACCAAAGCTGCAGTGCTGAGAATGGCGGAAGTGAGTGGCGAGTATATATTCTTTTATGATTTCATCACATTTGGGAGTCCTTGGAGAGTTCTCCCATAACTCACACAACTCCGTTAAATCTTACGGGCAAAGGGGAGGAGGTAACGGTTACCACATCTCTTGCTCGGCCAATCACAGCAATAACAATTCTTTCAGGCTTACTCTGTACCAGCTAGCTATCACTAATGTACTCAGAGTACTCCCCTTCTCTTGCCTGGCCCAATCTGCAGTACAGTACCCAGTATATGTGCTTTGCCTTTCATGATTGTGCACCAAACCTCATTGACTTGTCAGGCAGAGGACTAACATCAGAACACCCGCTGGTCTCATCCCAAGTGAATAACAAGACGTGTGAGCAGATGAGCAGCCTGAGTGGTGCCCCTTTATTTCAAATGGGTAGAACAGTGGCTCAGTGGTTAGCACTGGTGCCTTGCAGCGCTTGGGTCCTAGGTTCAAATCTAACCAAGGACAACATGCATGTTCTTCCCGTGTTTGTGTGGGTTTCCTCCGGGTACTCTGGTTTTCTCCCACAATCCAAAGACATACTGATAGGGAACCTAGATTGTGAGCCCCATTGGGGACATGATGCTTGATGCTAATGTCTGTAATGCACTGCGGAATATAGTAGTGCTATATAAGTTCATAAAATAAAAAAATACCAATATAGCATCTAGGGGCCTATCTCCCCTGGTCTTGAGCTCCAATCGTATAGGGAATGGGGCTCCCCTGCACCTTTGTGCTTCCATGTGGTATGGTTGGTCCAATGCCTTTCTGAACATGTCATCTGTGGTGCATGCTCTCCAAATGCTATGTTCACCTACAGTCTTGGATAACAGACACGAAGCAATGCCCCCTCACAAAAAAATACAATAAAGTAGACAATGTTCATATCAAGCCCGGTAATCTACTAAAACCATACATGACCGACTGGATGATCGGACAAAGAATACCTACCGTTCACAGGCTTTGTGCACATTATGTCTAAGAATTGTGTTGGAAGATTTCCCGGGAAATGTCACTCATTGTGTCCCATTGTAAATAAACCACTTTTTCGGTGACCATCTATATAGGAAAGCATAACCTGCAAAACTTTTCTGTATAGTTGAAAAAACATATACTGGAGCATACTGTCCTGATGAAGGCCAAATGGTCCTCCACTGGTTAAATAAAGGCCTATGGATATAGTTAAGATATATGCTGGGAGCCTTTCCTAGCACATATGCTAAACGTAGGGTTCTGGCACAATGTTACAGAGCCCTACTTACATGGCTTCCCAAATGTGAAGATCTAAGCATTGCTTTATGTCTACTTCCTTCAGATCATGGTGCAGCCAGCAATGGCATGGAGAGTTGTCATGATCCGCCCTTCTCCTCTTATTTATACAAAGGAGAAGGGCGTAATTGAATCACTCACTGTTCGTTTCAAATGTACAAACAACAGGATAACATTCTGCACGCCATGAGGATAAAAGAATGCAGGCTTTATTGTAGATTCATTTAAAAAGGAAGGATATTCTTAACATATCCATTATATGGTAAAATTATATCATTTCTACTTTATATAAGAGTGCAGGCATGCAGAGGAAGGCTTTGATACAATGATAAGCTGTGTGTGATGAGTGCAAAATCTACAGGTTATCATATGAGATGTAGCTTCACACTGCTACCCCCAGCCTCCTGAAGGTAAGAGCTGAAGTGAGAAACCTATCATAAGCAAAAGGCAGGGGGAAGCAGTGTGAAGCTGAATCATCTAGGAATACACTGAGACTCTGTGTGATTTCCAAGTCACTGGTCCCTCACTTGCTGCACTTAGATAGGACCCACAGGAGAGCACTGATCCTTCACTTGCTGCACTTAGATAGGACCCACAGGAGAGCACTGATCCCTCACTTGCTGCACTTAGATAGGACTCACAGGAGAGCACTGATCCCTCACTTTCTGCACTTAGATAGGACCCACAGGAGAGCAGGCGCAGTGTGATGAGACTGTGATGAAACTGCCACCTCAACTCTTCAAAGCCAGAGACATACTGCCAATGCTGACTGTCTTAGGGGAACCATATCAGAGGGGAAGAAGGGTCCAAGATTGGGTTCCGGCCTGTTTCTGGCATTAGTGGCAGCATTTGGCCAGACAAATGCCAGAAAAAGGCTGGATCCCAATACAGTCAATGAGGTCTAGCGGTGCTCTGGCCCTTATGGCTATGCTGGATACGATGATCTCCGGCAGACCACTCCTCTGCCAGAACAGCCTGCTGGAAGATTTTAACCCTAGTGTAAAACTAACCTTACTCTTTTAGTCAAGTTTAAAGAGGTTTTCAGGTTTTTAGCAACATCTTTTAAAATAATCTTTTATGAAAGTCGCTGTAATGTATTTCTTTTACATTTATTGCTCCTAGCTTTTCTTTGGGGCATGTCCCATGGACCATGTCCATGCAGCTCTCTCTTATTGTCATGGGTAGTACGGGGAAGGAAAGACAACCAAAGGGAACAATAACAAAACAACTACAGACTAGGCCCCAAGCCTAGGGAATAAAGAGGTCACCTCCTAGCAAACCCTGACTCTCTCCCTAAGCTGCTAACCACATGTGCAAGTCTCAAAGGTAGAAATACACATGCACGGGAACCTAAGACTGCTGACATACTGCACCAAACCCTCAGCTTAGGTAACAGGGAAAGAGGCAACCAGTTCCTTCCAACCTGAAGGAGCCAGTGTCTCCCTGAGGCCTAGTCAGGACAGACACAACAAGAAAAGGGAAAGGACTTAGCTTGAGAAGCAACTGGAACAGGAGAATCACCACACAAGCAGAGCACTCCTCAGAAGAACTATTAGCCGCAGGGAAACCAGTGAAAGCGGAACATATAAAGGGGCCATCTGACTGATAATGAGCAACACCTGCGAAGGGGTGGAAACCTGTCAGCAACAATGAAAATAATAGAGATCTGTCAGATCGACTTCTAAGTCTTCAGTCTATCTGAACTACTAAGATCTCTCCCAGAGCCGGCGGTGACACTTATTTCCTGTGATGTTATGTCCATGGTCGGCACAGTGATCGGGGTCGGGGTGGGAGGAGCTATAAACCAGTTAGAGGATGTAAGGGGCTGGTGCTTGAACTGTGGCCTGTCGCTGTAGTTGGATACAGCGACAGGCAAAGCTGCATACAGCATAGAAACAAACCAAGAAGTTTTACATAGTGCCAATGGGTCAGGAGAATCTGAATTGACAAAAAAAGAGGCTTGGTAGAGGACTAACTCACAGATCCCCTCCATTGCACAGGTCTCCATGACGTATCAGTGTAAAATTATGTCAGTTCTCTCCCTATAGAAAAAGTTAAAGGGGTTTTCTAGGATTTTCAGTTGAAGGGCTTTCACTGGGACACACCGTGATTAGCAAAAACAAGAGGCCATTCATTCTCTCTATGAGTTAGGCTGTGCCAGGTTTTGTCACCCCAATGCTCCAAGGAGAGACCATGAATTGAAGTTTTCCAGATGACCACTTTAGCATCTATTATAGTATGCTATGCCAATACGTCGGCTATGAAATTTTGCCAGTTCCTCCAGGTTTTTTTGATTTTTTAGTCAAAATAATTGTGAACATGATTATGAGGGGGGGCATCTTGCCTAAGCTGTTCTTAACAGCATTTAGAAAGCATTAAGGAAATTGCTTTATGGCAGCCCTATGGTCCATAGACACAGTGGTCAGGAGGGGACCTCACTGACTTCTATGGGAGAGTTTTCTAGGAGGTGCTCTGTGACCTGTCACAAGGAGAGAATAGACAATTACCTATTGTGAATGGTGGATCCTGATTAGAATCACAGATAAGCAGATAACTTCAGTAAAGTGATCTGTACAGACCAAGAAGTGGCTCCTAATATTAAGCTTAGTGGCCAGTGCAAAAACTACTGTATTTTATGCTTTTTGTTTAAACACAGATATTGACATGGAAAATTAAAAATCTCATCAAAAAGTATTTAAAAATATGTTAAACATAAAAATGTGATAATTTTCTGATGACACATTCCCTTTAAACTGACAGCCTGTGTACAGCCATAGTTCTCCATGCCTTGTTTCCTTGGAAGGGCGTCCTGAGCAAGGAAGCCCCTTCTAGTGGACAGAACGGAGACGCTCAGGCTGTCTTTTTATTCCAAGGACGGCGATTATCTGAATGACCACTATGTGACACCACATTTCAGCAGCTGCTTCGATACATCATCAAAGCGATCAGCTGATCACTCCGGGGCTGAATTTTAAAAACAAAACAAAAATAATATCAACTTCACCAAAAATATTGTAGCAGATCTTTACGGAGTGCATATGCTAATCTAGACAATGCACGGTTAACGTTAATGTCAATGCCATCTGCTGAGGTTTCACAAAAGACAACCGAGCCGTTACTTGAGAGTTTCCATAAATCCTGTTATTTTTCTTTCAATCTCTTCAGGTGTTGTGGATCAGAACCACCAGGGCAGTCCTTTATCGGATTTGATTATCCTGCGCTCATAACTTTTGTACTTTCCAATATTTTAGAGGGTCAATGAGCGACGCTTATGGTTTATCATTACACATATTTACACTCTGAACACGTTAAGGACCTTGGACAAGAATGCTCGTCCTAGTGCCTGAAGTACCGGCCAGTTAGGACTCCTAACTGGCCGGTACTTCAGGCACTAAAACGAGCATTCTCATCCTAGGGTTAATGCGCTGCCCCACACGCGCTGCTGCGATCAGCAGCAGGGGCTCAGCTGATACTGACAGCCGGGCCCCTGCTGTATCTGCCAGCATTGGTGAAAACACCAATGCCGGCTGATTAACTCCCTGTATGCTGCGATCACACTGACCGCGGCATACAGGGGCTTTGCGGTAGCTTGTATATCCCTATCGGGTCCCCGTGCTGTGGTTATGGGGACCCGATGGTTGCTATGGGAGCCCTGATGCCTTGAACAGGGATCGGGACTGCCAGCTACGGAAGCCCAGGAGATCCAGCCTCAGAGCTTGGTCTCCTAGGCAACTGTTAGCGTCTTACAGTGTAAGACACTGACATAGAAACATAGACATAGAAACATAGAATGTGTCGGCAGGTAAGAACCATTTGGCCCAAATTTATTGTGCTGTATTGAAACAAGGATCAGACCCTAAAATGTTGAAGTCCCATAGTGGGATGAAAAATAAAGTGAAAAAAAGAAGTGAAAAAAATAAAGTTTTTAAAAAAAAAAGTAAAAGTTTCAAGTAAAAAAAAAAGCAGTTTTCCCAAAATAAAGTAAAAACAATTGTAAAAAATAGGGAAAAAAAGAAAAGCAGATATATTAGGTATCACTGCATCCGTATTGACCGTCTCTGTAAAAATATCACATGAACTAACCCCTCAGATGAACACCGTCCAAAACATAAAATAAAAACTGCGCTTGTCACCTTACATCACTAAAAGTGCAACACCAAGCGATCAAAAAGGCGTAAGCCCCCCAAAATAGTACCAATCTAACCGTCACCTCATCCCGCAAAAAATGAGTCCCTACCTAAGACAATATACCAAAAAATAAAAAAAAATATGGCTCTCAGACTATGGAGACACTAACACATGATTTTCTTTTGTTTCAAACATGCTTATATTGTGTTAAATGTAAAAAATAATAATAATAAGTAGACATATTAGGTATCTCCGCGTCCGTAACAACAACCTGCTCGACAAAAATACCACAAAAATAAAAATGGTGTAAAAAAAGGCATTTTTTTCACCTTATATCATAAAAAGCAAGCGATCAAAAAGTCATACACACTCCAAAATAGTGCCAATCAAACCATCATCTTATCCCGCAAAATTGATACCTTACATAAGACAATCGCTCATAAAATAAAGAACTATGGCTCTCAAACTATGGAGACACCAAAACTTGATTTTTTTTGTTTAAAAAATGATATCATTGTGTAAAACTTAAATAAAAAATAAAAAATATATATATATTAGGTATGGCCATGTTCATAACGACTTGCTCTATAAAAATATCACATGACCTAACCCCTCAGGTGAACACAGTCAAAAAAATTAAATAAAAACAATGTCAAAAAAGCCATTTTTTTGTCATCTTACATCACAAAATGTAATAGCAAGTGATCAAAAAGTAATACACACCCTAAAATTGTACCAATCAAACCGTCATCTCATCTCGCAAAAACTGAGATCCTAACTAAGACAGCTGCCTAAAAAACTAAAAAAACTATGGCACTCAGAATATGGAAACAGTAAAATATAATTATTTTTGTTTAAAAAATGCTGTTATTATGTTAAACGGAAATAAATTTTAAAAAGTATACATATTAGGTATCGCCGCATCCGAAAGAACCTGATGTATAAGAATATCACATGGACTAACCCCTCAGGTGAACAACGTAAATTTTTTTTAAAATAAAAACGGTGTCAAAAAAGCCATTTTTTGTCACCTTACATCACAAAAAGTGTAAAACCAAGCGATCAAAAAGTCATATGCACCAGAAAATAGTACCAATCAAACCGTCATCTAATACAAAAAAAAAGTTAGCCCCTACATAAGACAGCCGCCCCCAAAAATGCTTTATTATGTAAAACTGAAACAAACAGTCATATTTGGTATTGTCGTGTCTGTAACAACCTGCTCTATAAAAATACCACCTGATCTAACCTGTAAGATGAACATTGTAAATAGAAAAAAATAAAAACTGTGCCAAAACAGCTATTCTTTGTAGCCTTGTCTCACAAAAAGTGTAACATAGGGCAACCAAAAATCATATGCACCCTAAAATAGTACCAACAAAACTGCCACCTTATCCTGTAGTTTCCAAAATGGGGTCTTTTTTTGGAGTTTCTACTCTAGGGGTGCATCAGGGGGTCTTTAAATGTGACATGGCAGCTTAAAATGATCCCAGTGAAATCTGCCTTCCAAAAACCATATGGGTTCCTTTCCTTCTGCGCAATGCCGTGTGTCCGTACAGCAGTTTACGACCACATATGGGGTGCTTCTGTAAATGACAGAATCAGGGTAATAATTATTGAGTTTTGTTTGGCTGCTAACCCTTGCTTTGTTAGTGGAAAATTTTTTATTAAAATAGAAAATCTGCCCAAAAAAGTGAAATTCTGAAATTGTATCTCCATATTCCTTTCATTCTTGTGGAACACCTAAAGGGTTAACAAAGTTTGTAAAATCAGTTTTTAATACCTTAAGGGGTGTAGTTTCTAAAATGGGGTCACTTTTTGGAGTTTCTACTCTAGGGGTGCATCAGAAGATCTTCAAATGTGACATGGCAGCTTAAAATTATCCCAGTGAAATCTGCCTTCCTTTTTGGGTGGTTTCTATTATGTAAGCCTGACAAAGTGACTTCAGACCTGAACTGGTCCTTAAAAAGTGGGTTTTGGAAATTTTCTGAAAAATTTCAAGATTTGCTTCTAAACTAAATGGCATTCACAAAAGAGTTCTATTATAAAAGTAGAGAAATTGAAATTTGAAAATTTGAAATTTTTTCTAAATTTTTGGTAAATGTTGTATTTTTTTTAACTCAATTTTACCACTGTCGTGAAGTACAATATGTCAACGAGAAAACAATCTCAGAATGGCCTGGATAAATAAAAGCGTTTTAAAGTTATTACCACAAAAAGTGACACATGTCAGATTTGCTAAAAATGGCTGGGTCCTTAAGGGGTTAAAGAGCACCTATCAGCAGGATGAACCCTATTAAACCAGACATACAGCCTGGTAGGGTTGAACACCTGTAAAATGACACCTGTCTTGTGAAAATCAAGAAAATCAAGAATAAAAAAAATGACTTTTATCATTTATGCAATTTAGGGCTTAAGTGCACTGAGGGCGGTTCCTAGCAGCTCAGAGCACCTCAACTCCTCACCCTTTGGCCTCATGTACACGACTGTTGTTTGGGTCCGCATCCGAGCCGCCGAAAACAGACGGCATCTGAGACTGAAGGGCTTCAAAAACAAAAACGTCTTCAAAGACCTTGTCTCCTTGAACGCCACAGAACTGCTTGTTTGGACTTTGCAGGAGAGCCCCAAACATGGGACATTCAAAGGTGGAAGAAAGTTTTATTCTCTGATGAGAAAAAATGTAACCTTGATGGTCCTGATGGTTTCCAAAGTTACTGGCATGACAAGCAGATCCCACCTGAGATGTTTTCTACGGGCCACAGTGGAGGGGGCGCCATAATGGTCTGGGGTGCTTTTTCCTTCAGTGGAACAATGGAGCTTCAGGAAGTGCAGGGGCTTCTTCCAGGAGAATAACATCACTCTTTTGGCCCATCCTGTGTGTTCCCCTGATCTAAATCCAATTGAGAACCTTTGGGGATGGATGGCAAGGGAAGTTTACAAAAATGGACAACAGTTCCAGACAGTAGATGGCCTTCCTGCGTCCGTCTTCACCACTTGGAGAAATGTTCCCACTCACCTCATGGAAACGCTTGCATCAAGCATGCCAAAACAAATTTTTGAAGTGATAGACAATAACAGCGGAGCTACTCATTACTGAGTTCATGTTTGGAAGTTGGATTTCTGTTTTGCGGGGGTTTAGTTTTTTGGGGGAGGTGTGGTCCTACACTTTTGATCAGCTGAAGAACAGCCTGTTTCAGTTTATTCGTTGTTTTCACTAAATTGAATGCTCAAAAAATGTTTTGTCTCACTCCCATTTCCTCTTGTTTCATGTTGAAGCTCTACTTGGAACCTTGTTAAGATCCAGCCATGCTAAATATGATTTTTTTTGCCATTTTTCAAGTGGTCTTAAACTTTTGATCAGGACTGTATATTAGAAGCTGAACGCTGAAGAACTTTTCATTTACACAGTGATCACCTGTTACTTCCTTAAATCCAGTTCTATGGAAAATATCAGTAATGCCTTGTAATATGACAGTAACGTGACAGTGACTGGGGACTCGGTGCTAACCCTCACAGCTGCCTCTGTGTAACTAAGGTCCACTGGGCTAGAAAACAGGGTTTGTAAGTGAACCAAAGGCTTAGGCGCCATCTCCAGAGAGTAGGGATCATGGGGCGGATTAGCAATGCGGATTCTGCACTTGCAGGTGACACACATCTATTTAGAAGTAATAATGCACTCACCAGACTTCAGAAGAATGAATATTCACAAAATATTAGTAAGGCCACAGGTTAAATATGCAAATTTTGGTAACCATATTAAAATGAAAAAATCTCCCTGGGGGAGAAGAAAAGGGCACGAGGCAGAAAAGTGAAGATTTGCCTCCTCATTTCTTCTCGTTATCTCTTGTATCTATCTTAAACTACGTGCACATGACAGTGAAAAAAAAAAACGCTATTAAAAACAGACTCACTGGCAGTTTTTCATAGCTATTTTCTGTCCGTCTGTCCATTTTTAATGGCCGTTTTGCATCTGTTAAAAATGGCTGAATTTCATTGGCTTTTTAAATAAAATTCCAACCTCTGCAGTGACCTCGGCATATATAATGTCCCCCCTGGTGGCCCCCAGCAGTAATAATGACCGCTATAATGGCCCCCAGCAGTAATAATGACTGCTATAATGGCCACCAGCAGTAATAGTGTCCCCCATAGTGGCCCCTAGCAGTAATAATGTCTAGTATAATGGCCGCCAGCAGTGATAATGTCCCCCATAGTGACCCCCAGCAGTGATAATGTCCCCCATAGTGGCCCCCAGCAGTAATAATGTCCCCTATAATGGCCACCAGCAGTAATAATGTCCACCATAGTGGCCCTCAGCTGTAATAATGTCCCCTATAATGGTCACCAGCAGTAATAATGTCCCCCCATAGTGGCCCCCAGCAGTGATAATGTCCCCCATAGTGGCCCCCAGCAGTAATAATGTCCCCTATAATGGCCACCAGCAGTAATAATGTCTCCCATAGTGGCCCCCAGCAGTAACAATGTCCCCCATAGTGGCCCCCAGCAGTAATAATGTCCCCCATATTGGCCCCCAGCAGTAATAATGTCCCCCATAGTGTCCCCCGCTTGGTAGGTGGGCACAGATGTGTTTTGATCAAAATATATGGACTAAGTGTCTCAGATATTATCATATCAGAATGAGGACTTTGTCCATATATAGTGCTTGCATCTACTTTACTAAGTGCATTATTATCTTATTTCTGTGGTTTTCTTCAATAATATGGCCAGGGACATCCGCAAATTTGTATCATATCGTGCAGGATGTTTTTATCTTAGTTTTTTCTGTGGATTTTTTTGTCTATGTAGTATTTGCTTGAGGTAGTGGCACCTTCAAGTGTGAATGCGCACCTAATATCTTGGGAGTAGCATTCCTCTGCACTTTTGACCTTCCTATCAAATAGAGCGCCTTGATTACGTGGCACATATAGGTGTGCTTGCTCCTCCCCCCATTGGTTGCTTGATGCACATGGAGGTGACTAGGGGCAGCACACCATATGTGCGGCGTCTGCGCTCCTGAACATAGAAGCCCAATGGCTTAGGTAGGTTTAGCGTAGGACCCGTCTGACCTGAGACCACCTTGGCGTTCGGTAGGCGGGCTCAGATGTGTTTTAATCTAAATATATTGGCTAAGTGTCTCAGATATTATCATATCAGAGTGAGGACTTTGTCCATATATAGTGCTTGCATCTACTTTACTAAGTGCATTATTATCTTATTTCTGTGATTTTCTTCAATAATGTGGCCAGGGACATCCGCACAATTATATATCATACTGTGCAGGGTGTTTTTCTGTGATTTTTTCTATTAATAATGTCCCCCATAGTGGCCCTCAGCAGTAATAATGTCCTTCATGGTGGCCTCCAGCAGTAATAATGTCCCATATAATGCCCCCCAGCAGTAAGAATGTCCCCCAGCCGTAATAATGTCCCCCCAGCAGTAATAATGTCCCCTATAATGTGCCCCCAGCAGTAATAGAGTCCACCATAATTGCCCCCAGAAGTAATCACGACCCCCAGCACTAATAATGTCCCCCATAATGGCCCCAGCAGTAATAATTCCCCCCATAGTGTCCCCCAGCATTAATAATGTCCCCCATAGTGGCCTCCAGCCGTAATAATGTCCCCTATAATGGCCCCCCGCCTGTAATAATGTCCCCTATAATGGCCCCCCAGCAGTAATAATGTCCCCCATAATTGCCCCCAGAAGTAATCATGGCCCCCAGCACTAATAATGTCCCACATAATGGCCCAAGCACAAATAATGTCCCCCATAATAGCCCCAGCACTAATAATGTCCTTCATAGTGGTCCTCAGCAGTAATAATGCCCCCCATAGTGGTTTCAGCGATAATATTTACCCCCATAGTGGCTCTAGTGCTAATAATATCCCCCATAGTGGCCCTAGCAGTAATAATACCCCCCATAGTGGCTCTAGCAGTAATAATATCCCCCATAGTGGCCCTAGTGGTAATAATATCCCCCATAGTGGTGCTCAACTATCATGATTCTTTATAGAAAAAAAAATGAAAAAATCACTCCCCTCATCCATTTGCACACGTAGAGGCAGTAGTTCCTCTCTTGATTGTAAAAGACCTGCAAAACGACCTGCATTAAGCGTGATGACATAACTGTGTGCTTCCACCTGATCGAGTGGTGACATCATCACGCTGAGCGAAGGTCCTTTGGCAGGTCCTGCTCAATCAAGAGTGGAACAACTGCCCCATAGACTGCAAAGGTTCTGGAAAAAAAATAGGGGGCCATTTTTCACTGATATGTGTATGTATCCTTACTTGTTTCAGATCTTCACACACAGTTAAAGGGGTTGTGCAGGAATATAAAACTATCTAAAATAATTATGTTTGCATTAAACCAGTCATTTACTAATAATTGTTTTAAATGGGTTGTCCCACCAAAAATATTCTGCAGTTTTCAAACCAGCACCTGGATCTGAATACTTTTGTAATCTTGTAAAATTTTGTATAGCTACTAAGCTATTCCATAAAATGTATCCGTATAGTGCCACCTGCTGTTTGTTTTTCTCTTATTTCTTTGTCCATCTCTCTGAGTTGGACGCACATGCTCAGTTCCATCCTTCCACTGCCCCTCTGGGAGATCTCTGGATCCATGTGAGGTACAGGGCCATGTACTATATGATGTCTAATCTTCCAACCTGCGATCTCGAGAAAGTGACTGTCCAAGGTTCATTGATGCGGTGTAGCTTTCTGTTGATCATGTGACTTCCTTCACTGATTGCCCCACCCCCTTAGATGGAGGGTGCCAGTCTCAGTAAGTGAGCCACAAGTTCGGCCTTCAATGATGCTTGCAGCCTCCCCCACTAGTTGCTCTGCCCCTTAGATGGAGTAAGCCCCTAGTTTCCTCGGCGCACATGCACATAATTCCCTGAGCGCTGCCCTGCTGGTCTCAATAAAGCGCTCGCTGAGACTGGCATTCTCTGTCTGGGGGGTCAGGGCAATCAGCAAGGGAGGTCACATGATCAGCAGATGGAACCTCATGTCACATGACGTAGGTCAGAAAGGGGAAACGGAGCCCAGACTGTAAAAATGCAAAAGGTTGTAAAATCTTTGCGCAAGTGAATGCAAAAAGTCGCAAAAGCCCTATTTTGAAGCTGGAATTCTGGAGTGAAGGCATGATAGATCAGGGCCAATATTCATTTTAATTTTTGGCTGTTTTTCCGTGTCATTTTGGCAGTATTATGCCATCGAAAATGACATACAAAATATAGTCTGTATTGGTCCGAACATATGATAAGATCTCCTATATACAGGTCCTTCTAAAAAAATTTTGCATATTGTGATAAAGTTCATTATTTTCTGCAATGTACTGATAAACATTAGACTTTCATATATTTTAGATTCATTACACACAACTGAAGTAGTTCAAGCCTTTTATTGTTTTAATATTGATGATTTTGGCATACAGCTCATGAAAACCCAAAATTCCTATCTCAAAAAATTAGCATATCATGAAAAGGTTCTCTAAACGAGCTATTAACCTAATCATCTGAATCAACTAATTAACTCTAAACACCTGCAAAAGATTCCTGAGGCTTTTAAAAACTCCCAGCCTGGTTCATTACTCAAAACCGCAATCATGGGTAAGACTGCCGACCTGACTGCTGTCCAGAAGGCCATCATTGACACCCTCAAGCAAGAGGGTAAGACACAGAAAGAAATTTCTGACGAAAAGGCTGTTCCCAGAGTGCTGTATGAAGGCACCTCAGTGGGAAGTCTGTGGGAAGGAAAAAGTGTGGCAGAAAACGCTGCACAACGAGAAGAGGTGACCGGACCCTGAGGAAGATTGTGGAGAAGGACCGATTCCAGAACTTGGGGACCTGCGGAAGCAGTGGACTGAGTCTGGAGTAGAAACATCCAGAGCCACCGTGTACAGGCGTGTGCAGGAAATGGGCTACAGGTGCCGCATTCCCCAGGTCAAGCCACTTTTGAACCAGAAACAGCGGCAGAAGCGCCTGACCTGGGCTACAGAGAAGCAGCACTGGACTGTTGCATGTCATTCGGAAATCAAGGTGCCAGAGTCTGGAGGAAGACTGGGGAGAGGGAAATGCCAAAATGCCTGAAGTCCAGTGTCAAGTACCCACAGTCAGGGATGGTCTGGGGTGCCATGTCAGCTGCTGGTGTTGGTCCACTGTGTTTTATCAAGGGCAGGGTCAATGCAGCTAGCTATCAGGAGATTTTGGAGCACTTCATGCTTCCATCTGCTGAAAAGCTTTATGGAGATGAAGATTTCATGTTTCAGCACGACCTGGCACCTGCTCACAGTGCCAAAACCACTGGTAAATGGTTTACTGACCATGGTATTACTGTGCTCAATTGGCCTGCCAACTCTCCTGACCTGAACCCCATAGAGAATCTGTGGGATATTGGGAAGAGAAAGTTGAGAGACGCAAGACCCAACACTCTGGATGAGCTTAAGGCCGCTATCGAAGCCTCCTGGGCCTCCATAACACCTCAGCAGTGCCACAGGCTGATTGCCTCCATGCCACGCCGCATTGAAGCAGTCATTTCTGCAAAAGGATTCGCGACCAAGTATTGAGTGCAGAACTGAACATAATTATTTGAAGGTTGACTTTTTTTGTATTAAAAACACTTTTCTTTTATTGGTCGGATGAAATATGCTAATTTTTTTCATGAGCTGTATGCCAAAATCATCAATATTAAAACAATAAAAGGCTTGAACTACTTCAGTTGTGTGTAATGAATCTAAAATATATGAAAGTCTAATGTTTATCAGTACATTACAGAAAATAATGAACTTTATCACAATATGCTAATTTTTTTAGAAGGACCTGTAGATAGGTAATCCATTGTCAGTTTACTGCTGCTGTGAAGGGAAGATATCTGCAAGGTAATCCTCATGATGACAGTGGATGTAGAATTGGGATAAGAGTATAACAGCCCTATAAACTTCTTGACAGGTCTAGATAAAGATGTCCACAGAAGAGCATTCTATTTATCAGTGAAATGAGTGGTGCTTTATTTAAAAAATGAAAATCAGACATCATATAGTACATGACAATCCCTTTATAACAAAGCTAGAACCAGCCCTGTACCTCCACATTCATTGCTCCAATTTCTCTGCTAGATTCTCTTCAGCCAGGCAGCTCAGGGGGCATGTCCTTTCTGCTGCAGCTCGCTCCCTGTAACTGTCACAGCATCTAGCAGAACAAATTGCTTGTGGAAGATGAAGAGTTAAACCGAGCATGTTTGAAAAGCTCAGACAGGTGGACAAGAGATAAGGAAAAGAGCAGGTGGCGCTATACAAATATATTTTATTGAATAGCTCAGCGGCTATGCTAAATTAATTACATGCAATCACAAAAGTATTCAGATCCAGGTGCTGGTTTGAAAACTGTAGGATATGTTTTGTGACACAATCGCTTTACGTCACTACAGGTCTGTCTCTGGTTGGTGTGATAGCCGGATAATTTGAGACAGTCTGCTGCGCTAAAACGCCAAAAGTTCAAGAGCCAAGACATGAAAGGAAGTAGAATATATGGAGTGACTTAAAAAATTATATGCAGAAAACTATCCGTTTTAAAAAAAATATTTTTAATTCACATGTAGGATGTTAAGATGCGATAAAATAATCTGATGGAATTGTCCATTT
Organism: Bufo gargarizans; assembly: GCF_014858855.1. NCBI lineage: Eukaryota > Metazoa > Chordata > Amphibia > Anura > Bufonidae > Bufo > Bufo gargarizans. Next base: position 61,497,509 of record NC_058085.1, on the reverse strand, counting down.
AACCCCTTAGTGACCACACACATTTTTTTAAAAATCGCATTCCAAAAGCTATAACTTTTTTGTTTTTTCATCAATGTACTTTTATGAGGTCTTATTTTTTGCAGGACAAGTTCTAGATTTTAATCCACCATTTTGGGTACATGTAATGATTGATTAAAGCAAGCTGTTTAGCTAAAACCCTCTGTTTACGTCAGTAAAAAGGCGTGAAAAAAGATAGTATAAAGAATGAAAAAAACATTTCAGGGGACATTTATTAAGGACGATGATTGACTTGCTGCCAACAGCCGTGCGACATGATTATAATTCGGCAGCTCCCTTGCTGGCGTAGTTTAAGGCCATTTTCCACGCCATAAGCTTGCGTGGAAAATGATGAATGAGACGGGATGGCCGGCCCGCCCTCTTCCCCGCTCAACCCCTCCGTTTCTCAATAGTAAACAAACAATAAAAAAAAAAACATCATAGGCACTGCCACGTCCCAAAACTCCTGTACTATTAAAATATTGACATATTTATCCCGTACGGTGAGCGCCTTCACATATAAGTTACTTTTCGTGGGGTGGGGGTGCACAGCTCTGCATTCTGAAAACCATTATGACAAAATCCTATTTTAAAAAGGAGCATTAATGGTGTAATCCGAACATAATGATGACAATAACAGCACTTACCCTGCGATAACTATGAAAAAATCTAAACGATTCCAGGTGTCTCCCAAATAGCATTTCTGTCCAAATATTCCCAGAGCAAACATTTTGATAATCATCTCCACAGCAAAAAATGCAAAAATGAAGTCGTCAAATCCCTGCATTAAAAGAAGAAAATCATTAAGAAAGAAACATAAAAACACTATAAAAGCTAATAAGTACAAATGAACAAATTGGAATAAAAAGCACTTTCCCTAAAATAAAGACACAACAACAAAAACAACATAGAAATATCTGCCTTCTTCGGCTAGTTTAAATTGTGTCCAACCAGGGGCCACCAATGTGGATGATATTGTTTTCCAGGGATGTATATACAGTATATCAGTCCCTACAAGGAATCTGTCACCACACAGCTTGCTATGAAATCATCTTACATGTCAGATGTGCTCTTGTCAAGACATTCTAATGGTGTTGGTCCTGTTTCCATTGGTGGCCCCATTTTGTAGAAACTAGGCTTTTTATTTTATGCTAATTAACCCCTGGGTGCAACGGGGGTGGTGCCGTTGCTCTAGAGGCTCCTCTGTTTTTCCTTCCTAGCCGCTTTCCCACCACTTTGACTAACAGGGCCATGCAGTGAAGACTCACACCTGGTCCTGAAGTCTTGCAGTTGCTCTTTTGCTTCACTTTTTGGCGCGGTACAGTACAGATGCTCACCGTTTGATGGATCCTATACTGTGCCTGAGTCGAACAGTGAAGCGAACTAGCAATCGCGAGACTTCTGGAGACTTCAGGGACAGAGGTGAGCACGTCTTCACTGCCCGGCCCTGCCATTTAAAGTGAGGGCATAGCCAGGAAGGAGAAGGAGTAGAACCTCAGGTGAAATGAGGTGCAACTGCATCGTCCTCATTGCACCCAAAACTAAACTAAAAAGCCTAATATCTCCACAAAGGGGCAATGGATGGAAATAGGACCAACACCTCCTGTTCTGGGGCGTATAGTATGTTAGAAAATGTGTTAGCTAGACCAGTAAAGGCTCCCATACACACTAGTCTACTCTCGCCCAAACTGGTACCAGCCAACAATCTAAAGTCTAACGCTCCAAGGCTTGGGCACTCTGAATTTCAACGTCCAATCCTTTTGTTCTCCGAGGAGATTGGCCACCATGGAATGGTAATGGATACCACATACACTCCTGGCAGGACCAAGCACGTATCTATTGTATGTGAGGAAGTTGGGAGGTTGCAAGATCCTCTGAAAAATCGTAGCTGAATACTTTTTTATGCAGTTGAAAAATGTTATGTTGTCGTTACGTTTGGTCTATGTGCTGGAAGCAGAAAGGCAATATGGTTTAAAAAATGGTAAAGATACATGAACAACAATAAAGAAGACTACACGGTTTAGCTGTGAACCAATGCCTTCCTTGGGTCATAATGGCCTGAGGAAGACACTGGTTTGGCTCCAAAATGCGTAGTCATCCTTTTTTTTACTGTTTCCTCTGGAAAACCTATAGAAGCATTTTTAACTTTAAGGACTGGGTCACACTGAGACTTTAAAATATATAATTGGCTTCACATATCCCCGAGATGACTGCCTCGAGATCATCTGCTTTGGAAAAAGAAAAAAAAAAAAAAACATTTTACGATACTCTGTTGGGAGTTGATTATGCTATATATGTCTCTATGTGGCCACCCAGTGGTTGAGATGTGAACTGCATCCTGTTGGGGGTTTTCCACCATGTCAAGAGAATGTATTTGAAATTTGCATAATGAGAAATTGGAGTCCTTAATGAAATTCATGGAAAGGTAAAGTTGGACACCTTTGTCTTTAAGGTCTGGGCTACACTGCAACTTTATGTAACGCGACTGATTGATTTTAACTATCTCAACCACTGGGTGGCCATATAGAGACATATATAGCATAATCAACTCCCAACAGAGTCTCGTAAAATGTTCTTTTTTTTTCTTTTTCCAAAGCAGATGATTAGTCATCGGGATATGTCTCGGGATATGTGAAGCCAACAGGAAAGGTAAGGAAAGACACATCTGTACAGTCCATTAAGATTTGCTGTTCAATAAATAATTTGGTAGAAAAAATAAAATAAAACACATGCCCAATAATATCAGAAAGAAAATAAAGATCTAGATCTGATCAGATCCAGCTCTGCGGTCTACTATTTGGGCCAGCAGCACATCCTTGAATGAAATATGGCAAAAATCACCTTCTTCTTGCCCATAGCAACAAGTCAGCTTTTATTTCTGCCAATAATGATATCTTACGCGATTTTGCATTGAGGTATTTTTAGAAGTTGTAGTCAGTGCTCCTCTGCTCCTACTGCAGTGTCCTGAAATGACAGAGGTGTGCTTTGTATGCAGTTCTGGTCCACGGTACTTCAGAGCTGACAGCAGAGAAGCATGGTGACAGGGCCATTGTCGTGTATTACTACAGGTAGCGGACTGGGTATGAATTCCACTAGTCAGACTTTATGGTATGCTCCAAGGTGTCCTCATTTGTTAGATGTGCAGTAAATTGCAGAAGTGAGTACCGGTATTTTGACTACATATTTGTGTGCATTTTGAGGAGATAAGGGTGATGTCACCCTATAATTCCTACTGTAATTCCTTTGAGTGCTATAGAAGAGGAGAGGCTTAGAAAATTTTGCATTGGAGTGAGGTTAATTTGACCTGGTGAAACCCCACCATGAGCTCCTTAGCAGACTCAGGCTGCATCAATAACACTATCTCAATAAGGCCTCATGCACACGACTGTGTCTGTATGCCGGTCCGCAAACGGTGCCCCAGTCTACTTGTGTTTCCCCGTCTTTTGCCAACTTGGACCCACCTACAACATGGGTCCTCTTTAGGTTTTTTTCCAAAGCCACTTTAACTGCCAGTCGGCCCCTGCCCATCACTAAAAATGACTATCCTTTTTCACAATAAGACTAGAATAAGAATAGGACATGTTCTATAATTTGCGGACAACAAATGGAACACATCATGTTTTTTTTTGTAGACCTATAGAAATGAATGGGTCCATGTGCAATCCGCAAAAAATGCGGATCGGACACAGATGCAAAATATGGTCGTAGCGCATGAGGTCAAACTGTGCCACTGATTCCTAATAATGTATGTGACTGACGTAGTAGGGGTTTCCATACTCACGTTAGTAAATTATATTGACAGAACTTGCTGCCCATTTTATTCACCTTGTCTAGACCTAAAGGTATCTACACCAACATAGAAGAGGATTCTTTACAGGTAAGAGCAGTGAGACTGTGGAACTCTCTGCCTGAGGAGGTGGTGATGGTGGGTTCACTAAAAGATTTCAAGAGGGGCCTGGATGTATTTTGTAAATGTAAGAAAAAGGGGCGGACTGGCCATAGACCCTATAGGAAAAATTCCCTGTGTACCCAAGCCCAAGGGCTGCCTGAGCCCTCCTCATGGCCACCAGCCGGGTACATAACAATCTAATGCTCTCAGCATTAATACTAGGAGTATCAGGTACTTATGCACCTGACCAATAGCTACAGGCGCCCTCCTGAACTGAACTGTGGACGTCTGAGGACAGTGATACAGTTGAATACTGTGGAGACTACGGAGTACTGTGGTGAGGGCATCAGTATTTTGTACTGCATTGTGCTATTTGGTTCTGCTGGGGTGGTACTTAATGCTGCACAACAGTATTGCAGGCTCCACCTACTTCCATTGTCCCTCCTTCTGGCAATTTACACCCACCTACAACATGGGGCCACTTGAAAAACCTGACTTGTTCAGCTTGGAAAAGAGACGCCATAGAGGTGGTCTCATTTACATGTATAAGCATATGTGTGGTCAGTACAAAGAACGAGCACAGGAATAAATCATCCCAAGGACTCTACGAAGAACCAGGGGACATTCATTATAAGGGGAAGAAAAGCAATTAAGACATCAATACAGGAAAGGGTTCAACGGGTTCTTTACAGTTAGAGCAGACAAACTATTGAATGCCCTACCTACTGGCTTCCGCTTTGACTTCCGTCTTATGGATTCTGTTATTTTCCGTTATAACATCCTTTATTTTCTGTTATAACCATGTTATAACGTAACGCCATAACGGAATCCAGAACGCTAAGTGTGAACCCACCCTTAAATAATTATTCCTGTTGGTTAAAGCGTTTTTCTGGGATTTTAACACTGATGACGTATCCACAGGATAGGTCATCAATATCAGATCGGTGGGGCTCCGACACCTGGCACCAATCAGCTGTTTGAAGAGAAGGCCACGCTCCATGCCAGCGCTGCCTTCCCATCGCAGCGGCAAGCAGGTGAAATTTCGGCTTGCAGTTACACCTGCTCACTGCTGTGATGTCGACGGCGAGCAGGTATACAATGAAGGGAAGGTAGCGGTTGCACAAGAGGAGCTTTCTCTTCAAACAGGTGATCGGCAGGGGTGCTGGGTGTCGGACCTCCCACCGATCTGATATTGATGACCTATCCTGGAAAACCCCTTTAAAGTTATCCCCTATCCTACTAGATTGGTGGGGGTCCCACTGCTGGGACCCCTACTGAGCACGAGAAAAGGGGCCCCGTACCCCCTCCAGCTTCCCTGAAATGACCGGAGCGGCCGGTTGCACATACGTGCAGCAGCTCCATTCATTTCTATGGGAGTTCCGGAGATAGCGGAGCGTTGTACTTGGCTATCTCTGGAACTCCCCTGAAATGAGCGGCCACTCTGGTCATTTCAAGGAAGCTGAGAGGGGAAAGGGGTCCACATTCTGGTTCTCCTAGTGCTGGGACGCCCACCGATCTAAAGGTTATCCCCTATCCTGTGGATACGTCTGTATGCCACTAGGTAATAATATTACCGCTTACCGTTACTACAGTTTTATTCTGATTACCAGATTTGGAGCCAAGAACACATTTCTTTCCCTAAGAAGAGAAAACTGGCGCCCATGGGGGATCAGCCATGCGGGAGAACAGGTTAAACTGGACGGACTTGTGTCTTTCTTCATCCTTACAAACTGTAGGTCACCTCTGTAGGTCCATGTATTCCTCATAGGCAACCCCTTCAGGCTTCAAGGATATTTACTTTAGTATATATTTTTTTCCGTTTCTTTTCTGATCTGCGCTTCGTTTACTTGAGGAACTAAAAATGATTGAAAACACATGCGGAGCAGATTTCTGGAGATAGTAACAGACTGGATCCATGAATAAATTAACACTCCGGCACAAACTTCACAAAACTCACACAATATCCCTGAGCAATGAACGTGCTTACCTGCAGTATTTTGCAGCGCTGGGAATCGCAGGCGACGTCTTCACATGGATGGAACATTCCCAAGGTGACACAGTTCAGGAGGATGACCAGCATACTGAAGCGTTCGAACCAGGTAGAGGACAGAAAAGTCAAGGACAACTTCCAGCAACACAAGAGACTGAATTACTCCTTAACCGGAGAAACTAATAATCTTACAGGGTTTTTTTCGTGGATCCACAGTCAAGATGTCAACTGCACATAAACTAAAGAGGATCTGATTTATTTATCCTATTAAAAGCATTGGCAAAGAGATAAATTCCAGCAAAACGCAGCAGAAATAGTACACTACCTACCTCCAGACTAATCTTCCACAGTGGTGCATCACTTGTATAGAAGCTTGAAAACTGAGGATGGTAAGAAATTCTCCTTTGGGGTACAGCAACACGATGTCTGAGTACCACGTGGCCATACGGGAAGCGGTGGGCTCTAATTAAACTAACGAGACCGCCCTGTTTAGTCGGCCTGTATTGTTAGAGGGCAGCAGACTTGTACATGTGAAACTGTCTGACCTGTTGGCAGCTTGAAGGCATCTGTGTTGGTCCCATGTTCATATGTGCCCACATTGCTGAGAAATATGAAGTTTTAATATATGCAAATGAGCCTCTGGGAGCAACGGGGGCGTTGCCATTACACCTAGAGGCTCTGCTCTCTCTGCAACAGCTGCGCCCTCTGCACTTTCATTGATAGGAAGTGTAAACATGATTAAACCTGACCCAGAGAGAGCAGAGCCTCTAGGTGTAACAGCAATGCCCTCATTGCTCCTAGAGGCTCATTTGCATATATACATAATTTTTCTCAGCAATGTGGGCACATATGGACATGGGACCAACACAGATGCCTTCAGCTGCCAACAGGTCTGCCAGTGTCATAGGTACAAATTTGCTGACAGATGCTCTTTAGGTACAAGTCTGCTGACAGATGCTCTTTAGGTACAAGTCTGCTGACAGATGCTCTTTAGGTACAAGTCTGCTGACAGATGCCCTTTAATCTCAAGGTGTGATTCCCCAATAAATAATGACTAAGTAGATCATACAGGTGGAGTAATACAACCGCGTTTTTTTTCCATCGCATTATACACTCTTTGTTTCTATGGTTATGACTAGTGTTGAGCGAGTCGAAGAGCACTGAAGTGGACTTTCATCCGAATTTCAGGATAAATTCTATTTATCGCAAAGCCAAATTTCCTCGTGTCTGGTGGTAGCGAATCGATTTAACCTGAAATAGTGAAAAAAAAAAAAAAAAAACATACTTACCTGCTCCATTTGCTCAAGATGGGCAGGCCGCTGCCATCTTGCTGAAATCCCGTGCACGGTGACGTATGACATCACCACCCCGGCCAGCGTGATGACATGTGAGATTTCGCACCAGATCTTCAAGCAAGATGACGGCTGGGCCGTCGCGAGGAAATAGAGTAGGTAAGTATGATTTTTATTTTATTTTACATCATGTTATGTATATCAGATGCCGCAATCATGTCTGAACGCGGCATCTGAGCGGTACAATGATGGTGGGGTGGTGCAATCACCGCTCCCTGTCATTGCATCCACTACTTACAAAGAAATACGCTTTGTGGTGAATTACTTATTTTTTTATAAAATTCGGCGAAGCAGATCATCTCTAGTTACGACCACCCTGTAATCCAGCAGCGGTGGACGTGCTTGCGCACTGTAGAAAAAAGCACTGGCCTCTCTGGTGTCCAGGACCGTGGAAGTGTGCATAGCCCGGCACTTTTTCCTGTAGTGTACAAGCACGACCAGGGTGGTCATAACCATGGAAATGAGCAGTGCAAAATGTGATGGAAAAATGGATGAAGCCTAGCAAAGGAGGCAATATGGACAATCACTATACATTAGTAAGTGCCTTGTATGAACTGTGTCTACATGACAAATGCCATTTGCTGAAGTGATACAACCCCTTCAATCTCCTCGTTTTCTTTGGTCCTATTTTGTCTCATATTACACTATATAGAGATCTGTGTATCCCTGGGGATCAGACATGTGTCTCCTCCTCCTTCTCACTCTCCTGAGTCTGACTGAAAGACAACTGGCTGGAGCAGGAGCCTCTTTGCTGTGCCTCGTCTGCAATAGCACAAATACCATTAGGCCTCACCCCTGTTGGGTAAGATCTGCCCCCTTTGTTGGAATGCTGAAGCCAGTTATTGGCTGCAGAGGAGCATGTGACTATGCCTATGCAGCTCGGGGACTGGAATATGGACACACCAGAGGACTGAAACGGCAGACAGCAGGTGAGTATGAATTTTCAGGAGGAGGAGGCTGCGAGCATTAGATAATAAGTAATGCTTTCCTTACTACTTAAAAAGAGACAGGTGAGTATCTGGCAACTTTTTAAATTGTCACTAACTTTCACTCCGATTTCTAAAAAATCAATAGTACTAATTATTCTAAGAAATTAGAAAAAAACAAAAACTTTCTCCTCATATCAGCTCTTTTCCTCACCTCTTTTTAAACTAACATTCACTCTGAATTCTCTGCTGTCAGCTCACAGACGGATCCAATTAAAGCTACTTATGCAAGTCTATGGAGAGGGGAAGGAGTGTGCTGCAGTGATCGAGACACCGACACAGTTGCTGGAGAAGCACTGTAAGTGTTATATTTCATCCCAAGTGCTTTATTCATATCATTGCTGCTCAGTACTTCCTTATAATGGCCTATATGATGTGTCTAAGTCATACTTATTGAGTGCAAGAGAGCAGAATCTCCATTTTTTTTTTCTTCATATGTCGCCTATGGGAGACGTCATAAAAGCTAGTCTCCATCCACCAGCTCAGGGAATACTGAGAATTAGACACAGGACCTTCAGATAGATGCAATATACAGTTCATATATTAGTGTTAATCCTCCTGTGAACACACATGGCAGCTCCTTCTGAAAAGTAATCTAAAGTGTATGGCAATCTAAATGGAATATCTGTACTACACAAGGGCTAACCTTTCATACCTGTCTCAGAAATACCGTATAGCACGTTCTCATTAGCATACTTTAATACGGTATTTGGAAAAGGTTGTTTTTGAAGCAAAACTTGTGCTTACATCAGCGTTACTCAAGGCTTCAAAATCTAACATTTTAACATGCAAATGAGTAAGAAATCAATGGAACATGCGAAACCTGAAAACGGGAGATTAAGTGACGGTTGTGGCATTCAAAACGTGCTCAGAACCCATGGAAGTTATTTAACACAACCCTTTTGCCTAGGAAGGTAGATGGGTATTCAGATCCAGCAGAAGCCATTGCATACATACAATCTGGGCATTCTATAGGAAATTTGGTCTCAACGCATTCTGGTCTGCACCAGGCAAATAAATAATTCTCTATTTTACACACTGGTAAAACGGGACAGGAGCGCTAAACTGGCCCAATGGCCCCCCTTTTACCCAATGGTGACCTCCAGAAGATGTCAGCAAGCAGAGTGTCCTGTATTAAAAGTATTTTCCAGGATTTTATAACTGATGACCTATCCTCTGGATAAGTCATCAGTATCTGGTCTGTGTGGGTTTCCGACACCCGGAACCCCCACCTATCAGCTGTTTGAGAAGGCACCGGTGCTCCTGTGAGTGCCTGCGCCTTCTCCCAGCTCACCAAGCACAGCGCCGTACATTGTATATTGGCTGTGTTTGGCATTGCACTCAGCGACTGTTTAGTCACTCGGCCTAGGAAAAGCAGAGAGAAGGCCGATGCGCTAACAGGAGCGCCGGTGCCTTCTCAAACAGCTGATCGGCGGGGGTCCCGTGTGTCGGACCTCAACCGATCAGATGCTGATGATCTATCCTGAGGATAGGTCATCAGTTATAATGTCTCGGAAAACCCCTTTAATGCAACACTCACCCACTTTATTAATCAACTGATCAGTGGGGGTCCAATCCACAGTTTATAGGGTCCATAGCTTTTGGGCAAGCATTATGGCCTCTTCATACTGCACCAAGCATAGCACCGTACATTGTATAATGGCTGTGCTTGGTATTACAGCTCAATCTCATTCATTTAGGGTCCTTTAACACGTCCGTAAGTGTTTTGCGGATCCGCAAAACACGGACACCTGCAATGTGTGATCCGCAATTTGTGGACCGCACATCACGGACACTATAATAGAAAATGCAATTGCGGACCAGAATAGGACATGTTCTATTTTTTTCAGGAACGGAATTGCGGATCCCGAAGAAACCGATCCCGAAAAAACAAATGCGGATCCCGAAAACGCGGATTCGCATCCGTTCCAGCCCCATTGAAAGTGAAGGGGTCCGCAAATTGCAGAACGAATGCGGACCCAAATTACGGACGTGTGAATGGACCCTTAAAGGGAAAATACAATGAGAAAATTACCTTTTTAAATCAGGTTTTTATGTTAAAGTGGTCCTTTCAGCAGAGAGCGTCAAAGCCACGGAGAAGGTGAGCAGTTTTTTCTCTTCTATGATTGGACCACAGCACAGCCAGGGAGAAGGAGACGCTCAATGAGAAACCCTGGCGTCTCCTCCTCCGTGTACCGCTGCTCAGTATTAACATACTGAGCGGGAAAACTGCAGGGGGGCACAGCGGGGTGTCAGCATCAGCTGGAAGGTATTTAATTAAACTAGAAAATTCCAGTGAAAGGTCCGCTTTAAGCATTTTTTTTTTTAGAATTTGTGATGATTTTTATTTTAATTTTTCATGTCATAATCTAAATTCTAAAATCCTGCACTTTTTTTTCCCATTGGCCACTAGGCCCATATGTTTCCAGTCCTTTGAGCGCAGCCACCACGAGCCATAGACACAATGGACAGGAGGTGACCCAACTAACTTCCATGGGAGATTTTTCTAAGCGTGCTCTACGAACTGTGCGGAGGTCAGGAGGGAGTAGATAACTTGTGACTTCACCTAGTGTGAATGGTGGATCCTGTGTTATCTATACAGAGGTGATATCTGTCATTGTAATCCAGGCTGCCGCACACACCATCTGGCAACCCCGATCCTCGCTAGGGGGAGCTCATACGCAGCTAGGAGTGCACGCTCCAGGTTTTTGACCTCCCAAATGACCATGGCAGCAATACAGTAGTGCTGCAAAAAATACCGCCCCAGCAAAACCAAATTACCAAAGTGCAGCATAAAACACTGTCCTATCACCATTCTGAGGACAGTGATAGAGTTGAATTTAGGGGAGCATCTGTGGTCGTTGGCCAGGTGCATAAGTACCTGATGGTCCTAGCATTAATGAATGCCTCCAGCGGCCGTGAGGAGGGCTCGAGTGGCCCCCTGTATGATATATGGCCAGTCTTCCCCTGCACTTCTCTATGGAGAGCCTGATTATTTCAGCACATTAGCAAGGAATATCTAACATAACAAATATCAAATATATCAAAGACTACAACTACTTGCCTTATAAATCAATTTACTAAGAAACTTTTAAAATAAGTAAGATATCAAATGTTAACCATTTCCGAATCTGCATTGATGTGCTTTGTCCCAGATTTATTTATTTTTTTACTCTCTTTTAATTTTTTCTTTGCTGTTTTCTGGCAAACTGACTGAGTGGTTTCCCAGATGTATTTAATGCGAATAAAGCAGACGAAAAATAAATATGGAAACCAAACCCCACAGGACCCTTTTGTATGCAGACTGGATAGGTCTAGAGACACATGGAGGAGGGAGGCTACCTTCTCTAGCCATACAAATCTGTCTCCGAGGTTATGCAACAGGCTGCTAGTCATGCAAGGCCAACCTCACAGGACAAAGGAGAGAGGAGGTGCATGGTTTGGAAACAATTTCCACTTGGCTTTGACTTTGAGCTCAGATTTCGTGAGGATTTGATCAAGGCTGTATTGCTCATGTCTGAAGTGCAAGGCTAGCATGATAATCATTTTAAAGTGACACAGAGCTCTAAATATCTACGTCCGTGGGCCAAAAAATGGAAATATAAGCCATTCTAATAGACCTAACCGCCTCCTGTGTAGGAAAATCAATTATGGATTAATTATTGACCATATGTCCCTAAATGAAATATCAACTGATATCGTGATGCATTACTGCCATCACTATCTACCCTATAAAACCAGGCATACTGCCTGGTAGGGTTTATCATGGTGAATTAAATGAACAGATGCAAGTGTTCGGAGCACCAAGGGGTTGGACTAGCCCCTCAGAGCACCGCTTCACCTTCTCCTCTACCGCTGTTCGAAGCACCGTTTCACCTGCTCCTCTTTCCCGTCGCCACTCCTCCTCATGGCCTGATTGACAGGGCCAAGCATTCTTACTGTTTGGATGCCTGGCCTTGAAATCTAACGCATGCACCGGCATTTTGCATGTGCCTATGCAATGCACGCACGACTTCAGGGCAAGGCACTCGAATAGTGAGGATACCTGGCCCTGGCAATCAGGCAGAGAGGGGGAGGTGAAGAGGGGGCTTAGTCCAGCCTTTCGGTGCTCTTAGAACCTCATCTGCATTACAGTAATACTATGAATCTTGCTGCAATGGTATATCCTTTTACAGTTATAGAAGGTTTATTTCATTCACCATGATCAACCCTACCAGGCAGTATGCCTGGGTTTAGAGGGTTGATCATAGTGACAGATGCTCTTTAAGCCAGGCGTCGGAATTGGAGTGTCTTGGTGTGGTCGCTAGAGCACCTGAAGTGACCGCATTTAGTCTGACTGATTTGCTTTTGATCTGACACACGTGGAGCGCCGCAGGCCGCAGCACTGATAGCAGAACAAGTGGACATGTTTGTATTCACATTACCACACCAGTAGCATCCTTGGAAGCACTGGGACCACTTTGGAGAACCCACACTGTATGAGGAATATATCCACCAGGATAAGCTTTGGGGACTGGGAGAGCACTAAGAATAAGAATATTGTTCAATCCATCCGATAAACAGACATCGGTCAGTATGTATGGTTTGGTATCCTAGTGTTCCCGTGTGGTCTTTGGACTGCAGGGAATAATATGAGCGTGGTGAAAGTTTGCATATACTGTATTATACAAGATTTTAGATTGGTGGTTGAATGGGCCCCATTGTTTTACCAGCAGCCCTGATAAAGCTGCTATACGGCCTTCATCATTTAGGTGAGTGTAGGAAATTCGTAAGATACCGCTGTACGGTTATATCCTCAATCACTTGTATACTGGTGTGTGCTGGGAGCGGACTGTACATTATCTGTTTGGTTAAAGTAAATAAATAGATAGATAATTAGATAGATAGCTAGATAGATATAGACTAGGCACAAGGAGTAAAGTCATTATAGAGTAATGTCCCATCTAAAACAGGTCAACTTGCTGTGGTAGATGGGCAAAAATGATTTTAATCAAAATGATATTTGCTAAGTACCTAATTCTAATGGATGGATAGATAGATAGATAGATGATAGATTGATATATATATAGATAGATAGATAAATAGAAGGACATATATATATATATATATATATGTATATATATATATATATATATATATATAGATAATGGATAGAAAGATAGCTAGATAGACAATTAGATAGAAATAGAACATATAGATAAAAAGAATAGAAAGATAGATATTAGATAGATAGATAGATAATAGATAGATAGATAATATTTTTTATATAAATCTATATATATATATATATATATATATATATATATTTATAGACAGATACTGTAATTATTAGGCATTTCCAGCTGCTAAAAAAGTATGGTCATATCAAGGAAATATTTTCAAAGCCAAATGAGTGCTGAAAAATGAAAGGTGGAATCTGATTGGTTGCTATGGGCAACTAAGCTTGTTCTACTTTACACCAGTTTTGATACATCCGCCCCCTGTGTTGTATTCTATAGGAGTAAACTACACAGAAAATACACAACAGCACGCTACAGCTGCCGGGTGTGCGGCTTTCATGTCAAATCCTTCCTAGAAAAAAAAAAGCTCAAATTGTTTCTGCTTCTGCACAAATACCTCATAAAAGTTTGCTGGGCTTAACCCTTTCATAACCAGCTCCAGTGGAGTCACAGCTAGGCTTTCCTTCACCCAGCCCTATAACTAAATACTATCGCCTCTTGGTGCCAACACCCAGGGCCCGTGTTCCCCCCCCCCCCCCCCACAGCCTCCCCTCCACACATACACTTTGGCTGACACCCTTGAACTTCACACACACCAACGCACAGTGAAGCGTGCATCCATGGTCATACAATAGTTCTAACATCAAACCTATCTTGGAGGCTATCAATGAATGCTGCCTTATCTCCAGAGCCCTCCAGTTCCTTGCAGACCAATGCATTACTGAGCCTCTTGGACCTTGCCATTAAACAAATGCATCCACGACCATTAAGAAACATCTGTGAAAGATATTGTATCTCATGTCGGAGAACATCTAATAGCACTCTTCAGAAAGCTATTGTCTGGCTGCGTTTAATGCAGATTATTCATTGACCTAGTTATGTAGTTTACATAACCAGTATGGAGGCCTCATGAATGGTCGCCAGCCTTGGTTTACAATATCTGCTCTATTACATAATGTAAGCATCAGTCTAATGAGATTATTACGAGATCTGGTGTACAGCATCTGATGTAGCATTTTTTGTATGCAAGGTCCCAGGGCTGAGTAGACAGTCTCTGAGGCCGCCATACACATGAGATAGTAGTTGGCTCTCTGTCCTGATCCTCACATACATACATGTGTGCTTGGCTACTGCTAGAGAACAGAATGATTGCGCAGGGTGAAGAGTCTGGGCACAATAAGTGTCCAGGCATGGAGAAGCAAGTCTGGTCACAAGGAGAAATGTTCAAGCACATTGAATAGAGTCTGGGAACATGGAGAAAAGTCCAGACACAGAGAGAAGAATCTGGCCAAAAGAAGAGTCCAGGTATAGAGAGAAGAGTCTGGGCACATGGAGAAGAGTCTGGGCACATGGAGAAGAGTCTGGGCACATGGAGAAGAGTCTGGGCACAAGAAAAGTCCAGGCATGCAGAAGCAAGTCTGGTCACAGGGAGAAAAGCTTAAACAAACAGAGTAGAGTCTGGGCATGTGGAGAAGAGTCCAGACAAAGAGAGAAGAGTCTGGACACAAGAAAAGTCCAGGTATAGAAAGAAGAGTGTGGACAAAGGGAGAAGCGTCTGGGCACAAGAAGAGTCCAGGCAGGTAGAAGCAAGTCTGATCACAGGGAGAAAAGCTTGAGCAACTAGAGTAGAGTCTGGGGACATGAAGAAGAGTCCAGACACAGAGAGAAGAATCTGGGCAAAAGAACAGTCCAGGTATAGAGAGAAGAGTATGGGCATATGGAGAAGAGTCTGGGCTCAAGAAAAGTCCAGGCATGCAGAAGCAAGTCTGGTCACAGGGGAAAAAAAGCTTAAACAAACAGAGTAGAGTCTGGGCACGTGGAGAAGAGTCCAGACAAAGAGAGAAGACTCTGGGAACAAACAAAAGTCCAGGTATAGAGAGAAGAGTCTGGGCACTGATTAAAGTGTTTGGACAGGGGGGACTGAGGGAACAGAAGAGTCCAAACACAGGGAGAAGAGTGCTGGAACAAGGGGAAACATCCGGGGAGTGAGTCCAAGGATGGAGAAAAGAGTCCGGTCTCAGAATAGTCCAGTCATGGAAAGAAGAGTCCGGCAGCTTCTCCCAACCCTGTGCAGCTTGACAGATCTCTTTTACGCAGACAGTAACAGACCGGTCAATCAAACCAAGCAAGGTGTGGAAAAGTCACACAGTAGACACTTCACCCCATGGCCGATTCTTCTCTCAGTGCCCAGCTCGTTTTCAAAACTATGGGGGACATTTACCAAGACTTGCATTCTCATACACCAGACCCCTGTGTTCTGGAGTAAGAAGATGTACCTAATTTAGTAAGAGGTAGATGCCAGGAACTCAAATCTATGGCAGCTAGGAGGTGGCGTAGACTTCAGCCAGGGGCGTAGCTATAGGGGGTGCAGAGGTAGCAGTCGCTACCGGGCCCAGGAGCCTGAGGAGGCCCAAAGACCTTTGTGGCACATAAGAAGACACTGGTATTTTAGAAAGTGCATGCTGGTCAAGTTACACCTCTGGCTGGAGGGAAAGGGTTAAGTCAAGAATTTGGCATGGGTTGGGGGGTACCATTTAAATTTTTGCCTCAGGCAGCATGAAGGCAATGTGCTTCCCTGCCCCTGGCCACAAAGCACTGAGGGAAGCTGGGCGCAAGCTGAACTCTTGCACTGGGGCCATGAAGCTTTAGCTACGCCCTCGACTTCAGCGTTAGTTTTTGTAGCAAGTTATAGTAAATCCGTCGGACAGAGATAGACTCTTCTTCATCCTTTTTCTCGCCAAAAGCTCAAAAAGTTACAAATATGGCGTGTGCCAAAATTTGAAACTTTTTAACGCCATAACAGTGGCGTAAATAGGACACAGTTCCTACAGAAAGGGACCCTGTCTGAATTTCTTGCTGCCTGCGGTTGAGGCAGCGTGAACCTGATGACAGGCTGCCTTTAATCACATTTATTATTTTGTCTCTCTTCATTCTTGCCTTGTTTTTTTTTAACATGAGAAGACCCAGACCGCTCATTGAAAGGGAACATGTCTATATCGAAAGGGTCAGTGAGCAGCTCCAAGTAATATATCTGGCGCATTAAAATGAAATTATCTGAATGAATGAAAGACAGCTGAAAATGAGCAGTGATTATGGAGCGGGATCTACAATATGTATGCAGCAGATTGTGTCAGCGCTGGAATGTGTATCCTTGGCGTTGTGCACCAAAAAAGCTGTTTATTAGCTGTTCAATGAGAAACAGATAATGCCAAAACATCTTGACTTCATCCAAAGGAGAAGTAAAATGGAATATAAAATTAGCTTTTTGACACAAAGTCTGACCCTTTCCTTCAGCGCGCAATCAAACGTTTCATTTTCTTTTGGCATATTCAGAAGCAGGTGATTGAAAGGAATCCGTTTAACATTTACCCGGGCGCTTAATTAATATTTACTGTGAGATACAGAACTACAAAGAGGTTTTCTAGGTGAAAAATGATACCGGATTGTACAGTACACATCCCGAAGGAAAGACGGCGCATGAGCTGCTTTCACAATCTTCTGATTTACTGACATTGTAAGAGTTCCCAAGAGAGAGACAGCCACTGAATGGCCGCTTTATTAGACCAGTTTCATACTGGTGTTATAGCTCTCCGACAGACTTCCGGATCCAGAGAGCTGTACGTTTTTTTGCCAGCCAAAAGAATCCTGGCATATCTGGAAAAACGGATCCGGTATTAATTTTTTCAGCATTTTTAAAGGTCTGCGCATGCGCAGACCGGAAATCTAGATCCGTTTTGCCGGAACACTTAATGCCGGATTCGGCACTAATACATTTCAATGGAAATTAATGCCAGATCCGGCATTCCGGCAAGTGTTCAGGATTTTGGACCGGAGAGAAAACTGCAGCATGCTGCGGTATTTTCTCCGGCCAAAAAACGTAAGAGGGACTGAACTAATGCATCCTGAACGGATTGCTCTCCATTCAGAAACTGATCAGTTTTTTCCCGGTATTGAGCTCCTGTGACGGAACTCAACACTTGAAAAAAAAATGCTAGTGTGAAAGTACCCTTAGGCCCCTTTCACACAGGCGAGTATTCCGCGCGGATGCGATGCGTGAGTTGAATGCATTGCACCCACACTGAATCCCGACCCATTCATTTCTATGGGGCTGTTTACATGAGCGGTGATTTTCACGCATCACTTGTGCGTTGCGTCAAAATCGCAGCATGCTCTATTTTGTGCGTTTTTCACGTAACGCAAGGCCCATAAAAATGAATGGGGTTGCGTGAAAATCGCAAGCATCCGCAAGCAAGTGCGGATGCGGTGCGATTTTTTTCACGCACGGTTGCTAGGAGACGATCGGGATGGAGACCCGATCATTATTATTTTCCCTTATAACATTATTATAAGGGAAAATAATAGCATTCTGAATACATAATGCATAGTAAAATAGCGCTGGAGGGGTTAAAAAATAAAAATAAAAAATGTAACTCACCTTAATCCACTTGATCGCGCAGCCGGCATCTCTTCTGTCTGTCTTCTGTGCTGTGTGCAGGAACAGGACCTGTGGTGACGTCACTCCGGTCATCACATGATCTTTTATTTTTTAACCCCTCCAGCGCTATTGTACTATGCATTCTGTATTCAGAATGCTATTATTTTCCCTTATAACCATGTTATAAGGGAAAATAATACAATCTACAGAACACCGATCCCAAGCCCGAACTTCTGTGAAGAAGTTCGGGTTTGGGTAAAAAACATGGCGATTTTTCTCACGCGAGCGCAAAACGCATTACAATGTTTTGCACTCGCGCAGAAAAATTGCGCATGTTCCCGCAACGCACCCGCACATTTTCCTGCAACGCCCGTGTGAAAGAGGCCTTAGAGAATCATCCAGTTATATGCTGAACCTCCTTTGGCCTTCAGAACCACAGCAATTCAGCGTAGATTCCACTAGATGTTGAAATTATTCTGCAGGAATATTGTCTCATGCCAATAGGACAGTTGCTGCAAACTAGACGGAGATACTAAGAGGTGTTCTCATCCCCAGGTCCAGACACAAGATTTGGCCCACCAGGAGATGACTGCAATCCGGGGTAAGTAACATTCGGTGGTAGAGCAGAGCCATTCCTGCCTTACCGTGTGCCGACAGTACGTAAGCGTCACACTGATTGTGCAGGGACTTGCCAGAAAGCTTGTCAGGGGATCATGGAGCAGTGAGTACAACTATTCTAAGAGAGAATCTGTGGCTGACATCATGTTTGGAGGGTATCTATGGCTAGCATATTATTTTGTGGCATCTATGGGTGGTGTATACATTTAAGGACATCTATAGCTGGCATTTTATTTTGGGACATCTATGGCTGGCATCTAAATTTAAGGGCATCTATGGCTGGCATATTATTTTGGGGCATCTATGGCTGGCGTATAAATTTAGGGGAATGTATGGTTGGCATATTATTTAGGGGAATCAATAGGTGGTATATTATTTTGAGGGCAACTATTGCTGGCATATTATTTTGTGGCAGCTATGACTGGCATCTTATTAAGGCAGTAGTTGAGATTGCGGCATTAAGAAGATTAATATTACTATTACTGTGGGTACAAAAGATTGCAACTTTACTGTACTGTACACTATACCCAAATGGGTACAGTGCATCTGGCTGTATTATTTTTGGAAGCACTATCTGTCTATAAAGGACTATTTTGGGAGGGGGGGGGGGATAATTATAGGCATGACTATTTATGAACTGGTATTTGGGGTCATCATCCACACAGCAGGTGCACTAATAGGGGCAGCAACAGGCACCAAATGTGCAGGTGGTGGAAAGGTGAAGTGGATGGTGGAGAAGTGATGAGCCAACAATGTCTCTCTTGCATTCTCTGCATACACAAGCCGTGGCTTACAGAAGTTGTCAAGGCGGTCCGGGCCAGATGAAATAAAATGGTAAGTCATTGAATTGTGCTGTATGTATTTACCTACCACTGTATGAGTGTAATATTGGTGTTTTGTTCAGTAATACTATGGTACTATTATTCAGTCGCTATTTTATGGTACTGGTAGTGGTCATGGTGTGGCGTTACCCTCAGATGTGCCCCCCTCTCCCTTGCTACTGCCTCTGATTATATCCCTGGTGATTCTCTATATCACTTTACATAATATAATGACTGCAACTGTATTATGTGGAAAACCTATACAAATATATTCTGATGATATGACCCTCGAAAGAGCGCAACAAAAAAAGTGCGCCTCCGCCTTGTTTTCCTCATCATCGCTCGTTATAGATTTCCACGGGAGAACTAATTGAGTTTGAAGCTCAAGACGAGTTTCCCAGAGAATGACTTTCCGTGTAACGTAGTTATTAATGCGGATAAAAGCATATGAAAGTATGTAAAACACAGAGGAAAACAATATTTGGAAGGTTTCCATGGGTACCGGAGGCCTTTGTTACTAAGTGAAGTTCACAGGTTTCCATGGCTACCAGAAATATGTGTCAGCAGGCAGTACTTACTGGTTGCTATGGTAATGAAAGCAGATTTCCCTCCGAGAACTGCTAGATGCAGATAGACTGCATCCCGAGCCGAGGAGTCACCGTGCAATCTCATTACTCGATGACATATTATACCGTCCTCGGGTGAGAAGTACCGCACGGTGAAGGAATCCTTTGGGCACAGTTCACACTGGCAGAGGGTCATGTGATTTAACATGGCTATAAGTGATGAAGACCAGGCCATCAACTTACAAGTTCTATAACCATGTCCAGGGTTATCCCGCCACCCACCAATTTCCCATAGAGCACTGTTAAGTCTACAAACGTAGGTGGTCTACTTAAAGGGGATGTGCCACGATGCATATTCTACTTTTCTTTTTTTTTAAACCAGCACCTGGATCTGAATACTTTTGTAACTGCATGTAATTACAAATTTGGCACAGCAACTGATTAAAATGTATCTGCATAGCGCCACCTGCTGTTTGTTCTTTTCCTTATTTCTTGTCCAGCTCACTCCCGTGGTCGCACGCGCTCAGTTTAAATTTTCAACTGCCACCAGCCCTGTCTTCTGATAGAAGCTGTGTCAGTTACAGGGAGAGAACTGCAGCAGAAAGGAAACAACCCCTGAGCAAGGACACGCTCCCCTGAGCTGCCAGCCTGAAGACAATTTAGCTGAACAATGAATGTGGAGATCTCTGGATCTGTCATGTACTATATGATGTCTGATTTTCATTTTTTTTACATCAATCATGGCCATAACCCCTTCAAAGGGCATCTGTCAGGAGATTTGTACCTATGACACTGGCTTACCTGTTACATGTGCTCTTGGCAGCTGAAGGCACCTGTGTTGGTCCCATGTTCATATGTGTCCACATTGCTGTGTTTGCTGCCATCTGCTGGTGAACCAGGCCCATTACATGTAATAAACAGTTACATAACCAGATTATGAATGCACATTGTGGAGGACCTGGAATAAATACACAAGATGACATGAGGTTAGACCAATAAAGACAGTAGCCAGGTGGAGGAGTGGTAACACCACTCTGGGGTGTTACATCGGCAGCTGAAGGCATCTGTGTTGGTCTTATGTTCATATGTGCCCTCACAGAGAAAAATGATGTTTTAATATATGCAAATGAGCCTCTAGGAGCAATGGGGGCGTTGCTGTTACACTCAGAGGCTCTGTTCTCTCTGCAACTGCCGCGTCCTCTCCACATTAATTGACAGAACCAGGCATGATGAAGTTTTCACTGGTCCTGTCAATCAAACTGCAGGGCGTGCGGCAGTTGCAGAAAGAGCAGAGCCTCTCGGTGCAATGGCAACGCACCTGTTGCTCCTAGAGGCTCATTTGCATATAATAAAACATTATTTTTCTGAGCGATGCAGGCACATATGAACATGGGACCAACACAGATGCCTTCAGCTGCCAATGTAACACCCCAGAGTGGTGTTACCACTTCTGCACCTTGCTACTGTCTTTATTGGTCTAACCTCATGTCATCTTGCGTATTTATTCCAGGTCCTCTACAATGTGCATTCATAATCTGGTTATGTAACTGTTTATTACATGCAATGTTACCGGTTCACCAGCAGGTGGCATCAAACCTGGCAATGCGGGCACATATGAACATGGGGCCAACACAGATGTCTTCAGGTCCTCCACAAAGTGCATTCATAATCTGGTTATGTACCTGTTTATTACATGTAATGTGCCTGGTTCACCAGCAGGTGGCAGCAAACAAGGCAGAGCTGTACTTAGAGAGAATGGAGCTTTCCATTCCATTCTAACCCCCCTCTGTGGAGAAGTGGGGGCCAAAGCTTAGAGCCTCAGGAGCCAGGAGGAAAGTTCCCTGGCCTAATCTAGAGACAGACCATACAAAGAGAAGTGCAGCATACAGAAGAAGCAAAGTCACACAGTCAGCCTGTCAGTACAGCAGAGCCAGAGAGAAACAGATGTGGCAGAGTTGAGTTTGCCTGCCAGTTTTAATGCTAAAGCCTGCTGGAACCAAGACAAAGTCTGTAACCCGTTTGGAGAAACGTTTATGCCAAGTAAAGCTGTTATTGAACTTCATCACAAGATCTGGACTCAATTTATTATTCATCCCCAATTCAACTACCCCTTATTTGCTGCTTCGGAAGACAACGCCTGGGGTCCAGTGTATTCAGGTAGGAGCACTGTGACACATACATAACAGTAAGGGACATTTTAGGCCACCCTATACCACTCGGCCATTCCTACACCTGGGTACCACCACCAACACCAATTCTTAACGGGACTCTGTCCTGTTGTTGCTTCGCTGCAACTGGCGTCACATGTATTTCTTAAAGGGACCCTTAAAGGGATGTTGCACCAACAGGTCAGCCAGTTTCATAGGTACAAATCTGCTGACAGATGCCAGCACCCTCCTCAAGCTGAGATTGAAGGGAGCATCAGTGGGCATGTGTGATTGAAAAGGGGAACCTCGTTCTCGGTGGGAAGCACCAGAGATGAAACATCCTATCCTTTGGATAAGCGATAAGCTGTTATGTTGGGAAACCCCCTACAGGGGACATCCCCACTTATCAGGATTTGCAGAGATCAGACGCTGCACAGCACCGTATAAGCCTATTCACAGAGCTGTGTGCCGCCACTCCACTCATCTATGGGCCTGACAGAGGCAGTGAGCGCTGAATAGGCCCACAGAGATGAATGGCGCGGCAGTACAGGTGCTCCACTCATACAGAACCCCCCATTCTTGTGACCAGACTCTTACCCCCCCCCCCCCCCCTATATAGATACAAGCCTTCCCTATTCTAGGACTGACATGTATGGGGACTGATGATGGTGGGTTATCTCTATAGGCGCCTGCCTCTCGGACCATTTCTCTGGCACAGCTTGAGAGAAAGTGTAAAATAATCTCGCGTATGTCGGTGAATGGACCCGAGAATCGAGGCTGAAGGAACACGGTAATCATCAGAGCAGACCGCTTCATCTATATTTACTATTAGTATTACGTCTAGGGTAGAATTTACCTATTAGTGGCCTATGGGAAATGGGCTGTAACCAGTACTGAATACTGCATGCTGCAGCTGCTGAAGAACCTCTTCTTAGAGAAAGAGGAACCACTATATATGTTGTGCTGGCATCAGATACATAGCAAAACACATCTCTGCATAATCACCAGTTCTGGACAGAACATATGTTCTGTATATATCAGAGTATGGGTCGAGACAGGCAGCAGATAGATAGATAGATAGATAGATAGATAGATAGATAGATACTGTAGATAATAGACAGGCAAATATAGAGAGATAGAGAAATAGATAGAGAGAAAGATAATAGATAGATAATAGAGAAAGATAGCGATAGATAAATAAATAAATAGATAGATAGATAGATATTAGATAGATTGATGAATAGATTGAAAGATAGATAGATATAAGATAGATAGATAGATAGATATTAGATAGATTGATGAATAGATTGAAAGATAGATAGATATAAGATAGATAGATAGATAACAGACATGCAGATAGAGAGATAGACAATAGATCAATAATAGAGAAAGATAGATATTAGACAGATAAATAGATAGATAAAATATTGAATTCCACAGCACTTCCAGAAAAAAACGTGCATTTATTCACCAAAGATACACCAATGTTTCACTCCTCTCAATAGGATCTTTCTCAAGCACTTCTAGAAGTGCTGCAGCATTCAATATTTTATGTAAGTTTGGTGGGTGGATCGCCCCCATAGCCGCTGGCACCCAGCTACTACTGTTCATTTTTGGCTATGCCGCCCTTGTTTTGTATAGATAGATAGATATTAGATAGATAAATATGAGATAGATAGATATGAGATAGATAGATATGAGATAGATAGATAGATAGATAGATAGATATGAGAGAGATAGAGAGATATGAGAGAGATAGATAGATAGATAGATAGATAGATAGATAGATAGATAGATAGATATGAGATAGATAGATAGATAGGAGATAGATAGATAATATACAGAGAGATAGATGATAGATAGATAGATAGATAGATAGATAGATAGATAGAGAGATGTGAGATAGATAGATAGATAGATAGATAGATATTAGATAGATAGATAGATAGATATGAGATAGATAGAGAGATAGATATGAGATAGATAGATAGATAGATAGATAGATAAATAGATATGAGATAGATAGATAGATAGATATGAGATAGATAATAGATAGACAGATAGATAGATATGACATATAGATAATAGATAGATAGATAGATAGATAGATAGATAGATATGAGATAGATAGATAGACAGATAGATAGATAGGACATAGGTAGGTAGATAGATACACAGATAGATATGAGATAGATAGACAGATAGATAGATAGATAGATAGATAGATAGATAGATAGGAGATAGATAGATAGATAGATAGATAGATATGAGAGATAGATAGATAGATAGACAGACATATAGATAATAGATAGATAGATAGATATGAGATAGACAGACAGACAGACAGATAGATAGATAGATAGATAGATAGATAGATAGATACACAGATACATTGATAGATATGGTGTAGATATTTGATATGTGTTTATGTATATGATGCCTCTCCATCTGGAGGTCACCATTTCCAGTGCAGAGTTCTCAGAAACTAATATGAGGCCATTAAAATCTCCGGCTTTGAAGGACACTAAACGTGGGGAGAAAGGAGCTGAAAGCAGGAGCAGAATTCAGCGTCCACCGCACAAGAAACTCACATGAAGTAAAATGGAAAAGAAAATGTTTTCTTGGCAGATGACAGCACAATCGTCTCCCGCGTTATCCCATAATCCGGTTTTGTTTCTATACATAAGAATCCGCCTTTCCCCAGAAGCGTCTTTGCCTCCTCTTTTTTACCATTTAACCTCCTACTCTAATCCAGCACCTCGTGCTTTCCTTCGCCGAGCCCCCAGCCCCCTCCAGCATCGTCGCCTCGCTCTCCCATCCCTGCTCATGGAGCTGTCTCTTTACAGCTGTGTGTGGGTGGCTGAAAATGATTTTTCTCTACTTACACTACTAAAACCCAGTGATCACAATTTCTCAAATTGCCAAGCTGCAATTTAAAATCATTTTACGCGAATAAATGGGAACACACGGGAAGCCGACATCCCCCCCCCCCCCAAAAAAAAACACCTTTCGAATGATTTCTATTATACATTCACGCCTACGGTATTTTCTATGTGCCCGGCTGAATTGTTCCTTTCCGTGAACTGTTCGCTTACTCAGATACAGTAGGTGCAATTTGTGGCCCTCGATGGGTCGGAATACCACCCCATTGACTACACATGATATATAATCTACATAGTGTCAACCTATGAAAAAAAACAAAAAACATACATCTACAAGACTGCATAAGTAAACAAAGTGCTACAGCGCAAAGCTTGTAACTATAGCAACATCTAATAATGGTATAAAAGGCACCTAGAGACGCGAAAACAGATTCCAGCGACGAGAAAACACAACATTAAAAGTAATCAAACTGAAGTAACATTTTAACTTGTCCGACATCAGGCACGTTTCCTTGGGGGACGCTTTCAAGCAGTGGCGCTAATGAACACCGGGAGCGTGAATAATACGGGTAGAAAGAAGAGCGGCTGCTGCCCACGGTCTGAAAGATCCATCAAAAAATACAATAAAATACTACACCTTATAATTACTAGCGCATCCGTTTATCAGAATACGGAAGAAGACAAGGTAAAATTCTCACCCCTTACCTAACCCCGCGGACCACAATCAGACTGAATTCATAGATGACCTACCTGTAACCGGAGGGCGCACTAGATTTTTTTTTCGAAAGAGTAAAAATACTGCTTTTACCGTTTTTGAAGAGTATTTTTAGCTGAAGAGGAGTATGAAAGTTGCAGTAATTCAAATACATGATCTGTAGGCCTACACTTCTTCACATCTGCGTTGGGGGCTCTGTTGCAGACACCAGTGCCAGGGGCATGCCCCCTCCTCTTCTCAGAGCATACACACACTGGAGGCTGCGGTGCCACAGTGCCTTTTGTGCCCATACACCATGGATAAATACACATACTGTACAGATGATACCTGGTGCCCCCACTACCGACAGCACCCTTACTGGGCTCATCCTGAGCAGCCGCTGGGACCAGAAGGTGAGCATTGCTCTAGTTCCTGTGCATGGTGCTCCGGGTGCTTAGAGTGCGGGCAGCTTCCGCTGCTAGAGCTGCCCCGTGAAGATGGTGAGCGCATGTTGTTAGATCATGTCCTGCAGCCGCAGAGCGGCATGCCGAATGGTCGGCAGACCGCTCAAACCAATCAATAGCAAAGCTATTATTGGTTGTTTCAGGCAGCATCGCTGCGCGCCCTGCGCTGATAAAAAGCAGGGAAAAATCTACGGCGTATAGGTACACCTTAGACTTTTTTCAGGGAGTAAAATGGCCTGAACAAGCATCTATGACGATTGTACAGGCTTTATTGCGACCTCTGCCTGTAACGCAGCGGTTGGGGCAGATATATTAAAAGGGGTTGTCCCACGAAGAACATCTGGATCTGAATACTTTTGTGACGGCATCTAATTAAAAATGTTGTATGGCCGGTGAGTTATTCAGTGAAATCTAGCTGTATGGCACACTGGAGGCTGCGGTGCCACAGTGCCTTTTGTGCCCATACACCATGGATAAATACACATACTGTACAGATGATACCTGGTGCCCCCACTACCGACAGCACCCATCAGGACAGCACCCTTACTGGGCTCATCCTGAGCAGCCGCTGGGACCAGAAGGTGAGCATTGCTCTAGTTCCTGTGCATGGTGCTCCGGGTGCTTAGAGTGCGGGCAGCTTCCGCTGCTAGAGCTGCCCCGTGAAGATGGTGAGCGCATGTTGTTAGATCATGTCCTGCAGCCGCAGAGCGGCATGCCGAATGGTCGGCAGACCGCTCAAACCAATCAATAGCAAAGCTATTATTGGTTGTTTCAGGCAGCATCGCTGCGCGCCCTGCGCTGATAAAAAGCAGGGAAAAATCTACGGCGTATAGGTACACCTTAGACTTTTTTCAGGGAGTAAAATGGCCTGAACAAGCATCTATGACGATTGTACAGGCTTTATTGCGACCTCTGCCTGTAACGCAGCGGTTGGGGCAGATATATTAAAAGGGGTTGTCCCACGAAGAACATCTGGATCTGAATACTTTTGTGACGGCATCTAATTAAAAATGTTGTATGGCCGGTGAGTTATTCAGTGAAATCTAGCTGTATGGCTCCACCTGCTGTTTGTCCTTTTACATAATTCTTTGTCCAGCTCACTGAGATGGACGCACATGCTCAGTTCCATCCTTCAACTGCCATCAGAGGCAGCAGGAAGAGTACCCCGTCTGAAATAAGACACAGCTGTCAGCTTGATGTAAATCGAGGAATTTGGAGCAATAAATGAGGAGAGTTCTGGATCCATGAGAGGTACAGGGCTGGTTCTAATAAGGCTGGGTTCACATCTTGTTTTTACAATCCGTTTAATGTATACAAAAAACGTATATGTTAAATGGATGCCTCAGACTGATGCCATACATCTGTCATCAGTCACCATAGAGTTTATATGTATACGTTTTTTTCCCAACGTATATGTCAAAGGGATGGGAAAAATGTGATGTGACTATTTTTTACATCATTCAAGGAATAACCCCTTTAAGATAGGTTTTAGGTTCCATTCACACGTATACTGCTGCAAAAACCGCCATCTTTTCTGCTGTGGTTGTTCACTTCAGATCCGCTTGCTGCTTAGCTATACTGACGCGAACAGAAAGCCACCCGCCATGACTTAAAGCGTCAGCTGTCCACGCACGGCACCATGAAGAATTTTTTTGTCATGGTCCTGGCTTTTAGCCATGGGAGACTGGCACCAAGTGGCCACAGTGTCCGTGCCAAAATTAAGGGGACAAAATCCACTGTGTGAATGGTCCCTAATTCTGTGCCATTTTTATTTTGCACCAAATTTATGATTTGGGTTGTTTAAATCTGAGAAAGTTAGAAAGTGGTGAAACAAGGATGAGACACAAAATATTATCAGTTTTTACTCCCCTTGATATGCCACCTTGGGGCTGGTATAGTTCCTGTCCACAACATGCACCAAAATCTGTCTAAGACGGCGCCAAAACAAAGAGCAAAATAGGACTAAAACCTTGTAGGTCATTTATCACAGCTCAGCGTTTTTACCCCGGTCTTTGATATCCCCTGCCCCGCCTGAAGATGCGCCTAATTTATGACGAGGCGCAGGCCAACATTGGACAACCAGCTTTCATATGAAGGTAATACAATGTGGACACAACAGGCGGTACGAAGGGTGAATGTCTACATGAGGAACCCATTCTCCTCATTCATGGCTATGCTCTGCTGTTGGGGCGCAGGCACACATCGGCTCCCGTCCTCTTAAAAGGCTAATCTTATCCTCTCATGCATTCCCTGTGGGAAAGTCCACAACCCCTTGTGTGAGTTACGGATGGAGAACAAACAACCTCTTAGGCTCCATTACCTGGTTTAGGCCTACATAAGTCAAGTCCAGTAGTGACCCAGTAGATCCACATCAATACTGGGTACACCTTGAGGATCCACATCGATACTGGGTACACCTAGTAGATTCACATTTCTACTGGGTACACCTAGTAGATTCACATTTCTACTCGGTACACCTAGTAGATCTACATCGATACTAGGTACAGTTAGTAGATCCACATCAATAACGGGTACACCTAGTAGATCTACATCGATACTGGATACACCTAGTAGATCCACATTGATAGTGCATTTATACTTTGTGGTCAAGCCGTGATCTTTGCTGACAAGTTCTAAAATGTCAACAAAACACTGCAAAATCACAGCACGACCAAAGAATATTGATGAGCTATCCTCAGGATAAGCCACCAATACCGGATCAGTGGGGGTCCGACTCTCGGTACTCCTGCCGATTAGAGGCTGCAGTGCTCAGGTTAACAGCACAGCCTCTTCCTAATGCCTGATTCATACAGTCAGTGTTTTAATCAGCGATCGTGAGCCAAAACCAGGTTCAAATATTTCCCTTATACCCTATTCTCTGTGTAGACTTCACTCCTGGTTTTGGCTCACAATCACTGTTGGAAATAACTGACGTTTGAATGAGCCTTAAGTCTGTGATGTCACTTCTTTGCATGGTCTCTGTGCAGCTCAGTCCTATTTAAGTGAATGGAATTGATCTGCAATACCAAGAACAACTGCCATACAAAGCACAGTGGTGGGCTTGGTACAGTAGGAAGAGGCTGCAGGTCTTGTTCAATTGTTGCGACACCTTTAAACAGCTTATCGGTGGGAGTGCCAAAAGTATGACCTCCTCAAATCAAGATATCGATGACCTATCCTGAAGATAGATCATTAATATTTAACTCCCGGAAACCCCCCCGTCAACTTGTCACTTAAAATGGAGTACTGGGCAAGGGACTTACAGCGACTTGAGCGGAGCCCCTTGAGAATTCTACAATGAGACAGAACTTGGTGTGTCCACAAAATCTCACTTCCATATTCATAATCCCTTTTTAAGTCAATGAAATAATTAGGATAATTTGTCAGATTGAGAGCTATAATTACTGGTTAACCTTACTGAATGATATTCTTAATATTTGAGTCGCTTGCTGAATTTCTAATTAATCTCCAACGGTTTAATTGTGGGTTTTTCAGCATCATTAAGCTGGGAGCGTCAAACTTGTAAGAGTCGATGGTAAAGCTTCCGAAAAGTACCTGTCATGTAGCTGAAATCAATGTCATGACATGCAGGGAAAAGATAAGTGTCGACCTCTCCAAAGCCAACAAACTGAATACTTCTAAAGACAGAGGTGACAACTTTAAAGAAGGACTATATTCTGCAGCATAGGCTATTATTCATTGATATTTTAAAGGCTCTTATGTATATGTAGTATATACTCGTTTTAGTCTACCGTCTTAATTATTTCTTCCGTTCAGATACAGTTCATCCAGTGCAGACCACATTGACCACCATGCTTCTAACTTTGCAGAGTCTCATCACACTAAGGGAACTGCAGAACATCTGTATATTCTGTATGCAGGTACACACGTGGACAAAATTGTGGTTACACTCCCGTTAAAGAAAGAAAACCCACAATGGTCCCTGAAAGAACTTACAACTTAAAAAAGTAATGATAAATTAAAATTTTATGAAAATCCGACATTGCTTTTGAATTTTGGTTCAACAGAATAATTTTTAAAAACAAACTAATGAAACTGGACTGGATAAAAATGATGGTACCCCTAGTAAAGGACTCCAATGTTATTTCATCGGAGGAACATGCTTTCCTTTTCCCTCTACATCCCCGTAGGTCCACATTTTACTGTCTCCCCAAAATCCTTAAGGGGTTGTCAATCCCCCAAGGGGAGACCGATAGTGTCTGGTGTAGGTAACCTGAGTCAAAATCTGGGTATCTAGATTGACCGTATTTTGGCTCCCTTTGTCACCGCGTTGCCATCTTATTCGAGAGATACCACTGACCTTTTAAAACGTGTGGAAGGTTTGGCATTGGAGGGAACCTGTCTTCTTTCTAGCATTGATGTAGAGGATTTGTACTCCTCTATACCACATCGTCTGGGTTTGATGGCAGTGGAACATTTTCCTAAATCCCGTGGTTGCCAATATCGCGCTCACAGCCAATTCATCCTCTGTATCCTTGACTTTAGCCTGACCAGGAATTTATTCCCCTTTAACAACAAAATCTACCACCAGCTCAGGGATACAGCGATGGGGAGCCCGTGTGCCCCCTCTTATGCTAACTTATTCCTGGGCTGGTGAGAGGAAACCCTGGTATTCAGGGATGAGGAATCTGAGAATTTATCTAGAATTGGTATGTGGGCGCGATATAGTGATGATATTTTCATCTTATGGAATGGCAACAAAACACAATTTGAGTCCTTTGTCTCACATTTCAACCTGAATCAGATAGGGATGCATTTTACCTGTGAATCAGACCCTGCTAGTCTGCCATTTCTGGATATCAAAATCACAAAAAAAGCTAAAGGCGAACTAGACACCTCTATTCACAGGAAACCAAATTACACGAATTCCCTCCTGAGGTGGGAGAGCAGTCATCCTCTCCCACTCAGGAGAGGGATTCCGAGGGGCCAATATCTCCGCCTGAGGAGAAATTGCTCAAATAAACAGGATTTTGTCACCCAGGCAGCTGATCTGAGGACGCAGTTTCAACAAAGGGGATATCCCGACCATGTCCTCAGATCCGCTTACAAGGCAGCCCTGTCTCAACATAGACCCTCCCTACTTATTCCCAACCGGTCCAGTAACCTAGATGCCAAACTATTACGTATAATCGCCACCTTCGATAGTGGATCTAAACAAGTATAAGTACACACTTTCCACCTCCTCCCTTTCATTGTGTAATGTATGGTATAAGCAATCAAATGCCCCTGGGACTACCAGTTATTGCTGCAGGTTGTATACCTGCACTGTTTTCTCTTGTACTTATTCCCCTGAAGAGTCGTCACGGACAGAAACGTGCCACGTCGGGATATCATCATGAGTGCACTAGCTGGCCACGTTTACTTTTAGATTTAGGGATCAGGTCCAAAGTAGGGACAGGTATCCGGATGGGGTTGCCCCTGTCAGGGTGGATGCTCTGTATAGATAGGCAGAATGAAACCAGCCCCCTTCCCCAAACAATAGGGTTTAATAGGGCACAGTGCTGCATTATCTATACAGACCCCGACCATTACCGTGGTTTTCCATCTGACCTACATCTGATGTCCTTTGGATCCATCTCCCTTGAAAGTTTAGCTGTCCCATCGTACAAATTGGTCTGGTAAGACTGCTCGCGCCTTTCACTAGGTGGAGCAGGTTTATACTTATTCTACCTTTTTTGGGGTACCAGGCTTGGACCCCTTATGTTTTTTGAATTTTGAATCACAGTGGGGTGTGTTTCTTATCTGCATATCTAATTAAAAGTTATGTTTTAGATGTTGACACTCTCCCCTTGGGGGTTTACTTGATACCCATAGTAAAGATTGAAAATAATTTGACCATGGGGACATGTTAAACTAGGGTGTCTTCAAACTTGTAATCAGTAGGTCTACCTATTTAGAGGGTAAAAAACAGTAACTGTGCTGTTTGGAATCATGGGGTCTACCACATTGAACATGGACCAAATAAACTAAGGAGAGAGTTTTCTCAGGAGATTAGAAAGAAAATTATAGACAGCCATGTTAAAGGTAAGGACTATAAGGCCATCTCCACACAGCTTGATGTTCCTGTTACTACAGTTGCACATATTCTTAAGAAGTTTAAGGTCTACGGGACTGTAGCCAACCTCCCTGGACATGGTCGCAAGAGGAAAATTGATGACAAATTGAAGAGACAGATAATACAAATGGTAAGCAAACATCCCAGAACAGCTTCCAAAGAGATTAGAGGTAGACTCCAAGGTCAAGGTACATCAGTGTCAGATTGCACCATCCATTGCTGTCTTAGCCAAAGTGGAAGACAACCAAGGAGGAAACCACTGTTCAAAGCAAACCATAAAAAAGTGGGACTAGAGTTTGTCAAAAGGCATACTGACAAGCCACACAGCTTCTGGAAGAATGTCCTTTGGACAGATGAGACAAAACTGGAGCTTTTTGGCAAGTCACATCAGCTCTATGTTCACAGAGGCAAAAATATTGAGAATATTGCACCAACTTTGAAACACAGAATAGGCTCGGTTACGTTTTGTGGCTGCTTTTCTGCATCTAGCACAGGGTGTCTTGAATTTGTGCAGGGTACAATGAAATCTCAAGACTATTAAGGCATTCTGGATTGAGTGTTGCCCTGTGTGACGAAACCAACCTCGCCACTGTGTTTTGGAGGGGGCTGTTTGCCAGCCTCTTGCCTAAGGATTATGGCCCATACTAACTTTAAAGGAGAAGACAGACCGGCCCCACAGCTTAAATCTGTCTTTGGAATTGTATTCTATGTTATTATGCGTTCGGTTAAATTGTATGTTATGTGAGGTTACCCAGATAGCTAATATTATTGTATTCGTGTATTCTGAGTGCCATTCACCTAATGATATGCACTCAGACTTGAGCTATCTGGGGATATGTTAAATGTCTGTGTTTGCTGTGGGGGTGTGACATTGTGTGTTTGGGTGGTGATTCCTGTCCTGTTGTCTCCACATGTGTATTGGCGATTTCCCTTTGTCCTGAGAGATAATTGGATTGCTCCTCGGGTGTCGCCAGGGCAGAGAGGAGGAAACCATGATGCATTGTGGGGATGTATTGTGTCTGTATCCTGAATTGCTGCATATCTGTCCTGTGTCGCATTCTCCCTTCTGGTCCCCTGAGGGGGCGTGTCCACCAGATGGGGACCTGCATAAATACGGGCGGGTAGCCCTCAATAAAGAGTTCCTGTTTTATCCTTCATCATGTTGAGACTGGTGTTTGGATAACTAATCAAAACTGGGGGATTGCTATACGCTGAAGATTTGCTATACTCCCCTGGCATAACTACTAGCTCTTGTAAGAGCTGTTCCTGCTCTCGGGATTTAGGAGAGGTTCACCCACTGGAGCCCGGAGCCTTGTCGTAGGTCCAGGGTGGGTAGGAGACCTCAACCAAGCTTCGGCGGTTCGTGGGGTCTGCAGTGTGTACGGTGTCAAGTGGAGTGCTTGGAGTCCTCGGAAAGCACTAGGAGCATCTATCGACGGAGGTACCCGGTCGGGGTGCTAGGAGATCCGTTACACCCTGTATAAGAAAACTTGATTTCAGTTGCAGGTCCTGGGTCCTCCAACAGGATAATGACCCAAATCACACAGTGGACTATTCAGAAATGGCCTTCTATGATCTAAATCCTACTGAATATCTGTGGAAGGAGATGAAACATGCAGTCTGGAGAAGGCACCCTTCAAACCTAAGACAGCTGGAGCAGTTTGCTCATGAAGAGTAAGCCAAAATACCTGTGGACTGGTGAAGAAGTCTCATTGAGAGTTACAGAAATAGCTTGATTGCAGTGATTGCCTCAAAAGGTTATGCAACAAACCATTAAGTTATGGGTACCATCATTTTTGTCCAGGTTCATTAGTTTGTTTTATAAATTATTCTGTTGAACCACAATCTGAAAGCAATGTCTGATTTTCATTAGGTGATTTTCAGTAAATGTATTTTTATTATTTTTAATCATTTATATTTATTATTACTTTTGTTATTTCAGTGACCATTATGGGACTTTCTTTCTTTAACAGAAGGGTACTAGAAATTTTGTCCACTTGTGTATGTAATGCAGCCCCAGCCTGTTTCCCCTGCCTCCTGCTTGGTAGGTTTTGCCCTGTCAACTCTTAGAAAGCAGGAGGCTGTGAGAGCAGTGTGAAGCTGCGCTGTATAGAATTAACACTGGAGAATCTGCAGAGAGCTTGGGAGCTCTACAACTGAAGCTAATGATTGTAGGGATTAACTTACTATCACCACTCTAACATCATACAATGTCCATCAGCTGCTTCTAAGGCTAGCGGGATATTGTCAGCTGTATTAAACGAGACATGGACTCAAGGGGCAGGGATGTAAGACTACCACTTTGCAAAGCTTTGTAGCGGCCTCATCTGGAATATGCAGCTCAGTTCTGGGCACCAGTCCGTAGAAAGGATGCCCTGGAGCTGGAAAAAGTACAGAGGAGAGCGACTAAACTGGGGCATGGAGAATTAAATGTATTTAGTCCTGAGAAGAGATGTCGAAGGGGGGGGGACATGATTAACGTATACAAATATATAAATGGGCCATACAAAAATTTGGTGAAAAGCTGTTCCATGTAAAATCCCCCCAAAAGACAAGGAGGCACTGCCTCTGACTGGAGAAGAAAAAGTTTAGTCTCCGGAAGAGTAAAAGCTTCTTTACTGTAAGAACTGTGAATCTGTGGAATAGACTTCATCAGGACGTGGTCACAGCAGGAACAGTGGACAGTTTTAAAAAGGGTTTAGATGAATTCTTAAAAGTAAATAATGCGAATACTTATGAAAACGTGTAGAAATCTGAGTCTCACTCCACTAAATTTCTAAAATTCACCTATCACTTGGTTTAACTTGATGGACTTATGTAATTTTTTTCAACTGTATTAAGTATGTAACTATAAATAATGTCAAAGTGATGTCACAGTGCAGGTATAATGTACTGACATCACAATACAGGGATAATGCACACAATGATGTCATAGTACAGTACAACTCAGTGACGTTACAGGCCAGGAATTATACAGTGATGTCACAGTACAGAGATAATACACAGAGTACATGTCATAGTACTAAGATAATGCACACAGTGATGTCACAGTACAGGGATAATGCACACAGTGATGTCACAGTACAGAGATAATGCACACAGTGATGTCACAGTACAGAGATAATGCATGCAGTGATGTCACAGTACAGAGATAATGCACACAGTGATGTCACAGTACAGATATAATGCACACAGTGATGTCACAGTACAGAGATAATGCATGCAGTGATGTCACAGTACAGAGATAATGCATGCAGTGATGTCACAGTACAGAGATAATGCACACAGTGATGTCACAGTACAGAGATAATGCATGCAGTGATGTCACAGTACAGAGATAATGCACACAGTGATGTCATAGTACAGATATAATACATGCAGTGATGTCACAGTACAGAGAAAATACACACAGTGGTATCACACTACAGAGATAATGGGACTACCTACTGCGACTTTAAAAATTGTAAAAAATAAAAATAAAATTTTTAACCCCTTTACTTTAAAGAGGGTGCCTGCTCGCGAGCATGGCAGGCGCCATAGCTGCTGGGTGGCTGCTGTTTTAAACAGCAGACACTTTGGCCTAATGTCTGCTAATTGCGGACTTTTAACTTTTCAGATGCCATGGTCAAATGTGACCACAGCATCTGTATTAGTAAAAAAAGCCGGATGCAGTGTGCTGCAGCCTCTGTCCTCCTGAATGACAAAATGCTACCCCCACATTAGTTCCTAAGTTCCTATGTAACCCCTGCCAAATATTTTTAAAAATAAAGAAAATATAAAAATAAAAATCACCTCCTTTGCCCAAAATGAAAATAAAAATACATAAACAATTAAAAACATATATATCATAGGCGTTGCTGCGTGCGAAAATGCTGTTTCTTGGTTGCTTTACCTCCTACAAAAAATTAAATAAAAAGTTATCAAAAAGTCATACACACCCGAAAATGGTATAAATGAAAAATACAGATCAGCCCCTCACACAGCTACGTGCACATTACTACAAAAAAAGTTATAGGGGTATGGCGATGAAAGGACAAAACACCTTTTTTTAACGTTTTTTAACATTTTTTTTTTTTATGAAAGGAAAACTATGCCTATGTGGTATCATCATAATCATACTGACCGAGAATGGAAGAATGAAACTAACAGGTCAGTTTTGCCATATAGAGAACTGCGTAAAAACAAAACTCATAAAACTGTTGCAAAATTTTTCTTGAATTGCGTTTTTCTTCTAATTTCATCCCATTTGGAAGTCCCCACTACATCGTATGCAACATTAAATGGTGAAATTAGAAAGTGCAACTTGTCCCGCAACAAAAAAAGCCCTCATACGGCTATGTGAACAGAAAATTTAAAAAGTTATGGCAGGGAGTCAAAAACGAAAAAGCAAAAAATAAAAAAAATCCTAAAAAGCAAACATAACGGGTGTTGGCTCTTCAGTAATGATCCATACTATTCATATGGCACATTATTTAAAGGTGTATTCCCATCTTAGACAATGGGGGCATATCGCTAGGATATGCCCCCATTGTCTGATAGGTGTGGGTCCCACCTCTGGCATGCGCGGCCCATGCTCCCATTAATTTCTATGGGGCAGGCGGCAATAGCTGAGCCGGCTATTTTCGGTGGCCCTATAGAAAGGAATGGAGGCCGGCTGCACATGCGCAGTGCGCTCTCCTTCACTTTCGCGGCTTCGCTGGGACCCGCACCTATAAGACAATGGGGCATGTCCTAGCCATATGCCCCCATTGTCTGAGATGAGAAAATCCCCTTTAACCACCACTGTGAATGCAGTAAAAAATAAAAAACAATGAGACGGTTGCTATTTGTCTTCATGCTGCCTGTCAAAAACGAAATAAAAAGTCCATGTATCCCAAAATGATAGTCAATAAAACGTCAGCTCATTCTGCAAAAACCAAGACCTCACACAGCTCCGTCAATGGAAAATGAAAAAAAGGTTATGGTTCTCAGGATATCATTTTGTAAAGAAAGGTGTGTCGTGGAACATAAAACTATATATATTTGGCAAATCAATAAGTTATATGAACGAGCTCATCCCACAAAAAAAAAACCTCATACAGCTACGTCAACTGAAACGATGGGAAAGAAAATAAAAAAGTTTTGTAGGTCATCGCAAAGCAAAATTAGCAGTCTGGCATGTGCAAATGGCATGTGCCGTGAACCGTTCCGCCACCCTCTGAGTAGTCTTCTACATGTCACACAAAGAATGTGAGGGGTCTGATCATCCACTTCACGTCCAAAATAAAGTTCACAGCGTTTTTCTTTTTTAGCAATGGGGTAGAGTTACATTTCTGGGATTTAAAGGTTATATCAACACATGCGTAGCAGAAGGAACCGGGATGACAAAGACAAATCTGCGGCACTACAAAGCACGGACATGAACCCACCATAGCGTAAAATTAGCAAAAATGATAATTACATAGGTTATTTAGCACTAATCCGGTGATGACTCCTCTGTTAAAGGGGTTCTCTTGGACTTAAAGGGGTTGGCCCATCTTGTACATTTGGGGGCATGTCGCTAGGATATGCCCCCAATGTCTGATAGGTGCGGGTCCCAGAGTTGGGACCAACACCTATCTCTAGAACGCACCGTGCACCTCCATTGACTTCTATGAGAGTCGCGATGATAGCCGAGCATTAATCTGAGCTATTTTCGGAAGTACCATTGAAATGAATGGGAAGCGCAATGTGCGGCCAGCGCTCCATTCACTTTTAAGGGGTTGGCGGAGATAGCCAAGCCAGCACTCGGCTATTTTCAGCAGTCCCATAGAAATGAATAGAGGCCCACCGTACATGCGCCGTGCACCCTCCTTCACTTTGCAGGCTCAGATCAAATGATAGGTGCAGGTCCCAGAGGTGGAACCCGCACCTATCAGACATTGGAAGTGTATCCTAGCGATATGTCCCCAATCTACAACATGGGCCAACCCCTTTAAAGGGGTTTTCCAGTAATAATCCCTTTTTATGTAATGCCAGTAGCCTGCCTCTTGGAAAAAATAATTCATAACTTATTTTATTCAATCAAATCTGTATCACGACACTTGCTGTTTGTTCTTTTCCTTATTTCTCACATGCTCAGTTCCGTCCTTCAACTGCTACCAGCTCTATCTTCTATTAGAAGCTTTGACAGTAAGGCCTTGTTCACACTTCAGTGTTTGGTCAGTGATTTCCATCAGTGATTTGTGAGCCAAAACCAGAAGTGGAGACTCCACAGACATGAGGTAGAAGGGAAAGATCTGCTCCTGTTCTGTGTTTAGAGTTGCACCTGGTTTTGGCTCACAAATCACTGATGGAAATCACTGACCAAACACTGAAGTGTGAACGAGGCCTTACAGCGAGGGAGCTGCAGCAGAAATGACACGCTACCTGAGGTGTTATAGGGAGAGAGCTGCAGCAGAAATGACACGCTCCCTGAGGTGTGATAGGGAGAGAGCTGCAGCAGAAAGGGCACTTTCCCTGAGCAGTGATAAGAAGAGAGCTGCAGCAGAAAGGACATGCCCCCCAGAGATGTGATGGATAGAAAGCTGCAGCAGAAAGGACACCCCAAGCTGTGATAGGGAGAGAGTTGCATCAGAAAGGACATGCCCCCCAGAGATGTGATGGATAGAAAGCTGCAGCAGAAAGGACACCTCCCAAGCTGTGATATGGAGAGAGCTGCAGCAGAAAGGACATGCCCCCCGGAGATGTGATGGATAGAAAGCTGCAGCAGAAAGGACACACCCATGAGCTGCCAGCCTGAAATAAATCTAGCAGAACAACTGGAGCAATGAATGGGGAAATCTCTGGATCCATGTGAGGTACAGGGCTGGTTCTAGCTGTGTTAGGCCTCGTTCACACTTCAGTGTTTAGTCAGTGATTTCCATCAGTGATTTGTGAGCCAAAACCAGGTGCAGCTCTAAACATAGAACAGGAGCAGATCTTTCCCGTCTACCTCATGTCTGTGGAGGCTCCACTTCTGGTTTTGGCTCACAAATCACTGATGGAAATCACTGACCAAACACTGAAGTGTGAACTAGGCCTTAGAGTTTGTCACGTATCACGTGATGTCTGATTTTCATTTTTTTACATCACTCATGGTAGGACCCCATTAAGAAAGTGGGAACACACCTTAGCTGGTGACACCCTGGCACTTACAAGTAAATATGTCCTGCCAGCAATAGCGGAACAAATTGTAGTAATATTGCCGAATAATTTCTGAATAATATAAAAGCGACGACTCAGTCCAAGAAAATAGAGTCACTTTACCCGGGGAAGAAACGGAACACCTACATCTGCAGATCTGCCAATTTCTGGACTCCTGTCATCCAAGATGGCCGCACTGCTTTTCAGTCTACCTGACGCATGCTGCGCATTTCGTAGTCTAAAATACGTCCTGCGTGTCCAGCCCTGCTCTTGGATCGCCCAGCGCTGCTCACAAGTTTCCTAGTTCCTCCAAGACTCCTACTCATCCAGATTGGTAATATGTTTATTGTAGTCCTTTCAAACAAAGTCTGAATCTGTGGTCACACTCCCTCAAGTACTACGCTTCTTCCTCACATACACTGTATTGTAGCAAAACTTTGGAGACCGTTGGAAAGGAGTCTGACTACACAGGGTTTGCTTGTTGTCTGTTACCATGGAAACACATGGGCCTTTATATATGCTATTGACATTAGAGGAATTTTCATTCAAGGCTATTTGCTAAATTTGCTTCCTTTTCATTTTCCGATGGATTGGAAAAATCAAGAAAAAAAATGATGTACCTCTAACTTTAGGAATGTAGAAAAAAAAAAAGTCAAGTGGCCTGGGGGGCGAAACGCATTCATGGAAAAAAGGCAATGCATGGTGTTAGAGGAGTTAACTCAGACAGCCACTGAGGAAGGGGAGAGACGTCCCCGAAACGCGTCTGGCGAGTTCACCCCCACAAAGAAGGATCCAGAGTCATCAAGAAAGTCTTTCAAATATCGGAGCGCTC
Organism: Bufo gargarizans; assembly: GCF_014858855.1. NCBI lineage: Eukaryota > Metazoa > Chordata > Amphibia > Anura > Bufonidae > Bufo > Bufo gargarizans. The sequence goes on along the minus strand of NC_058085.1, from coordinate 61,457,377 downwards.
CATAGAAATCTGACTTGAAATCACCCTGAGAAGAAACAGACCGGACTTCCTAACAGGCAAATCCCGCGAGACTAACATCACGTGACCATTGTCTCGAGCGAGGACGCCAAACAGCGCACATGGAAGCTGACATGGCGTGGTGAGTAGCGGTGAGAGGGAGAGACTTCCCAGTGACCGGACCCGAATTGAAGGGTAAGACAGATCCGGCCCCGTTGTAACTCCAACCTGCAGCATTGTATCCATTTTGTGCTTCATCCTGTGATACATTCCTATCAGTTTGAACTATACACTTCTCTCTGGATTACTATTTTTCATCTGGCCATAGGCCACTGCTGGACAAGTGCTTATCACAACCAGAGGATTTCATCAGGAAGGACATTATCCCACACTAGGATGCACCTTATGCGCTTTAAGGGATACTGATAATCACCCACAGATTGTTGTCCCCAGTGCTTATTTATCTGCGGTTTCATTCTCATATACTGTTATATATACATTGCTCACATTTCTATATATTTTACCATTATTTTATTCATTATAGGGTTTTAATTTTATGTCTGTATTTTATATATGAATAAATTATCATCTTGATTGATCCCACATATTGGAGTGCCAGCCTTCTACTTGCTTTACAAATTACCTTTTGACTGATTGGGTGATCAGTCTTTTGGCTAGAGCACCAGTTCCGTCTGAGAGAGGTGGTGAGCTATCCACTGTTTGCTCCATATCTTTTTAACTCTGGTCCGGCTTCTCAACCCCTCTTGGAAGCAAGACGTTTGTAGTATTACTTGGCAGCCATTTAAACGCCCGGACAGACCAGGAGCCGTCCTCTAATATGGCTGATAGATGGTTCCTGAGCAGGAGAGACCCCTATAGATGTCCTCGTAAAGCACATGCACAGAACAACCCTTTGGGCCACAGGAACAGCAGGCATTCCATTACATTCACTGTTTATTAGATTTTTATCCTGCGACTAAATTACGATTTTTACCATGGGATGACTTCATTTTTTCCATTAGCGATATACAGTAGTTAATTGTGGTCATTTTTTCTGTCTACTAATGCATCAAAATGCTGTTAGAATATATTGTATTGCCAGTTGGAGTCGCTTTGCATGGTACCGCTAATAAAACATGGTTAGTAATTAGTATCCTAATTATAAAAACAAATTTGGCTTGCAAATAAAGTAAAATTGAGGGCAATTTTGAATGTGTCATCGTCTGTGCTTCCAGATACGAGCGCTCGGGATTCACGCTGTCTTCTTAATAATATTGTTCCATCGAGCTCTACCAACAATTAGTCAATGTCTAGATAGACTGTGGAAACCCTATTCAAGGACATACAAAACCGTCTAGCTGCCAGAGTCCTTGACTTCTACGCAATATTCCCTAACCTTTAAAGGGGGTTGCCTCACGAAAAGGAATTCTATGCAATGACTAGGGCACTTTAAAGGGGTTTTCCAAGATGTTAATACTGATGACCTATCCTCGGGTATCAGATCGGTGGGGGTCTGACACCCGGGGCCCCCGCCGATCAGCTGTTTCAGAAGGCATCGGCGGTCACAGTAGTGCTGTGGTCTTCTCCAGTTTTTCCTAGGCCAGTGACGACACGTTCATCGGTCACGTGGCCTAGGCGCCGGAGCCTTCTCAAGTAGTACCCCCACCCCTTCTCAGTAGGACCACCACTGATCAGATACTGATGACCTATCGTGAGTGGCGTTCAGCAAATCGGGCTTCGATCAGAATTTCCGGAAAATTAAATTCGCCTCAAAGCCACATTTCCTCATGCTTCGTGGTAGCGAATTGATTTTCCCTCAATGGCGGTAAATAAAAAAAATCATAGCGCGGTCACGTGTCTTAGGCGCAGCTCATCCCCAGTGCGGCGCGGTGATGTATGATGTCATCAAGGGCCGCACGAGATTTTGCGCTAGATCTTTAATCAACGTGGTGGCGGCTGGCTCTTCACGATCAAATGCATGAGGCAAGTATGATTTCATTAATAATTTTTTGAATTTTACACTTCAATATTAATGTCAGATGCCGCGATCGGCTATAAACGCGACATCTGAGGGGCTGCAATGATGGCTATAGACACCTTTGGGGCCAATTTTTTAATGATTGCATTTTACTCATTTTGGGTTAAAAATCGTTTTTTCCCTTGGTCTTTAAACAGAATGTTCAGTAGTTTTTTAAGATATAAGGGTTAAAAAATCTGTCTGTTTGCAGAGTATCACTTCTCGGTGCCACTGCTCATGCAAAGCCTTAGCTCTGATGTCCTGACCTCATAAACACTCACTTAAGGCATATTCTTATCAGTTTACTAAGAGCTTGGCAATAATGATTTGTGCCTATGAAACTGGCTGACCTGTTGGCAGCTGAAGACACCGTGTTGGTCCCATGTTCATATGTGCCCGCATTGCTGAAAATATGATGTTTTAGTATATGCAAATGAGCCTCTAGGAGCAACGGGGGCGTTACCATTACACCTAGAGGTTCTGCTCTTTCTACAACTGCAGTGTCCCCTGCACTGTGATTGACAGGGCCAGGTATAATGACATTTACAATCCTTATCCCTGTCAATCAAAGTAGAGAGGGCGCAGCAGTTGTAGAGAGAGCAGAGCCTCTAGGTGTAATGGTAACGCCCCCATTGCTCCTAATGGCTCATTTGCGTATATTTAAATATCATTTCTCTCAGCCATGCGGGCACATATGAACATGGGACCAACACAGATGCCTTCAGCTGCCAAGCGCACATGTAACAGGTCAGCCAGTGTCATAGGGACAAATCTGCCGACAGATGGTCCTTTAATTGAAATTCGGTGATCACCTTGTGGACTCCACCAAGAAGACAAAGTTTACAAGACGAGTCTTTTCTTTGACCTTGCCGGTTTTGTTTTCAGAGTAATTAGTTGCTTAAAAATAATGTTGGATGTAATAAACATACGGCCTAGTAGTTTCAAGCTGCTTAATGCTCAATTAAATATACTTCACACTGTGAAAAGAGCTCTTTTCTACTACCATGGCGGACTCGGGATTGAATACTGCATCGCTATAGGGATACGCCGTACATTCAATACGGGTCGTTCATTGGCTGAAGTTCCAAACTGTAAGTCCCTAATGAAACCACATCAACACTTATACAAATACTGTATATTTCTAGATAATTTCGTCTTACAGGTCGACCGATAACATGTAATTATCACAATTTTGATCCAGATTGGCGCTGTGCTCATATGTGCACAATATATGACGTGAGATTCATTATTAGCGTGCCCGTACACGGTGCGGCAGCATGGCAGTAATGTGTACACTACCGCCCCCTTGGGGTACCCATACACGCATCGGAATTTCCATACAGGTATTTCTGCTGTAGATTTCACCACCTTTCCACAGCTGCTGTGGATCTGTTGCGGTTTTTGTTGCGGATTTCACCCTATGCCATCCTTCGGCACTCCAGCCGCTGTGAAACTGCAACTCCCAGCATGCCCACTTACTTGGCTATTCTTATAACTCCCATAGAAGTGAAAGGAGGATTCTGGGAGTTGTCGTTTCAGAACATCTGGAGTGACGAAGGTTGCTGATCCCTGACCTGTGCAATGAAAAGGGTGGATATCTGCAACATAAGAAGACACGCAGCGAATTTAAAATCCGCACTGCAGCGCAATGGACGCAGCATTTTTGTTTCTTAAAATCGTATCCACTTTGCTAGTCATGTAATATGAGGTTGATCCGGCCCACGGCGATAAATGGCGGTAAATCTCTGTGTGAACACACCCTTAAGCCCCATTCAAATGACAGTGTTGTTGTTTAGTACATGTGATATTGTTTTCTCTCTTTTTCTTTGGGGGGATACTGGGAACGACTTATTGAGAGACCAAGAGACAGGGAGTAAAAAATGCCACCAAAGAAACAACCCGCCCCTGCGGGTGGTAGCAGCAGCAGGAGATCAATAACAGGTCCGGAAAGTGGGTCCAAACAAGAGGGTTTAAATAAATTTTTAGCCCCAAGTTCACCTGGATTTAAAACTCCACAAAAACAAAATACTATAGACCCGGGTTCCCAAGCTCTGATCCATGATAATGAACTGACGGAGGGAGGAGGAGAGAGGCCGGTATTAGCGTCTTCTACACCCTTGGATGCGAGGATGATAAAGGACATACTCTGCACTGTCTCACGGATGGAGAGTGCAATGGGTAGTATAGCAACTCAGATTGGGGCAGTGCAGACGGATGTCAGTATAATAAGGGAGGACATGGAGAAAATTAGACAACGTTTATATGAGATGGAAAAAAGGGTTCCCGGGCTAGAACAGTCGCTTCAGAAGTTAGAGAAGGAGGTCCTCTCTTTAAAAGAGAGGAATACTAAGATGGAGCAAAAACTAATAAGCCAAGAAGATAGATCAAGAAGATCCAATATAAGGTGTGTGGGGATCCCAGAGCGGGTAGAGGGAGACAATTGTACCGACTATATGGAGAAATGGATAACGGAAAACTGTAGGGTGGATACTCTCTCCTCCCTTTTTTGTGTCGAAAGAGCGCATAGGGTCCCCATGAAAAAAAGGATTCCGGGGGAGCACCCCAGACAGATATTGGTTAAATGCCTATTGGTTAGGGACCGCGACGCAATATTATCTGATGCTAGAAATTCGGAAAAATATCAAATAGATGGTAAAAAGATAAGACTGTTTCCAGACTACTCTGCGCATACCAATGCCCATAGGAAAGAATACATTACAGTTAAAAAAAGATTGAGGGAGGCAGGTTTAAAATATAGTCTACTTTTCCCGGCAAAATTAAGGGTAGAGTACAAGGGCAAGACTGTTTTTTTCCAGGCTCCGGAGGAAGTTAGCGAGTGGGCGGACGAGGAGGGCCTTTGAGGCTGGGGGGGGGGGTTAAAAGAGTCCATATGCTGAGATATGGAGTCCCCCCGACTGCTGTATAGTCGAAGGGGGGGCTATTTAGGGTATTTCGGGAGGGAGGGGTGGTTTGTTTGGGAGGGAGGGGAGAGGGGGACGTGTTGTTGTTTTTTTTTTGTTTTTTTTTCTCCGCTCCGCCTCTGCTAGATGCTTAGGATCCTTTCGTTGAATGTGAGGGGTTTACGCGAGAGAGTAAAGAGATATGCTATCCTTGAGTGGTTGAAGAGGTTCCTGCCAGCCATCATCTGCCTCCAAGAGACACATCTGGATAAAGAATCCCTAGGATGGTTGCAGAAGAGATGGATAATGGAGGGTTACCATTCAGTGTATACTACTTTCTCTAGAGGGGTCTCAATTTTGATACATAATAAGATTAGATTTGAGTTTCTGGCAGTGGAGGTGGATGACTATGGTAGGTACCTCTTCTTATATTGCAATATAGAAGGTGTTAAAATGGTAATCGCAAATATATATATTCCACCGCCATATAAACCAGATGTTTTGTATAAATTGCACAGATTTATGCTGAATAGAAAAGAAGCTAAGATGATTGCGATAGGTGACTATAATGCGGTAATGGACCCACTCAGGGATAGAACGTCTGGCAGAAGCGGAGGAGCAATAAAGGTGGATTTTTGTAAATTAGCCCAAGAGTTTAATTGGGTGGATGTTTGGCGTCTTCAAAACCCAGACGGAACCATGTATTCCTGCTACTCTAAAACACACCAAACTTGGTCAAGGATTGACATGGTTTTGGGAAATAAAAACTTGATATCTCAAAATGGGATTAAGATAAAGTATTTACCTATGGCCCTATCAGACCACACTGCAGTAGTTATCGAATTAAATCTGATTAAAAAAAATACTATGCCACCATTTAAATTTAACTCCCAGTGGTTAACAAGGATTACAGATAAAGAAAATATAATGGAAGAACTAAAACATTTCTTTCTAGAGAATATTGGCACGGCTAGTAGATTAATTGTATGGGATACTGCTAAGGCATATCTAAGAGGACTGCTTTTTAAAAAGGTGAATTATTGGAAAAAGAGTACCAGAGAATTGAGTAATGCACTAGAAAAAAAAGTTGAGGTAGCAAGAATGACCTATATAGTACAGCCTACAGAATACAACAGGAAAATATGGGAGGAACACCAAGAAAAATTAAAGGTATATCAAATGGAGAGAAGTAGGAAAGAACTACTTTTTCAAGGGATAAGCCTAGCTTCAGAGGGAGAAAAGGTGGGCAAAATTCTGGCAAGTATTGTAAGAAACCAAAGAGGGAAATCATGGATAGGGGCAATCAAAGATAAAACGGGTGAAATAATCACTACACCAGAAGGAATTAAAGAAGTGTTTCTGGACTATTTCCAGGAACTATATAAATCCAGGGCTCAATATTCAAAACAAGATCTGGACAAATACCTAGATAAGATACCTCTTAGGCTACTTTCACACTAGCGTTCGATCGGATCCGTTCTGAACGGATCCGATCATAATAATGCAGACGGAGGCTCCGTTCAGAACGGATCCGTCTGCATTATTTTGGCATATAAAAGCTAAGTGTGAAAATAGCCTCGGACGGATCCGTCCAGACTTTCAATGTAAAGTCAATGGGGGACGGATCCGCTTGAAGATTGAGCCATATTGTGGCATCTTCAAACGGATCCGTCCCCATTGACTTACATTGTAAGTCTGGACGGATCCGCACGCCTCCGCACGGCCAGGCGGACACCCGAACGCTGCAAGCAGCGTTCAGCTGTCCGCCTGTCCGTGCGGAGGCGAGCGGAGCGGAGGCTGAACGCCGCCAGACTGATGCAGTCTGAGCGGATCCGCATCCATTCAGACTGCATCAGGGCTGGACGGAAGCGTTCGGGTCCGCTCGTGAGCCCCTTCAAACGGAGCTCACGAGCGGACAGCCGAACGCTAGTGTGAAAGTAGCCTTAAACAGATATCTCAGCCCCAAAAAGAATACTTAGAAAAAGAAATACTGATGGTCGAAATAAAGGAAGTCCTGAGCAAGGTAAAGCCGAATAAGGCACCGGGGGGTGACGGGCTCCCTTTTGAAATATATGAAGAGTTCTCCCAGGTGTTATTACCAGAGTTAAAAATAACATTGAATGAGGCCAAAAGAATGGGGAATATACCAGAATCCATGAAAGAGGCAATTATAACTTTAATCCCAAAAAAGGACAAAGAACAACTTGACCCAGGATCCTATAGGCCAATATCTCTCCTAAATACGGACGTTAAAATTTTGGCAAAGATTTTGGCCGAGAGGTTGTAGAAAGTAATCGGGGAAGTTATAAATCTGGATCAAACAGGCTTCATACCGGGGAGAACGATTTATTCAAATATAAGAAGGCTGTTTTTAAATATTAAAGCTAATAAATTACAATCTGGGGAAAAAGCTGTGCTCTCATTGGATGCCCAAAAAGCATTTGACTGTATAGAATGGGACTACCTATGGGCCGTATTAAAAAGGGTCGGTATAGGTGAGGAATTTATAAGTTGGATTCGGCTAATATACCACAATCCTAGAGCAAGGGTGATGGTGGATGGGAGCTTGTCCCTGCCTCTTGCCCTATATCGGGGCACTAGGCAGGGATGCCCTCTCTCACCATTACTATTTGCCATTGCAATCGAGCCATTAGCATGTATAATAAGAAACGATAGAGAGATTAAAGGTTTTCAATACGAGGGTGGAGAAGAAAAACTTTTGATGTACGCGGATGATATTCTTTTGTTTATGTGTAACACTGGGGATCAGTTAAATAGGGTGCTCGATATAATAGATAGGTTCGGTTCCTTTTCCGGTTTAAATATTAATTGGGGGAAGTCACATATGATGATGTTAGGTGACGTACAACTACAGAGGGAATTAAGGGTTCAGGTGTTAAAGAAACATGACAACTTTAAATATTTAGGTATACAAATTTCCGGAAATATAGCTGAATACGAAAAACTAAACATACTCCCCCTACTAAAAGAACTCAGGACTAAAATACATATTTGGCGTCGTTTACCGATGTCAATACAGGGCCGGGTAAACCTGATAAAAATGATTTTTCTCCCTAAAATTCTATATGCTCTCCAAAATGCCCCGTTGAGGTTACCGCAGAGTACTTTTAAGGTACTCGATAGTCTAATGGGGGACTTTCTTTGGAAAGGTGCCATCCCCAGGATAAAAAAAGAAGTGTTGCAACTCCCAGTAAGCGAGGGTGGTTTAGCTGTTCCAAATTTTTTCTTTTATTATTTAGTTGCACAATATGGTCACATAAAAGGTACTTTGAACGGTTTGGTCGCTAAACAAGTCATAAATAGATTAGGGTGGAAAGAAGAGTGGAATCACTTGGAGGTTTTAGAATCTGGCATGTTGGCCAAAAAGAGCACAAGTAATAGAATATTGAATTTATTAAATTATATATGGGTGGAGATTAAAAAAATATTAAAGATTAAAGGGTTTCTGCACTACACACCCATTTGGAAAAATATAAATCTTAAGGAATTAGACACGATTAAGAGTTACATAAATTGGGAAAAAAAAGGGATAAAATACCTTAGTCAGATATTGGAACAGGGTAAACTGAAAGATTTCAATATAATAGTTGGTGAGTTTGGGATCCCCCAAAAAGACATGTATAAATATTTTCAGCTTAGGAATGCCCTGCGGATGGCCCTTCAAGAAGATAAATATAAAAAAGAAAAATCGGATATAATACATAAATTTACCAAAGAAGGGGAAAGAGGTGGTATAACTGCAAGAAGATATAAGATATTGATGGAGAGCAAAAAGAAACAAATTCTAATACTTGCTGGAAAAAAATGGGAAGACAAAATTCAATCCCTTACCGAAGATAAATGGGAAGATGCCCTCAGAAGTTACTCAATGGTCTCCAATAGGGGCTCACATAAGATCTCACAGTTCTTTGTAGTCCATAGGTTGCACCGATCCCCACGGTTATTGAAGATAATGGGTGTGAGAGCTTCGGACGCATGTTCAAAATGTGGGGGAGAAAATGCTGATTTAATACACTGTTTCTGGAGATGCCCAAGGTTGATTAGATATTGGAGGGAAATTTTGGAGACAGTACAGGTAATTCTGAAGGTTTATATACCGGAAGACCCGGTGATCTGCATTTTAGGGGCAACTAAACATCTAAATTTAAATAGAAATATACGTGTGGTTCTCTGTAAAGTGCTATTTCAAGCTAGACTCCTTATACTTAAGAAATGGGTGGGGGCAGATCCCCCGATGGTGAGACAATGGAGGAAAATGGTGGATAATTTTATTAAGGAAGAACGAATGATGGAGGGCCACGGAAAAAAAAATATTGAGGATCTTTGGAAAAAATTGATGCTTTAGGGCAGGATTTACCAAATTTTTATTTATTTTTTTTATTTATTTTTTTTATACACGTCCCCCCCCCCCCCCCCCCCATCTCATAAGGGTGGGGGGAGGGTAAAGGAAAAGATTGGGGCTAATGAGGGAGGGGGAAAAAAATAGTTTAAAACAATTGTTCAGGAAAAAATGGAAACGTACTGTTTAAGATGTGACTTGAAGATATTTATATCTATGATGTGATTGGAATGTATACGTTTCTTTTTGTATAAATGAAAATAAAGATATATACAAACAAAAAAAAGAGAAAGGGGCCCCCACCAAGAGTCTTTGCTCAGCGGCGTCCGCCGTGATCTGAGATGGTCTGCCTTTGTCTCTTGTTGCTGGCATCTGGCATAGCTAAGGCTACTTTCACACTAGCGTTTTTGCTGGGCTCAGCAAAAACGTTTTCCGTTACTGATAATACAACCGCATGCATCCGTCATGAACGGATCAGGTTGTATTATGTCTTATATAGCCATGATGGATCTGTCATGAACTCCATTGAAAATCAATGGGGGACGGATCCCTTTTCTATTGTGTCAGAAAAAACGAATCCATCCCATTGACTTGCATTTTGGATCATGACGGATCCGTTTTGCTCCGCATCCCAGGGTGGAAAGCAAACCGCAGCATGAGAACAGAAGGGAATGCATTTTGGAGCATTCCGCTCTGTTCAGTTACATTTTGTCCCTATTGACAATGAATGGGGACAAAACGGAAGCGTTTTTCTCCGTTATTGAGAACCTATGACGGATCTCAATACTGGAAAATAGAAACACTAGTGTGAAAGTAGCCTAAGCGGCGACCTAAACATATTAGCATCAGTCAGGTCAAAAAGCTATTCGCTAGAGATCTAAAGGGCTTCTTAATGACCAATTACAATGGGACACTCCAGTCCCCAATTAAATGGTAAAGCCTTGTTCACATCAGCATCAGAGGATTTGTTTGGGATCTCCACTGCAGACTGCGCCAAAAACTGCTGATATAAAAGTCCTGCGTGCAGGACTTTTTTTTTCCCATTAAATAGATGGACTCCTAAATGGAAACCAAATGGACACCATTATAGTGAATGGGGTCCGTTCAGGTCAGTGAGTTCTATTATTTTTGCTGCTTTGCTACTTTTATAGAAAAAGTGTAAAATAAGCCTTCAGGACACGTTGGAAGTAACATCCAGTACTTCAATACAAGAATATGCAATAGCCTGAGTCCAATGTTTCAATACAAGTACACTCAATACCCTGAGTCCAATGCTTCAATACAAGTATACTCAATACCCTGAGTCCAATGCTTCAATACAAGTATACTCAATACCCTGACTCCAGTGCTGTAATACAAGTATACTTAATACCCTGAGTCCAATGCTTCAATACAAGTATACTTAATACCCTGAGTCCAATGCTTCAATACAAGTATACTCAATACCCTGACTCCAGTGCTGTAATACAAGTATACTTAATACCCTGAGTCCAATGCTTCAATACAAGTATACTTAATACCCTGAGTCCAATGCTTCAATACAAGTATACTCAATACCCTGACTCCAGTGCTGTAATACAAGTATACTTAATACCCTGAGTCCAATGCTTCAATACAAGTATACTCAATGTCCTGAGTCCAATGCTTCAATACAAGTATACTCAATACCCTGAGTCCAATGCTTCAATAAAGAGGTGGCATTGATGGCCAGGCGTGTGTTCGCCCCCCAGGCGCAAGATACGTGTCACGAGGTTGCTGGCCTCGGTGAGATAGGAACCGGTAATTTTGTGTGTCAGCGGCAGCTAGTGCTCGCTGACATTGTTTTTACTTAGTATGGCTGCAAAGTCGATCCGGGATGGTTCTTATTGCGAGCAGCCAAAGAGCAGGGTGGGTGGATGCTCCGCACGTTCCAGGCCAGGTTTTGGGCTGGGAATTAAAAACCCAGCCAGCAGCTCAGCTGGGGGTGGAATGATCCTCCAGGTGATAGTGGAGCTGTGGAAGCTCTGTGTTTGGGAGCTGAGGAGTTCCGCCACGCTGCAAGGCTGAGAGCTGCATGAGAGCCGCCTGCTGGGAGTCAGGCACCCTAAAGCCTGCTGTGGACTGCCAGGTGACATGTTTTGTTCTGTGGACTCTTGCTGTTTGAATTAACACCAGGACCCTGTAAAGTATTGTTTTTCTTGTCTGCCTTTTTGTGTGAATAAACACTGAACTTTTGCTTTTCAACCGTGGTCTTGCCTCTGTATTGCGTCCGCTTACCCTGCCTACCAGAGCAAATCCCTACAAAGTATACTCAATACCCTGAGTCCAATGCTTCAATACAAGTATACTCAATTTCCTGAGTCCAATGCTTCAATACAAGTATACTCAATACCCTGAGTCCAATGCTTCAATACAAGTATACTCAATACCCTGAGTCCAATGCTTCAATACAAGTATACTCAATGCCCTGAGTCCAATGCTTCAATACAAGTACACTCAATACACTGAGTCCAATGCTTCAATACAAGTATACTCAATACCCTGAGTCCAATGCTTCAATACAAGTATACTCAATGCCCTGAGTCCAATGCTTCAATACAAGAACACTCAATACCCTGAGTCCAGTGCTTCAATACAAGTATACTCAATACCCTGAGTCCAATGCTTCAATTCAAGTATACTCAATGCCCTGAGTCCAATGCTTCAATACAAGTATACTCAATACCCTGAGTCCAGTGCTTCAATACAAGTATACTCAATACCCTTGCTCTACTGCTTTAATACAAGTATACTCAATACCCTTGCTCTACTGCTTCAATACAAGTATACTCAATACCCTTGCTCTACTGCTTCAATACAAGTATACTCAATATCCAAATCTAGTGCTTCAATACAAGTATACTCAATACCCTGGGTCCAGTGGATGACTAAAAGATGGTCAACCTTCCCTACATAGGTAGGTCGTAAATCCTGCATAAACATCACCCCTGGACCTGTCAATCAAGGAGAGGGAGTACCTGGCAGAGGAAGCAGGAGGAGCTAGGGTGCACAGAGTGGCTTGAGCCCGCCCTCGGTGCACTTAACTGGTAATTTGCATATAGATTTTTTTTTTTTATCTCCAGAATAAAGCAGTGGATCACTAAGTGAAAAGTATCATTACATTTAGCTGGGCTCGCCCTGCGAGACATTGTCCCTGTTGTAACAGTGAATTTCCTGGTGACAGACTCCCAATCTACTAGGTCACCAGGGACTGACTTTCAGATGCTCTAGTGCCCCATAACAGTGATAGTAGCCATAGTTTGTTACTTTTTGCACTTGCTCCGCAGCTAATCCTTTAATGACTTATACTGTATGTTTGGTCACCTCTGAATAAGGGAAATAAATCAATTCCGATTAATTAATATAATATTCATCGTGTAAGTGAGGCAGGGAAGGGATTCTGTAAAGCCCTGCCTGTGCTGCGGAATACTGACTTCTATCTGTATCAGTCTGTATATTCTCATTTTTGCATTACATTATACACTGCGTATATCCACCGCTGCAGCGCAGATACAAGGTGGCCGGGCCAGGAGTTGCTGCGCTGGCGTGCCTATGCACGCTCCCATGCTCCAGGCCATCAGAGAGGCCGACGCCTTTTCCTATAGTGTGCAAGCACGACCACCGCTGATGGATTGCAGGGTGGTCGTAACCCCTGGAAATGAGCAGTGTATAGTGAGATGGAAAAACTAATCCAGCCAGAAAAGAAAGCGATATGGACAATCACAATACATTAGTCAGTACCTTGTATTAACTTGCTGAAGTGAGGCGACCCCTTTAAGCCGATGCTACTTGAGACGGAAGACATTACCCTCAGTACAGAAAAGGATACAGATTTTGGAAAAAACTTTTCAAGTAAAAGTTTTGAGAAACGCCATGTCCTGACACATCATCCCTCAGTTATACAACAACGCAAATGACAAGAGGTGCTGACAAAGCGCAGAACCATAGTTTACACGGGATGAGTCAACATGGTGTCAAGAAGCGACATTACAAGTGTCACATCAAACAGGCACATCACCAGCACCGGGGCGACAAGGCAAATTAATGAGAGCGGAATAGGCTTGGCCTCCCAGACCCGTCCCCTCTCCGGACTACTTGTATTCCCCATAAAATAGCAATTCTGCTGAATCTTTTCTTATAGCGCTGCTTCTGTTATTCCTCTAAGAAATGTATGAATATATTGACAACTGGGCATTACCAATGCCCTCATCAAAACGGGGGCATCCCTGCGGAGGCAGTACTGATTGGAAAACGTCAGTGTGTGCCAGGACATGCCTCCAACTGGTAATACCCACTATTCATATATTTCTAAGCAGAATAAGAGAAGAACGGCACAGTGTAGAGTTCTGATCAACGGTCTTGACGTATATTTTAGTTAATGTTTGTATTCCCAAAGATATAATAATTTTAGAGCATCTTTCCTAAGAAAGTTGCATGGTGCTGTTCCTTTGTTATTCCTCCTGGAAATGTATGAGGAAGATTTTTCTGGACTTCTATGTTAAGGCTCATGCACATGACTGTATTTTCTTTCCACTTCATTATTATTTTTTTTACAGGTCTGTATACAGAACTATTCACTTCAATGGGTCCGCCAAAAAACGGAAATTACTCCGTGTGCATTCCATTTCCGTATGTCCGCATGTCCGTTCCGCAAAAAAATAGAACATGTCCTATTGTTGTCCATTTTGCGGACAAGCACAGGCATTGTTGCAATGGATCTGCATAAAAACAGATGAAATACGGATGTCATGCGGATGAATTCAGTTTTTTTTGCGGATCCGTGTTTTGCGGACCGCAAAATACATACGGTCATGTGCATGAGCCCTTATCCACAGAAGTGTAGGAGAGAACTACTGTTGATATGAATGACCATTCTTTTTTCACTACCTATTTGGCGCTCCTTGAATCAATGGGGGAAGGAGAAACATCAAATGCTAAGCAAATGAGAAGGTGGTAAGAGCCGTGAGCTCAGGGGGTTCAGTTCATCAATGCACACGAGCGTCTCACTTTAGGTGGCCAAACACGTGATAGCATTCATTTAAAGGGGTATTCTCAGCCATTCAGGGCTGAGGACAGAATATCTGTTGTGGGCAGAGGTTATGGAAACATCTGGTCGGCCTGAGCTCTGCTGTTTCTATAACTCCGACTGAAGTGAATGGGAAGCTCTGGAAACCCTGTAGCGAGCTCCCGATTTACAGAACCAATGACGCTCGCTGTGCTGCTCCGTTTCCATAGTTCCCATTCACTTCTAATGGTATTCCGGAAACAACGTTAGCACAACCCGCTTGGCATTTTCTGTAACCCCAGCTGCTTCCTAAGATGGGTTTTCTCATTCAGGTGTGAATGGCTAAGATGGAAATCCCACTTTAAACAAATGTCGGGCTAACGGCAGGACCATAAAATGTGTGTGTGGTTGTCCAGACTTTCATCCCCCGGTGGCAGATGTTGGGGGAAGGAAGGCTATGTGGCTTTTCAATAGTGGAGTAAAAAGTTTAATAAGTGTCCCTGAGTGTGTCACAAGATGTCCACCCTGTACGTCTATATACGGCCACCCAGTGGCTTTGTTGTGAATTGCAGCCTGTCAGGGTTTTTCCGGCATGCCACGATATTGTATACAATTGGTTTCATGACGAATTGGAGTCCAAAGAAGAGCTAAGGTAAGGGTGGACACATCTGTATATAATACTGACACTGAAACATCTGAGCGCTGGAACTCCCCATTTAAATGTCTGGGGATCTTAAAAAAAAATAAAAATAAACAGCACCACTCTTGTGCATGGGTTGTGCCTGATATTGCAGTCCAGCTTTGTATCTCCACTCTTGCGCATGGGTTATGCCTGATATTGCTCCCCAGCCTCACAGCGCCACTCTTGAGCATGGGTTGTGCCTGACATTGCAGCCCAGCCTCACAGCACCACTCTTGAACATGGGTTGTGCCTGACATCACAGCCCAGCCTCACAGCACCACTCTTGAACATGGGTTGTGCCTGACATTGCAGCCCAGCCTCACAGCACCACTCTTGAACATGGGTTATGCCTGACATTGCAGCCCAGCCTCACAGCGCCCCTCTAGAGCACGGGTTGTGCCTGATATTAAAGCTCTGCTCCATTCAACTGAATGGTGCCCCAAAGACAAGTCTCTAATCTTAGACAAACCCAATAAAAAAACAATATTATACCGGTAATATTAGAATAATTTTTATTAATGGCCAAATGAGTCGTTAGCAATGAAAAGTTGTGGGGTGAACTAAATACGTAAATAGCCACATAACATCCTAAGTTTTTTTTTCTTTTAAACCACAGAGAACATGGGATCATTGCTTGTGGTTAAAGAAAGTGCAATTTCATCACCAGAGTCGAAAGCCTGACTTTACTGTCTGAAGTTATGCTACATGGCTGCTCCCACAGGATTTGGTAATGGCTGAATGTGTGGACTGATTTAAGAAGAGGATAGACATCTTCCATGTAGAACATAATGTACTGGCTCATTGGTCATGATGCAGAATATTGATCCTGGGAACAGCCCATTTGCCAGCGGGTGCAGGAAGACATTTTTTCTTCACTTCATACTAAGCTGGTCTTTGCCATTCAAGGGTATTTATTGCCTACCTCTGGATAAACTGGGGTTTGTAAGCAGCGCCCCCACTCATGGATGTAGGCCTGGCCTGCCCCTTAGAACATCCTAATGCTAGTGTCAGGACGCCCGGTGCGGGGCTTGAAGCTGGCGCTGCCTCTTTCCTCTGGCAAGATGGAGTGGTGGCACCAGCTTCAAGCCCCACACATAGGACTGGAGTCTGCAGGTACCTCTACTACATCATCTGTATTCAGAGAGTTATCACTCTGCTTTATGTGGTGTTACATAGGACTGCAGGCAACATGTACTACATTATTGGTACTCAGAGAGTTATTACTGTATTATCAGAGGTGTTACATAGGACTGCAGGCAACTTGTACTACATTATCGGTACCCAGAGAGTTATTTCTGTGTTATCTGTGGTGTTACATAGGACTGCAGGTAACATCTACTACATGATCTGTACTCAGAGAGCTATCACTGTGTTATCTGTGGTGTTACATAGAACTGCAGGTACCATCCATACCCATCAACCATCCTGGAGTTTGGTGGCTGTCCTGGGAAGGCTGTGGCATGTTCCAATCTTGACTGTCTCTGCCTCCCTAGGACACAGACAGTTGAGTGCAATGGTGAAGAAGGGAGCCATCCCACCACTGGTCCCATTGTCCCATGGATATAAATGGAGTGAGCCACACATGTGGAGCCATCTCTCTATAAACTGCAATAGGCATATGAAGCCCTCTTCTCGAGATAGATAGATAGAGTCCACGTCTATCAGACTTTTATGGTATACAGTACCTACAGAAAAGTCAGAGATGGGAATACCTCTTTAAATGACGGTCGCACTGTATTGCAGGTTTACCCCTGGGTTGCCACATTGGAATGCACCCTTATAACAGATTGCCCTCCTTTCACCATGTATCACCCAGCTACCCAACTGCTCCAATGGGTTGTAAGTATAAAAAGTTGAACTTGATTGTCTTAGGTCTTTTTTAACCCACATCTCCTATGAATATTTCCTTGTCAGAGGTTCTTCCAGTCTTTCAGCTCGTGCTCAATAATCTTCCTTCCCGCTGATAATTTTCTTAACTTAGAAAAACTGCTCGTAAAAAAAATTGACCTTTTAATTTGAGGTGGGTGGTAACTATTAAAGTGTAGCAGCGAGTTTTCTGCCGTAACTTTCCTTACTAATTTCTAAGCACACAGATATTTAAAAACTCTAGCCTTTTATGAGCAAAATTAGATGTAAACCTTGTAGGTAAAGTGTAGTGCCACTTATCATCAAATTTAAAGGGGTTCTCTGGGATTTACATAATGATGGCTTCTCCTCAGGACTATCAGATCGGGTCCAACTCCCAGGACCGCCACCAATCAGTTGTACAAAGAGGCTGCGGTGCTCTGTTAGCGTTTAGGTTAGAGACGTCACGTTCATCAGTCACCTGGCCTAGGCGCAGCTCAGCCCCATTGAGTGCATGAGGTAAGATGCAAGGAGGTCACGGCACTCAGGTAAGCGCCACGCGCATCCTTAAACAGCTGACTGGCGGGAGTGTCGGGAATCTGACCCCTACTGATCTCATATTAATGACCTATACTTTAAATGAATAAAAGATAGTACTAGTAAAATTATACCTACACTATGCTGCTGAAATCATAGAATAAATAGGAGTTCAAGACAACCACCTGTACATCTGAGGCTATAAATCTCTCAAGACATATCAATTTCATGCTCGTTTGGCATCTAAACCACTAAATGGACTTAGTTGAAATTGGATAAAATATTTTCTCCATCATAAATTGATAGTACAAGCGAGAAAAATGCCTCTTTCTCCACTTACCAACTTCTTTAACCAACTCTTGAAACTTAAATTCTCCATCTTGAGAGTTTGAGACTGACTGTCAGTTCACTCTTCCTGCCCCCCTCCCATCTCTCAGATCCTTTAGTGAGAAGGCGTTCTGTCTCTTAAAACAGAGAATGTGAGTTTAGGAGGTTGGGGAGAAAAAAAAAGTCAGACTAGTGAAGAAAGAGGCATTTTCTCTGATTTTAATCTCTATTAATCCTCTGTATTTCTAAGTAAATAATAAGTAAAGTTTAAATGCAGAAAAAAAAATAGTATTCTAGCTCTGAATCTATATTTTAATCACTTTACTTCACAGGTTTAACTATGCATATGTCACATGAGAGTACATTTATTGTGCTCTGATGCTTTGCTGATTCTCTTTCGTTATAATTTTCACAAAAATTGGATCCTAATGGCTCAATGCATTCTTTTTTTTCCCCGTTTACTGCATTTCCTACGATAATTGAATTTAAACTTTAGATCATTATAACTTGTCTCTCGATCTTTGGATTCAAGCAATTTACATCAGAAAGGTTAACAATATTCCACAAATGTCACACGCCATAATGAATATCAATAGAGTCCACGGTCAATTTTCCAGAGTCATAGTGTCCTTCTGATTCTCAAATTTTGAGCCAGTCCATTAAATGGTGAAATCTACCACACAATCTAGTTTCCATATGGTTGTAAGTGCCAATGAAAAGAGCAGTCAAGTATCACGAAACACTGGAAAAACATGTGACCATAGAAAACAATAGCTTGCTTGATAAAATGTCGGACTGTACGTCGTAACAACACTAGCAACTTCAGAAAAGGCTGCAATGTAACATGAAGCCTCTGGGCGCCAACATAAAATATGTAAATGCTCCTCCCCCCCACCTAGTATATGCCATTTATAATTGTGGTGTCTTCTTAATTGTCAGAGGAGTTTTTGGACCCCCATTGGGCACCGTGGCCTGTGTGTGACTACTATATTTCTATGCCCCTTAAAGGAACAACAAATTAACAAAAAAAATACATTCAAACAGAAAACACTTAAAAATCCAGTATCTTTTGTATGGTGCCAAAAGAGGCAAATCTTAACTAAACAGTCAGCCAAACCAATAAATGGGCATTTCTACTACCTCCCAGCCAGGGACAAATCAGATTAAAGACCACTCATTTACCCAAATCCATTGCTCTAAAGCCAGCAATTAACTTAAAGGGGATGTCCAGTACTTTTATACTGATAGCCTATCTTCAGGATAGACCATCCCTATCTGATTGGTGGGGGTCCAACCCAACACACCTCAGCTGTTCTGCAGTAGCTCTGCTGCCAGAGGGAGGCGCCAGAAATACACAGCTTGGTGGACTTAGCTGGTTCCTGCAGTGCTTCTCCTATTGAAGCGAATGACCACTACACAAAGGAATGAACAGTGTATTTCTGAAGCCGACTTCCATCACCAAAGCTACTGCAGAAGAGCTGAACAGTGGGGGTATGGGGTGTCGGACCCCGCCAAGAAGATATAAATGCCTTATTCTGAGGAGAGGCCACCAATATAAGAGTACTAGACAACCCCTTTTTAAGATTTTTCTTTGGTAGGATTAGACAATTGTGGGCTTATACCTCTTCCAAGGATTGCAATTAAACTAAAGGGGTATTCCCATCTGATACATATTTGGCATGTTGACAGCACATGTCATAGATGCCTAATAGGTGGGTTCCAATTCTGGGACATCCATCTACTGGGAGAATGGAGTTTCCTGCTCTCTTGTTCAACACTCCGGAGAGGAAAAGGTGGTAAACGTGTGGAAGTCAGGGACACACCAGAGCATTTTACATGTCCCATAAACTAAAGAGACAGCTGAATAAAACGTGCAGGGCCTAATACGGTAACAGTTTTGTTTGGATCTTTTGACAGATGTGTCTTTTTGAACTAGCATGTTTTTCTCCCGATAGTCAGGAGCAGCACAAAACAGGACCACAGAGAGAGGATAATACAGTGACCAATCTTGGATGTTTGGTATAAACTATGCCCAAGCTAAGAATACTAAAGTACCCAAGGGATAAATTAATCCAAAATCTTCTTCTTCTGCTATTTTTTATTATTGCTTTTTCCTTACACGTTTTGGATGGTGCAGAGTCTCACAAGTAATTTTCCCTGGGAAAAGTGTAACTCAGCTCTTATTTCAAGTCATTTAGACTCTGATTTATCAAGAATGGTGTGTGCTACGCCAGTCTTGATAGGGCCTGTGAGGTGTAGACCTTGTCAAAAATAAAATGCCTCCTACGGCCGTCCATGCGTCAGACTGCAATCTACGCCAACTCAGTAATTATTTTGCAAACGATGATAAATGAGCTGAGACCTATGGCCTCGCCCACACTCCACCTGCACCAGACCGCCTTTGCAGAAACTGGTGAGGGCAGAGTAAAAACTAGATTTAGTTGCAATGGTGCTCAAAAAAGTTGCAAATCCAGGTTTTGATCCTTTTTTTTTTTACACCAAAAACACAGCATAGGGGAATGATAACTTTCCCCCTTAAAGCATATCTGTCTGACTGATGCTCATCATTTCTCCCCATAGACTTCCCATGGAGAAAGCCAATTCTGCTTCCTAATTCTCACTCACACACAATCGGGGGCTTCTTTACTGTTAGAGCAGTAACATTACAGAGCTTTCTTTTGCTACAAGATGGTTGATTCATTAAACAGCTTCAAGACGAGCCAGGACGCCTTTCTTTAAAGGGGTTGTCTCACCTCAGTAATCACCATTTAATCACTTCCTTGTAGTCCTAGGATGGTTTCTGTAATATAGATCCATTTTCCAATTTGCCTCTGTCACCTCTTATTCCTCTTTATAGTGCCCCAATTTCGATGCTCGTTTCTAGGGGTTACGGCCAACGCTGTAATGTTATCAGCGGTGGCCGCGCAGGCGCACAGAACCCTGGTAGCCGGGTTTCATGGTAGTGAGCGCACACATATTATTGTGCATGTGCAGTCACTCCCAGGTCTGGCCACCTCGCTTTATTACAAGCTCATAGGAATTTACCAGGTGCGCGCACGCACAAGCAACGGGCAGGGTTGCATCCTACCTGGCCTGCTCACTGTGCCTTCAGCTCCGCCACCAAGCAAGCAGGGCCCCGAGAGCAACGAGGGAGCCTGCTAATCAGGAGGTGAGACAACCCCTTTAAACTAACAATATCATAAGTTCTATGTAGGTAGATTTCTGGAGAGGGAGGTGATGATCAAGGGATTTATTCTAATTGCCAGATTTGGAGTCGGGAAGGATTTTCCCAAATATGGTGTACTTGGCTACCACCTCCTCTATATGGGTTGGTGACTTTCTCTGGATCAACACAATAGGAATATAGGTTGCATGTGACGGACCTGTGTCTTTTTTTCCACCTTATCAGCTATGTAACCCCCTTTAGAGGGGTTATCCCATGAATAATATAAAAATGAAAATCATAGTACATGACAATCTCTTTCTAACAAAGCTAGAACCAGCCCTGTACCTCACATGGAACCAGAGATCTCCCCATTGATTGCTCCAATTATTCTGCTAGATTTATTTCAAGCTGTGAGCTTAGGGAGGGTGTGCTTTCTCAGGGGGCGAGTCCTTTCTGCTTCAGTGGGTAACAGTTGAAGGATAGAACTGGGCATGTGCTTCCGTCTCAGTGAGCAGGACAGAGAAATTACAAACATAGCAAACAGCAGGTGGCGCTATACAGATAGATTTCATTGAATAACTCAGTAGCTGTAATACATTTTGAATTACAAAAGGATTTAGATCCAGGTGATGGTTTGAAAACAGTAGAATATTTTTTGTGGGACAACCCCTTTAAGTTTAGATAAATCTGCAATGTGCTTAGAAGGGAAAGTGACCTTATCATGACTTAACTAGGACGGTGACTAAACAGGAGACTTAATAGAATAGGAATAACAAGGCAAAACTGGAAAGGACAAAAGGAAATTTGGTTCAGGTCAATAGGTAACTGGTAGACCAATTCAGCAATGGGCTAAAACGCGCCAGCAGCCTCAAATGTCTAAATTCTCATAAAAGCCTTGAAGCTGCTGGGACTGTGAACTTCAAAACATAATTTAATATCTTGGCACTTCTTTATGTCATGCTTGGAATAACCGGCGGCAAAGGCAAAAGGCTAAAATATGAATAACATTCTTGGAAAAGATAACTCCGGTGATAATAAAGTTTATTATTTTAATACTTCACATTTTTTGTAACCATCCAGAAGAGGAAAATCTCCAGGAGGTATCTATTCTTATCCTTATCTCACCAGATTTACTACAACGATTCTAGCATGACGACGGCCACCTAGAACATAAGAGAATATGTGACGTATACCGTAAACGGTACTTGAAAAAAAATATATATAGATTGATAATTCGCCATATTCTAGCCCGTACAAAGCAAAACTCATTTGAATATCTATACCCGAAACCCTTTGTTCACACTTCAAATGGACCATGACAAAATAGATTTATATGATCATGTATCAAAGTTATACATGCAAATGCGCAAAAAAAAAAAAAAAAAGATCACAGACAGATCAAAAGAGAAGAAAGTGTTAATAATTAGCTTACAAGTCAAGTAAACAATCCACGCGTACATTAACAATACGCCCCGCCGGTCACGCTGCCCACTTTGTCTACCTACAGATGTCCATCTTTTGTACATGAAAGTCATGTTTTCTGAATTTTTGATAACTTTTTTTTTAATTCACATAGCTGTAGGAGGCCTTGCTTTATGAGGGGAGATTTTTAGGCACCATTTTGGGGCAAAATATAAATTAGTATGTAATTTATATATTTTTTGTCTAATGTATTATGTAATTTTTTGATGGGTGCAGAACTGATTCCATCATTAGCATATTTTTATATTTTGACGTCGTTCACACGAAATAAGGCTACTTTCACACTAGCGTTGTTTAAATCCGGCATTCAATTCCGACACTGGAACTGCCTGCCGGATCCGGAAAAACGTGTGAAAACTGATTACATTTGAATCCTGATCAGGATTTTAATCACAATGTAAAAATGCAATGGAAAAAACGGATCCGTCATTTATGGACTTTAACTTTTTTTTCACATTTTTTGGGTTTAACATGCAAAAGCCGGATCCAGTTTGACTGAACACACGGCGCCGGATCCGGCATTAATGCAAGTCAATGGGAAAAAGGCCGGATCCGGCGTTCAGTCAAAGTGTTCAGGATTTTTGGCCGGAGGTAAAAATACTGCATGCTACGGTTTTCTGAAAAGCCTGATCAGTCAAAAAGACTGAACTGAAGACATCCTGATGCATCCTGAACGGATTACTCTCCATTCAGAATGTATTAGGATAAAACTGATCAGTTCATTTCCGGATTTGAGCCCCTAGGACGGAACTCAGCGCCGGAAAAGAAAAACGCTAGTGTGAAAGTACCCTAACCTAGTAAATAACTGTCTCAAATTCTTGCTGTCATGGGGATACCTTATCTGTTCGTGCGATTTGTTTTTATGTGAGATTTATTGCATATTTGGGAGCAATTTTTAACATAATTTTTTTTTCTGTCTTTCAGTTACACTTTTTATTACATAACGTAAGGGATATTTTGGAACTTATAATATATACCGTAACAGCACACCAGTAAGCCCATACAAAATGCTGTGTGTTACGATCTATCTGCCCTGGTGTCCCGGGGTTCTTCGGTCCTGGCTATTACACAGGCAGGTAAATAGCGCCACACCCAATGCAGGGCTGCATGAGCTCCTGTGCAGGACATAAGCGTGCAGTCGCACGGATCCCGGCTGTGTGCGTTCCACATTTTGCGGATGGGAAAGTCCTGCCCTATGATAGAAATGCCTATTTTTGTCTGCGGGGCCAGGGAATGGACGTACGGATGCTGACAACACGCAATGAGCTGTCTGCATCATTTTGGGCCCCATTGAAATGGATGCGTCCAAATCCAATCCGCAATACTGCAGAACGGATGCAGAAAGAAAAATATGGTTGTCTGAATGGGCCCTAAAGGCAGCCCTGTAAATAAAGCCTCCCAAAGAGGTTTTACCTAAAACTTTAATCGCTAATTACTGAGACCACATGTACACTGGCCCACATTTACTCATTCATTTTATTCTGCCTAGACCTTGTCGTAAAATGCGCCAAATATTTACTTTTTAGTTTTAGAATAATCCACAGGAAAAGGGGTGTGACTTAGCAAGAAAGGGGCATAGCCTAAGGTATGACCAAAATTTTGGTACAGAGTTCTGTGACAAGTAAAGGTCCCTTTACACAGGATGATACAACAGCGGATTTACAGGAAGGAAGCGTTCATTCCCATCGATCGCCTGCGCACTGGTTGAGGAGACCCCTGCATTTCCATGCAGCGATCTCCTCCAAAGTATGGGGAGGAGTGATCGCTAATGCCATCATTTGTCCCCAAACTGAATCGTTGCTTACACAGCATGATCTTCTGCAGGCAAGAGATAATT
Organism: Bufo gargarizans; assembly: GCF_014858855.1. Taxonomy (NCBI): domain Eukaryota; kingdom Metazoa; phylum Chordata; class Amphibia; order Anura; family Bufonidae; genus Bufo; species Bufo gargarizans. The sequence continues at coordinate 61,433,204 of NC_058085.1, read as the reverse complement.
TTTGTGACAACACAAATGATCTATTACCCGATTGTCACGGTACATTCTCGGTCGGAGAGACTGACTGCACATGAGGTTAACTTACAGTCTCTTGATTCTCTGTGTTGTCGTTTGGTATTGACCACACCTCTTGTCAGGTGCAGCCCGTGGTCATTACTGCATTCCCTACTTAGTTTGGTCTCACACTTCCTACCATGCGGTTGATATTCTCTGCTTGGATTTGGAAGAGTTGGTGTGTGTACGTTACCTTTGTTCCTGCTCATCTATTTTCTATAAGATAAGTTGTACTTCTCTTTGTAGTTGGTTGTTCCCTTGATCTTGTTGTTACTAGGCCTCAGGGAGATGCTAGTTCGTTCACCTGGGAAGGAACCAGTAGTCTCATTCCCTGCCACTACCTAGGGAATTTTAGGGCTCCTAGGGTCTAGGTTACGGCGTATGTATTTTCCCACCTTCAGGGTCTATACATACTGACAGGAGTCAGGGCCAGGTTTAGGGGCTTCCTAGGAGGTGACCTTTTGCCTCTCCCTAGCCTTAAGGCCCGGTTCCTCCCCTGTATTTGTGACACTGATGTGCCGTCGATCACCCAATGAAGGAGCAAAACACTCGTTCATTGGGTGATCCTGTCGTTTGGGCAGGCACCAAAATTATTGTTTCTGGGCAGCAGATCGCTGTGTCTAGACATGCACCAAGGTTATTCAGCCTGAGCCCCCCTGATAAATCTGGCCCATCTTTAGACTGCCTCCATACATTTTAGACAGGAATAGTAAATTGTCCCTAATGTACTTAAGAAGAGCAGTTATTTAGGCGAAAGTCCCTCATTGTTTTACGACCTAGTGTCCCCAGATTCCCTTATGGTTTCCCTTCCGGATTCCCCTGCTGCTCTCCCAGGATTCCCCCGCATAGCCTACTGTGAGGAAGTGATAGACCTACTACAGCACAAGCCTAGTATGTTGCCAAAATCAGGAAAGTATTTGTTATGTGCACGCGCAGAACAGCCACTATGCGCAACGGAGAATGGACCACCGGTAAGCTAAACTTTTGATAGAGTTGTTTCCGATATTAGAATTAAAAAGAAATCTGTCACCATGAAAATGCTAATTTTTTATGGCTCAGCCTAGCGCTAGATTCACAGCAACACTGCTCAGTACTACAGTATAACGTCTTCCATGCTGTTGCTGCTTCTGTGGGTGAGATACACAGAGACAGGAGAGCAGGATTCTCTCTTCTCTGTGTGTGCAGTGTATGGAAGACATTAGAGATAAAGCCTTTAGAGGGGAAAACCGCTGATTAACGCAAGATCTAAATGATATAATGGCCAGATATAATGTTGTAACTCATGTACACGTGAAGAATAAATATGAAAACTCATTTAATGAGCGCCATAATATATATATATATGTAATTGGCTATGATACTAGTTAACTTCAAGCATGAAAGTTTATGTTACTCCCTTAGGGAACTACACAGAGAAAGCAGAATTACAGCTAGAGCACAGTGTAGTGTTTCAATTGGCATAATTCGTCAATGACGCAGCTCCAAAGGCTTCAGCTCTGCTACGTACATCTGTACCTGTCTCTTTTTCAATATCATCGACAGCCATTGCTATATAGCTCTATGATTTTTATAGTTGAAATCTGCTTTGAGAGATAAGATGACACCCTTTGATAAAGCACAATTGGTGTCTTTGAATGACAGGACGATCAGGTCAGCACAAAAGAAGGTGTCCACGGGACTTTGGGGGAAAAAGGTGCATCTAAAGGCACATTAAAAAAAAATCAGTTTTTAAAACAGATAGCACATTGAACAACACAAGTAATTCAGCTTTTTTTTTATGGATATGTGTTTCCAATCCAAGAAACTCACTCTTCCGTTTTGTGGATCAGACTTGCCCATTCATAAGCATAAAAAAACATATAGTACATGTTTTCTATCAGTTTTTTTTAGCTCTAGGGGCCAGATTTATCATTACACTTCCATCTTCCTTTACTTTTACATATGTCCAAAGTCACTTTTGGCTAAGTCAGATTTATTATTGGTCCTTTAATACTGTGATAAATGTGGTTTGACAGTAGCAGTTTATCCTTCAGTAAGCGGCTTTGCAAAAATCGCACGTCTTTACGAAAAAGTCGCATGTTCTATTAAAAAGTCGCATAAGATAAGCATGGTCCTCACTGGAGTGAAAATGCGCAATTTTTTGCAACTTTTTAAATTGTTGCAACAGTATATCTGTTTAGAGATTCATTTACATAAGAAAACACGCCCACTTTCAGAAAACTGGCGAGCATAGCGCAGAGCCAATAAAAGTCGCAAATTTTTGCACAGTTTTAGCAATTGCGCATAAATTTGAGATTTTTTCAGTCTATTATTTTGACTTGAGCTAATGATAAATCTGTCCCTAGGTGTTTTCATGACTCAACCCAGTGCTGGATTCATAGCTACCCTGCTCAGTACTAGTGTATAATGTCTTCCATGCTGTTGCTGCTTCTAAGGCTACTTTTACACTAGCGTTTTTGCTGGATCTGGCATAGTTCAGAAAAAACACTTCCGTTGCTGATATTACAACCATCTGCATCCGTTATGAACGGATCCGGTTGTATTATCTGTTACATAACCAAGATTGATTGAAAGACAACGGGTGACGGATCTGTTTTCTATTGTGTCCCCATCCGTCTTTCTCCGCATCCCAGGAAGAAAAGCATTCTCTCCGCTATAAGAATGGAACGGAATGCACCCTGTATAGTGACACTATATGGCCCTGTATTACACCAACACACAGTTATTTGGACGTTATTTGGACTGTTGGACGTATACATAATATGACCTCTGTATACTTTGGTATGCAATGAGAATTATTAGAGCCATACACACAGCATATGGTGCAGTAAGGTACTTGATGCAGAATTATAATATATATTTAATCCATGTTACCCTTCACCCCTTCACCATCACTTGGTGTCCACAGCTATTTCTTTTGCTTGAAACTGAAATTCAGACACATCCAATACAATCCAAGGGGGTCATTTATTCACCCGAAATACGCCTATATTAGGCATATCTCAGACGCAGATTGCGTGCAACGGTTACGGTTTTCTGGTCTAAAAAAGTCCCAGGTGGCATTTGTGACTTTTTGTCTCTACGTCAATTCTGCAAGAGTTCCAATTTCTAGAAAGAAACTCCAGATTAGACTGGGATTAAGGCACATTTACTATGTGCAACTTTTCAAATTGTCGCAACCCACGCCAGGCAAAGCCCTGGTCTACTTTTACAACTAAACCACATTACACTCACACCACCTTCTCCAGGCTTTTAATATTGATGACCTATCCTCTGGATAGGTTATCAATGTCAGATCGGCAGGAATTCAACACCCGGCACCCCCCCACTGATCAGTTGTTTTTGTGCCAGTTTTAAGCCTGGCTTTGCTTTGTGTGCTTGCACCAAATTTATGAACTGGTGCACTTTAAAGGGGTTGTCCGAGCTTTTACTATTGGTGACCTATCCTCACGACATTCGGCACCCCCGAAGAGACGAATCGCGCAGTGTGCATGTGCCGTCTCCCTTCCCTCTTCCTGCTGCTATGTTGATGGGACAGCAGCAGAGAACAGGAAGAGAGAAGGGAGACGGCACGTGCGCACTGCGCGATTCGTCTCTTCAGGGATGCCGAATGTCGTGAGGATAGGTCACCAATAGTTAAAGCCCAGACAACCCCTTTAAAGTGCACCAGTTCATAAATCTAGTGCAAGCACACATAGAAAAGCCGGGCTTAAATTGGCACAACAACAACCTTAAATGATAAATGAGCCCCATAATGTGTATATCTCCATCCAGTATTGTTTCATTCGATTGCACTACTTTTCAGACAGCACATGCCTAAAAAACCCTGGTGTGCACATCATCAAGACATTTCCAGTAGTCACCCACACATAACCTTAAGGTTCACCCGCACAAATAATACAGCCATATTTTCTCGTCCCATCAGTCAAAACACAATATACCACTCAAATAGGATGCTGTAGACACCCCAAGAGGTCTCAGAAAAAGCTGTCATGTCTCTGTCATTTATCCCGACCTCCGAGACCAGCTCTCGGAAGTGCAAGCGACGTGAATGTCAGGTTACAAAATGAATACGACTTTGTAAAACAGTGAAACACCAGGCGCGGTAGGCATTCCTGCAATCTGTGCTCAGCTGACAGAAGCAACTATTGAATTAATGAGCCTGAAAAAATGTTTAAAAAAATAAAAAACACACATAAAAGAACATAACAGATGTGTGCCATCTCCTTCTGTTACGTATTACTGTCGCTGCCAAAATGTGGCCGCAAGTGAAAGAGTAATAAATTACTAAATGTGAGCCTTTACCCACAAATTCGAATCTTTCTCTGGAAATCCCATAAAAATGGAAAAATATGAATAAAAAGATCATTTTTGTAAAAAAACATTTTCGTTAAATGCATAATGACTTAAAAACACAAAAAATAAAACCAGAAGTACAGGTTAAAACGTTAGAGGGACATTGACATAAGACTGGGTTACTTCAAATATAGGAATCTATAAGATGAATGTTAAGGGGTTTTGTACAGCCCCCCCAAACCAAAATTCAGGGGTTTTGTGTAAGTGCCACTTAAAGGGGTTTTGTCAATTGCATCAAATTCCTTTAAAATAATGATTCTTGAAGGCAGCTGTAATTTTGTAATGTACGGTATTTTTTTTTTCCTTTATTGCTCCTATCTTCCATTCTGGGCTCTGGTCACATGACCATGTCCATGCAGCTCTCTCCTATTTCCTGTGATGTTATGTCCATGGGCGGGGCAGTGAAAAGGGAGTGTCAATGTAACTAGGGAGAGTGGGAGGAGCTATAAACCAGCTGGGTTAAAGGGTGGTGCCAGAGATAGGAGAAGAGCGTCATGGGTTTGGTTGGATTCAGGAAGAGGAAATGCTTCATATAGGATGGAAACAAAACTAGAGGGATTGGATTACATTGGGGAAAAGGGGTCAGAAGAGTCCAAAATGAAAAAGCATTGAGAAGATGTACACGAGGTAAGAAAATGCATGAGCAAAGCTGTTAAAATCCACAATAATACAGGAAAACCCCTTTAATTAAAGGGGTATTCCCATCTAGACATTTATGGCATATCCACAGGACATGCCAATGTGGCTGCTCCTATCTCTACAATAAAGCCCTGTCTCGTGCAGCACTGCTCCAATCATTCTATTGGACATCTGTGCCCGGCTTTCTCCAGGGCACCCATGGAAGTTAATGGAGCAGCGGCAAGCTTTTCAGACCAGCCGCTCCATCCATTAAAGAAGGGGCTCCATAGGGTACGGGGCCCCCGTTCTTGTGATCAGTAGAAGTCTCAGTAGTAGGACCCCCCCCCCCCCCATTGATCTGATAGTTACCTCCAATCCTGTGGATAGGGGATAACTTTTTTTAACGGAATACCCCTTTAGTATTTTATGTATAAGTGTCAATCTATCCTGTGGATAAGAGGTAAGTTAAAAGGGGTTGTCTGGCCTTTGGGGTGTGCGAGCCGTGCGGCCGCACAGGGCGCCATGGCAACAGGGGCGATCGGCGGCCGACACAGCTCGCAGTCGGTCTCTTACAGCAGGCCGGCCCGAGATTGTGTGAGGCGAGCCTGGCGAGCTGAGCCGCTGCAGCTTCCAGGTCAGGTTCCGGAGTGTGGAGGAGGAGCTCAGGGGCGCAGGCGCAGCGTTCAAGTGCTGCGCCTTCACAGAGCGCTGCGGAAGGATCCGCTCAATGTGTGAGGGCGGCGGCCGGTGCTCTGCAGACAGGGAGGGAGCAGAAGACTTCAAATAGTGAGTACCTGTTCTTATTGTTTTTTTTTTTTTACCAAATATCTTTCATTAAATGGGGGCAGGGTCTAATTAAGGGGGGCAGGGGACTGGATAAGGGTGACAGACACTGGGTATGATTAAGGGGGCAGGGGACTGGATAAATGTGACACTGGGTATGATTAAGGGGCAGGAGACTGGCTTTGGTTGACACTGGGTATGATTAAGAAGGGCAGAGGACTGGGTAAAGGTGACAGGGTATGATTAAGGGGGGCAGGGGACTGGGTAAGGGTGACAGGGTATGATTAAGGGGGGCAAGGGACTGGGTAATGGTGACAGGGTATGATTAAGGGGGGCAGGGGACTGGGTAAGGGGGGCAGGGGACTGGGTAATGGTGACAGGGTATGATTAAGGGGGCAGGGGACTGGGTAAAGGTGACAGGGTATGATTAAGGGGGGCAGAGGACTGGGTAAAGGTGACAGGGTATGATTAAGGGGGCAGGGGACTGGGTATGGGTGACAGGGTATGATTAAGGGGGGCAAGGGACTGGGTAATGGTGACAGGGTATGATTAAGGGGGGCAGGGGACTGGGTAAGGGTGACACTGGGTATGATTAAGAAGGGCAGGGGACTGGGTAAAGTGGACAGGGTATGATTAGGGGGGCAGGAGACTGGGAATGATTGTACTTGTTTGCACTTAAATTATCTGTAATAAAAAAAAAACTGTTTGTTACAAAGATTGTTTTCCTCAAGATTAGCTCGCCTGAACACCTAAGGCCAGCCCTGCTCGTGCTGCTGGGGACGTAGAGCGCATGCACGGCTCTCTCCATTAGCTTCTACTGAGCTTCTGAAAGAGCCAAGTAAGCGCTCTCGGCTATCTCCAGAAGTCCCATGGACCCCATTCACTTATTTTTCAGTATAGTTTTTAATTAATTTGCCTTATATGGGTCTAAAGAAGATCTAAATGACAGATTACTGTTTACCTTCTTATAACCCCCATAGCAGGGGCATTGCTGGGGTCTCAAAAGATATGGGGCCCAAGCCCCAATGAATAGGGCCCAGTTCTCTAAGTCGTCCCCCCTCTCCTGACACCCCGCATTTTGCTGTACTTGCTATACAGTAGCACATACCTCTCACATCCAGGGCCTCCCCAGTGATGTCTCCTCGGATGTAGATCTTTTCTTCTCATCATCTTCTCCATTTGGTCCGTACAACTTCTCTCCGCCGCCTCGTCTCTGTAGAGTGTGACACACAGACATCTTAGCTTCCTCACATTTCTACCATCATTTCCCAACCTAAAGTCCCCACAGTGTGATCCTGCTGCTCGCTGTGCCCCCAATACCCCCAGATACTATCCTGAAGAAAAATGAGTGCCCCCATAATAATACTGCCCCCTACAGTGCCCCAAACCATGATAATGCTCCCCAAGAGTAGATAGTAGTAATAGTAGAAGAGCCCTCCAGTATTAATAATACCCTCACAGAGCCCCCAGTACAAATAAGGCCCCCTATTGTTCCCCCAGTGGTAATAAAGCTCTCTACAGACCCCTCAGTAGTAGTAAGGCCCCCATAGCGCTCTTAGTAGAAATAATGCGGATCTATAAGTCTCTCCTATAGAGCCCTCAGTAGTAATAAGAACACCTACAATATCCCCTGGATTTGCAGCCCCCTGTTGTTATATTCCTGCCTCCACAATACAGTCCCATGTAAATAACATCACACCATCTCACCTGCCCCCTCCAAAATACAGTCCTATGTGAATAACATCACTCCCCTCCCTTCACCCCCTCCAACATACAGTCCCATGTAAATAACACTATTTCCTTCCCTCCGCCATACAGTCCCATGTAAATAACATCACGCCATCTCTCCAGCCCCATCCAATATACAGTCCCATGTAAATAACATCCCTCTCTATCTACAGCCCCCTCCAAAATACAGTCCCATGTAAATAACATCACCTCCTCCCCAGCCCCCTCCAACATACAGTCCTATGTAAATAACATCACTCCCTCCTACAGTCACTATCAACCTACAGTCCCATGTAAATAACATAACCCCCTCCCCAGTCACCTCCAACACACAGTTCCATGTAAATAACATCCCCCCTCGAGCCCTAACATACAGTCCCAGTTAAATAACCAACTCCCAGCATTGCTCTGCCTCTCCCTTTACTTACCTGTCCTGATGTAGCAGACGTCACCATAGCTTCTTCCCCTCTTCACTGTCGCCCTCTCCTGCACTGGTCACATCATGGCGACATCATCACAGGTCCTTCTCAACCACTGACTGGTTTACTGGTCACATGACCTGTGATGTCACCACAGGTCCTTCAGCCCTTCCACCGCATTAGATTCAATTGTATTGTCGTCCTGTGGATGGCAATACAGTTGTATCTAGCAGGCAGGCAGGACAATCGGGGCCTGGGACAAAACATCAGGGGCCCAGCCCCCGAATGTTTTAACCTAGCAACGCCCCTGGCCCCATAGATAAGCACATTTCTCTCTAAGGATACGTCCACGCGGTCAGGTTTCTTGATGCAGTTTTGGAAGCCAAAATCAGGAGTGGATCATAAAAGCTGAGAAAGTATAAAGGACAGATACAACTTCTCCTCTTCTTTAAATTCTCTTATGGTTTTGGCTTCCATAACTGCATGCATAAACCTGACCGAGTGGCCGCACCCTAAGGGGAAAAACCCATGGTGTTGTGTTGGTGGACGAACCCCAGCAGGACTGGCCCACCATGTGTACACAGCTGTCCTGACTCTTCCCCAACAGCAAATGTTGAGGAAAAGAAGGCTTTGGATTTCAAATGGCCACCCTTTTGTTGTAAGAACACATGCACACTTGGCTGATGGTTTTCCATAGATGAAGTTCTTGGGTATTCTCACCAAACCACAATACATAATTCACATCTTTACATGCATTTGAATTGTCCTGCATTGTACGCCCAATATCAGAATACATGGTTTTTTTCATACCCACATAAAAAGTAAAAAGTCAAACACCAAACTGCGACTATATGTCATACACAGCTAGCTTTTTTTCATAGCCTAATGTTACGAATCAGTTCTAGACCCCTTGCACACCATCTTTTGTTAAGTATATATTTTCTTCTACTGAATCTCTATGGTACATGCTTTCATATTAATGTACATTACATTGTTAGATCAATCTAAGGGAATAAAGCCAAAAAAAAATTCAATTCCACCTAAAAACATCAGCGAAAGAAACAAAAAAGGTAAAAATTTGAAGAAGGAAAAATAGTGGTGTAAACCAAGTCTAAGGACCCTTGACAAACGCAACGTCTGAGATGTTAATACTGATGACTTTTCCTCTGGATAGGTCATCAGTATCTAATCAGTGGGGGCCAACATCCAGGACAACCGAAGACCAGCTCCTCAGCCTTCTCCGTGCTCACCAAGCACAGCGCCGTACACCGTATGATGTATTCACTTCAATGGGACTGAGCTGCGCCTAGGCCACGTGACCGATGAACATGTCATCACTGGCTTAGAGTAAGCTGCGAGAATGAAGTGACGCTACTGTGAGGGCCGGTGCCTTCTCAAACAGCTGATCGGCGGAGGACTTGTGTGTCAGACCCCCACCGATCAGATACTGATGACCTATCCAGAGGATAATTCATCAGTATTAACATCTCAGAAAACCCCTTTCACCTTAGGTTAGGGCTACATCGAGACACTGGCAATGTGACACGTTGCATGGCCAAAGATCGCGATGCTACAGTGCAACATAAGTGAATATGAGGGAGTTGCGCCAAGCTGGCGTGACACATAAGTCGTCAGATCTCCAGCAGGTTTGGATTGCTGGCAGCTTATGAATGTTGCAATGTAGCATGGTAATACTGTCATCTGTGGCTGTGCAACAAGCGGCGCGGCCATAGTCTCGGTGTAGCCCTGGCCTTATTACGCCTGCTGTGTGATACATTGATAATCACTGTTCTGCTCAGTGTCAATTGTCCAATAACAGACGCTTTGTTGTGGGTGCTCCCTTAGGAAAATTTGCCCTGTCCAGACATCAGAAATCACTCACCAGATCTCAGGGTAGAGAGTCGCTTTAAAGGGATTATCCCATTAATAATGTAAAAAAATGAAAATCATACATATGTAGCACATGATAACCTTTTTCTGACCAAGCTAGAACCATATGGATCCAGAGATCTCCCCATTTATTGCTCCAATTGCTCTGCTCGTTTTATTTCAAGCTGCCAGCTTAGGAGGCGTGTCCTTTCTCATGGGAGTGTGTCCTTTCTGCTGCAGCTGGTGGTAGTTAAGAGGGTGGAACTGAGCATTTGCTTCTATGTTGGTGAGCAGGACAGAGAAATTAGAAAAAGATCAAACAGCAGGTGGCGCTATACAGATAGATTTCAGTGAATAACTCAGTGACTATAAAAAATCTTTTTAATTACATGCAATTACTAAAGTATTCAGATCCAGGAGCTGGCTTGAAAACTGTTGAATATTATTTGTGGGACAACCCCTTTAATGGGGTTGTCTCACCTCAGACATTGGGGGGCATATTGTTAGGATAGGCCCCAAATGTCTGATACGTGCCGGTCCTACCTCTGGAACCCGCACCTATCTTTAGAATGGAGCTCACAATGTGAAGGGGGGGTTGGGGCACTGCGCATGTGCGGCCGCCCCGCCATTCAATCCTGGTGGATCGTAGAAAATAGTCGATCGGCGTGTTCTTCGATTTTCAGCAGTCCCATTGAAATAAATGGAAAGCGCACCACGCAAGCGCATCCATCGCTCCAGTCACTTCTATTGGGCTGACGGAAATAGCAGAGCCAGTGCTTAGCTATTTTCGGCACTCCCATAGGAATGAATGGACAGGGGCTGCGCATGCGCGGCCTCCTTCACTTTGCGAGCTCTGTTCTAAAGATAGGTGCGGGTCCCAAAGGTGGGATCGGCACGTATCAGACATTGGGGGCTTATCCTAGCGATAAGCCCCCAATGTCTGAGGTGAGACAACCCCCTTAATGACACAGACCCTACAGTGCTCCTACTGTACGCTATATTTTTATAAGTGAATCAATCAAAATCTTTAGCCATAACAAACCGACACGACAAAGCTTTGACAAACAACATATTGCAAAAAATTTGCAAAAATAAGAGCAGCTTTCTCTAAATTTAAAACAATGTTTTCTCATCTAAATGTTTGGCCAGGGAGCAGATGGCGTCGGGGGAAAATGATGGAATTCGATGTGCGAATGAAACGTTTTATTTTTTTTGTTTAAATTATAAAGGCATATGTAAAGGTGATGCCTTTAGTGACTCATTGGCACATTGATTTCACAGCCTGCAGACTGTATATACCGTGCTCTGGCCCTCCTAGCTTCAGTATAAAGCATCGTCCACACGTACCGGAATGGCTGCGGATTTTCTCCGGATCTCCGTAAAAACAGTGAATGAGCATCGCACAAATCTCATCCACGTGCTGCCTCCATTTTCTATGTGGAAAATGACCTGCTGAGTGGATTTTTTATTGTGATGCTGCATTGTTGCTGATTTACAGCAAATTTTCTATGGGCCAAAGTCCTAAAAAGAAAAAAAAATAACTTTTTTAAAATTAATGACTGCGCCAATGCCGGTCATTTTATAATCTGGCCGTCATCACAGGAGGCCGGGGTCTACAGAGACGAGCAGGGGAGGTGACCACAAGCAGAACTGCACCAAAATCCGCACAATTTGGTGGGAATGTGCCGCAGGAGGATTTCTGCAGTCGAACGTATTTTTTTTGCCGTTTCCGGTTTTCCGGCTTGTATGTGTAATTATTCACTTCAATCGGTCGGCCAAAAAATGGAAATTACTTTGTGCATTGAAAAGTGTGCATTCCGTTTCCGTTTGTCCATTCCGCAAAAAAAATGTCCTATTCTTGTCCATTCCACTAAAAAAAGGATAGGAATCTGTAATATAGGGCAAATATCCTAATCCTATGGATGGCGAAAGCTTAGGCAGACTGTCTAGACCTGCACCAGATTTATCACAGGGGATCACTGACAGATTTGGCGCATGGCTAGAAAGTTTTGTCCAACTCTATACCAGCTACTGGCTGGCTTACTTAGAGAGAGAATTTTAAGCCAGAACTGTGGTGCAATTTTTTGTATCTAAGGCCCCTCCCATTTCCTCATGAAGCGACACCCCTTTTCCATTAAGCCACACCCCTTGTGGGTTTGCAATGTACACCAAAACTTAGGTGCAGTCACATTAGTAAATGTGGGCCACTGTGTACTGAAAGAAACACCGTGCATATAAAAATGTGCAGAAAAGTGGAAATGCAGAAAAAAAAACTATGGGTTTAATTTATCATTTGCTGTAGTTTTTTGTGCCAGCTTTAAGTCTGGCTTGGTTTTCTGTGCCTCCACCAAATTCAGGAACTGGTGCACCTTAGTAATATATGTGGTATGAGTGCAAAGTGGTCTGAATATAGACCAGGGGGTTGCAACTTTTTTTGTGACTTTTGCAAAAGTCGCACATAGTAAATGAGCCATAATCCAGGTCTAATCTCACTTTCAGCTCTTAAGCATAGACCACTGTGAAAAGTGGCGAAGAACACCAAGGGGGTAATTTATCAAGACTCTCGTTTTAGACGCCAGTCTTAATAAAGCCTTATAGCTGGCGTTGGTTCCGCTGGAGTTATGAAGAGGCGCCGGCCTCCATCCAGCGCTGTTTCAAAATGTAAGGGCTCATACAGACGGCCGTATGCTGTCCGCAAAAATGCAAATCTGTTTTTTTGCGGACAGTTCAGCATGTCCGCAAAAAAAACGGATTGCATTCCGTTTTTTTTTTTGCTGATCTATAGACTTTAATAGGGCTATGTCCTGATTTTCACGGACAAGTATAGGACATGTTTCATTTTTTTGTTGAGCCGTGCAATGGAAGAAAAGGGCCCCATAGAAATGAAACAGCATCTAATCCGCAAAAAAAGGATCCGAATTTTTGCGGACAGCATACGGCCGTCTGAATGAGCCCTTAGACAACAAAAAAAATGATGACATTTGAAATAAAATGATTACCAGGTGTCCTCCTGATATAAATGATGGCCGTCCACGCAGTCTATCAGCAAGAACATACGGTAAACGGCCATATCTGAGGCAGAGTCCACATATTTCACTTGACAGCACATTACCAGGATTCTTTTAATTTTCCTGACGTGCATTTCTGGCACCAATTAAAGATCTGCAAAATGCCACACAAAGAAGAAGAACTGAGCTGTGTTGTATTGTCAATGCTGCAGGAACAGAATCGCGAATACTGAGAGCAAAATGTGATTTCTAAAGGTATTTCCATACAGGTAAAGGCATTTATCTCTATCAGACAAAAATACCAAGTACCCAATTGTGCAGCTATGTGCCAACAGGGTTTCCTTTTGGCATCTGTCTAGCAAATGTGAAGGAGTTGTCTCATGATAACCTCTCCTGGCTCCCACTGGGGAATGCCACTATACACAAAGGGCGGCTCTTGCTGTGGCGGACCTGCTCCCTTTATGTATTACTGCAGATGATAGGTAGAGCTGCCCACAGCTTCTGAGATCACGCAGTCCCTGGTAGGCGTCAGACCCCCATCAATCACTGTGGCTCGTCGAAACTAGTGTAGCCTGCACGGATGGGAGAAACCTACTGCAAGTGTACAGAGCTGTCCTAGTTCCCGTGTGCCACAGCTCCTTCTGTCTGCTGATCAGCGGGGTTTTGGAAGTCGAACACTCATCAATCTAAAATGGATGACCCATCCTAAGGAAAGATTTTATTTATTTTTATGCACTTATATAGCGCAGCACTTTACAGACATTAGCATCCAACTGTCCCCGATAGGGCTCACAATCTAAGGTCGCTATCAGTATGTCTTTGGAGTGTGGGAGGAAGCCGGAGAACCCGGAGGAAACCCACGCAAACATCATCAGCATTTAAGTGCCAGAGGAACCCGTCTACATCAAAATCTCTCTGCTTCTGGACAGCCTTTTATTGAATTGCAAAAGACCTGCAAGTAATTATTTAGCTTTTTCATTTTGTTGTTCAGCTCTGTGCAGCACAGTTGTTTTCAGGCTGCCAGAGTTTGCTGCTGGCAGGATTACCAGCTTCTTCATAAAATGTAAGCATACAACTGCTGTACCTCAAGTGTATAAGTCTCATCAGTGCTGTAGAATTAGGCCTCCTGCACACAACCATATCAGTTTTGCAGTCCACAAGTCGCAGATTCGCAAAATACGGATGCGGTGTGTGTGCATCCCTCACTTTTGGCAGGCCCCATTGTAGAAATGCCTATTACTGTCTGCAAAATGGACGAGAATAGGACATGGTCTGTCATTTGCGGCATGGCTGTTTGCATTTTTTTTGCAGCCCTATAGAAATAAATGGCTCTGCATTCAATTTTGCAAAAAATACAGATCAGATGTAGACCAAAAATATGGTCGTGTGCCTGAGGCCTTTTGCTCCTTTGACAAGCAGAGGCGATCAAGATAGTGTCCATGTTTTCTGCAACAAAACTGCTGCAGGTGAATATATGTAGCCATGTATTGGGCTTAGTGTAAAAAAATAATGCCGCCTCATTGTATGAATTGGGGGGGAATCCAAAATTTGCACTGGGACCCATAACAATATAGTTACGCCACTGCTAAAGGGAGTAATAACCGTAGAATAGTCCTAAAATCACCTATAATATACAATATATTACTGTAAATGTACTTCCTTAGTAGACACAAATTGAAGGTTCCCTTGTGATAAAAAGCCAGCCCTTCGTTCTCATTTTTGCTAACTTCTGTAATCTCTCCACCAGTCAAGCATAAGAATAATCTCTTGTTCTTGAACTAATTAATACAATTAACAAAACTGGGAATAGTCTTGCGGAGCTGTCCGCCACAAAAAAAAAAAAAAAAAAGATTACAAGAAAACAGCTCGGCAACAGATTCATAGAGAACGGCGCTATCCCCGCATCAGCTTCCCCGACTAATATTATGTTGATTGCACACCTGGTTCTACACTAATTAAGTTTTGTTTGGCAGCTGAAAGTGAAGCCACCTGGCTACATAGCGGCATAGTAATGTCGAGAGAGACATAAGTTCAGCCAATTAGAAGTTCTCGCCGTGTACCTTCAGACGGCGCCAATAAAAAAACCTTACATAGCACTTGGCAACTTGTTCATAAAGTGGGAAAAGCGACTTCTGACCCCCCGACTGTCAATCAGATCAATCGGCATTGTTAAGTCTGCCCGCTAAGTGTCATTGTCACATCAGTTATTGTACGGCATTGCAAGAACGTATTTTACCTTGTGTTTGTCCGAAGGTGGGAAGGTTTTACCATGGTACTGGTCTCATGACGTTGACGACCTGGGAGAAGCGTTGTAGTAACCATCTCCAGCCACAACACAGTGGATGGAGCTGTGTGGTTTCACCATTGCCGATAACAGCTGATCGGCAATGGTGTGGGATGTCGGACATCCCACGATCAGATATTGATGGCCTATCCTGCTTTCACACACTATTGGTATCTGTTTGACCCACAGAAACCCAGGTTTGGGATGTTGTCGATTACCCCAATGGGCTTAACCTGCCTCCTCCATATCTCCCTCCAACTCTGGCCTCCCAATCTATCTTCCTGCTTTCGTGCAAAGCTTCTGTGACCCTCCAACTACAACTCTCAGCATACCCTAGATGACAAAGAATTCAAGTTGGGGCTTAGATTTCAAAACAGCTCCACAACAAAGAAAGGGAGGTTTCCACGATAAGTTTTCGCGTGGCAGATACCATGAGAATTTTCCGACACAGACCTACGGGAAAAAAAACTGCAGCAGATTTGAAATCCGCAGAAGGTCAACCTCGGTCTGTTTCTACTGCTGGCATAGTTCCGGCACAGAACAGCCTATGGTTCTGCCATGGCCGGACGGTACTGGAATACCCACCAACTCTATTGACTATAATGGGGTCCAGTGGACATATGGACGCTGCAAATATGCTGGGATTTGACCAAATATCGCTGTACGGAACGGCAGGCATTCCAGTAACTTCCTGCAATGCCAGATGCAGATAGCTCCTCCAGGCTGTTCTCTGCCAGAACAGTCTGCCGGAACTCCTGCCGGCAGTGTGAAAAATAGCTACAGATTTTCACTGTGGATTTCACCTTTTGCGCTACATAGGGTGAAATCCGTGAAAAATCTGCAGCATAAGGCCTCTTTAACACTGGACACCGGCCGTGTGCATTCCGCACTTGACTGGGTCCGCAAATCCGGAGATGCGGAACGGAACGTGTCCAATCATTTTGCGGAATGGACGGATAGAGGACACCATTCAAGTGAAATTGAATTGGGTCTGCGGTTCACAGCACGGCCACGGGCAGCACACGTTCATGTGCACGAGGCCTGATTAACAGAAATCTGCAAGTAAATTGTCATCCACGGCAGATATTTCCACTGTAATTTACATCCCTAAACACCCTTAAGCCTCATGCACACAACCGTTGTCATCCGATGCCCATATTGCGGCCCGCAAACAGCCACACCCATTCACTGGAATGGAATGGAGGCGTGGATCGGAAGCCCATGGAAGCACTACGGAGTGCTTCTGTGGGTTTTCTGTCCGTGCCTCCGCACCGCCAAAAAGTTGAGCATGCACTCCTTTTCAAGTGAATGGGTCGGCGTCCGCAGCACGGGGATGGCCGACACACGGTTGTGTGCATGAGGCCTTAAGGCATAGTTTATCAAGCTTCTTGAGACAGAAAAGTGAAGTCGAAAAGGTTGTACAAACCCCCTTCTGCGCAAAAGCCTATGTCCTTTTGTCCATTTACGCCACGCGTTTTGGCATACGTGGCCCAAGAAATTTAACGTTACTTACACCAGAAAACTGCCATAAATTACACCGGCACGTAGACTTCCTGAGAATAATAGGCGTATGCTTTAATAAAATTGGCGCATCTCACACCAAATCAACCTAGATCAAGACTGAATGAATAGCATTTTCCGCAACTAAAAAATATCCCCCCCTCCCCCCCCAAAGGAACCACCAAAATCATTGGGGGCCATTTGAGAACAGATCGAGCACAGCTGTCATGAAGAACAGAAACCACGATCCCAGTGTGAACACGCACATGATGTCATTTTGTAATTTAATATAAGAAATGAGCAAATTGCTCAAAATTCGATTCAGGCTCGATTCAGCTGAATCGGTCGACCAATTTGGGTCCGAATCGATTGTACCCGAATTAATGTGCCAACTGGCCTGTCAATTGGCACATGATGCTCTGAGGTCTCCTATGTTTTCTCTCTTGTCTCTCAGTTTTTTAAGTGTCTTTTTTATCATTGTTTTTATCATTCTAATTGGTTAATTTTTATAATTGTTTTTAACGGAATCCGGGCAGAACTCGAAAAACTCATTTTCTGATCTCGATGTAGTATCATTTTCTTCTATTTGCTATGTGGCCAATGAACAGAGGAGCGCCGTACACAAAGTCACTGCTTGCACTTCTAAGGTCGGGTTCACAACAGTGTTATGGATTCCATTTTTGTGTTATAACGGAAAATAATGGAATCCATAAGATGGAAGTCGAAACGGAAACCTTTAAGAGGCATTCCTTTTTGATCCTTCATAATACAAGTCTAAGGGAGGCAGAACGGACCCATCCTAGTTTCCATTATGCAGGAGTTCAGTCCTGCATAACGGAAACCAGGACGGAGCCGTTCTGCTTCCTATAGACTTGTATAATTGCGGAATGCAAAACGGAAGCCTTTAAGTGTGAACCCGCCCTAAGAAGCATCTTTTGGCCGTTGCTTGCTGGGAACCTTAATGTCGCTGCCTGTTGTGGTGGAGGAGATGGTAATTTTTTTTGTATATAAAAAAGATGGAGCGGACAGCGTTCAGGAACTGTATTCCCAGATAATGAGAAGGATTATCTTCGCGGTGACACAATGTCGACGAAAATTGTGAAATCCTTCTGTAAGAGTTGAGAGGGATCTTTCCCGCAACGCTCAGTCTACCTGACAGTGCAGGCAGAGTAATGACCAATCAGTTCTTATAAAATCTAATCCGGCTCCGTGTTTAGGATCTGTTGTTTTTCCAGTTCTGTTGCCGTCAGCATCAGATATCAGGAACTAGACAGCTGCCTGGAGGCAGGAGACGGCATCATACGAATGAGACCGGACGAGACGCTCTACTGTGGGTCCTGTGCTTTAGTGTAATGGTCTAATCCCATCTATTCTAGTTCCTCTCTGAAATATTAAGTCTCTTTAGGGTACTTTCACATCTGAATTTTTAAATCCATATTTACCATATTCGGCGTCAGACCCCAGTGACTATAATAGGATCCGTCCGTTCTACGGCATGAGTGCAGGTTTTCGACCAGACAAAAACCGTTGCGTGCACTCGTGCCAGTGGGGTCCGGTGGTGAACGGCAGTATCCGGCTATGCAGAATACGGTGAAATCCGGCAGGCTGCTCCTCTGCTGAATTTAGAAACACTGATGTGAAAGTAGCCTTAGGGAGACTCATCAGGCAATGCCTCCTGGGAAAATATGCAAATAGGATAAAATCTGTCACTAAAGCTTTGGCACAGTTTAGGAAGCCCTTGTAAAACAGAAGCTTTTTTCGGAGGGGATCTGCGTCCATCGGCTGGATCTGCGTGAATACAGATTTCGGCTGGGGCTACAAGGCCCCTTTGGACGCGGGACAAGAGATCACTGTGTAGCAGCGTAGCCGTTGCTGTAACCCCAGAATCGCTAAAAAATACAACACAGTAGGGTTTAAAGAATTAGGGGGAATTGATGGCACAGGGGAGGGGGAACTGATGGCACAGGGGGAGGAACTGATGGCACAGGGGGGCTGATGGCACTGAGGGGATCTGATGGAATGGGGGAGCTGATGGCACTGGGGGGAGCTAATGGCACTGAGGGGGTGATGCCATGGCGAAGTTGATGGCACTGGGGGAGCTGGTGTCACTGGGGGAAGCTGATGGTACTGGGGGAGGAACTAATGACACTGGAGGAGGAACTAATGGCACAAGGGATAGGGAAGTGATGGCACTGGGGGGAGCTCATGGCACTGGAGAGAGCTGATGGCATGGGGTGAGCTGATGGCACTGGGGGAAGCTGATGGCATGGTGGAGTTCATGGCACTGCGGGGAACTGGTCGCACTGGGGGAGGAACTTTTGGCACCGAGGGAAGAATTGATGGCACAGGGGAGGAGGAATTGATGGCATGGAGGGGGGTTGATGGTGCTGAAGACTGATGGCAGGGAAGGGGCGTTGGAGTAATCGGTAGAAAACTTGATTACTTGAACAATTGCTAGCTGCAGCCCTACAACACAGCCAAACTTTTTTTGACATTCAGGGGTTAACGGAACTTGCAAGCCGTGCTGTGATGCTCCATTCACTCCATTATGCTGAGAGGCTGCACTGCTACACAGCACAAGACCTGTCACAGCCAAAGTCACCGTGTAGCCCCAGACACGTAGTACTTGTAGTCCCCATAAAATAATAATACTGGAGCAACTCTTCTTAAAACTCTGCATTGTGCCGTTCCTCTGTTATTCCCCCTGAGAATGTGGTGCACAGTAATATTGCACATTGGGGACATTCTTTACGTGTGGCGGAAAGGCAAGTTAAATATCGGTACAGGAAAGGGTTCTTTGCAGATGGAGGAGTCAAACTAAGGGATACCCTAGTCCAAAAGGTAGTAATGGCATTAATTATATCAACATTTATAAAAGGATATGACATAGGACCAGGAGATATTTTTATGTGAGATTCAAACATCAATACAAGAAAGAATTCTTTACAGTCACAGTGGTCAAACTACAGAATGGTCTGCCCCTAAGAGGTAGTAATGGCAGGTACTATGTCAACATTTACAATTTTACCAGCAGGCATCCTTCACATGAGATTTAGATATCAATACGGGAAAGGGATCTTTACAGTAAGAGTAGTCAAACTATGGAATACTTTCTCCCAAGATGTAGTAAAGGCAGATACTATGTCAACATATATAAAATAAGTTTACATAGGACCAGGGTACATTCTTTACATGTGCTTTAAACATCAATACAGGAAAGGGTTCTTTACAGTTAGAGTATTAAAACTATGGACTACCTCACGCCAAGAGGTAGTTATGGCAGATACTAGAGTATATCAGAATTTGATAATGTGCTTGATGCTTATCTAATGATAAACAGCAGTCAGGGTTATTATTAGTGATCAGTGAATCGAAGTCCACAAGTAGTGTATCGAATTTAACCTGAAATACTGAAAAAAACTAAACCTGCTCCACTTGCTTGCGACAGGCTGGGCGCCACCATCTTGATTTAAGATTTCGGCCAAAATCCCGTGCGCGGTGACCTATGACGTCACCACACCGGCCGGGAAATTAAGACGTCATCACAGGCTGCACGAGATTTCGCACCAGACCTTCAAGCAAGATGGCGGCGCCTGGCCTGTCGCGAGCAAATGGATTAGGTAAGTATTATTATTATATATTTTTTTAATTAACACCGGATTATTGCTATTAGATGTCGCGATCATGTATAAACGCGGCATCTGAGGGGTACAATGACGGGGATGGGGGGGGGCGCACAATCGCTGGTCCCTGTCACTCACTTAGCAGATTTTTCTGTAAAATTCGGCAAAGCAGACAAATCGTATTTTGTAAAAGTTCGCTCATCTCTTGTGATGAGCGATGTATAATTTATCCAGAAAGGCTGAACTTATTGGACCTGTTTCCTTTTGTCATACTATGTAACCAGGAGCTACCAAGCAATAGCAGAAGCGTGCCGCCATCCAAAACGCCTCTCTCAGATCGCGCTTACAAGCGGTCACTGTGATGCATGACTATCCCTCCAGTACGCCTGCTGCCGCACAGCTACAGCCTGGGTGTCACATATGGCACGTGGACATTACTACAGGAGAAGGAAGGATCTAAATGTGCCAAAATTGTGTCTTTCTGCAAGAGGAAACGCACATTTACATCGCAAACTGGGACTTTTTTTCTGACAGATAACTGGAAATGTGGTTCAGCTTAGTTCATTTATTATAGGAGAAAACCTGGTAAGGAAGCCAAAGGGGCGATTTATCAACGTCAGTGCAAAGGAAAAGTGGAGCAGTTGTCTAGAACAACCAGAAGGACTCCAACTCTCATTCTTCTACGCCCTGTAGAAAGTAAAGCAACTGAGCTACTTTGCTTGCACTAGTTTTCTGTGTGTGTATATGTGTATATATATATATAAAAGAGAAAAAAGAGGACTGCACTCCAAATTGTGATAAAAATCCAAGCTGTTTTATTCACCCATAGTATGGCAAATCTTGCGACGTTTCAGCTCATACGAGCGCTCCTCAAGCATAGAGATAGTGAAAGTGAAGACTTATAAAGCATTTACAAAACGTGTCCCACCCATCGGGGTGTGGTTACAATTAATTTAAATTACAGACACATGATACAAATATAAGGTGCATATTTCCAAAGTGACTAGCGTCATACGTTCCATAATAATAGGATACAATCCCCTTTATATAGAACAAGACATATACAAAACTTGATTCCAATTATATATATATATATATACAGTGCTCCAGACAAAAAAATAAAAAATAAACAGGAGCCATTGGCTCCTAAACTTAAAAATTTAGGAGCCAAATTTAATTTGTAGTCGCTAAATTGAAAATACATATAATTATAATTTTAAAAAAAGACTTGGAGAAGATAAGATGCAGGTCGCAGTAATGAGCCAGCACTACATATAGGAGAATACAGCAACACATACCTATTACATCTAGTGACATCTCCGCTCGTGTAGACTTTCTCTTTCCTCTTCTCCTCCATTTGACCCAGACCACCATGACAAATTTATTCAGCCGCATAAAATCTTACAGACACATTAGATTTCTAAATTTTTCCATCAACCCTCCCTCTCATCATCCTGCTGCCACTCCCAATACTGTGCCCGTGGTGCTTCCCAATGCCCCAGGTACTATATTGTTGTAAACATAGTGACCCCAGTAGAAATAATGTCCCTATAGTGTCTACAGCCAATAAATATACCACCTAGAGTGCCCCCAGTAATAATAATAAAACCTTAGAATAATTCCCCCCCCCACACTGTCCACACATAGTAATTTCCCCTCACACTGCCCACACAGTCGTAACTTTCCTCCTCACTGCCCCCATATAGTAATTTCCCCACACATAGTAATTACTCCCCCACTGCCCCCTCCCTAAAGTAGTAATTTCCCCCACACTGTCCTCTAGTGCCCCCCCATTCCGGCAAGTAATGTCCCACAGTGCCCCCCTTACTACCAGTAAAGTCCCACAGCGCCCCCTTACGGCCAGTAATGCCGTCTCCCAGTGCCCCCTTACAGCCAGTAATGTCCCTCAGTGCCTCCCTTACAGCCAGTTATGTCCCCTAGTGCCCCCTTATGGCCAGTAATGTCCTCTAGTGCCCCCTTACAGCCAGTAATGTCCCCCAGTGCCCCCCTTACGGCCAGTAATGTCCCCCCGTGCCCCCCTTATGGCCAGTTTTGTCCCCCAGTGCCCCCTATATGGCCAGTAATGTCCCCCAGTGCCTCCCTTATGGCCAGTAATGTCCCCCAGTCCTTCACTTATGGCCGGTAATGTCCCCCAGTGCCCCTTTTATGGCGAGTACTGTCCCCCAGTGCCCCCTATATGGCCAGTAATATCCCCCCCTGCCCCCTTATGGCCAGTAATGTCCCCGCACTGCCCCCCTTATGGCCAGTAATGTCCCCACCCAGTGCCCCCTTATGGCCAATAATATCCCCCCAGTGCCCCCCTTATGGCCAGTTATGTCCCCCAGTGCCGCACCTATGGCCAGTTATGTCCCCCAGTGCCCCCTTATAAACAGTAATGTCCCCCCAGTGCCCCCTATATGGCCAGTAATGTCCCCCCAGTGCCCCCTATATGGCCAGTAATGTCCCCCAGTGCCCCCCTTATGGCCAGTAATGTCCCCCCAGTGCCTCCTTATGGCGAGTAATGTCCCCAGTGCACCCTCTTATGGCCAGTAATGTCCCCCCAGTGCCTCCTTATGGCCAGTAATGTCCCCAGTGCACCCTCTTATGGCCAGTAATGTTGGCACAAAAAAAGCTAAAATGTTATACTCACCTGTGTCCTTTCGCTGGTGCTCACTAGCTGCTGGTACAGCCTGGGATGGTGCGACTCAGACGCGCACACCTCACTGCTGTGCATCCCGCCTATGCTGGGATTTCATTACCAAATAGGCCTCAGGCCTGTAGCCTATTGGCTTATTGGCTCCCGTGCCCCGCCGCAATATTTAGCGACAGCTCTGCAGCCCTGTCGCAAATAGCTAAAAAAGTCTTGTCGCCATCTGCAAATTCTAAGGCGCATTGGTGACCGTTTTGGTTGCCATCTGGAGCACTGATACATATATATATATTTATACATATATATATATTATATATATATATAATATCTAGCTCAGTCAAATGTACTTTTTAATCTGTTGCTTCATTCTTGACTTACTTCATATGCAAATGAGCAGCTAAGTGCATCAAGGCAAGTCACTCTGTGCACCTTTGCTCCTTCTGCCTGTCCGTCCTTCTTGATTGACAGAGACAGATGAGGAACCTGACCCTGTCAATCAAGAAGAAGAGGGAGAAGCTGGCTGAGGAAGCAGGATGAGCAAGGGTGCACAGAGTGGTTTGGGCCCGCCCTCGGTGCACTTAACTGCTCATTTGCATATGGACTAAAAGTAGTTTTTCTCCAGAATGATGCAACAGATCGTTAAGGGAAAGGTATCATTACATCCAATAGAGCTAGCCCTACAAGGCATTGCGCCTGGTGACAGGTGCCTTTTAATAAAGCTTTCTGCACCGCACCAGCAATTGCAAATTTGTTGCTTGGTCTGAACAGTGGGACCCCCAGGACGTGCTCCGCACACCCCGACACATGAGGGAGTGCTGCCATCTTTAGAACATGGGATAAGTTTTCAGCTCGGCACAACCCTTTTAAGGTTTGGTCACATCTGCGTTGCAGGCTTTGTAAAAAAGATTCTGGCAGGAGGGAGCATGCTGCACTATTCCATCTGGAAAAATTACAGACACTGTGACGGAAACCCACCGAACCCCAGAATAGTCAATGGGGTCCGCCAGGCATTTCATAGGAAAGATCTGTTCTGGTTCTATTAAAGACAAGGCAGATGTGATTAAAGCCTTAGGAAATATAAAGGAAGGGCTTTTACTTCTCCTTCCTGCTGGACCCTCTTTTGGCAGTGGTTAAAAACTGCATCAAAAACTGCATGTGTGATTTCTGCTTTATGGATGACTTTATACAATTCTAATACAAAAAAAAAATCTCAGTGTGCTGGTAAATTCTACCAAAACGTTAGATACAACACTGAATGGTAGAAATAATCTAGAATGAAAGAAGTCAGCCTAGAATAAATCTCATTTTTCAAACATAAATGTCAGGGATAATTTTGGGATCTTATTCATTTCCCTAATTAGATTTTCTACGCCAGATCTAGAAATGTTAAACTACAATTAAGCACATAATATGATATAACGCTCCCGTGCCGAAGATAAAACTATTGCGACATCGCGAAAATTGTGGCGTGAGTCCAACTTCCTGCCGTTCACTTAACAGCCTAGAACGTCTACTGACAAACGGCAAGGGTAAACCGTTGGATTGCCGGGTAGTCGGCGCACAGCTAATGATTTGGCACATCGGCAATCACAGAAGTAATTTCGATAATTCTTGTAGATGCTGCAGATGCTCTTTTGAGAGATAATTTGCAACCACCCTGCAGTAATTGTCCTCAATGACTTTCAGTCTCAGTTTTTCAATTTGGCAAAGAATGATACTTGTCTTCGAGTAGGTGACTACATTGAGTGTCAAGTTTTCTCGTAGACTCCTCATTTGAATAGGGTAGATAGCTCCTTGCTTATATAGTCAGGAAATATCACTAGCAAAGGGTTAATATACATAAAAAAAGGGCAATAATCAGCGAAGCAAAAGGGAGCAAAAGAAAAGACGCAACATACAGTCCCAGACAACCATGGGGTGGAAGAGTTAATATGTTTGACTACTCTTTAGTGCATCCAACCTGATAACGGTGACCAGTTCTGGAACCTGGTCCTGATGCACCCTCTTAAACTGCCCGGATGCAGGCTCATTGAGGACTCACCAAAGGGACACACAAAACAGCATGTAATAAGTAGTACAGTAACAAGTGGCCAGATGCAGATGATGCTAGCACAAATGGTATAATAGGTAGCAATCACCAGGCTCACAATGGAGCCTCTTCCTCCGACCTCATGCTTTAAATAGCACCAACATATTTAGAAGAGACATCCACCATTCACCTCGGTGAGGGATGTAGTTGGAGCTTCATAAGTGGAGGAGTGTAAGGTACGCGACACAGAATTTTGCGTGAACTCAAAGCAACGGGCTACCTTAAAAAGAATAATGATTAATGAATGTACAACGGCATGGAGACAAAAATCTCTCATGTGAAGAACTGAGGATAAGAACGTAGATCGTCCTAGTTCCATGGGTGAATCGGATGTGCCACAGCCACATAAGGGTACGTGTACACAGTGATTTTGCCCACGACAGTTGGGGAATGAATGGGGTCACAGTGCACTTCTGCTGCGCCTACGATAAGTGAATCGCAAAACTTCCAGCAGTGTAGATGTACCCTTAGTCATATTAAGTATAGTTGGAAGAACGCAATGATAACTGTGAAGACCACTGACCTCTAAGCAACAGAAAACCCAAAAGTAGGTGTCCATCACTAGCTATACAGTCAATAAAGAGTTAACCATCATCCTCAACATGGGGGAAGAGCTACGTACATGCTGTATTCATCTTGCACCAAACAAGCAAGTATCGACTTAACCAAAACTGGAATCAAAGTACACATGAGAAGAGTTTGTTTCCTGTCCCCAACATCACCAAACAGAATTTCAGACATCAACCTACGTCACATGTGTCCTTCCTTACCTTTCTTCTTGGCTCGAGATATCCTGAGACAAGTGGCATGAAATGACCAGCTTAAAAAAAGAATGCGTTACTCAAATGGGTGTTGTAACGCAAACTTTCTTTGGCTGGTCATCTCCCACCACCAAACTTGGAATAGCTTGAGTCAAGAGAAAACGTAAGGAATGGCACATCTGTATACCCCATGAAAAGAAAGAAAACCGGTAACTCTTTCTTTCCAATAGACACCCCCTCCCCTTTATGTCGGTTCTTCTCTTTCCTCTCGCTCGCTCCGTCTGCACTCTACATATTGTTTCCATTTTGCTGACGTCATAATCTTTCTGGAATTTCATGTTTTGACTTCAGCCATGAAGAAATCCCTGTCTGGTCCTATGCCTCTAAATATAAAAGAGGGATGTACCCAATATGAAACCAGAAAATACTAAGGAATTTATCACCAATTCCAGAACAACCCCCAATGATGATGCTGGGGGATCAGCATAGGTGTCGGTCAGGCTGACTTGCTGTTAACCCTAAGGGTCTAATTTGTGTACCTGTCCTGTAAATGCCCTCTTTTTCTACAGGGAAATTCGTCCTCTCTTTTCTCAAGTAGCATCTGCTTTTAATTTAACAAAACGCTAACTCCAGATTACAGCAAATCCCTGATCCTGCTGAGCTGAGAGATGCAGTACATAAATATACAGGGAGACTCACTGGGCAGTATATAGATACTGAGGAGCTCAAAGGGGTGAGTAGAAACAAATGACATCAACAGGAACTAAAAATGTAAGTCCATTAAATGCCCAACCAAAAACATCTACAGGGGCTGAAAAGATGTGGCCATTGAATGTCCATCCAAAGAAATCTACAATGACCAAAAAGATGTGGCTATTGAATGTCCAACCAAAGACATCTACTGGGACTGAAAAGATGTGTCCAGTGAATGTCCATCAAAGACATCTACAGGAAACAAAAAGATATGGCCATTGAATGTCTAACCAAAAACATCTACAGGGACCAAGGATATGTCCACTGCATGTCCAACCAAAGACATCTACAGGGACCAAAAAGATGTGGCTATTGAATGTCCAACCAAAGACATCTACAGGGACTGAAAATATGTGTCCAGTGAATGTCCATCAAAGACATCTACAGAAAACAAAAAGATATGGCCATTGAATGTCTAACCAAAAACATCTACAGGGGCTGAAAAGATATGACCATTGAATGTCCAACTAAATTACATCTACAGGGACTGAAAAGATGTGACCATTGAATGTCCAACCAAAGACATCTACAAGGACCAAGGATATGTCCACTTCCTGTCCAACCAAAGACATCTACAGGGACCAAAAATATGTGGCTATTGAATGTCCAACCAAAGATATCTATATGGACTGAAAAGATATGACCACTAAATGTCCAACCAAAAACATCTACAGGGACTGAAAAGATATGACCTCTAAATGTCCAACCAAAAACATCTACAGGGACTGACTGTCATGTGAATGTCCATCAAAGACATCTACGGGACTGAAAAGAAGTGGCCATTGAATGTCCAACCAAAGACATCTACAGGGACTGAAAAGATATGACCATTAAATGTCCAACCAAAGACATCTTCAGGGACTGAAAAGATATGACCTCTAAATGTCCAACCAAAAACATCTACAGGGACTGACTGTCGTGTGAATGTCCATCAAAGACATCTACGGGACTGAAAAGAAGTGGCCATTGAATGTCCAACCAAAGACATCTACAGGGACTGAAAAGATATGGCCACTAAATGTCCAACCAAAGACATCTTCAGGGACTGAAAAGATATGACCTCTAAATGTCCAACCAAAAACATCTACAGGGACTGAACAGATGTGGCCATTGAATGTCCAACCAAAGACATCTACAGGGACTGAAAAGATGTGACCAATAAATGTCCAAACAAAGACATCTTCAGAGACTGAAAAGATGTGTCCATTGAATGTCCAAACAAAAACATCTTCAGGGACTGAAAAGATATGACCACTGAATTTCAAACCAGAGACATCTACAGGGACAGGAAAGATATGACCATTGAATTTCCAGCTACAGAACAAAAATGAATGTACAGATCTTACTAATTCATAGAAGCGATTATATAATCTTCACCAAAAATTTCAGCCATATAGGTTGGGTTAAACTAACCATGGAAGGTCTAGGAGAAGCAAAAGCCACTAGGAGTTGGACAATAGATTCCCTATGTGCTCATTTCTGACCCCTCCATACACATGCACCGTCTGGTCGGCTTGGCTGAGAGTGCATGTGGACAGTAAGCTGCTGTCAGATACTGCTTATCTCCCCTGAAGAAAAGGACTGGACATGTTGAAATCGAACTGCCTGGTCCTTATTTCCCCCAACAGCTGCCATTGGTGAAGAGGATCCAAAACACATTAGATGGTCGGTCGTTCTTGCCAAAATCGGGGGTTTGCCCGCTAAACATCTAATTTGTTTGGCCATCTTTAGGCTACAGCATGGAGCCAGGCCAGTATACAGTAATGTAGACTACAATATCACCATACAGAGCGGAGCAGGTATACCTACATATGTATCTTCTTATGTAATAGATAGATTAGATAGATAATAGGTAGATAGATAGATAGATAGATAGATAGATAGATAGATAGATATGAGATAGATAATAGACAAACAGATAGATGATGCATAGATAGATAGATAGATATGAGATAGATAGATAGATAGATAGATAGATATGAGATAGATAGATATGAGATAGATAGATAGATAGATACCTGTAGATAGATAGATATGAGATAGATAGATAGATAGATAGATAGATAGATAGATATGAGATAGATAGATATGTGATAGATAGATAGATAGATAGATAGATAGATATAAGATAGATAGATACCTGTAGATAGATAGATATGAGATAGATAGATAGATAGATAGATAGATAGATAGATATGAGATAGATAGATATGCGATAGATAGATAGATAGATAATAGATAGATAATTAGATAGAATTACATATCTGGAAGGCATATATTTAAGCACCCACCCTCTGTAGGACTACAGCAGCCATCCTCCTGCCCTAGGACCACTCTTACCTGGACTATGTAAAAGGATATGGGTTGCAGGCAATCCTCAGACACCAGCTCCTGGGTCGGCTGGTCTGGCTCAGGTAGAAGAAGACCACTGGAGCTAAGGTGGGGTAGGGTAGACCTTCCGCCTCAGGCTCCGGGGCTCTGCTGCTGCTATCTTTGGATGATGAGGGTTCCTGCTCCTGGGCTTTGTCTCCAGCCATGCTAAGCGCAGTTCCCAGGTCTTCCAGCCTAAGGTAGAAGCTTCATCCAGGTGTCAGGCTCCTCTGCTCCTCCGCGATGTCTGGTGGACCCCAAATCCGCATCCAGAAGACGTGTGCCAGCCCCTCCGCATAGGTGTGGGAACTTTTCTCCCTGGTGCCCCTCACCCCTGGGTGCTACTCATCCCCTATGGAGGCACCTGTGCCCACCCTGGGGTGCCCTGTGGCTGCAGCACTAGTGCCCTCACCTGCTGTGCCCCTCAGCATCCCTCCATGCCCGCTCCTCTCTCCTCCTCCCGTCTTGAAGTAGATTCCTTTAGGTTTCTCCTTATTTCACGCCCGCTTCTCTCACACCTCTCCAGATGTTCATGCTGAAGCCGCCCCCACCTCCTGTCGCTTGTCAGTGCAGCTCTATCGCCGTGCCCGGTGATTTGCAGACTTGGTCGGGTGCAGAGCAGATACCGCCGCGGTACCGGAGAGATGCTGCTGCCGCCGCCGGAGGAGGAGAAGGAGGAGGAGGAAGCAGCCGGAGCTCAGCTCTCCACAGCTGGAACCTGGAGTCCAACTTCAGAAGAGGACACCGCCTACTGCAGCCGCTGAGCCAATCACAAGGGGGGCTTTCCTCACGGCGGCCGCCTATTGGTTGAGTCGGCGAGGGGGCGGTGACACATCTGGAATGAAATTAGAGTGAGCGCAGCTTCAGCGCCAAATGGTCCGAGTCCAGGCGGCAGAGCGGGAGTGTGGAGACTTGGCTGCCGGGAGGTGAGAGGTCTCCTCCACAGCAGAGTCTGCTAACAGGCGCGTGGGAGGGCGGCCATGGTGACTCCATGGAGCAGAGGAAAGCAGTGTGGGACTGGGGTACCTAGGGCCCCCCAGTGACTGATTCTGGGGCCCACCTTAGGGCTCCTGCACACTTATTTTTTTTTTCCATGTGTGTACTGTTCACTTCAATGGGGCCGCAAAAAAAAAAAAAAAAGATTCCATGTACATTCCGTGTCTGTATGTCCGCATGGCCGTTCTGCAAAATGCAAAATGATAGAACATGTCCTATTATTGCCGGCATTACAGACAAGGATAGGACTGTTCTATTACAGGTATCCAGGTTTTGCGGATCCGCAGACTGCGAAACATCCAACGGTCGTGTTTATGAGCAATTACAGTGATAACAGAAATATTAAAGATGACGTATGATGGCAGACAGCAAAATGCCGTCTGCACACAAACGTAGGTGTCCCGTTGCCGTATTGCCGACCACATATGCGGATCCGCAATACACGGACACCGTTCCGTGTGCATTCCGCATCACAGATGCGGACCCATTGACTTGAATGGGTACGTAAATCCGGAGATACGGAACGGAACCCTACGGAAGCACTACGGCTTGCTTCCGTGGGGTTTCGTCCCGTACTTCCGTTCCGTAAAAAGATAGAATATGTCCTATCTTTTTGCGGATCGCGGACCCATTAATGTGAATGGGTCCACGATCGGCTGCGACTGCCCCGCGGTCGGTGTTGCAGGCCGCAGCACGGCCACGGGGCGCACTTGTTCGTGTGCAGGAGGCCATATGGATGTCCTGCACTTAAAGGGTTCCTACCACCTGATTTTGACCTAATTAGCTCTCCGACACTAGCGATCTGCTGGTGTCTGATCTATCTAACAGTGCTATTTTCAGATCTTTGTGTGGATCCGTTTCACAAAAAAAAGTTTTATTGATATGCTAATGAGCCTCTAGGTGCTATGGGGGCGTCTTTTCAGCACCTAGAGGCTCGGTCTACTCACACTGTATGCCGCCCCGCTCGTCCGTCAAGCCCGCCCATCTCCTCTAGAATGCCATCCTCCATCTCAGTCAGCGGACGAATTCTCGCGCCTCCGCCGTGCGCATCTGTATTTGGCGCAGGCGCAGTGAATGTCTGACCGCTCCCTGCACAGATATCTCCACTGCGCCTGCGCCGATTACGTCAGAGTGCTCCGAGGAACAGATGGCACAGGTGCAGTGGAGATGCCGGCGCAGGGAGCGTTCAGACAGTCACTGGTTATGCTCTATGGTGGAGAGGATAACTTAAAAACCTGGACAACTCCTTTAAATCGTCCACCACTCCACCCCCAGTATCTCTTTACATGGCAGCAGTGATGCCTGTAAATACGGAATATCATCACTATGTAAACCATACGTGTCAGTACTGGAGGATGTGACGCACTGTGCGGGATTA
Organism: Bufo gargarizans; assembly: GCF_014858855.1. Taxonomy (NCBI): domain Eukaryota; kingdom Metazoa; phylum Chordata; class Amphibia; order Anura; family Bufonidae; genus Bufo; species Bufo gargarizans. The sequence continues at coordinate 61,401,965 of NC_058085.1, read as the reverse complement.
TTCAGTCATAAGTCCAACCCCCTCTGCAGGTCACAACCTTTAACAAAGCAAAGGTACTAGAGGAACAACGTGAGCAAAGGGCACAAACGGAGGGTCATAACTGAAACAGAGGCATTAGGGTCACCTGAGGCAGGTAATAGTGGGGATCCTGGAGCAGGGGTAACTGGAGAAGAGGCAATATTAGCAGTGCATTTAGAGTGGGGGCATCTGGAGCTGGGGCATTTATGGGGGTGCACCTAAAGCAGAGGCATTAGGGTCGTCTGAGGCAGGGTAATAGTGGTGATTCTCGAGCAGAGGTATTAGGGGGGCAACTAGAGAAGAGGCAATATTAGGGGTGCATTTAGAGGGGTGGCATCTGGAGCTGTGGCACTAATGGGGTTGTACCTAAAGCAAAGGCATTGGGGGGACCTAAGGCAGAGTCCCCCCAATGCCACTCTGAACTCTGCAGAGAGCAGCACACACACAGATCTGAGTCTACTATAAACAAATCCCCTATTTCCCCCTTACAGTCTCCCACAGCTCACTACTGTCACACACCTGAAAAATCAGTCCAGCACTGCAGAAGAGTCCTTCTCTCCAGCCACCACAGTTTTCTGACAGCAGGGAGGGCAGGAGGATGGCCAGACACGTTCTCTCCTCCTTCAGTGCCAGAAGCCTCCTGTACAATTTACACCAGTAGGAGGCTGCACCACTGTGTGATACTGCCACCTAGTGGCTACAATAATTATCTCTCCTGAGAAACAAGAGAAATAATTACTCCTCTGTCTTATCTCCGGGCGCAGGAGACTGGGGGGCCTACCAAGGAATCCCCTGCCTCCCCAGTGGGCCAGTTTAAGCCTGGATGAAAGCCATATTTATGGGCATTCTCTTTAAAACATGGTTATACACATATGGACTATGGTAAGGTATAAGCAATACCACAGTACAATGGTAGGTATTAGTTCTACTCAGGTTAATACAGTTGTCCAGATATCTCTTTTCTTCTCCATCTGGCCCAGACCCCTATGACGACTTCTCCGGTCAACTGTAGAGTTTACAGCCTAAATCTTTGACGCCTGGCTTCTGCAGCTATTCAGAGTCACTAATGATCTACAGCATATAGACGTAGATACAGTGATCTTTAGTTTTCATAAAGATCCCAGAGTGAGGGAACCCAGTAAGGCTTTTATGTTAATGTAACTGGGTTTTATATTTTAGGCTGCTTCTGTCCTTGTAGTTTGAGGGCATCTGTCAGCAGATTTGTACCTATGAAACTGGCTGACCTGTTGCGTGTGTGCTTGGCAGCTGAAGGTATCTGTGTTGGTTCCGTGTTAGATAGTTGCATGATGTTTTAATATATGCAAATGACCCTCTAAGAGCAACGGGGGCATTGCCATTACATCTAGAAGCTCAGCTTCCTCTCTAAATGCCGCACCCTCTCCACTTTGATTGACAGGACCAGGTGTGATAACATTTACACTGCCTGGTCCTGTCATTCACAGTGCAGAGGGCAGAGCAGTTGCAGAGAGAGCAGAGCCTCTAGGTGTAATGGCAATGCCCTCATTGCTCCTAGAGGCTAATTTGCATATACTAAAACTTCATTTTTCTCAGCAATGCGGGCACATATGAACATAGGGACCAACACAGATGCCTTCAGCTGCCGAGCGCACATGTAACAGGTCATCCAATTTCATGAGTACAAATCTGCTGACAGATGCCCTTAAGCATGTGACCGCATCTAACAGATTGCTCCTCACCTTTCTGTCATAGACTGTTCCCCATGTCCTCACGTTCTCCTCATGGTACCTTCTCTCATAGACTGCTCCCCATGTCCTCACGTTCTCCTCATGGTACCTTCTCTCATAGACTGCTCCCCATGACCTCCTCCTCACAGACTGCTTCCCATGACCATTTTCCTCATAGACTACTCCCAATGCCCACTTCTGTCTCATAGGCTGCTCTCCATGCCCCTCTTTTACAGACTGCTGTCCATTCCTCCTCTTCCTGGTCGAGCAGGCTCAGTGCTGCTCCATTCATCTCTGAGGGCTGCGAGAGATAGCAGAGGACAGCACTTGGCTAGCTTCATCAGCTCCATAGCCTTTGAATTGAGCAGCAAAGCGCATGCTCGACCGCTGATCTATTCTTATGGGGCAACACAAGACCCCCATTTGCGTAATTGATGGGGGGCCAAATAGTCAAAAACCCACCGATCAGTTATTCTCTATCTGATGTATAGGAGATAAAGGGATATTCCCATCGCAGACACTAGGATATCCCTAGGATATGCCATCAATTTCTAATAGGTGCCTTCCCACATTTAGGACCCACTCCTATCTTCAGTACGGGACCCCCGAAGTGAGCAGAGGGCAGTCGCGCATGCACAGCCACCCTCCGTTCAGCACTATGGGAGATCCAAAAGTAGCTGAGCAATGGCTCTACTATTTCCAGTAGTCCTATAGTGGTAAATAGAGAGTTAACCACGCCTGCACTGTGTGCTCTCCATTCACCACTAAGAGACTTCCGAAAATTTTGGGAAAATACTTTTGGAAGTCTCATAGCGTTGAATGGAGACCATGCCGCGCACACCTTTACTTCGAGGGTCCCATTCCAGAGATCGGAACGAATTTCATAGGTGGGACCCGTACCGGTCTGACGTTGATGGCCTTTCCTAACAATATCCCATCAATATCTGAGATGGGACTACCCCTTTAAGTTTAAATCTTGAGACAACCCCTTTAAATAATAAAACACTAACATGATTTACGAATACGGACAATATGATCGGAGTGATGACCTAGAGCTGCGGTTCAATATTTTAAGACCTGTAAGAGACCTGCGCGTTCTTTCTCTTGGTCTTCAAAGAATGAAATATTATACTGACCTATGAAGATGCAACAGTGTCAAATGTAGTCAAGTAAATAATTAAAACTGGTTTTAATAAAATATAAGAGAATTTACTCAGAAACCTAAAATAGGTTCATCAAAGGGGTTTTCAGGTTCTTTAAAACTGAGAGACTGTCCTTAGAATGGATTGGAGGGGCTCTGACAGCCGTCACCCCACTGAGCAGCTGTTTGAGAAGCCTGTACTGCACAGCGCCATACTCTTAGTAGTGGCTGTGTATGGTATTGCAGCTCTGTTGACGGGTCTGAGCAGCAGTCACTACTAAAAGTGCAGAACTGACTGATGGGGCTGCGTTCCGTTGGAACCCCACCCATGTGATACTGATGGACTATTGTTTAAGCATAGGTCATCAATTATAACCAGCTGGAAAACCAACTTTTTTTTTCAGTTTGAGCTGAAGCTGAGCAGTAAATTTCACTATTTCGTATAGTTCTTTTATTTTTTATGGGGGGGTTGTCCAGGACAAATAGTATTTATCATGTAGAGGGAGCTCATACAAAGCACTTACTAATGTATTGTTATTATCCATATTGCCTCCTTTGCTGGCTGGATTCATTTTTCCATCACACGGCTCCTATCCAGGGATTATGACCATCCTGCAATCCAGCAACGGTGGTCGTGCTTGTCCACTATAGGAAAAAGTACCATCCTGTGTGCACTCCCCTGCTGCCAGCCACCAGAGAGTCCGGCGCTTTCTACTATTGTTTCCAAGCACGGCCACCGCTGCTGGATTGCAGGGTGGTCGTAACCCCCAGGAAACGAGCAGTGTATAATGTGGCGAAAAAATGATTCAAATCATGGGACCAACTCAGATGCCTTCAGCTGCCAAGCGCACATGCAACAGGTCAGCCAATGTCATAGGTACAAAACTGCTGACAGATGCCCTTTCAGCTGTAGAGCTTTATCCTGATGGAGTCATCACTATCGTTCATTCCCCTGGAGCCCTGATTGAGTTTACTACCAATGCCCTTTATCTAGAAACCCTGGCTAAGGCAGGTTGGGTTGTTCCCTTGCCCTCTGGCACCTCGCATCTGGTGCATATGCCCGGACAGCTCTCCCCTAGATGCGTCTGAACTGTAAATGTCCATCTTTTAGTCATTTCCTAAACATGATAAAAACCCACTGACTCACACTTGGCACAAATTCCACAGTTAACGACAGTGTTAGTGCTCATGCACACCACAATATGTATTTTGCGGTCCGCAAAAACGGATGTAGACAGCATAGGGGTCTGCTGTCCGCATTTTTTGCTGATCTGTTGACTTGAATGGGTTCGCATCCAATCTGCAGATCAGATGCAGACAAAAAATAAGTTAGTTGAAAGCTCATGCACACAATTTTTGGTCTGTTTCCGTTTTTTTTTTTTTTTTGCGGCTCGTATGCAGTACCATTTATTTCCATGGGTGCCGCAAAAAAACGGAAATTACTCTGTGTGCATTCTGTGAATAGGACAAGGATAGGACATTTCTGCAGCAGCCAAAAATAAATGGTGGCATGCCTTCGGACAGAATCCGTGTTTTGCAGATCAGCGATTTTCTGACCGCAAAACACTTACGGCTGTGTGCATGAGCCCTTAGACCAGGATGAACATCTCATTTAACAACTCATGGCCTGTACACATAATAAGGTGTCTTTGTGGGCAGAACACTTTAGTCTATTCAGTTGGTCATTTCCGATTTTGCTCCCTCCTTCAGTCTCCCTGGTTTACATCTACGTGCACAGATGCTGCCAATAATCTGCCATCTGTGGTGGCTATGTGCGCGAGGCACCTCTCTGACCAGCTGAGATTTCCCTTAGCAACTGGTTCTCCACTAATCCTTTGCAGACACAGCGACATGTGCCAGTGACAGATCCACCAGGGAGTCCTCGAACAGCTGATACCTTACTTCTGGAGCAGCTTGGCATGATCTAAACCCTCAGGTAACAACAGAACAAGCTATAGCGTTGTGCGCTGAAATAATGGCCGGTACGTAAGATAGGACTAAAAGTGGACCCATAGCAGGAGGGCATCAGTGGTATGATCCATTTACTGGTCTTGAAATTCTTGCCCGGAGCTGCCGTTTGCATCTTCTCAACCCTTGTAGAGTGATTTAATGCAAAAGGCATGTCATGAAATATAAAGATGCATATCATTTATAAATGAGGAGCTTCATACCCACTCGGAAATATCCTGCTTGTAATCATCCTACCCAGAGCCAGAGAAGACGTGATGATCTTTACATGACTCTAAAAGAACATTCAGGATCTTAGAAGCTCAAGATGGACATCGACAATCAGAAAGCAGATAGTAAATTGCTTATTATAACGTATGTTAATATTCTAGAGCATCCGTCTTACAAGAAAAGCCAATATGTATATGCCAGCAGCAGAGAACATCTGTTGGGTGTAATTTGGATTAGTGCAGCGCGATTATCATGGCTTGGTGGTCAGTAACTCTCAGTCTGCTGCTCTGAAGTCCATCGAAGCTTTTTAACAGTTATCACAAATATAATCTCCATAAGCAGCGCACTAATACATAAATAATACTTGATTAGAAAAGAGGTTCTTAGGAAGTAACGAGCTTGTCGCAGGGAACAAACACTTTGCTATATATATATATATAGCAATTTATTTAACAAATTGGTCCCTCAGAGCATATCAAGGGGATCAGGGTTATGAACACTGAGATATTTGTTTTTTGGAGAGAGTCCAGAGATGTAGTACACGTACACGGAGCCTTACATTTCTGCATAGACCGTACGGCACACTGAAACTACTGTGTCACCTATGAAGGAAAGCACAATGTGGACTGATGCACCTTGGTATTCATGGAATGGCTTGAGGAACATGACAAAGAGCTCTAGGTGATGACTTGTCCTTCAAATGCCCTAGATCTCAATACAATCAAGCATCTGCGGGACGTGCTGGAAAAACATGTCTGATCCATGGAGGCCGTACTTCCCAACTTACAGGACTTGAAGGATCTGCTGATAATGCTTTGGTACCAAAGGGCACCTTCAGAGATCTTGTGCAGTCCATACCTAGACCAAGCAGAGCTGCTTTGGTGGCACAAGTCAGACCTCTGCAATATTAGGCAGGTGGTTTTAATATGCTATTATGATCTTCAAATGTAGAAGTAGATGTTTGGAAATTAGTGTGGGAAAAAAGGTCAGTACTTGTGGCTTCTCCTGAAATATATAAAGCTTAGCTGAAGAGCAGATTTAAAGGGAGTCTGTCACCAGGAAATTGCTGGTAAACCAAGCACAGTGCTTTGTAGAGCTAGCTCACCTGAATGTAATGCTAGCTTTCACTTAGTGATCTTTTGCTTCATTCTGGGGAAAAAGTACTTTTAATCCATATGCAAATGAGCAGTTAAGTGCTCCGAGGATGGCCCAAGCCACTCTGTGCACCTTGACTACTTTTGCTTCCTCTACCAGCCCTTCTCTCTCCTTATACACAGGACCAGGCAACTTGATTACTGTGCAGGACCTGGCCCTGTCAATTAGAAGGAGAGGAAGGAGTGGGACAAGGGTGCCCAGAGTGGTTTGGGCCCGTCCCTGGTACACTTTACTGCTGATTTGCATATGTATTAAAATAACTTTTTCTCCAGAATGAAGCAACAGATCACGAAAGGTATTACATTCAGGTGAGCTAGCCCTACAAGACACTGTGCTTGGCTTATCAGTGAATTTTCAGGTTCCCTTTAAAACAGTTTTCACCATCTCATTTAGAGCTGTAGGGCAAAGTTCACGCAATTAGAAAATGCAAAATTCTTTTATTTTTCAGTGTTGATAGAAGGCTCTGATTGGTATCTGATGCTGGCTCCATCTTCATTAACATTAGGCTGTTTGGATCAGACTTATGCATAGCTGCACAGCTTGAGGCACTATGTGTAGTGGGAATACATTTTTTATTTCTGAGTATTCACCCTTAGTGTAATTTGCTGTGAAGTGCATTCTACATACTGGAGGACACGTGCACTCATATATGTATATAGAAATAGTAATACCCTATATTTATATAACCCTATCATATTCAGCATCACTTAATAATCAGAGGGTAAATGTACAGGCAAAATCAGATATTACAGAGTAAGAAATGAATGACAACTAGGAGGGAGGACGGGGACCCTGCTCGCAATGGTGGGAAGGAGCCTGAGCAATGGGTTTTCTAGCTTGCTAGATCCTGCAAAGGTACACTATATTCTATCAGACTACATGTGCTTGACCTCGACCTGATTACTAGATTTTGACCCTCTGCTGCCTGACCCTGATTTCTGCCTGATTCCTGGATATGAACTTGAGCTGCCTGCCTTGTTACCGGATTGCATGAACTCTGCCTGCCCTATATGATTTCTGCCTCATTTCTGGATATGAACCTGAGCTGCCTGCCCTTAACGTTGACCTGTTTCCGGATTGCATGAATTCTGCCTGCCCTGACCTCAGCCTGTTCCTGACGGTGGTTTTTCTCTTGACCCCCTGTGGGTCAGCAGTCACTGAACATAGACTACTACAGGAGGCAGTGGCTTGGTGGTTCCCCTGCAGCAGAGTCCAGATCCCTGCACAGGAGTTAATGGGTGAACATCAGAGGGCTGCCAGGACAACACCCTTTGGAGTAGCCCGAAGTCAAATCTGTTCAATTCACATCCACTTCCGTGACTGGAATTGACCTGATTGTCTAGGGTAGCGCATTCCAAGGAACTGATGCAGCTCAAGAGGAGTCTTGAAGATGAGAGTGTGAGTTGCGGATTATGGAGTAGTACAATATAGGAAAGGATTTCTCTGTAATGTTCGACTAAATTTCATTTTTTCCATGTGTCAGGAGAGTTCATCCACAATTTACAAGTCTATAGTGATGTTTCTATTGCTCTCGGAGGCTTGTGTGGATTTACCGTACAGATTGTAGAAAGTGAAGTAAAGATAATACGGCAGTGGTTATTAGAACAGATCGCTGCGTACACAGCAGGTGAGATATATATAGTGTACAGTGTCTCAATGAACCTCGGACTATGAATAATTAATGAGAAATGTAGACATGTAGCAGCATCTCTGCTCAAATAGACACTTGTCAAGGAAACGCAAGCATTGCCTTGTGGTCCTTATCCCGCTTCTTCAAGCAGCGAAACAGCTTGTTATGACGTTTTCAGACCATTATTTTGGGCTGAAGATAAAACATATAATTAAAATGAGCACCATATTGTGTGCATAACTTTTTTCATTTGCCCTTGGAGCCCCTGTAAAAAAACATTCTGCAGGAAACATATTCTTAAAGGGGTTATCCCAGGATTAGTGTGAAAAAAAGAAACTGAGACATCATATAGTACTTGACAATATCTTTCTAACAAAGCTAGAACCAGCCCTGTACCTCACATTGATCCAGAGATCTCCCCATTCATTGCTCCAGTTTCTCTGCTAGATGTACAGTCCTGATCAAAAGTTTAAGACCACTTGAAAAATGGCAAAAAATCTTATTTAGCATGGCTGGATCTTAACAAGGTTCCAAGTAGAGCTTCAACATGCAATAAGAAGAAATTAGAGTGAGACAAAACATTTTTTAAGCATTCAATTAATTGAAAATAACTATTAAACTGAAACAGGCTGTTTTTCAGCTGATCAAAATTTTAGGACCACATGCCTTTAAAAGGCCAAATCTGTGCAAAGATGTGGATTCATTGTAATTTTCTGTCAGGTAGTCACACGTTGTGATGGCAAAGGCAAAAAAACTCCCTTTTTGAACGTGGTCGGGTTGTTAAACTGCATAAGCAGGGTCTCTCACAGCGTGCCATCGCTGCTGAGGTGGGACGCAGTAAGACAGTCATTTGGAATTTCTTAAATGATCCTGAGGGTTATGGAACAAAAAAGTCAAGTGGAAGACTCAAATAAATGTATCAGCACTGAACCGGAGGATCCAATTGGCTGTCCGTGAAGACACTGGACGATCCTCGACCTAAAGTAAGGCCCTTACTGGTGCTGACTGCAGCCCCATAACCATCAGATGGCACCTGAGACTGAAGGGCTTCAAAAACAAAAAACTTCTTCAAAGACCTCATCTCCTTGAACGCCACAGCAAGAGAGCACCAAACATGGGACATTCAAAGGTGGAAGAAAGTTTTATTCTCTGATGAGAAAAAATTTAACCTTGATGGTCCTGATGGTTTCCAACGTTACTGGCATGACAAGCAGATCCCACCTGAGATGTTTTCTACGCGCCACAGTGGAGGGGGCACCATAATGGTCTGGGGTGCTGAGGGCCCTCGTCTGTGTGGTAACGACTGGGTTTTTCAACAGGACAACGCTACAGTAAACAATGCCCGCAGGACAAGGGGCTTCTTCCAGGAGAATAACATTACTTTTTTGGCCTTCGTGCGGCCGTCTTCACCACTTCGAGAAATGTTCCCACTCACCTCAACGCTTGCATCAAGCATGCCGAAACGAAGTTTTGAAGTGATAAACAATAACGGCGGAGCTACTTATTACTGAGTTCATGTTTGGAAGTTGGATTTCTGTTTTGGGGGGGTTTAGTTTTTTTTGGGAGGTGTGGTCCTAAACATTTGATCAGCTGAAAAACAGCCTGTTTCAGTTTATTCATTGTTTTCATTAAATTGAATGCTCAAAAATGTTTTGTCTCACTACCATTTTTTCTTGTTGCATGTTGAAGCTCTACTTGGAACCTTGTTAAGATCCAGCCATGCTAAATAAGATTTTTTGCCATTTTTCAAGTGGTCTTAAACTTTTGATCAGGACTGTATGTCAGGCTGGCAGGTCAGAGAGTGTGTACCTTCTGCTGCAGTTCTCTCCCTATCAAATCTCAGAGGGTGTGTCCTTTATGCTGTAGCTGTCACAGCATCAAATTTTTTGTAATTGCAGTATGCACTTGGGAGGTCTGGCTGTCTCCATTTTTGTTGTGCACTCCTAACTCCACCCGTTCCGCTGTTTTAAATGACTGCATTATATTTAGCTGTAGCCTGCTCTCCCTGGATTGACTTATTGCTTGCTGGCACAGAGAGAGGCAACTAATGGAGCAGACACGGTAAACGTGGAGCCTGCACACCCTGAATTAAGAGACCACTTGGCACAGAGAGAGGCATCACAGAGTAGGTTCCCATCCAGAATGAGGTCACCTTGCCGTGGTGGATGGGCACAAATGATTTTGGTCCAAATATTTGCTAAGTACCTCATATTCATTTTATATAGTTAATGTAGTATTAGTCCATATATTCTGTGTTTGCAGAGAGCCGTTGTGTTTGCTTTTGATTTAACTTTAACAGTAGATACAAATAGTGGCATTTGAAGGACGAAAATGATCATGTGTGACCACCTAAGCGATGTTGAGGTGGACAGACAAATAGGGAAAAGGACAAACAGCAGGTGACGCTATACACGTACAATTTATTGAATAATAATGTCATGAGTAAGGGTCTGTATGGAATGAACAGAAACACGTAGACACTGTTGCTTGTGTGTATGGCTTTTTATCTTTTTGCATAAATAAACTACAGATTTTTATGGCAGCTGGATTTCTCCATATTTTTGTGTCTAAATTTTTTATTACAATCAATTAAAGTGTTCAGATCCACGTGCTCGTTTGAAAAATTTAGAATATTATTTGTGGGACAAAGCCTTTAAAGTCATTCTCCTTCAAGAGAGTCCCATTAAAAATATTTTACAGTTTTCAAACCAGCAACTGGATCAAAATACTTTTGTAATTGCATGTAAATAATAATTTATCACACCCGCTGAGTTACTCAATAAAAAATATCTGAATTGCGCCACCTGCTGTTTGCTTGTTTCTCCTTTGGCCGCACATGCTCAGTTTCAACCTTTAACCGCCGCCTGAGCTGGGATAGGGAGAGGGCTGCAGCAGAAAGGACACATTCCATGAACTGCACCAGGAAGGACATTCCCCTTGAGCTGCTATCTTGATATAATCACTAAAGCTAGCTTCACACTAGAGGCAGAGATCTCTGCGCACTCCGGCATTGATGGAGGTTTATAAGGCTCCGTGCTGCCCCATTCATTGTAATGGGGACCAGAGGAGATCCAGCCATTATCCGGGAAATTTACTGAGGATTGGCTGGAAGTTAACCGCGCTGCGCGCATAGTGAATGGGGCCGGACGGAGCTTTGTATACTTTGTATACAGAATGCAGAGCTGCCGCTAGTGTGCAACTAGCCTTACTGGTGTCTTCCTTTTCATCTTTTTAGCTGTAGATCCACCTCGTCTCCCATCCGAGATTGCCACATCACTGCTCAGACTACCTGGTGCATCCTGTGCATTAGTTATTCCAAGAGACTTCCTGCTGCTCTTGGATTGGCCAGGACTGCTCATGTGAACAGTACTAGCCAATCCAAGAGCAGGGCTTGACAAGTAGTAAGTGTCTGGGGTTACCAATGCTCAGTGGTGCGGCCATCTTCGATGGCAGAAGCATTAAGCGGGTGGGCAGCTAAAAAGATGAAAAGGAGGGCACCAGGTCTGTGTTCTGTTCATTTCTCGGTTAATGTGAAAAAAAAATCTTGAACCGCTTTAAGGCTTTTACCCCATTTACAATTGGAAATAAGTGGAAAAAAAAAACGTAGCTTTCACTATAGCTTTCATTGTGCCGCTAATCTCTGGCACCAGAACAATTAGTTGCCACTCACGGGAATGGTGATAACGATAATCGTCGGGAATTGGTATCATAATGTCTATTGTTATTATAGCTATTATTATTTCACTGGGGAAGCTTTACAGCACATAGTAAAAATAACAATAGAACATCTGGAAATTTAAAAAATTTGCACTGTCATTGTCAAATATCCAGTTCTGGATACGGGTGGAATGTAAGATCAAAGACATATATGGTTATTTGACTTACACCTTTCTCCGCAACTTGCGTTATTGTGGATCCCCTCTCCTAATTTTCAACTTAAAAAGCTAAATTTGATCACTGCGGGTTAAGGATAGTGTCCACAAGACTCGCCATAGAACAATGGCTTGCTAAGCGGGGGCATGAACAAATCTCGAAGTCTGGCCTGTCCACAGGATAAGTCATCAATATCTAATCGTGGGGGTCCGACATCCAGTACCACCGCCGATCAGTTGTTTGAGAAGGCAGCGGTGCTCCTCCTAGGCCAGTGACGACACGTTCATCGATCACATGGCTTAGACACAGCTCAGCCCTATTTAAATGAATAGTGCAATACCAGGGACAGCCATGATACAAGGTACGCAGGTGCCTTCTCAGAACAGCTGATCCGCAGAGGTCCCGGGTGTCGGACCCCCACCGATCACATACTGATGACCTATCCTGATGATAAATCATGAGTATAAAAATGTCGAAAAAAACTTTTAACACGACTTAAGTGCATAAAGAGTTTACTAATTTATGATAAAAGAAAACATACAGAGTAAAGTAACAGTCACCCAAAGCCATCAACAAATGAGCCAACATGTCACACGTCCAACGCCCATATGATACAAAGGTGATGATAGCAAGACACATCTTAGCCTGATGATGTCTTCAATGGAGCTGAGCTCTTTGTTACATAGCTGGAAGTCTCCTGGCCCCTCCTAGCCCCATCTAAAGGTCACTATGCATGTACAGTTGCTTCATACTTTAGGAATGCAGACAGGTATCAGGCATCACTAACCAACTACATTACAAAGAATTAAAGGGGAAAGAACCACTAAAATACCTTGCTATACAAATTGTGATAAGAATAAATCTCCTTTGGCCTCATGCAAATTATCTATGTCAGAAAAAGTTGAACAGGTACTTCAAAAATATGGCATTCATTCTGTACATCCTATTTGTCTATGTATTTACACCAGAGAACTGCCATAAATAGAATGATAACCCCCCCCCATACAGCTCTAAATCACCTTTTCCCCTTCACATAATATATTACAAAACTGGCTGCCTGCGGCCACCACTAGGGGGAGCCCAGTACATAGGAATGTATACAGTTACTGAGCTCCGCTTAGTGGCATCTGCATGAAAATGTAGTGCTTTCATGTCGGAAAGAGAGGAAGTTCAGTGCCAGGACCCCCCTCCTCCTTCCAGGCTCCATAGCATTCGCATGGTCTGCCTGCCTCCATTGAAGGTGCACCACTGCTAAGGTTGATCAGCTTTCTAGATTTGAGGAGCCCCGGGCTTAGGAAAACAATACCAGGACCAAATAATTGACATTGTTGGATTGTGCATTTTTGTATTTATTATCTGCACACAGGGTGACTACAACGCCAGATGATTAGCTATACAATATGTTATTCTGTATATATGGAGAATTACATACAATGTTCAGTGGGGGCTTTGACCACAACGCAATTGTGTGGGGCCCCCTGACAGGCCAGTCACTCAGCACCAGTTAAAAGCAGGGCACTAGTGGGGGCATAATAATAATACAAGGGGGTGCTGCTGGGGGACAGGACATTTTAATAATACATGGAGCACTGCTGGGGGACATTATAATAATATAGGGGGCACTGGTAGGGGACATTATAATAAAACAGGGGGAACTGCTGGGGACATTATAATAATACAGGGGGCATTGCTGAGGGACATTATAATAAAACAGGGGGCACTGCTTCGGGACATTATAATAATACAGGGGGCATTGCTGGAGGACATTATAATAATACTGGGGGCACTGCTGGGGGACATTATAATAATACTGGGAGCAGTATAATGGGTGCATTATAAATACAGGGGGTAGTACAGAGAGAACATCATAATAATACAGGGGCACTGCTGGGGACATTATAATAATACTGGGGGCAGTATAATGGGGTCATTATAAATTTACGGCGTACTGCTGTTGGACATTATAATAATATAGGGGGCACTTCTGGGGGGCATTATAATAATAAAAGGCCACTTCTGAGACAGTACAGAGGGGAGCATTATAAATACAGTACAACGGGTTGCATTATAAGTACAGGAGGCACTTCTGGGGGGGCATTATAATAATACAAAGACCACTTCTGGGACAGTACAGAGGGGAGCATTATAAATACAGAGGACAATGCTGGTGGAAATTAAACATACCTGGGGGGTATTACAGGGGGCTCCTATAAATACTGGCAGCATTAAATACTGGGGGCATTATAAATACTGGGGACACTACAAGGGGGCTTTATAATTGCATTATTAAAGGGCATCTGTCAGCAGATTTGTACCTATGACACTGGCTGACCTGTTACATGTGCGCTTGGCAGTTGTTGGTCCCATGTTCATATGTGCCCGCATTGCTGAGAAAAATGTTTTATTATATGCATATTAGCCTCTGGGAGCAATGATGGTGTTTCCATTGCACCCAAAGGTTCAGCTCTCTCTGCAACTGCCCCACCCTCTCCGTGTTTATCGACAGGACCAGGCAGGTCCGAATGGAGAAGATGAGGAAAGAGAACATGTATATCTGAGGAGACTTCACTGCATGTAAGACATATGTAGTGCTGTATGTGATGTCCAATTTAAATATGTCTTTAGCAGTAGGAGGGGTTGGATTGAGAATTAGGCACTGGGGTAGTAGTGGGGTGGCATTTCAATTGTTACCTCAAGCATCAGAAAAGGTAGAATGGTCCCTGAGCATGACTTGTAAGTGTATCTGTGTCCTAAGGACTGTCATACAGTTGTGGGCAGACAAGAAACCGCTGTTGGGAATAGCAATTCCTGGCAGTCCTGAGGAGAGCCCCCAGACATAACTTTGCTTGGAGCCCCAGCCACGTCTATGGCCTTCAACAGCTGAAAACAAAACTTATATTGAGGTAAAAAAAAAAAACTATAAAAACAAAAAAATGGTTCAGAGCTCCTCTCAATGAAACCTCATCCAAAAGGACTAATTTACCCATTGCCCTGATTATGTTTGGCTGGCTTTCTCTTTATTAATGGCAGTATATCCATATCTGCTGATTGTGCAACAATATGTAGGACAGAGTGGAAATGGAATACAGTATATATATATATATATATATATATATATATATATTACACACACAAAAACATCACTCAATAGTGAAATAAAGTAGTATCTACGGAATATAAATGAATATTGTTCATAGCCAGTTCACCCATATGCTTCAAGAATCTCTGCTTGTAAATGGCTCACACTATAGGAAAAGAAGTGTCCTCCATCTTCAGGATCCTGAAACTGGGGCTTTATAGAGACAAACGTCCAAAACCATACAAGAAGCCAAAAGGCAGTCTAAACAATTGGTGTGTGTCCGAAACTGGTTCAGTGCTCTTTTGAAGGAAGCGTCATCCAAAAGTATTAATTTACCAATGTCCTGATTATGTTTAGCTGTAATAGCTTATTAATGACAGTATATCCATACCTGCTGACTGTGCAGATCCTGCCGGATGGTAGTTAAGGGTGGCCTTGGGGTTGTGTTTTTTGGTGTGGGTGCAAGGCAGGAGATGTTGGTGCTGTGGCCATCGTATGGAGCTGGAGTCAGTAACCAGGACAGTTGTAGAGAAAGATCAAGTCTCTGATTACTAAAGTGCAGAATGAGGGTTGTAGTATTTCCGACACTCTCAGAATACAGTTCCAACAATTCGTAGTGCAGGTTTTCCCCAGATAGTTCTGTATGGGTATAGGCCAGCAATAACAGTTTTAAAATGATATGGCTGTCCAGGTAGTGTCTAAGTGTGGATGTTGTCTCAGCAATTTCCGACTCACAGCAGTAAAGTCTATGGCTTTTGATAGCAGAATACCTTACTGATGCAGTTTGCTCAGCCTTTACAGATCCTGGTACTCTTACTTGGGGTACTGTACAAATGATATGGTCTTTCTCTCAGTAGATAATCTTCAGAGAAGGTGGTTCTCTGCAACTTCTATCCTGTGAGGACAGAGCACAAGGCACAGCTCTACCTTTCCCTCTCTTTCCCTCCCAACTAAGTAGCCAGGATCCAAACCCAAACTTCCTGTAAGGGCTGTGTCAGAGTTGGTCAACTCCATCACTTCCATGCAAGAACTATATCGGGTATACATTGGCATTAAATGACAATAAATAGCACTAAATAACATGACAAATATTAAATAACTAACAATTTGAAAGTATCCAGCTCTGGGACACTACACAAGTATATTGCAATAATACTTCATTAAAATGGCCTGCTCATTACATGCTAATACTGCTCGTGGGCTTAACTCTTGATGTATACTGTTTAATTGAGGACAAAAATGGCTGGAAAGAAATGGACCGACCATCTAGTGTTGTTCTCCAATACTTGTCTCATTTGTGTTTAAGTGCCTTATTAAAACCTCTTTAGTTGGGAAATCCCCTTTCTGGTGTATATGAATTTAGTACATTCCTTTTTATAGAAACAAGCTGGCCAATTGCAATTAGATTTCTCCTGTCCTTGTAATTACTTTACGACCTCTAACATTTAAACGGTTCTTGCTGCGTTCCGTATTCTCAGGATGTCGATTAAAATAATTGTGTTTAGAGGGTTTAAAACATAGACCGTAAGTAATGTGTGAAGTCACCGCCGAGTCTGAATCTCCTGATTACAACATGGGCACAGTATAGGAGTTTTATAGCGCACTCCTCCTCATAGGCACCTACCGTAAAATGTCTCATCCTGTGTCTGTCTAACCATATCAACAAGACATCAAGAAAAGATCTATTCATGCCCATCTAGGATAGGACATCACTTTATGATCGGACCCCAGTGATCACTAACATCCTCTGGGATTCCTGATGATCTTAAAGGCTATTTATGATTGCATTTTACTCATTTTGGGCCAAAAATTCTTTTTTCAATTGGTCTTTATTAAAAATATTCAGCCGTTCTGCACACAAAAGGTTAACTGTTTGTCTAGCTGTGTGAATCCTACTTTTTACTTTCCGGTCATCTAACAAACCTTATCTCTAAATTACCAAAAAGTCATAAACACTTATTTAAGCCACATTTTTATCAGTAAGATAAGAATTTAGCTATAATGAGTGTTTAGGGGGTCGGAGATCAGAGATAATGAGCTGTCAGCTGAGTGAAAATACAGAGCCAAGTACTAGAGAATCTAAAGGCTGTACAGAGAAAAGGGCTCAACATTTTTTATAAAGACCAACTGAAAAAAACGATTTTAGCTCAAAATGAGTACAATGCAATAATTAAAAAAAAATGCCTCCAAAGGTGTACATAACCTTAACGCTGGGTTCACACCTAAGCGTTTCGCAAACGCGCGTTTTTATGCGCGATTTTGTCGCGCGTTTTTATGCGCGTTTTTTGTAATAGTAAACGCGCGTTTGACGCGCGTTTGGGTGATTGACAGCAGTGTTGTCCAAAGAGTCTATGGCCCAAACGCGCGTCAAACGCGCCAAAAAAAGCTCCTGTACTTGTTTGAGCGTCGGGCGTTTTACAGCGCGATCGTACGCGCTGTAAAACACCCAGGTGTGAACCATTCCCATAGGGAATCATTGGTTCTTGCCTGTTGTGCGTTTTACAGCGCGTAGGAACGCGCTGTAAAACGCTCAGGTGTGAACCCAGCGTTAAGAATAAACAGCTCTGGAACTGGTGTAGTGCTGCAGCACTTTCTAAGTTTTCCTTTCATAGCTGGGCCCCACCACCTGGCTGTGTGTGGAACTGCTGCTGGTCCCATTCACTTGAACAATCACCCGCTCAGTACTAAGGAAATCCTGAAAACATGAATAGTAGGTGGGCTCTGAGGACTGTAGTTAAAGGGACACTGTAACGTGTAATGGGTTGTATAAACTCACAAGAAACAGCTCTGTTTCCATTGAGGATCTTCCTTAAAGAGAATGTGTTTCGAGAGTTAAAAAAAATGACTGCAGAAGATAAAAAATACTGTCACTTATGTTGACTAATACTGTCACTTTAATTTGCTAGCAGTGATGCCATATTGGTATGTGACCACAGAAGCCAATCACTGGCCTACATAGTCACATGCTGTGCTTTTAAGTAGTAATAATAAATAAAAAAACGTAAAGGGGTTGTCTAAAATTGATGTTTTTATATTTAAAATTCCACACCTGTAAGGAGGAGCATATTTACCTGCTCCCCACTGCTCGGTTCCCGTTCCGTGGTCCCGACCTGTCTTCACAGCACTTCAAGACCCCACATATAAACTTCTTGCACGAACGTAGGTCCTATGTGCCTCTGCAACCAAGGACTGGAGTCAGCAATGATGTGTCCTTAAGAGCAACTTCACTACTGGGTCACGTGCCATGAGCAAGTCTCTGTGTGAAGAGCAAAGTAAGTGGAGGGCTTCTTTGCCAAACAGGGCGTAGAGCAGTGATGGGCAAACTACGGCCCGGCGGACCTTTTTATACAGAGCTGCTCATGCGACTGCAATGTGAAGTGACGGAGCCCGGGTGAAGTTCAGGTGGCGATTGAGGATTGGAGTTCAGGTGGCGATTGAGGCCTCCCAGGGCTGTTTCTACAGCCGGGCAAAGAGGACAGAAGAGGGGGGCGCCATCAGCAGGGCCCAGCGCCAGAGGGGGTCCCTTTCTGTCCAGAGGCAGCAGGAGTGGAGATGAGTGCTTCCATTGTGGAAGCGCTCATCTCCATATTCAACTGTATCTCCGTCCTTAGGACAGCGATACAGATGAATGGTGCGGAGATGCAGGGGAGAGGCGTCTACTTTGCCCGTTCCTCTGATAGGCTAGCCTGTAGCCTATCAGAGGCCGTTACAGGCGGCGCCTGAGCCGTACAGAGCGGGACACAGGCCGAAGAGGCCTGCATCGCATCACTGACAGCAGCATAAGGTAAGTATATATGTTTATTGTTTTTATTATTTATAGTATACTGTGGCAAGGAGGGGGGTGGGGGCCCTATATACTGGCACAATATGGATTGGTACTATGGAGAAGAGGGGAAGCACTATGGGGGCAACAACAAAGCTAACTCCAGACTTTGATGCCTTAGCAAAAAAGGGAGACCAACAACACTGTTCCCACTAAAATTTAAGGTGAGTTATACATACTATGTTATGAAATAAATACATTGCATAAAAGTTTTGTACAATAACTCTTTTTATGCTTTTCTACCTTGAATTTAACCAAACCTTTAATGTTACAAAATTTTAATTTATATTAATTCACACAAACGCCCCATCCATCTACTCTTGGTCTGGCCCCTGGGTCCAATATCTGAACCCATTGTGGCTTACGAGTCAAAAAGTTTGCCCACCTCTGTCTTAGAGCATACAGTAGGTCATAGAGTGTACGTGGAACCTCACAAGAGAAGATACCATAGCCCACTGTTACATTCTGTTGTGATGCACAGTAGCGATCAGTGGTCACTCCGCTGCCCAACACGTAGGCTGAATTCCAAATATTCATCTCTTTATACTACACATCTATACACATGATGGAAAAGCTTAGATGAAAGAATGTTCCCGGTTTGTGATGTTTTTGTACCATAAATAAGTATAATCTGTTTTCTTTTATTACACTACTGGGGCAGGTCTTTCTTCTTTTCCTGCTCTTCTTCTAAAGATTGTATCTTTAGTCAGGTCATGCCATGTCCCTGCAGGCACCTAACTCAAATTCCTTAAAGGAAGAACCTGTAGGACAGCAAAAATAGAAAAATCGATGCACCAGCCTACGAATGATAAACTTACACATGAATACATCCGGCTGTCCCTGCTCCACTGTCGAACTAGCAACGAAGACTTTGTTTCTGATAGCGTACAATGTCGCCTGTACGTGACCGTCACTACATGACTTGTATGTTATTCATTATGGGCATAAACCTTGTAATTTATCTAATATACCACTGCATTATCTACATATTATTTTGAGCATGCTTATAATTTTTCAATGCAAAACAATAAAAAAAATGATACAATTATGCAAATAGATTTTATTACAAATTTCCTACGGATGCAGTTTTGTGTAGACAGCTCTTATGCAAACCTATGTTTCTCAATGGTTATAGACTACAAAAAAACTAGTATGTAACCCAATTCAGCAGTCATGTGTTAGTCTTCTCTATTTTATTAAATGTCATCTACCCCAGTGTTTCCCAACCAGTGTGCCTCCAGCTGTTCCAAAACTACAACTCCCAGCATGCATTGACAGCCTTTTGGCTGTGCGGGCATGCTGGGGGTTGTAGTTTTGCAACAGCTGAAGGCACACTGGTTGGGAAACACTGATCTACCCTTGCTGCGATTCAGGCTGCCATTCTGGTTTTACAGATGCTAGATATCCTCCTGCAGTATGTCAATCTATGCTCTTTCAAATGAGACCTGTAGTTTAGCCAAGGTGTCGTGCAGTATCCTAGTACAGGAGGTATCTGCAAAGAGTTTGTACTGCGATGTTATGTAATGTTATATACACTCATCATGGCCTGGTATGGGTGGCAGAGACAGGGTTAACCACCCTGTTCCACGACTTTTGACAAGAGTGGGCTGGTCCTACATCCTGACTAGGGGGAGTGTCATCTAGTGAGGGAAGAAGCAAGTCAATGTGCTCCTTAGGCTTTATGATCCACAGACTATCTAATCTCTGTGAGTTTGTCACGGAAGGTGTACAGGAAACTAGAAGACACAAAATGAATATCCAACTCACTGGATCCAAAACTAAGGAACAAAAGGGAGAGCCCTGCATCAGACCTGGCTCTCTCCCTGACTGCTCAGCCTATGCGAAAATCCCAATGTTAGATGATCGCATATCCTCGTACCTCGACTGTATAACACCTGAACTCCCTATAATAGTGAGGGGACACGGCCACCAGATCCCTACACTTGATACGGAGGGAGTCAGGGTCACCTGGGATCCAGCAAACAGAAAAACACAAATGAATGAACAAAACTTATCTGTAGAGGACTCAGAAGTAGGATCAGCATGCACACACTCCAGGAAGGAATATTAACCGCAAAGTTAAGCAGTCTGGGAAGGGATTTAAAGGGATGCAATCAGTGCAACTACATGACTCAACTACATGACTCAACATGAATCAATAGCAAAAACAGGTATAACCTGTCCCAAAGTGCATACTTGGAAACCATGAGTTAAAGCAAATTGATTATCAATAAGATTGACAGCTGCTCCACTATCTACAAAAATCTCACAAAAAATGTTCTTGCTCTCTAGCGCCACCCTGGCAGGTAGGACAAAACGGGAATTACAAGCAAACGGAAAACCTTCAATTTCCGCATCAACCTTGCCAATGGTAACAGATGGAACATTTTTAAAGGATTTTTTCCTTCTTAAAGGACCGCCGCACTGTCCTGGGACTGAGTATGACAGGAAGGAGTGATCTCTCCTCTCTCTCTAAGACGCCTGTCAATACGAACGGCCCGAGACATGGTAGAGTCCAAGGAGGTTGGTCTCTCATGAAAGGCAAATGCATCTTTCAATCCCTCTGAAAGACCATGGCAAAATTGACTTCGGAGTGCAGCATCATTTCAACCAGTATCAGCTGCCCATCTCCGAAATTCTGAGCAGTATATCTCTGCTGATTGTTTACCCTGACATAAAAGACGTAGTCTAGACTCAGCCAGAGCAATACGATCCGGATCATCATATATCTGACCCAGGGCTAAAAAGAATTCATCCACTGAACGGAGGGGCCGTGCCCCCACCGGCAGCGAAAAGGCCAAGGACTGAGCGTTATCCCTGAGCAGCGAGATGATGATCCCCACCCTCCGTTCCTCATCACCAGAGGAATGGGGAAGTAGGCGAAAATGGAGTTTGCAAGCCTCTCTAAAACGAACAAAATTCTTACTACCCCCGGAGAACGTATCCGGGAGCGAGATCTTAGGCTCAGAACAAACTCCATGAACGCAAGCTGAACCGGTCACCTGAAACTGAGAAAGAGTCTTACGGAGATCTGCTACCTCCAATGAAAGACCCTGCATGCGTTCAGTCAAAAGTGAAACCGGATCCATGCTTGAGACGGTTTTGGTGGTTTATAATGTCACGGTAGGTGTACAGGAAACTAGAAGACACAAAATGAATATCCGACTCACTGGATCCAAAACTAAGGAACAAAAGGGAGAGCCCTGCATCAGACCTGGCTCTCTCCCTGACTGTTCAGCCTATGCGAAAATCCCAATGTTAGATGATCGCATATCCTCGTACCTCGACTGTATAACACCTGAACTCCCTATAATAGTGAGGGGACACGGCCACCGGATCCCTACACTTGATACGGAGGGAGTCAGGGTCACCTGGGATCCAGCAAACAGAAAAACACAAATGAATGAACAAAACTTATCTGTAGAGGACTCAGAAGTAGGATCAGCATGCACACACTCCAGGAAGGAATATAAACCGCAAAGTGAAGCAGTCTGGGAAGGGATTTAAAGGGATGCAATCAGTGCAACTACATGACAGCTGAGAGAGGCTAACGAGATGAGAAAATGAAAGCAAAACAAAAGGAAGCTCAAGGAGGAGGTTCTGAAAGGCATCTGTCAGAGCTTCTCAGATGTCTGGTGGTGACAGAGTTACTGCTTCTGCTACAGTTAAAAAGAAAGAAAAAATAACTTACGAGTCAGCAAGGTAACCTGCAACTACAGCTAATGAGACTTTGTTGCTTGTGAGGGACTATAGTTAAGACGCCCATCACACTTTACTAGGGTGACCAGACATATTTTTTTCTCAGGACGTGTCCTCTTTTTGGGACCTAAAAAAAAAAAAAAGGGCTGGAATGGATTTATTAAATGGCCAGAAATGTCCAGAATTCTCAAGTGGGGGTGCACTTAAACTTTATTTTAATGTGTATGTGTGTATTTTACAAGAGGCCAGTGAGCGGTGAGAGTAGCGCTGCTAGAGCTGTTTTTACTGTGATCTCATGCTGAGCGACATCAGGTCAGTTCAGAGCTGCAAAAGGAGTACACCAGATTTCAAGAGTGCCGGTACCCTTACTTTTGTCTGATCTAAGGTCTGATTTATGGGATTGGTGAGGATCTGAGGTTTGACGTGATGGAGGATGGGAGTTGTGTTATGGGGCCATTACTTTGAGGATTGATGGAGGGGGAGAGTATTATAAGTGGCCATTACTTTGAGGTCTGCTCTGAGGTCTGATTGATGGAGGGGGGGGAGTGTTAAAGGGACCATTATTTTGTGGGTCTGATCTGAGGAGTGATTGATGGGGGGGGGGAATAAGAGCCATGACTTTGGGGGCTGATCTGAGGTCTGATTGATAGAAGGGGGGGGGGAGTGTTATATGAGGACCATAATTTTGGAGAGTATTGTGGAGGGGGAAATATAGGGGTCATGACTTTGGGGTCTAATTTAAGGGATAAAGGGCTGGGGGTTATAGGGGCTATGAATTTGGGGTCTGATCTGAGGGCTGTTTGAAAGGATGGAGGGGTAGGGGTTAAAGGGAGCCACATTAATTTGGGGCTAATCTGGGGTTTGTATTAAATCTGGGATTTGATACCTAAAATCTGCATTGGGGTCTACCATTTCTTAGTTCTGTAGCTGCACCCTTTGGCAATTTTAGTTTGGTAGTACAGTATTTTCTGGGCCGCAGTATAAGTCTAGAAGGATTCCTGGGCCCTTATGTAAAATAGCATACTAAGAGTGCCATTATCTCCATACCTCACCATATGGGAAAAGGATTTGCACTGTTTACAGATTATTGTTAGATGTACTACAACTCCTATTTTGCTCTCAAGTAAAAAGAGATGTTCTTCTACCACTGACTCCTAACACACCATACGCTATCCACTGCACTACTACACCTCCTGTCAGGCACCTATACAACTACCAACATCAAGGACACCCCAAATTACTATCAGACAGGAGTCGCAACTACAGGGAACGACCTGAGGGAAGAAAGTGTGCGCCCTCCACCGCACCGGCCCTAGGGAGCAACGGCCTGAGGCAAACCACCGTGACACATCCTATTGTTAGAGCCACTACCATTCCCATTCTCCATTCCGGCTCCTCAAGGGCTCATTGCAGCTGTTGGCTGCTGTGAGTGGGAGATCGGTAGCTTCATCCAGTCCCAGACATTTTTGTTGAAAGAGGGGTCTGCCAGGAGAGATGCTGGTTACCCTGAAGAGCACATTGTGTAGCGTGTAACTTTTATTTAGTGTTGGACAGCCCCTTTAATCTACTTATTGTATGTCTTTCCAGCCTTAGTCTGGTACACTGACTTTTCTATTTTTGTTGCGTTACTTATTCTTCATCTAGAAGTGCTCCTCTATACTGCCTCATGCCTGATTACTTCTATTACTCTAATCTTAAAAGAGGTGGTACTTTCACCCCATTCTTGCAGGCAGGTCTAGGGCAAGCTTATGTAGGAAATAACATTTTTCATTCTACTCACCACAAGCTTGTAAAGTTAGGTTTTAAGGTGCGGACTGCTGAGCTGATTTTTTTTACCTTAGGTGGAGGAAGGCCTAGCTACAACTGGATGAATGTCTAGAAAAAGGTGAATCTTCATGGGGAGTACTGATGGGTAGATAGAAAAATCAAAGCTACTGCCACCATGATCACCATTTCACATATCGACGGATGTTTCTGTATTAATGGTAAGAAACTCTCAGAGATGTATAAAATGATGTGATGACAATCCCTGTAGAATTGAATATTGAATAAAATAAATAATATGACGCTCCCAGGGGCGGATTCGCCATAGACCTTACAGGGAAATTTATTATTTCCTGGTGGGCCGATGTCCAGGGGGCCGCCTGAGCCCCCCTCATGGCCGGCCAGTGGAAGTTTTTGAGGATGTATTTTCTGCTGCTGGCAGTATTTTGTGATGGACTGTGGTATTTGGCTCTTTTCGGGAGGTATAATGTGCTGCAATATGGTATTGCTCGCCCTGCCTTCCATCAATTTGGGCCCAACTACAAAACGGGGCCACTTTTAGTATTTTTTCCAGGGCCAGACAAGGGAATGAGGGAGCAAGTTACAGTAGTGACAGCCTTTTTATGATAGGGATGGCCTAAAGACCATACAGTATAAATTTTACTTTTTTTGGTGGCCTAACAACTATTAAACACACTTTTGTTTGGTGAGTGATTATTCCTCCAACTAAGCCATACACAATTTTGTTGATGTTGGTGGCTGGCCAGTAGAGCAGTTCAAATGGAGATACATGTTTGATTCCAGCGGCCGAGTAATGACCAATAATAATGTCTGCCTGATGATGATAAGGTCTGTATGTTATAGAAGGACAAATGACCTTTTGGTATGATCCAAATACAGTACAGTACTAGTGTCTATCAGAGGTGCATTCCAAACATGGTCAACTTCTTTACAAAGGACAATGATGTCTCATTGGTGAGCTAAAGAGAATATACATTGTTAAATTTAACCAAAATGATCATTATTTATCATTGAAAGGGTATGACAATGCATTTAGGTTTCTCAATGCAAAACTGTATCAGGAATCCTGACTGTGTGCCGGACCCAGATGGTCAATTTTTATCAACCTTTGTCTAATATGTAAGGGCACATTAAAGGGGTTGTCAAGTATTTTGATATTTATGGCATATCCTCAGTCAATATGGAGGTGAGATACAGGTTAGGTCAGACAGGGCAGGGTCAGAATACAGTGAACAGGCAGAGGTCAGTACATGGGCATACAACAGAATACAGCACCCCTTTGTAGGAACTATGGAACCTATTGCTTAGGCACCTTCTGTCACGGCCTAGGTGTTGTGCATGCTGGATGCCAGGGACAACGCCTTGTTGTTGCAGCATGTATGTGCTTTGCTCCCCTTCTCCTGGTTCCTCCCCTGTCTGGTGCTGCAGGGGTTAATTTCCTGGGTATTTTTTTTTTTAAAGGGTACAGAACAGGGGGAACAAAGGGAAGACATCAAGGTGACATCGATGTCCAACTAGGTGGCCCTCAAACTGGACCGATGACACATCCAGAACTGGAGCAACTCCAGCACACACCAAGGCTGGAGGACAACTACTCCAGCCTGCCAGCCACAGGCAGGTATAAACCAGTGGCTACACCCAGCCAGATAGTTAACCCCAAAGACACCAAACAGGAGAGGAACCAGGAGAAGGGCAGAAAAGCACATACATGCTGAGACAACAACGTGTTGCCCCTGGCAACTGCATGCACGGCTAAAGTGTCACGACACACAACACCGAGGCCGTGACACTTTCCCACAGTATCCCGGGATTGGTGAAGTTGTAGTGAATTTTAACTCCCACAGAAGTGAAAGGAAGATTCTGGGAGTTGTAGTTTCAGAACAGCTGGAGTGCCGGAGATTGCTGATCCCTGATCTAGAACATATTTGCCAACAGTCTCAATTTTGCTGGAGCAATACAGAAAATTGACCAGTCAAAGTGACAGGGCTTATGCACCCAAAGTGAGTGTTTTGTGGCACTCCTGGATTGTCCAAGGAGTGACTTATAACCTAGGTTCTGTTTATGTAAGTGCTGTGTCTCACTGTTACGGCTTTGCTCCCCTGCAAAAAAAGTTAAAGGGTAACTGTTTAATTTGGCCAATCACTTTGATATTTGACCTAAAAGCGAGAACCTACACCCATTTGCCTTGATTTTGTTCTGTTGGGAAAGTATGAAACTATCTAAAAGAACTTCTATTTTTGGTTTCCCATACCAACCAATCACAGCACAGTTTTAATTTCTTATTGTGCTCGTAAAAATTGAAAGCTGCACTGTGATTGTTTGCTATGGTTGACAATAAAAGTTTTTGTTTTGGACCGTTTAATAAATCCTTTGATTTTTCTCTATTAATTGTATATTATACAGTTTTCCAAAAATACTTCAAGAGAACACAGCTTTCTAAACGTCTACCCTGCAGCATAATTTAAGTTTAGTAATTAGAAATTACGCACATAAAACCAGCAACACTATGAATATTATGACAACCAGAGAGTTCGCGGCAAGACAGCCAGTGTGGGAAGCTGTGTTTTATAAGTGGTTGGTACAGATGCCGCCTATAGCAATCTGGCTGCTTTGCTGCATTTTATGCCCTTCCCTTATAATGAAGTCAAGCTGAAGATAATAGCCAATATTGCATGCAGTGAGGGCAGAATCACACCCTGGTTGTAGGGGAACCTCCTGCCTGGTGGCAGTTGGGATGTCATTGGTGTCAGTGGGTTTTTGGGGTACAAGGCAGGAGTCCCTCGGAGTGGCACAGTGCCATGCTGTGGCAATGCAGGTGGAGATGCATTGTAATGATGAGGCTGGTGGTAGGTGAAAACAAGTCAGCCGTACCTTACTAGAACAGCTCAGCAGATGGTGTACACAAGGGCTAGCAAAAGTACACAACAGATTGCATAGACAATTTCCCAAGGCTGTCTATATGGAAGAATAAGCAGTTTGGTGGTTCTCGGAGTACTTTCTAATCAGTCCGAACAATCTTCCCATGTTGGCCAAGGACTGCAATGTTTTCAACCACGCAACGGGGAGATCCAGCGACAGCCGTGCAGGCTTCGGAAACTACACGGGTGGCGGGGAGCGAGGTAAGTACATTGTGCGTAAGGAGCCCGGACATATGTGGGGGGGGGGAGCGTTTCAGGGGTCGGATAACCCTTTTATGGTAGGGAGTCTGAAACTTCTGTCCTGAACCGAATGCAGTGAAGTCCACAGCCTACAGTGACTTTTTGCCCATGCATTTTAGGTTTAGGTTAGGTTCAAGTTTTCTCTCCCTCAGATATTGCCTCTCGTTACAGTGACTTTTCTGGCTGCCCTTAGCTCACAGGGCTGATGTATCCCTGTCTACTGTGTCTCCTTCCAACTCACACACACTGTCCACAGCCACTGCTCCTAGCAAGAACAGTGGGACCAGCCCACACCCAGCAACTGTTTTAAAGGGGCCATAAAATGTAACCCCTTCTCCTCATATACCCTCTGGGACCTAAAGTGCATAATGTACAATTTGATCCATATAGCAGTGATCCACTGGGTCACTACATAAATATGATGCATCTTTGCCTGTCCATCCACCAGAAAGGCAAATCTACACCAGATTCGAGCTTCTAGGAGGCCCCACCCCCAGCAATCCCCACCACTTCACCAAAAAGTACAGTGAAAAAAAGCAAAATAGTGGCTGTGCAAAAATTGTGCATTTGACACCAGTTTTCGGACTCAAAGGCCTTGCCCCTGAAAGTACCATAGCAATTAAAACTGAATACACTGTGTCTGTATGTATGTACGGTATATTAATGTGTTTATTTAAACGGTTGTATACTAGAATTTTCCATGATGTGGTGTTTCAAGGTCCAGAGAATACTTAATTATGAGAATTTTACCGCAGATACAATAAACGTCACAGTAATATTTATTGAAATAGTTATCCCGCAAATTAAAAAATTCAGATGTATCTGGATAAATGCACACCATTATGTTAACTATGTCCATGCACAAAATGCTGCTCTCCAGTGTAATTCTCACATGTTTTAGCTTCTTTGCTCACCCGTCTGCAGCTCTGGTCTCTTCATTTTCTGTAGGTGGGCAGCAGCTCATCACATGTGACCATTAAACACCTGCCCCTCCCATGATTGCGCTGTGGTCAGCTCCTGCAAAAATCACTTGTTTCCAAAGCTTTGTTCTTTTGTCTTCCTGCCCTGAAAAGAAAATAGTTCCACACACACAGCCCCAGCGATTCCAGTAATAAATTGCACTGTGATATGCAATGCCCACATCCCCCAATTTCCTTCTCCGCTGTCTAGAGAGAGCTACTGTATAGCTCTCTCTAGACTAGATGTAGATGTATGTCTTTTTTGGCTGGACCTGTAAAGGAAGGATCACTCACCTGCTCCCACTCCCTTTCTCCTCCAGGCCTCCGATGCTCCACTGAGCTCCCTCAATGTCAACACCTGGTTTGACATCGCCAAAGCCACTGTCCACAACAGAGTCCGGATCCTTTTGTGTCACGCGACCATTTGCTAAGACTAGGGATGAGCAATCGTAGGTACCACTTGGAATCGAATCTGAGTTCAGGAAATGTTTTTTTACAGTACAAATTAATTTATGAAGTCTCGCGAGACTTCCCGAAGCAATAACTTCGGCTCATCTGAGCCAATACATTCTAATACTGTACGGAGTTTTATGCGAATCTACTTCGGATGTTTCATCCGTAGTCAATTCGCTCATCCCTAGTTAAGATGTAAGGGGAACCGGTCACCACCACTGCCAGTCATTGACTGCAGCGATGTCAAACTGGATGTTGACATTCAGGGAACCCGGCGCAGCAACGGAGGCCTGGAGGAGAAGGAGCAGGGAGCTACAGGTAAGTAATCCTTCCTTTGCAGGTCTGGCCAAATGGAGGGGTTTGACAAAAAATAAAACTTGCACAACCCCTTTAAGAAAATTGAATGGACACAGTTTATAAAGGCGGTTTCAATATGCCAAATGGAGCACCAAGGCCGTATCCAGATTTGCAGCATGGATTCGAAAATTTGCAAGAAAAGTCCAATATATGTGAGTGGTGGACCAATCCTAATAGTAGTAATGTTTGAATCAGTAAAAAAAATACAAGTTGAAACCTGCAGCAAAAAAAATCCATTGGTAAAGCTGGCCATACAAATTAGGGCAAGTTCACATCAGCGTTACAAATTACATTATTGTTTTCCGTTGTAACATGGTTATAATGGAAAATAACGGAATTCATAAGACGGAATTCAAAACGGAAACCTTTAGAGGCGTTCTGTTTTGATCCCTTAAAATAGAAGTCTTTCTTTTCCGTCCAGGATAACGAAAAACCAGGCTTGCCCATAGACCTCTATTATGATGGATCAAAACGGAACGCCTCTAAAGGTTTCGGTTTTGTATTTTCCATCTTACGAACTCTGGCATTTTTCATTATAACCATGTTATAATGGAAAACAATAGCGCAATTCGTAACACTGACCCCCCCCCCCCCCCTCCAGTTGAGCAGTTGGATACATGGAACAGTGTCAACATGAACCGCCATGGAACACAACGGCACAAATCCAAACCCACTAGCAACTGACGCCCACCGTACAATGATACCGGTGAAAGGCCCTTATAACAGCAGTGTTCGACAGGATAACCCTTCAATATAATCATTGACTATAGTCTATGTATTTGCAGATCATCCTCCATATCTGTTTGTAGGCTACTTACCTCTACACTCTTTCACTTTGCAGATTGGAATTTGACTTTCAGAATCTTATCTTGGTCCAGGACTGCTAGAGTAATTCAGTGGAAATAAAAGATGGATGAGACTAATAAAACTAATGAGACTGAAATAGATATTACCAGAATACCATGTGCACCCCCCTTTGCAGGACCAGAATGTAAAAAAAAGAAAGATATTACCCCAAAAATGCACCCCCCACCCTTTCTAGGGTGTTTATAAAAAATTATATATTGACATTTCGCAACAAAATAAGGGGTGCTTCAATGAAAATGTATTTTTTGTGGGAAATAGAAAAAACAGTAAGTCCAAGACATTTTTCCATTTTTGCCTGTCAGTGTTAGGGCTCATGCACACGCAGTCCGCATACAGATGACATCCGTGTGCATTCCGTATTTTGCGGAACGGAACAGCTGGCCCCTAGAACAGTCCTATCCTTGTCTGTAATGCGGACAATAATAGGACATGTTCTATTTTTTTGCGAAACGGAAATGGAATGCAAACGGAGTAACTTCGTTTTTTTTTTTGTGGACCCATTGAAATGAATGGTTCCGTATACGGTCTGCAAAAAAACGCGGCCACGGAATGAAAATATGTTCGTGTGCAAGAGGCCTTACAATGATATATATATATATATTTTTTTTTTTATTGCTTCTTACTAGAGATGAGTGAACTGAGCAGCGGCGCAGCAACAAGATTGTCCAGCCTTTTCAATAGAGGGGGAGCGTTCTCAGCTCTGGGGACACCGCGCCGAACTTGTAAAATTTTGCCTAATGAGACCAATCGATTTGCTCATCTTTTCCACGTAAATTTAGCATTGTAGACGCCATGATGGTACATGAGCAAGCAAAAGGAGGCACCAAATTTATCAGTCAGAATAATGGAGTGAAAAAGTCGCTAATTTTTGCGCAATCGCTTAAACTGGGCAAAAATTTGCGACTTTTATTGGCTCTGCGCTATGCTCGCCAGTTTTCTGAAAGTGGGCGTGTTTTCTTATGTAAATGAAGCTCTAGACAGATTTACAATTTAAAAAGTCGCAAAATAGTCGCCAAAAAAAGCGCAAAAATCACTCCAGTGCGGACCATGCTTATCTTATGCCACTTTTTAAAAGAACATGCGACTTTTTCGTAAAGACGTGCGACTTTTGTAAAGCCGCTTACTGACGGATAAACTGCTACCGTCAAAGGGCCGATCATAAATCTGACTTAGCTAAAACTGACCTTAGCCATATGTGAAAGTGGAGTGAGCTGTCAGTCATGATAAATCTGGCCCAAAGTGTTTAAGGCCTCCTGCACACAGTGCAGATTACGCGCAGGTTTCATGCGTTATACAGTACCAGCAAAGTGAATGAGATTTGACACATCTCATCTATTTTCTTTAATGCAGGGAACTGACCTGCCATGCAGATTTAGAAATCTGCAGCATGACAATTGTTGTTGCATTTTTTTTGTGTGTGTGTGGATTTCAACCTTTTTTAGGCTACATGCACACAACCGCGGATGCGCAAAAAACGGAAGTTGCCCGTGTGCCTTCCACAATTTGCGGAACGGAACGGGCGGCCCATTGTAGACATGCCTATTCTTGTCCACAAAGCGTGGACAAGAATAGGAGAGGCTATATTTTTTTTGCGGGGCCACGGAATGGTGCAACGGAGTGCTGTCTGCATCTTTTGCGGCCCCATTGAAGTGAATGGGTCCGCATCCGAGCCGCAAAAACGGCGGACGAAAACAACGGTCGTGTGCTTGAGGCCTCAATGGAAGGTTAAGATCTGTGCAAAGTTTTCTGCACGGGAATCGGCACAGAAAAACTGCGTGTATTCCACAGCATGTGCAGGTGGCCTAAGGCAACCTGCACACGGAGCAGATTACGTGCCGTTTTTCTGCGTGGATTTTCATGTGGAAAAGTAATAAAGTACTAGCAAAGTGAATGAGATTTAATAAATCTCATGTACACTTTTCTTCATTCTTCTGTGCGGAAATTCCCGTTGTGTGAATTCTAAAATGCGCAGCGTGTCACTTTTTGATTCCACGCCTTCTGTAGATTGGTTTTCCCCACAGACATATTCAATGGGGTTTTTGCCTTAAACAGAAAATCATATCCGCACTGTGAGCAACCGCTCTCCCTATAGTAGTGAATGGGAGCGCACCACTCTTGCGTGACCACAGCTCCCATTCATTTCTATGGGGCTGACGGAAATTGCAGAGCCAGTGCCCATAGAAATAAATGGAGGACGGCTGCGCATGTGCAGTGCGCCCTCCACAACATTTAGGGCTCCGTTCTCGGTATAGGTGCAGATCCCAGAGGTGGGTCCCACACCTATCAGATAATAAGGGGCATATCGCTAGGATGAGATGGGAAAACCCCTTTAATGTTTGACAAGAGACACATTTAAGACTAATTCTTCCTGTTTATTGTCTGTCCCTTATGCAACGGGCGGCCTTCCCCCATGGCCCTCTATGTAACGCGTCCCAGGTGTAGGAATGCCGAGTGGTATAGTGCGACCTAAAATATCTCATTATGTGTGTCACGGTGCTCCTACCTGGATACCGCTGGCCCCAGGCTTTGGCTCCGAAGCAATAAATAGGGGGAATAATTGAGGGATTTGAAAGAAAGATTGAGCCCAGACCTTGTATGTAGTTGAACAGCAGCTTTACTTGAATAAACGTTAATCAGAAACAGTCTTCAAGCTTTGTCTTGGTCCCAGCAGGCTTTAGTATTAAACTGGCAGGCTTCTTGAATTACTCTGCTTGCTTCCTCTCTCTCTGCTGTACTGATAAGCTGAATAGGTAACTTGGCTTCCTCTGTAAGCTGCACTTTCTCTCTGTAGTCGGACTCTAAGTTATGCCAGGGAACTTTCCTCCTGGCTCCTGAGGCTTGAAGCTATGGCCTCCATTGTCAGCAGAGCTTAGGGTGCTCCGGCTGGCGTGGGCACGTCCAACAGAGACATGCCCCTGCACACCTGTCCCCTTGGCAGGGGGTAAACTAGACTGGAACTAACTGCAGACATCCCAACCTGCAAAAACTAATTTCAGGGAGGTGCACTTCTCATTTCAGGGAGGTTTTCTTTTTCTTTTTTTTTCACGAACTTTTTATTACATTTTCCAAACATATGAAGTATCTGCACACTTTGCTCTATGGTGTGGAGGACCGGGCTCATTACCCTGCCCCAAATAATCATATTTATATATATGATTAAAGCATCCAGGGGGTGTGAATTTAACACTGGGGTAAATAATATAATTAAAATGGAGGGTTAGGCTACTTTCACACTTGCGTTCGGTGCGGATCCGTCTGGTATCTGCACAGACGGATCCGCACCTATAATGCAAACGCTTAGATCCGTTCAGAACGGATCCGTTTGCATTACCATGAACAAACAAAAAAATTATTTTTTTTATTGTTCATGATAGTGCAAACGTATCCGTTTTGACTTTACATTGAAAGTCAATGGGGGACGGATCCGTTTGAAAATTGAGCAATATTGTGTCAACTTCAAACGGATCCGTCCCCATTGACTTACATTGTAAGTCTGGACGGATCCGTTTGCCTCCGCACGGCCAGGCGGACACCTGAACGCTGCAAGCAGCGTTCAGGTGTCCGCCTGCTGAGCGGAGCGGAAGACAAATGCTGCCAGACTGATGCATTCCGAGCGGATCCGCATCCACTCAGAATGCATTAGGGCTGGACGGATCCGTTCGGGGCCTCTTGTGAGAGCCTTCAAACGGAACTCACAAGCGGAGCCCCGAACGCAAGTGTGAAAGTAGCCTTAAATGTGTAAATGTATTTAAAAAAAAAAATGCATCTCTCTCAATAGTTATATAGCTACTGAATGAGACAGAAGGGATCCCTTTAACATATATATCTCCTTGAGAAGCCAATTTGACCCTAAAGGGTTAATTCAACCTGTAATCTAAACTGTGTCCTGTCACTTCTCTTATCTCTCTGCTCTGCTATCTAACTGAGATAAACCTTTCGGGGAGATATTGTTTCACATGCGGGTGTCAGGGAGCCGCTATCTAATAGCGATAGCGGGAGACTCCCTGAACCTCCGGGAGAGTTGAGATCCCTGTAACTAGTCCCCACTCTTCCTGCAGGAAATAGGGCTAGCCCACTTCTCCACAAAGGGGGGTTAGAATGGAATGGAAAGCTCCATTCTTCCTAAGTACAGCTCTGCCGTGTTTGCTGCCACCTGTTGGTGAACCAGGTACATTACATGGACATAACAGTTGAAAACAAATTAGGAATGCACATTGTGGAGGACCTGGAATAAATACACAAGATGACATGAGGTTAGATCAATAAAGACAGTAGCAAGGTGCAGAAGTGGTAACATCACTCTGGGGTGTTACATTTACAATAACCTTTCCTCCACCATGCAGCATATTTTGTATGAAGCTCGTAAATCTAAAAATGTTCTACCAAATGTTAGAGTGGCTCAGAGAAAGAGACGACATCCGAACATTAACAAAGGCAAATAAAGGAAAGGTGACAACAAAGCAGAAAAATAACAAAATACAGAGCAATGATGAAAAGGAAGAGCTCAAAGCCTCCTTTCTACGCTGCTGATTCCTGTAGAAATTAGCAGTTTCATCATTTTTCAAACCATATGAAGCTGACAAACACTTTCTGGGTGCTATGCGGAGAAACATGCACCCATGGAGATAAAGAGATTTTATGTAAACAGTCACAGCCTCAGCCAGGCATAGCTGATTCATGAGACAAAGGAGCGACCTGCAAAGGTTCGTTCCGCGAACAATATCCATTTCTATACAGTCTGGGGAGAAAACCGAAAACCTCGAGAGGTGTTTAAAAATCTATGACTCTGATGCTTTCCATCTATCACTCTGCAAGCAACGCTCTTTAGTCCTCAAATCAAAAGGAAAACTTTTGCAACTTGAGGACATTTTGTTGCAAAAGTTTGAAAATTGAAGACAGTCACTGCTGGAGCCAAAGGAAAGAGATTTAGTCTAGTCATAATCAGAATTATGGGCAATGAATGGGTCTGGACTCTGGAGGAGGAGTAGTAATGGGGGTCAGGGCAACAGGCATTAGAGGACACCTGAGCTAAGCAGAGGAAGTTAGCATGGGGCCTGGGTAAGGTAAAATAGCGCTGACTGTACAGTTACTGGCTCCAGAATGTCTGGGGTGGGGATGGGAGGTAGAGATGCCTTTGATTAGGAAGTCAAAGAGTTATTTTGGTAGGAAAACCAGTAAAAGTAAGTCAGTAAACGTTGAAATTTCAAGGGTGCTATACACATTTGATACATGTCAGCCCAATCTTATAATTTCAATTCCATCTGTTGTGTATAGGCGTGTTTTCCGATTCTCCTCCTGGTCAAAAGGGCTATGGCCTGGTCAAAGGGGTTATGCCATGAGTAATGTAAAAAATTGAAATCAGACCTCTTTCTAACAAAGCTAGAACCAGCTCTGTACCTCATATGGATCCAGAGATCTCCTCATTCATTGCTCCAATTGCTGTGCTGGATTTATTTCAAGATGGCAGCTCAGGGGGTGTGTCATTTCTCAGGAGGTATCTACTTTCTCACAGGGTGTGCCCTTTCTCAGAAGGCATGTCATTTCTGCTGAAGTCCCCTCCCTGTAAATGGCAGGAGATGGCTGGCAGATGGTGGAACTGAGCATGTGCAACCACCTCAGTGATGTTACTGAAGAGGACGGATAAAGAATGGAAAGAACAAACAGCAGGTGGCGCTATACAGATACATTTTATTGAATAACTCAGTGGCTTTACAAAATTTTTCATTACATGCAATTTCAAAAGTATTCAGGTCCAGGTGCTGGTTTGAAAAATGTAGAATATTTTTTTCATGGGAAAACTATTTTAAGAGTCATATGTTGGCAAGCAGTACCAGAATTTATGTTGAAGACATGTTCAAAACTACTAAGATTGCTTATGTATGCTAACTATGCATTTTCAGTAGTAAAAATGGTTAATGTGGCTTAAATATGTGTGGCCTATTTTAAACAGGCCACTGCTGGCCACAGTGGCCTGTGATTAGTGATGGATAAACATCGGCCGGGACAGTTCGCAAACGCGGGTTCGCGATCAAATGTTCGCGAACCGCGCATTCGTGGCTGGCCCCATTGACTTTAATTGAAGGCGAACCTGAAAAACCTTTAGGTCATATTTGAAGCCACCAAATACTTACTAGAAGTGCACAAATAGTCCCACAACATGGACCGTGACATTCCCACAAAAAAAAGTATTTTAATCAAGGGCCATTTTTATGCATCTTAAAGGGAAACTCTCAAAAATGTGCCCTGCTGGAGCCTAGAAAATTTTTATTTTAGGCCACGGGAGTACTGGCCCCAAAAATTAGGCATTAACCTGTCAGAAAATAACTTGTGATTATGTGGCTGGAGGTACATTAGGTGGTCACTGGATAACATTTTTACTGTAGGCCAGTACAGGCTTCAAAAATTAGGCATTCACCTGACAGAAAAGAACTTGTGATTATGTGGCTGGAGGTACATTAGGCGGTCACTGGATAAAATTTTTACTGTAGGCTACTGGAATAGAGGCCCCAAAAATTAGGCATTCACCTAACAGAAAATACCTTTTATGCCGCTGTATATACATAAGACAAGGACCATTCTTTGTTCTGGGTTGTGGCGGATATGTGTGGGCTGGCATGAGGAAATTCAATTACACGTGGTCGTCACAGGTGTTGAATTCCTCCGAGATCCATGCCTCATTCATTTTTTTAAATGCAAGGTAGTCCACACTGTCGTGAGCTAGGCGAGTGCGCCTATTGGTCACAATCCCCCCCCCCCTGTGTGTGTATGGAATGTGGCACTTCATTTTGTTGGTAACATTCTTTTGCACGTGGTAGCTTCTGTGTCACATGGTCTGTTGTGGGTGCGGCTTCTGTGTCACATGGTCTGTTGTGGGTGCGGCTCACAGCTTTATCCTACCTCACAGTGCATTGGTGATACTACTATGGAGGCATGTGACAGCCTGGCTGTGAGTTGGTTTCTATCACTGTTCAGACCCTGTTCACACACCATGGGCAGTTGAGTGGTAGGACCCCATGCGTGCTGAGACTCCGTGACGTGGTGCATGAGGGGCTCCAATATGTTCCTGACTGGAAGATATTGGCAAAGTTCTCAGCTTTTAACATCGGCCTGAGGAATTAGCTAGTATTGTCATTTGCGTATCATTTTGGTGCATTTTCTGCAGTGATTTGTGTGTGTATATATTTTTTCATCTGCACAATGTATCATTTTGTGTAAGATGTTCTTGTGGCATCCTCCATTGTACGCATTTTTTGCTAGGGATTGCTGTTGTCTGCTGACCGCATGCGGAGGAATTACTCACCCGGTTATAGACGAGCTACAGTGTCTGGGTTTGGAGCATTTCCACCCGTTTAGGCCACTTTTTTCAGTGAGTTTTTGTCTAAGTATGTTGCCACTAGTGATGAGCGGCAGGGGCAATATTCAAATTTGTGATATTTCACGAATATTTAATAATGAATAATAATAAAATGTATTTATATAACGCCACCATATTCCGCAGCGTTTTACAAATTCATAGGGTTCATGTACAAAACAAAAGTAACTGGCTAATATGCAACTGAAACATTAGAAGTCGGGCCCTGCTCGCAAGAGCTTACAATCTATGAGGAATAAGGTAGTGGATTGTGATAAGTAGGATTTGAGCCAGTATTGAACTGACAGGAGTGATGCCGGCCGATCTGCATATTCATGGGTAGAAATGAGGACCGCCGCTAAGTTGATGTCCTTGCCTGCCAGTAAGTCTTTGCCCAAGTTCTCTGGAACGAAAATGGAGGGAGCAATCTCGGGAACCCCAGAAAACCTACCTGGGGAAGAAGGCCGGGAGGTGGAAGGACCTGGAGTGGGATTGATGGGAGCGGCAGGTGATGCCTCCCTACTTTTGACTGCCTGGAGTCTGGTGTTGATGTCGCAGATGGAACTGGACAGGTTGTTAATGGTGGCGTGTAGTTGCGTCAGGGACAACTGGATGGTAGACATAGAGAGTGGATGGCTCTGGAAACAACAGGTGATGCAGTTCGGCCTTGCGGGCTGTGGCCGAATTGCGTATCCCTTGCTTGTTTAGCTTGGCAATCATCTTAGAGATTGTCCAAGTCCGGTAGGATGAGAGGCTTGTTCGCTCCGAAACCGCGGACTCTACATTTGACAAAGCGTCCTCGAGGTCAGAAACGTGAGACATGGTGAGATGAAAAAATGAAAGGGACATAATGGGAGCTGGTGGGGGATAATCGTAGGATGGGCGTGGGCGAGGGGCGGTGCTGCCGAAGAAAATGCTCGTCGCGAGGTACGGGGCCTTGACCTAGCTGGTAACCTAGGGACGCATTGGTCCCCCTGCTAGGCATGCGACTGTCAACCTGAATTTACCAGAGCTGCTTGCGCCGAGACTAAGGGAACTTCACCTGAAAAGAACGGTATATGTTGCCACGATTGGCTATGCCGGGGAGGCCGAAATATCGAATCGTGCTTTCTACTTACCTGGAAGAAGACGACTAAATTCTTACGGGTACCAGTGGGTTAGCTTAGCACCTAAAAGAACAAGACCGTACATGTTGACTTCACGAACCGTGACTGGAAAGCGACCAGATGTTCGTGGGATATGACAGGACTGATGCCAGGAACAAAACGCATTGACTGCTGCTGAAGCGGGCTCGGTATGGGGGATGCGCGGAATGGGGGGAAGCGGAAGAACAAACGGGGTAATAGTGCACGGGCGACCATGAACCATTACTAGCAACAAAGGGTCTGCTGAGTGAACGTGTACCAGGGCGATCCTGGGTAACCTGGGAATGACAAGGACAGGAGACATGTAGACAAGGAACAGTCCAGGGTGTACCTGGTGAGGATAACTGCCTTGGGAGACGCGAGGCCTGGGCGTACCAGGCCAATTGGCAGAAGAATGAACATGGAAGAAGAGTGTGACATCTAGCAGGAAGGAAACCAGGGCGTACCTGATTAGTGTGAGAACGCGTGGTGCTTGTGCAGCCAGCCAGTAGCGCAGGGGCAACACGTGAGGTGCACGGTGGACCGATGAGGGGCCAAATAATAACAAACAGTTCATCAGTTTACTCACGGTTAGCAGAAAGCCTCCCTGGGCTGGCAGCACAGTGTTGAGGTGGACAGCACGAAATCTTCCGGGGCACGCTCTGTGCTAGGAAGCATCAGCCAAGATGGTGGTTGAGGTGCCCTTGATGTTAGGGGTGCTTAGGGTGCTTGTTGCGGTCCCTTGATGGTTTTTGTTGTGACGCCAGTACCGTTAATGGTGGTACAACCATTAGTAGTAATAATGAGGTAGACAGTGGTAAGATGCAACTCACAACTTTTACTTTTGGTGACTTTGGTTGCAGCAGTACAAAAATGCAGTCTCTTGATGTTTTTAGAGTTGGTCTACAAATCCACTGTTTCTAGGCTTTTCAGGATTTAGTTTGGAGCAGTGGGTTATTTTCGATATCAGTGCAATTTTGGGTGAGGTTGCCGGAGGCTTTGGTATCCTTCACCTGAATATCCCAAAGGTTCTTGATGCCTGACTTGTGGCTTTTATCCTTTGGATATATATACGTTATTTTTCTCTTGTCCCTTTCTGGACTAAACTTTCATTTGAGCAGAAGTGCTAGATCTGCACTCTTTCACTCTCAGTATCAGTCTACTTACTGATCTCCACACTGACCTGTCTCCACTAATCTGAACTTTGGTCCCAACTGGTCTGTCTCACCAGGCCTGACCTGGGTATATATAAGACCTAAGCTATATCCCCATCTAGTGGTGGGATGTATAAATTACACCTAATCTGCCTGGTAACAGGGATTTTGCAGATATAATAGTACAAAGTCTTACAATACAACATAATACAGTTTCAGATATAAAAAGTGCTTTTAAGCAGTGCCCACACACACGTAGTGGGATGCTGCACTTGGGCGCACCAAGCGTGGAAAGACATGGGTTGCGTGACCTGAGGAGAAGGTTAAAGAAAGGGACAGAACCCAGGTGAATAGAGACAAAAGAAAACGGCACACGGAAAGGAGGGTATACAGGGCGTACCTAGAGCAACAAGATGAGTGAAAGACCCCCGACAAAAATCAGGCGGGGGTGGGGAACCTGAGCGTATCAGGCGGGTGGGACCCGACATGCAAGGATGAGAGGAATGTAAAGATGCAAGGGCGTACCTAGCGGACAGGAGAAGACGACAGAAGTTGACGGGACACAGAAGGACGTTTCTTATTTTTTTATATTTTTATTTAAAGTAATGTGGGCTAGCTTTAAAAGACCTTTATGCGCCGAATTCAACGTGCATGTGGTGGCTGCTAGTCCAACAGAACTGGCCCGCTGCAGGCGTCCTGGTATGGTGCCTATCATGAGGACAATTAATGCAGGGCTCTGTTCACATCTAGTTTGTCCCCACATGGACTTGTTTGTTGAGTATAAGAGTTGGACGTATGGTCGTGTGAATGAGCCCCTAGTCTGCCTCTTATGTGTCTTTAGCTGCATTGTGTGACTGGGACTTGAATCGTGTACGGCGTAATGTAACATTCTGGTTGCTACAGTGAATACCCAGTGGCCAGTTCATACGGTGGACTTGCTGGTCGAATTCTGGCACAGACAGCTCTGAAATTCAGGATTTTCCTAAGTCATGACGTAAAGTCATGATTTTATGAAAGACACAGAGGCGAGTATTTGCTTAACTCTTTCTTTACTGAAAATTTAGCAGCAAAGACAATTGAAGAAAAAACCATAAGAGTAACCATGGTAACAACTCCACCCCTTCATCCCCTATATATGGAGCATCACTGGCCGGACACCTCCTCTTTCTTTGCGGTCTTCAAACGGCAAAACCTGAAACCTAGAACGGACAACAGCAGCCGGAACCTCAGCCGCGGAACAACCAAACCGGACCTCTGGTAGGTGAGTATCTGGTGACAGTCGACAAAGGGAAATCAACCTGGAGGGGAGAGAGAAACAACACATCATGGTAGTAAACTACCCAAAACAGTTTAGTTTTTACGGACAATTACAACAGCCTAACTAACCCCCGTGCATTAAGAACCAACAGATAAATAATATCATACATTAAAGATATGAGAAACAAGAACACCACAGACCAGATGGGAGGGTGAATAAATGCAACGGGTGGGAAATACTCGCCTCCGTGTCTTTCATAAAATCACGACTTTACGTCATGACTTAGGAAAATCCTGAATTTTATATCAAGACACGGAGGCTCATATTTGCAAGTTTAAAGCTGAGCAATGACTGAGGTAAAAACGTGAGGATCAGGTCTGAAATAGAATTCCCAAAAGGTAGAGACTCGGGACCAATCTGCCAACTTCATGACATCCTCCAAACGGGCCCCGGCCACCGACATTGAGGTAGCCGCTGCCCCACACACCGAATGCGCGGTGAATATGGAAGTGTCAATACCAGAGAGAGAAAGGATCCACTTAACCCACCGGGAAAGCGTAACGCTGGTAACCGGAGAAAAGGGGCGACGGAAGGAAATGAACAATTGAGGGGAATCCCCAGAGCGAAAAGATAGGGTGCGAGACTCGTACTCCCGTAAGCAAGCAACGGGGCACAGTTGCAGAGAAGAAGGAAAAGACGGATAAGTAACCGACTTAATACCAGTTTTCGTGCGACGAGAGATGTTGAACATGACCCCTTGCGGTGTAAAATAACGCGCGTCAATGTCCAAAGCCCGGATGTCCGAGACGCGCTTACAAGACACCAAACAAAGAAGGGTCACTAACTTGGCTGAGAGTTGCCGAAGAGACAGCAAAGAGTTGAGGGGCCAACCTTCCAGAAATCGGAGAACTGTTGCGACATCCCAAGTGGTAGAGAAACGAGGTCTAGGAGGGCGCGACAAGCGAGACCCACGTAACAATCTACAAACCAAAGGGTGCTGGCCGGCGGGGCAACCGTAAAAACCGGAATGTCTAGAAGAAATAGCCTAGCGGTACACGTTTAAGGTACGGTAAGCCTTACCCGCCTCAAAGAGTGAAGTGAGGAATTGAAGAATAGCGGCTACAGGGGCTTGCAGGGGATCCAAGTCCTGTGAATCGCACCAACGAACCCAGATGTCCCAAGCAGCCTGATAGGCTCGTCTAGTGCCTGGAGCCCAAGCTGACCCCAACAGCTGCCTGGTTGCTGCCGAAAAATCTGAGGAGTCCCAGGAACCCCTGAAACTCGGCATGCCAGAAGCTGCAGAGATCCGTCTAGCAGAAGCGGGTGTCGGCGACCATACGGGTCAAGCAAAAGCTGCGGAAAAGAGGTTCCTCCGTCAGAAGGTTCAGCAACTGGGGAAACCACAATTGTGTTTGCCAGAAGGGTACCAACAGTACTAACTGCGCCTGTTGGCGACGAACCTGAGCGAGCACACGAGGGATGAGTGCGAATGGGGGAAAGGCATAGTGGAGAGAGTCGCTCCAGTTCTGGAGGAAAGCATCTACGGCCTCCGCTTGCGGGTCCGGTCGCCAACTGAAGTACCTGGGTAGTTGCGCGTTCAGGCGTAACGCGAACAAATCGATGCAATACGGGCCCCAAAGAGATAAAATATCTTGGAAGACCCTCGGATCCAACCTCCAGTCGCTGGAGTCCGAAATGCAACTCCAGTCGGCTAACGTGTTGTGGAGGCCCGGAATGTATTCCGCCACCACCGAAATTCCCTTGGAAAGACAAAACTCCCAAAAGTCTTTGGCTAGACAAGCCAAAACCTTGGACCGAGTTCCCCCTAGGCAATTCACGTACCGGACAGCAGAGACATTGTCCATACGTAGGCGAATACACACCCGAACTGGACCCTGTGCGAAGCTGCGGATCGCAAAAGAACCCGCTAAGAGCTCGAGGGCATTGATGTGTAGATGAGACTCTTCTGGAGACCACACTCCACCCGTGGAGATACCCTGACAGTGCGCTCCCCACCCCATCAGACTGGCATCGGACTCGATAACCAAATCCGGATGCGGACCGAATATAACCCGGCCGTTCCATACCGACAAATTGTGTATCCACCAAACCAATTCGTCTCTGGTCTCCGTATCTAAGACCAGAGTGTCCGAGTATGAGGCCCCCGCCCTCAGGTGAGCAATTTTTAGTCTCTGCAGAGCACGATAATGGAGGGGAGCTGGGAATATCGCCTGAATGGAAGAAGTGAGAAGACCGATCAGGCGAGCCAGGTGTCGGAGAGATAACCGTGGGAGCAAGAGTGCATGACGAATCTCCTTGCGGATCGTTTTGACTTTGGTTAAGGGGAGAGATTGATCCAAAGAGTTTATGGCAAAACCTAGGAACTCTACGGTGGTGGCTGGTACGAGGCACGACTTCTCTAAGTTGAGAATAAATCCTAACCCCTGAAGAAGGGATTTGGCCATCTCTAAGTGATCTAACAAAAGGGGAGGATTCTGGGCCATGATCAGGATGTCGTCTAAATAAATGATTAGACGCACCCCTCTCGCTCTGAGCCAAGCCACCACCGGTTTAATGAGTTTTGTAAAACACCACGGGGCGGAGGATAGGCCAAATGGGAGGCAAGTAAACCGCCATGTCTGGCCTTCCCATAAGAACTGAAGGAGATTTCGAGACGAAGGAGCTACCGGAACCGTTAGGTATGCATCCTTCAGATCCAACTTGACGAACCAGTCTCTTGGAAGTAGCATATCTCTCAGAAGATGGATGCCCTCCATTTTGAAATGTCTCTAACGAACGAAGACATTCAAATGTTTGAGATTTATGACTGGCCGGAACTGGCCACCTTTCTTCTGTACCAGGAAGATACTGCTCAGTACCCCCGTGTGAGGATCGGGAGACAATTCTATGGCTCCTTTGAATAGAAGGGATGAAAGTTCTGAATGTAAGAGCGTTTGGTCCGAGACCGGACCCCATAGAATAGTGGGAAGGTCCTTTGGGGTGGACACCAGTTTGATGGTAAAACCCCGGACCGTAGAAAGGACCCACTGGTCTGAGGTGATCCTTGACCACACATGGGAAAAGAGACGGAGTCTTCCCCCAACCCGCTGGGAAATCAGAGACGACACACAAGGACGACTTACCATATGGGCGTCTTGACCCAGGAGCGCCTCGGAAACCTCTGGAGCGAGAAGGACCT
This sequence comes from Bufo gargarizans, assembly GCF_014858855.1. Taxonomy (NCBI): domain Eukaryota; kingdom Metazoa; phylum Chordata; class Amphibia; order Anura; family Bufonidae; genus Bufo; species Bufo gargarizans. The sequence continues at coordinate 61,357,998 of NC_058085.1, read as the reverse complement.
CCGTGGGACGGGAAGAAAGTTGGTTGGTACCTGGAGTCTTGCAGCGACTGGCGGTAATTAGAGGAGCCACGGCCCGTGCCTCTGGGCTGAAAATTGGTTCGGCCGGACAGTCGGCCCCTAAGATTGCCGGCCCTGGAGGAAAAACGTGTCTGGAAAACGCGGCGCATGGAGCTTTGCGCCTTATCAAGGGCCATAAAGGCACCAACATACTTCCCCAATTCTTTTATGAAAGGGTCTCCAAAGAGGAGGCCTTGCGCCTCTTTCCCAGATTCTGACAGGGATAAATTGGCCAATTTGGGCTCAATTTTCATTAGTATGGCCTTTCTCCTTTCGATGGCAATTGAAGTGTTCACATTGCCCACCATACAAATAGCCCTTTGGGCCCAACCACTGAGATCCTCAGGGTCAACCTGTGTGCCCGCTGCTTTAGCAGATTCAGCGAGATCAAAGATTTTGGCTAGTGGCCCGGTCATATCAAGCAGCTTATCTTGGCAAGCTTTTAATGCTGAGTCCAACCCCTTGCGCGGGTTGAACCCCGTTTTAGCAAGAAACTGAACCACCTTAGGGTCCACGCTAGGGGTTTCACATATCCTGTGGGGAATCAGGGGACGCGGGCATTCCGCCCGTAGCTTGCTGCGAGCCTCTTTGGAGAGGGGAGTACGGATCCTTGCTTCCAGATACTGAGCCACGTGAGTGGCGGGAAGCCATTCTGAGGATCTCGGGTGGTGCAATTGGTCAGGATTGAACAGAGGGTCACCCATGGGATCTAGGATTGCATCTTTGTCAGACTCCTGAGGGTCTAAACCGGTCCCCGTTGATTTAGACGGGTCATCCTCAATAGCAGGATCAACTGCCACATCAATCAAATCCTCCTCCCCAGAATGGTGGGAGTAATCATCATAAGCCTCCTCAACAGACTCTGCGTCTGAATCAGAAACCGGCTCCGGTAGGGACCGGGCGGTTTTCCATGATCGCGCCCTTTCTGCCGGGCGCGGGTTAGCTCTTTTACGCGACTTGATCGCGCATTCATTGGATGGGCCAGAGCCCACATTCACATGTGTTCTGGAGGCAGGAGGGGGCATGTCAGTATTAGATTGAGCCCTCAGGGCCTGGGAGATAGACTGTGATAAGGACGCTGACACAGAGCCCATAGCAGCTACGATAGCCTCAGAAATAGACTGCTGTAGGTTAGCAGCCTGCACCTCCTGAGCAGGGGCTTCATTAACCCTATGAGGGGGGGATGGTGAAACATGACTAGAGCGTCTCACCTGAACAGAGCCGGCCGGGGACACAGGGACATTAGACATGTTGGAAGAAATACCTGGAGGAGTAAGTCACCCCAACAGATAGAAAACACTGGCGCAGAGAGAACTACTGAGTACTGTGTTATCAGATCCGGAGAAACGAACTGAGAGACGGAGCGAGAGCGAGGAGTGAGCAGAGACGAGTCTCCTCCCCTTCACCAGAAGCCTCCAATAAGGTGACGGGGAGGATAAAGATGGCGCCCGAGAATCTCGCTCAGCAGCGCGAGATCTCGGCGCCTGAAGTAAAAAATCTAAGATGGCGCCCGAGAATCTCGCACTGGCGAGATCTGAGACGCAGAAGCCCGGGAAAACAGAGCGGGACTTAGGATAAGGTAATGAAGGTGGGGGGGGGAGGGGGGAACAAGGTAAAATGGCCGAGAGACCACTTAGGGAAAACTACCGAGATCGGGACACCGGAACGAGAGGGTACTTAACAATGCGCCGAAAGGCACGAGCGGACAGAAAAATACAGGCTAAACGATTAACCACGCAGGTGGGGACAAAATAAAGAACAAAAGAGAGAGAGGGGGAACACCTCAGAATGACAGAGAAAAAAACCCTAAGCAAGGCACTAGGGCAGAAATACACCACAATTTAGGCTACTTTCACACTAGCGCTCGTCGGTCCGCTCGTGAGCTCTATTTGAAGGGGCTCACGAGCGGACCCGAACGCAGCCGTCCAGCCCTGATGCAGTCTGAATGGAGCGGATCCGCTCAGACTGCATCAGTCTGGCGGCGTTCAGCCTCCGCTCCGCTCGCCTCCGCACGGACAGGCGGACAGCTGAACGCTGCTTGCAGCGTTCGGGTGTCCGCCTGGCCGTGCGGAGGCGTGCGGATCCGTCCAGACTTACAATGTAAGTCAATGGGGACGGATCCGTTTGAAGATGCCACAATATGGCTCAATCTTCAGGCGGATCCGTCCCCCATTGACTTTACATTGAAAGTCTGGACGGATCCGTACGAGGCTATTTTCACACTTAGCTGTTATATGCTAAAATAATGCAGACGGATCCGTTCTGAACGGAGCCTCCGTCTGCATTATTATGATCGGATCCGTTCAGAACGGATCCGATCGAACGCTAGTGTGAAAGTAGCCTAAGGAATATCAATAAAATTCCCCCCAGAAATGTATAAAAGATACAATTCTAAGCACGTGAAACAGCATGTGAAAATTAACTACTCATCTGAGCTGGAGCAGCAAAGAAAGAGGAGGTGTCCGTCCAGTGATGCTCCTTATATAGGGGATGAAGGGGTGGAGTTGTTACCATGGTTACTCTTATGGTTTTTTCTTCAATTGTCTTTGCTGCTAAATTTTCAGTAAAGAAAGAGTTAAGCAAATATGAGCCTCCGTGTCTTGATATAAAATTAGTTAGCCGGCGGTTCAAGCTGTGAACACGGCGAGAAGAGACATGTCCTAACGTGCCTGGCGCATTGTTTGGTCAGAAGCTGGTTCAAGCCATGGTGAGTGTCTGCTTGCCATTTTTGCTCCATTCAATGGAACAAAGCATCAAACTGGTGTCCATTACGTTTTCCTATTTCTATGGAGCTTTACTCAATGTATGTCAAATGTAGGGCACGAGGACATTACTACTGTTGCGAGAAGCGCGCCAGGAGACGAGCAGCATGCATGCTCCTGACGGCTTCTGGCTCGCTGCAGCGGGGGAGAACACGTGGTGCGTTCTACTGTGGAAAGCATGACGGCCGGAGCGCGAATCCCCCGGCAGCGGCCTTGATGGCCGTGAGTTCTGGTGTGCAGGCTCGTGGGAAAGGCCGGAAATGATGCCTAGAACAATGAAGGTGCGACTCCGCCTACCCAGGAACGTCAGGCGAGAAAGGACACGCACCCCATGTGCTGGACGGCGGGGCTTAAGAAGTCCCCTACGTCCCTCCCACAAAAGCAGGCTGAATTCAGCCTGCTGGATTTATACACATGGCGAGGTAGAGATGTATGATGTAACCGGCTGATTTCATACGTTTCACACCAAGAACTCAGTAATCAATAAATATATATGTATATATATATATATATATTTATATACACTCACCTAAAGAATTATTAGGAACACCATACTAATATGGTGTTAGACCCCCTTTTGCCTTCAGAACTGCCTTAATTCTACGTGGCATTGATTCAACAAGGTGCTGATAGCATTCTTTAGAAATGTTGGCCCATATTGATAGGATAGCATCTTGCAGTTGATGGAGATTTGAGGGATGCACATCCAGGACACGAAGCTCCCGTTCCACCACATCCCAAAGATGCTCTATTGGGTTTAGATCTGGTGACTGGGGGGGCCATTTTAGTACAGTGAACTCATTGTCATGTTCAAGAAACCAATTTAAAATCATTCGAGCTTTGTGATATGGTGCATTATCCTGCTGGAAGTAGCCATCAGAGGATGGGTACATGGTGGTCATGAAGGGATGGACATGGTCAGAAACGATGCTCAGGTAGCCCGTGGCATTTAAACGATGGCCAATTGGCACTAAGGGGGCTAAAGTGTGCCCAGAAAACATCCCCCACACCATTACACCACCAGCACCAGCCTGCACAGTGGTAACAAGGCATGATGGATACATGTTCTCATTCTGTTTACGCCAAATTCGGACTCTACCATTTGAATGTCTCAACAGAAATCGAGACTCATCAGACCAGGCAACATTTTTCCAGTCTTCAACAGTCCAATTTTAGTGAGCTCGTGCAAATTGTAGCCTCTTTTTCCTATTTGTAATGGAGATGAGTGGTACCCGGTGCGGTCTTCTTCTGTTGTAGCCCATCCGCCTCAAGGTTATGAGTGTTGTGGCTTCACAAATGCTTTGCTGCATTTGTCAACGTTGCTCTTCTATCAGCTTGAATCAGTCGGCCCATTCTCCTCTGACCTCTAGCATCAACAAGGCATTTTCGCCCACACGACTGCCGCATACTGGATGTTTTTCCCTTTTCACACCATTCTTTGAAAACCCTAGAAATGATTGTGTGTGAAAATCCCAGTAACTGAGCAGATTGTGAAATACTCAGACCGGCCAGTCTGGCACCAACAACCATGCCACGCTCAAAATTGCTTAAATCACCTTTCTTTCCCATTCTGACATTCAGTTTGGAGTTCAGGAGATTGTCTTGACCAGGACCACAACCCTACATACATTGAAGCAACTGCCATGTGATTGGTTGACTAGATAATCGCATTCTTTAGATGAGTGTATATACACAGTGTATATACTGGTGAAACTTGAAAAATTTGAATATCGTGCAAAGTTCATTTATTTCAGTAATGCAACTTAAAAGGTAAAACTAATATATTAGATAGACTCATTACATGCAAAGTGAGATATTTCAAGCCTTTATTTGTTATAATTAGGATGATTATGGCTTACAGCTTATGAAAACCCTAAAGTCACAATCTTTGGTACCCCTTGCTCAGTGGGTATGGATTAATTAGCTGACTAGAGTGTCACACTTTTAGCATAGAATATTGAACCTTTTCACTCAGCGAGGTACAGATGTATGATGTAACCGGCTGATTTCCTACGTTTCACACACACATAAATATATATACACGTGTGTGTGTGTATATACATAAACTGCAATCATCATTCTGTATTCCAGTAAAAGGCCCCATCCATCGTTACATTAGATAGATCCCATATTTAATTTGCATTTGTTAGGAGTTCTGAGTTGTTTGTCTAAATTCTGTACATTGTGTGATTACAGGTGTTCCCGTTCCCTTCGTCCGCCGCAGGTCATTGACTGACGAGATGGAGGTGGTGGAGGTGTCCGCCTAGGAGAAGGGGGAGGGAGGGCAGGGCGGACCCTCCCAGCCGCAGCAGGATGCACCACCCCACCTGATGTGGGCAAGGAGGTGGAGGAGGCTGGACCCTAACGGCTGCCGGATTCCCGCCTCACCCCCCAGCTCCAGATGAGGAGGATGTCACCAGCCCCCACCAGGAGGGTAAATATGTGCACACAGCAATATAATTCTGTATCCATGCCTCCTTATTTGAATTGCAAGTAATTTTCAGACTTTTTTTCAATCCTAACAGTACTCATTAAATTAAAACAAAAAATGAGGCAGCTGCAGCAGGAGCCATAAAGGAGATCCGGGTGCAGGTGCGGAAGTTGGAGGAGCTGCACCGTAAAAGGAAGAATGAGATGTTGGACCTGCACGACCTTCTTAAAAAGTTGCCTTAGAGCCATTTTTGCTAATAAATAGGTTTTTTTTGGTTCTAATGTGTGCTTCCGTTTTTTTATATTGTTAGGTTTTGGTGTAATTTTAAGCAATAAGGTTGCAGTTATGCCTCTTTAGTCCAGGGTCAAACTCATCGGGATCAGGACAGACAGCAGCAGTAGTTAAATGATAACAGTGTAGTTTAAGGCCTACACATAGCTTGGCCCAAATCATCAGGATCAGGACAGACAGCCACAGCAGGTAATTGGTAACGGTGTAGTATAAAGTCTACACATAGCTTGACCAAACTCAGCAGAATCAAGACAGACAGCAGCAAGTAATTGGTAATGGTGTAGTATAAGGCCTACACATAGCTTGTCAGAACCAAGGTCGACCAGTAGTGGGGAACAGCAAGTGGAGCCCCTGACCTGGTTCTGCTGACACCTGGGTCTGACTAGGTGCCGGGGTTCTGTGGCTGAAACCACCCGCACCATTTGGAAGGGATGTCACTGGGGTACTGACGGGCGGTACCTCCTCCTCCATCCCTTGTAAAAGTTCCTGACTGTCCGGACCAAGCTGAAGCTCACTCTCTTGCATTACTTCCCCCAGGATGTCACTGTTGCTGTCAAACAGCAGCAGGGACGCGTCTTGGGGGATTAGGGAATGGTCCTGCAGGAGGCAGAGAGCTGCTGCTGCTCTGAGCCGGTGCAGAGGACTTTGTGCCACAAAAGACACCACTGGCTTGGCGTCCTGGAACAAAATTTGGGCGGCTGACACGGCCAAAAAAATCTCGGATGAGGTAGACCCCACTGCCAGTTGCAACCGCCCCTCCGTGGGTAAAGGAGTGGCCTTGTGCTGGCAGCGGTCCAGCACTGGTACCAACTCCCCAACCACGACCAAGGTTGCCAGCACGCCCACGTCCACTCATGATCTGCCCAAAATTAAATTAAAAGCCCAAAAAATAAATAAAATAAGGAGGGACTTTGGGAATAACTTTATTAGGTTTGGAACAATGGGACAAAAATCTAATAAAATAGTAATTTAAAATAACAAAAAGCGAATGTGTTTTTTTTTTTTTTTTCCAAAGACGAAAGACGATGACACTAATTCCTAAACTAGCACACTAAACCCTAAGACAGTGACAGAAAAACGGACAGAAACTTTTTTTAAGGACGAAAGACAGTGACACTAAACACTAGCAAAGTAATTCCTAAAATAGCACACTGAACACAAACCCTATTAAAGCACAGTAATCTCTCCCTATCACACTCGATTGTGTACATGATTGCTGGGGATTGCTGTTAGCAACGCATCTCATGTGCAGGATTTGCTCCCCCGGATGGAAGTGCGCTATTGTAGCGGGCCAGCTAGGACTTGTCCCAGGTTTCTAGTATAGCTAATATGTGTATACAGCTAGACCTGCCAATAGCCTTAATACAGTTCCTATGTTTATGTGTTAAAGACAAAAGCAGAGTTATTTACTGTGACATCATGTTTTGGATGCCATATAACTGTTATATTTTGTGTTCACAGAAGCAGAAAAAGATAATATGCCTTTAAGATTTATTTTGTAATGTAAGGTAAACTCAGTGACACAGCAGAAACAACAGAAAGCATAGTGTTAATCTGTTGTTGCTAGGCAGAAGTCTAGACCAATAACAGCCAGCTTCTCACACAGCAAGAGTTTTCACCAATCACAGCCAGCCTCACACACAGCCTGTCTGGGATTTCCCCTAGCAGGAGCTGCTAAAATCATTATTCACCATAGACAGGAGCTGAAGAGACATTCACTCCACTGAGAGCTGTGTTTTTATGGGAACAAGAGGCCAAAATAGGTATTTAGAACAGTTATATAATGTTCATATTGTTAGTATTGTGATTAGAACTGTATACTGAACCAGTTATATGTATGTTTACTTACAGTTCCACCAAATGCAATTGCAACCATACAATTGCAAATACAAATTGCAAGCTACAAATTGTAAACATACAATTGCAAGCATTCAGATTCCATATTGCCATCCAAATTGCATGCAACCATACCAGAAAATACCCAACCAATCTGCAAATAGTCACTGCTAACTGAATACTGCAAGTAGAACTATTAGTTAGACCTCAGATATACCTCTCAGAGAGATCATAAAGTGCTTAAAATAACTTAAAGTGAAAGTACAGATACTGAAAAGAGAAATACAGTGAGGTCTATAAATATTGGGACATCGACACAATTCTAACATTTTAGGCTCTATACACCACCACAATGGATTTGAAGTGAAACAAACAAGATGTGCTTTAACTGCAGACTGTCAGCTTTAATTTGAGGGTATTTACATCCAAATCAGGTGAGCGGTGTAGAAATTCCAACAGTTTGCATATATGCCTCCCACTCGTTAAGGGACCATAAGTAATGGGACATAATAATAATCATAAATCAAACTTTCACTTTGTAATACTTGGTTGCAAATCCTTTGCAGTCAATTACAGCCTGAAGTCTGGAACGCATATACATCACCAGACGCTGAGTTTCATCCCTGGTGATGCACTGCCAGGCCTCTACTGCAACTGTCTTCAGTTCCTGCTTCCTTTTGGGGCATTTCCCCTTCATTTTTGTCTTAAGCAAGTGACATGCATGCTCAATCGGATTCAGGTCAGGTGATTGACTTGGCCATTGCATAACATTCCACTTCTTTCCCTTAAAAAACTATTTGGTTGCTTTTGCAGTATGCTTTGGGTCATTGTCCGTCTGCACTGTGAAGCACCATCCAATGAGTTCTGAAGCATTTGGCTGAATATGAGCAGATAATATTGCCTGAAACACTTCAGAATTCATCCTGCTGATTTTGTCAGCAGTCACATCATTAATAAATACAAGAGAACCAGTTCCATTGGCAGCCATACATGCCCACGCCATGACTACCACCACCATGCTTCACTAATGAGGTGGTATGCTTAGGATCATGAGCAGTTCCTTTCCTTCTCCATACTCTTCTCTTCTCTTGTACTCTGGTACAAGTTGATCTTGGTCTCATCTGTCCATAGGATGTTGTTCCAGAACTGTGAAGGTTTTTTTAGATGTCGTTTGGCAAACTCTAATCTGGCCTTCCTGTTTTTGAGGCTCACCAATAGTTTACATCTTGTGGTGAACCCTCTGTATTCACTCTGGTGAAGTCTTCTCTTGATTGTTGACTTTGACACACATACACCTACCTCCTGGAGAGTGTTTTTGATCTGGCCAACTGTTGTGAAGGGTGTTTCATTCACCATGGAAAGAATTCTTCGGTCATCCACCACAGTTGTTTTCCATGGTCCTACGGGTCTTTTGGTGTTGCTGAGCTCACCGGTGCGTTCCTTCTTTTTAGGAATGTTCCAAACAGTTGTTTTGGCCACGCCTAATGTTTTTGCTATCTCTATGATGTTTTTTTTTTTTTTCTTTTAGCCTAATGATGGCTTGCTTTACTGATAGTGACAGCTCTTTGGATCTCATCTTGAGAGTTGACAGCAACAGATTCAAAATGCAAATAGCACACTTGAAATGAACTCTGGACCTTTTATCTGCTCATTGTAATTAGGATAATGAAGGAATAGCACACACCTGGCCATGGAACAACTGAGAAGCCAATAGTCCCATTACTTTTGGTCCCTTAACAAGGCGGAGGCACATATGCAAACTGTTGTAATTACTACACAGTTCACCTGATTTGGATGTAAATACCCTCAAATTAAAGCTGTCTGCAGTTAAAGAACATCTTGTTCGTTTCATGTCAAATCAGTTGTGGTGGTGTATAGAGCCAAAAATGTTAGAATTGTGTCGATGTCCCAATATTTATGGACCTGACTGTATATCCACCATTTTATGTTGAATGACAAGATTAAACAGTTGAACCACCATCTTATGCATACCGCCATTTTGTGATATCTTTTCAACACGTGTTATGTACATGGACTATCTGCTGCGGATGCGGCAGTGTTATATATGAAGAAAAGTTGAAGTTAATAAAGAAGTTATTTGACGCATTTGGTGTGTTCTTTAAATCTACTGTTTCCATAGAATGGCGCTAGAGGAATTACAGCGTAATAGACAGTCTGGTTAGACTAAAAGTCAGAGATATTAAAATTCTTCTAATGCCACAGCTATAGTGCTGCTCCTGCCACAGCTACAGCATAGGGGGTTTGGAGCATCTCCTGCTTTGTAAGACGACTTTATTCTGTGTATCTGTTTGTATATGCATGACCGGAGGTGTGGCAACTCCAGGACTGAATGTGCCTGATTTTTAACTATAGGTCACATTCAGGTGCACCTGTTTTGCCTGCGTCACATGAATCAGTGATAGGCAGGACTCACAGCCTCCTCCCATTGTATGTGTGATTTCATGCTGGAGGTAACGGGGGGTTGGCTGTGTGTCAGACTCTATGCCCCTATGAATAATTGCTTATATGGCATAGGTATGTAAGAGTTAGGTCCTGTGAGACTATGAGAGACTTTGACTCCAGTATGTTCTTGATATAAGAATATATTGTTGAAAATCTCATTTTTAACACCAGTGTGAGGGTTTAGTCGTATATTGTCAAGTGAATGTACAAATTTTGTGCACTATTTCTTTGTCAACTCTTTGTGTGCACATGTGGTCCGTTGCGGTAATCCTCCATTGTATACATTACTGCTGGGGATTGCGATTGGCAATGGATCACATGCGCAGGATTTGCTCCCTCAGACGGAAGTGCGCTACAGCATAGGGGCTTTGGAGAATCTCCTACTTTGTAAGACCACTTTATTCTGTAAATCTCCCTATTAAACTACCTAACATCCTGCACTAGATCATCAGCTACACTATATCAGGATACCCAGTACTGGTCCTTACCCTTTATGCTTTTTATACGGGGGTCCCTCTTCAGACACTGGAGCATGAAGGCCCCCATTTACACTAAATTGGAAGCGGTGGAGCGCCCTGGCTCCTGCTTATCACCCAGGAGAATGTGGTCCTCGGTCTCGTCCCCAGCCACAGACAACACCAGGGATCCCCGAAAATGTTAAAGTCCCCCTTAAAGCCTGCTCTTCTTGCTCCTCCTCCTCCCCCCAGCCACCATCCTCCTCTGACTCCTCTTCAGACTCCTGCTGACTTGTCTCAGATGGAGTAGCTCCCCATGGGAATTCATTCAGCATTGCGACTTCCTCAACTTCCAGCTCCTGCTCCTCGACGGCTTGATCAATGACACGATGCAATGCACGCTCCAGAAAGAAAGCGTAAGATACGATGTCACCGATGTGACTGACCAGTTTAGTGATGTCATCAAATGGCCGCAAAAGTCTGCATGCGTCGCGCATGAGCAGCCACTGGCACGGTGAAAAGAAACCAAGCTCCCCAGAACCTGTCCTGCTGCAGAGTTCGTACAGGTAGTCGTTAACGGCTTGTTGCTGCTGGAGCAGCCTATCAAGCATATGCAAGGTGGAGTTACAGAGCGTCGGGCTGCCACAAATCAGACATCTGGCGGGCAGGTGGTGTCGCCGCTGAACGTCAGCAAGGCGAACTATGGCCATGTAAGATGTAAAATGGGCAGAGATTTTCCTGGCCTGCCGCAAGACTTCCTTGTCCCCGGGGTATTTGGAAACAAATTGCTGCACGACTAAGTTCGGGATGTGTGCCATGCACGGCACGTGTGTCTTTTTGACCTGTTTCAGCAAGCTCAGCAGATTGGCACCTTTTGTTGCACACCACTTTACCAACTGTCAAGTAGAGTGGGGTTAGCCACTAATCGGCCTGTGACCACAGAGCTGAAAGCAGTGCAGGACCAGTGTGGCTCTTGGCTTCCAGGTACAACAGCCGCAGCACAGCATGGCAACGTCTCACCTGGAACGTCAGATAGGTTCTGGGGGGCGCAGCGGAAGAGGCGGTAGCAGTGGAAAAGGAGGAGTCAGCCGGGGAGGAGACGGAGGATGGAGTAGGAGGAGGAGAATAAGAGGCAGGCCTGCATGCAATCCTTGGCGGTAACACCACATCCACACGGGAGCCACGGGTACATGCTTGACGGCCGTCAGAATGTTCACCCAGTGGGCAGTAAAAGTTATGTACCTTCCCTTCCGGTGTTTGCTAGACCATGTGTCTGTGGTCAGATGTATCTTGGCACCGACACTGTGTGCCAGAGATATATTCACTTGCCGCTGAACATGGCCATATAGCTCCGGGATGACCTTCCATTGCGGTGTGCCAATGGCCACAAATTTTCTAAAGGCCTCTGCGTCCACCAGTTTATATGGCAGTAGTTGGCGGGCTAGCAGTTCCGGCAAGCCAGCGGTCAGCTGTTGGACAAGAGGGTTATCCAGTGTCTTCAACTTTTTACGCTCAAACACGGAAGCCTGCCTTCTGCCTGATGAACGTGACGACGGCACGGTGGAAGGTGGAGTAGAGGACAAATGAGAGGAGAAGAGGCAGGACGTGGAGCGCAGGGAGTGTGGGTTCTGACGGTGTTGCTCCCACTCCCGCTCGGTGATGGAAGGCCAGGTGCCTTCTTAAGGAGGTTGTCCCTAGGTGAGTGTTGGGCTTACTGCGACGTATGCATTGACAGCACAGGCTGCAGATGGCAACACTATTGTCAGCAGCTGACACGTTAAAAAAAGCCCACACTGTGGAGCCATATGCTGGCATCCTGGGAGCGGCATAAGTGACAGTGCATAGTGTATGGCTATCTCCAGATACATTTGCAGTCTGCTTTTGGCCTCCTGTGCCCTGCGAGCTCTGCCTGCTTCTCCTCCTTCTCTGCTGCTCCGTCTCTCCCTCTGAACTCCCCTCCTCTTCCTCTCTTGTGGGCACCCACGTGACGTCCAGCGACACGTCATCATAGTTAGTCACCTTCACCACCACTGACATTTGAGATCTTGGAGTAGGCAGCAACAGCGGGGACCTCCCTCCTTGGGCTGATCTGGGTACTGTCATCAGACCACTGGGTGGCGGCCGTTGCTACCTCCTCTTCCGATGTCAAGAATGGCTGCGCATCTGTAAAGTCTGGGATTGGATGGAAAAATAATTCCTCTGACTCGAGTGGAGGGGCTATGGTGGTGGTGGTGTCTTTGAGGGTGCACACAGCAGAGAATGAGGAGGTTGCAGATACAGAGGATGAGGAGGGTGAAGCAGAAAACTGAGTGTGCCACTCAACCAACTCTGGTGCGCCCTTTGAAGTAATCTTCTCCAACTTCCCACTTAGGCTCCGGCCTGGTGCACCTGCCCTACCCCTACCACCCCTGCGGAACGGCCTGCCTCTTTCTCTGCCTGTCATTTTCAAAATGACCCTGTGCCTAAGTCCCTAGAGAAGAGCAGTACAGTATTTGTAGAAGCAGGTATCTCGCAGGCCTCAATAAATTGTTGGTGGAAACAGGTATATCGAACCCCTTAATCTGTATTTTGTGGAAGCAGGTATATTGCAGGCCTCAATCAATATTTGGTGGAAACAGGTATATCGAACCCCTTAATCAGTATTTTGTGGAAGCAGGTATATCGCAGCCCTCAATCAGTATTTTGTGGAAGCAGGTATATCAAACCCCATAATCTGTATTTTGCAGAAGCAGGTATATCGCAGCCCTCAATCAGTATTTTGTGGAAGCAGGTGCAGTGAGGAACAGAAGTATTTAAACACCCTGCGATTTTGCAAGTTCTCCCACTTAGAAATCATGGAGGGGTCTGAAATTCACATTGTAGGTGCATTCCTACTCTGAGAGACAGAATCACATTTTAAAAATTCATGAAATCACATTGTATGATTTTTAAAGAATTTATTTGTCTTGCACTGCTGAACATAAGTATTTGAACACCTGAGAAACAGCAAGAATTCTGGCTCTCAAAGACCTGTTACTTTGCCTTTAAAAAGTCCCCCTCTACTCCACTCATTAATCTAACTTAGTAGCACCTGTCTGAGCTCTTTAAAGACACCTGTCCACCCCACAGTCAGTCAGACGCCAACTACTGCCATGGGCAAGACCAAAGAGCTGTCAAAAGCCACCAGAGACAAAATTGTGGACCTCCAGAAGGCTGTAAAGGGCTATGGGGCAATTGCCAAGCAGCCTGGTTATAGATCAACTGTTGGAGCAATTGTTAGAAAATGGAAGAGGCTAAAGACGACTGTCAGTCTCCCTCAGACTGGGGCTCCATGCAAGATCTCACCTCGTGGGGTATCACTGATGATAAGAAAGGTGAGAAATCAGCCCAGAACTACAAGAAAGGAGCTGGTCAATGACATGAAGAGAGCTGAGACCACAGTTTCAAAGGTCACTGTCTGTAGAATACTACGCCGTCATGGTTTCAAATCATGCATTGCATATTAACAATGCCTACAATTATAAAAAAGATTATATACAATGAGCGGGGCCCGTGTAGTAGAATACAGTCGCTGCATGGGCCCCGCTGTCATTATAAAACCAGATGCGACCCCCACCCCCTGTATTGGGGGTCATTCACACTACAGGGACACTGTTATGGAGTTGATCTGTGGATGACACATAGCATAAGATGCTATATATGTGTCATCCACAGATCCCCCCCATAACAGTGTCATCCACAGATCCCCATAACAGTGCCATCTAGATACCCCAATAAGAGCCTTCCAGAGATCCCCATAACAGTGTCACCCACAGATCCCCCATAATAGTGTCCTCAACAGATCCCTCATAACAGTGTCCTCAACAGATCCCCCATATTAGTGTCATCCACAGACCACCATTAGTTCAAAACCCACCAAAAGCACACCTTTTGGTTCAATTTTTTTTCTTTCTTATTTTCCTCCTCCAAAACCTAGGGCAGATGCATCTTATAGGGCGAAAAATATGGTATATCGAACCCCTTAATCAGTATTTTGTAGAAGCAGGTATATCGCAGTCCTCAATCAGTATTTTGTGGAAGCAGGCATATCAAACACCTTAAGGACTCAGCCCTATTTCACATTAAGGACATGGCCATTTTTTGCAAATCTGACCAGTGTCACTTTAAGTGCTGATAACTTTTAAACGCTTTGACTTATCCAGGCCATTCTGAGACTGTTTTTTCGTCACATATTGTACTTCATGACACTAGTAAAATGAAGTAAAAAAAAAATCATTTTTATTTATAAAAAAATACCAAATTTACCCCCAAAATTTTTAAATTGCAAATTTCCAAGTTTCAATTTCTTTACTTCTATAATACATAATAATACCTCCAAAAATAATTCTTACTTTACATTCCCCATATGTCTACTTCATGTTTGGATCAATTTGGGAATGATATTTTATTTCTGGGGGATGCTACAAGGCTTAGAAGTTTAGAAGAAAATCTTCAGAAATTTTCTCAAAAACACTTTTTAGGGACCTCAATGTATTCAAAACTGATTTTGCAAACTTTGTTAACCCTTTAGGTGTTGCACAAGAGTTATTGGCAAATGGAGGTGAAAATTGAGAATTTCAATTTTTGGGCAAATTTTCCATTTTTTCCAGTGACAAAGCAAGGGTTAACAGCCAAACAAAATGCTATATTTATTTCCCCGATTCTGTAGTTTGCATAAACTCCCCATATGTGGCCGTGAAATACTGTACGGGCACACAGTAGGGCGTAGAGGGAAAGGTGCGCCGTATGGTTTTTGGAAGGCAGATTTTTCTGTACTGTTTTTTTTTTACACAATGTCCCATTTGAAGCCCCCCTGATGCACCCCTAGAGTTGGGAAGTAAGGTGGGCAAAATTTCAATTTCCTCATAGTTTTTATTTTTTTTATTTTTATGGTGTTCACCATGCAGGGAAAGTAACATGACCGTTTTATATATCAGGTCGTTACGGACGCGCCGATACCTAATATGTGTAGTGTATTTATTTTTTATTTTTTTAATCTTTACTTTTTTCACTTTTTTTTTTACATTTTTTTGACCCAGACCCACTTGGTTCTTGAAGATCCAGTGGGTCTGATGTCTGTATAATACAGTACAGTACATTATATAGGGTACTGTACTGTATTTTACTTACACTTTGTCTGAACAGATCTATGCCTTTAGCACAGATCTGTTCAGCACCATGGACAGCAGGATGCCTGAGAAGGCATCCTGTTGCCATGGGAACCTTCCCCGTCTGCCACAACTGAGCAGACGGGGAAGGGGAAGGAGGGGAGCTCCCTCCCTCTGTGACCCCATCCTGTCTGGGGGCTGCAAAGGCACAGCAGCCCCCCGATGGGAGAGGGAGGGAGCTCCCTTACTGTTAATCCTTTCCATACAGCGGTCCGTACAGACCACGGTATGGAAAGGGTTAAACGGCTGACATCATAGCACAGATGTCAGCTGTTTATACCAGAGTGTCAGCAATGTGCTGACACTCTGGTATACCCACTGGACACCAATGAATATTCAAGAGGAGGCGGCGGGGGATCGCGATCCCGCCTGCCGCACCGCATGCTTCCCGCACCGCCCGCACTGCCTGCAACCCCCCCTGCACCACCCGCCGGCATAAAATCATTCAGGGGTGCAGGGGGGGTGAAAAAAACTTTATTTTGGGCATTTTTAAGTTTCTGATCCCCGCGGTCAGGAAGTAACATAGTACATAAGGCTGAAAAAAGACATTTGTCCATCCAGTTCGGCCTGTCATCCTGCAAGTTGATCCAGAGGAAGGCAAAAAAAAAAAACTGTGAGGTAAAAGCCAATTTTCCTCACTTCAGAGGAATCAGAATAACTCCCTGGATCAACGACCCCTCTCTAGAAGCTATAGCCTGTAATATTATTACACTCCAGAAATAGAAACATAGAAACATAGAATGTGTCGGCACATAAGAACCATTTGGCCCATCTAGTCTGCCCAATATATCTGAATCCTATGAATAGTCCCTGGCCCTATCTTATATGAAGGATAGCCTTATGCCTATCCCATGCATGCTTAAACTCCTTCACTGTATTTGCAGCTACCACTTCTGCAGGAAGGCTATTCCATGCATCCACTACTCTCTCAGTAAAGTAATACTTCCTTATATTACTTTTAAACCTTTGCCCCTCTAATTTAAAACTGTGTCCTCTTGTGGTAGTTTTTCTTCTTTTAAATATGCTCTCCTCCTTTACCGAGTTGATTCCCTTTATGTATTTAAAAGTTTCTATCATTTCTCCTCTGTCTCGTCTTTCTTCCAAGCTATACATGTTAAGGTCCTTTAACCTTTCCTGGTAAGTTTTATCCTGCAATCCATGTACTAGTTTAGTAGCTCTTCTCTGAACTCTCTCTAGAGTATCTATATCCTTCTGGAGATATGGCCTCCAGTACTGCGCACAATACTCCAAGTGAGGTCTCACCAGTGTTCTGTACAGCGGCATAAGCACTTCACTCTTTCTACTGCTTATACCTCTCCCTATACACCCAAGCATTCTGCTGGCATTTCGTGCTGCTCTATTACATTGTCTTCCCACCTTTAAGTCTTCTGAAATAATTACTCCTAAATCCCTTTCCTCAGATACTGAGGTCAGGACTGTGTCAAATATTCTATATTCTGCCCTTGGGTTTTTACGCCCCAGGTGCATTATCTTGCACTTATCCACATTAAATTTCAGTTGCCAGAGTTCTGACCATTCTTCTAGTTTTCCTAAATCCTTTTCCATTTGGCGTTTCCCTCCAGGAACATCAACCCTGTTACATATCTTTGTGTCATCAGCAAAAAGACAAACCTTACCATCGAGGCCTTTTGCAATATCACTTATGAAGATATTAAACAAAATTGGTCCCAGTACAGATCCCTGTGGAACCCCACTGGTAACATGACCTTGTTTTGAATGTTCTCCATTGACTACAACCCTCTGTTGTCTGTCACTCAGCCACTGCCTAATCCACTCAACAATATGGGAGTCCACGCTCAATGACTGCAGTTTATTGATAAGTCTTCTGTGTGGGACAGTATCAAAAGCCTTACTAAAGTCTAGATAAGCGATGTCTACTGCACCTCCACCGTCTATTATTTTAGTCACCCAGTCAAAAAAATCTATAAGATTTGTTTGACATGATCTCCCTGAAGTAAACCCATGTCGTTTTTCATCTTGCAATCCATGGGATTTTAGATGTTCCACAATCCTATCCTTTAATAGGGTTTCCATTAATTTGCCTACTATTGATGTCAGACTCACTGGTCTATAGTTGCTCGATTCCTCCCTACTACCTTTCTTGTGAATGGGCACGACATTTGCCAATTTCCAATCTTCCGGGATGACTCCTGTTACTAATACATCCAGGCCCCTCTTGAATTCCTTTATTGTACTCACCATCACCACCTCCTCAGGCAGAGAGTTCCTTAGTCTCACTGCTCTTACCGTAAAGAATCTTCTTCTATGTTTATGTACAAACCTTCTTTCCTCCAGACGAGGAGGATGTCCGCTTGTCACAGTCACAGTCCTGGGGATAAATAGATGATGGGAGAGATCTCTGTACTGACCCCTGATATATTTATACATAGATATTAGATCTCCCCTCAGTCGTCTTTTTTCTAAAGTGAATAACCCTAATTTTGATAATCTTTCAGGGTACTGTAGTCCACCCATTCCAGTTATTACTTTAGTTGCCCCCCTCTGGACCCTCTCCAGCTCTGCTATGTCTGCCTTGTTCACAGGAGCCCAGAACTGTACACAGTACTCCATGTGTGGTCTGACAATGATTTGTAAAGTGGTAGGACTATGTTCTCATCACGGGTATCTATGCCCCTTTTGATGCATCCCATTATATAGATAGAAGTGAAGGGTCAAATCTGGTAAATCAGGCAGATGGTACACAGGCAGAAAAACAAGATAATGGCACACCTTTGGAAACCAAGGAAAAAAATTCCAACTCCACTGGAAAAGTAAAATCTCCTTCTCCTTTATTGGATACATATAATAGTCACAAATCATAGCCGTAAGTACAAAAAATATTGACTCATTTCGATCACATATACTATCTTAGTCATAGCATACAACAAAATCAAGTGTGAACAGAACATAAATAGCAAGGAGGCAGCAGCAGAGGCACAGGTCAAAATCATAGCCCAATAAATGAACCTGCCAATAACCCCTTCCAAGCCAATGCCCAAATACAAAGTGTTGACATATATATGTATTAAAGGACAATAACAATTATAAACCGATCTACAAGAAATAGAATTTGTGAGAGAGTATGGCAAAAGGTATAAACTGTATGACTATTGAAGAGGTGTAAAAATAGTTGTAGAGGAATTTCTTCTACAGAGATGGCACACCTTTGCAGGACACTACTGTAATAGAACCTATTGCTCAGACATCCTGCCTCAGAGGAAGGTGCTTTGAATACCCTGTGGTTGCCAGTCATAGGCTGGAGAAGATCTAGGTGCACGCATGCTTGCCCTTTAGGCAGGGCCGTCTTTACCAAGGGGCAAAAGGGGCAGCTGCCCCGGGCCCAGTTGCTCCTGGGGGGCCCAAGGCAGCTGCCTCTTGAGCCCTGCTAAGCCACTGCCCCGGGTGTCAGGCTGTCAGCTGTGTCCAGGCTGCCCCGGGTGTCCAGGCATCGTACTGTGTTAGAGCTGTGAATGTGATCTAGGACCTTAATGACATCATCACCATGTGACCAGTAACCTAGCAATTACTGGTCACATGGCTATGAGGTCATCACAGGTCCTGTGGAGTGTTGCAGAAGTTAACTGTGGAGCTTTTTTGTGTGAAGATTACATCAGAAAAAGGTGACTGGGGCTGTTATGTTAATATACTGTAAACTACTGTATAGTGGGGTGCTGTATACTGTGTGGGGGCCTGTATACTGTGTGGGGCTGTATACTGTGGGAGCTGTATACTGTGGGGGCTGTATACTGTGTGGGACTGTATACTGTGTGGTGGGCTGTATACTGTGTGGTGGGCTGTATACTGTGTGGTGGGCTGTATACTGTGGGGGCCTGTATACTGTGGGGGGCTGTATACTGCGGGTGCGGTATAGTGTGGAGTGCTATACTGCTGTACTGTATAGTGTGGGGTGCTGTATACAGTGAGGTGTTGCATACTGTGAGGTGTTGTATACTGTGGGCTGCTATACTGCTCTACTATATACTGTGGGGTACTGTATAGTGTGGGGGGCTGTATCGTGTATAGTTTGGGGTGCGCTATACTGTGAAGTGTTGTATACTGTGGGGTGCTGTATACCGTGGGGTGTTGTATACTGTGGGGTGTTGTATACTGTGGGGTGTTGTATACTGTGAGGTGTTGTATACTGTGAGGTGTTGTATACTGTAGGGTGCTATATACTGTGGGCTGCTATATTGCTCTACTATATACTGTGGGGTACTGTATAGTGTGGGATGCTATACTGCATACTGTGTGGTGCTGTATACTATAGGGTGCTATACTGCATACTGTGGGGTGCTGGGGTGCACTGTAACACTAGGGTGAGCCGAGCCCCGGTCTTCTTCCTGCAGAGCGGTGCCCACTTCCAGCCCAGAGCACTGATCCTGAGCCGCTGGAGTCTTCAGAACTGGAAGTATTTACAGTCATTCACTGGACTCTACCAGATGTGGGGATTTTTTGTGCGTGTGTTGTGGTGGAGGGCGTGATTGCCTGATAAGGTGTGGGAAGGCGGGATCCAGGGGGCCCAAGTAAATTTTCAGTATTTTTGATCCATCTTGCAACCAAATTATTATCTAGACTTCATTACACGTTGCATTTTCGAGCAGTACTATTGTAAGTGAGTATAACTACAGTTTTACCATATATAATTTTCCACTTATGTAAAAACTAGATGCCACTGTAATACCATAGACTTTAAAAAGAGCTGAAGGGCAGGAAGTAAGTCAGTGTGTGGCTGATACCACAAAGAGTGCCTGGAGAATCTGCATAGTGGAGTTGAGGTTGTAGGCTTCAGGGAGCTAGCTCAAATAAGTCAGAGCCTAATGAGTGTTTGTGTGGTGAGGTGGTACAGTATACTGTAAGACCTGCTGTGGAGAGTTAATCTCCTCAGATTGAATATTCTGTACTTGACAGGTAACTATACTGAATATCCTGGACTAAACAGGACTGAATATCCTGCACTTGACAAGTAACTGTCATCCTTCTGTTGGATTTAAATAGAGACTATGAGTGGTACCATAGAGACTTTGCTACCCATGTGCATTGGTGGAGTTAAGTTATAAGTACCAGACTGAGAGTTCTGATTGCTAGGCTGTAGGAGTTACGCAACTGTTAAAGAAGTACTGTGTTGAGAGTGCTCAAGACCTGTTAATTAGTTGAATCCAGTCAACCCATAAGAGTGTTGGGTCTGTCAGTAGGAGAAATGGCTAGCCACCACTCAGACCTGTGTTGCACACTCGCTGTGGAGTAATGCACCCAGTGCATTCAGTGTTGGTAAAGGAAGGGCCCCTTAATGGCCAACAGAAACACTTGAGTGGTCATAGATTGTTGTCTAGATGTGGACAAGCTCTGCAAGGACATCCCAAAGTGGTCAAGGGGGTCCCTCTACCATAGTCAGGCCCCATTTCACATCAGAAACATACATGTGCTGTGTTGATCTAGCTAAAGAAAAGTTCAGCACAAGAAGAGGGTACCTCCTTGTATTCTGAGGGTCCATCACACCATTAATTATTAAAAATAGCTAGAAAAGTGGTTCCATTGCACATTTAAGTAGCGCTTAAAATAGTGATCTCTGAAGGAAAACTTATTGGGGACCATGGTGGATGACTACATACTGAAGGTAAAGAGGAAATAGTATGAAACCGATCTAGCAATTTACAAACTGCCTTTCATGAGGATTCCTGAAATGAAAGTGCAAATTTGGTAGATTTATATGGATGGAGTGGTAATAAAATAGTAATGATACGCCTCCAAAGCATAAGAGGCAGCAAAAGAAATTCAAAAAATAGCTCCTTTTTATGGCTTTTTAGCAAATAAAATGCAAAGCCGGGATTGTTCGTTCCCACGAGTAAAGACATTTTTCACTATAAGAAAATAAACTAAATTTAATATAGAAAATTGGATATTAACCAGTATGATAGGTAGTGTGCTATACTGGGAATAGTCACAATCTGACCTGCTTCTGACTTTAGAGCGTCTTTTGCTTCTGTCTGTGGGGTGCATATGCAACAGGCGGCCTCCCCCCAGGTCCCTACTATAAATCGCGTCCCAGGTGTAGGAATGCCGAGTGGTATAGTGCGGCCAGAAATGTCTCTTTATGTGTGTCACCGTGCTCCTACCTGGATACCGCTAGACCCCAGGCATTGGCTCCGAAGCAATAAATAGGAGGAATAATTGAGGGATTTTAAAGAAAGATTGAGTCCAGACCTTGTATGTAGTTGAACAGTAGCTTTACTTGAATAAATATTCATCAGAAACAGTCTTCAAGCTTTGTCTTGGTTCCAGCAGGCTTTAGTATTAAACTGGCAGGCTTTTTCAACAACTCTGCTTGCTTTCTCTCTCTGCTGTACTGACAGGCTTGCTTAATATACTGTTACTTCTGCTGCACGTCTCTCTTTGTAGTCAGACTTATGGTTAAGCCAGGGAACTTTGCTCCTGGCTCCTAAAGGCTTCAAGCTTTGGTCTCCATGGCCAGCAGAGCTTAGGGTGCTCTGGCTGGCGTGGGCACATCAAGAAGAGACATTTCCCTTAGCAGGGGGTAAGCTAGGCTAACTAGAAACTGGTCCCCACCCTTCCTGCTGGAAGTAGGACTCGCCCACTTCCCTACAGAGGGGGGTTAGAATGGAATGGAGCTTTCCATTCTATCTAAGTACAGCTCTGCCGTGTTTGCTGCCACCTGCTGGTGAACCAGGCATATTAGATGAAATAAGCAGTTGCATAACTATAATAGGAATGCACAGTGTGGAGGACCTGGAATAAATGCACAATATGACATGAGGTTAGACCAGTAAAGACAGTAGCAGGGTGCAGAAGTGGTAACACCACTCTGGGGTGTTACATTCCCCCTTACTTAAAACCAAGACATCCTCGGCTTGTGCTTAGGTTGTGCTCTAACGTACCCAAGGAAGGTTAAAGTGCTGCATAAGACTATAGACTATCATGATATACATATACTAACATAGAGACGGCTACCACTAGGTTCCTGCCCATATGAGTAGGGTGTCGATTCACAGTTTGCACTCGTGGTATAACCAGTAAACCATAAAATACTGCACTACGCTTAAAATACTCCACACAGGACTAGGCCAGAGTCGTATATGAAGCGTGGGGGTGTCATGTACTGTAATCGATCCACGATGCTATGAGATGCCCGCAAATAGAAGGGTAGCCTTATCCTGTTCATGACGCCAAAAATGAACAGGGCCCTACTATAAATAGCGTCCCAGGTGTAGGAATGCCGAGTGGTATAGTGCAGCCTGAAATGTCTCTTTATGTGTGTCACGGTGCTCCTACCTGGATACCGCTGGCCCCAGGCTTTGGCTCCAAAGCAATAAATAGGGGGAATAATTGAGGGATTTGAAAGAAAGATTGAGTCCACTGACAGGCTTGCTTAAACCCCTAGTGACCACCTATATGTGTTTTTATGTCGGTCACTAAGAAGCCTTAGGCTGGGCTGCTGCTTTTTTACGGCGGTCCAGTCTATGCGCCGCACGGGTCCACTGTGCAGCGGGGAGAGCAGGACCTGGCTCTCACATGAGAGCCGCGGCCCTGCTCTAACAGCCCGGACCGGCAGGAGTGCCGAGTCGGGCTGTGATGTCCGCCGCATGTAAAGTGCTGACAGATGTAGACGACTCCCTCCTTCTCTCATCGGCACCCTGCAAATGCATTCACAGGGTGCCAATGTGTGTGAAGGCTGCCTGGGGTCTGATGTAGGCCCCAGACCAGCCTTCAGTAATTCCCAGCAGGCTGCGCCTCTCTGGCGAAGCCTGCTGGTCAATGTCAGAATAGCATTGCCATTAAAATGCAATGCACTATAGGGATAGTGCATTGCATTTTAAAAACAAACAAAAAGCTGTCTGTTATAGTCCCCTTGTGGGAATATTAAGTGGTAAAAAAAGTTTAAAAAAAACAACTCATTTATTCAATAAAAAATTCCCATGTAAAATACCCCTCTTTTCCATTGAAAATATGCTTTTCAATGATAAAAATTGCAAAAAAAATAATCTTCCCCATATGTTTGGTATTGCCACCTCCGTAACGACCCAGACTACATAAATATCATGTAAATTAAAAAAAAAAAAAAATGACAATTGCTAATTTATTCTTAGTTGCACCGAAAAAACGTAATAACAAGCGATCAAAAAGTGCCATTTACTCAAAAATGATACCAATGAAAAATACAAGTCGTCCCGCAAAAATCAAGCCCTCACTCAACTCCACAGATAGAAAAATAAAAAGTTATGGGTCTTGGGAAGCGGCAATGCAAAAACATTATTTTTTTTTTAAATAAGGGATTTTATTGCAAAAAAGTAGTAAAATGTAAGAAAATCTATATATATATATATTTGGTATCACTGTAATCGTACTGACCCAGAGAATAAAGATTTTATGTTATTTATACCGACAAATGAACGCCATAAAATTTATAACGTAAAAACGCAGTGGCAGTATTGCTGTTTTTCCCATCTCCCTCCCAGAAAGAGTTAATAAAAGTTCATCAGAAAGTTATGTGTACCCCAAAATGGCACCAATAAAAACAAGCCCTCATAGAGCTATATAGACGGAAAGATAAAAAAGTTATAGCTCTTGGAACGCGACAATGAAAAAGGAAGAAAAACGCTTGGTCAGTAAAGCCCAAAACAGGCTGGTCACTAAGGGGCTAATATACTGTTACTTCTGTATGCTGCACTTCACTTTGTAGTCTGACTCTAGCTGATGCCAGGGAACTTTCCTCCTGGCTCCTGAGGCTTCAAGCTTTGGCCTCCATGGCCAGCAGAGCTTAGGGTGCTCTGGCTGCCATGGGTATGTCCAGCAGAGACGTGCCCCTGCACACCCTTCCCTTAGCAGGGGTAAGCTAGACTAACTAGAAACTGGTCCCCACCCTTCCTGCAGGAAGTAGGACTCGCCCACTTCCCTACAGAGGGGGTTAGAATGGAATGGAGAGTTCCATTACCTACGCGCCTACGCCGAATGACGACCGGTACGGCGCAGGTGCCGGATTTGTGGCTGCAGGCAGGGCCAGCGAGAGGAGGAGAGCGCTCGCTGGCCCTGTCAATCAAGTGGAGGAGGGGGCGTTTTTTCAAACAGAGGATGCGGCGGCTACCAACAAGTCTGCCCTACTTGCTGGTAGTGAAGAAATTTACATATAATAAAAGTATGTTTTTTACTGTAATTACTGCACAGCCCGAGGTAAGAGGGGCATATATGGAATCTGCTTATATTAACAAATATAATAAGTCAAAAACTGAAAGTTGGGGGGGTGACAAAAGCCCTTTAAATAGCTCAGTGGCTATGCACATTTTTTATTACAGGAAAAATATTCAGAACCATAATCTGGTTTGAAAAATGTAGAATGTTTTTAGTAGGGCAATCCCTTTAAGTAATACAAATATTAATGCAGAAAAATTTGAAATTATGAGACCAATGTGGAAAAGTCAAAATTAAAGGGGTTGTCCACATTATTTATTTATTTTTTATTTCTCGAAACTGCCTGGGATCTGATATAATAATAAAAGCACCTACACTTAACCTTCCTGGGCCCCTCCGATCTAGCACCGCGGCTCCATCCTCTCCCCAGGCTGCAGCCAGTGATGTATCGTTGTGGCTTAAGTGGCCCTGTACACAGCGGCAGTCAATCACTGATCTCAGCGGTCACCCGCAGTAGAAAGCTGAGGTCAGTGATTGGCTGCAGCAGTGTGTGGGAAGTCATCGCTGCAGGCACAACAATACTACAACATGTCACTGGCTGCAGGGAGAGGATGGAGGCGCATTGCTGGATCGGAAACCTGGGAAGGTGAGTGTAAGTGCTTTTATTACTATATTATTCACCAGTCCCAAGTTTCCAGAAATAAAAAAAAAATTACGTGGACAACCTCTTTAAAATTTTTGTTATTTTTTTTTTAAATAAAGGAATTCAGTTATGTAAAAGTGCTAAAACGTTACTAACTTTAGAAACGGTAACGGCTTCTAGACGATATGTATTGGACGCCACTTCTCCTTTAAACATGCCTGTCACTTTCGAATGAAGGAAGGAAAGCTCGAAGCGTATAAAATTAGTCAGCTACAAAGACAGTGTAGCTCACTAATGTTAGCCTGAAAGAGCGCTGACCTACTTAAATAAGTTTATGCTTTAATCACCCACTTTCTAGTCTACAGGCTGAAAGCACCTGGGTTATTTTATCTTAGTTTACCCCCACCGAGATCACATAAAGAACTTTTACCTACCTGCATAGAAATAGAGATCTAAAGCACTGTAGAAAACAGGCATATCTGCATTAAAGGGACACTGCAGGATTTTACTACTGATGGCCTAACCTCAGGATAGTCCATCAATATCTAATCGGCCGGGGTCTGACACCCCACACCCACCGTGCAGTAGCTCAGGTGCTGAAAGCGGGTGCCGGAACTAAACAGCTCAATCCGTTGTGTGGAGGACGGAGCTGGTTACCGCAGCGCTACTCCTATTGAAGCGAACGCTGCAGTAACAAGCTCTGTCCACAACATGAAGGGTGGAGCTGTGTAGTTCCAGTGATGACTGGAGCTTCTCAGTAAAAGCTAATCATGGGGTTGCAGGGTGTCGGAACTCTAACTATCAGATATTGATTGCCAATCCTGAGGTTAGACCATCAATAACAAAATCCTGGAATACCCCTTTAAAGGGGTTATCCCATGACTAATGTAAAAAATTAAAATCGGACATCATATAGTACATGACAAACTCTTTCTAAGGGCTCATGCACACGACAGTATGTATTTTGTGGTCTGCAAAAAACGGATCCGCAAAAAATACGGATGACCTCCGTGTGCATTCCGTGTTTTGCGGAACGGAACAGCCGGCCCCTAATAGAGCAGTCCTATCCTTGTCCGTAATATGGACAATAATAGGTCATGTTCTATTTTTTTGCGGAACGGAAACACGGACATATATACGGAAACGGAATGCACACGGAATAACTTCTGTTTTTTTGCCGACCCATTGAAATGAATGGTTCCGCATACGGTCCGCAAAAAAAGACGGAACGGACACAGAAAGAAAATACGCTTGTGGGCATGAGCCCTAACAAAGCTAGAACCAGCCCTGTACCTCGCATTGATCCACAGATCTCCACATTCATTGTTCCAATTGCTCAGTTAGATCTATATCGAGCTGGCAGATCGGGGGGATGTCCTTTCTCAAGAGGTGTGTCCTTTCTGTTACAGCTCTCTCCTTATCACAGCTCAGGAGGCAGTTGAAGTACTGAGCATGTGCATCCACCTGAGTAAACTGGACAGAGAAATAAGAAAAAGAACAAACAGCAGGTGGCGCTATACAGATACATTTTATTGAATAACTCAGTGGCTATACTACTATTTTAATTACATGCAATTATTAAAGTATTCAGATCCAGGTGCTGGTTCGAAAACTGTAAAATACGTGTAGTTTTGGTGGGAGAACCCCATTAAGTTCCCCTACAAGTGTAAATGCAGTCATACACTTTCAATAGTTGTTGCCCACTTGAATGGGTCCGCAAATCCGGAGATGCAGTGTAGAACGGAACGGAAGCACGGAATAGAACCCCACGGAAACACTACAGAATGCTTCTGTTGTGTTCCATTCCATGCTTCCGTTCTGCAAAAAGATAGAACGGTTTTAGTTTTATTATAATTTTTTTCTTGTTTTTTATTTATTTATTTATTTTTGGCACATAATATATCCCCCAAGAGGTCATTAAAAGTCTCTGGCACTTTTCTCTTGCATTTTGCACGTTTCCACTGTAAGGGTGGATTCACACTAGCGTTAGGGATCTGTCCTAAAGACAGAAGGACGGATAGACTTGTATTATGGCGGAATGCAAAACTGAAGTCTTTAAAAGGCATTCCGTTTGCTCTCCGTCCTAGTAGAAGTCTATGGGAATCAAAACGGATCCGTCTGGGTCCCGGTATGCTAGACGGAAAACAAAGTCCTATCGACAGGACTTTTGTTTTCAGTCTTGCATAACGGGACCCAGACGGATCCATTATGCTTTCCCATAGACTGCTATTAGGACGTAAAGCAACCAGAATGCATTCTGCCTGGGCATTCCGTTATTTTCCGTTATAACCATGTTATAACGGAAAACCATAACGGAATCCCTAATGCTAGTGTGAACCCACCCTTACTTGGGCATGCAAAAGAGCCCCAGTTACAAGGGAAATCAGCCCCCTTTGAGAGCATTGCACAGGCAGAGCTGATTAGGGTCCGCTAAGAACCTGCAACTCTTTTATACCAGAGGCACTTGGCGATCACCCATAGACCAGAATTCCTCAACTCCAGTCCTCAGGGCCCACCTACCTGTAATTTTTTTCCGGATTTCCTTAGCATTGAGTAGGTGATATAATTAGTGTCCATGCTTTAGGACCTATCACAGGTATTAATTCTCTGGGATATTCCCAAATCATGACCGGCAGCTGGGCCCTGAGGACCGTAGTTGAGGAAAACTGCCATAGATCAAGCGGCATGGCCACTGCATCAAGGAACGGAGAAAGCAGAATTGGTAATAAACCACGCAGCAGTTTTAATCTGCCCGATTCTCTGCATGTTTGCCGGGTTGTGGCCTGATCTCTACTGGTCCCCATTATAGTAAATGGGGCTAGTGGGTATCAGGTGGTGTCCAGGAATCCCAGATCCAGACATCTCCAGCATGCTGCTCCCTGGCGGAACAGCCTCCGGAGATGTCTAACGCTAGTGTGAAACACAGCTGATCACACAGGCAGAAGAACAAGTGTGTTCCTGTCTGGCAGGACCCAGGCTGCAAACCATTGATGTGCACCCTGATCTAAGGGGTATGGATGCTTTTAGACAAACGGAATTAAAATAAAAGTTGTAAGATGTCACTAAACTCATTACTTTCATTAAAACCCACTTTGAAAAGGAAATATATGTTCTTATGCCAAAATAATGAAGTTCTTGGGTACTAATGGAGACCAGGCCAAAATTGGTTAGTTATGGGTTGTCCAGGAGTGAACAGAACAGGGTGAAAAAATTACGAAGGTACCCCTACGGCCACTACTTCAAATTCATTCCCATATTTTCAGAATCTTGACCTGATCTCTTGTGGCACCCACTGTGCCATCTCCTATGCAGTCCAAGGAGGAGCATCTAATGTCAAATTATCCTTTTCACAAAATCCCACAAGTCTAGTCTTTTATATATATATTTTTTTATTACTTAGGAATAAGGAGGAGCAATGGTGCACAGGGTGACTTGGTGCCGTCCTCAGTGCACATAACTGCTCATTTACATATGTGTTAAAAGTATTTTTTTCTGCAGAATGAAGCAATGGATCGCTAAGAGAAAGATATCATTCCATTCAGCTGAGCTAGCCCTAAAAGGCATTGTGTCCTGGTTTATGAGTGGATTTCCTGCTGGCAGCTCCCCTTTAAAGTATATTCGTCAATTGTATTAATTTCTATATTCAAAACAATTTAAGCAACTTTTTTTCTTACCTTGACCCTCGCAGACAGTCTAATACCCAGATCATGGTAGCATCATATAGGAAAAAGCTTACCAGTAGTCACAGGCCTGAAGGGAGGTATAGTATATTGTATCATGCTGCATATTCACGGGGGATGTAAAACATCTGAAGATCTCTCAAAGCTTGTAACTCATTCCAGTTTTTATGAGACATTTTAACTTTTTTTTTTTTTCAGTTTTGCTCCTAGGACACCATAAATTATTTTGAAATAATGCCTCCCATTAAGAAAAGATGGGTTCATTACAAGATCTTGCAGCAGCCCTCCACCCTCCCAAATAACACTGGTGTCCAGAGCTGGGAGCATGGACATTAATTGCCAGGCAAATTATATTTTCAGAGACAAGATGATTGGGATCATTTTTCACCTTATAGAGATGAGATATGTGCTGGGAAGGCGATAGGGGGAACTGCCATGGGAAGGACCATTAGATGATTGCTCAAACTTCTGTAAATCACAGCTAATGTGGACACAGCAAAGCAGGAGATCTTTATGTGTTCAGTGCACAAGTTAAAGTTGGAATACACAGCATGTAAGAGTTTCAATTGCTCCTTGGCCTTTGACTTCAACTTAGGCCCCAATGATAGGATGCCTAGTGATAGCAGCGTTAAAAATAAACCAACAGAACAACATAACAGTTTATTTCAAAGGCATTAGCTTGGCGGTTACACTTTTTGGCAGTGGCACTATGCTTGGCAGTTACAGTAGCAGGCAAAAAGTATCTTATAAACCTCATATACAGGCTTAGCAGGACTGACTCTAATCACGGTAGTAGACCACAGTCAGGGGCGTAGCTAAGTGCTCATGGGCCCTGGTAGAAGAGTTCAGCTTGGACCCCCTTCCCTCAGTGCTTTGTGGTCATGGGCAGGGAAGCACATAGCCTTTGTGCTGCCTGAGGCAAAAATTGAAATGCCAAATTCTTGACCTAACCCCTTCCCTCCAGCCAGAGGTGTAACTTGACCAGCATGCACTTTCTATAACACCAATGTCTTCTTATGCAGCACAAGGGTCTTTAGGCCCCGTCAAGCTCCTGGACCCGGTAGAGACTGCTACCTCTGCAACCCCTAGAGCTACGCCCCTGGCCATAGTTCATTACACAGTATTACTTACAGTCTCCAGGCAGTCTTCTTTACTACACACTGTCAGTTGGGTTTTATCCTACAGAGATTTTAACTTGGCATCAGAATGGCTAGTCAAGTTCAGCTCAGGTCACAATTTCAAGGTGCCCAGCTTCATCACCAACTACAGGATACCACTGGGCAGTGGTCCCTAAACACTTGCAGGTTTCTCTCTCTTGGGTGTGGCTCACTTCTGGCTGGGTTTTGGTCCATGATCAGTTTCAGACTAGCAGGCCACTCTGGGCAGTATATCATGCAGCCTAGAGTCAGTTCATAGGCTACATCGATCTCCTTGGGCGTTAAAAAGAATGGGTATGAGAACCTCTGATAAGTGCCCAAAATGTAGGGGAGAGAAGGCGGATCTCATACATTGTTTTTGGAGATGCCCCAAACTCTTTAGGTATTGGAAAGAAATTGCAGAGATTGTATCTGTATTTCTGGGTGTAGTCTGTATATTAGGGGCTACAGAACATCCTAAACTAAATAAAGAGATACGATTGGTTTTAGGTAAAGTATTATTTCAAGCCAGACTTCTCATACTCTGGAAATGGGTAAATCGAAATCCCCCTACAGTGGGACAGTGGCAAGAATCAGTCGCTAATTTGATTAAAAAAAAAATTGAGAATTGACGTGCTTATTAAGAAACTTGATACCTTTATTAATGAGTGGGTATGAGCAAGAGTGATCGATACACTCAGATGCTCTTGATATAAAAATGCAAACAGCGAACCTCCTATTATAGATAGGTGGTACAATAATGAATCACTATAGTAACGGGGATGATAATGGGTAAGTCTATGGGAAAAATTCTCTCCCTAGACGACCCTATGGAACTATGTCCTGAAGCACAGGGATGTCCCCTAATGGTGGAGACACCCTGCCCCCGTACCTAAGCCTAGATATGGCCCTAGTGATGCCCTACTTAGCAAAGCTGGATCGAAAAATATTAATCCAGTGAAACAAAACAAAAAAATAATAAGTCTAATGTAAATGATAGAAAGACAACCCCAACGCGTTTCGGCTGCATACAGCAGCTCATCAGGAGGTGATGACAGTGTAGTCAACGTAGGGAATAAAGTAAGCAGAAAAATTCCTTTTATAAAAAATTGGTGCTTAGAAAAATGAGATGGTACTTAGCTCCTTGGCATACTTGATGGTGCTGTGTATACAGATATATATCTCTTGTCCGTATATATGATGAATTCTGAGGGTGAAAAAAAGGGGCTATATGTCAGACATTTATATAGGTCTGAAAAAACAAAGTACTCTGTGTCTGACACTCATATGTGAGTCTGAAAGAGCAAAGTACTTAGTCACAGATATTCATATATTGCAATAGTGTACTGATCAATAAACAAAGTACACCATATGCCACTCAGTCATTAGCATAAGGGGACAAGTCAGTGGTGTAAACGATATAGTGTACTCACCAGACAGAGGGAGACCCTGTAACAAGCACAGCTGGTATGCTGGGAGGCTGGAGGGCTCATAACAGTATGTCAGCGCTTGCTATTTAAGCGCTGGTGCCGGCATGTGTTTCCGGACGCCGAAGGGAGAGCACTTCCGGTCGGTGGAACGCATCGTAGTGACGCGATGCGTCACTTCCGGTCTTTGGAACGCATATTGGAACGCATGAGCGGCCAATGATGCTGAACGTTCCTGGTCTATATGTGCTTCTCACTAACTGTTATTTTAACCACAGTAATTGGATCGAAATGGTTCTATAGTCCCCTACTCATAAAGAATCGGTGATGGGAGGACTATAATATATATTTTGAGCCCCAAAAAATACCAGGTCTTAATCGGAAGGATTCTAATGGTAGCATGCTATAGACATCATCACGTGTATATAGCAAAGATTACGGGAGCCATATAGACGTGAGAAGGAATGATAGGAGTGACAGTGATGTATGTCACTTTTCCTAAGATATGGTGCTTCACGCACCGGCATTGGCAAAAGGGGGACGAGCAATTAGGGATATTTATATAGGATAGGACAGAGGAATAGTCTCTGATAGAGGAATTAAGGGGTTTGTAACGACATGTTTTAAATCAAATAAAACATGTATATGTGAGTCGCTCATTGAGACCGCTTGGTGACTGTGACCGGAATCGATAAATCCATTCGGATTCTTTTTGGAGTATCTTCCGGTCCCAGTCACCCCCTCTTAGAGGTTTGGGAATAACCTCAAGTACTAAAAACTTAAGGGTACTTAGGTCTCCCCCATGTTGATCGTTAATATGGTTAGCAACGGGGGTGTCTTTTTTCTTTACTATGTCGTTGATGTGTTCGCAGACTCTACGTCTAAGTTCCCTGAAAGTCTTGCCGATGTAATCTTTCGGACAGGTACACTGACATATATAGACAACTCCTTGTGTTTTGCAGTTAGCGAAGGAACCTAACGTTTGGACGATATTGGTTGTGGAACAGGTGACCGTTTTAGAAATGCGTATATATCTGCAAGCCTTACAGCTACCGCATCTGAATGTCCCTTTCGGTTGTCTGTCCAGCCATGTTCCCTCCTTTTTTATGCCGGTGTAGTGGCTATGCACGAGCCTGTCTCTGAGGCTCCTCCCCTTGCGATATGTTATTTGGGGGTAGTTAGAGATGGCTTTAGACAGGTCTTTGTCCATCATTAGGATTGGCCAGTGAGTTTTTAAAATGGCAGTGACTTCGCTGTTGGCTGTGTCATATGTGGAAATTAGGCGAATGGTTGAGCTATCCTTGTTATCTTTTGTTTTTGGTATTAATAAATCGCCCCTATCCCTGTTCTCGGCTGCCTGAAAAGCTTCCCTTAAAGTAGACCTCGGGTACCCTCTCTGTAATAGTCTATTTCTTAAATTCCTTGACTCCTGGTAAAAGTTTTCTTTGTCAGAGCAGTTACGGCGCATGCGTAAATATTGGCCTTTTGGAATACCTCTTTTAACTGCTTGTGGGTGGTGACTATTCCAGTGTAAAATGTTATTTGTGGCGGTCGGTTTTCGATAGATATTTGTAGTCAGATTTCCTGCTACAGATGTTACTTCCACATCCAAGAAGGTGATGCTCTTGGATTTAATTTCGCTGGTGAATCTTAATCCCACATTATTATCGTTAAGGGCGGAGACGAAGTCACAGAATTTCTCTTTACTGTCACCCCACACTACAAAGATGTCATCAATATAGCGGGTCCAAAAGACAATCCCACTATTCCACCACATCTGGTGATCGGGGAACACAAATTTGTCTTCCCACCAGCCCAGGAAGAGATTTGCATAGGCGGGGGCACAAGGGCTGCCCATAGCAGTCCCCCTGAGCTGGTGGTAAATGGACCCGCTATATGTGAAGAAGTTGTGTGTAAGAGTGTATTCCAGGAGGCTCATGATAAAATTGTTGTGATTTTGAAACTGCGTGCCCCTCGATCTCAGGAAATGGGCCGTAGCTGCTAGACCTTTATCGTGTGGTATGGATGTGTACAGGGATTCCACGTCGATACTCGCAAGATGGCAATGAGAGTCGACGGAGATGGTTTCAATTTTTCGAAGGAAATCCATCGTGTCGCGTGTAAAGGATGGTAAACAGGACACGAATTCTTTTAGTGTTTGATCAAGGTATGTCCCACAATGATGGGTCAGGGAGTCCATACCTGATACAATTGGGCGTCCCTTCAAGGGAGTTACTCCCTTATGGATTTTTGGGAGGCAGTAAAAAGTGGCCAGCTGTGGGTTTTTAGGGAGAAGATATGCATATTCTGATTTTGTAATCACCCCCTGTTCTAAGCCCTGTTGAAGGATCTCTTTCAGTTGTTGCTGGAAGACTAGACTAGGGTCACTCGGTAGAACTCTATAGCTGGTGGAATCCCTAAGTAGGTCAAGGCACATTTTTTTATAGTCAGGATGGTCTAGAATTACTAGATTCCCACCTTTATCTGATGGTTTTATAATGATGGTGTTATCTGTCTCCAGGTTCCTAAGAGCCATCGCCTCGTCTCGGGACAAGTTATAGTCTCTCGGATAGTTGACATTTAGCTGTTCCAGGTCATTGCTGACCATTTTAACAAAAATGTCAATATGTTCGGAGCTCATGGGGGGTGGTAGTCTAGTACTAATGGGGCGAAGATTGGTAAAGGGACCGTCTCCGGGATTTTTATTCCCCTCCTCATACAGATCCATGAGGTTTTGGAGGTCGGGAAAGTCCTCTAGGTCAATCCCCAAGTCATGGCATGTTTGCCTATTACTATTTTGATAGAATTTATGCCATTTGAGCCTTCTGCCAAACAGATTAAGATCTTTGATCCAAGTAAAAATATTAAACCTAGTAGTTGGTACGAATGAAAGACCCTTTTGGAGAATGGTGGTTTCAACGTCTGTCAGGGGTCGAGAGGACAGATTAATTATTTGCAGGTTGTCGGTTAAGGGCGACTTTCGCCTGTCCTTACCCCCTTCCTTAGATGATAGGGGCCCTGGCTGTTGGTTAAAAAAGGAACCAGGGGTTGTTGTTGAGTAGCTGTGAAGGAAGAGGAGGTGGAGGGAGAGGAGGGCTGAGATGGTCCTCCACGTGTTTGACCCGAGTATCCCCTTTGTCTCCCCCATCTCTGCCACCTTCGTCCCGGTCTCCGACCCTGACCACCTCTATTATAGTTTACACTTTGATCTATTTTGGTTGGTTCAGAATCAGAGAGGTCGGCCTCTGAAGAGGATACTTCAGATTCTGAGAGAATTGGTGTTTTCGTCTCAAGATTATAGGCCCGGTTTTCTCGGAATTCAGCTAAATCTTTAGTGAATTGGCGATGCTTTCTTTCCTTTAGGAGGTTTTGGAAACGTTCTACCGACGTCTGCAGTGAGGACTCTCTCTTATTAAATTCGGGATCAGTCTTGAATTTTAAGACCCCTTCAGTGAGGTCCTTGAGATATTTCCTACGTGTAACCTATCAATAGATATCTTGTTAGGTGTCTTTAAATGCTAATTTGATTAAATTGGAACGGGCCTCTGAGAGATATAGTGAGAGAGAAGAAAAAATATATAAATATGGAAAAATTGTTTGAACTAGGGCCAGATATGTCAGATGCAGTACAGGGTGTGTTATACCTCACTTCATTGGGTCTCAAGGATGTCATCCAGGTACCCCAAATCCAACCGTCACCTCTCATTGCTTACTGCCTAGCTCACAGACAGGAGCATGTTTAGTGTACATCTCTCTCACTAGCTTCTGCCACAGTGTACTCTAAGTATCGTAATTTGTCCTTCTTAATATGACTTGGGTGAGGCCAAATTGAGCATGCTCCCAAATGTGACCATGACTCTTGTGCGGTCTGACTAGTCATCTGTAAAGTGGTACAGTAGATCTATGTTCTCATCATATGCAATCTTGCCCCTTTCCATGATCCTCTCCATGGTCTTAATGGCTTGGCTGCAGCTGCCTGACACTGGTTGATACAGATAAAGTCCTACTTAACCCTGAAAAGCAAGAAAAAGAAAGCATTACCTGTTAAGAAAAGTTTCTTTTTAGTTCTTTCTTAATGGATCTCTACAAGCTGCAGCAGAAAGCAGTTAAACAGATATCCTACAGTCAGAGAAGTGCCTCACAAATAAGGAGATCGTGTAAGGTTTTGATAATGTTTTACCCACCATAGAGGGTAAATTGGACATGTAACTGTAAATCTAATTGCCCCATGGTTCACATACACCCATTCTTCAAGCGTCGATTGGCTGAGCAGCCATCTCCAGGCATTTCCTGTGTCGAGCTGGGATCAGCGCGGACCTGTCAAGATTCTAAACTGGAGCTTTGGGGATTGGTGAGGGTGAGTATGGCTTCTTTTTTTCCGTCCTAATTTAAGGCCTTCTCCACACATTTTTACCACCTGGACAACCCCTTTAAACAAAAGTATTGCCAGATCTGCAATGCTCTATAATAAACGTGTCATATATTTGAAGCTGAGAAAGTAAACTGTTGGGAATTTAGTACTGGATGGAGATAACCTAATACCATTCTGTGTCTTCACTGATTAGCATTTCTGGGGCCGTTGAGATACAATCAGCCATCCTCAGTTCTGCCTGGAGTGACAGGGCTTGAGAAATTAAGCATAACATGGAACCTAACAGTATCACTAGGCCATCTGTCTGTATTCTGGAAATGGGACAAAAACAATCATAAAATTAACTGATGGCATAAAAAGGGCATGGGTTATATTTACATCTAGTCTTGAAGGGGACATGAGGGGGACGCAGATAAATGTATTGAATGTGACTGCTGAGAGACCTTAAAGGGCATCTATAAGCAGATTTGTACCTATGAAACTGGATGACTTGTAGAATGGGCGCTTGACAGCTATAGGCATCAGTGTTGGTTCCATGTTCACTGTGTTGGTTCCATGTTCCTGCTTTGGTCCGCACTTTGATTGACAGAGCCAGTAACAAAGCAGCCACGCATGAGCTGGCAACTTTTTTGGAATTCCCACAGCAGTTAATAGAGGGATGGCTGGACATGCGTGGCATGCTCTCCATTCTCTTTGGAGCTCCACTCTTAAGAAAGGACCCACACCTATAAGACATTTATGGCATGTCGTTTCAATACCTTCAGTTGTGATATGCTTATTCTGCACACTTTGGCACTCAGGCCATAGTTCTTTCTGACTTCCTTATACCACCACTTATACCAAAATGTAATCTAAAAGGGAGTATCTCAATGATTTAGTGCCTTCTACGGATGCCATCATCAGGTTAAAATTAATGTACAGTACATACCTAGTAAATCTAAAAGGGAAATAGTAGTACGTGACACTTCCATGGACAATTGGGATGATATCCTACTGGTTCAGAGGAAAACTTCCCATAAATATTCTGAAAGGGTCTTACAATTATACATCAGGCTTATTTAACTAGGGCTAGAGTGGCTAAATAATGTCCAGACAGACCAGATATACAGTATGTCCTTGTAATTTGGAATTGGGCACTTTTCTGCATTACTTATTTGGCAATGGGAGATTGGGCACAGGTTATTCAATTCCTAAATTAACTTATGGGAGTTCCTGTTCCTCTAACCCTCCAATTTTGCTTACATGGACTCATGGGAACCTTAATACTATCCACTTTTCAGGTCCAGCTCCTACATGAAGTTCTCTTTCAAGCTCGAAAGCTGAGTGCTAGGATTTGGATGAACAATATTAGACCATCCTGTGCTCCTGTGCATAGCTATAAACAATAGAAGTATCTACATGGAGGAATCCTGATAAATTCCATGCAATCTGGTCTGTCTGGACCACCTCCAACTCTACTTTGATAGGCTGATACTAAGCTCATTCTCTAGATTGCTATATTCTTTGGTTGTTGCCTACTCCACAGGAGCTGAATTATCGGCAACACAGATATTCACACTTGGTGACTGCAAACGCTAGTTGGTTTCCTCAAATATGCTTTGCCTCAAGCCCTTGGGTGGTCGGACAAAGTCAAGATCACGTTACTGTTATTAAAGTGTATGTTTAGTTTTCGTTTTTGCTACTTTATGGTTTTATTTCTCACTGCTGAGTATACTATGACTATGTACCTTTATGAGGCTCCATTTATTATGACCATGTGCTGAGCCGGCTTTGTATATCACATGTCTCTGTGTATTGCTTGATCTCATTTGCAATGGATAGACTGAGCTACTCCTTGCTGTATGTATATTTTGCATTTTACTGTTAAATAAACCGTTTCTTGAATAAAAAAAAAAGACATTTATACTATTAATATCCCATAAATATTCTGGATGGAACAACCCTTTTGAGAAATTAGAAGTTTTAGCAATTCCTGTGGACAGAAGAAACAAATTATATATTTTTTTGTTTCAATTCTCGATTCTGTTCCCACACAGCAGCCCTCTGATAGTGTCAGTATGGCCACATTTTTGACGATTCATACCAGACGCGTTTCAGCTGAACAGCCAGCTTTTGTTTCCTTTAGAAGCTCTTCTTTCTTTGCTGCTTAAGCATACACCTCCCCTTCTGTTCTTTTTTCTTGCAGCTCCAAGGATGCACAGCATAATTCCGTTTACTGTGAAGTGTAACTATAGAAACTGGATTCAGATATTAAATATCAAGCTACAAAGTCCTGGTTTTATTCTTTACAAAGAAGGAGATGTTCATTGCACATAGAAGTGCACTTCGACATTGAACTCATAATTCCATAGATGAGGGAGGGAAAGAGGGTTTTTTTTTACAAAGAGGCTGTAAGAACATTCTAGCACTCAAAATATATTTAAAACATTTTTTCCAGAAAGATTGACTTTGCTATAAAAGTAGATTTTTAAGGTCATTGAACAGATGAAATATACGGCAATGCATGTGTAAAAGATTGTAGATACGTCTTCGTATTTTGTACTGGATGACTTCTTGTGAACGATATCCTGGAATATGTTGGGTTCCAGACACCCGCAATCACTAAGGTTTTCATTCGATGGGCCATGTTTTATTTGTGTGATCCACACTAGTGTTCGAAAACCAGTAGACCCCAATCAGTCGCTGGGAAGCTGTGTGTGGCTCTTAGTTCCTCAGTTGTTGACCATTCTTGATACTATTGTCTGTTGTTGGCACCAGGCATTGCTAAAACTTGACACCAAGGTAAAAAAAAAAAGAAGAAAAAAACAATTTGTATACTTAAAGGGAAGACCCCATCCTGGCCAGTTCTGAAGTATATGCCATAAATATCTGCTAGATGCAGGTCCTACCTCTGTGACCTGCAACTATTTCCAAAATGGGGGTCTGTATTACCGTAAATACTGAGATTCGGGAATAAATAGGCTTGACATCACTTGAGTGCATAAAAAGTTTACTAAACTATGATAAAAGATATATACAAAAGATAACATACAGAGTAAAGTAAGTTACAGTCACCAAAGCTGTGAACAAATGAGGGAGCTCCCTATTGACCAGTTCCCAATCTGGCACTTGGCTGACACCCATATGATACAAAGAGAGGTAGTGATAGCAAGATACATCTTACCCTGATGTCTTCATTGGAGTTAAGCTCTTTGTGACATGCCAAGCTGTTTTATAGCTTCATGGCTCCTCCTAAATGTCTTCAGTGTGCAGTACATATGTACAGTATGGTTACTTCAGACCTCAGGAACCGGGGCTGGCACCCCGTATCACTAACCAACTATGTTATAAGGAATTAAAGGGGAAAGAACC
Organism: Bufo gargarizans; assembly: GCF_014858855.1. NCBI lineage: Eukaryota > Metazoa > Chordata > Amphibia > Anura > Bufonidae > Bufo > Bufo gargarizans. Next base: position 61,318,746 of record NC_058085.1, on the reverse strand, counting down.
ATTAAAATACCTTGTTACACAGGATCCCCCAACCCTGCGCCACCTGATGAGTTGGTTACTGACTGGCACATCCATGCAGAGAATGAATACAGTGGTGACTGTGCATGGGCATCAACCTATTCCTTCACTTTTATTGGAATCTCAGAAACAGCCAAACATGCATGGCTAACTCCCATAGTTAGTTAGGTTCCAGCGTTTTGGATAGGTCATCAGTATCTGATCAATGGGGTCCGACACCCTGGACCCCCACAGATCAACTGTTCGAGAAGGCAGTGTCTCTCGCAGTAGCACCGTGGCCTTCTCACTGCTTTCCCTAGGCTGAGTGATGACACATTCATTGGTGCCTAGGCATAGCTCAGCCCCATATAAGTGAATGGGGCTAAACTGCAATATGCTTAGAAAGCTAATACATATTGCTTGTTTATTCATAGGCACAATATATGATTATAAAGACAATAATATGTATTAGATGTCTAAGTATAGAAAACCACACCAACCTCAATATTATAAGGCTAAAGCCTGGTGGTCAGTGGCCAGCCTTGCATGTAGATGCCCCAGAAGAGACTTTTAGATTATTTTCTTCAATTATTTTTTTCTTTCTACTTAACCCATAATAAAAGGCTACAGCCTTACTATTGTGAGAATGCTAAATTGTTAATTACATGCAATTATAAAAGTATTCAGATCTAGATACTGAATTGAAAAATGTAGAATATTTTTTATGGGACAACTTTTTAAACTTTTTAAGTAAGGATTGTCCAAAACAGAGAACACCTTTACCCCAAGCACATGTTAACTACATCCTTATTACATCTTCAGGTTATGAAAAGAAGACTGTCAGATTGCCAATAGCAGAGATTAGGATACATAATAGGTCTATTGTTATGTTTGCATATATGTAATAGTTCATGCACTCTCTTTATAGAAAATAGGACAAGCCATCTTGTATTGCCATGCTGTTATAAAAGTTCCAGCTTACTGTAAAATAATCTCAACTGAGACTTATTCTTGACGCGGATCAGTATGCTTCCTGACATCACTGTGACTGGGGAAATCATCATAGACAGACCTAGAAGCAGGCATACTGTATCTACAGACATTCCTATCCTCTCTTTCAGATTGAACACCGTTATTTGCCAAGATTTTTAACAACTGGAAAACAGAACAAAATTCTTGCGATGCAAATGTCCTTCAGAATAAAATAAAAAAAATCACAAGATGTGCCCACTGCATGTTCCTATCCATAGAGCATTTCAGTTCATTCAATATTCTTGAGCTCATCAGCTCTCCACAATAGTACCCCACGCGATATATTAATAAGAGGTGGGAATGGATGTTTCAGGGGACTGGCCCCTTTCTCAAATGTGTGCAAGTAGTATAATCTCCAGGATAAATACATATCCATGATACAGCAATACAATAGCTAAGTAATAAAAATGTAACTAAAAAAGCTACAGCTACCAATGTAAGGCACAATGCATAGAAAGCAGCACGGTATATCCATAGTACAAAATGCATATTTACAGGCACGCACAATTCGCAGTTTAAGCATTTTGAGCTTTGTATATATCTGTAAGGGAGTCTGCGGTTCCGGTTCCCTTGCGGGCAGATACGGTGGAGCATCCACATGGGCGCCGGAGGGGAGGGCCGCGGGGATCTCAGAGGCAGACTTGCTGGGCTGATGGCAATACGTCGCGGCCGGTCCTGCCTCCGGTGTATACTGCGGGTTCTGTTCCAGCGCCCATGCTGGCGCGATCCCGTGCCGTGCAGAGTCGGTTGGGCGTCCGCATGCACGCCCGAGGGGTGATTCGCAAAGGAATGCTTGCATCTTATGTGCTACGTCGGCCACTGGCAGGTAAAGCATCTGTGCAGAAATTTAAAGTTGATTAGGGATTTGCTGCACAGGTGCTAATGAGTAGGATCATCGCATGACCTATGAGGTTCTGACAAGCAGCACTCTGTGATTGGCCAGCAGGTGTTTAAAAGGTCATCTCCCTGGCTGATCAATGCTCACTGTTGTCTCTACAACCTGGTTCAGATTCACTATGTTTGTTCCATTCATGAACTCTGTGTGTCTTCATCTAGTGAATGCCTCTGGAAACCTCGTCTCTGCTCTACAGTTGCACCGTGTGTGGCCTCAGATCGGACCTTGGATACTTCACCGTCTCATCCTTAGGTACCTGGTTTCGCGGACTCTTCTGTATGAACTTTAGCCTGGTCTGGCTTTTCTCTGACGTTTTCCCACAGAGGTTATTATTTGGACTACGTTAGTTCTGTATGATTTCTGGCTTGGACTTTACTGCTGTGTTTTCAATAAATCCACGTTTGTTAACATGTTTGCCTGGTTGCTTGGGGTTCTGCAGCATTACAATATCTTACTGCCTTTTAGGGCATTTTATATTCATTTATATTCATGATGTCATAACAGCTTTCATTTTGCTCTTAAAGTTTTTCCATGATTAATGTAAAAAATCAAAATGAGACATTGTATAGCACATGACAATTTATTTCTAACTAAGCTAGAACCAGCCTTGTTCCTCATATGGATCCAGAGTTCCCCCATTCATTGCTCCAATTGTTCTGCTAGATTTATTTCAAACTGGAAGCTCAGAGGAGTGTCCTTTCTGGTGGGCTGTCTTTTCTGCTGCACTGCAGTCCTCTAGCAGCTCAGGGGTCTGAACTTTCTTGGGGACTTGTCCTTTTTGCTGCAGCTCTCTCAATATAACTATCTCATCTTCTAACAGCTTCTAAATGGCTGGTGGTGGTTGAAGGATAAAACTGGACATGTACGTGGACAGAAGGAAAAGAACAAACAGCAGATCCATTTTGTTTTTAAACTATAGTGGCTATACTAATATTTTTTATTACATGCAGTTACAAAAGTATTCAGATCCAGGTGCTAGTTTGAAAATGTAGAATAATGTTGGTGTGACAATCTCTTTAAGTTGTGTTAAAGAGGTTGCCCAGCAGGAAATCATTTTCAAGGGCTGGAAGGGGATTTCCTTGTTCATCCTGCGTGTCCAGAAGAGACCAGGAAGAAGAGAGCAGCGGGGTCCCAATAAAGTGCTGGAACTGAAGAGGTGGGGGTATGGTGAGGGGAGTTTTGCTTATTTTCTTTTTTTAACCCACTCTGAGCACTTTGAGAAAAATATTCTCTTGCTGGAAGACCCCAATTTTTAAGCTGACATAATAGTTTTTGTGTCCAATTGTGATGAAATCACAATGACCTCTCTTTTATTGCATGAGCTGTTTTCTATTTTGATGATGTCACAATACAGTTATTTTACTTAAAATCTGTTTTTACAGTGATGATGTCACAGTTTTCCGAAATACTACCTGTACCACGGGCCACACAAGAGAGGCAGCGGGAGATTAGGGAAATTAACAAGTGTCTCAAGAACTGGTGCAGGAAGGAGGGGTTTGGGTTCCTGGAGAACTGGGCCGACTTCTCAGTCGGCTACAGGCTCTATCGTAGGGACGGGCTGCACCTCAATGGGGAAGGGGCAGCTGTGTTGGGGAAGAAGATGGCTATAAGGTTGGAGGAGTGTTTAAACTAGGGAGTGGGGGGGAGGGTAATTATGTTATAGAATGGGAAGATAGTGCAGATAGAGACAGGGGGCAAGGTAGTGAGACTGGGGGAGGAATGGAAGGAGGGACTAGAACAGTTCAGAAGGAAAGGTGTAGAGTAAAAAATATACATAAACCTCTCAAATGTATGTACACTAATGCCAGAAGCCTGACTAATAAAACTGGGGAGCTGGAATTACTGATGTGTGAGGAGGACTATGACATAGTGGGAATAACTGAGACATGGCTGGATGATAGCTATGACTGGGAAGTTAATGTACAGGGTTACAGCCTGTTTAGAAAGGATCGTCAAAACCGGAGAGGGGGAGGGGTCTGCCTTTATGTAAAGTCCTGTCTAAAGCCCACACTCCGGGAAGATATAAGTGAGGGACATGAACATGTGGAGTCACTGTGGGTAGAGATACATGGCGCTAAAAACAATAATAAATTACTAATAGGAGTTTACTATAAACCACCTAATATACCAGAGTCCACAGAAAATCTACTACTAAACGAGATAGACGAGGCGGCAAATTATAATGAGGTGGTTATTATGGGGGACTTCAACTACCCAGATATAGACTGGGAAACTGAAACTTGTATATCTCATAAAGAAAACAGGTTCTTGGCAATAACCAAAGACAATTACTTCTCCCAACTGGTTCAGGACCCGACTAGAGGGACGGTCATACTGGACTTAGTATTAACCAATAGGCCTGACAGAACAACAGACGTGCAGGTTGGGGGACACCTGGGAAATAGTGACCATAAAGTAATAACCTTAAAATTATCATTCAAAAGAGCGTTTCTACAAGGAGGAACAAAAATACCAAACTTCAAAAAAGCTAAATTTAGCCAACTAAGAGAGGCCATAGGCCTAACTAAATGGGATAAAGTCCTCACAAATAAAAATACAGCCACAAAATGGGATATCTTTAAAAGCACTGAACATAGAAGCCCAACGGCTTAGGTAGGTTTAGCGTAGGACCGCCTGACCTGAGACCACCTTGGCGTTCGGTAGGCGGCTTAGATGTGTTTTGATCAAAATATATTGACTAAGTGTCTCAGACATTATCATATCAGAGTGAGGACTTAGTACATATATAGTGCTTGCATCTGCTTTAATAAGTGCATTATTATCTTATTTCTGTGGTTTTCTTCAATAATATGGCCAGGGACATCCGCAAATTTGTATCATATCGTGCAGGATGTTTTTATCTTAGTTTTTTCTGTGATTTTTTTGTTTATGTAGTGTTTGCTTGAGGGAGTGGCACCTTCAAGTGTGAATGCGCACCTAGTATCTTGGGAGTAGCATTCCTCTGCACTTTTGCCCCCATCCCCTATCCAATGAGCGCCTTAATTAGGTGGTACATATGGCTGTGCTTGCTCCTCCTCCCATTGGTTGCTTGATGCACATGGAGGTTACTAGGAGCAGCACACCATATGTGCGGCGTCTGCGCTCCTGAACATAGAAGCCCAACGGCTTAGGTAGGTTTAGCGTAGGACCGCCTGACCTGAGACCACCTTGGCGTTCGGTAGGCGGCTTAGATGTGTTTTGATCAAAATATATTGACTAAGTGTCTCAGACATTATCATATCAGAGTGAGGACTTAGTCCATATATAGTGCTTGCATCTGCTTTAATAAGTGCATTATTATCTTATTTCTGTGGTTTTCTTCTATCTTTAAAAGCATCCTAAAATCTCAGTGTGAGAGGTACATACCGTATGGGAATAAAAGGTTAAGGAACAAAAAGAAACCAATGTGGATAAACAGAACTGTAAAGAAAGCAATAAATGACAAAAAGAAAGCATATAAAACACTAAAACAGGAAGGTAGCACGGAAGCACTAAATAACTATAAGGAAAAAAATAGAACATGTAAAAAACTAATAAAAGCGGCCAAACTAGAGACTGAGAGATTAATTGCCAAAGAGAGTAAAACTAACCCTAAAATGTTCTTCAATTATATAAATGTTAAAAAGTATAAATCTGAAGGTATTGGCCCGTTAAAGAGTAATAAGGGGGGAGTCGCAGAGAGCGACAAGAAGAAAGCAAAGCTGTTAAATATTTTTTCCCCCAATGTATTCACTGAGGAAAATAAACTGTCAGATGACATGCCGAATGAAATAAATTCCCCATTAAAAGTGTCCTGTCTGACCCAGGAAGAAGTACAACAGCGACTTTAAAAGATTAAAATAGACAAATCGCCAGGACCGGATGGCATACACCCTCGTATCCTAAAGGAATTAAGTAATGTCATAGCCAGACCCTTATTTCTGATATTTGCAGATTCTATATTGACAGGGAATATCCCACAGGATTGGCGCATGGCAAATGTGGTGCCAATATTCAAAAAGGGTCCAAAAACAGAGCCTGGAAACTATAGGCCGGTAAGTTTAACATCTGTTGTGGGTAAACTGTTTGAAGGTTTTCTGAGAGATGCTATGTTAGAGCATCTTAACGGAAATAAGCAAATAACGCCATATCAGCATGGCTTCGTGAGGGATCGATCATGTCAAACAAATTTAATCAGTTTCTATGAGGAGGTAAGTTCTAGACTTGACAGCGGCGAATCAATGGATGTCGTGTATCTGGACTTCTCCAAAGCATTTGACACTGTACCACATAAAAGGTTAGTATATAAAATGAGAATGCTCGGACTGGGAGAAAATGTCTGTAAGTGGGTAAGTAACTGGCTCAATGATAGAAAACAGAGGGTGGTTATTAATGGTACATACTCAGATTGGGTCACTGTCACTAGTGGGGTACCTCAGGGGTCAGTATTGGGCCCTATTCTCTTCAATATATTTATTAATGATCTTGTAGAAGGCTTGCATAGTAAAATATCAATTTTTGCAGATGACACTAAACTGTGTAAAGTAATTAACACTGAAGAGGACAGTATACTACTACAGAGGGATCTGGATAGATTGGAGGCTTGGGCAGATAAGTGGCAGATGAGGTTTAACACTGACAAATGTAAAGTTATGCACATGGGAAGGAATAATGCAAGTCACCCGTACTTATTAAATGGTAAAACACTCAGTAACACTGACATGGAAAACGATCTAGGAATTTTAATAAACAGCAAACTAAGCTGCAGAAACCAGTGTCAGGCAGCTGCTGCCAAGGCCAATAAGATAATGGGTTGCATCAAAAGGGGCATAGATGCCTGTGATGAGAACATAGTCCTACCACTTTACAAATCATTAGTCAGACCACACATGGAGTACTGTGTACAGTTATGGGCTCCAGTGAACAAAGCAGACATAGCAGAGCTGGAGAGGGTCCAGAGGAGGGCAACTAAAGTAATAACTGGAATGGGGCAACTACAGTACCCTGAAAGATTATCAAAATTAGGGTTATTCACTTTAGAAAAAAGACGACTGAGGGGAGATCTAATTAATATGTATAAATATATCAGGGGTCAGTACAGAGATCTATCCCATCATCTATTCATTCCCAGGACGGTGACTGTGACGAGGGGACATCCTCTGCGTCTGGAGGAAAGAAGGTTTGTACACAAACATAGAAGAGGATTCTTTACGGTAAGAGCAGTGAGACTATGGAACTCTCTGCCTGAGGAGGTGGCGATGGTGAGTACAATAAAGGAATTCAAGAGGGGCCTGGATGTATTTCTGGAGCGTAATAATATTACAGGCTATAGCTACTAGAGAGAGATCGTTGATCCAGGGAGTTATTCTGATTGCCTGATTGGAGTCGGGAAGGAATTTTTATTCCCCTAAAGTGAGGAAAATTGGCTTCTACCTCACAGGGGTTTTTTGCCTTCCTCTGGATCAACTTGCAGCATGACAGGCCGAACTGGATGGACAAATGTCTTTTTTCGGCCTTATGTACTATGTTACTATGTTACTATGTAGTTGTGTCTCTTTATTCCTAGGCTGTGTTCTATCATGATGAAGTCTTTATTCTTAGGCAGTGCACTATTACAGTGACATCACATTGTCATTGTGCATAGAGCTCTTCTATTGTGATGAAGTCATACTGTGTGTTTTCTATTGTAATGTTGTCAGGGTTTTGTTTGTTCTACTCATGAGCTGTATTCTATGGTGCTGATGTCACAGAAGTGCGTATCTAGAAGTGCTGATGTCACAAGTACTGTAAATCTTTATTGTGATTTTGTCATAATAGTTATTGTCTTTATTTGTAGACTGGCAGAGAATAGTATGGGCTCCTCAAACCCAGTAATGGCCCTCAGGGGTCCAGCACAAAACAACTCCCATTTGGAGAGGACCTTGGATACAGTCACTTGCCACTTTGATCTTCTAGGGATTTCTTGAGGTTAATGAAGTTATGTTCTGCATGCACAATTAGCAAATGTTATATGTTGATGGATGTTTTCTGCATGTAAATATATACAGAGTGAGGCCCAGTCTGACAGTGATCTTTAACAAAGCCTATACAGTAGGGTCAAGATACCAACTCCTGCCATAAGGAGACAAATTTACACACAGCAGGAATGGAAAGCCAACTTTTTAAGACCTGTAAAAGATAATTTTCTTGGCACTGGTTGCCATAAACTTAATTTAAAATATTTAAGTGAATCAGCAAAATGAAAAAGCAATTAGGGCAAAGATTATACATATTTATTTTAACTCATTTGGTCTAAATGAAGGTTTGTGTAACATGAGATCAGCCTACATTGTCAGCTTGTGCAGCAAAGGTGTCCTGATTTTTCCAGTACCATTTCTATTTTTTACAGTCTCGGAGCAAAATTCAAGTTTTAAGTCCTTCATCTGAGAGCACAACCGTCATTCTTCCACTTGTTACTCAACTTGCTCAGCTACAGTGACAAGTCCTGTTAGGCGGTCTCATCTCCAGCCTTCTCCTCTTGTTCCAAATTGGCCATGGCCTTGCTGTAGCTGGGTGGGCTTCCCTTACCACAGCCAGTGGTGGTGCATTGCTGGGGCGACCTGCACCTGCTGATGACATCAGACTGGGTGGCCTATGTAATGCCTGCCATGCCTTGTTTTGCTCTCATTCTTGTGCTGCCAATCTGGATCTTTACTACTCACTGAACCTGACTTTGACCTTGTTCCTGGATATTGCTCCTCCCTCGCCCTTGAGATTGCTTGCCTGGTACCGTATGTTTTACTCCTGGTTCTGACCCCTTAGCTCCTTTTCTAACTATGCTTCCATCTTTGGACCAAAATCTTAAGACAGAATAAATAGGAATAACTAACACTAATTGTTAGCAAAATGGTATGAAAGTTTTTCATGTACTCTCCAAACAATAAACCTTTTAAGCATGTTCCTTCTTATAGTAATTAAAACACTGCTCATATTCTCCTGCAGCTTTCCTCTGTTATTTCTCATCTGGTCTTCAGGTTTGGTCCTTGGTGTTCCTCCTAGAGGCAATGCTGTCCTGGTGTCCTCCTTAGTTTCTCACCCAGGTTTAATCAGTCCACAGGCTCATATACAAGATGGCCATAGAAGTCAGAGAAACAAAGCATAAAAACAGATATTAAAACGTCATGGTCTCCCATCTGGTTTTGCATTTAAGCTTCCTCAGGGGATCCTCCTGTTTCCACTGTTTGTCTACATGTAACCACTCTCCTGGTGACAACACTTGGCTTCGTTCCTAACCAAAAATCAAGAAAGTCCATACCTCCTTGCAGATGTTAAAGGTGAAGAACGAGAGGATTCCTTAGACTCTGCACTTCAGTACAGCCAGCGCCACACTGATTGTGGCTTAAAGTATCTAAATCCCTTATGAGAAATCTAACACTACACAACCACATTTTTAACCTGTTGGAAGTTTATATGGATCAAATCCAAATCTATTTTACAATACACCCAAATTTGAATTTATTAAAGTCAAATAAGGCTAGGTCATTATATAAAGTGATCCCGATGTGCATTGTAAATAAATCCTTTTCACTACTGTATTTCAAATTTATCAAACTCCTCATTCAGTTTCAAATTCGGCCCTCATTCATCAAGAACAGTGTCTGTTGCACCGGTTTTAATAGGGCCTGCGCTGCCGGAGGAGCCATGTAATTTATGAAGAGGCTCGGGGATCATCATAAATTACATGCCCTCTCTGGCAATCCATGCGCCGGAATGAAATGAGGTGGATTTGCAACCTTTTTACACCAAAAAAACTAAGGGGAATAATGAACTTTACCTATGGTCTCTAGTGAAATGACTTGTTTTCCGAATAAGACTAATATTTCTCCTAGTGCCATTTTTGGCTCTTGGGAACCAAAAACATTAATTTAACGAAGATGCAAAATGAAGACAGCTATATATTTTAGGCTAGTTTCACACTAGCATTATAGGTGTCTGGACTGCTGTTCTCAAGGTTTCTGTCCATCTAAATTCCAGCATATTTGTTGGGTATTGCCCAAATCTCTGCTGGATCCCATTATAGTCAACGGGGCTGGTTTGCATCGTGGTAACATCCGGCTGTGCCAGATCCAGAGAGCTCGGACAGGCTGTTCTCTGCTGGGACAGCCTGCCAGAGACCCATAACGCTACTGTGAAAGAAGCCTTAGTTGTTGTTCAGCTCCTCTATCATTGTCAGAGCCCAGAGTTGCCTAGGTCTGATAATTTTTCCAGGATCTTCAATCCACCCTCCGTCTACTTATATAAACATTGCCGTGCAGTTCCTTTTTTTCCAGATTATATGGGGAGATTTAACTGGTGTAACGGAAAACTGGTTTAGTTGCCCATAGCAACCAATCAGATTCCACTGGCAACTATGCCAGGCCTCTGCCTGGAGTCTGGTTCCTTTTTATTACCTTGTTTCTAACCTGTTTTTTTCCCCTGAATTCTGCGTTTCCCTTGATTCCTAGATTTTTTTTGCGCCAATCAGGTCCTCCACTCAGGCTCTGACCCACAGTTTTTGGTCTGACCACACTCCAGTCTGGTCCTTCTTGTTCTAACCCATGGTTTACTATTTCCATGCTCCAGTGTGGCCCTCCTGGCTCTTTACCATGGCTTTGTGTGACCACACTCCAGTCTTTAGCTCCTGACTCTGATCCATGACTATAAACTTTTGTCTAGGGAAATGGTCAGTCAATGAGCGTATCGTTGAGTTCTGCCTTTTCAGAACAAGTGAAAGATGAACTTCCCTAGGTAGGAAACCCAAGTAATGATATAGTTGGTGAGTCTTTCTAAAATTTAGATACTTTTACCTTTTAAGCCAAAGCACTTTTCATCTAATCCATGCCCCTGCCAAGCACTAAAAGTATCTAAAATACATTAATTGACAGAAACAATTAATACACTGATAGAAATGTCAGACTGATGCAAAACTTGGCTTGCAATTATAGGTGTGGTCTGATTTCAAGAGGGCCACAAGGGGGCATAAAAGTGTTCGCCCGTTGCCCTATGAAAAGGCTCTCAGAAGCTACTTTTGGGTAGTGTACTGTACTTCTTGATGAGAGAATGCTGACTGCTAGACATACCTCTATGATACAATTAAAGTCATTTTGCCTAGTTGACAGACTTTAAGAGCGGGCACATCCTTGGCTGAGAGAAGTAGACTGGTTGTTTCAAAGGACTGCACGCCATCTAGACCTGAACACCCAGGATTCAGGCCTTTCATAATGTGTTTCCTGACCCCATGGAATTTTGGGAGGCCAGACTAGAACATTGGTCAAAACTGGACCAGTGTGCTCTTTTAGAGAGTTTTCAGCACAGCAGATGGCATTGTGACACCCAAACAGACAAAGCTGTCCTCTGCCAGTGTACAAAACATCACTTTTATCAAAATGAATGAACAGATGAAGCAACTGGGATCTGCCCTGACTGCTGGTGTGAGGATCTAGGAGCCATGACATACGACAGTTGGTCACCCCTAGTAGGGATATGAGGGACAATAACAGCTCAGCGATATGCGCAGGACATCCTGCTATGTGTTGCTTTTCATGGCAGGACTTCCAACTGGTGTTTTTCAGCAGGATAATGTCCAACCACACACAGCAAGGGTTTCCTAGGAATTTCTGTTCCAGATTACAACACTTCCTTGGCCTGCCCGGTCACCAGATTTATCGCTAATAAACCATTTATTGGACAAGCTGGGACACCAGCATTAGTGACCTACAAGTGTGCAAAATCTACAGGCCCAGCTGCAACATCTGTGGAATACTAATGAATGCTTTTAGTGATTGTGAGTTTGTGAGATAGATAAAATGTGTTTATTGTATTTTACTTTGCTTATTTGCTTTTTTGTGATTGCCTTATTAGGCTTTTGCTGTTATACCAATGTCCTAGTATACAGAGATGAATCTAGATACTAGTGCATTATACAAACCGGATTCCCAAAAAGTTGGGACACTATACAAATCGTGAATAAAAACTGAATGCAATGACGTGGAGGCGCCAACTTCTAATATTTTATTCAGAATAGAACATAAATCACGGAACAAAACTTGATGTTCTGAAGATTGTATTATTTTCCCTTGCTGGAGGGGTTAAAAAAAATAAAAAAAATTAACTCTCCTTCTCCTTTTGATCGCGTAGTTCCCTTTACTTCTTTAATGATGAGCTGTGGTCTAAAGGACCTGTGGTGACGTCAGATCACATGCTCCATCACCACGGTGATGGACCATGTGATTGGAGCATGTGATCTGACGTCACCACAGGTCATTTAGCCCACTAGCTAGTAAAGAAGAGACCGGGAACTACGCGATCAAGAGGAGAAGGTGAGTTAATTTTTTTATTTTATTTTTAACCCCTCCAGCACTATTACACTATGCATTCTGTATTCAGAATGCTATTATTTTCCCTTATAACCATGTTATAAGGGAAAATAATACAATCTTCAGAACATCAATCCCAAGCCCGAACTTCTGTGAAGAAGTTCGGGTTTGGGTACCAAACATGCGCGATTTTTCTCACGCGAGTGAAAAACGCATTACAATGTTTTGCACTCGCGCAGAAAAATCGTGCATTTTCCCGCCTCTTATCCGGGCCAAAAATATGACACCCGTGTGAAAGAGGCCTAATAGCTGGATATAAATTGAAAATTATTTTCTTGACACGGGATGGTCATTTTGAGCATCTGGTAATGGCCTTTGGAAGTTATAATACCCTTACCACTTTAAAACATCAAATGCCAGTATACTACCTGAATAAATTCCTCAATTTTTTCAGCCAACATGCTTACACATAAAACCTATCACAGGAGACACAGAGCTAAAACATTAATTTTATTAACCTTAAACAGAATTATTAAAATTAGGTAGGGGAGCCAAAAACAACCATAAGTATTAAAATCAAAGAAAGGCAGACAGGGCTTCCATAGTGGAAACAGAATAAAAAATTGCTGAGATGAATACTCAAATGGCAAAGGGCGGAAAGGATGAAGAACCCCCCGACCCTACACTGTATCCTAAGTACCCTAACGTTGTAAGGCACCCTACAAGGGGAAAACCTACAGCATTGGAACCTACCCCTAGCTGCACCTTAATCAATCCCTATACTGTCCTGAACTGATATGAGTGTGGGTTCATCAGGGGACTCGAGGGGAATAAGTCATGTGTAAAACACAAAAACCCCATAAAAGGGATTAGTCAACAACAAGTTGCTAAGGTGCTCATCACGCTTTAGAATCTATACTCCGATACAGCACTGTCTATGGGAATACAGATTCCTCTATGGCCTCACTGAGTGCTGTACAGGCCGGAGCATTGCTGCTTGACACTTGATCCACCTATATGGTATGCAGGCTGTGAGCTGAGCGGAGTGAGAGCAAGGCAGTAGATTATATAACAAATCCTTCTCCTGCTTGTGTCCGCTATGCTAAAGCCTGACATAGCCCATGTATGCCAGGCATGGGTACAGGCAGGAGCAGGGATGCTCTGGCCTGTACAGAGCTCATTGCGACAACAGGGGAATCCATACTCCCATACACCAGGGAACTTCAGGTTGCTATTTTGCAGGAAAACGTTTAAAATAAATAAAATATATTTAAAAAATCCTTTTAGCCCATTTAGAACATTATTTAATAAAGATAAGGTGCATTTTAATATTTGTGGTTCTTGTTGGTCCTTAATTTTATATACTGTATCTTTAATACAAGTTATGCTTTAGCTCTGTGCCTCTTGTGGTAATGTTTAGGTCTGGTATGGATTAGTTCTATCGGTATTCTTAATTGCCTGACTTAATTGTACTGTGATAAATGTCTACACATAAATACCTGAGACGTGTCAATTTCAACAGACAATTAAGGAGTAACAGACAAGAAATGAATTCCTTGGGTACATTACCTCTCCAGGAGTTGTAGTAGCCAATGCTGTTGCCAATCCTAAAGAGTTGTTTGTTATCCTATTTTCAACAAAATGTTCCTCTGAAACTATCAAAATGATTCAGTTACTCACCTCTCAAAGATGGTTTGGCTTACTTGGACACTATAGGCATCTTTTTCAATGCAGTTTTTGAAGCCTAAGCCAGGAACAGATCATAAATGGAGGACACATATAAAGGAAGGAGTAAGTCTTCTCTCCATTTTGAATCTACTACTGGCTTTGTCTTGAAAAAACCTAAACATCGAAACCCAGCCTTAGGCTGCATCAAATTTTGTGGAAGAAGCAGCTGTGTCTCAGAATTCTGGAGTACGATGTTGCTGTACTCCTGTGCTAATTCTTCTCATTAAATGTCCTCATCTGTAACAAACTTTAATATCATAAATAACTCCTAGTCATCAAGAGTGGATTTCTCTGTGGAGGTATCTTATCGAGGAAATGCTTTACACTGTCCCTGTGCTCACTGGTCACAGAAATCTGGAATTTATCCCAAATGCTAAAACAGTATATTTTAGAAAAGCAAAATTATTTTTGGGATTTCATTTGATTACTTATTGACCTGGATAAATGTGTTAGATTTACCAAAAACACCTTGATGTTAGAGTCAACGATTTTAAGCCTGCTGGACAAGAACTCCTATCATAGTTCATAGGTCTTTCAGTGTCAAAAAATGTTGGACCCTGTTTGTTTTTTGCTCAAACAAAAGGTGCCCATACAGCTTCAATAGCTGTTGGCTGAAAACAGCTGTCTTCTATGACTCCTCCATACACGTAGAGCCTCAGTTGGGTTGTGTATTTATATGTTTTCAATGGGGAGAGAGGAGAAAGTTGCTACGAGACTTCATTTCTGGCAGTTTATCTCTTGGCAGAACAATAAGATCAATGTGCCCTATCCTTACCTCACCTGACATTTGTTAAGAGAGAATCGGGATCTCCCCATAAATATCAGATTGTTGGCTGGAATATGGTTGGTTTGGCTGGTAATAGGACGCCATTTTCTTATCTTAGCTTTCCTACAACCACTTACCATTCCATCTCACTCTCAATGCTTAAGGCTCCATACACATTCAATAGCTGTCCCTCCAATTTTCCCATACACATACAGTACATGCTCAGTTCACCCAAAAATGTTTTGGTGTTCAATGGGGAGAGAGGAGAAATCTGTTACCAGACATTTATGGTGGTGGCTTATCTCCTGGGAGAACAAAAGGTACAGGCAAATATATCCATTTCATCTGATCCTTGTCTCCTCTGACATCATCTGTAGGAGGAGAGTCAGGAGCTCTCAATGTACGTATATACCGTATATGTATGTGGGCTTTTAGCTTCTATGACTATTTTAGTTAATCTTTTCTCTTCTAAAAGAATTTGGCTTAGGTGGGGGTGCTGATTCATTTTAAAGAGATTATTCCTGTATGGAGCCTTACTGGAAGTACTTCATGGTATGGAGACGTATTGGCAATGCTCCATGGGATAAGAATATGCAAACATATATTGTCCAAGAAATAGAACCATCTAACCAGCTCCACCAATTGGAAGTTGGAAGGGGCCCCTATGAGTCAAGGTCTGACTTTCCAACAAGTCTTCTGATTTCGGGGTGCTTGCCCCTCATCAGTACAAAGTAGGATTCTGTCTGGCTCAGTACAATGCCTTGGAAGAGTCGTAGGCAGGGTACTGAATCTCCTTAAACAGACCAGTCCTATATGGAAACTTACTGGAAGTACTGGATGTATTGGCAATGCTCCATGGGAAAGGAATATTATGGGAAAAGAGGTTAAAGAATGAATATCATCCTCTTTATGGTAGATTCCCAAACATAGTCCATGTTTGCTAACTAAGGCTCCATTCACACGTCTGTATAATGGGTCCGCATCCGTTCCGCAAATTGTGGAACAGGTGCGGACCCAGTTATTCTCTATGGGGCAGGAATGGATGCGGAGAGCACACTATGTGCTCTCCGCATCCTCATTTCCGGAGTGCGCCCCCGATTTTCCGGTCCACGGCTCCTGAAAAAATAGAACATGTCCTATTCTTGTCCACAATTGCAGACAAGAATAGGCAGTTCTATGGGGGTGCCGGCTTGGTGTATTGCGGATCCACAATGCACTACGGACGTCTGAACCAACGAACGTTCATTGTGGAAAAATCTGCTAAATTATTTAGCAAATTTTCAAATTCTATAAAATCAGAGATAATGTGGTTTCAAATCAAGGAGTACAGTTGACTTTAAAATTCTGAAAATGTTCTTGCTCTGCTGATTGAGTAGTACCTTTATGCCTTGTAAATTATTTTCAGGATGACAGGAGAGATTACCTTCCCAAAGCACAATCAGATTACTTTCTATACTATTACATTCTTGGTCTTCAATCCTAATTTGCCAATTTCAGCCTCTCTTCCAGAACTGACCGAGGATTTAACTACATTAAAGGGGGTTCCAACAGAGATTGTTGCAATGTGTGTGATCATGTGCAGTGGCCAGGTACGGGTGGATAATATTCTGTATTTGTCCTGATGCCTGCAGCGTGTGCATGATACTATCCCAGGGCCCTTCCAAGGTGTTATAACGCACGTCCCAGATTAATAATGCCAGACTGGCTTAATGGCCTATAATGTCTCTATAGTTTTGTGGGAGTTGTGTCGCGGTGTCTCCTACCTCGGTACGGCTAGACTCCTGGCTCCTGGCTCACTTGCAATAAATTTGAGAGTAGTGATAGAAGGAGTAATAGAGGAACTTTGCAGAATAAATTATATCCAGACCTTTAGATGAAGTTCAAACGTTGCTTTACTTGAAATAACTTGCATCCAAGCAGTATACAGCTTTGGTCTCTTGGTCCCAGCAGGTTTTGGCAATGATTGCTTGGCAGGAATGAGTACTTCTGCTTTAAATGTGACTTCTGCTGTATGGGGACAGACTAGCTGAGGAGGAATTGGCTTCTCCTAGGCACTGGACTTATCTCACAGATGGATTCTCAGGGAATGCTTTCATCCTGGAACTTTGGAGTTTGTCTGTAGTTTCTGCTTTCTTCATCCAGCAGAGCTGAAGGTGCTCAGACTTGGTATATGGCCAAGTCTCAGCCAATACTAGGTCCTTGCTACCTTCCCTATGCAGGGGAACTCCACACACACACCCTACCCCTTGTAGGGGGTAGGCTACACTCTTTCTAACTTCCTTCTCCACCCAAACTGCAGAATGTGGGTCCAGCCCACCTCCCCACAGAGGGGGAGCTAAGCTGGAATAATCCATTCCAGCTCAGATACACTAAACTGTAGCTTGTACCTGCCAATGGGTTGCTGCTGGTAGCCAGGCAAATTACATGAACAATTGCATTTAACATAGATTTATATGCACATTTGTGGAAAACATAATGTAAATTATATCTGATGACAGTATAAAGGCTCTTAGAAGATAGTAGCGGGGTAGAGGAGTGTAGTAACACAACTCTGGGGTGTTACACATGGAGCTAATAAATGCTAGATTAGTCCACGTTTTCATTGTTGGTTCTCCACTACAAATCTTACCTTGTCCAAAACTGGGCCAAAAATATATTGAGCCATTTCCCTTTTTTCACAACTGATGGTTCATTATCTCGTTCATCGCTCTTAAAGAAAGATAACAAAAATGTTTCTTCCAGAACAAAATGTGCAATGTGAAGATAAACGAGTTGTTAAAAAGAGCTTGAATTTTAGAATATATCAAAATCATCTGCAATGGTCTTATACTTTCAAAAGCATTTTATTAGAGATAGCATAACAAGCCAGGCTGTAGTACATTCTCGAAGGAAAGTCAGAATTAAATCCCATAAACTCTTCAGGTAGAGCAAAACACAGACGTGGATGTCCATATGGTGTCCAAGTGTGTCCAATTCTATTCTGCCCCATCCACTTTTATGGATAAGCCTTTGATGGAAATCAGACAAAAATGGTGCGTGCTATGAGTTTCTCTGCATGGACCAATGGTTTGATGGTTTTCTAATGAACGTGACTTTGCCTGTGAACCACTAAGGGACATTCACTAAAGAGTTTACAAAACTATTGTGGCATATTTGCACCATAATTTGAACGTTTTTGAGTGTCTCGCCACGGGCTTAGCGGCTTGGGCTGGGCTCCATGCGGCCTGCCAGATTTACTATACCATACAACAGAAAGTTACATGTGCCAGAGATGTGACTAATCTATTAAGAGGCATCTTATAAAGATTTTTAAGACATTAGGAGGCTTACAATTTTAAAATTTTTACAATTTTCAAGAACATTTCCAAATATTACTTTTTTGGACCAATTCAGTTCTGAAATGACCTTGAGATGCTTAGATAAAAGAAACTACCCGTAAAAGACACCATTTTAGAAGCTACACCCCTCAAGTTATTCAAAATTGATTTTATAAACTTTGTTAAACCTTTGTATTCCACAAAAATTAAAGGAGAGTAGAGGTAAAATTCCAAAATTTCCGTTTACTACTACTTAATGTCTCCTCATGAACTCCTTTCCCACAGAGATTCAGTGGAAGATCTTATCACCTGTATTCAGGATCATAATCTCAGACAAGCAGAGAGGAGGATGAGGAAGCTCTTTAGTGTTGTGAAGTAAGTTGTCCTGCTGTGTGATTAGGACAGGTTCTGTGTGTACTAATAGGACGGCGGCCATTTTATTTTCCCTGATGATTGCTCCCTAGACAAAATGAGCCATTATAACTAATGAAAGATATTTGGGAATATATTTAAAATAAAGTAATATTTAAGTATTTTCAGTAACATTATTTTATAAATTCTTGGAGAACCTTTAAGGCTCACTGGATGCATTGTATTATTGTATGTATATATATAGGCCATAAATGTAATGTATTGCTCTTTAGTGAGGTTTTGTTTGTGTGTGATGTAACCAGACTTCATAAAATTGATGTCCCCGACTCCACATTGAGACGCTCTTTGACCAAAAAACGTACCAGATCAGAAAGATCCTGCAAGGCAAACAAATGGAAGATGTAGTAACTTTAGCCTGTATTCTGCTCAATGATCAGTAGTACTACTATGGTAAATTGGAGTTTCCCTGTTACTGTCCGACTCTATTCTCAGAATTGTGCCTAAATATGAACCTACAATTGGAAGCATTTTGTCCAGGACCTGAAGAGTCAATACGTATAAGAAGATGGAAAGATTTTAATTAATTACGTTTTTGGGTGCGTGCTATGAATATTAAGTCTCTCAAGCTATTTTTCATGTGCATGTATTGTTATCAGCGACTGGTAGAAAAAAATCCTTAAATTAAAGTCTACAACACCTCTGTGTGTGAGTGTATGTGCATGTTCAAGGGTGTGCATGGAGTATGTGTATGATCGAGTATGTATGTATCGAGTGTATACTGTATGTATGGTGTGTGTATGTTCAAATATGTATGATGTGTGTATGTGAGTGCACAGTATGTGTATGTTTGAGTGTGTATTCTGAGTGTATATGTATGTTCGAGTGTATGGTGTGTGTGTATATGTTGTATGTGTATATGGTATGTGTAAGTGTGTATGGTGTGTGTGTATGTGTAAATATGCATAGTGTGTGTATGTTTGAGTGTGTGTAACGTATGTGTAAGTGTGTGTACAGTATGTGTATATTTGAGTGTGTGTAAGTTCCAGTGTGTGTATGAGTGTATGTTTAAAGGGCATCTCTCAGCAGACTCGTACCTATGAAACTGACTGACCTGGCCAGGGGTAATGATGTTTTCACTGCCTGGCCCTGTCAATCACAGTGCAGGGGGTGCAGCAGCTGCAGAGAGATCAGAGCCTCTAAGTGTAATGGCAACCTAGAGGCTCATTTGCATAATATTAAAATTTCATTTTTCTCAGCAATGCGGGCACATATGAACATGGGACCAACACAGATGCCTTCAACTGCCAAGTGCACATGTAACAGGTCAGCCAGTGTCATAGGTACAAATGCTGACAGATGCCCTGCAAGTGTGTGCATAGTATGTGTATGTTTGAGTGTGTGTGAGTGTATGTTCCAGTGGGTGTCTGTGTGTGTGGGCAGGGCAGGAGCTTACTATACTCTCAGGCATCATAAATGTAGGAACCTACAAACTTCTAGGTAAAAATAAAAGATCAAGTGATGCAGCTGGATCTGATTCGCGCTGTAGCTGTAGTTTTCTCTCCAGGCGGTCTACTCATCCTTTACATGGGTTTTCTCATCCCTAAATGGCTAAAAATAGTTAAAAAATATATCTTGACTTTGTATGCACCTTGCAGGTCAAAATCATCAACCATCCATGGACATTGGAGCAAAATGATCAATCAACCAGATGGCATATGGTAGTTGTGTTGTTTTAAAAGGGTTGTACCACAATTGTCATCACCTACATGATAAATGTCTGACCACTGGGCTCCTGACCCCAACAATCCCTTCTTTTCTTCTTTGTAAATGAGCAGCCACAGTGAGGAGGAACTTGAATGAATGGGTAGTCAAACATGCATACTGGTGTCCATTCAATGTCTATGGGGCTGGCAGAAATTGCTGAGCTACTGTTTGCAGTTAGATGTTTCTGTGGATCTAATAGACTTTGGTGCAGCTCAACCTTCCACCCATTTATGCTCCTACCCACCTTAGGCCGCTTTCAGATGGTTGAAAACTTGCAATATTATCCTACAGTGATCTAAGTCTAGTTTAGTAGAACCATGAAAGAACTAGGTGTTACAACCACTAATACTGCAGAAGTAAATATATGCCTGCATGATAGAATTGTGAAATAGACATGAGGCCATAATCCCTGAGAATGGAATTATTGGTTAAACTATTCATTTACTCACCGTACGAATTGATCTCTCAATGATGGCCCCCAGGGTAGAATGACATCACCATACACTATCTCTCCAATTTGTAATACACTCACTGACAAAAAAATACCGCACAAAGAAGGAGTTGTTTGGATAGAATGAGACTTTCTATATGGGAATGTAATGATTAGGGCTCATTCAGACCTCAAATTTCGAATCCGCAAAACATGGATACTGGCCATGTGCGTTCCACATTTTGTGGACTGCACATGGCCGGCCCTATGATAGAATTGACTATTCTTGTCCGCGATTGCAGGTCTATCTTTCTTGCAGGCCCATGGAGTGGAACTACGGATGCGGACAGCACATGGTGTGCTGTCCGCATCTTTTGCGGCCCCTTTGAACTGAATGGGTCCATACCCGTTCCGCAAAATTGTGTAACGGATGCGGACCCATTCATATGGTTGTCTGAATGAGTCCTAAGTGTTAAACAGAATTGTGAAAGCTTTGATTTGGCTGCTTTGTCGAATTTCACCAAAAATGTTGCTTTGTGACGAATTACTTTACTGTATCTGATGTAAAAATTGAGGCCTTTCAGGGGTTGAAAAAAATAAAAATAATACCTTATCCATTTGAGCGCCAAGAGGACAATGCGGTCATCTTAAATGAAGATCCGGCGTGAAATCTTGCGCGGTGCATAATGACGTCATCACGCTGGCCGGCGTGGTGACATCATACGTCATTGCACACGAGATTTCGTGTGGGATCTTGAATGGATGATGTGAGTATGTTTTTTTTTTTTTTTTTTTACGTCATTTCAGGGAAAATTGATTTGTTACCACGAAGCATGATGAAATTCGGCTTCACAGAAAATCGCATTTTCCCTGAAATTTGTATTGAGGTCCACTTCAGATACTTTGATTCACTCAACCCTAGTAACGATGATACATGTAAGTGATGTACAATTTTACATCGAAAGGATATATTTATTGGGGAAAACTGCACAACTGAAAGGAGGCTCTAGGACCCTGTTGGCCCCCTCTGGCCTGGATACAAGATGAGATACGGTGGGGTATGGAGGCATACAGGTTCCTGGTATCCTGGGGCACATTTGCCCACAGATGTTACAGGTGGACTGTAGATCCTGCACACTCATAGGTTGCTGAAGCTGGCGTCCCAGCCAGTCCCATATATGTACGATTGGTGATAAATCCGATGACTGGGAAGGCCAAGGAAATGTTGTAATCTGGAGGAGACATTCCTGGGAAACCCTTGCTGTGTGCAGACGAGCATTATCCTGCTGCGAAATGCTAGATGGAAGCCCTTCCATGAGAGGGACACATGTGGTCGCAGGTTGTCCTGTACATATCACTGAGCTGTTGGTGTCGCTCGTGTCACTACTAGGGGTGACCGACTGTCATATGTAATGGCTCCCCGATCACACCAGCAGTTGAGGCAGTGTGTTGCTCCACAGCAAAGTCAGGATTGAAGGGCTTACCACGAGACCTCCATACTTGAACCGACCGTAGTTAGATCCCAGACAGAACCTGGATTGGTTGCTAAAGATGATAAGATAGCAGTCCAGGTTTCTCCTTAATGACACCACTGCAAACTAAGGCGGTGGTGGCTGGTTGTCAATGGCAGGACACATAATGGGCTCCAAGACACCAAATGTCCTTCTGCTAAGCAGTTGGAAATGGCCCGGACAGAGACAGGGGTGTGTAAATGAAGGGGGAATGATAGATGGTGGACAATGAAACTGTGTGAGTTGCCTGTGCTTTTTGGTGGATCAAACAATCCTCTCCACTGGTGGTCTATCTGGACCATCCGAAGCCTGTCCACTGCGTGTACATGCCCTCATGTAACCACTACTCCCAACACCTCCTAACAGCAATTCGTCAAAAAGATCATACTGCTTCTCTCAGTCCAATGATGAGCCCCCTTTCAAAGTCTGTCAACTGGACAAATGGTCTTTAAGTGCGTTGTAGAGGCAAGTCTGGCAGTCAACCATCTCTCACCAGGAGGTACACTACCTAAAAGTAGCCTCTGAGAGCCATTTTATAGAGCAGCAGTGGAAGCACTTTTCTGCTCAATTGTGACAACACCCAGTATCTAGTTAGACTGCACTTGTAATGATTTACAAATCTGACTGAGACATAACTATATGCCGACTAGTTTTGCAGCAATCCAACATCTATATGGGAGGCATAATTTATTATTTTTTTTGTCAATGAGTGCATATTGTTCAAATAATTCTATGCAACAAGTGAGATTTTCTTTAAGCAAACTTTAAGACAGACTTTAAAGTAGCCTCCTCTGTAGTAACCTTCCATGACCACAAGCTTGAAGTGCAGGAGATGACCGCAGACCTTTGCAGTGTTTGTAATTTGGTCAGATTCTTGGCACTGATCCTGGCTGAACATTTCTATCTCTGGAGTGTAGACATAGGCCGCATTGTCTTTAAATCTCTTACTGAGGACTGATGTTGGGCTGACTTCAGGAATCTTTCTTTATATCTTTTTTTATCTCTTTTTTGTTGTGTAGAGCAGAGAATTGTGTGCTTCTAGAGGGCAGATCAAACCCTCTCCTGAAATGACTGAAATATCGAGCTTTACTTTTCAGTAGGTTCTTATCTCAGCTTTTATTTTATTTTTTGTCATTTACTCGTTTATTTTATTTTTTTACAATTGTGCACTACATATGTAGCAGAGTTTTTTGTGTGCGCTGTTTTAAAGTGCTGTGTTTAAGAGTGTTTCCTTTTGCACAAACTTTAAACTGTTGACTGGGTTTGTTGTCTTAGCCCGATGGGTATCTGAGTGTTGGTCAACTCACTGCTGGCCTCAGGGTCCTACGTAGCTCTGTTCTGCTGTTAAGTCCATTCAGTCTCAACTTAAACAATGGTATGTCAGATGAGGTGACCCACCCTGTCTTGACCCTAATACTGATCTTCTGTCTAGGATACTAAATCTCCAGATTCAACTGGCTCGGGGAACTGGCTCGGAGATAGAAACTATATTCCACTGTATTATTTCAGCCCTCCTATTAGGCACATGGCTAATGTGCTGTGTTGGCTAGTAAATGTAT
This sequence comes from Bufo gargarizans, assembly GCF_014858855.1. Classification (NCBI taxonomy): domain Eukaryota; kingdom Metazoa; phylum Chordata; class Amphibia; order Anura; family Bufonidae; genus Bufo; species Bufo gargarizans. The sequence continues at coordinate 61,295,062 of NC_058085.1, read as the reverse complement.
GGACTAGGGATGAGCGAACTCGAACTGTATAGTTCGGGTTCGTACCGAATTTTGGGGTGTCCGTGACACGGACCCGAAACCGGACATTTTCGTAAAAGTCCGGGTTCGGGTCCGGTGTTCGTCGCTTTCTTGGCGCTTTTGTTACGCTTTCTTGGCGCTTTTTGAAAGACTGCAAAGCAGCCAATCAACAAGCGTCATACTACTTGCCCCAAGAGGCCGTCACAGCCATGCCTACTATTGGCATGGCTGTGATTGGCCAGAGCACCATGTGACCCAGCCTCTATTTAAGCTGGAGTCACATAGCGCCGCCCGTCACTCTGCTCTGATTAGCGTAGGGAGAGGTTGCGGCTGCGACAGTAGGGCGAGATTAGGCAGATTAACTCCACCAAAGGACTTGATTAATCGATCGATCTGCAGCTGTGCATCATTGAGCTGCTGAAATTCAAATGCTCACTGTTTTTAGGCTGCCCAGACCGTTTGTCAGTCACTTTTTTCTGGGGTGATCGGCGGCCATTTTGTGTCTTGTGCGGTGCTGCGACCAAGTGCATCCAAGCTGCGACCAAGTGCATTTAACCCTCAATGGTGTGGTTGTTTTTTGGCTAAAGCCTACATCAGGGTGAAGCTGTCACACCAAGTGCATTTAACCAGCAATAGTCTGTTTATTTTTTGGCCATATACTACATCAGGGGCAAGCTGCGCCTGTCACCAAGTGCATTTAACCCTCAATGGTGTGGTTGTTTTTTGGCTAAAGCCTACATCAGGGTGAAGCTGTCACACCAAGTGCATTTAACCAGCAATAGTCTGTTTATTTTTTGGCCATATACTACATCAGGGGCAAGCTGCGCCCGTCACCAAGTGCATTTAACCCTCAGTAGTGTGGTTGGTCAAGCTGTCACACCAAGTGCATTTAACCAGCAATAGTCTGTTTATTTTTTGGCCATATACTATATCAGGGGCAAGCTGCGCCCGTCACCAAGTGCATTTAACCCTCAGTAGTGTGGTTGGTCAAGCTATCACACCAAGTGCATTTAACCAGCAATAGTCTGTTCATTTTTTGGCCATATACTAAATCAGGGGCAAGCTGCGCCCGTCACCAAGTGCATTTAACCAGCAATAGTCTGTTCATTTTTTGGCCATATACTACATCAGGAGCAAGCTGCGCCCGTCACCAAGTGCATTTAACCCTCAGTAGTGTGGTTGGTAAAGCTGTGACACCAAGTGCATTTAACCAGCAATAGTCTGTTCATTTTTTGGCCATATACTACATCAGGGGCAAGCTGCGCCCGTCACCAAGTGCATTTAACCCTCAGAAGTGTGGTTGGTCAAGCTGTCACACCAAGTGCATTTAACCAGCAATAGTCTGTTCATTTTTTGGCCATATACTACATCAGGGGCAAGCTGCGCCTGTCACCAAGTGCATTTAACCCTCAATGGTGTGGGTGTTTTTTGGCTAAAGCCTACATCAGGGTGAAGCTGTCACACCAAGTGCATTTAACCAGCAATAGTCTGTTCATTTTTTGGCCATATATATACTACATCAGGGGCACCAAGTGCATTTAACCCTCAGTAGTGTGGTTGGTCAAGCTGTCACACCAAGTGCATTTAACCAGCAATAGTGTGGTTATTTTTTGGCCATATCCCAGTCTAATTCTGTCATTAAATCCATACCGGTCACCCAGCGCCTAAATACTAGACCTCAAATTTATATCCCGCTAAATCTGTCGTTACCGCTGTCCTGTTGTGGATGGGCAAGTTATGTAGTGTCCGCCAAAGCACATTTTTTGTTCTGGGTTGAAATACAATTCCCAATTTAGCAATTTCATAATTTAGTGGTTTCTGCTATATCAGAGCTATTTGAAATCTATCCCTAAAAGGGTATATAATATTCAAGGTGCACATAGGGTCATTCAGAATAACTTCACACACACGCTACTGTGCATTTCCAAGTCTAATTCTGTCACTAAATCCATACCGGTCACCCAGCGCCTAAATAGTAGGCCTCAAATTTATATCCCGCTACATCTGTCGTTACCGCTGTACTGTTGTGGCTGGGCAAGTTATTTAGTGTCCGTCAAAGCACATTTTTTGTTCTGGGTTGAAATACAATTCCCAATTTAGCAATTTCATAATTTAGTGGTTTCTGCTATATCAGAGCTATTTGAAATCTATCCCTAAAAGGGTATATAATATTCAAGGTGCACATAGGGTCATTCAGAATAACTTCACACACACGCTACTGTGCATTTCCAAGTCTAATTCTGTTAGTAAATCCATACCGGTCACCCAGCGCCTAAATAGTAGGCCTCAAATGTATATAACGCTAAATCTGTCGTTACCGCTGTCCTGTTGTGGATGGGCAAGTTATTTAGTGTCCGCCAAAGCACATTTTTTGTTCTGGGTTGAAATACAATTCCCAATTTAGCAATTTCATAATTTAGTGGTTTCTGCTATATCAGAGCTATTTGAAATCTATCCCTAAAAGGGTATATAATATTCAAGGTGCACATAGGGTCATTCAGAATAACTTCACACACACGCTACTGTGCATTTCCAAGTCTAATTCTGTCACTAAATCCATACCGGTCACCCAGCGCCTAAATACTAGGCCTCAAATTTATATCCCGCTAAATCTGTCGTTACCGCTGTCCTGTTGTGGATGGGCAAGTTATTTAGTGTCCGTCAAAGCACATTTTTTGTTCTGGGTTGAAATACAATTCCCAATTTAGCAATTTCATAATTTAGTGGTTTCTGCTATATCAGAGCTATTTGAAATCTATCCCTAAAAGGGTATATAATATTCAAGGTGCACATAGGGTCATTCAGAATAACTTCACACACACGCTACTGTGCATTTCCAAGTCTAATTCTGTCACTAAATCCATACCGGTCACCCAGCGCCTAAATACTAGGCCTCAAATTTATATCCCGCTAAATCTGTCGTTACCGCTGTCCTGTTGTGGATGGGCAAGTTATTTAGTGTCCGTCAAAGCACATTTTTTGTTCTGGGTTGAAATACAATTCCCAATTTAGCAATTTCATAATTTAGTGGTTTCTGCTATATCAGAGCTATTTGAAATCTATCCCTAAAAGGGTATATAATATTCAAGGTGCACATAGGGTCATTCAGAATAACTTCACACACACGCTACTGTGCATTTCCAAGTCTAATTCTGTCACTAAATCCATACCGGTCACCCAGCGCCTAAATACTAGGCCTCAAATTTATATCCCGCTAAATCTGTCGTTACCGCTGTCCTGTTGTGGATGGTCAAGTTATTTAGTGTCCGTCAAAGCACATTTTTTGTTCTGGGTTGAAATACAATTCCCAATTTAGCAATTTCATAATTTAGTGGTTTCTGCTATATCAGAGCTATTTGAAATCTATCCCTAAAAGGGTATATAATATTCAAGGTGCACATAGGCTCATTCAGAATAACTTCACACACACGCTACTGTGCATTTCCAAGTCTAATTCTGTCACTAAATCCATACCGGTCACCTAGCGCCTAAATACTAGGCCTCAAATTTATATCCCGCTAAATCTGTCGTTACTGCTGTCCTGTTGTGGATGGTCAAGTTATTTAGTGTCCGTCAAAGCACATTTTTTGTTCTGGGTTGAAATACAATTCCCAATTTAGCAATTTCATAATTTAGTGGTTTCTGCTATATCAGAGCTATTTGAAATCTATCCCTAAAAGGGTATATAATATTCAAGGTGCACATAGGGTCATTCAGAATAACTTCACACACACGCTACTGTGCATTTCCAAGTCTAATTCTGTCACTAAATCCATACCGGTCACCCAGCGCCTAAATACTAGGCCTCAAATTTATATCCCGCTAAATCTGTCGTTACCGCTGTCCTGTTGTGGATGGGCAAGTTATTTAGTGTCCGTCAAAGCACATTTTTTGTTCTGGGTTGAAATACAATTCCCAATTTAGCAATTTCATAATTTAGTGGTTTCTGCTATATCAGAGCTATTTGAAATCTATCCCTAAAAGGGTATATAATATTCAAGGTGCACATAGGGTCATTCAGAATAACTTCACACACACGCTACTGTGCATTTCCAAGTCTAATTCTGTCACTAAATCCATACCGGTCACCCAGCGCCTAAATACTAGGCCTCAAATTTATATCCCGCTAAATCTGTCGTTACCGCTGTCCTGTTGTGGATGGGCAAGTTATTTAGTGTCCGTCAAAGCACATTTTTTGTTCTGGGTTGAAATACAATTCCCAATTTAGCAATTTCATAATTTAGTGGTTTCTGCTATATCAGAGCTATTTGAAATCTATCCCTAAAAGGGTATATAATATTCAAGGTGCACATAGGGTCATTCAGAATAACTTCACACACACGCTACTGTGCATTTCCAAGTCTAATTCTGTTAGTAAATCCATACCGGTCACCCAGCGCCTAAATACTAGGCCTCAAATTTATATTCAGCTGAATTTGAATACAATACATTGGGCCAAATAATATTTTTGTTGTTGTGGTGAACAATAACAATGAGGAAAACATCTAGTAAGGGACGCGGACGTGGACATGGTCGTGGTGGTGTTAGTGGACCCTCTGGTGCTGGGAGAGGACGTGGCCGTTCTGCCACATCCACACGTCCTAGTGTACCAACTACCTCAGGTCCCAGTAGCCGCCAGAATTTAAAGCGATATATGGTGGGGCCCAATGCCGTTCTAAGGATGGTAAGGCCTGAGCAGGTACAGGCCTTAGTCAATTGGGTGGCTGACAGTGGATCCAGCACGTTCACATTATCTCCCACCCAGTCTTCTGCAGAAAGCGCACAGATGGCGCCTGAAAACCAACCCCATCAGTCTGTCACATCACCCCCATGCATACCAGGGAAACTGTCTCAGCCTCAAGTTATGCAGCAGTCTCTTATGCTGTTTGAAGACTCCGCTGGCAGGGTTTCCCAAGGGCATCCACCTAGCCCTTCCCCAGCGGTGAAAGACATAGAATGCACTGACGCACAACCACTTATGTTTCCTGATGATGAGGACATGGGAATACCACCTCAGCATGTCTCTGATGATGACGAAACACAGGTGCCAACTGCTGCGTCTTTCTGCAGTGTGCAGACTGAACAGGAGGTCAGGGATCAAGACTGGGTGGAAGACGATGCAGGGGACGATGAGGTCCTAGACCCCACATGGAATGAAGGTCGTGCCACTGACTTTCACAGTTCGGAGGAAGAGGCAGTGGTGAGACCGAGCCAACAGCGTAGCAAAAGAGGGAGCAGTGGGCAAAAGCAGAACACCCGCCGCCAAGAGACTCCGCCTGCTACTGACCGCCGCCATCTGGGACCGAGCACCCCAAAGGCAGCTTCAAGGAGTTCCCTGGCATGGCACTTCTTCAAACAATGTGCTGACGACAAGACCCGAGTGGTTTGCACGCTGTGCCATCAGAGCCTGAAGCGAGGCATTAACGTTCTGAACCTGAGCACAACCTGCATGACCAGGCACCTGCATGCAAAGCATGAACTGCAGTGGAGTAAACACCTTAAAACCAAGGAAGTCACTCAGGCTCCCCCTGCTACCTCTTCTGCTGCTGCCGCCTCGGCCTCTTCTGCTGCTGCCGCCTCGGCCTCTTCCTCTGCCTCTGGAGGAACGTTGGCACCTGCCGCCCAGCAAACAGGGGATGTACCACCAACACCACCACCACCTCCGTCACCAAGCGTCTCAACCATGTCACACGGCAGCGTTCAGCTCTCCATCTCACAAACATTTGAGAGAAAGCGTAAATTCCCACCTAGCCACCCTCGATCCCTGGCCCTGAATGCCAGCATTTCTAAACTACTGGCCTATGAAATGCTGTCATTTAGGCTGGTGGACACAGACAGCTTCAAACAGCTCATGTCGCTTGCTGTCCCACAGTATGTTGTTCCCAGCCGCCACTACTTCTCCAAGAGAGCTGTGCCTTCCCTGCACAACCAAGTATCCGATAAAATCAAGTGTGCACTGCGCAACGCCATCTGTAGCAAGGTCCACCTAACCACAGATACGTGGACCAGTAAGCACGGCCAGGGACGCTATATCTCCCTAACTGCACACTGGGTAAATGTAGTGGCAGCTGGGCCCCAGGCGGAGAGCTGTTTAGCGCACGTCCTTCCGCCGCCATGGATCGCAGGGCAACATTCTTTGCCTCCTGTTGCCACCTCCTCCTTCTCGGCTTCCTCCTCCTCTTCTTCCACCTGCTCATCCAGTCAGCCACACACCTTCACCACCAACTTCAGCACAGCCCGGGGTAAACGTCAGCAGGCCATTCTGAAACTCATATGTTTTGGGGACAGGCCCCACACCGCACAGGAGTTGTGGCGTGGTATAGAACAACAGACCGACGAGTGGTTGCTGCTGGTGAGCCTCAAGCCCGGCCTGGTGGTGTGTGATAATGGGCGAAATCTCGTTGCAGCTCTGGGACTAGCCAATTTGACGCACATCCCTTGCTTGGCGCATGTGCTGAATTTGGTGGTGCAGAAGTTCATTCACAACTACCCCGACATGTCAGAGCTGCTGCATAAAGTGCGGGCCGTCTGTTCGCGCTTCCGGCGTTCACATCCTGCTGCTGCTCGCCTGTCTGCGCTACAGCGTAACTTCGGCCTTCCCGCTCACCGCCTCATATGCGACGTGCCCACCAGGTGGAACTCCACCTTGCACATGCTGGACAGACTGTGCGAGCAGCAGCAGGCCATAGTGGAGTTTCAGCTGCAGCACGCACGGGTCAGTCGCACTACAGAACAGCACCACTTCACCACCAATGACTGGGCCTCCATGCGAGACCTGTGTGCCCTGTTGCGCTGTTTCGAGTACTCCACCAACATGGCCAGTGGCGATGACGCCGTTATCAGCGTTACAATACCACTTCTATGTCTCCTTGAGAAAACACTTAGGGCGATGATGGAAGAGGAGGTGGCCCAGGAGGAGGAGGAGGAGGAGGAGGAGGAGGAAGAGGGGTCATTTTTAGCACTTTCAGGCCAGTCTCTTCGAAGTGACTCAGAGGGAGGTTTTTGGCAACAGCAGAGGCCAGGTACAAATGTGGCCAGCCAGGGCCCACTACTGGAGGACGAGGAGGACGAGGATGAGGAGGAGGTGGAGGAGGATGAGGATGAAGCATGGTCACAGCGGGGTGGCACCCAACGCAGCTCGGGTCCATCACTGGTGCGTGGCTGGGGGGAAAGGCAGGACAATGACGATACGCCTCCCACAGAGGACAGCTTGTCCTTACCCCTGGGCAGCCTGGCACACATGAGCGACTACATGCTGCAGTGCCTGCGCAACGACAGCAGAGTTGCCCACATTTTAAACTGTGCGGACTACTGGGTTGCCACCCTGCTGGATCCACGCTACAAAGACAATGTGCCCACCTTACTTCCTGCACTGGAGCGTGATAGGAAGATGCGCGAGTACAAGCGCACGTTGGTAGACGCGCTACTGAGAGCATTCCCAAATGTCACAGGGGAACAAGTGGAAGCCCAAGGCCAAGGCAGAGGAGGAGCAAGAGGTCGCCAAGGCAGCTGTGTCACGGCCAGCTCCTCTGAGGGCAGGGTTAGCATGGCAGAGATGTGGAAAACTTTTGTCAACACGCCACAGCTAACTGCACCACCACCTGATACACAACGTGTTAGCAGGAGGCAACATTTCACTAACATGGTGGAACAGTACGTGTGCACACCCCTCCACGTACTGACTGATGGTTCGGCCCCATTCAACTTCTGGGTCTCTAAATTGTCCACGTGGCCAGAGCTAGCCTTTTATGCCTTGGAGGTGCTGGCCTGCCCGGCGGCCAGCGTTTTGTCTGAACGTGTATTCAGCACGGCAGGGGGCGTCATTACAGACAAACGCAGCCGCCTGTCTACAGCCAATGTGGACAAGCTGACGTTCATAAAAATGAACCAGGCATGTATCCCACAGGATCTGTCCGTCCCTTGTCCAGATTAGACATTAACTACCTCCCCTTAACCATATATTATTGGACTCCAGGGCACTTCCTCATTCAATCCTATTTTTATTTTCATTTTACCATTATATTGCGAGGCTACCCAAAGTTGAATGAACCTCTCCTCTGCCTGGGTGCTGGGCCTAAATTTATGACAATGGACTGTTGCAGTGGTGGGTGACGTGAAGCCTGATTCTCTGCTATGACATGCAGACTGATTCTCTGCTGACATGAAGCCAGATCCTTTGTTACGGGACCTCTCTCCTCTGCCTGGGTGCTGGGCCTAAATTTATGAAAATGGACTCTTACAGTGGTGGGTGACGTGAAGCCTGATTCTCTGCTATGACATGAAGACTGATTCTCTGCTGACATGAAGCCAGATTGTCTGTTACGGGACCTCTCTCCTCTGCCTGGGTGCTGGGCCTAAATATATGCCAATGGACTGTTGCAGTGGTGGCTGACGTGAAGCCTCATTCTCTGCTATGACATGCAGACTAATTCTCTGCTGACATGAAGCCAGATTGTCTGTTACGGGACCTCTCTCCTCTGCCTGGGTGCTGGGCCTAAATTTATGAAAATGGACTCTTACAGTGGTGGGTGACGTGAAGCCTGATTCTCTGCTATGACATGAAGACTGATTCTCTGCTGACATGAAGCCAGATTGTCTGTTACGGGACCTCTCTCCTCTGCCTGGGTGCTGGGCCTAAATATATGCCAATGGACTGTTGCAGTGGTGGCTGACGTGAAGCCTCATTCTCTGCTATGACATGCAGACTAATTCTCTGCTGACATGAAGCCAGATTGTCTGTTACGGGACCTCTCTCCTCTGCCTGGGTGCTGGGCCTAAATTTATGAAAATGGACTCTTACAGTGGTGGGTGACGTGAAGCCTGATTCTCTGCTATGACATGAAGACTGATTCTCTGCTGACATGAAGCCAGATTGTCTGTTACGGGACCTCTCTCCTCTGCCTGGGTGCTGGGCCTAAATATATGCCAATGGACTGTTGCAGTGGTGGCTGACGTGAAGCCTCATTCTCTGCTATGACATGCAGACTAATTCTCTGCTGACATGAAGCCAGATTGTCTGTTACGGGACCTCTCTCCTCTGCCTGGGTGCTGGGCCTAAATATATGCCAATGGACTGTTGCAGTGGTGGCTGACGTGAAGCCTCATTCTCTGCTATGACATGCAGACTAATTCTCTGCTGACATGAAGCCAGATTGTCTGTTACGGGACCTCTCTCCTCTGCCTGGGTGCTGGGCCTAAATTTATGACAATGGACTGTTGCAGTGGTGGGTGACGTGAAGCCTGATTCTCTGCTATGACATGCAGACTGATTCTCTGCTGACATGAAGCCAGATCCTCTGTTACGGGACCTCTCTCCTCTGCCTGGGTGCTGGGCCTAAATTTATGAAAATGGACTCTTACAGTGGTGGGTGACGTGAAGCCTGATTCTCTGCTATGACATGAAGACTGATTCTCTGCTGACATGAAGCCAGATTGTCTGTTACGGGACCTCTCTCCTCTGCCTGGGTGCTGGGCCTAAATATATGCCAATGGACTGTTGCAGTGGTGGCTGACGTGAAGCCTCATTCTCTGCTATGACATGCAGACTAATTCTCTGCTGACATGAAGCCAGATTGTCTGTTACGGGACCTCTCTCCTCTGCCTGGGTGCTGGGCCTAAATTTATGAAAATGGACTCTTACAGTGGTGGGTGACGTGAAGCCTGATTCTCTGCTATGACATGCAGACTGATTCTCTGCTGACATGAAGCCAGATTGTCTGTTACGGGACCTCTCTCCTCTGCCTGGGTGCTGGGCCTAAATATATGCCAATGGACTGTTGCAGTGGTGGCTGACGTGAAGCCTCATTCTCTGCTATGACATGCAGACTAATTCTCTGCTGACATGAAGCCAGATTGTCTGTTACGGGACCTCTCTCCTCTGCCTGGGTGCTGGGCCTAAATTTATGACAATGGACTGTTGCAGTGGTGGGTGACGTGAAGCCTGATTCTCTGCTATGACATGAAGACTGATTCTCTGCTGACATGAAGCCAGATCCTCTGTTACGGGACCTCTCTCCTCTGCCTGGGTGCTGGGCCTAAATTTATGAAAATGGACTCTTACAGTGGTGGGTGACGTGAAGCCTGATTCTCTGTTATGACATGAAGACTGATTCTCTGCTGACATGAAGCCAGATTGTCTGTTACGGGACCTCTCTCCTCTGCCTGGGTGCTGGGCCTAAATATATGCCAATGGACTGTTGCAGTGGTGGCTGACGTGAAGCCTCATTCTCTGCTATGACATGCAGACTAATTCTCTGCTGACATGAAGCCAGATTGTCTGTTACGGGACCTCTCTCCTCTGCCTGGGTGCTGGGCCTAAATTTATGAAAATGGACTCTTACAGTGGTGGGTGACGTGAAGCCTGATTCTCTGCTATGACATGAAGACTGATTCTCTGCTGACATGAAGCCAGATTGTCTGTTACGGGACCTCTCTCCTCTGCCTGGGTGCTGGGCCTAAATATATGCCAATGGACTGTTGCAGTGGTGGCTGACGTGAAGCCTCATTCTCTGCTATGACATGCAGACTAATTCTCTGCTGACATGAAGCCAGATTGTCTGTTACGGGACCTCTCTCCTCTGCCTGGGTGCTGGGCCTAAATTTATGAAAATGGACTCTTACAGTGGTGGGTGACGTGAAGCCTGATTCTCTGCTATGACATGCAGACTGATTCTCTGCTGACATGAAGCCAGATTGTCTGTTACGGGACCTCTCTCCTCTGCCTGGGTGCTGGGCCTAAATATATGCCAATGGACTGTTGCAGTGGTGGCTGACGTGAAGCCTCATTCTCTGCTATGACATGCAGACTAATTCTCTGCTGACATGAAGCCAGATTGTCTGTTACGGGACCTCTCTCCTCTGCCTGGGTGCTGGGCCTAAATTTATGACAATGGACTGTTGCAGTGGTGGCTGACGTGAAGCCTGATTCTCTGCTATGACATGCAGACTGATTCTCTGCTGACATGAAGCCAGATCCTCTGTTACGGGACCTCTCTCCTCTGCCTGGGTGCTGGGCCTAAATTTATGAAAATGGACTGTTGCAGTGGTGGGTGACGTGAAGCCTGATTCTCTGCTATGATATGAAGACTGATTCTCTGCTGACATGAAGCCAGATTCTCTGTTACGGGACCTCTCTCCTCTGCCTGGGTGCCGGGGCCTAAATATCTGAGAATGGACTGTTCCAGTGGTGGGTGACGGGAAGCCAGATTCTCTGCTATGGGACCTCTCTCCAATTGATTTTGGTTAATTTTTATTTATTTAATTTTTATTTTAATTCATTTCCCTATCCACATTTGTTTGCAGGGGATTTACCTACATGTTGCTGCCTTTTGCAGCCCTCTAGCCCTTTCCTGGGCTGTTTTACAGCCGTTTTAGTGCCGAAAAGTTTGGGTCCCCATTGACTTCAATGGGGTTCGGGTTCGGGACGAAGTTCGGATCGGGTTCGGATCCCGAACCCGAACATTTCCGGGAAGTTCGGCCGAACTTCTCGAACCCGAACATCCAGGTGTTCGCTCAACTCTAGTATGGACCAGTAGCTGTAATATGTTGTACCCTACATAGGGCATAGGGTATTGCTAAGTGATGTCACAGTGGTGAGGCACTGCACAGTGATGTGTCAATAGTAGGGAACTGCATGGTGATGTCACAGTGGTGAGGCACTGCATAGTGATGTGTCAATAGTAGGGAACTGCACGGTGATGTCACAGTGGTGAGACACTGCATAGTGATGTGTCAATAGTAGGGAACTGCATGGTGATGTCACAGTGGTGAGACACTGCATAGTGATGTGTCAATAGTAAGGAACTGCACGGTGATGTCACAGTGGTGAGACACTGCATAGTGATGTGTCAATAGTAGGGAACTGCACGGTGATGTCACAGTGGTGAGACACTGCATAGTGATGTGTCAATAGTAGGGAACTGCACGGTGATGTCACAGTGGTGAGACACTGCATAGTGATGTGTCAATAGTAGGGAACTGCATGGTGATGTCACAGTGGTGAGACACTGCATAGTGATGTGTCAATAGTAAGGAACTGCACGGTGATGTCACAGTGGTGAGACACTGCATAGTTATGTCTCAATAGTAGGGAACTGCACGGTGATGTCACAGTGGTGAGGCATTGCATAATAACGTCTCAATAGGAGGGAACTGAATGGTGATGTCACAGTGATGAGGCATTGCTCAGTGACGTCTCTATAGTAGGGAACTGCATGATGATGTCACAGTGATGAGGCACTACATAGTGATGTCTCAATAATAGGGAACTGCACGTTGATGTCTCATGAGAGGGATAACATACACTAAGGTCATCGTGTCAGGGCCGTCTTTAATATTGATTGGACCCTGGGCAAGAATTTACTTGGGCCCCCTGGATCCCGCCTTTCCACACCTTAGCATGCAATCATGCCCTCCACCATAACACACACACACACAAAAAAAAATTATTGTGGTAAGCTGATACTGTGCCAAGGTGCTCCCACAGTAATAGTGCTCCCAAAAGTCCCACCAATAGGAATAATTCTCTGCTAGAGCACACATGGTAGTATAGTGCCCCCAATAATGTGCCAGTAAGAAGTGCCCCATAGATGCCCCCATAGTGCCACCCAATAATGTGCCAGTAAAAAGTGTCCCCCAATAATGTGCTAGTAAGATGTGCCCCCATAGATGCCCCAATAATGTGCCAGTAACAAGTACCCCCATAGAAGCCCCCCAATCATGTGCCAGTAACAGGTGCCCCATAGATGGCCCCCAATCATGTGCCAATAACAAGTGCTCCCATAGATGCCCCCAATTATGTGCCAGTAACAAGTGCCCCATAGATGCCCCCAATCATGTGCCAGTAACAAGTGCCCCCATAGATGCTCCCCAATCATGTGCCAGTAACAGGTGCACCCATAGATGCCCCCCAATCATGTGCCAGTAAGAAGTACCCCTATAGATGCCCCCAATCATGTGCTAGTAACAAGTACCCCATAGATGCCGCCAATCATGTGCCAGTAACAAGTGCCCCCCAATCATGTTCCAATAACAAGTGCTCCCATAGATTCCCCCAATCATATGCCAGTAACAAGTGCCCCTATAGATGCCCCCAATCATGTGCCAGTAAGAAGTACCCCCATAGATGCCTCCAATCATGTGCCAGTAACAAGTATCCCATAGATGCCCCCCTAATCATGTGCCAGGAACAAGTACCCCCATAGATGCCCCCCAATCATGTGCCGGTAAAAAGTGCCCCAATAGATGCCCCAAATCATGTGCCAGTAACAAGTGCTCCCATAGATGCCCCCCAATTATGTGCCAGTAACAAGTTTCCCATAGATGCCCCCAATGATGTGCCAGTAACAAGTGCCCCCATAGATGCTCCCCAGTCATGTGCCAGTAACAAGTGCCCCCATAGATGCCCCCCAATCATGTGTCAGTAACCGGTGTACCCATAGATGCCCCCCAATCATATGCCAGTAAGAAGTACCCCCATAGATGCCCCCAATCATGTGCAAGTAACAAGTACCCCCATAGATGCCGCAAATCATGTGCCAGTAACAAGTGCCCCATAGATACCTCCCAATCATGTGCCAGTAACAAGTGCCCCAATAGATGCTCCCAATCATGTGCCAGTAACAAGTATCCCATAGATGCCCCCTAATCATGTGCCAGGAACAAGTACCCCCATAGATTCCCCCAATCATGTGCCAGTAACAAGGGCCCAAATAGATGCCCCCAAATCATATGCCAGTAACAGGTGCCCCCATAGATGCCCCCCAATCATGTGCCAATAACAAGTGCTCCCATAGATGCCCCCCAATCATGTGCCAGTAACAAGTGTTCCCTAATCATGTGCCAATAACAAGTGCTCCCATAGGTGCCCCCCAATCATATGCCAGTAACAAGTGCCCCTATAGATGCCCCCAATCATGTGCTTGTAACAAGTGCCCCCATAGATGCTCTCCAATCATGTGCCAGTAACAAGTGCCACATAGATGCCACCTCAATCATGTGCCAGTAACAGGTGCACCCATAGATGCCCCCAATCATGTGCCAGTAACAAGTGCCCCCATAGATGCCCCCCAATCATGTGTCAGTAGTAGTACCATATAAAACAATAAACACTTATACTTACCTCCATCAGGCTGGCAGCGATGGCCTGTGTCCCACGCTGTACGGCTCAGGCCTAGTGCCTGCAGCCTATCAGAGGAATGGGGAAGGGAGACGCCTCTCCCTCCTCTGTCCCTCCGCAGCACTTCCATCTGTATCGCTGTCCTGAAAACGGCGAAACAGATAACTATGGAGATGAGCACTTCAATAATAGAAGCGCTCATCTCCCTGTGCCCTGCCGCCGCCCCCCACGTCACCAGTGGCCAGCGGGGCTCAAGAGGCAGCTGCCGACTTCCGGTTCCGGCGCGCGCATGTAAGGAGGAAAGCAGAGAGAGCTCCGTCTCCCCAGACAAGCACAGCGGGGGTAGCCGAGACCCGGGGCGTCATTACCCCGACCGTTTCTCCCCTCAACAAACCGGAGGGTAGATGGAGAAGTTTGTGGTGCGCAGTGGCACCCCGCTGACCTGCTCGCCTCTCCCGCCGCGTGACCTGGCTGAACCTCAGAGGGGCAAGATGGCGGACGCCGGGAAGAGGATGACTCGCTCGTCCTCACAAAATTCTCAGACGCAAGAGCCGGAGGAGGCGATACTTACGCAGCTGGACAGCGCTCAGCAGGCTGGTGAGCTGGAGTCCTCGTGCAGAGATATGGCCATAGCGGTGGCTAAACTACTGGCACCAGATATTAAAGCCACTCTGGAAGCCACAATTTCGACTTCCCTGCAGCAGCTTCAGGCTACGGTGACCCAGCACACAGAACAAGTGCAAGAGCTTGAGCAGAGGATGGGCATTCCGGAGGACGAGCTGGAGAGAGTCCATACCCAGCTCAGGGACGTTACACACTCTAATAAGATGCTCCGAGACAAGGTGGAGGACTTGGAGAACAGGTCCCGCAGGAGCAACCTGCGTATCCTCGGTCTGCCAGAGACTATTCCTGCGCATCAGCTGTCCCGAATTTGTTCGGTTGAGTTGCCGCAAGCCTTGGGACTACAGGACCCAGCAACAGTTGAGAGAGCGCATAGGATTGGTCCGCCGCAAGATAACTTGGAGACCGAGCCGCAGAGGCGACCCAGAACGACCATAGTAAAGTATCTGAAGTACGCGGATAAAGAGGCCATCTTGTTCAAATATAGAAGGCTCCAGCAGCCGCTCAAACTGCGTGGCCATCAGATCCTAATTTTTGGGGACTACTCCATGGAGGTATCCAAGAAAAGGAGAGCCTTCTCGCGCATATGTACTGAACTGGTGCACAAGAAAGTTAAATTTGCCCTTATTTATCCGGCGATACTGAGAGTTTTTCGGAAAGATGGCGGAATTGATACTTACCTTACACCTTCTGATGCTGCGGATGCCCTGGAGGAACGTGATCTATCAAGGGACTTAGCCAGGGGATCGCCTAACGGAGGAGCGGCCTCACCGAGTGGAAGTCGCTTGGGTAATTCCAGAAACGCGCGGTCAAGAGCATCGCCTGAAGCCTCTTCAAGAAGACGGAAGGATCCTGCCTCCAGTCCAGATTGGAGATGAATGTACTGATTGCCGAGATAGTTGAGACTCTGTGCTGAGGAGGGTAACCCATGTCTACGGAGAGTTTAGTAAGGAATGTATGAGTTATTGCTCCTCGTGTTTTGATTCTGTTTAGTGGGGGAGAGGCTAACAGACAAGTTTAATACCATGGCTTTATTTTGTCTGGGGGGGGGAGGTCGGTGAAAAGAGTAGTAGTTTAAGGGAATGGACTCTGAGCTAAGGGAGGGCAGCGCTCTAACTCAGGTCGGCGCGAAAAAAGTGAAGTCCATAAAAGATTTGCTGTCTTGTTGGGACATTTCCCAGTTTCTCAGGGAGATGGGGGTTTGGGTGTTTTTCGGGATTATGTTGGGAGGGGGGAAGGGGTTTGTAATGCCATTTCATGTCATTTTTGCAATGTACCCTGTGGGATGTGGGGAGGGTTGTTTGCCGGGACTCGGCCTCCCTGAGGTGCCTCTAGGTCACCAATACCATCTACCCAGCTCAAATGATTAAGCTAGTCTCCTGGAATGTTAGAGGGCTGCGGTCTCCGCATAAGAGAATCACAGTTTTACGTCATCTAAAGAGACTTCAGGTTGATATAGCCTTAATCCAGGAGACGCACCTTGGGGAGGCCGATTTTTGGCGGATGCGACGCATGTGGGTGGGACAGGTATTCGGCTCCTCCTCAGATGGAGGAAAAGCAGGAGTGATGGTACTAATCCACAGGAGGCTTAGATGTGAGGTGTTATCAACGGAGGGAGATGATAAAGGTAGACTATTGAAGCTGGTTCTCGATACGGATGCAGGCATGTTAACACTGTTTAATGTATACGGGCCTAATGCCATGCAAGCTAGTTTTTTTTCGGAGCTAGAGCTGAGGATTGTGCAGGAAAACCGGGGTAATATGATAGTGATGGGTGATCTAAATGTAGTTCACGACACTCAGGAAGACTGTAGGAGAGTAGAGCCACTAGATAGGAGAAGACAAGGGGCGACGGTGCAGAGAATGACGCTGGGCTCCTTCTTGCAATCTACGGCCCTGACAGATATATGGAGGCACCTAAACCCGGCAGAGCGTGTTTTTACTCATTTTTCGTCTGCCCATCAGTCGTGGTCTAGAATTGACTATGCTCTTGTCTCACCGGGACTGATGGGGAAAGTAAAAGGAGCAGAGATACTAGATATCCTTATATCGGATCACGCCCCAGTGACCCTATCCCTTTCTGAAAATGTACCCAGAGGTACGGATTTTATTTGGCGCATGCCTAGCTACCTGGCCACAGATGAGGATTTCCTCCTGCAGTTGAAGGGTTGGTGGTGGGATTTTACAGATACTAATAGGGAACATCAAGACAACCATGCCCTATTCTGGGACACGGCGAAGGCGGTCATTAGGGGACGCATAATCTCATATGCTGCAGCTAAAAAGAGGAAGCTGGCCCAAAAATTGAACGTAGCGACAGAAGAGGTGAGACAGTCATATACGACCTTCCTGAATAACCCGACAGAAACTAATAAAACCCGTTGGGTAACGGCTAAACACAGTTACGATTACTATGTCGAACAGAATACAAAACTGTCTGGGGATCATAGGAAAGCGCAGATATTCAAGTATGGCAATAAGGCAGGAAGGCTGCTGTCGAACTTAGCCAAACCATATATGCCTAGTACCCATATTAAAAGCGTGATCAATGCGTCGGGACACAGAGTTACAGACCCAGACAGAATAGTGGAGTGCTTTGGGCAATTCTATGCTGGTCTATACGGTCAAGCGGACTATGATGCTAATTTAGCGGAGGGGCTTATTGCTAAGTCCTCACTGCCGCGGCTTACAGCGGAAATGTGTACCCAGCTTAATGCCCAGATCACGGAAGACGAAGTTAAAAATACGATTAAATCCCTTGTCAGTGGGAAGGCCCCGGGCCCAGATGGCTTTGGAGCGGACTTTTATAAGGGGCTCAAAGAAGACCTTGCCCCCTTTTTGACACAGCTGTTTAATAGTTGCCTGGAGGGTCATAGCATCATGCAATCTGGGAACATGGCATATATCAAGCTCATCCCCAAGCCAGATAAGGATTTGACGCAGCCCGCCTCTTACCGTCCAATCTCTTTAATAAACCAAGACCTTAAAATACTAACCAAATTGCTGACGAATAGATTGGCGCAACATATGCCATATCTCATAGGACCGCATCAGGTAGGATTTATTAAACATAGAGCGGCGGTGACTAATATCAGATCGGTATTGGTAGCGCAGGACTATATACATCACGGACCTGATTGTGTGGGAGGGGGCCCTGCCTTGTTGTCTGTCGATGCTGAGAAGGCATTCGACACCGTGAACTGGAACTGGTTGTGGAGATCCATGTCTGCTTTTGGCATAGAGGGATCTTTCAAATCACTGGTTAAAAACATCTATCAGAGCCCGCAGGCTCGGGTCAGCGTACCTGGTTTTTTATCGGCTCCTTTCCGGCTCGGCAGGGGTACAAGGCAGGGCTGCCCCTTATCTCCTCTCCTGTTCAATTTGGCTCTGGAGCCACTTGTAAGGCACCTGATTCAGTCAGATGTTTTTAAGGGGATTCGGATAGGCAAGAAAGAGATTAAGGTAGTCTGCTTTGCGGACGATATCCTGCTGTTTATAGACTCCCCTCATCTTCACCTTCAAAAGATACTGGATACATTTGAGTATTTTGGAGGTACCACTGGTTACAAGATAAATGTCACCAAGAGTCAACTGTTGTTCTTAAAAAACAGGGGTACTCAAGTCCAGCTAGACCGTGACCTTTGTAATGTGGAGGTGGTACCTCAGTATCTGACCTATCTAGGTATTAAGGTAGGGCGATACCCATCCTCGCTGTACAAGCTAAATTATGATCCCCTAATTATGAAAATTGAATTGGAGCTAGACAGGTGGACCAGATTGCCTCTTTCGCTTTTCGGAAGGGCTTACCTGCTAAAAATGGTAAGCTTCGCAAGATTGCTCTATCCACTTCAAACAATACCCCTTCTACTGTCTCATATTGATGTCAGCAGGATCCAAAGAGCTTTTGTACGGTTCCTTTGGCAGGGAAAGCGTCCTAGAATAGCATACGAGAAGCTCTGTCTCACTAAGTGGGAAGGAGGTCTCCAGATGCCTTCAATAAGGAGATATAATCTAGCCTCATTATTTAGGCATGTCAGAGATTGGCTGACAGGCACCTCAGCTTTCTCAAATACCCCCCTAGAGAGTGAATTGGTAGCACCTTGGGATCTGGTAGCCTTGTTACACACTAGAATAAGAGACCTCCCTAAACCGTTTAAAGATTATGTCGTTCTGAAGGACACTCTGGCGGCATGGCGAAGCGTGCGTAAGCTATATAGATTGCCCATGTACATTACTCCTAATATGCCACTGTGGAATCTCCCAGCATTTCCGGAGGGTAGGCATTCGGGTTTATTTCGAATGTGGAAGGGTAAAGGGATTCTTGTATTGCGTCATGTGCTGAATGAGGGAGGTACTGAGCTTTTATCATGGCCTGAGGTCCAATCCAAGTATCAGATCCCAGCCTCCCATTTTCTGTCCTATAAGCAGATACACTCTTATTGTAGGGCGCAATCGGTGACTTTGGGAAACCCTGAGAGATTAGCCTGGTTTGGGGCTCTGGTGGGAGCACAGGACAACTCTTTATCCGAGCTATATAGAAGAATGCAGAATATTCTCTCTACCCCATTAGGGGACAAAGTATATAAGAGGTGGGAAGAAGAACTAGGGGAAGATGCAGTCACTCCTAAATTGAGGGAAGGGATGGAGAGGGTGAGACAGGCAATCGCAAATGAAACATGGAGAGAAATGCATTTTAAGATCCTCCATAAGGCTACGTATGCATTTGATCTGTCCTATAGGGACGCGCCTGCGCACTATCTGAGATGGTGCCCAAAATGTTCACAGCAGAAAGCCAACTTGTTGCATGGGCTTTGGAGTTGCCCTCACTTGAAATCCCTGTGGGAAGACTCTGTCGGGTATATCCAGCAAGTCTGGGGAGTAAAACTGCAAATGTCACCTTTGCACTGTATCTTCCATTATATTCCGCTGGACGAAAAGGGAGAAATATCCCACTCTACTAGGATTAAGGGGATACATTTGTTCCTTTTGGCAGTGGTAAAAACCATACTTAGACACTGGATATACCCCACAGTTCCTACATTTCAAGAAGCACTAGGGGTTATGAAATATGTCATGTATCTGGACAGACTAGATGTAGAGGGTAGCAAGGAGAGGTCCGCAAAGCAGTTTTTTCTTACCTGGAAAAGATTTATTGTACATTCTTTGACACCGACAGAAGTATCTGAGGTTGTAAGGCCCTTTGTACATACTAAGTGGTATCTGGAGGGGAAACTGAAAGGCACATTGGGGGGACTGGAGGTAGTCTAGAGGGAGATTACTGTAAGGATCGTTGATGTTGCCGCATTTGACTGCGAACCACATGACCCAGGGGTTCTATTGGGAGAAACTGATATGGCATTGAGAGTTGGGGAAAGGTTGGGGGGGGGGGGGGTGGTACTTGTTAAGGGGGGGAGAAAATTGAAAAGTCGGATATGGCACGTACTACTTGCATGCTGGATGATTATGTTTGTTATCATGAGAGACGGACTTATGTATCCATGCCTGCGTGCATGATTTCTTGTAAATTGTACACTTGTATGCTGCCTATTTCTTTTCCGAAATAAAAATTGTTTAAAAAAAAAAAAAAAAAGAGGCAGCTGCCTTGGGTCCCCAGGAGCCACTGGGCCTTGGGCAGCTGCCCCTTTTGCCCCGCATTAAAGACGGCCCTGCATAGTGTGCTCTATGACATCACAAAAAAACATCTTGACGACCCTGATCACACATGCAGGTATAACGCACATGTAATATGTCCATAAAAGGAAATGGGCCCCTATAGCTGTCGGGCCTCATAACAGCTGTTATGCCTGCTACCGTGGTATGACTCAGTACCACTCTCTAAGACTTAAAGGGCATCTGTCAGCAGATTTGTACCTGTGAAACTGGCTGACCTGTTGCATGTGCTCTTGGCAGCTGAAGGCATCTGTGTTGGTCCCATGTTCATATGTGCCTGCATTACTGAGAAAAATTATGTTTTAATATATGCAAATGAGCCTCTAAGAGCAACAGGGGCGTTGCCATTACACCAGGAGGTTCAGCTCTGTCTGCAACTGCCGCACTCTCTACAATTTTATTGACAAAGTGAGGCATTATGATGTTTTCATTGCCTGGCCCTGTCAATCAAAGTGCAGAGGGCACGGCAGTTGCAGAGAGAACAGAGCCTTTAGATGTAATGGTAACGCCCCGTTGCTCCTTGAGCCTCATTTGTATGTATTAAAATATCATTTTTCTCAGCAATGCGGGCACATATGAACATGGGATCATCACAGATGCCTTCAGCTGCCAAGAGCACATGCAACAAGTCAGCCATTTTTAGCTACAAATTTTCTGAGAGATGTCCTTTAAAACACTTAATATGCATGAACGCAGGGTACACCAGAAAGCAGATCCTGAGGGTGACGATCTAAATGATATCCAGGACTCCAAAGTTTCCCCCAAAAAAAGTTTCTGGTCTCCTAGTTTCCAACTGTCCATTTTCAATAATTTTGGCCAACTACAGTACACCTGTCACGTGAGGAAGGCCATTAATGTGATCAGTACACATAAGGAGACATTTATTCATTTATTAAGACCAGTCTTCTATACCCTGGTCTCAATCAGCCGCTGCAGGCATCAGATGCCCCTCAATTGTGAAAGGGGTTTTCCGAGACTTAAATACCGATGATGTATCCTCTGCATAGGTCATCAGTATCTGATTGGTGGGGGGCCTTCTCTCAGCTTACCAAGTGCAGTGTCCTACTCCGTATTAGTATTAGTGGGGCCCTGTAAATATACAGTATAAGGGTATTTGCAGATTTTATATTTTTCATTTTGAAATATGTATGTATATCGTTGTAATTCTATCTAACAGGCTGTTTACACCTTGCATGTAGACACACCCAGTCACCCTTAGGTATTTTTAGGGTAAGGCAGGTAAAGTGAGTCAAGGAAGTTCAGTAAATTGAGAGAAGTTCAGTGCTGTGGTCAGTGGAAGTTCAGTCTGCAGACAAGGGAAGCTAATCCCAAGTCAGACACCAAAGTCAGACGCTGCAGCCAGACAGCAGAGTCAGACAACAGAGCCGGCTAACCAAAGCTAGGGCTGGACCTACTGAACCGAGAAATAAAGGAGAGGTGACAAGTAGCTACCCATCTGAGTTGTGAGCAGACCAAGGGTAGGCCTCAAGAGAGGAATAATAAAAAAACTGAGTGTTGAAGGGTAGTGGAGACGAGAGTGTTAGCTCAGCCTATAGACTCCATTAGCACCCAATGTGAGACAGGAGTTTATTATTTATTTTTCTCACTAATATTAGCCTATGGTGCCTGTTCACAGTCTACAGTGAAGTAAAAGCCGTATTTGAAGCCGTATCATTGAAAATTTTGAGCCCCATTCACTTCTGTGAGGCTGAGCTGCGACTGGGCCATGTGACCGATGAACGTGTCGTCACTAGCCTAGGGAAAGCTGGAGAAGGGCGCGGCACTACAACGAGCGCCAGTCCCTTCTCAAACAGTTGACCGGCCGGGTTCCCAGTGTTGTACCCTCACCAATCAGATACTGATGACCTATCCAGAAGATCATCAGTATTAAAATCTCGGACAACCCCTTTAGGAGACACACACCTCTTAATAATTGTGGCAAATCTGTGCAGGTCCATGAACCAGAAGTAAAATTTGCTGGTGTCGATTTTTATTATAATCTAGGACACTTTCCCGGTGTAGATTATAATAAATGTGCCAGGCCGGCTATGCCTGGCCCTACACTGCCTACTACCACCCTGCTCTATCCACTTTTTGGAAAAGTGTTGAGTGGGAACTGAAAACTCCCAAAAAGTCAAAACAATTTGCACTAAACTTTGCAACTTTTGATGCCAGTTCTTTAAGACTTACGGTATATAATTAGGCGTAAAGAAGCTGTAGAAACATATACAAAAAAGCGCACCATAGTGTAGTAGGTTCCAGATGAATATACTGGTGGATAGAATGAAAAATGGAGGCTCCCCTTAGGTGGTTGCGCTAGGCATAGGCACAACACTATTGTAGACTTATTAGGAACAATTGTCCAGCCATAGTGTCCGATTCTTCAGGAGGAGAAGCCCAGTCTCTCCAAAGTCAGTGTAATAGCAATATAGTAGGACCGCACTTTAGGCGCAAAATCACTGGTCAGGACAGATGTAGATATGATAAATATTTATTCTTTAATTGGAATTGCTCATCGGATAAAACAGCGTACTTAGGCCCCCTTCATCAGGTTAAGAAGAAGCATATAAATGTATTCAAACTTACATATATTTATACAAAAAAAACGCCAGAAAACCGCACCTGTGGGCAGTTCTAGGGGGGAGGGGACACCCTCAAGGTGTTCCCATATTTGCATAATTTGTGACAAACTCATATATCATAAAATCATAAATCATAAAATCCCATAAATACAAGAACATAATACCTTTGTTCATCTTCTATTGATAAATATGCCTAAAAATGGGGTACATAAGAGTGAAAATATGTATTTTTAAAACAGGTCACGTGATTGCAATCCCGATGCGGTCCTTGCTGGGCGAGTCACTTGATCACTGTTGTCGCGATCATCTGACACTACAGTGTGATCACCTGACTCATTGTCATGGTGTTAGACACTGAGTCATTCAAGCCGAACTGGATTGGCAAATGTCTTTTTTCGTCCTATACTATGTTATATACTATGTTACTATATTAGGAATAAGAAGAGATACCTGAACGTGACATATATAAAGGATCCCTTGTATATTGTTTAGTATGTTTAGACCTAATTAGACTATGCTGGGAACTAATTAGACTATTAGGAACACCTGTTCTATTTCTCATTAATGCGATTATCTAGTCAACCAATCACATGGCAGTTGCTTCAATGCATGTAGGGTTGTGGTCCTGGTCAAGACAATCTCCTGAACTCCAAACTGAATGTCAGAATGGGAAAGAAAGGTGATTTAAGCAATTTTGAGCATGGCATGGTTGTTGGTGCCAGACTGGCCGGTCTGAGTATTTCACAATCTGCTCGGTTACTGGGATTTTCACGCACAAACATTTCTAGGGTTTACAAAGAATGGTGTGAAAAGGGAAAAACGTCCAGTATGCGGCAGTCCTGTGGGCGAAAATGCCTTGTTGATGCTAGAGGTCAGAGGAGATTGGGCCGACTGAATCAAGCTGATAGAAGAGCAATGTTGACTGAAATAACCACTCGTTACAACCGAGGTATGCAGCAAAGCCTTTGTGAAGCCACAACATGCACAACCTTGAGGCGGATGGGCTACAACAGCAGAAGACCCCACCAGGTACCATTCATCTCCACTACAAATAGGAAAATGAGGCTACAATTTGCACGAGCTCACCAAAATTGGACTGTTGAAGACTGGAAAAATGTTGCCTGGTCTGGTGAGTCTCGATTTCTGTTGAGACATTCAAATGGTAGAGTCCGAATTTGGCGTAAACAGAATGAGAACATGTATCCATCATGCCTTGTTACCACTGTGCAGGCTGGTGGTGTAATGGTGTGGGGGATGTTTTCTGGGCACACTTTAGGCTCCTTAGTGCCAATTGGCCATCGTTTAAATGCCACGGGCTACCTGAGCAGTTCTGAAGGCAAAAAGGGGTCCAACACCGTATTAGTATGGTGTTCCTAATAATTCTTTAGGTGAGTGTATGTTAGCTTGATAAAATGCATGCTAAAAATGCAGGAAGCTAAAAGGTGACCCGAAAAAGATAGTAATTAAAATTAATTGTTTATTAAATATTATTTTTTTATAAAAAAAATAAATAAAAAAAAGGTTTTTAGACAAGGGTAGATTCTGTTATAGCAATAAGGGGAGATTCTGGTTTAGCATAATAAAAAATGGTAAATTAAAATCTTTTTAAAAAAAGTACAATGATCTTATCATTATTTGGAGGGGGGATAATGAAAGCATTGAGGAATTTATGTCACATTTGAATAACAATGAGTGGGGAGTCACACAATTAGAGTGCCTGCTGCCCAAATCTAGAATAACTTCCAGAGAGCCCATGCAATCATTGAATTTTATTATAACTTACAATCAGAACCACAGTTTGGTGAAATCCGTCCTAAATAAACATTGGCACTTACTAAAAAAAGACCCTATCTTAAATCAAATCATCCCTTAAGAATATTTTAGCTCCGAGCGAAATAAAAAGTGCAGTCGAAATGAACAAATATACGGATACCCTACAAAAGCAAAGGCAGTAAAAAATGTGGATAATCTATATGCCTGTGCTGTGAAACTATCTGGCAAACCACTATTTTCACTAACAAAAGAGATGAAGAAACTTTCCCAATATCCGGTTCCCTGGATTGCAATTCCACATATGTGATCTATGCCTTAGAATGCCCATGTGGCCTACAATATGTTGGGCGCACCATTCAAACATTGAGCAATAGACTTAATAAACACAGGTCAAAGATAAAAAAGACATTTCAAAAACATAGTGTTTCCAGACACGCTGCAAACTATCAGTTTCAAAATTACCCCCATTCAACAAATACCAGTGCATACATCAGCGCAAAAATTTACAATGTATAAAACGTTGCGAGATGTACTGGATCTATAAACTGAATAGCCTCAACCCATACGGTCTTAATGAAGCATTCGAGATCAATCTCTGAACCCCTTTAAGGCTACTTTCACACTTGCGCTTGATCGGATCCGTTCTGAACGGATCCGATCATATTAATGCAGACGGAGGCTCCGTTCAGTACGGATCCGTCTGCATTAATAACTTAGAAAAAATTCTAAGTGTGAAAGCAGCCTGAGCGGATCCGTTCAGACTTTCAATGTAAAGTCAATGGGGGACGGATCCGCTTGAAGATTGAGCCATAGGGTGACATCTTCAAGCGGATCCGTTCCCATTGACTTACATTGTAAGTCTGAACGGATCCGCTCGCCTCCGCACGGCCAGGCGGACAGCTGAACGCTGCAAGCAGCGTTCAGCTGTCCGCCTGGCCGTGCGGAGGCGAGCGGAGCGGAGGCTGAACGCCGCCAGACTGATGCAGTCTGAGCGGATCCGCTCCATTCAGACTGCATCAGGGCTGGACGGAGGCGTTCGGGTCCGCTCGTGAGCCCCTTCAAACGGAGCTTACGAGCGGACCGACGAACGCTAGTGTGAAACTAGCCTAAGTGCATAATAACTAATTAAGCCCATATTACTTTTTATTTTATTATGAGAAACGCCCCGCTCTTTTACGTGTAATGCTTTATTACATACATCTCTTTGGAATAATTCACAATGTAAGGTTTTTACATAAGGCTATTATGATTTACCATTTTTTTTATTATGCTATAACAAAATCTCCCCTTATTGCTATAACAGAATCTACCCTTGTCTAAAATCCTTTAAAAAAAAATAAAAAATAACAATATACATTAAAAAAAAATATATATTATAATAAATTATAATAAATAATTCATTTTAATTACTATCTTTTTCAGGTCACCTTTTAGCTTCCTGTATTTTTAGCATGCATTTTATTAAGCTAACATACTGTATATTGCACCTTATCAGCATAGTCTAATTAAGTCTAAACATACTAAACAATATACAAGGGATCCTTAATATATGTCACGTTCAGGTATCTCTTCTTATTCCTAATATGACCCAGTGTTGTCTCTCCACCCGACGCAACAACGTCTAACACCATGACAACGAGTCAGGTGATTGCACTGTAGTGTCAGGTGATCGCGACTACAGATAATGGAGATGGACCAAGGTAATATGTTCTTGTATTTATGGGATTTTATGATATATGAGTTTGTCACAAATTATGCAAATATGGAAACACCTAGAGGGTGTCCCCTCCCCCCCTAGAACCACCCACAGGTGCTTTTTTGGGGGGGTATAAATATATGTAAGTTTGAATACATTTGCTGTATATGCTTCTTCTTAACCTGTCAGGAAACAACACGTTTCGGGGGTACTTAGACCCCGTACCCCCGAAACGTGTTGTTTTATTTGTTTTATCTGATGATCAATTCCAATTAAAGAAGAAATATTTCTCATATCTACATCTGTCCTGACCGGTGATTTTGCGCCTAAGGCTAGGTTCACACCTGAGCGTTTTAGAGCGCGTTCCTACACGCTGTAAAACGCTCAACAGGCAAAAACCAATGTTTCCCTATGGGCATGGTTCTCACCTGAGAGTTTTACAGCGCGTACGAACGCCCTGTAAAACGCCCTACGCCCCAAGAAGTACAGGAGCTTCTTTGTGGCGTATTGTCGCGCGTAACACCTCTGTTTTTCATTGTACGCCTCCGTGGTCAATACGACACGCTTTTCCAAAATACAAAAACGCCCAAAATACGCCTCAAAAACGCCTGATAAAAACGCCTGTAAACAGCGCTTATTGAATATGCTCAGGTGTGAACCCAGCCTTATGTGCGGTCCTACCATATTGCTATAGTTCTTTAAGACTGGCATTCAGGGGACGATAAATGTCCCCCATTTTGTCTGTGGTGGTACTGCAGGAACAAACTGAACATTTGCTGCCTGGTTGCCCTATAGATGATGGCCATTAACTGTCTATTAATTGAACTTTTTGTGGGAATTTCCCCAAAAAAAAAGTAATTGGTATATTTATGAAAGCTTTCTAAAAGAGACACTGGCCTAGTTTCCCATACCAATCACATGTCAGCTTTCATTTTTCAAGCACAGGACACAATGTGAAAGCTGTGCTGTGATTGGTTGCTATGGGCAACAAAGACAATTTTTTCTTTTTTAGACAGTTTTCACAAACTGTCCTTGTTTCCCATACCAACCAATCACAGTTTAGTTTTCATTTTTCAAGTGCAGCATACAGTATGAAAGCTGTGCTGTGATTGGTTGCTAGGGGCAACAAAGGCATTTTCTATTTTACACAGTATTCACACACTGTCCTTTTTTCCCAGTTTTCTTAAATCTCCTGCATTGTCTAACACAAATAACATTTTTCTACCAGGACTTTTGCTCTTTTAAAGCAAATACCTCATGTTTTAACTGAACTTGTCAGCATACAGGAATAGGACATGCTGTTTTCACAGGCTTCCCCAAGTTAACTGCTCATACTGGACAGTGAATTGTAAATCTGTCACACGTGGATCCTTATCCATCATTGCCTCCTGGAGGAGTACATACTGTAATGGCGCTGGTTTCGTGTAGCTCAGGCAGGATTAGGTCGGCTCCTCAGGGCTCTTGTGCTGGATTTCTCTAGCACATGTCCCGAGCCTGGTTTTCCTGGAGAAGACGGACCATTCGTGAATTTTAGTCAGTTTTGCAGCAGTCTGCGGTGTCGTGATTAGCTCCAAATATATTGACTGTCATACAAAAAATTTGGTGCATCTTTAAGTCACTTCTGTCTTAAGATGTTCCTCCACATTCTACGCCGCCCCTTTCCTTGAGTAAGGCCCCATGCACACAAACGTATTTTCTTTCCGTGTCCGTTCCATTTTCTTTCGCCAAAAACCTGAGTCACTCCGTGTAGATTCCGTTTCCGTATGTCCGTTCAGGAAAAAATTATAACATGTCCTATTATTATCCGCATTACGGACAAGGATAGTACTGTTCTATTAGGGGCCAGCTGTTCAGTTCTGCAAAATACGGAATGTACACGGACGTCATCTGTATTTTTTGCAGATCCATGCTTTGTGGACCACAAAATACATACGGTCTTGTGCATGAGGCCTAAGGCTACTTTCACACTAGCGTTTGGGCGGATCCGTTCTGAACGGATCCGCTTATATTAATGCAGATGGAGGCTCCGTTCAGTACGGATCCGTCTGCATTAATAACTTAAAAAATTCGCAAGTGCGCAAGTGCGCAAGTAGCCTGCGCGGATCCGTTCAGACTTTCAATGTAAAGTCAATGGGGGACGGATCCGCTTGAAGATTGAGTCAATTGGTGACATCTTCAAGCGGATCCGTTCCCATTGACTTACATTGTAAGTCTGAACGGATCCGCACGCCTCCGCACGGCCAGGCGGACACCCGAACGCTGCAAGCAGCGTTCAGCTGTCCGCCTGGCCGTGAGGAGGCGAGCGGAGCGGAGGCTGAACGCCGCCAGACTGATGCAGTCTGAGCGGATCCGCTCCATTCAGACTGCATCAGGGCTGGACGGCTGCGTTCGGGTCCGCTCGTGAGCCCCTTCAAACGGAACTCACGAGCGGACCGACGAACGCTAGTGTGAAAGTAGCCTAAGACTGTGACGATTTTTGCGACTTTTGATAAATCTGCTTTAAACGGAATCTGTCACCATAGTAATCCAAGTGCAGTGTCTCCTGATTCAAATGCAGTTTCCCTCATCCCGATCTGTGCCCGCATTCCTGAGAAATCTGTGATTTTGTGATACGATAATTACCGTAGCTGCTTGGTGCAACAAGGGTGTCACTGTGGCATCTTGTTGCACTAAAATCATTATCACTGCTACCCCCCCCCCAGTTTTGATTGACAGGGCCAGGCAGGGGAGATGTAATCCGGCCTGGCCCTGTCTTCTTGTGTGTGTGCCGATGCTTTGGGAATTAGCGCATGTGCAGTACAGTCATGATTGCTAGGCCTGTTAGTACAGACTACTTCCACCTTGGCAAACATCAGGACTGAACTGTATGTATGCTGATTACCGAAGCATTGGCACACACACACGAGAAGACTGGGCCAGGCCAGATTACATTTCCCCTGGCAGGCCTTGTCATTCCAAGCTGGGGGCGAACGATACGGAGCAAGGCTTTCGGTGTAACAAGATGCAAAGGTGACGCCCTCGTTGCACCAAGCAGCCATTTGGTATATCACAAAGTCACTAAGGAATCGGGGCACAGATCGGGATGGGAGAAACAACCTTTGAATTTGGAGACGGCAGCCAATTTGACACAATTACTATGGAGATGCAAGTGACAGATTTGTTTTAAATCAGTTCGACAGGCTAACCACGTCCAAGTTGCATCATAGACCACAATGCAACTTTCCTGTGATTTGGTTGTGTTTTTACAGCCAAATCACAGCTGTAAAATAGTCGCACAACTTTCACCTCTTCTGAGCCTTGCTGTTGTGCGACACATGTTGCCATGCAAGGCTGTCGCCTAAAGTTGGGGCTACACGGCGATCTTGGCCGCGACACTCGTCCAACAAGTCCAGTACCCCAGACCTGGTGGTATCTTCAATTGCTGTGTAAATAGTTATGTTTTGCTGTATTTTTGTATGTTATTTGGCCTTATTTCCAGTAAGAAGTAGATGGCAGAGGAAGGCAAGGAACGGGGAAAACCACTCTTTTCCTCCCCTCTTGGTAAGAGTGGGCTGGTCCCCCTTCCTTCCAGTAGGGGGAGTTCTTTTGTAAACAGAGGAGGGAGAGGAAGCACACGTCTGAGCTCCTGCTCCTAAGAAGGATTCTCCAGAGAGACCAACAGCTAAAACCTCAAGTAAATCCTTGAGAAGTGTGACCAGTTAACACCTGCATCAAAGACACTGCGGTGAGGTGAGGGACTACAGCATTCAGAAGACACCTATCACCCAGACTACTACTAGTCCAGTACAAGTGCTAAAATTGCAGCCACCCAACCTGCATCCATATTCCTTACTGGTGCCAGAAACTGCACTTGGCAATTCCTGCTACTGAATGTACCTGAAGTTACACTTTCCACACTCCCACCCTCTGCACCGGCTCCTCCGGGTCATGCTGCCCAACGAAAGATCACTGCTTAGCAGTGCGGCCATTGAACTGAATTGCAAAAAAATCCAACAATTCTGGGGTTGTGGTAACTTGCAAGTTGCGGTGCAACTGTGACTGGGTATCATAGCTAAGATCGCTTTGTAGCTCCAGCCTAAGGCCTAGTTCACACGAACGTTTTTTTTGCGAGTGTACGGGCCGCTTTTTTGTGTTCCGTATACGGAACCATTCATTTCAATGGTTCCGCAAAAAAAACGGAATGTATTATGTATGCATTCCATTTCTGTATTTCCGTTTTTCCGTTCCGTTGAAAGATAGAACATGTCCTATTATTGCCCGCAAATCACGTTCTGTGGCTCCATTCAAGTCAATGGGTCTGCAAAAAAAAACTGAACACATACGGAAATGCATCCGTATGTCTTCCGTATCCGTTCCGTTTTTCTGAGCCATCTATTGAAAATGTTATGCCCAGCCCAATTTTTTTCTATGTAATTACTGTATACTGTACATGGCATACGGAAAAACGGAACGGAAAAATGGAACAGAAACGGAAACACAACGGAAACAAAAAAACGGATCCTTAAAAAACGGACCGCAAAACACTGAAAAAGCCATACATTCATGTGAACTAGGCCTAAGGCCTCTTTCACACGGGCGTAATGGATTAGTGTAGGTCCGGATGCGCTCAGGGTGCGTTCAGTGAAACACGCACCATTTTGCAAGCAAGTTCAGTCAGTTTTGTCTGCAATTACGTTCAGTTTTTGCTTTTTTTTTCTGCGTGAGTGCAATGCGTTTTGATGTGTTTTTCACGCACGTGCTAAAAAAACTGAAGGTTTACAAACAACATCTCCTAGCAACCATCAGTGAAAAACGCACTGCATCCGCACTTGCTTCCGGGTGCAATGCGTTTTTCACTGAAGCCCCATTCACTTCTATGGGGCCAGGGCTGCGTGAAAAACGCAGTATATAGAACAAGCTGCGATTTTCATGCAACGCAGATCTGATGCGTGAAAAAAACCCGCTAATGTACACAGACCCATTGAAATGAATGGGTCAGGATTCAGTGCGGGTGCTATGCGTTCACGTCACGCATTGCACCCGAGTGGAAAACTCGCTCGTGTGAAACGGGCCTAATAGCGATGAGTTCCTACTACTAACAGATGTAGCAAACGTTAACTTGACGCTTATCACATTAAATCCGCAGTTGTGGCAAATTCATACCTGCCTTTCAATGGCATTTTGTTGTTGCAACAGTCGGTCTGAAGTTTGCTGCAACCGCAAGTTGATGTTTGCTACCTCTGTACATCTAGATGACAATTTGCTTCCCAATCAATATGTCATCGAATAACCGTAAGTATTTTTCCTTTTTAACTCCATTTTGCTGTTTTTGGTCAATCCTGGCTGTCGTCAGTGTGACATTTTGTACGTAATATGGTGATCTATTTTTAAAGCCCAGCGCATTGAAAATATAATTTGTCTGTCTGGAATATGCCTGAAAGCAGATGTGAGTGCCTAATTTATAATGCTCTCATAGTGGAAATTAATTCTGTTACTTTCGTGTATGTATACAGTTCCCATGTTACAGCATGCAACTCATTTGCACATTAATAGGCGGAAGAGTCTCTAAATTCAGAAATTTCTATAGTACTTTTAACTCCTTATTGACAACTTTTCACATTTCTACCCAGCTAATGTGCATTCGTACGTCGAGCTGCCGCGAGGTCTTAAGCTATGTACCTCCAGTGGGACATGGCGCTGGACATGTCTCCTCTGCTCAACCCAGAATAACATGAGAATGTGAGGAAAAGTAAAATAAATACCAGTTACCTTGTAACATCTGCTCTTACTCTCTCCAAGTCTGCTTCCAATTTACATTCCATGCTGCAGATTTTGATCGGAATATTGTGAGAGCTAGAGCCAAGGGCTGGGGTTCATTTACTCAGCGCCTTCCCTGAGCAGCCAAGTCACGCGATTTGTGGAGTGGGGATCCCCACCCGTGATCGGCCAGGACATCTAGGTTTCCAAAAACTCAGCCACAGAGGCCTCTGCCTCCCCCTGGCCCCGTTGGATAACTGATTCCAGAATTGGAGCTTAGGCTGGATATACCTGATGGCCTGGATTCGTGAAAGTGTTTACAGTTCCTGCAGGGTCTCTGCCATGCTATGGGCATATTAAAACAGGGTGGATTTGCTGTATAGAAAAAAAAAAAAAAAAAACTCATTCTCTAACACGAGACTATAAAAAGAAACTGTAAACCAGGGTTTATAAAGAAGGTTGAGAAATTGCAAAATGCATATGATGTGACGTCTACCACCACTACAATGTAGACTTTATTTACCTTCTGAGGATGCTAGGCTGGGGCGTAAGGGGGCTGGCAATGTCCAACAGTCTCATTGCAGGACCATAAATGATGTGTGATAGCTGGGGGCACTGTTACAGATTTTACCTTGCATCCGGGAACCTCAAGTGACAACACTTTTGCTTAATCTCTCAAATCTTTCACTTAACCCCTCCCTGACATTTCATGTACATGTACGTCATAATGCTGCAGGGGGTGTGCGAAGGAGGTGTCAGGAGCTGAGCTTCAGTAGCGTAATTAGAGGAGATCACAGCAGTTGCAGTTGGGCTCACTAGCCAGTGAGGCTCAAAGGTCCCTCACCACACTAAGGCTGGGTTCACATGGGCGTGACGGATTTGTTCAGGATGCATCCCGGGTGTATTGCGGCAAACCAGCACAAGTAGGTACCCAA
The DNA here is from genome assembly GCF_014858855.1 of Bufo gargarizans. Classification (NCBI taxonomy): domain Eukaryota; kingdom Metazoa; phylum Chordata; class Amphibia; order Anura; family Bufonidae; genus Bufo; species Bufo gargarizans. The sequence goes on along the minus strand of NC_058085.1, from coordinate 61,261,915 downwards.
TTGCATTCAGTTTTGACTGCGATTGCGTTCCGTTGTTCAGTTTTTATTGCGCGGGTGCAATGCGTTTTGCACGCGCGTGATAAAAAACAGACTTTGGTACCCAGACCCGAACTTCTTCACTGAAGTTCAGATTTTGGTTCGGTGTTGTGTAGATGTAATTATTTTCCTTGGGAAATAATAAGGGAAATAATAGCATTCTTTAATACAGAATGCTTAGTAGAAGGCCAATTGAGGGTTAAAAAAATAAAATAATTAACTCACCTCCTCCAATTGATCGCGTAGCTGCCAGGTCTCCTGTTCTTTCTTCAGGACCTGTCAAAGGACCTGTGGTGACGTCACTGAGCTCATCACATGGTCCAATCACATGGTATATCACAACGGTGATGGACCATGTGATTGGACCATGTGATGTGACGTCACCACAGGTCCTTTAGCCGGCAGCTCATGATTATAGAAGTAAGGAGATCGGCAACTACGCGATTAAGAGGAGGAGGTGAGTTTATTTTTTTATTTTTATTTTTTTAACCCTCAATTGACCTTCTACTAAGCATTCTGTATTAAATAATGCTATTATTTTTCCTCATAACCATGTTATAAGGGAAAATAATACAGTGAATAGACTGTCATCTTAGCAACCATAAGTGAAAATCGCACCGCATCCGCACTTGCTTGCGGATGCTTGCGATTTTCACGCAACCCCATTCACTTTTATGGGGCCTGCGTTGCGTGATAAACGCACAATATAGAGCATGCTGCGATTTTCACGCAATGCACAAGTGATGCGTGAAAATCACTGCTCATGTGCACAGCCCCATAGAAGTGAATAGGTCTGGATTCAGTGCGGGTGCAATGCGTTCACCTCAGAGACAGTGATACTGACCATTTTTGTAATATTAGAAAAATAGCTTTAACAAAACTCCCTGTCTTTCCACAAATATATATATATATATATATATATATATATATATATATATATAACTTTGGAGAGAGGCAGCAGCAGTCATTGTGGAGCATGTACACTTTAGAGCAATTTTTCAAATAGAAATGTACGATTTCAGTAATTATAGTATATTACTAAAGTGGACATTATCACTGCCCCTAGAAAAAAACTAAATTACAGTTACACTCTAATGCTAAGAGTGTGTAGCTCACCATATAGTCAAGCAAGGGAAGCTGTGGAGAAAAATGCAGACAAATGGCTGCAAGGTTTACAGTGATCTCATAGTCATAGCACATGTCTATATTGAGGAGATGCTGTACAGGAGATTATACTCCCCCTCCTACCAAGACTTATAGTGGCGGGTGTAAGGTTATACTCTAATGACTCAGCACATAAATACTGGGTCATGTTGCACTTGGGGATATGTCGCTGCTGAAGCCAGTCATTGGCTACCCATGTGCCAATGACGTCCATACCCAGCTGAGAGTAAACAGACTGGGGACTGGCCAGTGGCATACACACAATCCATGGGGCCCCTGGTGCAAAACTGATCCATGGGGCCCCCTCCCCGTCGCCATGCCCCCCCCCCCCCCCCCAACCTCCCTCCATCCCCAAACCGCCTAAATTTGTACTTCCACCAGGTCTAGAGAGCCACAGGCTCAAGACTAATGCAAGAACAAGAAGGTATATCCACAATGTGCGCAGTACTGTTCATCCCTTTATAAGCAGATGTAGCAGAGCAGAGTTAACAAAAAGCTTCAACCATAACTATGTACTTTTACTCAGAACTGCAGGTGTCAGCATCAGGTACCAGCAATGCATTTCCCACGTAAAACCAGCTACATTATGTAGCAGAGCTGGTTATGTCATGCATTTCTTTTGCCTTCATATGGTAAAATACTCCATTGGCCTATCAATGGCTTTATAACTAAGGCTACTTTCACACCTGCGTTAGGTGCGGATCCGTCTGGTATCTGCACAGACGGATCCGCACCGATAATGCAACCGCTTGTGTCCGTTCAGAACGGATCAGTTTGCATTATTCTTTTTCAAAAAAAAGTCTAAGTCAGAACTGATCCGTCCTGACTTACATTGAAAGTAACGGCTGGGCCAAACTGAACGGAGGCAAACTGATGCATTCTGAGCGGATCCTTTTCCATTTAGAATGCATTGGGGCTGAACTGATCCGTTTTGAATCGTTTGTGACATCCCTGAAACGGATCTCACAAGCGGAATTAAAAAAGCCAGTGTGAAAGTAGCCTTAGGCTATTTTCACACTGGCGTTTCTGGGTCCGCTTGTGAGATCCGTTTCAGGGATGTCACAAACGATTCAAAACGGATCAGTTCAGCCCCAATGCATTCTGAATGGAAAAGGATCCGTTCAGAATGCATCAGTCTGGCTCCGTTCCACCTCCATTCCGCTCTGGAGGCGGACACCAAAACGCTGCTTGCAGCGTTTTAGTGTCCGCCTGACGATGCAGAGCCAAACGGATCCGTCCTGACTTACAATGTAAGTCAATGGGGACGGATCCATTTATACTGACACAATATGGTGCAATTGAAAACGGATCCGTCCCCCATTGACTTTCAATGTAAGTCAGGACGGATCCATTTAGACTTTTTTTTAAAAGAATAATGCAAACGGATCCGTTCTGAACAGATACAAGCGTTTGCATTATCGGTGCGGATCCGTCTGTGCAGATACCAGACGGATCCGCACCTAACGCAGGTGTGAAAGTAGCCTAACTCTGCTATATTTATGTAGCCTGCAACCTCTGACTGCCCAGTTGGGCTGAAACTACTACACCCAACATGTTCTGGCAGTAATAGTAAATGGATATTGGTGCAATTCTGAGCTACTAGTCTATATAATACATAATGTATTATATAGACTAGTAGCTCAGAATTGCACCAATATCCATTTACTATTACTGCCAGAACATGTTGGGTGTAGTAGTTTCAGCCCAACTGGGCAGTCAGAGGTTGCAGGCTACAGAAATATAATAGAGTTAAAAGCCATTGATAGGCCAATGAAGTATTTTACCATACAGTACCACATGAAGGCAATACAGACAGTAACATTGCCCAGTCAGCCCCCACTCTGAGTCTGAGCTCAGTGACCAATTTATAATTTTTTTTTACAAATCTTAATAATCTTATCTAGTTCCTTCCAATCCGGACGGTCGGCACCGGCTTCTGTGCGCGCTCTCTTCTCCCTGGCCCTGCTGCGTCTTGGCGTCCGTCGTGCGCCTGCGCAGCCTAGGGAAACGTCATGTCCGGTGCCTAACCGTTAATGACGAGGCACGCCACACCGCTGCACCAGCACGGGGAGGAGACTGACGGGGGGAGGAGACTCAAGGGAGGGTAGGCCTGGCTCTGCAGAAATGGAACAGTGGGCGGTGGGCTCCGGGCCCTGGGCCGGCCGCCCGGGTTATTATACAGGCAGGCGCAGCGCCAGCACACACAGTACTACTGCAGGGCGGGGCCAGGGGTCCACAGGCGGCCGGGCCCCCTGGAGTGCCGGGCCCGGTCGCAACTGCGACCCCTGCGACCCCTGTATGTACGCCCCTGTGTCGGGGAGCATTTAATTATGAATTTTTCATTAGGTGATTCACGCTATGGAGTATAACTTTAATAATTCCTGGAAAACTCTTTTAAACCTTTTAACACCATGTAATGTACCTGTATGTCATAAGCATTAAGCGTTTGTATAGAGTGTGCTCACAAGCTAAGCTAGCTCCATATGCAGAGTATGACGGTTGTATAATACAGCAGACACCCGGCAGCAGTGACCAGGATTGGAGGTGGCTTTGATCCTGGTTATTTAACCCCTGAAATGCTGCTCTCCATAGGGAATACAACATCTTTGGGGTAGACAGAGGGAGGGGGTCCCTTTGCCTTCCGATGGAAGCCCCTCGGGCAGTTGCTTGCTATGGCAGCCTGGGGCCTTGCGAAGGCTCCCAGGCCTGCATAAAGACATAGTTAAATAGTTACATAGTTAATAATACGGTTGAAAAAGACATACGTTCATCAAGTTCAACCAAGGGATAGGTGCTGATGTGAATCCCAAAAGAAATTGAGACTCAGATTTCTACACATTTTCATAAGCATTAATGTTTTTTACTTTTAAGAATTCATCTAAACCCTTTTTAAAACTGCCCACTGTTCCTGCTGTGACCACGTCCTGAGGAAGTCTATTCCACACCTTCACAGTTCTTACAGTAAAGAAGCTTTGATGCTTCTGGAGACTGAACTTTTCAGTTTAGTCGCTCTCCTCTGTACTTTTTCCAGCTGCAGAGCATCCTTTCTATGGACTGATGGCCAAAACTGGACTGCATATTCCAGATGAGGCTGCACCAATGCTTTGTAAAGTGGTGATATTACATCCCTGCCCCTCGAGTCCATGCCTCGTTTAATGCATGACAATATCCTGGTGGCCTTAGAAGCAGCTGATTGACATTGTTTGCTGTAATTTATTCTACCATCCACAAGGACACCTACATCCTTCTCTATAAGTGACTTCCCCAGTGTAACATCCTCTAGGACATATGAAGCACAGAGATTATTACTACCAAGATGCATAACTTTACATTTGTCCACATTGAACCTCATTTGCCAAGTTGATGCCCAATAACTCAGAGTGTTCAAGTCAGCTTGTAGTTTATGGGCATCTTCCATAGACTGTACAGTACTACATAGCTTAGTGTCATCTGCAAAAATAGATACGGTGCTATTGATCCCGTCCTCAATATCATTAATAAATAAATTAAATAATAAAGGGCCCAGCACTGAACCTTGGGGTACACCACTTATAACCTGGGACCATTCTGAATAGGAATCATTGACCAAAACTCCCTGGACACGGTCCTTCAACCAGTTTTCAATCCAATTACAGACTATACTTTCCAAGCCAATAGACCTTACTTTACTCATTAAGCGTCTATGAGGGACAGTATCAAAATCCTTTGCAAAATCCAAAAACACTACATCCACAGCCGCCCCTCTATCGATTTTACCCCCCTTATCACCCTAGATGCCTGCAAAGCCATGCCCAAGTTATAGACTGACAGACAGCCTAAAACCCCCATAAACTGCAATAGTATTCTGTTGCAGTCTATGGTACAAGCAATCATCAAAAATTGCACATTCAGGTGCCTTAAGGGAACAAAACATTATAGTGAATTTAAAAAAAAAAAAATTGTTTAAATAATTTTACATATAAAGATAAAGAATGATAAATGAACACAATTGGTATGCCCCAACTATTAAAATATTGAAATGTTTATCAGCTTGGTGAATGCCATAACACAAAAAACTAAAAATGGACGATTTGCTGTTTTTTGTTCACCATCAAAATCTACAGCTCACCCAGCAAACACAAGCCCTCGCACAGCTCTGTAGACAGAAATATAAAAAGTTATGGGTGTCACAATATGGTGATGCAAAGAAAAAAAAAATTCTCAAAGGTTTATTTGTTTTAAATTAGTAAAACATTTCAAAAAAATCTATATAAATTTGGGATCACTGTAATTGTACTGACCTACAGAATAAGGTCAATTTCAGCACACAATGAATGCCGTAAAAACAAAGCCCAAAAAACCTAGGCTGAATGGCGATTTTGTTTCTAAATTCACCCCACCAAATTTCTTTTGCCCTTTTCCACTACAGGCTATAGTAAATTAAAAGGTAACATTTAGAATACAACTTATCCCACACAAAAAAATAAATAAAAAATGACTCTTGGAAGGTGAGGAGTAAAAAATGAAAATGAAAAAATAAAAACAGGTGGTGTCCTGTAAGGGTTAAACAGAATTTTCACGGTGATACTTTGCCTTTTGTCTGCGTGAAAAGAGTTTCTGCAAATCAGAAAATGAGACCTCTGACCCCTGTAAAGATCATGGGCCTATTTTTATAGGTAAACTTTCCTGCACTAAACCACCACCATTAACGTGCACCATTTTAATGGTGGTGCACCACTTTCCTGCACCATTAAACCACCACCATCATTCAGCGTCTCCCACTCCCGCACCACCTCCTCGTCTCATTCCCTCTCTGTTGGTGTCCCACAAGGCTCTGTCCTAGGACCCCTGCTCTTCTCTATCTACACTTTTGGCCTGGGACAGCTCATAGAGTCCTATGGCTTTCAGTATCACTCCTACGCTGATGACACACAAATCTACCTCTCTGGTCCAGACATCACCACCTTACTATCTAGAATCCCACAATGTCTATCTTCTATATCATCCTTCTTCGCCTCTCGCTTTCTTAAACTTAACATGGATAAGACAGAATTCATAATCTTTCCCCCATCTTGTTCAACCCCCCCAACAGACCTATCTATCACGATCAATGGCTGCACATTATCCCCAGTCAACAAAGCCCGCTGCCTTGGAGTGATCTTGGATTCTGCCCTTTCCTTCCGACCTCACATCCAAGCCCTTTCCACCACCTGCCGTCTCCAACTCAAAAACATCTCCCGCAATCCGCGCTTTCCTTAACTTTGAATCTGCGAAAATACTTGTACATGCCCTCATTATCTCCCGCCTAGACTACTGCAACATTCTCCTCTGTGGCCTTCCATCTAGCACTCTCGCACCCCTCCAATCTATCCTCAACTCTGCTGCCCGACTAATCCACCTCTCACCCTACTATTCCTCTGCCTCTCCCCTTTGCCAATCCCTTCACTGGCTCCCCATTGCCCAACGAATTCACTTCAAAGTACTTACAAATACATACAAGGCCGTCCATAACCTGTCCCCTCCCTACATCTCTGAGCTAATTTCCCGATACACCCCCACACGCACTCTCCGATCCTCACAAGACCTCCTTCTCTCCTCTCCTCTTATTGCCTCTTCCCACAATCGACTCCAGGATTTCTCCCGTGCATCCCCCATACTCTGGAACTCGCTACCCCAACATATCAGACTCTCACCTACAGTGGAATCCTTCAAAAGAAACCTGAAAACCCACCTCTTCAGACAAGCCTACAACCAGTGACCCTGCTGCCTCTATACCGCCATGACCAACTTAACCCGCACCTACTGTGTCCTTCTCCCATACCATGTAGATTGTAAGCCCTCACGGGCAGGGCCCTCTCTCCTTCTGTACCAGTCTGTAACTCATTTTGTTTATGATTAGTGCAATTGTCTGTATTATGTATGTGCACCCCTTATCATATGTACAGCGCTATGGAATGAATGGCGCTTAAATAATAAATAATAATAATAATAATTAACCCTTTCACCACCTTACACCATGCAATAATAAACTATGTAAGAATTAACCAGTAAGTCACCCTAGACCCCCAGGGATGTTAGAACAGGATAGGCCATCACTAGCTGATCAGCGGGGTCTGGCACCCCACAACGCAACCGATCAGCTGTTCTGTGTGGCCTCATCGCCGGAAGTCGGGGCCAGAACTACACTGCACCCTTTAACATTGTATTGGACAGCACTCGTCACTGCAACGCTGCTCCTATTTAAATCAATGAGAGTAGCGGTGAAGTTAAGAGCATTGTCCACTACCATGTTGACGGTGCTGTATTGCACTGCACTGAGGATAGGCCATTACTTATAAAAGGCTGGACATGGACAACTCCTTAAACTTATGATCATCCAAGGTCACAGATAAGAGAAATTGATTATACCCCCCTTATCACCCTAGATCACCAGTGATACTAGGTATTCAATCTTAAATTAAATTAGCAAAGTGAGTATAACTGTTGGTGGGAGGAGGAGAGGAATTGTACTGCTTTGGTGCAAGGCAGTAATACACTTGGAAACCCTATGTTTGCCCCTGAGCTCGGGCAGTGACAGTAGGTTCTCTATACTTATATATTCTTCACCAATGTCAGTTAGGAAGATGCAGTAGACGGTCTACTAAGCTGAGTATGTTGCCACCTGGAGGAATTTTAAATTTGAAACTGATTTCATTAGTTCCATGCTGTTCAATACACTATGATGAAACCAGCCATGATAATGTAAAGCTTCTGAAGAGATTCTTGATATTTTGCAGCTGAAAAAAAAAATCCTCAAAACTGCTTAGAAGAATACTCTTTAATGTCATCAAAAGTTTCAAAACTAAAAAATGTTTCAATATTCTGCCATTTAAATTCTACCCTGCCTGCCTATATCTAAGCACCCCTTGTGTCCATCGCCATGATGGTTATACATGTAATCAACCCAGAGATTGGAATTTACCAATCAATTTTTACAAAAATGCTTGGGTTTTTTAAATCACATTTGCTCAAAATTCGCAATATTTGGGAATTTTAGTCTGCTCAAATTTTCTACATCTGGCCTGATTACAGACTCCCGCACCATACGCCGGCCATTATTCCCTAGACCTCCTGCCTTGCACCCGCATCAAAAGCACCCCAACTACCATCATTCAGGAACCCCAACATCAGGGTTTACATAGAGGGAAGAAAGGATGTGGCCTCCTTTCACTACCCTGGCCCTAGGGAGCATCGGTGTCAGGATTGGCACAGTGATTGACTTTTCTGCCAGAGACACTACCACCATCTCTACTCCTCCTGGCCTGGTTGGCACAAAAGTTTTTTCTCCTACACTTTCCGGGTCACTACCCAAAGCTGTTCTCTACTGCTTCTGCTCACTCCTCTGACTTAGGGCTCATGTACCTGACCGTATGTATTTTGCGGATCCATAAAAAATACGGATGACGTCTGTGTGCATTCTGTATTTTGCGGAACAGAACAGCCAGCCCCTAATAGAACACCACTATCCTTGTCATTAATGCAGACAATAATAGGACATGTTTCATTTGTTTGCGGAACTGAAATACGAACATACGGAAACGGAATGCACACAGAGCAACTTCCCATTTTTTTTTTGAAGACCCATTGAAATGAATAGCTCCGCATACGGAAAAAAATGGAATGGTCACGGAAAGAAAATGTGTTTGTGTGCATGAGCCCTTACTCTGTTTTGACCTTCTCTTCCTTATGGGGAAGAGGGGCCAGCTCCACCTAGCTACTGTAACTAAACAGCCTGTTAACCCCGTCTGCACCTTGTGGACAGGAAATGCAAATAACACATATGAACAATTTTTTTTTCTTCTAATGCCGTAAGCAGTGGGACACTGCAACTGTGTCGCCTGAGGACGCCCCCACTTGTGGGCATGCTCCTTTTCTAAATCAAGAAAGGCATAAAGCATACTAATAATATTTGACAGAAACAGAACAGGAAGAGAACAGAGTAGATTGATGGCTTGATCGGGAGGTCGGCTGTTCGTGTGCATGTGTATGGATGGGGTGGGGGATGACAGTAGCTGAGCGGTTGTAAAACTAAGGCAGCCAGCTGTAAAGGCATTTCTCTTCTTCCTGTCCAATGACCTAAATTTGCACAAAAAATAAGAAAAAAATATAACTGTACGAAAAAATCTAGTGAGATGAAATGTATGTAAATGAACGGCTCAGGGCAGATCGATGCGAGAAAAAAGAAATGTATTAGGGTATTAATGTAGGTGTAGTGGGCATACACGCTCGCAGTTTGACATGTTGCAATTTTAATGTTGTGCTGTTAGTCTGCTTTGCATTGATTATTGAGGGCAGCCAGCCCCCTCAGAGAACTCAGGCTGAGAAATTTTATAGCCTCATTTGCTTGTACTGCTCAGGAACATTAGCGTTGGTACTGCGCGCCCGTGCTGAGCTTTACCGTGACATCTTCTTTATTGCTGAGGTCCCGAGCACCTGAGAAAAGCTTTCTTTCCAAACGCCATAATGTTTGTCATTTAGGACAGGTTGACATATAGCAGTTTTCTTTTCTTTTCTTTTTTCTTTTTAGTCTAGTTTTTAACCCCTTGGGCTTCAAAGATCCATAACTTTTTTGCTTTTCTATTCACATAGCTTGATTTTTGCAGGACAAGCTGTTCTTTCTAATGTCTCCATTTAATATTCCATACAATGGACAGAGAAGCAGTTAAAAATTATTAATACAGGGGAATTGTTTTACAGGTCTCATAGTTACAGTATTGACTGATTAAAATCAACACGTTAGTATGATGACAGCGACAACACATTTATATAGTTTTTGTTATGGCTTAATGCTTTTAAAAAGATTTGAAAAAAAACTTTGCAGCCATAGTTTTTTGCAGCCATGTCCCGAGACCCTGCAGGAACTGTAAACATAGTTTTTTATATTTTTGTTAATGATGCTGTTTAAGGACTCTGTTTAGGGGGGCGAGTTGCAGTTTCTATTGATACCATTTTGGGAGTTTGTATACATTTTTGATCACTTTATTCAATTTTTCATATGTTTTTTATCTTTTCTTTTCCTTTTTAAAACGATACATACAAGCATACACATACAGACGAAACATACGATCCTTGGACAGCTTATACCATAGATGGCAGTTTATGGTAAAATCGCAGTGTTAAATTTCTGTGTTCATATTAAGCCCTGCCATAGGCAAGGCTTAGCAGGAACTTTGCTATGCCATCACAAGGCAACTGAACCTATCCTGAGGATAGAAAACAGGTCAGGTTGCTTCATTGAAGCATAAACAAGAGTAGGATGAGGCTTTACATAAAATAAGGAATGTTATCTGAATAATTGTATTATATTAGAACTTGTATTCTCCTTTGATTACCTGATTATAATGGTATTCTGCTTCACACTGTAACAAATCAAACTGTAATGTACTTTCTTTAACCATTTGAAATTAAAAACTCAATAAAAACTATTGAAACAGAAAACAGGTCAATGCCTTTAAAGTAAGGAACGGTGAGATAGTGCAGAGAGCAGCAAGAAAAGTATTCCAACCTTATGTCTGGATGCATGAAGTTGAGAGAAAAGCACAGACGCTGACAGAAATCAATTAGGTCTGTTTACCACCTTTGCAGCCTGTGAAAAACGCACAATATAGAGCATGCTGCGATTTTCACGCAACGCATAAGTGATGCGTGAAAATCACCGCTCATGTGAACAGCCCCATAGAAATGAATGGGTCGGTATTCAGTGCGGGTGCAATGCGTTCAACTCACGCATCGCATCCGTGCGGAATACTCGCCCGTGTGAAAGGGGCCTAAGAGCTGTGGACATTTGTGTAAGATCTGCTGGTCCATGCATGCTGAGAACTGTGACTGCTGCGATTGACCTTTTTTTGCTAGTAAAGAACTTTTCTACTGTAAAATCAGCCTCATCATTGCCTGCACCAACATCTACATTGTCACAGCACTGCCCTGCACTTGACTGTGATCCTGCCATGCACTCCTAACACCCATCAACACTAAGGGCACCCCAAACCATTACCAGGCGGGAGGATTCCTTATAAAACCAGAGCCCAAGCAAAGACAGGCTGCGCCCTTTCATCACTGCACAGACCAGCGAGTGTTGGAGGGAAGACTGCCACTATGAATATCTACTACCTCCATCATGTCTACCACCACTCCCGTCCTCTACATTACCCATTTCCGGCCCCGCTGCATCGCCACGATTGCATGCTGGGTGTTAATATTAGTATCCCCTTTCATTTTCCATTAACTTGCAATAGGGACCTTTTACATGGTGTCACGAGGGTATCGAGAACCACGCCTGACTCCGTTATACCCGGGGTCAGGAAGTCGCAGCGGTTGGCTGCGCGCTCTATGTAAGATAGGGCTGTTTTCCTTTTGGTAGCTTTCTGGGTTTGCTTTGCAAACCCTTTTGGCTCACTCAGGGATCCGTAGCTCCTTCTCCTCAGCTGTTCCTTGTCCAGCACTCCCAACCTCCTTATATTCCCCTCTCACACTTCTCTGGTTGCCAGATATAGAGCTTCCTGCCTGGACATCTATTCTGACCCACTGGAGCTGTGTTGCTGCGTTCTCTGATTGTTGATTCAGAACGCTACCCTCCGGATCCCTGTTGGACCTTTGTGGACTGCTGTGGTCGCCCACCTGGGTGTATGTGTTTGTCTGTATTGTCTGTCCTCTCCCTGGTGTTTCCCTCTTAGTGTCAGTGGTGCGGACTAGCGATCCCACCGGCCCGTTCACTATCTAGGGCTCATTTCAGGGAAAGCCAGGGTTTAGGCACGTGATCGCCGCACGGGAGAGGAACCCGTCAAGGGACGTCAGGGCAGTCAGGTGCCAGCCGCAAGGTGAGTTAGGGATCACCACCTTTCCCTCTCCCTTGGGCAGGGCTTTCCCTGTTTTCCTCCCTGTGCGTGACGTCGGTCATTACACATGGGCAGATTTTCTGGCCATATTGAGCACCTGTCTACGATTGGCGCTCGTTATTACCTTCACTTCACGTTTGACAAGGGGCTGGACAAGCAACCATGATTGTTATTGCTCGGCCCTCCCTCCCAAACACTTACATTGCGTCTGCAGCACATCCTCTGTTTACATGGGGAGATGTGCTGCTGACAAGTGATAATTTTTGTGTCGGCATAAATGATAGGATCAGATGGCAAACAAGCATTTTATGGACTGTTTATAGGGGGCAATAATTCTGTACAAATTTTGCAAAGGACGTTTGATCATCTGTCCATGTAGAAGGCCCTTTAGGCATCTCCTCTAGCTTATCAGAAATTTTTTGCCCACTAATAAAAAATTGGAGAGAGTGGATTCCTGGCTTAGTCAGCTTGTGTGTAGCTAAAAATTAAATCTGCACAAAACTCATCTCATATATCCCCTCCTTATCTGACATAATGCAAGCTGCGATGAGAAATCTGTCACAGCACAGGGATGATTCCCTGCAGTCTTGGGGCCCTTATTCTCCCAGAATCATATTTTGTGTGATTAAAAGTATTTTCCCCCCTTATCATTGCATAACCCTATTATTGCATACATATCACACTAAGCCTGTTATAATATTTTAATACAATGGAAAATTAGACAAAGAGGACATGAAGAAACACATTTTTTTAAAATTATCACTGCATTTTTTGTAATTAACGCATTAATGTCTGCCTTTTTATGCTACCTTTTTATGGACGCCTAGTCTAAGGGCTGCAATTGTCTCCCATGCAGAAATAAGCAGGATCCCAGCTCTCACATGAGATTGCCAAAAGCACCGATTCAGGCCATTTAAAGAGGACCTTTCATCAGTTTAGCCCTAGTCTAATTATGGTCTTACCTTATAGGGCGGCCCCCGCTGATGCCATGGCACTTTTTTTCCAAAGACCCCCCCGTTCGTCCGCTGTTGGCCACGTTGATTTTGGCGCCATATATTATAATGAGCCGACTCAGTTATACTAGGGTGAGACTCGTAGTTTTGCTGGGGGTGGTGGTTCTCTTCTCCCTGGCTGTGAGCGCTTCAGATGCCACCGCTCTTAGCCAGGGAGAATTAGCTCCTCCCTGGGTACGAGCGGTGCGCTCTGATTGGATGCGCTCACAGACAGGGAGAAGAGAACCGCCCCCAGCGAAACTACGAGTCTCACCCTAGTATAACTGAGTCGGCTCATTATAATATAAGGCGCCTAAATCAACGGGGCCAACAGCGGACGAACGGGGGGGGGGGGGGGTCTTTGAAAAAAAAAAAGTGCCATGGCATCAGTGTGGGCCGCCCTATAAGGTAAGACCATAATTAGACTAGGGCTAAACTGATGAAAGATCCTCTTTAAGCCGTCTTGCTCCGCACTACATCGCGGACAGAAAAACGCTGCTTGCAGCATTATTCTGTCCGCGATGGGAGCACAACCAAATGGAACAGAATGCATTTTGGTGCATTCCCTTTCGTTCAGTTTTGTCCCCATTGACAATGAATGGGGACAAAACTGAAGCGTTTTCTTCCGCTATTGAGATCCTATGACGGATCTCAATACTGAAATTGAAAATGCTAATGTGAAAGTAGCCTAAGAGTCGACACTCAAAAATTAAGCCTTCACAAAACTCTGTAGAGAGAAAAATAAAAGTTATATATATATATATATATATATCTTGGGATGTGGTGATGCAAAAACAGTAAAACCGTATTATCATTGTAATCGTACTGCCCCAGAGAATAAAGGTATAATGTTATTTATGCTGAAAAATGAATACTGCCAACATTTATAACAAAAATAGTGGCAGCATTCTTGTTTTTAACCCATACAGTACTTCAGACCTGGGGGTATCTGAAAATGTTTGTAATGTTTATTATAATTCTATGCATTTTATTTATTGTCCATACATTCCAGCAGGAAATATATATGTTCCTCCCCTCGTGGGAAGAGTGGGCTGGTCCTGGTTCCTGCCAGGGACGGAAGGTGGGGGTTTCCTGGGCAGCCTTAGAAGGGAGAGGAAGCACACTACAGAGCTCCTGCTACTGGTAGAGATTCTCCACAGGGAGACCAACTTGATTTAGCCTCTTCTTTTTGCAATTAACGCATTAATGTCTGCCTTTTTATGCTGTCTTTTTAAGCACTGAAATGGTTTCCCATGCAGAAATGAGCAGAAGCCCAGCTCTCACATGAGATTGCCAAAAGCACCGATTTGGGCCATTTACGCCCTTAGATGCCAGGATCAGTAGTGAGTGGTTTACAGGGAAGGAGCTCCATCTCTCAGCCATCAGCACTACCATGAACCAGATTGCGGGTTGCTGATATCTGAGTATGACAGTCAGGGCCTAATGAAGGCCCCCAGGCCTGCCCTTAGTGATTTCCTATCAGTAATTCATAAGCAGTATAGTGTATTATAGAAACAATCAGATCTCATGTCAAAGTCCTCTTATGGGGCTAATAAACTGTAAAAATAAAAGTTGAATAAAGTTTAATGAAATAAAAAATGTCTCAAAGTTAAAAAATATACATTTTTTCGATTGAAAAAATGCTTTTCAATAGAAAAGAATAGTCAAAATAAAACCCCCCTCGACATATTTGGTATCATGTCTGTAATGACCAGTACTACATGGTAAACTCCATAAATAAAATAAAAAAAAGCAAAAATAGCAGTTTTTTGCTTATACAACACAAAAAAAGAATAAAAAGAAAAAATTGTTATGTACCTCAAAATGATACAAATGAATACTAAGAGTTGACGCTCAAAAATTAAGCCTTCACACAACTCTGTAGAGAGAAAAACAGAAGTTATAGGTCTAGGGATGTGGTGATGCAAAAACATTTTCTTTTTTTTAAAAGGGGTTTTAGTGTTCAAAAACAGTAAAACTTAAAAAAAAGGATATGTATTTGCTATCACTGTAATCATACTGCCCCTGAGAATAAAGGTATAATGTTATTTACGCTGAAAAATGAATATTGCCAAAATTTATAACAAAAACTTAGTGGCAGCATTGTTGTTTTTTTTTACTCATACCCCTGCAGTACCCCAGACCTGGGGGTATCTGAAAATGTTTGTAATGTGTATTATATTGTTATGCATTTTACAGTATTTATTGTCCATACATTCCAGCAGGAAATATATATGGCAAAAGGTTGGCAGCACAGGACTAACTACCTGAGTGGGCTAGTCCTGGTTCCTGTCGGGGATGGAAGGTGGGGGTTTCCTGGGCAGCCTTAGAAGGGAGAGCTCCAGCTACTGGTAGAGATTCTCCACAGGGAGACCAACTTGATTTAGCCTCAAACTAAACTCGAGAAATAAGACAGTAGAGTGAACAGCTAAAAACTGCAATACTGACACTGCTGTAAAGTGGGGGACTACGGCTCAAACACCCATCACCCACTACTACAGGCCAGTTAAAGCTAATGTCTAGACTTGATAGTGAAAATCTACACCCACAAGTACAGCCACCCAACCTCCCTCCACATTTTCTTTACTGGTGCCATAATTTGCACTTTGAATCTGCTGCTGTTGAATATATCAAAATATATATTTTGCACTTAGTCAAAAGGGACTATTATACATTTATTTCTGGGCTCATTCTTCAAAGTACATTTCCACTGCACCAATCCCAAGGGAGCAACAGTCTGAGGAAGTACAACGTGATGCAACACTTCATCAGGGCCACTACCTCACCCAACCTTTGCCCCGGCTCCTGGCTTGCTGCATCCCCCATTCCTTCCATTCAGAAGGGGTTAATAATAAGTTAATTAAGTTATTTGTATATGAAAACAGTGCAATTTAAAACTACTTGTCCCACGAAAAACAAGCCCTTATACTGCTACATTGACAGAGGATCATGTGTGAGTGCAGCTGGATGGGAGTAATAGTACTCACGGAGGGCATACCTATGCTTATCTTGGGCTCACTTCCTGATGTCAGGGTTCTCCTGACTGATGGCGTTTAGGGGTGCCTGATGGTGTTAGTAATAACGGTGAAGTGCAAGGCAGGGTTCCTTGTAACTTGAGTTAATGATGATGCATTTCATGCAGCAAATCCACTGTACTTTACTGAAGATGTTCAATAGGTGATTCAAACAAGCACTGTATTCATGAAACATAGCCTTTACAGGGAGTGCAGAATTATTAGGCAAGTTGTATTTTTGAGGATTCATTTTATTATTGAACAACAACCATGTTCTCAATGAACCCAAAAAAACTCATTAATATCAAAGCTGAATATTTTTGGAAGTAGTTTTTAGTTTGTTTTTAGTTTTAGCTATTTTAGGGGGATATCTGTGTGTGTGCAGGTGACTATTACTGTACATAATTATTAGGCAACTTAACAAAAAACAAATATATACCCATTTCAATTATTTATTTTTACCAGTGAAACCAATATAACATCTCAACATTCACAAATATACATTTCTGACATTCAAAAACAAAACAAAAACAAATCAGTGACCAATATAGCCACCTTTCTTTGCAAGGACACTCAAAAGCCTGCCATCCATGGATTCTGTCAGTGTTTTGATCTGTTCACCATCAACATTGCGTGCAGCAGCAACCACAGCCTCCCAGACACTGTTCAGAGAGGTGTACTGTTTTCCCTCCTTGTAAATCTCACATTTGATGATGGACCACAGGTTCTCAATGGGGTTCAGATCAGGTGAACAAGGAGGCCATGTCATTAGATTTTCTTCTTTTATACCCTTTCTTGCCAGCCACGTTGTGGAGTACTTGGACGCGTGTGATGGAGCATTGTCCTGCATGAAAATCATGTTTTTCTTACCTTGCAGACTTCTTCCTGTACCACTGCTTGAAGAAGGTGTCTTCCAGAAACTGGCAGTAGGACTGGGAGTTGAGCTTGACTCCATCCTCAACCCAAAAAGGCCCCACAAGCTCATCTTTTATGATACCAGCCCAAACCAGTACTCCACCTCCACCTTGCTGGCGTCTGAGTCGGACTGGAGCTCTCTGCCCTTTACCAATCCAGCCACGGGCCCATCCATCTGGCCCATCAAGACTCACTCTCATTTCATCAGTCCATAAAACCTTAGAAAAATCAGTCTTGAGATATTTCTTGGCCCAGTCTTGACGTTTCAGCTTGTGTGTCTTGTTCAGTGGTGGTCGTCTTTCAGCCTTTTTTTACCTTGGCCATGTCTCTGAGTATTGCACACCTTGTGCATTTGGGCACTCCAGTGATGTTGCAGCTCTGAAATATGGCCAAACTGGTGGCAAGTGGCATCTTGGCAGCTGCACGCTTGACTTTTCTCAGTTCATGGGCAGTTATTTTGCGCCTTGGTTTTTCCACACGCTTCTTGCGACCCTGTTGACTATTTTGAATGAAACGCTTGATTGTTCGATGATCACGCTTCAGAAGCTTTGCAATTTTAAGAGTGCTGCATCCCTCTGCAAGATATTTCACTATTTTTGACTTTTCTGAGCCTGTCAAGTCCTTCTTTTGACCCATTTTTCCAAAGGAAAGGAAGTTGCCTAATAATTATGCACACCTGATATAGGGTGTTGATGTCATTAGACCACACCCCTTCTCATTACAGAGATGCACATCACCTAATATGCTTAATTGGTAGTAGGCTTTCGAGCCTATACAGCTTGGAGTAAGACAACATGCATAAAGAGGATGATGTGGTCAAAATACTCATTTGCCTAATAATTCTGCACGTAGTGTATATCGAGTATCCTCAGTGGAATACAGTCTCTGGGACAGAGGGTAGGGATGAGCGAACTCGAACTGTATAGTTCGGGTTCGTACCGAATTTTGGGGTGTCCGTGACACGGACCCGAACCCGGACATTTTCGTAAAAGTCCGGGTTCGGGTTCGGTGTTCGTCGCTTTCTTCGCGCTTTTGTGACGCTTTCTTGGCGCTTTTTGAAAGGCTGCAAAGCAGCCAATCAACAAGCGTCATACTACTTGCCCCAAGAGGCCATCACAGCCATGCCTACTATTGGCATGGCTGTGATTGGCCAGAGCACCATGTGACCCAGCCTCTATTTAAGCTGGAGTCACATAGCTCTGATTAGCGTAGGGAGAGGTTGCGGCTGCGACAGTAGGGCGAGATTAGGCAGATTAACTCCTCCAAAGGACTTGATTAACTGATCGATCTGCAGCTGTGGATCATTGAGCTGCTGATCCTCAATTGCTCACTGTTTTTAGGCTGCCCAGACCGTTTGTCAGTCACATTTTTCTGGGGTGATCGGCGGCCATTTTGTGTCTTGTGGTGCGCCAGCACAAGCTGCGACCAAGTGCATTTAACCCTCAATGGTGTGGTTGTTTTTTGGCTAAAGCCTACATCAGGGTGAAGCTGTCACACCAAGTGCATTTAACCAGCAATAGTCTGTTTATTTTTTGGCCATATACTACATCAGGGGCAAGCTGCGCCTGTCACCAAGTGCATTTAACCCTCAATGGTGCGTTTGTTTTTTGGCTAAAGCCTACATCAGGGTGAAGCTGTCACACCAAGTGCATTTAACCAGCAATAGTCTGTTTATTTTTTGGCCATATACTACATCAGGGGCAAGCTGCGCCCGTCACCAAGTGCATTTAACCCTCAGTAGTGTGGTTGGTCAAGCTATCACACCAAGTGCATTTAACCAGCAATAGTCTGTTCATTTTTTGGCCATATACTAAATCAGGGGCAAGCTGCGCCCGTCACCAAGTGCATTTAACCAGCAATAGTCTGTTCATTTTTTGGCCATATACTACATCAGGGGCAAGCTGCGCCCGTCACCAAGTGCATTTAACCCTCAGTAGTGTGGTTGGTCAAGCTGTGACACCAAGTGCATTTAACCAGCAATAGTCTGTTCATTTTTTGGCCATATACTACATCAGGGGCAAGCTGCGCCCATCACCAAGTGCATTTAACCAGCAATAGTGTGGTTATTTTTTGGCCATATCCCAGTCTAATTCTGTCACTAAATCCATACCGGTCACCCAGCGCCTAAATACTAGGCCTCAAATTTATATCCCGCTAAATCTCTCGTTACCGCTGTCCTGTTGTGGCTGGGAAAGTTATTTAGTGTCCGTCAAAGCACATTTTTTGTTCTGGGTTGAAATACAATTCCCAATTTAGCAATTTAAAAATTTAGTGGTTTCTGCTGTATCAGAGCTATTTGAAATCTATTCCTAAAAGGGTATATAATATTCAAGGTGCACATAGGGTCATTCAGAATAACTTCACACACCCGCTACTGTGCATTTCCAAGTCTAATTCTGTCACTAAACCCATACCTGTCACCCAGCGCCTAAATACTAGGCCTCAAATTCATATCCAGCTAAATCTGTCGTTAGTGCTGTAGCTGGGCGAGTTATTTAGTGTCCGTTCAAGCACATTTCTTGTTCTGGGTTGAAATACAATTCCCAATTTAGCAATTTCATAATTTAGTGGTTTCTGCTATATCAGAGCTATTTGAAATCTATCCCTAAAAGGGTAGATCATATTGAAGGTGCACATAGGGACATTCAGAATAACTTCACACACCCGCTACTGTGCATTTCCAAGTCTAATTCTGTCACTAAACCCATACCTGTCACCCAGCGCCTAAATACTAGGCCTCAAATTTATATCCAGCTAAATCTGTCCTTAGTGCTGTAGCTGGGCGAGTTATTTAGTGTCCGTTCAAGCACATTTCTTGTTCTGGGTTGAAATACAATTCCCAATTTAGCAATTTCATAATTTAGTGGTTTCTGCTATATCAGAGCTATTTGAAATCTATCCCTAAAAGGGTATATAATATTCAAGGTGCACATTGGGTCATTCAGAATAACTTCACACACACCCGCTACTGTGTATTTCCAAGTCTAATTCTGTCACTAAACCCATACCTAAATACTAGGCCTCAAATTTATATCCTGCTAAATCTCTCGTTAACGCTGTCCTGTTGTGGCTGGGAAAGTTATTTAGTGTCCGTCAAGAATAACTTCACACACACCCGCTACTGTGTATTTCCAAGTCTAATTCTGTCACTAAACCCATACCTAAATACTAGGCCTCAAATTTATATCCTGCTAAATCTCTCGTTAACGCTGTCCTGTTGTGGCTGGGAAAGTTATTTAGTGTCCGTCAAAGCACATTTTTTGTTCTGGGTTGAAATACAATTCCCAATTTAGCAATTTCATAATTTAGTGGTTTCTGCTATATCAGAGCTATTTGAAATCTATCCCTAAAAGGGTATATAATATTCAAGGTGCACATTGGGTCATTCAGAATAACTTCACACACACCCGCTACTGTGTATTTCCAAGTCTAATTCTGTCACTAAACCCATACCTGTCACCCAGCGCCTAAATACTAGGCCTCAAATTTATATCCAGCTAAATCTGTCCTTAGTGCTGTAGCTGGGCGAGTTATTTAGTGTCCGTTCAAGCACATTTCTTGTTCTGGGTTGAAATACAATTCCCAATTTAGCAATTTCATAATTTAGTGGTTTCTGCTATATCAGAGCTATTTGAAATCTATCCCTAAAAGGGTAGATCATATTGAAGGTGCACATAGGGACATTCAGAATAACTTCACACACCCGCTACTGTGCATTTCCAAGTCTAATTCTGTCACTAAACCCATACCTGTCACCCAGCGCCTAAATACTAGGCCTCAAATTTATATCCAGCTAAATCTGTCCTTAGTGCTGTAGCTGGGCGAGTTATTTAGTGTCCGTTCAAGCACATTTCTTGTTCTGGGTTGAAATACAATTCCCAATTTAGCAATTTCATAATTTAGTGGTTTCTGCTATATCAGAGCTATTTGAAATCTATCCCTAAAAGGGTATATAATATTCAAGGTGCACATTGGGTCATTCAGAATAACTTCACACACACCCGCTACTGTGTATTTCCAAGTCTAATTCTGTCACTAAACCCATACCTGTCACCCAGCGCCTAAATACTAGGCCTCAAATTTATATCCTGCTAAATCTCTCGTTAACGCTGTCCTGTTGTGGCTGGGAAAGTTATTTAGTGTCCGTCAAAGCACATTTTTTGTTCTGGGTTGAAATACAATTCCCAATTTAGCAATTTCATAATTTAGTGGTTTCTGCTATATCAGAGCTATTTGAAATCTATCCCTAAAAGGGTATATAATATTCAAGGTGCACATTGGGTCATTCAGAATAACTTCACACACACACGCTTCTGTGCATTTCCAAGTCTAATTCTGTCACTAAATCCATACCGGTCACCCAGCGCCTAAATACTAGGCCTCAAATTTATATCCTGCTAAATCTCTCGTTAACGCTGTCCTGTTGTGGCTGGGAAAGTTATTTAGTGTCCGTCAAAGCACATTTTTTGTTCTGGGTTGAAATACAATTCCCAATTTAGCAATTTCATAATTTAGTGGTTTCTGCTATATCAGAGCTATTTGAAATCTATCCCTAAAAGGGTATATAATATTCAAGGTGCACATTGGGTCATTCAGAATAACTTCACCAACACACGCTTCTGTGCATTTCCAAGTCTAATTCTGTCACTAAATCCATACCGGTCACCCAGCGCCTAAATACTAGGCCTCAAATTTATATCCCGCTGAATTTGAATACAATACATTGGGCCAAATAATATATTTGTTGTTGTGGTGAACCATAACAATGAGAAAAACATCTAGTAAGGGACGCGGACGTGGACATGGTCGTGGTGGTGTTAGTGGACCCTCTGGTGCTGGGAGAGGACGTGGCCGTTCTGCCACATCCACACGTCCTAGTGTACCAACTACCTCAGGTCCCAGTAGCCGCCAGAATTTACAGCGATATATGGTGGGGCCCAATGCCGTTCTAAGGATGGTAAGGCCTGAGCAGGTACAGGCATTAGTCAATTGGGTGGCCGACAGTGGATCCAGCACGTTCACATTATCTCCCACCCAGTCTTCTGCAGAAAGCGCACAGATGGCGCCTGAAAACCAACCCCATCAGTCTGTCACATCACCCCCATGCATACCAGGGAAACTGTCTCAGCCTCAAGTTATGCAGCAGTCTCTTATGCTGTTTGAAGACTCCGCTGGCAGGGTTTCCCAAGGGCATCCACCTAGCCCTTCCCCAGCGGTGAAAGACATAGAATGCACTGACGCACAACCACTTATGTTTCCTGATGATGAGGACATGGGAATACCACCTCAGCATGTCTCTGATGATGACGAAACACAGGTGCCAACTGCTGCGTCTTTCTGCAGTGTGCAGACTGAACAGGAGGTCAGGGATCAAGACTGGGTGGAAGACGATGCAGGGGACGATGAGGTCCTAGACCCCACATGGAATGAAGGTCGTGCCACTGACTTTCACAGTTCGGAGGAAGAGGCAGTGGTGAGACCGAGCCAACAGCGTAGCAAAAGAGGGAGCAGTGGGCAAAAGCAGAACACCCGCCGCCAAGAGACTCCGCCTGCTACTGACCGCCGCCATCTGGGACCGAGCACCCCAAAGGCAGCTTCAAGGAGTTCCCTGGCATGGCACTTCTTCAAACAATGTGCTGACGACAAGACCCGAGTGGTTTGCACGCTGTGCCATCAGAGCCTGAAGCGAGGCATTAACGTTCTGAACCTGAGCACAACCTGCATGACCAGGCACCTGCATGCAAAGCATGAACTGCAGTGGAGTAAACACCTTAAAACCAAGGAAGTCACTCAGGCTCCCCCTGCTACCTCTTCTGCTGCTGCCGCCTCGGCCTATTCTGCTGCTGCCGCCTCGGCCTCTTCCTCCGCCTCTGGAGGAACGTTGGCACCTGCCGCCCAGCAAACAGGGGATGTACCACCAACACCACCACCACCACCTCCGTCACCAAGCGTCTCAACCATGTCACACGCCAGCGTTCAGCTCTCCATCTCACAAACATTTGATAGAAAGCGTAAATTCCCACCTAGCCACCCTCGATCCCTGGCCCTGAATGCCAGCATTTCTAAACTACTGGCCTATGAAATGCTGTCATTTAGGCTGGTGGACACAGACAGCTTCAAACAGCTCATGTCGCTTGCTGTCCCACAGTATGTTGTTCCCAGCCGGCACTACTTCTCCAAGAGAGCCGTGCCTTCCCTGCACAACCAAGTATCCGATAAAATCAAGTGTGCACTGCGCAACGCCATCTGTAGCAAGGTCCACCTAACCACAGATACGTGGACCAGTAAGCACGGCCAGGGACGCTATATCTCCCTAACTGCACACTGGGTAAATGTAGTGGCAGCTGGGCCCCAGGCGGAGAGCTGTTTGGCGCACGTCCTTCCGCCGCCAAGGATCGCAGGGCAACATTCTTTGCCTCCTGTTGCCACCTCCTCCTTCTCGGCTTCCTCCTCCTCTTCTTCCACCTGCTCATCCAGTCAGCCACACACCTTCACCACCAACTTCAGCACAGCCCGGGGTAAACGTCAGCAGGCCATTCTGAAACTCATATGTTTGGGGGACAGGCCCCACACCGCACAGGAGTTGTGGCGGGGTATTGAACAACAGACCGACGAGTGGTTGCTGCCGGTGAGCCTCAAGCCCGGCCTGGTGGTGTGTGATAATGGGCGAAATCTCGTTGCAGCTCTGGGACTAGCCAATTTGACGCACATCCCTTGCTTGGCGCATGTGCTGAATTTGGTGGTGCAGAAGTTCATTCACAACTACCCCGACATGTCAGAGCTGCTGCATAAAGTGCGGGCCGTCTGTTCGCGCTTCCGGCGTTCACATCCTGCTGCTGCTCGCCTGTCTGCGCTACAGCGTAACTTCGGCCTTCCCGCTCACCGCCTCATATGCGACGTGCCCACCAGGTGGAACTCCACCTTGCACATGCTGGACAGACTGTGCGAGCAGCAGCAGGCCATAGTGGAGTTTCAGCTGCAGCACGCACGGGTCAGTCGCACTACAGAACAGCACCACTTCACCACCAATGACTGGGCCTCCATGCGAGACCTGTGTGCCCTGTTGCGCTGTTTCGAGTACTCCACCAACATGGCCAGTGGCGATGACACCGTTATCAGCGTTACAATACCACTTCTATGTCTCCTTGAGAAAACACTTAGGGCGATGATGGAAGAGGAGGTGGCCCAGGAGGAGGAGGAGGAGGAGGAAGAGGGGTCATTTTTAGCACTTTCAGGCCAGTCTCTTCGAAGTGACTCAGAGGGAGGTTTTTGGCAACAGCAGAGGCCAGGTACAAATGTGGCCAGCCAGGGCCCACTACTGGAGGACGAGGATGAGGAGGAGGTGGAGGAGGATGAGGATGAAGCATGGTCACAGCGGGGTGGCACCCAACGCAGCTCGGGTCCATCACTGGTGCGTGGCTGGGGGGAAAGGCAGGACGATGACGATACGCCTCCCACAGAGGACAGCTTGTCCTTACCCCTGGGCAGCCTGGCACACATGAGCGACTACATGCTGCAGTGCCTGCGCAACGACAGCAGAGTTGCCCACATTTTAACCTGTGCGGACTACTGGGTTGCCACCCTGCTGGATCCACGCTACAAAGACAATGTGCCCACCTTACTTCCTGCACTGGAGCGTGATAGGAAGATGCGCGAGTACAAGCGCACGTTGGTAGACGCGCTACTGAGAGCATTCCCAAATGTCACAGGGGAACAAGTGGAAGCCCAAGGCCAAGGCAGAGGAGGAGCAAGAGGTCGCCAAGGCAGCTGTGTCACGGCCAGCTCCTCTGAGGGCAGGGTTAGCATGGCAGAGATGTGGAAAACTTTTGTCAACACGCCACAGCTAACTGCACCACCACCTGATACGCAACGTGTTAGCAGGAGGCAACATTTCACTAACATGGTGGAACAGTACGTGTGCACACCAATCCACGTACTGACTGATGGTTCGGCCCCATTCAACTTCTGGGTCTCTAAATTGTCCACGTGGCCAGAGCTAGCCTTTTATGCCTTGGAGGTGCTGGCCTGCCCGGCAGCCAGCGTTTTGTCTGAACGTGTATTCAGCACGGCAGGGGGCGTCATTACAGACAAACGCAGCTGCCTGTCTACAGCCAATGTGGACAAGCTGACGTTCATAAAAATGAACCAGGCATGGATCCCACAGGACCTGTCCGTCCCTTGTCCAGATTAGACATTAACTACCTCCCCATAACCATATATTATTGGACTCCAGGGCACTTCCTCATTCAATCCTATTTTTATTTTCATTTTACCATTATATTGCGAGGCTACCCAAAGTTGAATGAACCTCTCCTCTGCCTGTGTGCTAGGCCTAAATATATGCCAATGGACTGTTGCAGTGGTGGCTGACATGAAGCCTGATTCTCTGCTATGACATGCAGACTAATTCTCTGCTGACATGAAGCCAGATTGTCTGTTACGGGACCTCTCTCCTCTGCCTGGGTGCTGGGCCTAAATTTATGACAATGGACTGTTGCAGTGGTGGCTGACGTGAAGCCTGATTCTCTGCTATGACATGCAGACTGATTCTCTGCTGACATGAAGCCAGATTGTCTGTTACGGGACCTCTCTGCTCTGCCTGTGTGCTAGGCCTAAATATATGCCAATGGACTGTTGCAGTGGTGGGTGACGTGAAGCCTCATTCTCTGCTATGACATGCAGACTGATTCTCTGCTGACATGAAGCCAGATCGTCTGTTACGGGACCTCTCTGCTCTGCCTGTGTGCTAGGCCTAAATATATGCCAATGGACTGTTGCAGTGGTGGGTGACGTGAAGCCTCATTCTCTGCTATGACATGCAGACTGATTCTCTGCTGTCATGAAGCCAGATTGTCTGTTACGGGACCTCTCTGCTCTGCCTGTGTGCTAGGCCTAAATATATGCCAATGGACTGTTGCAGTGGTGGGTGACGTGAAGCCTCATTCTCTGCTATGACATGCAGACTGATTCTCTGCTGACATGAAGCCAGATTGTCTGTTACGGGACCTCTCTCCTCTGCCTGTGTGCTAGGCCTAAATATATGCCAATGGACTGTTGCAGTGGTGGCTGACGTGAAGCCTCATTCTCTGCTATGACATGCAGACTAATTCTCTGCTGACATGAAGACAGATTCTCTGTTACGGGACCTCTCTCCTCTGCCTGTGTGTGTGCTGGGCCTAAATATATGCCAATGGACTGTTGCAGTGGTGGCTGACGTGAAGCCTCATTCTCTGCTATGACATGCAGACTGATTCTCTGCTGACATGAAGCCAGATTCTCTGTTACGGGACCTCTCTCCTCTGCCTGTGTGTGTGCTGGGCCTAAATATATGCCAATGGACTGTTGCAGTGGTGGCTGACGTGAAGCCTCATTCTCTGCTATGACATGCAGACTGATTCTCTGCTGACATGAAGCCAGATTCTCTGTTACGGGACCTCTCTCCTCTGCCTGTGTGTGTGCTGGGCCTAAATATATGCCAATGGACTGTTGCAGTGGTGGCTGACGTGAAGCCTCATTCTTTGCTATGACATGCAGACTAATTCTCTGCTGACATGAAGACAGATTCTCTGTTACGGGACCTCCCTCCTCTGCCTGGGTGCTGGGCCTAAATATATGCCAATGGACTGTTGCAGTGGTGGCTGACGTGAAGCCTCATTCTCTGCTATGACATGCAGACTAATTCTCTGCTGACATGAAGACAGATTCTCTGTTACGGGACCTCTCTCCTCTGCCTGGGTGCCGGGGCCTAAATATCTGAGAATGGACTGTTCCAGTGGTGGGTGACGGGAAGCCAGATTCTCTGCTATGGAACCTCTCTCCAATTGATTTTGGTTAATTTTTATTTATTTAATTTTTATTTTAATTCATTTCCCTATCCACATTTGTTTGCAGGGGATTTACCTACATGTTGCTGCCTTTTGCAGCCCTCTAGCTCTTTCCTGGGCTGTTTTACAGCCTTTTTAGTGCCGAAAAGTTCGGGTCCCCTTTGACTTCAATGGGGTTCGAGTTCGGGACGAAGTTCGGATCGGGTTCGGATCCCGAACCCGAACATTTCCGGGATGTTCGGCCGAACTTCTCGAACCCGAACATCCAGGTGTTCGCTTAACTCTAACAGAGGGCCCTTTCTGTCCTTTTTTACAAGATGAGGAACCTGAAGTTTGCTCCAACCACATGCAGAGATGTCTGTAGCCTCAGCGTAAATGTATTTACCCTTTTCTGACAAAATGTTCTGCAATCCTCTTTTGTGGCCACCCAAGTTTCTGCTGCTTTCAAGAGCTGGCATGTATGCTGTCACTTTTGCTTTTGTAACTCACAAGGAAAGATGGATTTACCTGTCAGAACTGCTCCTTAGCCAGGGCGGATTGGGAACTTAAAGTGGCCCTGGAAAAGAACATGAAAGCAGTCACAAATTAACAGAAGGCAGGGCAACAGAAGTAGGTGAGGCCAGCAATAGCGTAGTACTGCACAAACTACCACCTCAGCAAAACCAAATACCACAGTGCAGCATAAAATACTGCCCTATCACCAGTTGAATTAAAGGGGTTTTCTAGGAATTTGATACTGATGACCTATCTGTATCATCAGATCATCAGTATCTGATCAGTGGGGGTTTGGCTACCTGGACCCCCACCGACCAGGTGTTTGAGAAGGCTACGGCTCTCCTGTGAGCACCGTGGCCTTCTCCATGCTTACCGAGCACACTCCCGTACATTGCATAGCAGCTGTGCATGGTAACGCTCTCAGCTCCATTGCCAAGGGAGCATCAGATCGTTGTCTACCTGGCCAGAGACCGTGAGGAGGACCAGGGAAGGCCTACGGGCATTAGCCTACCGGGAAATTCCCCTGTAGGGTCTATGGCCAGTTAGCCCTTGTCATTAGCTGTATACTCGTCTGCAGCTCACACTAGACTGAACCCGCTTCCCCCTAGAGAAGAAGGGGTGGGGCTAGCCTTGCCTAGCGACCATGTAACTTCCCACTGCTCTCTATACGCAGCCTATAGGACATATAATACATGAATACAACGCATGAAATACAGCGACATTAACACTTTAACCACTTGCACTAAGAATCTAGAACCAAGAGCAAATCAGTTCTACTATCTGTAGTTCTGGATCATTAAACGTAATACTGAACAGTTAGGTGAATTAGTAGGCCCTTACTACTTACGTAAATTGCTTACATGGTGCCTATTCCAACTCTGGTGATAGATAAGAAATTGTTATTATACGTTGTATAGGAAATGAAAAGTGAATGTGCGTGACGACGCGTCGCTACATGAGCCATAGATCTACCGTGATGTATATTGTTCCTGCTCGCTGTCTACACGCTGCCTCTTCACACGGAAAGTGCAATCCACAGTGCCAAGATGACTCCTAATAGAGATATGCAGAGTAATTGACAAAGTCTGATAGGCTTGTCACAGTTGATTAATTTAAGTTCCCTCCAGCACTAAGTTCTCCGCAGCCGGGACTCAGGTGCATTTAATCTTCTTTGTTTGGGCAGAATACGGTTTTAAATTCACATAGCACCTGAGTCTGGAAAAAAAGAGTGGGACGTAGCGTGTGAGGGGAGCTTAGCCTGAAATTCTTCTCTCTCAGCTCCATATCCTTGGCACTCGGGATTTTAACACCAAGTTTAGAAAAATGATTTCGCTGCCGGTTCACATTCCAGAGCAGCCACTCGCAGCATGGATCACGCAATGTCAGATTAATTTCACATGTGGACATTTTTAATATTCCTCCATAAATATTCATAAACTGTGAAAAATGGGAAATTGTTCACTTAAGAGAGAAAAGAAATTAGGAGAAAATTTTCGAGGGAGACTAAGAGAAACGACTCTCACATGGTCCGGCAGCTTCAGTCTGGTTTTCATTCGTTCTCCCCCCCCCGATTATCATCAAGAAAAACAATCATAAAATAGGCTGAGTAAAGTTAAAAAGAAATGCCCACAGCTTTCAAAAAATTATGAATGTATGAACTTCCATTGGGGTTGCCCCAAGATTTATGGGGATTGCTCAAGATTTTTATGTCTATTGGCCTATTTTTAGGCTTGGAGGCAGTCCAGCAGCACTGCACCACCTGCCGATCAGCTGTTCCAAAGTAGATCTGGCACCAGAAATTGGCGCTGCCATTACACAGCTCCATCCATTGTGTAGTTGTTCGGATATGGTTACTGCAGCGTTCACTTCTGGACTATGTCGTTTTTGAGTCTACTTCCATCACCAAAGCATTTTTGAATAGTTGATCAGCAGGAGTGCGGGACCGTCAGAACCCCTCTGATCTGATATTGATGGCCTATCGTGAGGATACGCCATCAATATAAAAATCCTTGACAACGCCTTTAAACTTATCTCTTATCCACGGGATAGATTGACACTTATACATAAAATACTAAAGGGGTATTCCGTTAAAGAAAGTTATCCCCTATACACAGGATTGGAGGTAACTATCAGATCAATGGGGGGGTGCCCTACTACTGAGACTTCTACCGATCACAAGAACGGGGGCCCCGTACCCTATGGAGCCCCCCCTTTAATGGACGGAGTGGCTGGTCTGAAAAGCGTGCCGCTGCTCCATTCATTTCTATGGGTGTCCCTGAGAAAGCCGAGCACAGCAGTCCAATAGAATGATTGGAGCAGCGATGCACTTTTCTAACCTGCCTCTCTGTTCATTTCAGGGGGGCTCCATGAGGTACAGGGCCCCCATTCTTGTGATTGGTGGGGGTCTGAGCAGTAGGACCCCCATCGATCTAATAGTTATCTCATATCCTGTGGCTAGGGGATAACTTTATATAACCGGAATACCCCTTTACATCACAGATGCTTTTTATAGTAGATTTGACATTCTATCCATTTTCTTCAACTATTAGTTAGTAAAATCCACCGTTATGTATTAAAATGAAACCCCTTTGACTGTCATTGGCAATATAGACAGCAAATGTAAATCTAGCATCCTTGTACTGTATCTTCATTAAATCGTTGTCCACAATCTTCACTTATTTTCAAGTGTTTGCTTTGTGCTGAATTTGAACATAATATCCTGCTGTTACCTGCAGACTAGCTGCTGCTGACTGATCTTATTATCCTCTGTTTTATCCTCATTATGGCTTGTGTGAAATGCATAAGCTTTATTAAAGCATGACTGCTGTACCTGTGGTTCATTAAAGGGGTTTTCTCATGACAGGTCATCAATATCAGATCTGTTGGGGGTCCAACACCCTGCACCCCTACCGATCAGTTGCTTAGCCCTGGAAACTATACATTGGAGAAAGCCGGAAGAAAGCTTCACTATTATTTAGTCTCAGGCACTGGAGTACTACAGTTCAGCTCCCAATCACTTGAATAGGAGCTGAGTTGCAGTACCCTGGAATGGCTGAGCCTTCTCCTTTTGGCTCCATCCACTGTATAGTTTACCGTGTCGGTGGCTGATCAGTAGGGGTGCCAGATGTCGGAGCCCCATTGATCTCTTATTGATTACCTATTCTGAGTATAGAACATCAATATCTAGGTCCCAGAAAACCCAAGCAGTTGTAAAAACAGGTGGATTTTTTTAGAGAGTTGTCCCATTGACTATGTAACGCCCTGAGTGGCATTATCACTCCTACTCCCTACTCCTATCTGTGTATGCTGGTACAGTGTCATTCAATGTATTTTGTCCAAGTCCTCCGTATTGTGCATTTCCTATGTTTGAAACTGTTATGTTCATGTAATGTACCTGGTTCACCAGAGGTGGCAGCAGACTTGGCAGTGCTACTGTTAGAAGAGAGTGGAACCTGCTTTCCATTCTGACCCTCCCTAAGGAAGGGAGCAGACTAGTTGGTTAGAGGTCAGTTCAGCTTACCCCCTTCTAGGGGAAAGTCCTAGCTTAGTCATTCAGCTTACCCTCTTCTAGATGAAAGTCCTAGCTTAGTCTTTTAGTTTACTCCTGTGGCAAAACCAACCTCGCCACTGGGTTTTGGAGAGGGCTGTTCAAAAGCCTCTTGCCTCAGGATTATGGCCCATAGTAACTTTAAAGGAGAAGACAGACCGGCCGCACAGCTTAAATCTGTCTGTAGAATTGTATTTTATGTTATTATGCGTTCGGTTAAATTGTATGTTATGTGAGGGCACCCAGATAGCTAATATTATTGTATTTGTGTATTCTGAGTGCCATTCACCTAATGATATGCACTCAGACTTGAGCTATCTGGGGATATGTTAAATGTCTGTGTTTGCTGTGGGGGTGTGCCATTGTGTGTTTAAATGGTGATATCTGTCCTGTTGTCTCCACATGTGTATTGGTGATCTCCCTTTGTCCTGAGAGATAATTGGATTGCCTTCGGTTGTCTCCGGGACAGAGAGGAGGAAACCATGATGCATTGTGGGGATATGTTGTATCTGTCCTGTGTCGCAGTCTCCCTTCTGGTCCTCTGGGGGCGTGAACGATTGGTTGCTGTATTTACATTGTATGTGTTGTAAATTACTGATTGGTTGTATTTCAAAACCCTGTGGGCGGACCTGTATTTGCAACAACTGTAATAAAAACCAGGCTGGGTGTGCCAGCCCGAGAGACCACTGCTTGACCTTGAACACGGAGCCTTGTCTCGTCATTGGGGGGATTCCCTGTATGCTGTTGGAGGAGTGTAAGCTGACTGTACGCTTTTCCTGTTCGTCTGCCGGCAGCTATTCGCGAGGTTCCAGTTTGGATCC
This sequence comes from Bufo gargarizans, assembly GCF_014858855.1. NCBI lineage: Eukaryota > Metazoa > Chordata > Amphibia > Anura > Bufonidae > Bufo > Bufo gargarizans. The sequence goes on along the minus strand of NC_058085.1, from coordinate 61,230,254 downwards.
AGTTCGGGAGGTTGGTGTTCTGCAGTAGCTGTGCCTGTCTCTCAGAAAGGGGCATATCGCCTAAACGGATTTTAACCCCTTGTCTGCTGAAACGGTCCGTTACAACTCCCTTCTAGGGGAAAGTCCTAGCTTAGTCATTCAGCTTACTCCCTTCTAGGGGAAAGTCCTAGCTTAGTCATTCAGCGTACTCCCTTCTAGGGGAAAATCCTAGCTTACAACAGCTAAGCAAAGTAAGCCAGCAGAACACCTTCAGCTCTGTAAACCAACCCGTACCTTGGGAAATGATATAAACAATTACATCTGGGCCTAGTACTGCTTAAACATCACCTTTACTGAACTGAACCAATAGTCCAAAAGTAAAGTAGGACTGATAAGTATAAAATATCCAAAGTTTATTAATACAGAATATAAAAAAATAATAAAAGTAATGGTGAAGACATTAGTTGGGAGTACCAACTAAAGAGAGACACCAACAAAGAAACCCCTGTGTATCAGAGACCAACCAGGTAAGTCACCGGATGACATGCCCAGCATGGAGTTACATAACCATGACTAACATGTAAAGTGTCTATCCTCAGGGCAGTATACTGTAAACTGTGCAGGTCACATTTCTAAAAGAAAGGCATAGTCAAAGTCTAATACAATACCAAAAGCCAGATAATAAAGCCCATCAAGGGACACAACAGAAGCAATGATGAAAGATATCTAATAGTAATTACCCATGGTAGGCTGGTAACCCAGTGCTACCAGCGCAGAACACTGCCTTTGGATATTTTATACTTATCAATTGTACTTTATTTTTGGGCTACTGGTTCAGTTCAGTATAGGTGATGAACACCTTCAGCTCTGCTGGATATAGAGGACACAGCTTGGAGCTTCATACAACAAAGGAAAAGTGGCCTTGTACATAATCTAGAGACAGACAACAGAGAGAGAAGTTGCAGCATATATCAAAGGAAAAGTTCCTATTTAAGCCTGTCAGCATAGCACAGCCGAGTGTGTTTGCCTACCAGTTTATGCTAAAACCTGCTGTAAACCAAGAGAAAGCCTGTAAATCGTTTGGAGAGATATTTATGCAAAGTAAAGCTGTTTCAACCTCAGCACAAGGTCTGGACTCAATTTATTCTACAAATCCCTCAACTATTCACCCTATTTGCTCTGCTTCGCACCACAATGCCTGGGGTCCAGGATATCCAGGTAGGAGCATCGTGATACATGCACAGCCACATCTAAAGGGACATTTATAGGCTACCCTTACTCCACTCTGGCATTCCTACACCTGGGTACCACTAACACCATCAACTTAAGGGGACTCTGTCCCTTGTTGCTTCAATGCAACTGGCGTCACAACAAATTTACTTAAAAGCAGACCCAGATGCATTGCCTTGTGCTGCTACTACATTGAGGAAAGAATGCATCATTGAGAAACACTTGCACGGTACACAGTTGCAATTTTTCCATGATTTGTTACAATCATGGTTTTCCACAGAAGTAACGATAGATGCTCTTCCTAGAACTTCTACCTAGACAAAATCTGCATTTATCTCATGCAGATTTTATGGCTACTTTTTTCATTTTGTGTACCCATAGCCTAAACGAGCTGCAACCCCCAATCCTAGCGAATCCTTAGCACCTGCAGTCCATGGTTGTTGAGGTAGACATGATACGGTTGACTATACCTCTGATACTTCTTCTTTATAATTCTATAACTGGCGTAAGCTTAGACAGGCAGTCTAGTAAGGCAGTCTAGTGTGAGCTGTGGTCATGTGTGCAGCAAAGAGCAGAGCCTGACGGGGGAACCTGTTATCCTGTGGATTAAACACAGTGAAGTTACAGCAGATGTGACAGCCCCTGAGAGGTTTCTAATGATTGTGGCAGACAGTACAGCAACCACATAAGGGGAAGTGCAGAGCATTTGTCAGAGAAAGGTAATGCCCCTACATTGTGGCTACAGACTTCTCTGCATACCGGTGGAAGTAATAAGCTTATAGTTCACCATCGTTTAAAAAAGACAGACTTGCACTACATTTATCACAGGGGCTCAGGCTGGTTACTAAATATGGTGCAGGGATAGACTGACTTTTTACCAACTATTGGTTGACTTTCTTTGAGACAGAATTTTACAGTGCATAGTTGTAGTGCAATTTTGGTGCAAAATTTAGACCACACTCCTTTCTGTGAAGCTCCACTTTCTTTTTAATACGCGACTACACTTTTTGAGCAAATCGAAAAAAAGTGTATAAACCCTAACCTCACCAAATTACACCAATTTGTGCCATTTTTAGACAGATTTTAGGTGCATACACATTAGTATGTGTCAAACCACCCTAATACCTGCATTGGGTATTCATGTATTAATGGACAAGGGTTGCAAGGGGATGTAACTAGAGACACACAGTAACAAATCTGACAAAAGCAGCTTGTTGTCTGTTTCCAGGTAGCAAAACAATATAAATGGAAAAACAAGTTATAACAGAAGATATCAATAAGTCTATTGGATTTTTCACATTCCAAGATTTCTTCTAAGCCCTTTAAAGGTGTTTTCTTGGACTTCTATATTGATGGCATATTGTCAGAATAGGCCATGACTATCAGATTGGTGGGAGTCTGACTCAGAATACCCATGTCAATCAGTTGTTTATGCGTAGCCTCAGCACTGGAAGTACATGTGAGAGTTACACAGCTTTGTTCATTGTGTAGTAGACAGAGCTGGTTACTGCACCAAAGTGAATGGAAGCAGAGCTACAGCAACCAGCTCCATCCACAACACAATGTACAAAGCTTGTGTAGTCCCATGCCAGAGATACTCCCAAATAGTTGGGAAAGGTGCTGCAGTGTCCCACTTCAAGTGTCAATGTCACTGTATTTGGTACACTGTATGTCCCAAGGTTTGAGATAATGTGGGTTTCCTAGTTACTGATGCTAGGATGGGAGGACCTAGGGCAGTCTAGTGTGAGTGGTGGTCTTGTGTGTAGAAAACAGCAGAGCCTAACAGGGAAACCTCTGACCCAGTGGATGAGAAGCAGTAAAGGACAGCAGATGTGTCAACCCTTGAGAGGTTTCTACTGGATTCAGCAGAACTTATAGCAGCAACATAAGTGGAAGTGCAGAACATTTGCAAGACAAAGGTAATGCACCTAACATTGTGGGTACAGACTTCTCTACATACTGGTGGGAGTAATAAGCTTCAGGTTTCTCATTATATCAAAAGGATAGACAGGCACTCTGTTCAGAAATGTATCTGAGGATACTGCAGAGATACCATATCGTGAGAGTAGCAGAGAGACAAGTTGTATTCCTTGGTCAATATGGGAAGAATGTGCAGACTGTAAGAAAGAGACTTAAAGGGAACTTTTACTGGGCCCACTTCATCTCATATTCAGCCTTGGGAAACTGCATCTGCCAACTGCAAAGCCTGTGTTTAATGAATACAATATCTGTGTGAACCATCTCTTCAACTACCTCAGGAAAGTACAGTGAACTTTTTGAACTAAACCCAGCATCATTATTGCCTCACACTTCAGGGAACCAAGCTTTGCATCTCAAAACCTAACACCACAAAGGGCATCTCGAACCAAGGAGGATTTCCAAAAGCAAGGTGTGCCCTGAACTGAAGAAAGGGTTCACCTTTCCTATCAGTCATAGGCCCGGGGAGCTCCACTGTGAGTAACTACTACCAACATCATTGCTACCACCACTCCTCTCCGTGCTTGGGTTTGCTACAATGCCACCATTATAAAAAATACCCCTTTAAAAACTTCTAAATCTGGCATTTCCGGACCTGGCTTGTCTATGGCCTCCATGTTATGTACTATCCGAAACCTACAAGTTGTTTATATTGTTATATATTGCATCATAATTGTTCATTTCCTGGCCATAGTTTCCAGCAAGGAAGGTTGGCAGAAACAGGATTCACCACACTGTTCCTCCCCTCTTGCCAGGCGGGGAGCTCCTGAGAAACCTCAGAGAGGAGAGGACACAACCTGCAGTGCTCCTGCTCCTGATACAGGTTCTCCAGAGAGAAATACTCCATTTTGTCCTCAAGTGAAGACTTCAGAGTCCAGACAGAGTGACCAACCACTTCTATAGACACTACTCTGAAGTGAGGGACTACAGCCAAGCCACCCATCACTAAACAAACCACTCGGTCAGTATCACTAGAGTTCTGAATTGGCACCAACCAACCAACCTCCAGATTCCTTACTGGTGCTAGAGAAGATATGCACCTAAAACCTGCTGCCACTGTATGTATTTCAAGTTCTACATTGCACTTAATAAAAAGGACTTTGTTACGTTTAACTTATTTTTCAGTACTGTAATTCCACTGTACCGATGCCCAGTAAGCAATAATCTGAGGGAGTTCACCATGACCTAACACATCATCAGGGCCACTACCACTCTTATCCTCTACACTGGCTCCTTAGGGGAACACTGCAGTAATACTACATTTCCCCTGCAACATTCACTGGCCTAAATTCCAACTGGTCACTGGGGTTTTAGACGGTGGACCATGGGCAATCAGTTCATCACTCACCTGACTTCTTTAAACTCGGGATTGTCTTCTTCAGACCAAGCAGCCCTTTTGGCATTATGCAGTAAAAGAACTCATGAGTTAGATGAATCTGGGAGATGAGTTTGGTAGCTTTGGACACATGGTGGACATGAAGCCTGAGAAAGTACAGCTCATTTCACATGCACTTGAAGCCACCAATCTCATCTCCTGGACTCATCTCTGTAATAGATGAGCTCTTTTACCACAGAATGCCATGACATGATTATCTTTAGAAAGCTAAACCCCAGCTGTATAAGGAGGCTTTCTCACAGTAAGATATTGATGAACTAACCTCGCGATAGGTCACCAATATCAAGCCAGTGTCCTTACGTTCATTGGTCACATGGCTTATATGCAGCTCAGCCCCATTCAAGTGAATGGGCCGAGGCTGCAATACCAAGCACAGCCACTATCCAATGTACTGCACTGCACTCATATGCTGTGAGGAGGGCACGATGCTTGTTTGCAAACTGCAGCCCTTTCAAACACCTAATCAGCAGGGGTGTCTGGATTCATACCCCCGAAGATCTGATATTCATTACCTATTCTGAGGATAGATCATCATTGTTGTTCTCCTGATAAACCCCTTTAAGAAGTTAACAGAAAAGGATAGTACTTCATATAAATATTTGTAGGTTTTTTTTAACTTGAGAAGGAAAGGCCCCTTGTGAAACCAATATGTGGACATTTGGTGGTAAATCAGGGGTCAGTACAGAGATCTATCCCATCATCTATTTATCCCCAGGACTGTGACTGTGACGAGGGGACATCCTCTGCGTCTGGAGGAAAGAAGGTTTGTACACAAACATAGAAGAGGATTCTTTACGGTAAGAGCAGTGAGACTATGGAACTCTCTGCCTGAGGAGGTGGTGATGGTGAGTACAATAAAGGAATTCAAGAGGGGCCTGGATGTATTTCTGGAGTGTAATAATATTACAGGCTATAGCTACTAGAGAGAGGTCGTTGATCCAGGGAGTTATTCTGATTGCCTGATTGAAGTCGGGAAGGAATTTTTTATTCCCCTTAAGTGAGGAAAATTGGCTTCTATCTCACAGTTTTTTTTTTGCCTTCCTCTGGATCAACTTGCAGGATGACAGGCCGAACTGGATGGACAAATGTCTTTTTTCGGCCTTATGTACTATGTTACTATGTTACTAAATAGCTTGATATTACATATATTTCTAAAATAAAAGTTTTAGATTTTTCCGTAGACATTCTATAGCAATCTTTTTGCTCCGGCAGCAAGAAATTGTCCCTAGAAGGGTAACCTGACCAAGATCATCTCAGTTAAATTGTTATTTCTCAGCAATGATTCTGAGAGCTTCAAATACAGAATATTAGTCTCTCGTGAGTATACGAAATAAATTGAAATCCAGTAATATAGAACCAATTGGTTCTTTGAGTGTAAAAACCCTTTTTCCATATTTTTGTCCCCAGAGCTGTGCCATGTGATTGACTGTATTTAGCATAAAATTGTTCATTATATTTATGACCTTTTTTATTTCTAAAACCTTTCCTTCTTATACTGAACAGAAAATAAACACACTTCCTCCGGTTAGAGCGAGCATTTGCTATATTTCAGTACTTTTATGTAATTAGGTATTTTTGTTCTTTTCACGGAGGACGGAATTTCTCTCGATTAGAAACTCTTCAGCGTATTATACCTTTCAAGATTGCATATTGTGAAGTGCATCTGTGTAGGAGTCTTTCATGTATATGTGCTGTAGGTTTTATCTGCTGTTGTGTTCTTTTTTCTTTTGCTATTTACATGGCTACCATGGTGTTCCTGTAAGGGATGCATGACGTCATCCGTTTTAACTGTTTCTATGGCTATCATGCAAATACATTTGTATTGTTACTGCCATATCTGGGGTTTCGAGATGGCTCTTGCTGTACCAAAGGAGGATCAAGCAAAACTGATGTGTAGGTGGAGAGATGAGAGGCCATTTTTTGGAGCTAAATGATGAACAGATAACAATTTCTTCCTTTTTGCATTTCAATAATGCAAAAAAGCCCAAGGTAGTGTAAGAGGTTAACTGAGCTGATCTCATTTCAAACACTCAGTTTGTTGGAGGAACGCTATCAGAACTGGGACCACATATAGTCAAGAAAGGCATCTTCCAAAGGGGAAAGCTAATTTTTTTGTGTGTGGTCGATGATCCTAATTCTGAGCATAGAGCTGCCTTGACAATCCTTCCAGGATTCCTTGGTGGTTCAATGTCAGGAGGGGCACTTTCCTAAGGGAAAAGTTGTCTCTGGTGTGTGTGGTCACCTATAAGCACCATTTTACAGTTTACTTAATTCCTAATTGTGAGCATAGAGCTGCTTTCATAATTCTTTAGGCTTCTGAGCGGAAATCTCCCAGCAATCCTTGCTGGATCAATCTCAGGAAAGGTATTTTCCAAAGGGGCAAGCTGCCTCTGATGTGTGTTATCACCTATAAGCACACTTATCTTGCACGGATAATGATTCTGAGCATACAGCTCCATTCACAATCTTGTAGGCTTCTGAGCTGTAATCTCCCAGCATCTCTTGGAGTCTCAATGTCTTTTTTCAGTGATTTACATTATGGAAAGTGTCATTTTTACATCAGGAAGTATACAGTAATCGGCTTTGTTAAAAAAAAAAAAGCTGTTTTCGACTGTTTGCAAAAGAGACCAGCAGAATTCTGAACACAGCTCCGGACTGAACACACAGTGCAGTTTCTAGGTAAAATTTCTTTCAGGGCGAGTGTCAAAACCCCCCCCCCCCCCCTCGAATATTATCGATAACGTTGATTAATCGTTGCAGCCCTAAATGACACCCACAGCAGCCTCCATTCTAAATAATGTCCATAGTGATCATTATTAAAAATAATGTCCCCCCACACTGGCCCCCCATTTCATGTCCCCCGCATCAGGCCCCCCCCCATTGTAATTAATGCCCACCCACAGTGTCTCCCCATTGTAAAAAAATGTGTAACCACATTGCATACACTGTCCCACAGACTCAGGCTCTCACTCACAGCAGGCTTCTTTCTCAGCACTGCTCCGGGCGGGCGGTAACAGGCAGGCAGTGCGGGTGGCGGCGCGTGACGTACAGTGAGTGAGCGCCGCCGCCCGCACTGCCTGCCTGTGGGGGGACATTATTTTTAATAAGGATCACTATGGACATTATTTAGAATGGAGGCTGCTGTGGGTGTCATTATAACTATAATGTCTGATAGGCCTAGTCCTGAGTTATATTACCCTGCCCATGCCCTGTATAATAATGTACCCTGATACCCCTTATAACTAAGGGGTATCAGGGATGGGTACATTATTATACAGGGCATGGGCAGGGTAATATAACTCAGGACTAGGCCTATCAGACATTATAGTTATAATGACATCCACAGCAGCCTCCATTCTAAATAATGTTCATAGTGATCCTTATTAAACTTAATGTCCCCCACAGTGACAGTGGCCCCCATTTTTATGTCAGTGCCCCCCCCCCCCCACAAACCATCCACAGTGTCACTGTCTCCATTGTAAAAAAATTGTTTGTTTAATTTAACCACATTGCACCCGAGTCGACCCACTGTCCCGGATCCCCACAGCAGGCTTCTTTTCAGCAATCAGCACTGCTCAGGGCAGGCGGTAACAGGCAGGCAGTGCGGCGCTCACTCACTCACTGCACGTCACGCGCCTGCGCCGCCTAGTGGGAGGAGCAGGCGCGTGACGTCAGTAATTGCCGCCCGCACCGCACGTACCGGAGCTGAGTGACTGGACTCGGCACTCGGGCGTAGGTCGCAGGGCAGGCGAGATCTCAGAGGGAGGGAGCCAGGGGGGCGCACGGCACGAGAGCAATAACAGGCAGAGAAACGACAAGAGGGCGCCCCTGCCGGCGCCCCCCTTCTGACAGCGCCCTGGGCGGCCGCCCGGCCCGCCCACCCCTAGAAACGGCCCTGTGAACACAGCTTCGGTGTAACCAGTTTGGGGTGTGGTCTGACATTGGCAGCACTGATTGGACAGTCTCAGACAGTGCAAGGACACCCTCCCAACTGGTAACACCCAGTTGTACCATTATTCATAAACTCTAGCAGGAATAATACAGTTATGGAACAAAAAGTAGTTATAAGAATAGATGCTCCAGAATTGTTAATACATGGGGAATGCAAATAGTTACTAAAACAGACATGTCAGGAGCGGGGGACAGGAGAATCATCGTAGAGTATTTCCGAGGCTGCAGTTTGGATTGTGCAATGTATTTATAATGTGTAGGGACAGAATTGTATATTTCAAAAGTGACACACAATAAAGATAGGTAAGAGAGATGGCACTGAGATTACAACTGTTTGATAAATATTTCAGAATTTAGGAAAAAGGAATTGATTCATGTATCAGGGATCACAGACATAAGTCAAATTAATGACTAGCTGCAGGCCCTGTGATTGCACAGTCACATGCAATGCTAGGTGATTGTTGTGCAGCAAAATACCCAAAAGACATAGTGTAAAACAAACCACACAGCATGTAACCTTAAAGGGATTTTCTCATCTGAGACAATGGGGGTATATCATTAGGATATACCCCCATTATCTGATAGGTGAGGGTCCCACCGCTGGGAACCGCACCTATCTCCTGAATACACAAATCCACATGGAAATTTGTGCCGATCTAATGTGCATTCACCGTGTGCAGGTGGCCTAAAGAGGATATCCCACATATTAAATAAAGGTATCTGGAGCAATGCACACCATTATTATAACTATATTAAAGGGGTTGTCTAATGTCAAAAAAGGCTTAGGCCTCTTTCACACGAGCCAGACAAGATGCAGGTGCGTTGTGGGAAAATGCACGATTTTTCCGTGCGAGTGCAAAGCGTTTTAATGCGTTTTGCACGCGCGTGAGAAAAATCGGCATGTTTGGTACCCAGACCCGAACTTCTGTGAACAATCGGTGTTGTGTAAATTTTATTATTTTCCCTTATAACATGGTTATAAGGGAAAATAATAGCATTCTTAGGCCTCATGCACACGACCGTGCCGTTTTTTGCGGTCCGCAAACCGCGGATCTGCAAAAAACGGAAGCCGCCCATGTGCCTTCCGCAATTTGCAGAACTGGCGGCTCATTGTAGAAATGCCTATTCTTGTCTGCAAAATAGACAAGAATAGGACATGCTATATTTTTTTTGCAGGGCCATGGAATGGTGCAACGGATGCGGACAGCACAAGGAGTGCTGTCCGCATCTTTTGAGGCCCCATTGAAGTGAATGGTTCGCATCTAAGCCGCCAAAATGGCGGCTCGGATGCGGACCAAAACAACGGCCGTGTGCATGAGGCCTAAATACAGAATGCTTAGTAAAATGTCCATTGAGGGGTTAAAAATAATAAACAAATTTAACTCACCCCATCCACTTCATTGCGTAGTGGATCTCCTCTTCTTTCTACTTTCTTCAGGACCTGGCTAAAGGACCCTTGATGATGTCACTGCGCTCATCACGGCGATGGACCATGTGATGGACCATGTGATGAACGCAGTGATGTCACCACAGGTCCTTTTCATAAAAAAAAGAAAGAAGACCTGCCAGGCTGAGCATTCAAGTGGATTAAGGTGAGTTTATTAATTGTTTTTTTATTTTTAACCCCTCCATCACTATTTTACTAAGCATTCTGTATTAAGAATGCTATTATTTTCCCTTATAACCATGTTATAAGGGAAAATAATAAAGATTGGGTCCCCATCCCGATCATCTTCTAGCAACCATGCGTGAAAATCGCACCGCATCTGCACTTGCTTGCGAATGCTATGCGATTTTCACGCAGCCCCATTCACTTCTATGGGGCCAGCGTTGCGTTAAAAACGTGCAATATAGAGCTTGCTGCGATTTTCACGCAACGCACCGGTGATGCGTGAAAATCACTGCTCATGTACACAGCCCCATTGAAGTGAATGGGTCCGGATTCAGTGCAAGCTCAATGCATTCACCTCACGCATTGCACCTGCACGGAATTCTCGCCCGTGTGAAAGGGGCCTAACACGTCAGTATAAGCCATATACTAACTTATTTCTTTTAGGCCCTATTCACACGACCGTGGGGCAGAAGTAGCCGTGTTGCAGACCGCATACCACTGGTCCGCAAAACACAGTCACCAGCGGTGTGCACTCTGCATCGTATTGTTATAACGGAATATAAGGGAATTTTAGGACAGAATGCAAAACAGAACCCTTTAAGAGGCATTCCGTTTTGCCCCTTCCTTATACATTTCTATGGGCACAAATAACGCTTGTTACATGATATATCACGGAAAATAAAGTACTACATAACCAGGCGCAATTTACAATTTTTAACTCATGTGCCTTTGAAAGCCATAGCTTTTGTTTTTCCATTTAATGATGTAAATCATTTTTGTGCATTTATTTGTGATTTATTGGGGCTTTTTTAATGTTATTTTTATTGTAGCATTTGTTGTTTCAATTTTTTATAGCCAGGAAAAAAAAAAAAAAGGAAAAATCAGCTTTCACAGTTTTTCATCTTTTTGTTAATAGGACAACGTGCAAAATTGGTGTGCAGTGTTTTTTTTTTTTTTTTTATATTTTATCTTTACACTTACCGTATTTTTCGCCCTATGAGACGCACTTTAGTACAGGAGGACCAGGGAGCGGTGAATGCAGCGCTCCCTGTGCTAGCTCTATACTCACAGCTTCCTGGTCTTCTCCTGGGCAGAGCGTATGGAAGCCAACATGCTCTGTGACCTCGGGTCACAGCACAGCATGTCAGGCAGACCAGGAAAAGCGCTGAATCTGAGAAGTGGTGGCTGCATCTGAATCAGGAGAGGTAATTAATTTGAAGGAATCAGAAGAGGTAATTGATTTGAAGAGAGTTGATTTTTTTTGTCTGATCTGAGGTCTGAATGGGGTCTTATTAAGATTGGGGGTCCGATCTGAGATCTGATTGGGGTCTTATTAAGAGCTCATGCACACAAGCGTATGAGCGGGCCATATGTCCCGGAGTGGCATACATCGTGCGCACACGAGGTAACAAGGTTAGCGTTTGTGCGCACTTGCTGTAACAAGGTTAGCGTTCTCTTACATGTAGACACACACACGCATATATATATATATATATATATATATATATGGTAAGGCAGGCTAAGGGAGTCAAGAAAGTGCAGTATAGTTGAGAGAAGTTGAATACAGTCAGGTCAGTGGAAGTTTAGTCTGCAGCCAAGAGAAGCTAATCCCAGGTCAAACACCACAGCCAGACTGCAGAGTCAGACAACAGAGCCGGCTAACCAAAGATATGGCTGGACCTGCTAAACCCAGAAGTAAAGGATAGCTGACAAGTAGCTACACCTCTGAGTTGTGCGCAGACCAAAGGTAGGCCTCAAGAGAGTAATAACAAAAACTCAGTTCTGAGGAGTATAAGGAGAGACTAGTGGAGGTGAGAGTGTTACCTCATCCTATAGACTCCATTAGCACCCAATATGAGACAGGAGTTAGCCCACGGTGCCTGTTCACAGTCTACAGTGAAGTGCAAGCTGTATTTGCAGTCGCTTTCCTCTATGGACAGTGTGGATGTATTATTGGAAATTGTGAGTAAGCCAGGAAGGCAAGATATATGTATTGGGTGTGTGAGACAGAGACGTTTATTGATGTATACTCCACACCTGGAAGATAGACAGTCAGCCAGAAGTGAGAATACCCTAAGTGTGACCAGAGTCAATACCTTTCCAAGAGCCTATTATTAGGATTACAGATACAACTAACTTGTGATGTCCTTTGAATACATTTATAACTTCTGCTTTGCGTTGCAATAAGCTGTACATCTGTCACGGATGGTGTTGCAGAAAGCTGGAACTTATAAATAAACATCTAACTGGCTTGATCCCAATCTAAGGAGCATATGGGTGAGCCCTATAAAACCCCTAGAGCTCTCCCTGACTGATATGCCCATGCAAAGATCTTTATGGTAGACGATTGCATGCCCACGTACCTAATACTGTATGACACCTGAAAACCCTATAATAGTGAGGGGACACGGCCACCGGCTCCCTGCACTTAATACGGATGGAGTCAGGGTCACCTAGAATCAAGCCAGCAAAGAAACACAAATAAAGGTAAAGCACTTATCTGAGGAATCAGCAGCAGCAGTGAACACAATCCAGTAAGTAGTATAGACCGCAAAGTGAGGCAGTATGGGAGGGAATATAAAGGGAGGAAATTTGTGTAAAAAGGTGACAGCTGGGAGAAGGAAATGAGATGACAAAGTGAAACTAAAACAAAGAACGTCATGCAAGAGGTAGAGAAGAACGTCTGCCAGATCTTCTCAGAGAACTGGCGGTGACAACATCTATCTCAAGACAATGTTCCATTTATTTATTCAGACTCACTCCTCTTTATTTTACCACCTCATTTGCACCCAAGGGTGCTGGCGTCACCACAACATCAGGGAACCTGCCTTCCATGCACCTAAAACCCTGTACCATCAAGGGCACTGCATCCAACATCTGACAGGAGATCCCTCAACTCCAAAGTGTGCCCCAAAGGAATCCAATGGCTTACTTCCCGTCACTGCACACCAGCCCAAGGAGCTCTGATAAACCATGAGTACCAACTACCACACCCATCAGACCACCCATATTGACGCATGCCCTTACGGCCTGGTCACCGGACACGTATTCATTTATTTTACATGTTCTGTCATAAGAGACCCATGGGGGACATTTAACATAACTTTTTTCTAATTGCTGATTTCCTTTGTAACTGGGGCTGACATAGTCTAGTAAGACCCAGCAGCTCACTCAGTTACCCACCCTCCAGACATCACATCACTGTTAGGTCTGAAGCCCGAAACTGCGATTCCGCTTCCTGATCTGTACACACAGCTCCCTTTGAGAACTGTGTATGCAGTGACATTAAAAAACAACCACCCTGCCTTCTCTAAGGGCAGCCATGCTATCACTGACTGCAGGCTATCCTCTCTTGCAGATGCATGATTAGCGTGCTTCTGCTGTCTCTGCAAGGACATTTAAAAATACCCATAAAGATATGCTTTCTTTCCCCCCCAGAAATAAATAGTCAATGGCCAAAGAGCTGTATTTGTGCTCTGCCGGATTATTAAGGAAGCAGTCAGGGGGTCTGGCCATGCTTGCTCTCCCTGACTGGCATTTATAAGGCTAGGCAAAATGAAAGCAACTACACTGTGATTGACTGACGTTTATAAGGCTAGGCAAAATGGAAACAACTACACCGTGACATGTATTGCGCCACATTCACATCGCACCAATGTTGCACAACATTTTTAATAATGATAGTCAATGGTGTCGCACTGCGACATGTGACATTCTGCAAATCATTATGAAAACTGTTGGACGACTTCAGGTTGTGGGACACATGTAGCCCTAGCCTAAGATACAGGCAAGATTTTTTTTCTTGTTAAAAAGTGTGTCTTATTAAGCGAAAAATACGGTATTTCTTTGCAGAGCTACCGTATTTCCCATGTATTGGGCAGAATATCAAAAACACTGATGCCAGGCTCAAGCAATTTGTCTTCCTCCTGGGGTTCCCTGCATAATTAAATTCCCTTTTGTCTACATTATGCAACAACTAGTCAAAAAGATAGACTCTGAAAAGAATGCAGAATCCAGTGTAGTACATTACAGAGCATTGTACTATAGAAGATTTCTGGTAGGGTCGTCAGGAAGTAAAGCGGGATCACAGATGCAGGTGAGGTTTAAGGGGTTGTCTTAGAACAAACATTAAAGGAGTTTTTCAATATTGATGACCTATCCTCAGGATAGGTCAACATCTGATCAGTGGGGTTCCGGCCCTCAGTACCCCTGCCGAACAGCTGTTTGAAGAGGCTGTGATGCTCCTGTGAGTGCTGTAGCCTCTTCACAGCTTACCAAGCACAGTGCGTACATTCTATAGTGGCTGTGTTTGGTATTGCAGGCCAGCCCTATTCACTTGAGCTGCACATAGGCCATGTGACCAATGAATGTGATGTCACTGGACTGGCCTAGGAAGAGGCTGTGGCCTCTTCGAACAGCAGATCAGAAGTCAGACCCCTGCCGATCAGATATTGATGATGTATCCTAAGGATAGATCATTGATATTGAACTCCCGAAAAACCCCTTTAATAGCGTACCACTAGAAAACAATAATGTCTGATTGGTCACCTCTTTCATATGCTGAATAAATAGGGGGAACTTCAAGGAAAGCACTGAACCTATTGTGTCTCTTAATCGCTGTGCTGAGCTTTTTATGGAGGCCACATAGTGGACCAGACATTGTCATCCATGCCACCTCATGAGAAAGTCAAATATGCGTTCTTTCAATTGCACACAGCACTATTCTTTCCGTCAAATCATTGAGACTGTTGATGAAGGCTCTGAGCTTCTGGTGGAGGCGTTAACAGAGTGTAATATTATGCTTCCTCAGTATTTAAGGCCCTTTGGACTCTAGTGTGGATGAAAGAATATAGGATTAGAAATATATTAATTATTAAAGCACATAAATCCTCCTCTGCACGCATCACACACTACGTAGTATTTTAATTTTGTGTGCTCTGTATTCACAAAAGGAAAAGTTATGAATTTAAAGTGACCCCCTGGTTCAAGAAAAAATTAAAATCACTTTAACGAGGGAATGAATAGAACACCTATATGGTGACCTCATTTACATCTTTTCATCTGCCGATTTTCAAACTGCTCTTCTGTCATCTAAGATGACCGCACCGCTTTTCAGACTACCTGATGCACACTGAACATCGGTAGTCCACAACACTACCTGTTTGTCCAGTCCTGCTCAAATGAGCAGCGCTGGACAATCTGAGAGCAGAAGAAAGTGTTTTAAGAGTCAAGTTTTGCAGTAAACCAGTCTTCTTTACTGGAGGAACTCAAGTACAACACAATACAGGCAAGGATTTGAGCTAGCTCTTCCAAACTCCTGCAAGAATGGTTTAAGGAAGGCCTGAGCTAGCTGTCCTTAGTTTTTTTTTTTTTAAAGGCTGGTTTCCTGGCAAAATGGTTGGTTGTCCAGGTGGGCTCAGGCATCTGGCTGGTTTCCTGGTCAAAGGGTTGGTGACCCTGGGTCTTTGGCAGAGTATCCAAATCTCAGCATCTTCTTGTGGTCACTTGTGTAGTCTGGCAAAGTCTCTCTAAAGAGAGTCTACTAAACACTGCTCTTCATCTGCAGGCAACAAGGGGCTATGACTTCTTTACTTGTATACAGTTTCTAATTGATCTAGAACAGTGATGGCTAGCCTCCGGCACTCCAGCTGTGGTGAAACTACGACTCCCAGCATGCTCCATTTATTTCTATAAAGTTCTGAGAACAGCCAAGCAAGTGTACATCTTGGGAGTCATAGTTTTACCACAGCTGGAGTGCCGGATGTTAGCCATCACAGATCTAAAACATTCTAGCGGGAGGGGTGAAACTAGAGAAGCACAGCCTAACAGAAACAGTGTTGCAGTTCGTGACTGCCATAGACTTGTATTGGGGCTCAATACAAATCAATGGGAATGACTAAGCAGTTTGCCGTCATAAAAAAAACATCTGACAGAGCTAAACAAGATGGTCAAAAGTGTGTGAATTTTCCATCCAAAATTCAGCTCTGCATAGTCCTTCTTGACCACAGTGCAAAATTACTAGCTTCTCGGTGCACAGGCTGGAAATTTCCAGTCTCTTGAACCGGCAGCGCATTGATCCTTTCCACAATAACAGTGCAAATGAACAGGATATGTTATATGCAATGTGATTCAAAAGCATAAAACAGTATAAGTGCAAACAACTGGATAAATCACAGTGCAAGTTAACACTTCAACGTGCACTAAAATAGTCAGTTGCATAGCAGCAATAGGGGCAAATGTCCAGAAATGTTTACACTCTAAAGTACCCTTGATCCAGGGCACTACATTTGTGTGAATCGGCCTCTTGGGAACCTGATGATATGACAATCATGTACTGAAAGTCCCTCTTCCATTGACATCCCATCCTTTACCAGGTTCCTGTCCTGGGCTTTAGATGGGGCTTTTACTTCCTCTATGGATGGGGCCAGAACTATACCTCTTCCCAGCACCTCCAGTTCTTAGAAGGCTGATGCACTCATTTTAGGAACACAAACTTTCTTCTACAGGAAAGATATGAGTAATTATAGTGGGTTTGCAGGACAAACTGGATCACAGAAAACTCCTGTAAAGTAGTACTATACATGTCTTATAAATGTAAACCTCACGCTATTTATCAATCTCTCTATCTGCCTGTCGATCCATAAGACCATCGATAGGTCTATTTATCCCTCTACTCTTTTCATTCAAAACCAGGAAGTGTTTGCTTAGATTGATATCCCATGGGCCTGCAGGCTTGGTCTGATCTTCTAACTAACATATGCAACACAAACTTCAGTAGTCTGATGCGGCAGAGTAACAGACTACCGGAGTTGACTGTATCCAGCATAGCCAAATACATACCACCGGAACCCCATTGACTATAATAGAATCCAACTGGGAACTGGATGGTTCCTGATATAAAAGCTGTCTTTCGGCCGAACAAATACCTCTGGATGCAGTATTTTTTTGTCCAGTCAAAAGCCGGCATTTATGCCTGAAACCAGCTAGAAAACCATCAGATCATATTACAATCAATGGGAATCCAACGGATATGTTAAACCCCAGTAATATGTTCCTCTGCCAGAACAGACTACCAGAGTGACTACCAGAGTTCATGCCGCATATATGAACGTGGCCTTACACAACTATATCAACATGTTTTCTAAACCACCACCTTCCATGTTTTTTAAGTCACTGAAACCCCTAAAAATCTATTTTAATCAGCTAATTACTCATAATTAAAGTAATAAAACGCTAAATAGCTAAATTAGAAATGTGTGTGCACCCGTATATATACAGTATATTTTGAGACAACAAACAACTCTTTGAAGCTAAGGTGGAGAGATAGTAAAATGAAATCCTAGCTCAGTACACCTTTGCAGCTGTCGCCTGTATCTCATGGGAATGTGTGAGTTTTAATCAGCCACATAATTTAACTGTAGATCAACAAACAGCTTGCCCCTGAAGGCATAATTGTTGCATGTCATTAGGGTGTAAAATCTCGGAGCCTGGTTACTAACAGCCCGAGTGCATACTCCCGTCTATTATTTACAGCGCGCTAACAGGGAAAATGTGAATATATTTATTCTTCCTTTTATATAACAATTATCTGAGTTGTAGTTTTGCTTTCCCAGATGATGCATTTACTTTTATAGTCAAGAAGCCCTCATGTTCATATAAAACAGAAACATCCTTGGACATTAGGAGCTACTTTATGAGGGTTAGGGCCACCTTATGCTTTCAGGTGACCTTCAGTCCTTCGAAGGATAGTGATAGACAAGGACGCAAACCACACTGGTAACTCACAAAGTGACCTTACTAGATTATGCAAAGGCAGTGAAAACATCAAAAGAATATACAATATATTCGGAAAGTCTTCAGACCTGTTCACATTTTCTCCCAGTGAAAACAGAATCTATGCTAATTTATTGAAAAGAAAAACTAAACTTTTGCATTGACATAAACAGTCAGACCCTTTACTCTTTACTTAGGGTACTTTCACACTAGCGTTTTTCTTTTCAGGCATAGAGTTCCGCCCTAGGGGCTCAATACCAGAAGAAAACTGGCCAGTTTTATGCTAATGCATTCTGAATGGAGAGCAATCCGTTCAGGATGCATCAGGATGTCTTCAGTTCAGTCACTCTTATGGTATTTGGCCGGAGAAAATACTGCAGCATTGGAATGCATTAATGCCGGATCCGGCACCAAGTGTTCTGGCAAAACGGATCCGGCTTTACGGTCTGCGCATGCGCAGACCTTTAAAAATGCAAGAAAAAATAAATACCGGATCTGTTTTTCCGGATGACACCGGAAAGACAGATCCGGTGTTTCAATGCATTTGTTAGACAGATCAGCATCCGGATCCATCTACAAATGTTATCCATTTGTACATGGATTTCCGGATCTGGCAGGCAGTTCCGGCGACGGAACTGCCTGACAGATATTCACAACAGAAGTGTGAAAGTACCCTTAGTTGAAGCTTTCACCCTAGGGGAGCTATGTTAGTGTAACGGTGGTTATGTGCCGAGTGACGGTAGTAGTACTCACAGTTTAGTTGTCCCCTACGCCGGCCTGCAGTGGAGGGGAAGACAGCAGTAAATCCTCCGGGGCACTCTCTATTGCAGGGAACACTAGCCAGATGGAAGTGGAGGTGCCCTTGATGGTGTAGGTGTTTAAGGTGCTTTGGTGTCTGGGCCCCTGTGTTGTTCGTGACGCCAGCACCGTAATGAGCAATGAGGAGATGGAGTGGAATGATGAGATAGGCAATGGTTGAACAAAACAGAACTTTACTTGTAAATTGTAGTCTTGCAATAAATATCATCCATTAGCAGCACTTTGTCATACATACAGATGGTAAAGCTGTAAATTCCCATACCAGGCTCAGTGAGGTGGTGTCTATAGGTTCCAGCTCCACTATGTAGAAATGATGATCTTACTTGTACTTGGTTCCTGATCTTGTTTTCTGTTACTCAGCCTTTCAATAATGGTTTGGATCCTCAGTAAGTAAATATTCTGACAGATGGCCTTTCTGTCCTTGGTGATGGTGGGCAGTTTGTAGCTTAGAATCTCTCCACCTCATGCAAAGGTGACTACAGCCTGATCAACAGCAGTTTTCTTCCTTTGTCAATATACTATAGTTCCGTAATTCAGTAATCCAGCAACCCAAGGGCTGTCTCCCTTATGGCAGAAAAACTCTCTGCTCCATTCTTTGAAGAGGTGCATAACATACAGCAATTATCCCTTTAGTCCCTTGAAGTGTTCCTAGTAGGGGTGTTACATTTTCAGGATCGATAAGTCCTAGGCTTGGACTACATGGGCTGAAGTAGCTTCCCTCTCTGGGCAAGGCCTAGAGGACAGAGCCAAGTCTGTCTCCTCTCCTCCTAACTCTTCAATCCTAGACTCCCATTTCTAATCTCCTGTCTCTTCCTGTGTGCTGACCTATTTAAATTGTGTGAGGGTGACACCTAGTGTTGGATATGTGTAGTGCATCCACCAGCCTGCAATAGGAATTTTACAGCTGTGACAAAGGAAAATACATTAATAGTGCAAAATGACATAGGATGGCATATAAACATTTTGGAATGGCCCATTCACACATAAGTGAGACACTGCAAATACAGCCTCCAATGTTCTTGGGTATGATACCGCAAAGTTTGAACTCCTGGATTTCGGGATTTTCTACCATTTTTCTCTGAAGATCCTATCAAGCTCTGTCATGTTGCATAGGAACTATCGTTGGACAGGTATTCTCAGGTCTTTCCAGAGATGATCGATTTGGTTCAAGTCAGGGCTCTGGCTGGTTTGCTCATTCCCTAAGCTACTTCTGTGTTGTATTGGGTGTGGGCTTAGGGTCAAAGTCTTGTTGGAAGGTGAACCTTCAGCTCAGTCTGAGGTCCAGAGCTCTCTGGATCAGATTTTTATTAAGAATATCTCTGTACTTTGCTGCATTCAGCTTTCAGTCAACTATGACCAGTCTCCCTGTCTCAGACGCTATGCGAATACTTTGGGTGCTCGAGTACAATTTAATACAATGGAAGTCAATAGGAGAACCCCAGGCACCCCCTGCTCGGAAGAGAAGAGGGTGTCTGGTTCATATAAAAAGGTTAGAAATTGATGGAAACCCCATCAAAATGGTTTGGAAACAGCATTGAAAGGATAGCTAGATGCGTCTTAGACTACTATTATGTACGACATGCAATAGACAACCACACAAAGGCTATATGCCAAAAGCCAGTTATGTACAAGCCATCAATCTATCCCTGAGACGGTCTTAGAAAAACTTCTACAAGAGGACATAGTTTTAAATTAGAGGGGCAAAGGTCTAAAAGTAATATCAGGAAGTATTACTTTACTGAGAGAGTAGTGGATGCATTGAATAGCCTTCCTGTAGAAGTGGTAGCTGCAAATAAAGTGAATAAAGATAGTGTTTCTATGTTTATGATAAGAGTAGACTAATAGTTTTGTCAGAAGACTATGAATCTAATAGATGGCGCTGTTCATAACTCAATAGCGCCATCTATTGGTTTCATAGTCTTCTGACAAGAATATTAGAATATGAGTCTTATGACAAGCTTATTAGTGTAGCCTTTTGCATGGAAAATTCACAATAAAAATTTGAGATTAGAATATTCGCGATCTACACTAGGATGATATCTGACACTGGGAAAGCTGGGTAACAACTCAGTGATAAAATCTGACACTGGGAAAGCTGGGTAACAAATATTCGAATCGCGAATTTTTATAGCGAATTTTCCATGCAAAAGGCTACACTAATAGGCTTATCATAAGACTCATAATCTAATATTCTTGTCAGAAGACCATGAAACCTATAGATGGCGCTATTGAGTTATGAACAGCGCCATCTATTGGTTTCATAGACTTCTGACAAAACTACTAGTCTATTCTTGTCATAAGACTGTGAAACCAATAGATGGCGCTGTTCATAACTCAATAGTGCCATCTATTGGTTTTCATAGTCTTATGACAGCTGAAAAACAAGGCAGATTCTGCTCATTTGCATGTCTTTCCCATATGCCCATGTTTATGCAAATACGTTTTTACATGACAAAACTGTATAGAAAGGTTATTGAATATTATGTTAGGACAAATCAGAAAACTTTTTGTCGCCCTAATGATATTGATATATTGATCTAGGTGTGCAGGTCCACCCAAGCCATCCAACAGATGCAAAATAACTTTGAGGTTTACTGGTTCTCAGTCAGATGAGAGCTGGTTTAGAATATCTCATAGTGCACAAGACTGCCATTGTAAGGTATGCTGGCTGTTATCTGTCTCATGGATAGATTGATGGCGTGCACATACCTGGCTTTTGGCATATAGCCTTTGTGTGGATGTCTATTGTATGTTGTACATAATAGGAGTCTAAGACGCATCTAGCTATCCTCTTAATGCTGTTTCCAAACCATTTTGATGGGGTTTCTATCAATTTCTAACCTTTTGTTATGAACCAGACACTCTCTTCTTGTCACGAGGGTGTCAAGAGCCACGTCTGACTCCGTTATACCCGGGGTCAGGAAGTCGCAGCGGGTGGCTGCGCGCTCTATGTCTAAAGATCACGTTGTTTCTTAGTGATTGTTTTCTGTGTTTGCCTTGCAATCCTTTTTGTCTCACTCAGGGATCCGTAGCTTCTCCTCCTCAGCTGTTTCTTGTCTGCCACTCCCAACCTCCTTATATTCTCCTCTCACACTTCTCTAGTTGCCAGTTATAGAGCTTCCTGCCTGGACTTCTATACTGACCCACTGGAGCTGTGAATCCTGGTTGTTGTTCCAGAGTGCTACCCTCCGGATCCCTGTTGGGCTTTTTGTTGTCTCCTGTTGTCGCCCACCTGTTTATATGTTTAGTCTGTATTGTCTGTCCTCCCCTTGGTGTTTTCCTTTAGAGCTAGTGGTGCGGACTAGTGTTCCCACCGCCCTGTTCACTATCTAGGGATCATCTTAGGGAAAGTCAGGGTTTTAGGCACGTGATCGGCGTACGGGTGAGGAACCCGTCTAGGGACGTCAGGGCAGCCAGGTGCCAGCCGCAAGGTGAATCAGGGATCACCACCTTCCCTCTCACTTGGGCAGGGCCTTCCTCTTTCCCTCCCTCTGTGTCACGTATGTGATAGTCACGCCGATCGTGATATTATAACTGGCCCTTATTTTTTGGGAGAAAAAAATAATAATTTTTTTTTCCTCCCTACTTAGAATCCAATATGGATCCTATTGCTGCTTTGGCAAAACAGCTTCAAGGCCTGTCTTTGGAGGTGGCAGGATTGAAGGCGTCTGTCCTCCAACAACAGCAGCAAATGCAGCAGACCGCAAGCCCAGCGGTTGCTATGGGTAACCAGGTTGTTACAGAACCCAAGGTTGTTCTTCCTGACAGATTTTCTGGGGGAAGGGACAAATTTGTGACGTTCCGTGAGGCCTGCAAATTATATTTTAAGCTGCGCCCTTACTCCTCAGGTAATGAAGAACAGCGGGTGGGGATTGTTATTTCCCTGCTTCAGGGGGACCCGCAATCCTGGGCGTTCTCGTTACCCCTTGGTTCCCAGGCTCTCCGGTCAGTGGAGGGATTTTTTGGGGCTTTGGGTCTCATATATGATGACCCTGACCGAGTCTCCCTGGCTGAGTCGAAGTTACGGAGACTCCTACAGGGAGATCGGCCAGCAGAGGAATATTGCTCAGAGTTCCGTAGGTGGGCTACGGATACTCAGTGGAACGACCCGGCTCTCAGGAGTCAGTTCTGCTCTGGGTTATCTGAAAGAGTTAAGGATGCGCTGGCGCTGTATGAGACCCCCCTTTCCCTTGATGCTGTTATGTCCCTCTCTATCAGAATAGATAGACGTCTTAGGGAGAGATCGAAAATTCCTGCGCAATTGGTAACCTCTCCCAAGCAGCAGTTAGTCTGTACTGACTTAGATGAGCCTATGCAGCTAGGAGGAACTTCTCGTCAGGTCCGTCCTCCTGAGGTTCGCCGTAGGTGGGGGGCTTGTTTTTTCTGTGGGGGGAGGGGTCATTTCATTAATGTCTGTCCCTCCTTTCTCAAAAACAAAAGACCGTCGGAAAACTACTAACCCCAGGCTGTGCGGAGGATGTCAGCCGGGGGGTATACGTTTCCTCCATACGAACATCTCAATTTGTGTTGCCAGCGGTTATTGTTTTTGGTGTTAAGACGGAGTCTATTTCTTTTTTTTCTAGACAGTGGAGCAGGGGTAAATTTGATAGATGCCCATTTTGCCCGCACTATGGGTTTGTCTCTCTGTACGCTGCAGAGACCTATTCCCATATTCGCTATTGATTCTGCTCCTCTGTCTCAGAGAAACCTCACTCACATTGTCCATAACTTACACCTTCGGGTAGGGGACCACCATAATGAGTGTCTTTCATGTTACGTTCTGGAGGGCCTTCCCTCTCCTGTGGTATTGGGTCTTCCCTGGTTGGTAGCGCACAATCCAGTGGTGGATTGGCAGGCTAGGGAGATATTGGAGTGGAGTGAGCATTGCAGAGAGAATTGCTTAAATAACAATTGCTTAATCGCCTCCATAGCTTCCCTACCTACATTTATTTCGGACTTTGAGGACGTTTTTTCTGAAAAGGGTTGTCAGAAGCTACCACCTCATCGTCCTTATGATTGCCCGGTTAACCTGATTCCCGGTGCAAAATTACCCAAGTCCAGGTTGTATAATCTTTCGGGTCCCGAGAGACAAGCCATGAAAGATTATATCTCCGAGAGTCTGGCTAAGGGACACATCAGACCCTCTTCTTCACCCGTGGCTGCAGGGTTTTTCTTTGTTAAAAAGAAAGATGGGGGCCTGCGTCCTTGCCTAGATTTCCGTGAGCTAAACCGGATAACCATCCGAGACCCATACCCTCTTCCTCTCATTCCTGACCTTTTTAATCAGATTGCGGGTGCTAGGTGGTTCTCCAAACTTGATCTTAGGGGGGCCTACAATCTGATTCGTATCAAGGAAGGGGATGAGTGGAAGACAGCTTTTAACACCCCTGAGGGGCATTATGAAAATTTAGTCATGCCTTTCGGTCTGACCAATGCCCCTGCTGTCTTCCAACATTTCGTTAATGATATTTTTAGTCATCTCATCGGCAGGTTTGTAGTCATATACCTAGATGATATCTTAATTTATTCGGCTGATCTGAAAACACATGAAGTACATGTCAGGCAAGTACTGCAGGTCCTACGGACGAATAAATTATATGCAGAAATTGAAAAATGTGTCTTCGCCGTTCAGGAAATACAGTTCCTGGGATATCTATTATCTGCTTCAGGTTTCCGTATGGATCCTAGGAAGGTCCAGGCAATTTTAGATTGGGATCTTCCTGAGAACCTTAAAGCTCTACAACGGTTTTTGGGTTTCGCAAATTTCTATAGAAAGTTCATTAAAAATTATTCAGTGATCGTTAAACCCCTTACTGACATGACTAGGAAGGGGACTGATTTTTCTAAATGGTCTGACGCCGCTAAAATTGCATTTTCCTCTCTAAAAGAGAGATTTACCTCGGCACCTGTTCTAATTCAACCTGATGTCTCCCAGCCTTTTATTGTTGAAGTAGATGCGTCAGAGGTGGGAGTGGGGGCTGTATTGTCTCAGGGTCCGTCTCCTGGCAAATGGCGTCCTTGCGCTTTCTTTTCCAAAAAGTTATCTACAGCAGAAAAGAACTATGATATTGGAAATAGGGAACTGTTGGCGATTAAACTGGCGTTTGAAGAGTGGCGTCACTTCTTAGAGGGAGCAATCCACCCCGTCACGGTGATTAAGGATCACAAAAACCTTCTGTACCTAGAATCGGCCAAGCGTCTCACCCCTAGACAAGCTAGGTGGTCGCTATTCTTTACCAGATTTAACTTCGTAATCACCTATCGTCCTGGGGCAAAAAATACCAAGGCAGACGCATTATCTCGTAGTTTCCCTGGAGGGGGTAATGTTAGTGATCCGGTACCTATTTTACAAAGAGGAGTGGTTGTCTCTGCTGTACACTCTGTTCTAGAGGGAAAGGTGTTAGAGGCCCAGGGGGACGCCCCGGTCTCTTGCCCCTCAGAGAAATTGTTTGTACCGTTAAACCCGCGTCTTGAATTATTAAAGGAACATCATAATTCGGCACTTGCTGGGCACCCGGGTAGTAAAGCAACCTTGGAGCTATTGTCTCGTCGTTTTTGGTGGCCAAGGTTGCGTCAGGATGTAATGGATTTCGTGTCTACTTGTTCTACTTGTGCACGCGCGAAAGTCTCTCATACACGTCCAGCAGGGTCTTTATTGCCACTTTTCATCCCCAATAGGCCATGGACACATCTGTCAATGGATTTCATCACTGACTTACCGTTGTCTGCGGGTAAAACAGTTATCTTGGTAGTAGTAGACAGGTTTAGCAAAATGGTACACTTTATTGCGCTACCCGCACTTCCTAATGCTAAGACTCTTGCTCAGGTGTTTATCAGTGAAATCGTGAAGCTTCACGGGGTCCCTTCCGATGTGGTTTCGGATCGGGGAACCCAGTTTATTTCTAAGTTTTGGAAAGCTTTTTGTTCCCGTTTGGGGGTACACTTGTCCTTTTCCTCAGCTTTCCATCCTCAGTCGAATGGACAGACTGAGTGTACCAACCAAAACCTAGAAACATATTTAAGGTGTTTTGTGTCTGAAAACCAAGAGGTGTGGTCATCATATTTACCGTTAGCCGATTTTGCCATAAATAATCGCTGTCAGGAATCCACTGGCAAGTCACCATTTCTTGGTGCATACGGTTTTCATCCCCAATTTTGTACTTTCAAAGAGGGGGGGTCTTCTGGGGTTCCCGAAGAGGAACGGTTTTCTTCATCTCTTTCATCGGTATGGCAGAAGGTGCAAGCTAACTTGAAAAATATGAGTGGTAAATATAAATGCATGGCCGATAAGAAACGGTCGCCAGGTCCGGACCTAGGAGTGAATGACTATGTGTGGTTGTCTACTAGGAATATTAAGTTGAAGGTTCCCTCTTGGAAACTGGGCCCTAGGTTCATTGGTCCTTATAAAATAGTAGCCGTCATTAACCCTGTGGCTTTTCGCCTGGAGCTACCTCAGACTTTTAAGATCCATAACGTCTTCCATAAGTCGTTACTCAAGAAGTATGTTCCACCTCTAGAACCATCACCGCTGCCACCTCCTCCTGTTATTGTGGATGGTAATCTGGAGTTTCAAATATCCAGAATTGTTGATTCTCGTCGGGTCCGCCGCTCTCTTCAGTATCTGGTGCATTGGAGGGGTTACGGTCCCGAGGAAAGAATGTGGGTTCCAGCGTCAGAGGTAAACGCCAACAGGTTAATTCAGGCTTTCCATGCCTCTCATCCTGAGAGACCTGGTCCTGAGTGTCCGGAGGCCCCTCGTGAAAGGGGGGGTACTGTCACGAGGGTGTCAAGAGCCACGTCTGACTCCGTTATACCCGGGGTCAGGAAGTCGCAGCGGGTGGCTGCACGCTCTATGTCTAAAGATCACGTTGTTTCTTAGTGATTGTTTTCTGTGTTTGCCTTGCAATCCTTTTTGTCTCACTCAGGGATCCGTAGCTTCTCCTCCTCAGCTGTTTCTTGTCTGCCACTCCCAACCTCCTTATATTCTCCTCTCACACTTCTCTAGTTGCCAGTTATAGAGCTTCCTGCCTGGACTTCTATACTGACCCACTGGAGCTGTGAATCCTGGTTGTTGTTCCAGAGTGCTACCCTCCGGATCCCTGTTGGGCTTTTTGTTGTCTCCTGTTGTCGCCCACCTGGGATTATATGTTTAGTCTGTATTGTCTGTCCTCCCCTTGGTGTTTTCCTTTAGAGCTAGTGGTGCGGACTAGTGTTCCCACCGCCCTGTTCACTATCTAGGGCTCATCTTAGGGAAAGCCAGGGTTTTAGGCACGTGATCGGCGTACGGGTGAGGAACCCGTCTAGGGACGTCAGGGCAGCCAGGTGCCAGCCGCAAGGTGAGTCAGGGGTCACCACCTTCCCTCTCACTTGGGCAGGGCCTTCCTCTTTCCCTCCATCTGTGTCACGTATGTGATAGTCACGCCGATCGTGATACTTCTCTTCCGAGCAAGGGGTGCCTGGTTGTCTCCCACTGACTTTCATTGTGCTCGGTAGAACACACGAGCATACCAATGTGTTCGGCCAGGGCACAAGAGCACTTTGGTGCTCGCTCAACACTAATCACCATGCTTCACTGTAGTGAGGGTATTCGGCAGGTGGTGAACATTGCCTAGTTTCCCCCAAACATGGCGCTTAGAATTGAAGCCAAAAAGTTTACTCTTCTCATTATTAAACAAGAGAATTTTGTTTCTCACAGTATGAAAGTCCTTTAGGTGCTTTTTTGCAAACTTCGGAAGGGCTTTCGTGTGTCTTTTACTGAGGATAACTTCTTTCTGCCATTGAGCTCAGATTGATGGAGTGCTGCAGTGATGACTGACCTTTTGGAAATTTCTGCCATCTGCACACAGGATCTTTGGAGCTCAGGCTTAGTGACCATTGGTCTCCTCTCTAAACCAAGGAGCTTTAGAAAAAGTCCTGGTTGCTCCAAACCTCTTAGATTTAAAAATTATGGAGGCCACGGTGTTCTTTGGAACTTTCATTGCAGCAGAATTTTGTACCCTTGTGCAAAACATGATAGAATAATGAAGTAAGCATGCAAAAATAAGGAAGTCACTTAGCTTCGGTTCTTGAATCTCTAATAAAGCATGGTCACCGCCCAAGATCAGTGATAGTAGCAGACCCAGCAGATATCTTATTCTAAGTACCTCCTGCGTTTATGCGCCTGGAGCTTTTAAGGCTCCTTTGACCTCTGACCTCCTATACCTCTGTATGGGCAAAATACACTCCTATATCGCCCAGAGCTCCTAAGGGACCTTAGGGGATAGATGTAGTGAACTCAGCCCTTGAGAATGCAGTCTGGTGCCCATCTGTATTAGGCTAGTTTCACACTAGTGGCAGCCTTCTCCGGCAGGCTGTTCTGGCGGGTGAACAGCCTGCCGGATCCGTGCTGCCGCTAGTGCATGCGTGCCGCTGGAGGTCCGCTTTGGCCCTATCGACTATAATGGGGACGGGCCAGAATTCCAGCGGCAGCATGGCAAACATGCCAAGAGGCAGCCGGAATAAAACTACGACGAGCCTGCCGGAGAAGGCTGCCGCTAGTGTGAAAGTAGCCTTAGGCACCACAGAACAGTAGGTTTTTATATCTGTTCACTGCATTAAAAAGTAAGACTGTAATTAAAGGGAGAGAACCATTTAAATGAGCTTTGCAACACATACATGTATATTAACGTCCTAAATTTTGTAGTGTGTGGCAGTTCATGATCTTGTTATTGGGTAGTATGTTGTAAGCAGTTTATCTAAGTCTTTATGAAGCCACTATTGAATTTCTTTTAAAACTGCATATGGCGTCATTATACTGTAGGTATATTGAAACATCATATAATTGAACCATACTAGCCCTTGGCCTTCTAAAATGGTCTAATAACTACTGGGCAACAAAACCATAAAAATTGACAACCATGACTAATAACTCTCTTTTGATAAATGGTCATGCAATTATCGATTCACCAAAATACATGCAGTAACAGTTGCAATGTGGCATGACAATAGACGTGGTTAAAGGCATATTAGAAGAGACACTGTTATTTCAACAAGTTTGGCAGAAATCAATAGTATGAGTGAAGAAAAGAAACCTTTAAATATATGTTATTACAAATATTGAGCCACTCTTACAAGCTGAACTTGTTCACCTATTGTAATAAGGCTTCATTCACACTGTTGTGAGTGCCATATGCTCTGTGCCAAACCAGGATCAGATCCCGTTAGAAAAAAGGCTTCCATAATTTCCTCTGAAAGGATCCAATCCAGTTTTTGGCACAAGGTATACAACTCTTGCTATGTGCCGGCCCACAGGGGGAAGAGGCAGGGGTTAGGAAGGGATAGAATTGGTAGCTGAGGCAAAGAGAGTGCTCATAGTTTTTACGGTGGCTGATCCTACTCCATCTCTCCTTCAGGCCACGTGAGCAGTGAGGTCTTTTTGTGTGGTCCCCTGTCTGGTGGTGACTACGGTGTCCTTGATGTCAGAATAAGCAGTAGGGTGAGAGGCAGGAGAACAGGAGGGTGATAATGATCGGGTATAGAGATCCCAGGCCGGCTTGATTAAGGTAAAATAAAGGCTCTCCTTAACTGAATAGATGATAGGAGTCACATGGAGCAGGCACAGTTCTGAAGTACTTCACAGAGTAGGCTTTCCCAAAAGGTTGTATGTAGAAGATGGCAATGATGTTAGTAGTCCACCCTGAATCTCTCTTTTAGAAAAACAAGCAATCATTCCAAATGATCACAGGTGTGCAATTTCCAAAATTAATCTGCAGTGTCCAGGGGTGCAGTCCTAGAGTGGATGGAACGTCTGTTTCAGAAGTGTGGTAGGCACTGAGAGCAAAAACCCCAGACCACAGACAGTAAAGTCCAAAACCATAAACGTGTGTTACCTTTACTTACCTTTACTGAGTTTTTCTGGAGAAGATTTATTTCAGGGTCTATTTGGTGGAGCACACCATAGCATGTCTTTTCTCTAGTTTGGCTTGCTAGAAACGCCCGATTCCTAGCCAGGGGAAAATGCAACCAGCCAATAACTCAGGAACTGTAAACAAGGTGGCCAGTTGAACTGTTTCTTACCTATATACATAGCCTCTTTGGATCACATAGTTAATATATGAGATGGAGAAACAGTCACCATTGTCTGAATACTGTGTATATGAATACTGATTAGCATTGTCATTCTGTTCTTTAACCACTAGATGTCGCTGTTTCTTAACACAACTAACATAGTACAAGTGTTTGAATATTCATAGAAGGTGGGGTTAGACAGTCTGAAGAAGAACCAGGAAGCTGCCTCTGCCTCCATCTTGAGAGGAACAGAGAAGGACTGTGTGTAGCTGGCCAGCTAGGACCTGTCCTAGGTTGCTAATATAGCTTATATGTTTATACAGCTAAACCTGCCAATAAACTTAATACAGTTCCTATGTTTGCGTGTTAAAGACAAAAGCAGAGTTATTTACAGTGACTTCATGTTTGGATGTGATATAACTGTTATATATATTGTGTTCACAGAAGCAGAAAAGATAATATGCCTTTAAGATTCATTATATGGATGTGAGGTAAGCTCAATGACACAGCAGAAACAACAGAAAGCATAGAGTTAGACTGCTGTTGCTGGGCAGGAGTCTAGACCAAACACAGCCAGCCTCACACACAGCAGGAGTTTTGACCAATTACAGCCAGCCTCACACACAGCTTGTGTGGGAAATTCCCCAACAGGAGCTGCTGGAATCATTATTCACCAGAGAGAGAAGCTGAACAGAGATTCCCTCCACTAAGAGCTGTGTTTTATGAAAGCAGAGAGGCCAAACTAGGTATTTAAACAGTTATATAATGTTCCTACTGTTAATATAGTGATTAGAACTGTATACTGAACCAGTTATATGTGTGTTTACTTACAGTTCCACCAATTGCAAACCACACATTCAATTGCAAACTACAAATACCATACAAACAATTGCCATACCATACAAACAATTGCAAACATTCAAATTCCATATTGCAATCCAAATTGCATACAACCATACCAGATCATACGCAACCAATCTGCAAATAGTTACTGCTAACTGCATACTGCAAATTGGGGCCAAATTCAGCAAGTAAACTATTAGTTAGACCTCAGATATATAGTGCTGCCCATAATTATTTATACCACTGGCAAATTTTGACTTTAATTTACTTTTATTCTACCAGCAAGTAATATTTTGACGGGAAATGACATAGGTGTCTCCCAAAAGATAATAAGATGATGTACAAGAGGCATTATTGTGGGGAAAAAAACATTTCTCAGATTTTATTTCCATTTAAACAAAAAATACAAGATGTTCCGCACTGTGGAAAATCTCAGAGGACGTGGTGGGAAGCCAAAAATGACACCTGTGCTGGCCAGGAGGATAGTGAGAGAGGTGAAAAAGAATCCAAGGATCACCAAGAAGGCCATCCTGGTGAATCTGGGCTCTGCTGGTGGCAATGTCTTAAGGCAGACAATTCAACGGACACTGCACACTGCAGACCAAGGCGGAAGCCACTTCTCCAGATAAGGCACACAAAAGCTCGCTTGGCCTTTGCAAAAGCTCATCTGGACAAAGAAGAAGACTGGTCTTCTGTGTTATGGTCAGATGAAACAAAAATTTAATTGTTTGGTCACAATGATGTTTCCTTCATTTGGCGCAAAAAAGGAGAAGCCTTCAACCCAAAGAACACCATCCCCACTGTCAAACATGGTCGTGGGAACCTAATGCTTTGGGGGTGTTTTTCAGCCAATGGACCAGGGAACCTAATCACAGTAAACGGCACCATGAAAAAAGAGCAATACATGAGGATTCTCAACGACAACATCAGGCAGTCTGCAATGACCCAAAACACACAGCAAAAGTGGTGAAGAAATGGTTAGCAGACAACAACATTAATGTTTTGGAGTGGCCCAGCCAGAGTCCAGACTGGAATCCAATGGAGAATCTGTGGAGGAAGCTAAAGATCAGGGTGATGGCAAGAAGACCCTCCAACCGGAAAGATTTGGAGCTCATTGCTAAAGATGAATGGGCAAAAATACCTGTGGAGACATGCAAAAAGCTGGTCTGCAATTATAGGAAGCGTTTGATTGCTGTAATAGCCAATAAAGGCTTTTCTATTGATTATTAAGAAGGGTAGGAATAATTTTAGACTGGACACTTTTTGCTCAAATGTAAATAAAAGCTGAGAATTTTTTTTTTCCCACAAGAATGCCTCTTGTACATTGTCTTATTATCTTTTGGGAGACACCGATGTAATTTCCCGTAAAAAAATTACTTGCTGGTTGAATAAAAGTAACTTTTTCAAAATTTGCCAGGGCTATGAATAATTATGGGCAGCACTGTACCTCTCAGAGAGATCATAAAGTGCTTAAATAACTTAAAGGGAGAGTACAGATACTCAAGAGAGAAATATATCCACCATTTTATGTTGAATGACAAGATTGAACAGTTGAACCACCATCTTATGCATACCGCCATTTTGTGATATCTTTTCAACACGTGTTATGTACATGGACTATCTGCTGCGGAGGCGACAGTGTTATATATGAAGAAAAGTTGAAGTTTATAAGTTATTTCAAGAATTTGGCGAACTCTTTAAATCTACTGTCCATAGAACAGCGCTAGAAGAATTACAGAGTAATAGACAGCCTGGTTAGATTAAAAGTCAGAGATATCAAAATTCTTCTAATGCCACAGTGCAAAAAGCACTTCATAGTGCTGCGCCTGCCACACTGTGTGGTACAGAGTCTGGTCGCATCCAGGCGTCAGAGAGTCCTGGAGCGATCAGAGTTGCAGCTGAAGGAGGCTGATTCAGGTCCAAGTCTGAGGGTCCGTCCAGAGGAAGAGGATTGTTTCCAGGCAGGCTGTTAGGAGATGTGGAACAAAACGCTATCTTCTCTGCAGGGCCGCATGTGTGCTGAAGTAGCTTGCTGCTCTCCATGTTAACAACATCATCGAATGAAAGAGATACCTGGGTCGGTAAGACAGCTTGTGCACGCACCTTAATATAGGATTGGTGCCTAAATACTAGAGACTGAGATCAAATCTGCTGGTAGTTAGTTAGTGTTGCTGAGTGGCCTTGCGCTTAGGGCTATTACATTCATCTGGGCTTGGTCATGTCTTCAGGTACGTTGGCTGTGGATATTATGGTACCAGGCACCATATATCTATGTTGCTTGTGGTTGCCATGAATGTAGGCTGTAGATCGCACTAACATCCGTGAATTGCTCTTGAGATAATTGTATTAGATTATACAGTTCTCCATTGGGGTGTGTATATTATA
Organism: Bufo gargarizans; assembly: GCF_014858855.1. Classification (NCBI taxonomy): domain Eukaryota; kingdom Metazoa; phylum Chordata; class Amphibia; order Anura; family Bufonidae; genus Bufo; species Bufo gargarizans. The sequence goes on along the minus strand of NC_058085.1, from coordinate 61,197,243 downwards.
TACTATACACCTCTTTGGCGCACATTGGATGTTTGTGAGTCACAGCACGGACCTGGTAGCCGATAGGTGCTTATTAGCTTTGTGGGGATACATGACAGTCTAGTGTAATATATGCTCTTTGCTTTTCTGTATACTTTTTCCATCTTGCCCTTTCTCTCTATATTTTATACATAATAAAGTTATATGAATTTGGATATATTATCTCCACTGGCTTTTTTGTTATGACATTGTATGTTATTCCAGGTGGAACGTTGTGCTGTCAATTATACAGGGAGTGCAGAATTATTAGGCAAATGAGTATTTTGACCACATCATCCTCTTTATGCATGTTGTCTTACTCCAAGCTGTATAGGCTCGAAAGCCTACTACCAATTAAGCATATTAGGTGATGTGCATCTCTGTAATGAGAAGGGGTGTGGTCTAATGACATCAACACCCTATATCAGGTGTGCATAATTATTAGGCAACTTCCTTTCCTTTGGCAAAATGGGTCAAAAGAAGGACTTGACAGGCTCAGAAAAGTAAAAAATATTGAGATATCTTGCAGAGGGATGCAGCAGGAAAATTTGTTCCAGCTCACCTTCCTGGTCGTGTATATGGTCCCGGCTCCTGGGGCCCTGGGGAGTGTTCCCGTAGCAGGCAGTGAAAGGTTAAAGGAGGATCCCGGAGACAGAAAAGTCCTCTATCAGCTCTTCTTTATTGTTTCATAAACAGTACAGACAAAACCATCAGGTACACGGCAGGATGACGCGTTTCGGGTGAGTACCCTTAGTCGTAACAATTAGCTGAGCGTGACCCCTCAATATAAAGGGGTTGGAACCAAACATCCTCCAATAGGAACGGACTGATTTCAAGCAACATGCTACACACTCAGACACACCTTTTTTCGTTTTTTTACCTTAATCAGTTGGTAATTGGTAGCACACTGTGCGGACATTCCCCCGACCTGTTAACCCCGGGTTGCCCCGTGTGTCCATTCCGCAAGAAAACTGCACAGTGTGAACGCTCAATTAATTCTTCAATTACACACATATAGTATAGATAAAAACAAAATTAATCACAAATACAATGGCCTTCTACCTTTCGGCACGTAACTACTTTTATGTCATGAACCAGCAATCTTGGTTGGACTAAATCTAGCCTATTTAATATAGGTGACAGAGTAAAAAATAACTCCATCATCCTAATAACGGGCTGAGAGTCCAACCACTTGCAGGTGGTACAAACTTAATACATATATGTATCAGATGAAAGGGTTGGTTATCGATACAATCTTGGATGCATACTGTTAATAATTCTCGAGTACAACCGGAGTGAATGAAATGGAATAAATTTTGTTAAATACCGGAAGGAATCAAAAGAAGGAAAAACAAACACAAACACGAACATGAAAACCGCCCCGTCTGGCCAGCGTTCTAGTGAGTGAATGAACAGAGATGCGTGCGAATCCGGAATGCATAATTAATACATGTCATGCATCATTGCTAGGAACCAAGTAAACTGTCCCATCACATGCAATATAGTATGCTGTACATCTGAAACATGTCAGCCTAGATGTTATTTGATAGACACAAAATGTTAATGAAAAATATAATGATGAACAATCAACAATGATGACAACTTTCTGCTAGGCATACCCAGAGTTTTACTGATAAATATATATAAGTTCTTTCTTAAGATTAAGACCCATTGGAACTCTGGTTCCAGTCTAAAGATCCAGTAGGCCTCGCGAAGAAGAATTTTCTTTCGATGGTCACCGCCCCTTTTCGGAGCTAATACACGCTCTATGGCATAAGCCTGGAAAAATGACATCTGGCGAGAGTGTTCCTGGATAAAATGTCTTGCTATGTTTGAGATGTTTAAGATATTAGGGTTATTAATATAATTGAGATGTTCTAATACTCGACTTTTAAACCTGCGAACTGTGCTTCCCACATACATCAAATCACAACGGGTGCATCGGATGACATAAATAACACCCTCCGTGTTGCAATTGATGTACGTACGTATTGGATAACTGCATGAATGATCTGCATTATCAAATGATCTCATAGGGAGCACATATTCGCAGGTCTTGCAGCGACCACTACCACATCTCGTGAATCCTTTGTAAATGAGCCAGCTTGACTTGACATTAGTTCCACTACCGCTGGCAGTGTAGAGAGACGGGGACAGCGAACAGGACAGGGTAGGAGCCCTTCTAGAAATGATTCTGCAACCTGATTTAAGTGCTTGATATAGGATTTCATCATCGAACAGAATAGGTAAGCATTTTTTTATATTGCAGAACTAATTTTATTAAATTCGGTACTGTATGTCAAGGAAAGGGTAGGAATACTGTCCTGACAACCGTCTGCTCGTGTCTCCACACTGCCAGCAGGAGTTTTGGCTGGCCTTTGCTTTGGTTTCCCGAACAGCATATCTTTTCTCTCCTTTTGCAATGCTATCTCTCTTCCTCTATTGATCATCCAACATGGATAGTCTCTGTCCCTCAATCTTTTCTCCACCCTGTCCAGTTCCTCCTCTAATCCGTCCATTCCACTGCAATTTCTAACAGCACGGGTAAATTCACCCACAGGGATTGCTCTGACAGTGTGTATTGGATGGTGACTCTTGGCGTTCAGTATAGAATTTCCTGACACCTCTTTCCTATAAGTGACGGTCTGCACCACCTCACCGGGGACCCCGCGGAGTGTCAAATCAAGGAAATCAACTCTTAAAATTGCAAAGCTTCTGAAGCGTGATCATCGAACAATCAAGCATTTCATTCAAAATAGTCAACAGGGTCGCAAGAAGCGTGTGGAAAAACCAAGGCGCAAAATAACTGCCCATGAACTGAGAAAAGTCAAGCGTGCAGCTGCCAAGATGCCACTTGCCACCAGTTTGGCCATATTTCAGAGCTGCAACATCACTGGAGTGCCCAAAAGCACAAGGTGTGCAATACTCAGAGACATGGCCAAGGTAAGACAGGCTGAAAGACGACCACAACTGAACAAGACACACAAGCTGAAACATCAAGATTGGGCCAAGAAATATCTCAAGACTGATTTTTCAAAGGTTTTATGGACTGATGAAATGAGAGTGAGTCTTGATGGGCCAGATGGATGGGCCCGTGGCTGGATTGGTAGGGCAGAGAGCTCCAGTCTGACTCAGACGCCAGCAAGGTGGAGGTGGAGTACTGGTTTGGGCTGGTATAATCAAAGATGAGCTTGTGGGGCCTTTTCGGGTTGAGGATGGAGTCAAGCTCAACTCCCAGTCCTACTGCCAGTTTCTGGAAGACACCTTCTTCAAGCAGTGGTACAGGAAGAAGTCTGCATCCTTCAAGAAAAACATGATTTTCATGCAGGACAATGCTCCATCACACGCGTCCAAGTACTCCACAGCGTGGCTGGCAAGAAAGGGTATAAAAGAAGAAAATCTAATGACATGGCCTCCTTGTTCACCTGATCTGAACCCCATTGAGAACCTGTGGTCCATCATCAAATGTGAGATTTACAAGGAGGGAAAACAGTACACCTCTCTGAACAGTGTCTGGGAGGCTGTGGTTGCTGCTGCACGCAATGTTGATGGTGAACAGGTCAAAACACTGACAGAATCCATGGATGGCAGGCTTTTGTGTCCTTGCAAAGAAAGGTGGCTATATTGGTCACTGATTTGTTTTTGTTTTGTTTTTGAATGTCAGAAATGTATATTTGTGAATGTTGAGATGTTATATTGGTTTCACTGGTAAAAATAAATAATTGAAATGGGTATATATTTGTTTTTTGTTAAGTTGCCTAATAATTATGCACAGTAATAGTCACCTGCACACACAGATATCCCCCTAAAATAGCTAAAACTAAAAACAAACTAAAAACTACTTCCAAAAATATTCAGCTTTGATATTAATGAGTTTTTTGGGTTCATTAAGAACATGGTTGTTGTTCAATAATAAAATTAATCCTCAAAAATACAACTTGCCTAATAATTCTGCACTCCCTGTAGACAGAGGTTTTTTTGTAGGTTAATAAGGATTTGAACTCACACTCTTCTACATTATAGCCCAGAATGTTAGCCACTACACTATAGAGCTGCATGTCCAGTTACTTAAAAAAATAATAAATGAGACTTCTGCTGTATAGGAATACTTACTACTATTAAGTAGTCTTATACAGCAGAAGTCTCATATTTTTTTTATTTTTTTTAAGTGATTGGCCATGGAGCTCTATAGTGTAGTAGTTAACATTCTTGGCTGTAATGTAGAAGGTTGTGAGTTTGAATCCTGCCAGAAACTTTTCAGAACTAGAGGCTAAATTAGTATTAAATACACTGACTTGAGCATCGCGCTAGAGCACACGCGAAGTTTGAGCTGAACGGGTGTTCGACCAAGCATGCCCTCCCAACACTATTGCTGAAGTGAGACAACCCCTTTAATTCTTAAAACTAAAATAAATAAAAAAAGTTGCATAATGGCTGTGCATCTTTGTACAATCATAACTGTTAAGGAATAGGTCTTTTTGGGCTTCCCTTATATCTTTTTCAGCCTAATTATTCCCCTCTTGAGCAGCACAGCTATATGCATTTCTTTCAGAGGCGGTGGATGTGTCCCTTCTTTAACATAATTTACCCTCAGTAAAGAGAGTACCATGCAGTATTATAATATAAATATATATTTTGCTATGGGACCCTAAGGGCGATGTATCGCACTCTATGTCTATATAGAATGTAGGATAGACCTCAGCTTTCCACCCATGGTATAGATCTGGGGCTTTTCTCAGTGTGTGAAGGAGTTGTGGGGATAAATTGCTTGCAACCCTGAAATCCAGAACATTCATACTAACAACCCTGGTGATCATTTTCTAAAGACATGCCAGTCTTAAGGTAGGTCCACACCTCCGTTTAACTGATTCGACAGGCCAGCAGGGATTAAGCAGATTCCGGCATGCTCTCTGTCCTAGAACCTGGAGTACGATCTTACAGATATGACAAATTTATTAAGAGGCATCACATCTTATGCCAGCTGACCTTATATCAGTTATAATTTAGGCCAGTTTTCTGGAGTAAAATAAGACAAATATGTTTGGCTGCGGCAGCCCTGCCCTATCCTCTAAGCGCCACCCTCTGTTCAAGAAAGTTCAGAGGCAGCATAAAAACCCAAATACAAATGTTTTGCCTAAAATGTTGATGGCTTACACATATAGCAAATGACCCCATCAGCTTATTAAACCAACCTAAACGACACACAAATTACAAGCCACCCAAGTTTTCAGCGGTGTGATTTTGTCATTGCTATGTGTCGTTCTTTTCCATTGAGATGCCATCTGTACAAAATGTGACCCTGTCCTTGCATATTTAATTTGCAGCTTCATGATTTTACAAGCTACTCCGTTAAGCTGTTTGTCTGATCCCACAAATCTGATCCCCTGAACCAGAACATAATCCTAACAAGCTCCCAACAGCAGCTGAGGCGCAAACTGTGAAACATTGATTAGCTGCTCAGCCTCGAGGGTTTGTGAACACGACTTTAAGTACGTTTTTTACTTACTCAGCCAATGTTAATAAATATCTCAAACCTTTGGAAAATGTTCTGTGCTTAAGATATAATAAACAGGTTGAAATATGACCTTTCAGATTACAAAAAAAAAATATTTTAAAAATATTGGTGTTTAATAACTTTCATTCGCTGCCTTTTTGTAAACTGATGTCCTGTAGTACTCGGATAGAGGGACAAGATGACACGAGAGAGGGGCATTAGAGGGAGACATCAGGAGAGGGGTTGCAGCGAGCTGCCCCTAGGGGCTGATCGAGTCCCAGTGTTTAGGAATGCCGAGTGGCATGCTGTAGCCTTAATATAGTTTGTGTCACGGTGCTCCTACCTGGATACTGTCGCTCCACTGGGTTAGGCTCCAAAGCAACATAGGAGTTGTAGTTGATGGAGTAAGTAGAGTCCAGACTTATTAAGGTTTTTACTTGAATAAACTTGTGTCATCCAAACAATACTGATCTTTCTCTTGACTCCAGCAGGCTTAGAGTAAACTGGCAGGTAAACTTGAATACTTGGCTGCTGCTGTGCTAATCTCTGTCTTCAGTCTGGTTCCTATGACAGTGGGGTATTCTGTGACCCATTTTGCTGAGAAGGGGTCTTTGGCTCCAATTTGCCTCTCAGAGATACCAAGTGCTTTTACATATCAGGAGTGGGCTGCTCTCTGAGCTACTTTTTCAAAGATCCTGCAGCAGTGAGGGGAAATGCTCCCTGACCACACTGCTTTACTAAATAGCTCCAACTCTTAACTCCACTTCTCAACTTCTCCACTATCGGCTCCTCTATATCTTCCTCCAATCCCTCGCTTGATAGGAAAGAGGACCAAACCACTTCTGCCCAAAAGGGGGAGAATTGGTGATGAAATGGCCATTAGAAATGTTCCCTAGTCAGGCTAAAGTTCAGCAGACAGGTGATTTTAGTGATGATTTTGTATTAGAATTTGCACTGAGGCAGTGTTAGAGTGGCAGGAGAAATAGTCATTTGGATTCTTCTTGCTACGGCCTATGCTTCTGTTCAAGGTATATCTTGTATACAGAGGTGTGATCATATAATGTCGGTATGAATTTTATATAGATACATCCATACGTCTTGATGATGCAAAAGGCATTTTCACCTATCTGACTGATCATGAGAAGCCCCTAATTTCAATGAAGCAGTGGTCACGCATGTGTGCTTCCCTTCCATTCATTCACTATGGTACTGATGGAGAGCTCTGACTACGATGCTCAGCTATCTCCGACTGTCCCATAGAGAAAGAAGTTTCATGCAATCATTGTCTTTTTTTTCAAGGTTGGAGGGCTGTTGCGGTGTAGCCTGCTTGGTTAGCCTGCTGTGTAGAGTGGAAATCCCTCTTCCCAATGTCATGGGTTGAATTTTATCCAGTAGTTTTCCTGAATAATTAATGAGGTTAAATTGTCTCTTATGCATTGTTCTTCTAAAGGGAGAGTTCACATCACCGTTTCATTTTCCATTCTTCTCATCCAGATCTTTTAAAGAAACAGATCCTGTAAAAAAAAAAAAAATCAGATCCTGTTGAACATTTGACATCATTTCAGTTTTTTTAGAAGGAAAAAAGGTACTGCATGCAGGACTTTTTTTCCATCTAAAAAAAAAGGGATCTCAGATGGAAATGGAATATTATGGAATGCTATGACACGACAGTCAAAAGAGATCTAACCAATAACAGTCAAAAGAGATCTAACCAAAAGAGATCTAACCAATAACACAACCCCATTCACTTTCATTGGTTGCGATGCAGGCAGGATTACACTTCAATTGGTGGCCATGCAACGTGTGTCGTGGCCAAAGTGTACATGCAGACCCCGCCTTAGTATTTTACAGTATTCATTCATACTTTAATTTCAATATGAAAATCTAGATAGTCCCAGCTAGGTCATGCCTTGAGAGAACATGTTTAGGAGAAAAATAAATATAGTATTCTATAATAGCTGTGATGGCTAACCTCCAACATTCCAGCTGTGGTAAAACTATGACTCCCAACATGTACACTTGCTTGGCTCTTCTCAGAACTCCGTAAAAATGAATGGAGCTTGCTGAGAGTCATAGTGTCACCACAGCTGGAGTGCCGGATGTTTGCCATCATTGTCCCATAGCAAAGGACAATTGTAAGCTGTGGGATTTAGAAGATTAAATGCATCTCAATGGCATTAAAGCTTCTTCTGACCAGGGTTGGGTGGTGGTGTCATGGGATGGAACTCCTATCATTCAATTACACCACTGACATTATGGACCAAGTAGTTTCTGTAATATTATAATAATATATTATGTTCATGTACTAACAATTTTTACTCCCTACCATCTCATTCCTCTTAGGCTATCTGTCACAGGTTAAGGGGAAGGGAAAACACCAAATACACACCACAACGAATAGACAACAATCTAGGCCTCAAAAGCTAAGGAAGAGGGATGTGACCTCCTAGTAATCCCTAGGCTTTTCCCTAACTCCTGCCAGTATGAGCAGATCCTGATGGTGGAAATACTCATACACCGGATACCTAAAGCAAATGCTAAAATTCATGAGCCCTAGGATAGGTAGCAGGGGATGAGACAACTGGTTCCTTCTAGAATGAAGGAACCTGCGTCTCCCTGAGGCCTAGAAACAACACACACCAGATAATAAGAAACAGTGAAAGCAACAAGTACTTAGCTTAGAGATGTATGGAGAAGCAGGAGATCCAAGACAAACCAACACTATCAACTCCAAGCAGAAACTATCAACCGCATGGTCAGCGGTGTGAGGCAGATCTAAATAGAGCCTCATCACTGATAACGAGCGGCACCTGAGGAAAGGTGAGATCCTGCTAAACAACAACATAATACAGAAAAACAGAGAGACCTGTGCAGCAAGTCTATCCGATCTTTTCACCTCTCTCACAGGAGGGACCATGACGCTATCTTCTCACTACTGTCTGAACACTGTGATAGTTTCAGTTATAAATGGAAATCATGATACACCGTCAAGATCTGTCACTCAATGACCACCAACAGTGCCTGATGTACCCCATTAACTTATAACATGGTCTGGGTTCCAGGGGTCCATCTTGTTGACAGAAAGAAGAGTGCTGCATGCTAGCTTAATCTTCCCATCTCATCTGACAGAACTGCTGGCTGTAGCCTCAGCGTTGCCTTAGGGTACGGCCAAAAGGTCAGGTTTTGTGATGCAGTTTTTGGAAGGCAATGCCCAATACTTCTGTTTGTTGAAATCACTACTAGTTTTGGCTTCCAAAGCTGTATCATAAAACCTGAAGGTGTAGCCTTGCCTTGAGAATTTTTGTTGTTGAATGGTTTGACTATTTGGGTGCTAGAATATTAGTTTTATTAATACGTTTTGATTTTCGGATGTGAGGAAACTTTAGAAACATTACTCATCACTGTCAATTTGTGTCCTGCAGTTATATCACTTTCAATAAAAAGGAATTCTCACCAAAAGAACACGGCCAGCGCTACTCAAGTCGTCCTGGAAAGAGGAGACACCTCGGGCAAAGGGACGAACAGTGGTAAAAAGTAGCAGACAAATAATCCAAAACATAAAGAAGGAAGATTCCACGACATTCAACAGTTATAAAGTCAAATTTATTATTTTCTTACATGCGGTGCAGAGGGACAGTCGCGCAGGAAACTCTAGTACGTGGCCAACTGACGTTTTGCATCCTCCGTTGGCCGTGTACTGGGGTATCTTAGTCGACCGTCCCTGTAAACTGCATTTAAGGAAACAATAAAAATGGACTTTATAATTAGTGGTGAGTCCTGTGGAACTGTGAGATCTTCCATCTTGATATTTTGGATCAATAACAAGAATACATTTGCAATATTTGATGATAAACTTTTTGTCAAACTTTGTCAGTCGCTCTTGATGAGTTTTTTCATCGGAGCAAAGACTACATGACCTCATGAGACACTGACTTGTCGTAGTCACACATTACAGTCATTCACACACAGTCAGGGTAGAAGCAGCGTTCTCTGTGATGCGCTGACAAGTTGATAAGTTCTGCACATTTTGAAATGGCAGTCAGCCCAGCAAGAATGGCACAGCCAGTGGCCCAGCAAGAGTCAGGAACTGAAGCGGAATTCAGCGTTTGAGAAACAGAGAGAAATCCTCTGCTATCAATAGCCCGCTAAAGTTGTTTTTGCCCATTAAGTGGACACCGCTGATTTTAGTTAAACCTCCCAACAATTTATAGCATCTAGACAATATAGTCTAATAGACAGGACCGAGGCATCTACACTGGTCCCTCAAGTTACAATATTAATTGTTTCCAGGACGACCATTGTATGTTGAAACCATTGTATGTTGAGAAATCGGTTCCAAAGCCCAAAAATGTCATCCAAGATAAGAGAACATTATGATAAAAAAAAAAATAAGCAGATAACTAGGACATATAAAACAAGTCCTTACATATAACAGTCAGGAATAGCTGACAATTAGCATCTAATCCAGCTATTTTACCAGAGATGTGGCCTGGATTGTTTGGATCCGAGTCTGAGGCATTGTATGTTGAGTCTGGTTTCAAATAACGATGGGTCAGACAAGACCATTGTATGTTGAGAATATTGTATCCTGAGGCCATTGTGTCTTGAGGGAGCACTGCACTTATATTTGCAGCTCCAAAGGCTTTGTCTTTTTGTCCATTCATCATGATATCACCTTTATGTCTTACCTGGTTAGGTGGATCCAGTAAGTCTCTGTTCTGGAAAAGCAGGTCTTACACAACCCGGACAGGTGGCACTGGTGCAACAGGTTGATAGAACAGATACAGAAGCACCAGTGTCGTAGCAGAACTGGAAATGTAGCTGAGTTGATAATGTAGAAGGACTGTAGCTACATCAGGTTGACAATTCAGGGTCAGTGGTATAGCAGAGTTGACAAAGTTGCAGAGATGGCAGAATATCAGAGTTTAAGGAGTTTGCAGAGCAATGTAATAATAATAGTAGTAATGCAGCTGCATTGGAGATGTACAATGGATGTAGCAGGGCTGAAGTACTGGAACTAGGTAACATATGTTGCAGTGCTGGAGTAGTGGAGCTGACCTGATGTAACAGAGCTGTGTAGTGGAGTTGAATTGATGTAGTAGAGTTGGATATAGCAGACTGCAGCGTCCCACTAGCGTACATAAGCACTGCAAAAGCTTGCTTAGTCATCTGTAATATCATGCTGTGTTTGATCCTTATGTGAAATCCCTGTTACCAGGCTGTCAGGTGCATTACATACATTCCACCACTAGATGGGGATAGCACCACAGTATATATAGCACAGTTCAGGCCTAGTTAGGCAGTTGGGAGTTGGAGAGAGAAGGAGATGGAGTGAGGAGCTAGGGGGAAGGAGAGGTCCCCTCTCCTCTCAGCTCTTTTGGGCTCCACGGCCCAGAGGAGCCATTGTGTATCTCAGTATCAAGCCAGGAAGATAGGCAGAGGTGAAGTCTATATTCTACCATTCACTCTTCCGGAGTAGAAAGTGAATTTTGTCAAGTTTATTGTTAGATAAAAACAAAGGAAGGACAAAGCCATTATTCTAGGCTCTAGGCGCCTTTGTATCTAGGTGAAGGACTTATTAGCTTCCGGCAGCCTCACCGTTATTCTAAGGACAGATAAGGATTCTGTTGCATCACTTGTGTGTAGAAGATAAAGACTTGAACTACCTCAACTGAGACTGAAGCAAGGCAAAGAGCTGAATATCAGTGAGTACATAATTACCTACTATAGCCTGACACATTACTACAAGTACAGCCTGTTACTGGGTTTCATCACATCCAACTTGCATGTGTATCAGAGACTGCTTTATTACTGGATGTAAACTGTTATCAAGAACCTGGTTATAGTAAAGTTCTCACTTAGATTTAAACCTGCCTCATTCTTCTAACTTCACACTACTACCACTCTCAACATTTTGCACCACCAAGGTACTGGCGTCATGACATTACCTAAGTCAGGGGCCCAGCCACACAAGCACTCAGGAACCCAATCACCATCAAGGCCTCCTCAATCACCACCTGGCCGGTGTCCCCTGTAATAGAGTGTGCTCCAGAGAATCCAGTGCTCTTCTCCCCTTCACTGCACTGCTGGCCCAGGGAGGCGCCTGCTAAACAGTGAGTAACCAATGAACTTGTTGGAAGTAGCAGAGCTGAGCTACTGTAGCTAAGTTGGGTATAGAAGTGCTCAGTGTTGTCAGGGTTAATGGTATACAAGGACGGACTGTACTAGTGGAGAACAGTCAGGATGCTGAGACACCTCAACAGTCAGGCGGCTTCCCACTGGCTGGACTAGGTTCAAATAACCAAGAGGGCTGAAGGCATCACTGTGTGCTGGGTTGTAACAGCAACTTGACACACAGAAGAAGCGGCAGGTATGAGCAGGAGAATGGGCCAGTGTTTGACACACTAGCTGGTACAGGTGAGTAACAGTACCGACCACTTAGGACCCATCCCAGTAAAGTTTGACAATTAAAATAGAGAATGCTAGACAAGAAAGTTTTTGAGAGAAGAATGGGTGAATTGGTGTCCCTTTAGTAACTCAACTTCTCCCCTTTAAACCATATCTGTTATGATTGTAGGTAGGGACAGACAAGGACAGTGAGCCATAAGGCTAGAACCCAGCTTGCTTTCCCTAACTACTTGCGGTACAAGCCCTAGATACCTAGACCTCAACTGGTTGACGGGTTCCTACACTAAGTGCAGAGATGAATAAACTTTTTTTTTTGCTTGCTAATCGAGTAATCTGCAGCAGTATTACACTGCCAGATCATTAACAAGCGTTTATGTGAACGCTTGTTAGCAATGATCTTAGTGATTATCTGTAGGTGTAATAGTTGATTTTGCATTCATTGTTTGAATCCTGAATAGATATGGGCAAAGGCTTGACCTCAATAAGAGAATTTGTTGAGAACCAAGACAGAAAATGTTAATGACTTTGAGGTACTTTTAAGTGGAAGGTGACCGTCCGAGTTATTTGCTCAAGCATTTTGAAGGAACTGATAAATCTCGGAGCAAGTTTCTTGCAGACAGCTTTAAAATGGTGGATTCAGTACAAATCCAAAGTTTGTCGCTTGGAGAGATTTTGGAAGGACATCTACAGACAGGTCCATAAATATTGGGACATTGACACCACCACAATGGATTTGAACGAACAAGATGTGATTTAACTGCAGACTGTGAGCTTTAATTTGATGGTATTTACATCCAAATCAGGCGAACGGTGCAGGAATTACAACAGTTTGCATATGTGCCCCCCACTTGTTAAGGGAGCAAAAGTAATGGAACATAATAATAACCATAAATAAAACTTTCACTTTTTAATACTTGGTTGCAAATCCTTTGCAGTCTATTACAGCCTGAAGTCTGGAACGCATAGACATCACCAGACGCTGGGCTTCATCCCTGGTGATGCTCTGCCAGGCCTCTACTGCAACTGTCTTCAGTTCCTGCTTGTTCTTAGGGCATTTTCCCTTCAGTTTTGTCTTCAGCAAGTGAAATGCATGCTCAATAGGATTCAGGTCAGGTGATTGACTTGGCCATTGCATAACATTCCACTTTTTTCCCTTAAAAAACTCTTTTGTTGCTTTTGCAGTATGCTTTGGGTCATTGTCCATCTGCAATGTGAAGTGCCGTCCAAAGAGTTCTGAAGCATTTGGCTGAATATGAGCAGATAATATTGGCCGAAACTCTTTATAATTTATCCTGTTGCTTTTGTCACCAGTCACATCATCAATAAATACAAGAGAGCCAGTTCCATTGGCAACCATACATGCCCACGCCATGACACTACCACCACCATGCTTCACTGATGAGGTGGTTGTCACGGCCTATGGTGTGTTTTGTGGCACTTTCCTTCACTTGGTTGCTCGTGGCAACGTGTGGTGTTGTGTACATGTGGTGGCAGTGTCTCAGCCCTATGGCTGATCCCCAGGACATGGTTGCCACGCATGCCATTGCCCGCGGCAACAGGTGAAGTGTGTGTTTATGTGTGTACTTCCCCTTTAAGTGGCTGTCTTCCCTTGCCTTGTGTTGGAAGGGTTAACTCCCTTCTGTGTGTGTGATCACTGGGTGTGTCTGAGTGTGGGTGTGGTTACTTTGGGCTATAAAGCCTCTGCTGTATTCAGTTAGCTGAGGGGGTTCTTCAGCCATGGTTGCTGGAGACATCCTCCTGTTATACCATCTGCCAGTGGGGGCCACCCTTGTGATCATAAGCTTTATGTATGGTGTTAAGTAGATGTTTCTTTGGTCTTTATTTATTGCAGCATATGGTTTCCTGGTTTCCCGTGTGATGTGTGTTGTGTGCTGTGTCCCTTGTATTGTTGTGGACAGCAGCACTTATACTTGGGTTCCAGGCTCTGTGTCGGTGGCAGGTAGGTGTGGTACTAGTCTCACTTACCTGCCATTGCCATATGTCTGTTTCTGTTTCCCCTTTTATTATAGCTTGGCCAGTGAGACTCCTGTTCGTCCGTATCTAGGAGGAACAGGTAGTCTTACCCAGCTCCTAGTCCAGGGCCACCCTGAGGGCTAGCAGGAATATCAGGTTCCGGAGTATGAGCCCTCCTACCATCAAGGTCGGCTCATACAGGCTAGGAGACAGGGTCAGAGTTAGGCATTGTTAGAAGGTGACCTGCTCCCTGATTCCTGTCCTGGCCATGCTCTGACCATCCATCTGCTGATACCGCACGGCTGAGGGTTTTCCCCATCCTCAGCCGTGACAGTGGTATGCTTTGGATCATGAGCAGTTCCTTTCCTTCTCCATACTCTTCTCTTCCCATCACTCTAGTACAAGTTGATCTTGGTCTCATCTGTCCATAGGATGTTGTTCCAGAACTGTAAAGGCTTTTATAGATGTTGTTTGGCAAACTATAATCTGGCCTTTCTGTTTTTGAGGCTCACCAATGGTTTACATCTTGTGGTGAACCATCTGTATTCACTCTGGTGAAGTCTTCTCTTCATTGTTGACTTTGACACACATACACCTACCTCCTGGAGAGTGTTCTTGATCTGGCCAACTGTTGTGAAGGGTGTTTTCTTCACCAAGGAAAGAATTCTTTGGTCATCCATCACAGTTGTTTTCTGTGGTCTTCTGAGTCTTTTGGTGTTGCTGAGCTCACCGGTGCATTCCTTCTTTTTAACAATGTTCCAAACAGTCGTTTTGGCCATGCCTAATGTTTTTGCTATCTCTCTGATGGGTTTGTTTTGTTTTTTCAGCCTAATGATGGCTTGCTTCACTGATAGTGACAGCTCTTTGGATCTCATCTTGAGAGTTGACAGGAACAGATTCCAAATGCAAATAGCACACTTGAAATTAAGTCTGGACCTTTTATCTGCTCATTGTAATTATGATAATGAGGAAATAACACACACCTGGCCATAGAAGAGCTGAGAAGTCAATTGTCCCATTACTTTTGGTCCCTTAACAAGTGGGAGGCACATATGCAAACTGTTGTAATTCCTACACCGTTTACCTGATTTGGATGTAAATACCCTCAAATTAAAGTTGCAGTTAAAGCACATCTTGTTAGTTTTATTTCAAATCCATTGTGGTGGTGTATAGAGCCAAAAATGTTAGAACTGTGTCGATGTCCCAATATTTATGGACCTGACTGTATGTTTATGAGCACCTCATTTAGCCTTGACTGCAGACATGTTAGTTTGAACCTCAATACAGATATTACAAATGGCCAAACAAACTTTCACTATCGCTGGCAGCTAACAATGCGAGGAAATGGGCAGAGAAAAAAGATGCACTTATCCATTGTATACAAAGAAGACCTCCCAGTGGACTCCAAGTTGTCATGGGCAAATGTAGCCTAAGTGAGCAGAAGCAGATCAAGCCAATCGCCTTGATGGGAATTCGAAAAAAGTAATTCTCTCTGTCCATTACTTTGTGGATTATATATATCTTCAGCACTTTACAGATAGCATATTAGAATTTGAAGACAATTAAAATCCCTGATCCAAAACATTTTGGAAATAAAGATGATATAAATTGCTTTCAGAGCAGGTGAGCAACAGTCTCATTCCTTTAAGCTTGAACCCTATGGACTAAAGGAAAAATGAGGTACTCAAGTAATTCTGGAGGATTCCGGTGAAAGCTCCAAGTGATAACACATGACACAGTGTTATCTTGTGACAAAAGACATTGAAATCCATTAAAAAGTTGCTTATCATTTTCTTGCCATTCTTTATGTAACGCATTAACCATCAAGTGTAGCTCGGCTGCATCTGTATTTGCCTACCAGTTCTATGTGCAGCTACCCCGGCTGCACATATAAAAGTTTTCCCCCTGTAAACAGTGTAAGTATTGAAATATGACTATAAAAATATGAAATATGACTATAAAAATATAAAAATGGACAATGCAGATCGCTATATTTTTATATTTTTACTGTTGTACAGCAGAAAATGCCCATCAGATTTCAACATAAACGCGGAAAGAAATTAAGATGAAATAGTCTTGAGCTTTACATGGAGAATTTGGAATCCACTTTTACATATGAAACACAGACAAGGATAGAACACACCAAGTATTTGAAGGTCAGTGGCTCCCCTGAATAACACTAACTCCGCATGCAGAACCTTCTAAATGCACATGAATAAGGACTAAAATGCTAATTCTCCCAGAATAATACATATATCTTGTAAATATTCTGTGTCACATTTATTAAGAGTGTTACTAGAAGAATAACAGCAACGGAGCGGGGCGCAGCCATAGCGCAGGGCGAACTGACTTAGGGGGAAGACTGCAGGCTAGGAGAGGGTTAAGGTGACTGGTGGATGTTGAGGGGTGGGTATGAGATAGGTGGGGAGGAGTTGGGTTTTCGGCGGGAGGATATAAGGATTGGAGGAAGAGCTGAGGGTCAGTTGCACTTGACCAGCGTGATTTTGGCGGCCTTGACCAGCGTGCTGTGGTGTCATGGCCTCCTTGGATGAGCTGTTGGAGTCGGTGCGGGCCGCGGTGCAGGTACATGGATTGAACGCCTTGCAGCAGTCTATTCAGGCTGCCCTTCACCCTCCCGCCTCTCCGGTTGCTGTGGCTCGCGCTGCCAGGGCCAGGAGATCTGTCCACCCTGAGCGCTTGAGCCCTGAAGCGACCCCCCGGGTCCGCCAACGCACTAGAAGCCCCGCCTGGGACCCTCCGCTGCGTTCTGAGGTGTCTGTGGCCAGTCGGACCCTCAGGCGCAGCGGGAGGAATTCTGTATCGCGTGGCGGGCCTGCGGGAGAGGGTCCGGCTTCCCCTGGACTCGACTCCCTTGCTGCAAGGGGGGGGGATCGTTCGCAGGCGGCGATGTCCCCGCGAGAGGGCCCGCGACGGGGGCGAGCCATGAGGAACTCACCGGTGGGTAAGTGTTGCGGCCGGGTCGTCCAGAGGCCTGGGCCTACCTGCGGCTGCGGAGGTGATGTCTTCAGCGCTGCGGCGGAGGGATTCGGGCCGGCAGCTGCAGTGTGAAGGGGCAGTGAGCGGATCGGCTGGCTTTGATGTGGGTACGTCGCGACCCCTGGCGGTGGGTCGGCGACATAGCAGCAGGTCAGGCACCGGAAAGGATGCTGGGGCCCTGCACCCTGACCGGCGGCATGGTGGGGCGACTTGTGGCCGGCTGGCTGCAGAGTCTGTGGCAGTGGAGGCAGGAGGTGTTGTGGAGATGCGGCCAGAGGATGAGGCCCGGCTGGGGTTCGGTCTGTCACCCTCCCCTCACGTCGGCACCATGAGGGGGAGGCATTGCGTTTGGAGGAAGGAGAGGTGGAGTCTGGAGAGGATGTCGCGGCAGGCGGAAGGGACGACGCGGTTCTTGATGACCCCGTGCCATGTGGAGGGAGCTCGCCGGTGAGGACGTCTGTGAGTGAAGCTGCGGCTGCTGGAGGATCTGTCCGGGGACGGCCAGGTGAGATGACGTCATGTCAGATGCCAGTTGGGGGTGCTGTTTCACATAGTGTGGGGGGTTCTGATGTGTTGGCTAGGGAGGTACTGTCGGGGATGCTGTCATTGTTGTCGCGGTTGGGGTCGGGGGCTCCTGCGTCCCCGGCGGCGGTCTGGGCGCCTGCGCAGGCAGTGGGGTCATTAGAGCAGGGGATGGTGCACGGTTCGGTTGGTGTGGGGGATGGTGTGGCGGGTGGTGTGCAGGATTCAGGGGTTCGTGGTGATGTGGGGGATGGCGTTCGGTTGGCGGACGCGGCAAAAGGGGAGATCTATGTTTGCTTTGAGGGGCCGTTGGGGGCTCATTTGAAGCCGGAAATCAGGGAGAGGATTTGGAGGGATGAATATGTTGAGATATTTTCATGGCTTCCTTTGGAAAAATTTAATTTGGACCGGGGGAAGCCGGATGAAAGTAAGAAAGAGGAGGAGGAAAGGCGGCGGTACCGGTTGATCCCGCGTACATTTCAGAATTGGCTTCAGGCCTTTGAGATTTTGGCCAGTGTGGTTGGGGAAAAATCGCCGGAACATTGCTCTGCACTGTTCTGCTATATGGATGCGATAGGGGAGGCTCATGGGACCTATGGGGGCGTAGCGTGGCTTAGGTATGACGAGCAGTTCCGGCAGCGGAAGGCGGTCAGGCCTAGCATACGGTGGGACCATAAGGACATTGGTCTCTGGATGCGGTTGATGGCGGTGCCAATTGGGAGCTCTCAGCCCTTTCGGGGTTCAGCAGGGGGTCCATCGGCCTCTGAATCGCAGGGAGGAGGTAGGAAAGGCTGTTGCTGGCAGTATAACGAGGGACATTGTCGGTTCTTGTCGGAGTGTCGGTATAAGCACGAGTGTTCCGGTTGTGGTGGCTCCCACAGTTGGTCGCATTGCTTCAAGCGAGGGAGGGGTAAGGGACCCGAGGCTGTGCAGAAGAGGGGTGACGCCAGTGAGGGTGGAAGAGATGGAACCCTATTTAAAGAGTTATCCAAATAGGGAGGTTGGGCTGTTTTTGTTGGTAGGGTTTACTGAGGGTTTTGTGATTCCGTGTAGTTCGGTTGTGCCGTGTGTGTCAGGGCGGAATTTGTCCTCTGCGTCGCGTCATCCGGATGTGGTGAGGGACAAGATTGAGAAGGAGGTTGCGGCTTGCAGGGTGGTGGGCCCCTTTACGGAGCGTCCCTTGCCGGACTTGTGGGTGTCCCCGTTGGGTTTAGTGCCTAAGAAGGAGCCCAATAAGTTTAGGCTCATTCATCATTTGTCCTATCCGCAAGGTGGGTCGGTGAATGATGGGATAGCGGATGACTTGTGCTCCGTGTCGTACACATCCTTTGATGCGGCGGTGCGGTGGGTTAGGCGTTTCGGGCAGGGTTCCCTGCTTGCTAAGACGGATATTGAGGCTGCATTTCGGTTGTTGCCCATTCACCCGGATAGTTTGCACTTACTGGGTTTTCAATGGGAGGGTTGTTTTTATGTTGATTGTTGTTTGCCGATGGGCTGCGCGATTTCTTGTTCAATGTTCGAAGCGTTTAGTTCTTTTTTGGAGTGGGTGGTAAAACAGGAGGCTGGATGGAATTCGGTGCTGCATTATTTGGACGATTTTTTGTTCTTGGGTCCGGCCGACTCCAGGGTGTGTCCGGTGTTGTTGCATACGATGGAGCGAGTGGCTGCGAGGTTTGGCATCCCTCTAGCCGGGGAGAAAACGGAGGGGCCTTCCACGGTTATGACATTTTTGGGGATCGAAATCGATAGCATGGCTATGGAATGCCGGCTTCCGGACAACAAGGTGTCCGATTTGTTGGAGGAGGTGGTTTTTCTGAGGAGGGCTAGGAAGGTTCAGCTTAAGCGGGTTCAGTCTGTCTTGGGAAAATTGAATTTTCGCTATTTTGCCGATGGGGCGTGTTTTTTGCCGGCGTCTGGCATTAGCTACGGCAGGGGTTGTCGCTCCTTTTCATTATTTACGATTACCTGTTACGGTAAAGGAGGATTTGGCGGTGTGGGAGATTTTTCTGGGGGAGTATAATGGGCGGTCTATGTGGATGGAGGAAGCGATTAGTAGCGTGGATTTGGAGTTGTTTTCTGATGCGGCGGCTTCTTGTGGTTACGGTGTTTTTGCCAGTGTCAATGGAGTACAGGGGCTTGGCCGGTGGAATGGGAACGGGCTGGTTTCCTTAGCATCTTGGTATTGTTGGAGCTTTTTCCCATTGTTTTGGCTACTGAGTTGTGGGGGGATTGGCTCAGGAATCAGCGGGTGCGTTTCTACTGTGACAACATGGGTGTAGTGCAGGCGATTAATAGCCAGACGGCTAATTCTCCGCCGGTGGTGAATCTACTCAGGCATTTGGTATTGAGGGGGCTGCAATTGAATGCATGTTTTGTTGCGGTACATGTTCCGGGGGTAGATAACTCACTCGCTGATTCCCTTTCTCGTTTTCAGTGGGACCGTTTTCGCAGCTTGGCGCCGGGTGCCGCAGTTCGGGGGTTGCCCTGTCCCCAGTGGCTCTGGAACGTGGTCTTGGTCGGTCGCTCAGTAGAGGTACGTGGTCGGCTTATTCGTCGGTATGGTTGTTGTGGGAGGAGTTGATTGAGCGGGTTGGAGGGTGTAGTTCGGTGGCTGACTTTCGGACTTTATTGTTTTTTTGGGTAGGTTCGTGTTATGCTGAGGGTTTGTCGTTTTCTGTGGCGTCTAAGAGGGTGGCGGCGGTTGCCTTCTGGTTGCGCTTGCGGGGAATTGATGATGTGTCTCAGTGTTTTGTGGTTCGGCAGGTTAAAAGGTCTTAAAGTCTTAAAGGTTATCGGCGGGGGGTGATTCGTAAGGACTCTAGGCGTCCGGTTTCCTTTGATGTGTTACAGGTGTTGTGGGAGACGGCGGGGTTGGTTTGTGTGTCTGAATTCGAAGCGCTTTTGTTTAGGGCGGTGTTTTCGTTGGCCTTTTTCGGGGCTTTTCGAATTTCGGAGTTGGTATCCGCCAGTCGTGCTGGTGGTTTGTTGAGGGAGGATGTTTGGTTGGGAGATGGCGGCTTGCGGTGTGTGATTCGCAAGTCAAAAACGGATCAGGTGGGTAAGGGGGCTGTTTTGTGGCTCAGGCCTTTGGTTGGGTCGGTGCTTTGTCCGGTGCGTTGTGTGGAGGACTATTTGGGGGTGCGTCCTGATGGTAGGGGTTTGTTGTTGGTTCACCGACATGGTTCGCGGTTATCGCACTTTCAATTTATTGCTGTTTTTAAAAAATGTTTGGGTGCCGCAGGTCTTCCCGTGCATGAATATGTTTCTCATTCATTTCGGATAGGGTCTGCGACTGAGGCGGCCAGGTGGGGGCTTGGGGAAGAGGTGATAAAACGTATTGGGCGTTGGGAGTCGGATTGTTTTCACTCTTATATTCGGCCTCATTTGTTGTGAATGTTGTGGGTTGTGTCGTGGTTGGCAGGATGCGGTGTGTTGGGCAGTGTTGACGGGATTGTTTTATTTTGTTTTAGGGGCAGCGCCTTGTCTTGCGTGGATCTTCGGGCATTCCTACGTCTACTGGGGGGCCTTACGCGCAGATGTTAGAAGGAACGGACGTCAGTTGGGTTTCCCGACGGAGGAATTGCTTTTTCCGGTGGATTGGTTTGAGGGGGCTCCTTTGGGGGCGGGTTTTGCCCGAAATTCACGTTAATGCCGCTTTGGATCGGCCGCCGGATATATTGGTGCTTCACGTTGGAGTCAACGATTTGGGAGTGCGGCGTTCCCGGGATGTGATACGGGATATCAAGTTGGATGTGCTGCGCTTATTGTCAGAGTTTCCGGATTTGTTGCTGGTATGGTCGGAGGTGGTTGCTAGGCGTTGCTGGCGGTTTGCGAGGTCAGTGGAGCGGATCAATAAAGCCCGGGCGAAGTTGAATAAGGAGGTAGGGCGTTTTGTTTGCAGGCAGGGGGGTATTGTGGTGCGTCATCGGGAGTTGGATGCGTCGTCGCCTCAATTCTTAAGAGAGGATGGTGTGCATCTGAATGATGTGGGCATGGACATGTGGGCGTTAGGTATACAGAAGGGTTTGGAGACGGCTGTTAGGGTTTGGCGGGACGCCCACAGGTGAGGTGTCACCAGTGGTCGTCGGTGGCTGCTGGAAATAGGATCCTGGGGAGCAATTCAATGGTTAAGAGGTGCAGGACATGTTGGAGCCTGCATCTCAGATGGTTTGTTAATGCCGAGGATGGGGCCCCTGTTTAGGCTACAAGGCCTACAGGGGGGGATAATGGTATACTTCAAGGAGTTGGTGCCCTTGGGTCGGTGAGTGCGGCCAAGGGTAAGTCTTGAAGTGCGAGGTGAGGCGGTGAAGGAGGAGACGGCTCGTTTGGGTTGCCCTCCAGGATCCTTGTTACGGTGCAGTAGGTGATAAGGTTGATGGATGTGTAAAATGCCTGCTGTTATTATTGTTATTGTTATTATTATTATTGTTATTGTTATATGGTGTACGATGTGGTTTTGTTATGCGTGGAATAATAAAGTTGGCCATCATGGTCATTTCACCAAGCAAGTAAGTGTCAGTGTGGTTATTCGTTATTCAAGTGGGTAACGGGGTAGGTCTTGTAGCCGGAAGGAGATTCTTCCATCCTATTAAGTCAGCCACCATACGAGCCATCATACAGTTTACCTCAGGCTTACACAGTTAAAAGGATCATCTAGGATTTTTCAATAGTGTGTCCTATCCCCAGAATAGGCCATCAATATCTGACCTGCAGGGGTCTGACACCCGCACCCAGGGCCGGCGCTATAATAAGGCAGACCAAGCGGCCGCCTTAGGGAGCAGAGACGGGGGGGGGGGGAAATGAAACTTTTTTAATTTTTTTTAATACCCAGTATTTTTCGCTCCTGGGTCTTATGAGGCGAATACTAATGAAGTAGTTCCATTTTGGATAAGCTTCATTAGTACTGGAGGGCCGTGAAGTGTGAAGGATCTGTACTCACCGCTTCCTGGTCCTCCGCTCGGCTGTCTGCTGTAAAGGGCTTCGCACCATGTGACCTCACTATGAACAGCCTTCACAGCTGACAGCTAAGAACCAGGAAGAAGAGAGGGAGCGTTGGTGGTGAGGAGTGGCGGCGTCCAGAGGCAGGAGAGGTAAGTTATTATTATTTTTTTATTTGGCTGATGGCTTACATGGGGGGGCCTGATGGCTGACATGGGGGCCTGATGGCTGATATGGGGGCATGATGGCTGACATGGGGGCTCATGGCTGACATGGGGGCATGATGGCTGACATGGGGGGCATGATGGCTGACATGCGGGGATTATGGCTGACATGGGGGCTGATGGCTGACATGCGGGGATTATGGCTGACATGGGGGCATGATGGCTGACATGGGGGCATGATGGCTGACATGGGGGCCTGATGGCTGACATGGGGGCATTATGGCTGACATGGGGGCATGATGGCAGACATGCGGAGATTATGGCTGACATGGGGGCATGATGGCTGACATGGGGGCATGATGGCTGACATGGGGGCCTGATGGCTGACATGGGGGCATTATGGCTGACATGGGGGCATGATGGCAGACATGGGGGCATGATGGCTGACATGGGGGCATGATGGCTGACATGGGGACTCATGGCTGACATGGGGGCATGATGGCTGACATGGGGGCATGATGGCTGACATGGGGGCATGATGGCTGACATGGGGGGCATGATGGCTGACATGCGGGGATTATGGCTGACATGGGGGCTGATGGCTGACATGGGGGCATGATGGCTGACATGCGGGGATTATGGCTGACATGGGGGCATGATGGCTGGCATGGGGCTCATGGCTGACATGGGGGCATTATGGCTGACATGGGGACATTATGGCTGACATGGGGGCATGATGGCTGACATGGGGGGCATGTTGGCTGACATGCAGGGATTATGGCTGACATGGGGGCTGATGGCTGACATAGGGCAAGATGGCTGACATGTGGGCATGATGGCTGACATGGGGGCTTATAGCTGACATGGGGGGCTGATCTGAGGCATTAGGGGTCCGATATGAGGTCTGATTAACATTGGGGGTCTGATTGCTGGTAGGACCTGAGGTGCAATGGAAAATATTTTTTTCTTATTATCCTCCTCTAACACCTAGGTGCGTCTTATGGGCCGGTGTGTTTTAGAGGGCGAAAAATACAGTTCTCAAACCACACAGAGGAAAAGCCAGCTGCTGCAGATGGGACCAGGGCCAGTTAAGCTGTGAGAGGGGGTGGGGGGCGCCAAAATGTAGCTTTGCTTGTGTTGGCAAAAATCCTTGCACCATCCCTACCCGCACCCCACCAAATAGCTGTTCTGCATTAGCTCCAAAGACAATGCAGGAACTATGTGACCCCATTGGTTGTACAGTGGATGGATCTGGCAACTACAGTGCAGCTCTCAATTACTTCAATGGGGGAAGCGTATCATCTTCTTCCACTACACAGTGGACGCTACTGTGCAGGTCCAGCACTGACTTCTGGTACCGAAGCTACTGCAGAACAGCATACCAAGTGTCCTGTCCTCCAGCTCTCTGATGCGATTCTTCCAAAGTTCTTGTTCTCCCCAAGCTGCGGCACTCTTACCCTCTGGTTGCAGGGAGGAGAAGGAACATATTGTTCTCTCCAAGCTGCTCTCCTTCATCTTCTAGCCGCAGGGAGGAGGAGAAGCTGCTGAGCACAACATACTGTAGGCACATATGTTCCTGGGGCAGCAGCTGCAGGAGGAGGAGGAGAGCCGCTGACCCTGCCCAACAGCAGCAGATATCTATAGAGGCCAATCACCCATTCTTGGCCAAAACCATCCAGGAATAATAAAGGGTTCAGCTCCGGATAAGGTGGGCTTGCATCACAGCAGTAATGAGTTTATAGAGGATTCTTCTTTTGGGACTGAATTTAGGAATAGGAAAGTAATAGGGCTAATGGTTACAAACGAGCAGCAAACATCTAAAATCAGTAGCGGCTAAAGACGGCTGCATGAGCGGTATCCCTTTAATAGATAGGAAAGCTATATAATGACTTGACCTTTATGTATTGGCAACATTAGGTTAGGGTTATGTTCACATAGCGGAATTTTCACGTAGATTTTGTATTCAATAGCAAAATCTGCATAAAAACTGTTTAATATCCACATCCCATGGTGTGGATAAAGGAAAGTCTAAAGGTCTAATGAAGATCACAAGATTGAAAAGGTCCACCTCCTGACCGGAGCGTTATGTTACCAAAATCTATTTACAGGGTATTTCAAAAAGATGGACCCGATTTTGTAGTAGGATATTTCACTATGTTTTTTAGGTCAACTAAGGGCTCTTTCACACTTGCGTTGTCCGGATCCGGCGTGTACTCCATTTGCCGGAATTACACGCCGGATCCGGAAAAACGCAAGTGAACTGAAAGCATTTGAAGACGGATCTGTCTTCAAAATGTGTTCAGTGTTACTATGGCAGCCAGGATGCTCTTAAAGTCCTGGTTGCCATAGTAGGAGCGGGGAGTGGGAGAGCGGTATACTTACAGTCCGTGCGGCTCCTGGGGCGCTCCAGAATGACGTCAGAGCGCCCCATGCGCATGGATGACGTGCCATGCGATCACGTCATCCATGCGAGTGGGGCGCCCTGATGTCACTCTGGAGCGCCCCGGGAGCCGCGTGGACGGTAAGTATACTGCTCCCCACTACACTTTAGAAAAAGCTAAACGTCGGATCCGGCAATGCGCCGAAACGACGTTTAGCTTAAGGCCAGATCCGGATCAATGCCTTTCAATGGGCATTAATTCCAGATCCGGCTTTGCGGCAAGTGTTCAGGATTTTTGGCGGAGCAAAAAGCGCAGCATGCTGCGGTATTTTCTCCGGCCAAAAAACGTTCCGGTCCTGAACTGAAGACATCCTGATGCATTCTGAACGGATTTCTCTCCATTCAGAATGCATGGGGATAATCCTGATCAGGATTCTTCCGGCATAGAGCCCCGACGACGGAACTCTTGCCGGAAGAAAAGAACGCAAGTGTGAAAGAGCCCTAAGTAAGTCGCTAATGGTTGCGCAAAAAACTACTTTAAAAAACTATGCTCAAACACTACAGTTTTGTGTGGACACTCTCATTCCCATATAAGCACATTGTGATGGTTAACTTTACCACTTAGAGGAAATGTTGCTTTATCTCTACAAATAGGCCCCGGTAAGAAGCTGTTGTCCTCCATGTTCTGTAACATCACATCACTAAATTCTACATTCTTTCCTTTGTCATCTCGACCAAGAGCCTGTACCACTTGCAACCAGATAGTCTTATGAGGGATCACAAGTTCTCGGTTGGCGCAAGACTTGCACAGGCTACGTAGAAAACGCTCTTGAATTCTTCTCACGTTTTCCGCTGAATTATGTGGTTGCCCTGAGCTCTTCTCCTTATATACAGTGCATTGGAAATGTCTTAAGCAGACCCTATCATTTTTTCACATTTTGTTATGTTGGGGCCATGTGCTAAAATAAAAAAATTCGAATTAGTCCCCTGGACAAATGCTGGGTATATAGATTAGCCATTGGTTACTAATTACCCAACTTGACATTTTTCCTTTCAACTGCTTAACTTCACTTTTTTCACTTCCTTTAGGTGCTTTTAGCATTTCAGCATTAAATCGCAACATTTAATTTTTTGTAAGCTATTAAAGAGGTTTTCCAAGATTTTTTAACTGATGAGCTATCTTCTGGATAGGTCATCAGTATCTGATCGGCTGTTTGAGAAGGCACGACTGAGAAATCTGAAGGATGTTTTGCTATGGATTCCACATAGGATTTTTCTACCTGACCAAGTTACAAGTGTGAATATAGACTTACCGTACAGTTCAGGGCGTAATTGTAATGCAAGGCACCAACGAAACAGACCAGTGAGGATGAAGACAAAGGGAGTTATTAACAAAATAAACAAAGTCCAGGTAAACTTCACTGGTCAAATATAAGGCAAACCAAAAACGAAGGAAAGCCAGGAGTAGTCCCGACCCATGCATAAGTCTCTGCAACTTGCCAGGTAAACGGATGCGTCACGGAAAGTCCCGGGTCCTGGGTCCCAGTGGAACGGATGGAGTCCCAGCAATCTTCAGTCAGTATCTAGCAGTACTTACCTGCACCTGGATAAGGAAGGATAACAGTGGGCACTGACCGACCTGGGAGGCCTCCTTTTATGTGCCTGCTAACAAATCCCAGAGCGCCAAGTGTCCACTCCCCATAGGTCTTGATCCTAACCTACACCTGTGTACAAGGCTTTGGTCGGTCATTAGTCAATTAGACCAATGCCGGCCCCCTAATCTACTTTGAACTTGTGGTCAGGTGCTATTCCCTTCGCTGGTCGGCGGAACCCATAAGAAGCGCGTACGCGCGACCCCGTATCTCCTTGCGAACCCGTTTTCGAACGTACACGCAAATGCATGACAGGCTCTGCGAGAGTGAGCGAGCGCGTCGACATGGACACCAGAATGGAATCCGCAATAGGCACCGGAGAAAAGCTCGGCCACAGAGCACTGCCACTAGCCCGGCCAAGTTGTCCCCGAAAGCCATGCGGTCTTCCTCTAAAGAGCACATGCGAATGCATCCCCGCATCAGTTCGCAAAGGGTTTGGAGCTGGTATATCAATGGAGACACGTGTAACCTGTCCCGCAGCTCCACGAGAACCCTTTTTAGTCACACCGGTGTGCGAGAAAGGTGAGGATCTTACAGTAACTAGGAAAGCTGGCCCCATAACAAACTTTAAAATATACACCTCTCTTTGAGCATGAAAATTTATGAGTTACACGTGAACGTTACAGCGTGGACACACTTTCCTGCTGATTCCCGTTAAAAAGAAAATAGAACTTGGCCACCAGGTGCTCCCTTGCCCTTACAGAATTAGAAATAACCTAACAAGCAGGTAAAGAGGACTTGTCACCACAAAATGCAGTGTAATCTGTAGGGTGCATGTTACAGAGCAGGAGAGGCTGAGAAGATTGATGTACAGCAGATTGTGGGGGAAAAAAAATCTGTAAAACAAATAATTTGTAGATTTAAATCTCTATTTCTGATCTCAGGTGTATATGGGGGAGGTGTTCTCAGTGATTGATAGCATTCTCTGTGTAAGTGTGTATACAGGGATAGCTATCAGTCACTGATAGTTGTATGCGGGGAGGTGTTATTAGTGATTGATAGCATTCTCTGTGTAAGTATGTATACAGAGACAGCTATCAGCTGCTGATAGTTGTATGCGGGGAGGTGTTATCAGTGATTGATAGCATTCTCTGTGTAAGTGTGTATACATAGATAGCTGTCAGTCACTGATAGCTGTACACGGGGAAGGTGTTATCAGTGATTGATAGCATTCTCTGTGTAAGTGTGTATACACAGATAGCTGTTAGTCACTGATAGTTGTACACAGGGGAGGTGTTATCAGTGATTGATAGCATTCTCTGTGTAAGTGTGTATACAGGGATAGCTGTCAGTCACCGATAGTTGTACATGGGGGAGGTGTTATCAGTGATTGATAGCATTCTCTGTGTAAGTGTGTATACAGGGATAGCTGTCAGTCACTGATAGTTGTATGCGAGGAGGTGTTATCAGTGATTGATAGCATTCTCTGTGTAAGTGTGTATACAGGGATAGCTGTCAGTCACTGATAGTTGTATGCGGGGAGGTGTTATCAGTGATTGATAGCATTCTCCTTGTAAGTGTGTATACAGAGATAGCTGTCAGCCGCTGATAGTTGTACACGAGGGAGGTGTTATCAGTGATTGATAGCATTCTCTGTGTAAATGTGTATACAAAGATAGCTGTCAGTCACTGATAACTCTATACAGGGGGATGTTATCAGTGATTGGTAGCATTCCCTGCATAAGGGCTGTATTACACTGCCCGATGTTCAGGCATTGCAAGAGCTGATGGAGGTTAACACATTCATCTGCACTGGTTTGTACCAGTCTGATTACACAGACCGGTGCAAAGTGAATGTGTGAAGAATGATCACTACTGCAGCCGTTCCTCCCCCATTTTGTTCTATTCATTATCGGCAGGTCATTTCTAACTACACTGGGAGATGTGCTGCCGATAATCTGCATAGCGCCACTTGCTGTTTCTTTTTTTTTCTTTTCTTTGTCCTGCTCACTGAGAAGGTCGCACATGCTCAGTTTCATCCTTCACCTGCCTCCTTAGCTGTGACAGGAAGAGCACAGACACGCCCCCTGAGCTGCAGCAGAAAAGACACTCCCCTTGAGCTTTTGGCTTGATATAAATGTAGCTGCACAATGAATGGGGAGATCTCTGGATCCATGTGAGGTACATGGCTGGTTCCTGCTTTCCTAGAGGAGATTGTCATGTACTATATGACGTCATATTTAAATTTTTTACAGTAGTCATGGGATAACCCCTTTAAGTATAAAAGGATCAGAGATTTAAATGAATAAATGACATGTTTTACTGACTCTTTTCATGCAGAAGTATATATTAGCTTCTCCTGCTCTATAACATGTCACAGATTGCACTGGATGTTGGAGTGACAAGTATCAGAGACAGACACAGATCTCATAGGGCCCAATAGCAAAACTCAGTTTCCCAGTATGTGTGCGTCAATCACTCCCAGACAATGCAGGATGCCTCATATTTCTGATGAATTAGCGATTTTTTTTTTGAAGAAAGAAGAAATTGGAAGAAATGTTTATGAAAAAAATTGTTATAAAAAAGTCACACCTTGCCTTGCCAACTTTATCTGACTTCTGTATCAGCAAGTGGAGCAGGTGCTTCATATGGCGCTCAGTCTGAACACCTTATTTACACCAGACAACTGACATAAAAACACATCTTATTTATTACAAAGCTGCCTGTCTGCAGCCACCACTAGAGGGAGCTCAGTGCATGGAATTTATACAGTTACTATTGATGGAATTAGAGGCTGTAATCATCTGTAACACTCAGCTCCCCCTAGTGGCAGCTGCATGAAAACGCTATGTTTTCACATCAGGAAGAGAAGAAGGAGTTCAGCGCCAGTCCTCCCTTCACCGGACCCCATAGCAGTCTATCTTCATTGCAAGTAGGACTGGTATGTTATCCCAACAAAGCCCCTAAATTCATTTATACCTTAGACCATACCCTAAGTTCATTTAGACCACACACCAAATGCCTAAATTATCAGAATCGTGACCTAATTATTTTAGTAACTACTTCCCCATTTCATGTGAGCATCTATTCTTAGGACTCTGTGTTCTGCCATTCTTCTGTTATTCCTACTAGACATTTGAGAATAAATTGCAAGCAGTCTGCAATAAAAGTCCATCTGGATGTTATCAGTTGGGGGTGTGCCCTTGCACAGCCTGACTCTAACTAATCAGTGCTGCCAGTGTCAGACTGTGCAGGGACACCCCCCAAACTGGTAACACCCAGATGGATCTTTATTGCAATTCACTCAATTCTAGTAGGAATAAAAAAAAAAAGCAATGGCACAGCACAGAGTTGTATGAAAAGATGGTCCAGAATAATTATTTTTTAGAGGAATGCACACCACTGGCAGGTTTTTAAAGATGGAGCCCGCTCTGGAGCTCAGCGGGTGTCATAGCTGCCGGGTGCCTGCTATTTTAAACAGTAGACACCCTGGGCTAATGTATGCGATCGGCGATAATGTCAATCACACACAGTTAACCACTCACATACCGTGGTCAAATGCTATCAATGAAAAATATGAGCCCTCACACAGTTCTATACATATAAGTACAAAAAAGTTATAGGGGTCAGAAAATGGCGATGAAAATAAAAGGTTTTTATTTTTCAGTATTAAAATTCAAGAAAAACTATACAAATGTGGTATCGTACTGACCTGGAGAATGAAGGTAACAGGTCAGATTTACTGCATAAGGAAAATCGTGAAAACAAAACCCATAAAACTGAAGCGAAATTGCGTTTTTTTCCAATTTCATCCCTTTACATATAATAATAATATTAAACGGTGTCATTAAAAAGTACAACGTAAAAAAAAAACACTCTTCTCATACAGCTTTGTGAATGGAAAATTGAAAAAGTTATGGCCCCAGAAAGGCAGGGAATGAAAAAATGAAAACGCAAAAACAAAAAACCTTCTGGGGTTAAAGTCTTGGGCCTTCTTGGTCTTCCTCATATCCAGGTGCTGCTTTGTTAATATGTGGGCACCGGGCGTGTGCGCACCGTATCACGGATGTGGACCCCTTCACTTGAATGGGTCCACAATCCGGAACACATATGGAGCTACTGTAAGGCATGGAGCAGAAGACCACAGAAGCACTACTAGCGCTACCATTGAATCTCGGTCTGTGCCTCCGCACCGCAAGACAATAGAACATGCTCAATGTTCGTGTGCATGAGCCCTGACTCAGGGGCGTAGCTAAAAGCTCATGGGCCCTGGTGCAAGAGTTCAGCTTGGGCCCCCGTCCCTCAGTGCTTGTTGGCAAGGGGCAGGGGAGCACATATCCTTCCTGCTGCCTGAGGAGAACATTCAAAGGGAACCCCCTCATGCCAAATTCTTAACCTAACCCCTTCCCTCCAGCCAGAGGTGTAAATTGACCAGTATGCACTTTCTATAATGCCAGTGTCTTATGTGGCACAAGGATCTTTGGGCCCCTCAGACTCCTGGGCCCGGTAGCGACCACTACCTCTGCACCCCCTATAGCTACGCCCCTGCCCTGACTGCTATAGCATTAGTTGCGCCACTGGTAGAAATATCAGCACCATATTTTATAAGAAACCATGCACCTGGGTGTCCATCACATGACGGAGATAAATTTGTATCATCCAGAAGAAAATAATAAAGTAATACATAATGAAGTATAAAAATAAATAATTATATATAATAAAAATAATGTATAGCAGCTCTACTCTTCCAACATACAAAAAATTAATAAAGATAAAAACTTGGCTAAAAAATAGATCTTCTTTTGTGTTGTAAAGAGCCTAACAAAATTATAATGATCAACTAATAGAAATCAAATAATCCCTCAAGGCACAAGACCCTATATATTTCAAACATGCATTAAAGGTACGGCTACACAGTGACACTGGTCGCGCAACAGCTGTCTCAGCCAGGTTCGCTGAATGGTGGCGATCCCATAGAAAAGAATGGGATTGCTGCATCCGTCGCAAGAAATCCAGCAGCGTTAGATTTCTTGGGATGGGCACTGTGATCCTATTCTTTTCTATGGGATCACCACTAAAGGCTCATGGGCCCTTGTGCAAGAGTTCAGCTTGGGCCTTCCCTCAGCGCTTTGTGGCTAGGGGTAGTGATTCCTTATGCAAAAACTGAAACGTCGCCCCCATCCCTCATGCCAAATTCTCAACCTTACCTCTTCCCTCCAGTCCGACTGTTAAAGGGGTTTTCCTCTTGTCCTCTTTTTACTTCTGATGACCTATCCTCAGGATAGTGTAGTTTTGTATGTAGAGCAGCACTTCTATACCTTACTGATTCAATTCATGAGATATGCATCAGCCTGTCTCAGGCACCAGATCCACGGTCACCGATGGTAGACGTTCAAATAGTAGATGACGGCAGCATCATTCTCCATTAATTCTTTATTTATCGTTAATCCATGTTATACAGTCAGGTCCATAAATATTGGGAAATCAACACAATTCTAACATTGTTGGCTCTATAAACCACCACAATGGATTTGGAATGAAAAAGATGTGCTTTAACTGCAGACTGTCAGCTTTAATTTGAGGGTATTTACATCCTAATCAGGTGAACGGTGTAGGAATTACCACAGTTTGCATATGTGCACTTGTTAAGGGCCAAAAGTAATGAGACAGTATAATAATCATAAATCAAACTTTCACTTTTTAATACTTGGTTGCAAATCATTTGCAGTCAATTACATCCTGATGTCTGGAACGCACATCACCAGACGCTTGGTTTCATCCCTGGTGATGCTCTGCCAGGCTTCTACTGCAACTGTCTTCAGTTCCTGCTTGTTCTTGGGACATTTTCCCTTGAGTTTTGTCTTCAGCAAGTGAAATGCATGCTCAATCGGATTCAGGTCAGGTGATTGACTTGGCCATTGCATAACATTCCACTTTTTTCCCTTAAATAACTCTTTGGTTGCTTTTGCAGTATGCTTTGGGTCATTGTCCATCTGCACTGTGAAGCGCCGTCCAATGAGTTCTGAAGCATTTGGCTGAATATGAGAAGATAATATTGCCCGAAACACTTCAGAATTCATCCTGCTGCTTTTGTCAGCAGTCACATCAGCAATACATACAAGAGAAGCAGTTCCCATGGCAGCCATACATGCCCACACCATGACACTACCACCACCATGCTTCACCGATGAGGTGGTATGCCTTGGATCATGAGCAGTTCCTTTCCTTCTCCATACTCTTCTCTTCCCATCACTCTGGTACAAGTTGATCTTGGTCTTATCTGTCCATAGGATGTTGTTCCAGAACTGTGAAGGCTTTTTTAGATGTCGTTTTGCAAACTCTAATCTGGCCTTCCTGTTTTTGAGGCTCACCAATGGTTTACATCTTGTGGTGAACCCTCTGTATTCACTCTGGTGAAGTCTTCTCTTGATTGTTGACTTTGACACACATACACCTACCTCCTAGAGAGTGTTCTTGATCTGGCCAATTATTGTGAAGGGTGTTTTCTTCACCAGGGAAAGAATTCTTCGGTCATCCACCACAGTTGTTTTCCGTGGTCTTCCGGGTCTTTTGGTGTTGCTGAGCTCACCGCTGCGTTCCTTCTTTTTAAGAATGTTCCAAACAGTTGTTTTGGCCACTTTGCTATCTCTCTGATGGGTTTGTTTTGTTTTTTCAGCCTAATGATGGCTTGCTTCACTGATAGTGACAGCTCTTTGGATCTCATCTTGAGAGTTGACAGAAACAGATTCCAAATGCAAATAGCACACTTGAAATTAACTCTGGACCTTGTATCTGCTCATTGCAATTGGGATAATGAGGGAATAACACACCTGGCCATTGAACAGCTGAGAAGCCAATTGTCCCATTACTTTTGGTCCCTTAACAAGTGCGAGCCACATATGCAAACTGTTGTAATTCCTACACCGTTCACCTGATTTGGATGTAAATGCCCTCAAATTAAAGCTGACAGTCTGCAGTTAAAGCACATCTAGTTCGTTTCATATTAAACTAATTGTGGTGGTGTATAGAGCCAAAAATGTTAGAATTGTGTTGATGTCCCAATATTTATGGACCTGACTGTATTTACAAAAAAGAGCAATAATGGCAGCAATGTTTCGACGTTGTAGTCTTTGTCAAGCCTTGTATACAGTGCTTACTTCAAACCTTTATATAATACAGGTCACCTCCCATGATTCACATACAACCAATCACAATAGGCAATTGTTATTCATCCACACTCTACTTGAAAGGCTGCCAATAGGATTGTCCCCATTGGCAATTACCCCTCTTGTGCACCTGTGTACAATTATAACAAACACCTATCCACCAATGAACGCCTCACCTCATGCGTCCTGCACAGCCTGGCGTCTCCGTTTACCTAATGCGCATGTCTCTTAATCTGTGCGTCATGTCCTATCCCCACCCAATTGAATCGTGTGATCGTGGCCGCGGTCACTGGCTCACTCACCAGTTTTCATTCAGGTCCGACCCTATAGATCATCTTCAATACTGTGTGCACACTCGTAGGAGCGTACCGCTCCATGCTCCTCCCCAGAGTCTCTAGATCACGTGTCTCCATCTGGATCACATGACCAGCTCCAGCGCTGGCCCATGATCATACCAGCTTACATTGTCGACCAAAATTGAGTACAATACAGAGGATTCCGTTTGTATCCACTTTTGGTGATCATAGTGGCAAAATAGCGAACATTTTAAGGAAGGAATGGCATATATTACATAGCGGTTTGCCCACCATCCGAGAATTTGAATTTGTACCTCACCTGATGGCCTATAAAAAGAAAGCTACTATTAGGGATCGATTGGTGAACACTGATATAGGTAGTGCACAAATAGACAGACAGCAGGTTTTAGCTCCACGTAAAAATGGCCATTTCCCCTGTTTGGGGTGTTGCAATTGCGGCAACATGATGAAAGGTGATACCTTTGTGCACCCCTATACGGGACGAAAATTTAAGATCAGGGGATATTACACATGTAGATCAAGGGAGGTCATCTATATGATTCATTGTCCATGTAGCTTGATCTACATAGGAAAGACCACGGTGGAGATTAGAGAAAGAATCAATAAACACAAAAGTACCATTAGGAAGAGATTAATGGATAAGCCTGTTGCCAAACACTTTATAGAATGTGGCCATTCAATTAATCAACTGCGATTTTGAGTAATTGACTCCGTGGGAAAGCTGAGAAGAGGGGGTGACAGAGAAATGATCCTTAGAAAAAATGAACTGAAATGGATATTTACGCT
Source organism: Bufo gargarizans (assembly GCF_014858855.1). Lineage (NCBI taxonomy): Eukaryota > Metazoa > Chordata > Amphibia > Anura > Bufonidae > Bufo > Bufo gargarizans. The sequence goes on along the minus strand of NC_058085.1, from coordinate 61,162,487 downwards.
AAGGGCACTGCAACCATTTGGTCTGAATATTGAATTTAATGTGAGTACTATAGAATAGGAATGATCTTTAACAGTAAAGACTTGATGTATATTGCAACTTTTATGTTGATTTTAATGGTTTTTAATATTGTTCTTGCAGGGGTTAATGGTGAACAACACTGAGCACTTCACATGCATGGTCTGACACAGCCGGCGATCCGTGGTTTACAACTTCGTTATTATAATGGAAGCTCCGTATAGGCACTTATTAAGGTGACAAGGTGTCAATTGATGTACATATCGCTCAATAGAAGTTCCGATATATAGATTCATCACCTATGGCGTCGGTTACCTCGGTAACATGACGCCTTGGGCTGTGCAAGTAGGCTGGTATGATCAGGGGCCAGCTCTGGAGCTGGTCATGTGATCCAGATGGAGACACGTGATCTAGAGACTCTGGGGAGGAGCATGGAGCGGTACGCTCCTACGAGTGTGCACACAGTATTGAAGATGATTTATAGGTCGGACCTGAATGAAACTGGTGAGTGAGCCAGTGACCGTGGCCTCGATCACACGATTCAATTGGGTGGGGATAGGACATGACGCACAGATTAAGAGACATGCGCATTAGGTAAACGGAGACGCCAGGCTGTGCAGGACGCATGAGGTGAGGTGTTCATTGGTGGATAGGTGTTTGTTATAATTGTACACAAGTGCGCAAGAGGGGTAATTACCAATGGGGACAATCCTATTGGCAGCCTTTCAAGTTGCGTGTGGATGAATAACAATTGCCTATTGTGATTGGTTGTATGTGAATCATGGGAGGTGACCTGTATTATATAAAGGTTTGAAGTAAGCACTGTATACTTGACAAAGACTACATCATAGTCGAAACGTTGCTGCTATTATTGGTCCTTTTTGTACATATATAATGGATTAACGATAAATAAAGAATTAATGGAGAATGATGCTGCCGTCTTCTACTATTTGAACGTCTATCCTCAGGATAGGTCATCAATATCAGATGGGGGGGTCTAACACCCCCGCCGATTAACTGTTTGAAGAGCGGGGAGCGCTTATATGAGAGCTGCTTTCTTTGCTCTGTTTACCTGCTTTCCGCTGCAATTGCAGTGGTGAGCAGGTAAACAGAGCAGAGAAGGCAGCGCTCAGACGGAAAAAAAAAACTCGTCTCTGCAGAGTTTAACAGATATTTTAGTTTCCTACCTTTCCATCCTCCTCCCCACCTACTCAACACTCCATCCTGCCACCCCTAATACTGTGCCCCCGAATACTATCCTGCAGAAACAGTCCCCTTAAAAATACTGGTACCACACAATGCACCAGTACAAAAATACCCCTTTATATTGTGCGCCAGTACAGATATAATACCCTCTTATCTTTCAGATCAGACCCCCATATAAAACCCCAGATGAGACCCCCCCATCTCAGACCAGACCCCCTTTAGACCTCTATGTCAGACCCCAGTTTTAGACCTCAGATCATACCCCCATTAGACCTCCATGTCAGACCCCGCCCCAATATCAGACCTCAGATTAGACCCCGATTAGACCTCCAGACCCCCATAAAAGGTGCCCAATAGACCTCCAGACCCCCATTAGACCACCAGTCCCCCGATCAGACCATCTGACCTGAGAAGAGCAAGCAGGAGGAGGGGTAAGTACTGTACAGCGCTCACAGCATTTCACTCCCCCTGCCTCCTGCAGACTAGTGAGTGCTTCCATAATGGAAGCGCTCACTAGTATTCCCTTCATAACATGCACTGCATCTTCTAAAGGGAAATATACAGCAGTAGCACCGCTGGCATGGGGGACTCTCTGGGGCCCAGTCACAACTGCAACCCCTATATCCACGCCAGCGCATGTAGCTGTACCCTTATTGACACTAGATAAGACAACAATGAATATATAAAAAATAACATATAGTGAAACAAGCTAAAATATAAAACATAGAAAATCATACAAACATTTACATTTTCTGTTTGTTTCACTAATTAAATATTGTCTTATCTAGTGTCAATAAATCCATGTTTGTAATATATAGGGTCCCATGCCTTGAGGGATTATTGTATGTATATTGTGGGGACTCGCTCTGGTAGACAGGATTAGCGGACGCAGTATAGAGGCAACAACAAGTTCTTTGGATCAAACATGGTCCTCTCATATTTTGATGTGGTTTATTCACACTTTAGGCAAGTGACAAAACAAATAGTCATATTTAAAAAAAAGTCACCTTGCGGTGTTGGTGGTAAATCACACCATGCAGCAATTCTGCCTCAAAGAGTCCTTGCTGATAGCAGCACCAACATGTTTTCACGCCAAACAGGTAGCAAGCCTTCATCCAGACACAAGGCTCCCAGATCCCAACACAGAGACCTGGCTTCTGAGCCCAGCTGCCTATTTAAGGACAACCAGGTTGTAATGGTGCAGAACCCCAAGCAACCAGACAGAGGTTAAACAATAGTGCATTTATTAAATAAACTTCAGTAAAGTCCAAACCAGTAAGCATATACAGGTAACCAACCCGAATAATAACCTGTGCAGGGAAACACCAAGGGGACAGCAAGTGACCAGGCCAAAGTTCTTATGTGCAGTATTAGTCCCTGTAACGAGGTACCCAGGGATGAGACGTCAGGATTTCCAGGGTCCAATCCAAGGTCATACACGAGACAAACTGTTCAGCAAAGATGAGGTTTCCAGAGGCAGTCTCTAGAGATAAATCGATGAAGGCAGAGGTCATGCACAGGTAAGTCTAGGAGGATATGAACTGCAAAATACACCCGGGTTGTCAAAACAACAGTGGGCACTGACCAGCCGGGGAGATCACCTTTTAAGTACCTGCTAGCCAATCACAAAGTGCCATGTGTCTATTCCTCATAGGTCAAATAATGATCCTAATCCCTGACACTTGTGCGGACTAGGCTGGTCCTTAGTCACTTAACCCATGCCTGCCCTCTAATCTACTAGAGTTTACGTACAGGTATTTTCCCAGTCAGCAGCCGGCGTAGCGAATAAGTGCCCGTACGTTCGGCCGCGTATCCTTTTGCGAACCTCCTCTTGAGCATGCACGCGGACGCTCGAGCGGCCCAGCATGAATAGATCGTGTCAGCACGGGCCCGCAGGTGATACCGGAGACAGGACGAGCCGCTGCGTGCCGCCACCAGTCTGGTCAATCTGCACTACTGCGCCTGCACGCAAAGGAGTCAGAACCAAAGACTCCCCAGGCACATGCATGATTTGTCCCACTACGCCAAGCCCCACGAGGACCCCTTTGGGCCCCAGTGGATCGCGGAACAGGAGAGTGTCTTACATTATCCCCCCCCCCCCCCCGAGTAGGCGGCTCAGAAGACTCCAAATGGGCTTTCCCAGGTTCTCACAGTGGAAAGCTGCCACTAATTCATCCGCATGAACCTAGCGGTCAGGTACCCAACATCTCTCCTCTGGACCATAACCCTTCCAGTCCACTATATACTGAAGGGATCTCTGGACAAAACGGGAGTCCAAAATCTATTTGAGCTCGAATTCAGGCTCCCTTTAAACCTCCACCGGAGATGGAGTTCGGATGAAGGGAGCTGACTCGGCTGCCGATTTGAGCAGTGAAACATCGAAGGTGTTCACTCCTTGACGGAGGAAGAGCAACCTTGTAAGTAACCCCGTTGATTTTCTTTGTCACCGGGTATGGACCAATGAATTTAGTCCCCAACTTGGCAGATGGTTGGCGCAAGGGAAAGTTCCGGGTGGAGACCCACACTGGATCTTCTACCTTAAACTATTGCTCTGCAGTGCGATGATGATCAGCGAATCTTTTCTGTTGCGCCACCGCACTATGAAGATTCCGCTGTGCCAACAACCAAATGGGTTGTGTATCCTGGAACCATTGGTGCACCACGGTAAGTTAGTGGAGGCCCCTGCCAGAGAGGAGAGTCTTGGGTCCCTGCCCCCCACTCACCAGAATGGAGACATCTTGGTAGAGGCATGTTCGGAGTTATTATAAGCCACATCCGCAAAGGGGAGGCAAGCTGCCCATTCCTCCTGGCAGTCTGATACAAAACACCGGAGATACTGTTCCAGAGTCTGGTTCGTTCTCTCCGTCTGCCCGTTGGTCTCTGGGTGAAAGCTAAATGAATATGACAGCCCAATCCCCAACCGGGAGCAGAAAGAATGCCAGAACTGGAAGATAAACTGGACTCCTCTATCTGAAACAATATCTTCCAGCGCCCCGTGTAATCAGAAGACATGCTTCACAAACAGATCTGTCAGCTCTCCAGCCGATGGCAATATGGGGAGTGGTATAAAATGGGCCATCTTACTAAAACAGTCCACCACTACCCAAATTACCGTACAACAGGAAGACCTAGGCAGATCTGTTATGAAGTCCATAGGCATGTGGGCCCATGGGGCCGAAGGAATAGGTAGCGTAAGCAAAGTACCAGAGGGGGCGGACCGTGATGGTGGGGATGGTAAAGATAATAGCAAGTCTCTGATAGAGTCAGAGAGTCCCAACCCGGAACCGATGCCCAGCGATGCAATTCTGCTGCAAATTCTTCCGCTGGGCGTCATCCTTGTTGAAGGTGTTCTAGCTGGGTCTCAGCAGTATGAGTGCGGTCTGGGTCATTATACAATACACGCATGGCATGAAAGAAGGCCTCTACTGAGCCAAATGCGGGATCTCCCGCCAAGAGGTTTAAGGCCCAATGTTGCGGGTCCTTCTTCAAAAGAAACATAACTATGCAGATTTTTGCTTGGTATTACCAGAAGATGTAGGGTGCAGTTCAAAATATAAGCGGCAGGAATCACGGAAGTTGAGAAACTCCTGCCCATTTCCTGAAAAAAACTCATGTAGAGGTATCTTGGGTTCCATTGGGCATTCTGCTGGAGTCGGGTCGGGCAACCCCTGAACTCCCTGAAGGAGGAGTTTAAGCTCGTCCCCGACTGTTGCCAGTTGTGAATGGATCTTATTGAGATTCACAGTAGAGATGTTCATCCTCTGTTGGACCAAGAGATTGGCTGCTCCGGTCAATTCCACTATACGATCCATAGTAACTGGAGGTTGGGGCCCACTGTTCTTTAATGGTGCAGAACCCCCAAAAAACAGACAGAGGTTAAACAATAGTGCATTTATTAAATAAATGGCAGTACAGTCCAAACCAGTAAGCATATACAGGTAACCAACCCGAATAATAACCTGTGCAGGGAAACACCAAGGGGACAGCAAGTGACCAGGCCAAAGTTTTTATGCGCAGTATTAGTCCGTGTAACGTGGTACCTAGGGATGAGACGTCAGGATTTCCAGGGTCCGATCCAAGGTCATACATGAGGCAAACAGTTCAGCAAAGATGAGGTATCCAGAGGCAGTCTCTAGAGATAAAGCGAGGAAGACAGAGGTCATGCACAGGTAAGTCTAAGAGCATATGAACTGCAAAATACACCCGGGTTGTTAAAACAACAGTGGGCACTGACCATCCAGGGAGATCACCTTTTAAGTACCTGCTAGCCAATCACAGAGTCCCATGTGTCTATTCCTCATACGTCATATAATGATCCTAATCCCTGACACTTGTGCGGCCTAGGCTGGTCCTTGGTCACTTAACCCATGCCTGCCCTCTATTTTACTAGATTTTACATACAGGTATTTTCCCAGTGAGCGGCCGGCATAGCAAATAAGATGCGTGTACGTACGGACGCGTATCTTTTTGCAAACCTCCTCTAGAGCGTGCACGCGGACACTCGAGCGGCCCAGCATGAATACACTATCACTGAACGGAACCCGCAGATGATACCGGAGACAGGACCGGCCGCTGCGTGCCGTCACCAGTCCGGTCAATCTGCCTCAGAGACCCCGGCGGTCTTCCCCTCCCGCGACCATGCGGACACACTACCGCGTCTGCCCGCAAAAGAGTCGGAACCGAAGACACCCGAGGCACATGTGACCTGTCCCAGTGGATCGTTGAACAGGAGAGTGTCTTACACAGGTGCTGACAAAACCCGGACAGGCATTTAAAATCCTTACCTCACCTGGCTGTAAATCAGCCCAGCAGCAAATGCTGGGAGGAAAATAACTGTGTGTGTGTGTGTATATATATATATATATATATATATATATATATATTAAAGTAAATAATGAATAACATTGAATGTCAGCAAGCAGAGATCTTGAAAGCAGTGATGAACTGCTGCAGAAAGTATATTAGAAAATTGGATAACTTTAGATTTTACAATGAAAAATAACCTTTGCTTGCCAAAGAAATGATGAGGCACGTATTCAGCGTTGTGCAGTACTACTATGTCACTCCACCAGTACGGTTTGGTGTTTTCATAGCGTGCTGTCCTATGAGGCAAGCCTGTACAATGTCTAATAAGTGCATTGGAGACATCACTCTTTGCCAGTCTCTAGTGGTCTATACGGGATCATAATGTTAAAAAATAATTAGGTCTCTCCTGTTATCCCCCTGAGCTGTGTAAGGGATGATCACAGGGAGAGGTGCCTAGTGCTGACCCCGGGGGTCCGCCTTGCTGTATATTTTATCGAGCTCTTTTTGACATGGGAACCCTCAGAACCGGAGGAGCTTGAACGAAGAACTAACCTGTTTTACTTATTCAGTTTAAATAACGATGAAAGCAAATTTGTGACTTGTGAAGTGTCAAATTTTGTGCCCCAGATTCTGAACAAATGGATTTCCAGCTCCCTAAGGAGCATCTGCTGCCTTCCTGAGGAGAGTTCATGGAGACGCTTCCCATATCTGGGGAGCCGAGGAACCATTAACAGACAAGAGAACATATCTCACCCATCTAATCTGCTCGGCGTCATTTTACCTATTTGTGCAGAAAGCAGACATTTCTTGTATCAGCAATGCAAGGCAAAGAGTTGAAACCTGAAGTCCCGGCTCAGTCCTTTCTTATTTTTTTTATTCATCCTACTGCAGCGGGCACCACCCCCCAGGGCCCTTTAAGAGGAAAAAGTACTTGTTTCGTGACGCCAGTTGCAGTGAAGCAACAAGGGCACAAGGACCCTTTTAGTGATACTGTGGATGGTATCCAGGTGTAGGAATGTCAGAATGGTGTAGGGTGGCCTAAATGTCCCTTTAAGTGTACTTGTGCAGGTGTCACGGTTCTCCTACCTTGATACTCTGGACCCTAGGCGTTGGCTCCGAAGCAATGAAAAGGGGGGTTGTTGATGAAGGTGGTGATGGAATAAATTGAGTCTAGACCTTGTGATGAAGTTCAATAACAGCTTTACTCTCAATAAACGTTTCTCCAAACAATTTGCAGGCTTTGTCTTGTTTCCAGCAGGCGTTAGCATTAACTTTGGCAGGCAAACTCCTCTCTGCTACATCTGTTGCTCTCTGACTCTGAGGTGCTGACAGAATAGCTGTAGAACTCAGCTTCTTCTTTATGTACTTCACTTTGTAGTCTGGTTTGTCTCTTAATTATGCCAGGGAGAACTCCTTCAGAGGCTCCAAGCTTCTGCCTCCATGTCCAGCTGAGCTGAAGGCGCTCTAGCTGGCCTGAGCAAGGCACATCCAGCAGGGATGTGCACCTGCTGCACACTCCCCCTCGGCAGGGGGTAAACTGCAACTGACTCTAAACTAAACTCCTCCCTTCCTGCAGCAAGTGGGGCATGCCCACCACACCACAGAGGGGGGTTAGAATGGAAAAGAAGGTTCCACTCTATGTAACCTGTAGCTTTGCCATGTTTGCTGCCATCTGCTGGTGAGCCAGGCACATTACACTTAAACATAACAGTCGAAAAATAGGAAATGCACATTATATAGGACCTGGAAATTAATACATGTGATGACATTAGGTTAACCATAGGTGATAGAAGTGAGGTGCAGAAGTGGTAATGCCACTCTGGGGCATTACACTACCAAGTATTAATTGGTATTTTGTTGTAGTTATCATCTTTGCCATATATCCGTACCTTGCAAAGTGTAAATGTGCAATAAAGACTGTGGTGCAAATGGCCAAATCACCGGCCGCAGTGAATTATTTGCACACGTTACTTGTTAGTGAAGGATGAGGCTAGCGCACCCTAGTGGCTTTATAGAAGCAACTGCAGCAAAAACAATTAGTGTTGTACTATCATCTGATTTTTCACAGTTTTAGGGTTCATGCACACAAACGCATTTTTCTTCCATTTCCAGTCCATTTTTTTACAGGTCCGTATTCGGAACCATTCATTTGGGTCTTGGGTCTTGAAAAAAACCTGAAATGACTCAGTGTGCATTCCGTGTCTGTATGTCCGCATGTCCGTTCCACAAAAAAGTAAAGCATTTCCTATTCTTGTCCATTTTGCCGACAAGGACAAGCATCGTTACAATGGATCCATAAAAAAAAAACTCATGCAACACAGACGTCACACGGATGTCATCTGTTTTGTTTTTCTTTTTTGCGGATCTGTGTTTTGCGGACTGCAAAATGCATACGGTCGTGTGCCTGAGCCTTCAAAGAGGAGCTGTCACCTCTCCTGACATATCTGTTTTAGTAACTACTTGCATTCCCTGTGTAATAACAACTCTGGAGCATCTTTTCATATGTTGTGCCATCCTTCTATTATCTCTGAAAATAGGAAAATGTAGACAGCATCCAACGGTTGAAGTGATAAGTTCTTTAATCCATAATATGATTCTATGGACCCAAATACACGAGACGTTTTGGCTGTCACTCAGCCTTTTTTAAGCTTCGACCGTTGAATGCTGTCTCCATTTTTCTATTTTCTCGATATTACTGAGGAGCCATCGGATTTGGCCCGAAGGAAGACGTGCATCTGGAAATCTGGATTTCCCTACTGGAAAGGGTGCTGTATTTTGTTTTCTTTTCCCTATTATTCCTGCTAGAATGAATTGCAAGCAGTGCGCTACCTTCACAGTTTTTTTTTGTCTATGCACTGCCCCTGGGCCCTTGTAATAGTTATTCTTCCTTCAATTAGATTAAGTTATTTTCTCCCTCTGAGGCTGGATCTTGTTCAAGTCTGATAGGGATACCCACACTGCTGCTGTCTCTCCCAGCATCACCAACAACTAAATCATGATACTACACTGGCTTGCTGCATGGGCACCTGTCTCCTCCTATTATTTCATGCACATGAACGTGATTTTGGTCCGCATTGTTTGAAGATCGGTCGCGTCCCATTCACTTCAATAGAGCCGCAAAAGATGCAGACAGCACTCTGTGTGCTGTCCGCATCCGTTGCTCCTTTCCTTGTCCCTGCAAAAAATATAGAACACATCATATTCTTGTTCGTTTTGCGGACAAGAATAGACATTTCTATTATGGGCGGCCCGTTCCGTTCCTCACACCGGCGGCATCCGTGTTTTGAAGATCCACAATTTGCAGACCACAAAACACTGCGCGGTCGTGTGCATGAGCCCTAAGGGTGCTGACACACATTCACGCTGGGTTCAGACCTGAGCGTTCGGGATGGAGCGCTCTTTATGCGCGATGGTATGGGCGTTTACAATCGCGGCTCCGGAACAAGCGAACGCCCATTGTCGCGCGTTCCCGGAAGTCTATGTACGGGAACGCACGACAAAACGCCCCAAAGAAGCTCCTGTACTTCTTGGGGCGTCGGGCGTTTTACAGCGCGATCGTACGCGCTGTAAAACGCTCAGGTGAGAACCATTCCCATAGGGAATCATTGGTTCTTGCCTGTTGAGCGTTTTACAGCGCATAGGAACACGCTGTAAAACGCTCAGGTCTGAACCCAGCCTTAGGCTTTTTGATGCAGTTTTTGAAGCCAAAATCAGGTGTGGATCATAGGAAGAGATAAAGTATTAAGGACAGATACAACTTCTCCATTTTTTTTTCAATCCACTCCTGGTTTTGGCTGCAAAAACTGCATCAAAAAACCTTAATGTGTGGCCGCACCCTTACAGGGCATATGTGCATATTCTTATTGTTGGTATACCACCCCTTTAAAAACAAGAAATACCCGGAAGTTTGGTGGTGTTATCCATGAGGATGAATGTGGCCAGCATCTCCTATTTATATCATATAGCATTAAAGAATCATGAATAATGACACTGGTATATACAGATGTGCCTATGTGCGGACTCCCAGTAGTTGTGTTGTGAATTGCAACCTGTCAAATAGAAAAATAAAAACTACAATAGAAACTCCAGCTCATCTCACAAAACAGCTCCTCACTCCGTTCCTCCAAAGGAAAAGTAGGAATAAAAAACGTTATGGGACTGAGAATATGAAAACAAAAACCTGTGTTTCTGTAGCAAAACATAATATAAACTATATAAAATTTGTATCGCCTCAATCATACTGACCCCCAGAAAAAAGAACATGTCAGATTTACTGCACAGAGAATGCCATAAAATCGAAGGACAAAAAGCAACATCGGGAATGAGTTTTTCAGTACATTATGTTGATCACTAAATAGTTCCATTACAAAATGCAACCAGTCCCACAAGTAAAAGGCAAGGGCAGGAAATGTACTGCAATCTACAATGTAATGACAATTTACACATACTTGCCAAGCAGGGGTACATCTAGCCTTTCTGCTGCCTGAGGCGAAAACTAAAACAGAGTCCCCCCCTTCCCCTCCCAAATGCCAATTTATTAACCTAACCCCTTTGTCACAATGAAAGTTCTCATTGCCCATGGGCCTTCTGCTGCCCCCCTCTTGCCCCTACCTGGTGCTGCCTGAGGCGATCGCCTCACCTGGCCTCATTGGTGGTGCACCCCTGTTGCCAAGCACCAATAACTAGAGATTAGTAAATTTCTTAAAATTTGATTTGCGCCTGAATTAAGCGAATCGTTCATCCTTGAATAAATCACCCCAGTTAGCTGGAAATCTCTCTCTCCTGTCAATCTCCCTATCTCTGGATTCTCCTAAAACCAATCATAAAAAAATTTAAATTCTTTCAAAGCTAAATTTTTAAAAATTCAGGTTGAATTTTTGAATAATCTCTACCAACGACAAATGTCATGGGGATCCTTACTTTTCCCCTCCCACCAAATATTTTCTATTCGAGCCACAATGTCATTATAAAACAGAATGTGGTAATTGGAGATAAAACCTGCAGGAAGCAAGAAGAGCCGTCTCCTTGGAAGTACATGATAAATAGGCCAAACATAGACCGCGTGTCATAGATGAATGAATGATAAAATATTTATCTGGAAGGTCTGTGATAAATGGATAAATGTGTGCAGTATCTCTGACAAATGTAACCCTCACAATATGGTTTTCCTACCAAATCTTATGTACAATGTCAAATTTTTGCATCTCCAGATACGTCTCCCAGAGAATAGTAATTGTCTTCAGGGAGAATCAGTGAGAAGGTAGGAAGACTTTGTGATCACTGGGAAAAGCATGCTAATAACTGTCTGTACAATAAAGATTGGGATTTTCATTTTATATGTTGAAATCAGAAGGGTAAAAAAAAATCATTCACTGGCGCTTTTGTCAATAGGAAAAAAAATAATCAGAAAACCAAAACTGTGATTTATAGGGCATGTTTTATATATATTTTTTTAAATTATGAATATTGTAAAGCCATGTATGTAATGGAAGTGAGGCGAAACGTACATCGGGGTTGCTCACCCCCCAAGCTCTGGGTCTGTATTTTCTTTCCACCTTTGGTGTGTATGTTATTTTACCAGCTGCTATATACTTTTGGTATGGGTGTTCTTATACCTTAGAATGCTGTTAGTAGCAGAACACGGTGGAAACTCTGGTATGACTTTGATATAGGTATACATATGGTACTATAACTTGCAGTATGATTAAGGTATAGGTACAGATATACACTGCCTGTCAAAAGAAAAAGTCGCCACCTGGATTTAACTAAGCAAATAGGTATGAGCCTCCTATCGGATAATTACTGCATGGGCGATTATCTTTCAGCTGGCAACAAGTTATTTAACCCCAACTGGTGCAATGAGTTGCTTCTCATTTCTTAAACAACCGAAAGACACATTAATGTCGAAAGACACATCTCGTGGTCGTGGAAAAGATGTTAGTCTGTTTGAGAAGGGTCAAATCATTGGCATGCATCAAGCAGAGAAAACATCTAAGGAGATTGCAGAAACTACTAAAATTGGGTTAAGAACTGTCCAACGCATTATTAAAAACTGGAAGGATAGTGGGGACCCATCGTATTCAAGGAAGAAATGTGACGGGAAAAAAATCCTGAATGATCGTCATCGGCGATCACTTAAACATTTGGTGAAATCAAATCGAAGAAAAACAACAGTAGAACTCAGGGCTATGTTTAATAGTGAAAGTAAAAGCATTTCCACACACACAATGCGAAGGGAACTCAAGGGATTGGGACTGAACAGCTGTGTAGCCGTAAGAAAACCACTAATCAGTGAGGCAAACCAGAAAAAAAGGCTTCAATTTGCTAGGGAGCATAAAGATTGGTCTCCCAGAGTAATGGGCGCATCAGGGTAAGAAGAGAGGCAGATGAAGTGATGCACCCATCATGCCTAGTGCCTACTGTACAAGCCTGTGGGGGCTGTGCTATAATCTGGGGTTGCTGCAGTTGGTCAGGTCTAGGTTCAGCAACAGTATGTGCTCCAAGAATGAGATCATCTGACTACCTGAACATACTGAATGACCAGGTTATTCCATCATTGGATTTTTTCTTCCCTGATGGCATATTCCAAGATGACAATGCCAGGATTCAACGGGCTCAAATTGCGAAAGAGTGGTTCAGGGAGCATGAGACATAATTTTCAAACATGGATTGGCCACCACAGAGTCCAGAGCTTAACCCCATTGAGAATCTTTGGGATGTGCTGGAGAAGGCTTTGCGCAGCAGTCAGACTCTACCATCAATGAAAGATCTTGGGGGAAAATTAATGCAACACTGGATGGAAATAAATCTTGTGACATTGCAGAAGCTTATTGAAACAATGCCTCAGCGAATGCGTGCCGTAATCAAAGCTAAAGGCGGTCCAACTAAATATTAGAGTGTGTGACTTTTTTGGGTGGTGACTTTTTTTTGGGACAGGCAGTGTATTAGCAGCTAGCTACTACTGATCATATGCATACCAGTACCCCACCCACTATCATATGGGTATTTCAGTTTTTTGAGGGGTTCAAATAGACCTAGAGTTTGTGTGGTGCAAGTTTATCCACATTGTTGGTCTGTACTGAATCTTATGTATTAGGCTACAATTCTTTGTATGTCTTTTATATTATAAAATAAAGTATGTATTTGTATCTGGATTTTATGTGTGGTCTTCTAATTTCTGTGAGGTAGTGTTGTGAGGGGGCAGCGAACGTCAGAGCCAATGGTTGCTGCGTCGGCTATGGGGCTTGGTGGTTCCAGCATGGAGGTGGTTGGGTGGTTCCATTCAGATCTGGGGCTATGGGGGCGCAGAAAAGGAGCTGGAGAGTATTTGTTTAGATGATGCGTCTAAGGGGGAGGTGTTTGTTTCTGGGAGCTGGCACCGGGTGTGGACGAACATAGACTGGACTTCCCAGTGGAGTAGTGAGATCTGCCATCAAAGTGGTAAGGCAGCTGCTTCAGGGTCTTCTGGCCTCAGATACCTGGGGTGCATATGAGCATGCTTGGACTCTGTGGCAGGATTAGTTTAGTGGTTTAGGGTTTCTCATGTGGAAGTAGCTTCTTTTGTTGTGGGTGGGTCACTGTAAGGAGGAAGGGTGGCTGGTGGCTCGTATTGATAGTTTTCTGGCCAGCCTGGCTTTTGGTTTTAAGCTGCGGGGTTTGCTTGATGTGTCCAAATCCTTTTTGGAGTCTCAGGTATTAAAAGGTTGGCATAAAGGGGTTGTTGTAGAGCATCAGAGGCAGCCAGTTTCATTTGTGCTGCTTGAGCAGTTAGGTAGTCAATTACAATCAGTTTTTTATTCCGAAGGGGAGGTTCGGTTGTTTCGACTGGAGTTTTCCTTGGAGTTTTTTGGGGACACAGTGATTGGGGGAGTTGGCAAGTGCAAGTGTAAGTAGGGCTGGGGGCTCGTTGCGAGAGGACGTGGATTTGTATACTGATAGGTTGGGGTCTCTGATATAGCGTTCTAAGGCTGACCTTCTGGGACGGGGTGTTCGGGTTGTGTTGTTTCTGGCTTGCTGGAGTATGGGGTGCGAGTGTTTCGAGCAGGTGGTCTGTTGTTGGTTCATGCTAATGGCTCTTATTTGTCACGTTACCAATTTAGTTCTTTTTTTTCTGGTAAGGTAGTGGTTTGGATCCATCCCTTTTTTGTGCCCATTCTTTTAGGATCGGTGCAGCGACAGAAGCTGTGCAATATGGTTTGGATGAGGATGTGGTGTGGCGTATTGGCCGATGGGAGTCGGTGCATTTTCAGTCATATGTCTGGCCTGGGTTTTTCAGTTGATGGCTTTTCGTTCTTTCTTGCTATGGTTTTCGTTAAGGTGTCCCTGTTTTGTTTTTTCTTTGTAGGTTGTTCGGCTGGGCTCTTTTGGGTCCTGGGCCATTCGTTTGCCTTTTTGGCGAACGTTGCCGGCGACAGTACGGCCCGATGGGCGGCAGCTGGGTTTTCATAGAAGTGAGATGGTGATTTCCTGTCTGGGATTGCAAGGTATGTTTTTGGAACCAGGTGTTGTGAATTTTATCGTTTGGAACCAGGTTAAATAGGCCCCCGATGTGTTGGTCTTTCATGTGAGGGGCAATGACTTACGGGTACGCCGGTTTCATTAATTGATTAAGGATATTAATTTCGATGTGCTGCATTTGTGGGCATTGTTTCCAGGGTTGGTCACTGAAGGAGTGCGTGGTCTGGGGAGCAAGAATAAAAGGCGAGGATAAAAGTCAATAGAGCAGTTGCTCTTTTTTTGGTCTAGAATGGGGTGATTGTTGTTCAGCTGGAGCATTCTGGAGGGCAGACGGGGTACAATTTGAACACGGCTGGCTTTGATTTGTGGTGTGCAGTATTGCAAGATGGGATTGAAGTGGCTCTTCAGGTTTGGAAGGACATAAGAACCACTATGTTCTCATCACGGGCATCTATGCCCCTTTTGATGAAACCTATAATCTTATTGGCCTTGGCAGCAGCTGCCTGACACTGGTTTCTACAGCTTAGTTTGTTGTCCACAAAAATTCTGTTTTCTATCACTGAGCCAGTTACTTACCCATATAAAGACATTTTTCCCCAGTCCAAACACTCTCATTTTATATACTAACATTTTATGTGGCACTCTATCAAATGCTTTGGAGAAGTCAAGATATAGGACATCCATTGACGCAACGCGCTCAAGTCTAGAACTTACCTCCTCATAGAAACTGATTAAATTAGTTTGACATTACCGATCCCTCATGAGATATTCCAGGATAGCATATCTTAGAAAACCCTCACAACATATGGTTCCCAAGCTCTGTTATGCCCCTTCTTGAATATTAACACCACATCTCTAAGTGCCAATCCTGTGGAACACTCCCTGTCAGTATAGAGTCCTTAAATATCAGAAATTAAGGTCTGTTTATTACATTACTTAATTCTCTTAGGATACAAGGGTGTATGACATCTGGTCCCGGCGTTTTGTCTATTTTAACCACTTCCAGACCGGGCCATTTACCCCCTTTCCTGACCAGGCCTAATTTTGCTAATCTGACATGTGTCACTTTATGTGGTAATAACTTTGGAACTCTTTTAATTATCCAAGCCATTCAGAGATTGTTTTCTCGTGACACATTGTATTTCATGTTAATGGTAAATTTGAGTCAATATGTTTTACCTTTATTTATTTTATTTTTTTAAGATATTAGAAGGCTTAGAATTTTAGAAGCAATTCTTAAAGTTTTTAAGAAAATTTCCAATTTCCACTTTTTAAGGATCAGTTCAGGTCTGAAGTCACTTAGTGGGGCTTACACAGTGGAAACCCGCATAAATGACCCCATTGTATAAACTAAACCCCCTCAAGTTACTCAAAACTGATTTTACAAACTTTTTCAACCCTTTAGGTGTTCCACAAGAATTAAATGAAAATGGAGATCAAATTTCTAAATTTCACTTTTTTGGCAGATTTTCCATTTTAATCCATTTTTTTCTTTAACATATCGAGGGTTAACAGCCAAACAAACTTAATATTCATTACCCTGATTCTGCCGTTTACATAAACACCCCACATGTGGTCGTAAACTGATGTAAGGGCACACGGCAGGGCGCAGAAGAAAAGGAGCGCCATATGGTTTTTGGAAGGCAGATTTTGCTGAACTGGTTTTCAGATGCCATGTCCCATTTGTAGCCCCCCTGTTGCACCCTTACAGTAGAAACTCCCAAAAATTGACCCCATTTTGAAAACTAGGGGATAAGGTGCCAGTTTTTTGGTACTATTTTGGGGTACATATGATTTTTAATTGCTCTATATTAATTGCTCTATGTTTTTTGTGAGGCAATGTAAAAGAAATGGCTGTTTTTATTTTTTGCAACATTCATCTGAGAGGGTAGATCATGTGCTATTTTTATAGAACAGGTTGTTACGGACGCAATGATATCAAATATGTCTACTTTCTTATTTTTTTTCAGTTTTACATAATAAAGCATTTTTTGAAAAAATTATGTTTTTGTGTCTCCATTTTCTGAACGCCATTTTTATTTTATTTTTCTGCCAATCGTCTTGTGCAGGAGCTCATTTTTTGCAGGAAAAGTTGATGTGTTTATTGGTACCATTTTTGGGTACATGATTTTTTGATTATTCATTATTACACTTTTTTACAAAAATTGGTTGTTTAAACACAGTTTTTATTTATTTATTTTTACAATGCTCACCTGAGGGGTTAAGTCATGTGACATTTTTATAGAGCAGATCGTTACGGATGTGGAAATACCTAATATGTATACTTTTTCTTATTTATTTAAGTTTTACACAATAATAGCATTTTTGAAACCAAAAAAATGATGTTTTAGTATCTCCATAGTCTGAGAGCCATAGCTTTTTTTTTTATTTTTTGACCGATTGTCTTAGTTAGGGTGTCATTTTTTGCGGGATGAGGTGATGGTTTAATTGGTACTATTTTGGGGGGCATACGCTTTTTTGATCACTTGCTTTTTTTAAACTTTTTGTCATTTATATAACTGAAGAACATACAGTATTAGGGTTAGTTTTACTTACTTTGGCAATGAATCTCTCTGTCTCCAGCTTGGCTGCTTTTATCTGTCTTTTAAATATTCTATCTTTTTCCTTATAGTTTTTCAGTGCTTCCTCACTACCTTCATGTTTTAGCGATTTAAATGCTTTCTTTTTATTATTAATTGCTCCCTTTATATTTCTATTTATCCAAATAGTTTTCTTCTCGTTTCTCACCCTTTTATTCCTATACGGTATGTATCTCTCACAATTAGATTTTAGGATGACTTTGAAAATATCCCATTTGGTCACTATTTCCCAGGTGTCCCCCAACCTGCACATCTGTGGTTCTGTCAGGTCTATTGGTTAGTACTAAGTCCAGTATGGCTGGCCCTCTAGTCGGGTCCTGAACCAGTTGGGAAAGGTAATTGTCTTTGGTTATTGCCAAGAACCTGTTTCCTTTACAAGATATATATCTTTTAGTTTTCCAGTCTATATCTGGGAAATGAAAATCTGCCAAAATAGTAAAATAAGTATTAAGTACAGGTACGACTTGTCCTCTTTTTTGAATCCACAACTGGCCTTGGATCCAATATACTATGTACTGTACTGTACTCTTTTAAAAGATCTTTCACAATTTATTAGGCGGAAATGTATGTAAAGTATGTGTATATGTAAAATTACCTTTTACGCTATGACCATTTCACCGGTTAGCTCCATGAAGCAGTATAGCTAGAGGCTAATACTTGTAGTCTTGTCCCTCTTGGGAGTCCAGGCAGAGCTGGAGGGATTGCAGGCGGGTTATTTGGGAGTTTCAGATGACTTTCATCACAAAGTCGACTTTTCTTGTTTTTAGGAACTAAATCATAGCTTCTTTCAATGAGAAACACAAAATGGTATTCTCTACATGTATAACTCTATTTAGAAAATAGTGACAATCTTCATCTAAAAAATTCTCCAGACAACTTAATTCTCTTTGATAAATTAGTGTTTTCTGTGTATCTACAATATAGTAATAAATATACTGAGCCTCAGGCAAAAGGAACAAGTGAGAGGCGTCTTTGGGCCCCCAGGCACCAAGACCCAGGTTTGACTGCTATTGATGTACCCTCTAAAGCTGTGTCCCAGAACTGGTTAGTGACAGCGGGGGTAGCCCCCATTTTACTCTGCTTAAAGGGGTGTATTCAAGTAAAATATTGATGACCTATCCTCAGGATAGTTAATCAATGTCAGATCAGTGGGGGCCCTACTATTGGCACACCCACGATCAGCAGTGTGAAGAAGCCACGGCACTCTGTTTGAGTGCTATCGCCTCTTTCTAAGCCAGTGATGTCACACTCATTGGTCACATGGCCCATATGAAGCTCAGACCCATTCAAGTAAATGGACCTGGGCTGTAATACCAAACACAGCCACTAAACAATTTACAGCACTGTGCTTAATATGCTATAAAGAGGCTGCATCTTTAATTTGAGGCTGCGGCCCAAACAGCTGATCAGTCGAGGTGCGGAGAGTTGGACACCCAGTGATCTGACATTGATGTCCTATCCTGAGGATAGGTCATCAATTTTGTATTCCCAAAAAATCCTGTAAGGTGAGCATATATTTATATGTGCTACCAGTATATGTGGGTAGGACTTTTTATACTTTGATGCAAGAGATTCAACATAATGGTGTATTGACTGTAAAGACTAAAGTGATTCTTACTAGATTGAATCATGGAAAAGAATAAAACTTATGAAACCCTAAAAGCAACATTTATATGGTCCTGAGTTGCAATACCAGACACTGTCCATGCACAATAGTGGCACTGTTTTTGGGGAAAACATTTTCAGAAAAAAGGACAACCACTTTTAGGAGTAAGGGTCCATTACACTGGGCATTACACTTGGCATCTGGCTAAAGAGGTGGCTAAATTGTGTTTTCATTTCCAAACCTATGGATGTAACTAAGTAAGATCAATGCATCCAACCATGTCCTGAACCAGAGATCTGCAATGGCTGAGGTTATGAGTAGGACATCTGTCTATAAGAAGGACATAGCTGGACTTGAGTGGGTTCAGAGGACTACCAAGACAAGTTATCAGGCATGGGTTTCTTTAAAAGAAATGGCTTAGGCTACTTTCACACTGGCGTTTTGGCTTTCCATTTGTGAGATCCGTTCAGGGCTCTCACAAGCGGTCCAAAACGGATCAGTTTTGCCATAATGCATTCTGAATGGAAAAGCATCCGCTTAGAATGCAACAGTTTGCTTCTGTTCCATCTCCATTTCGCTTTGGTGTCCGTCTGACGAAACTGAGCCAAACGGATCTGTTCTGACACACAATGTAAGTCAATGGGGACGAATCTGTTTTCTATGACACAATCTGGCACAATAGAAAACGGATCCGTCCTCTATTGACTTTCAATGGAGTTCATGACGGATCCGTCTTGGCTATGTTAAAGATTAGGATGCAGTAGGTGCAGGGAGCGGGGAATAAATCACTGCGAGTTCTTCCTGTACTCACCCTCCCCGGTCTTTTTCTCTGGGGCCACGCTGCACTGTCCTCTCTGAGTACAGCATTAGGATGTAGTGTATGTGCTAAGATCTGATGCTGCACTGACAGTGCAGCGCGGGCCCGAGAAGACAAAGGAGTGCGGCTGGAGGAGCAATTACCGGACCTGGAGAGGAGTGGCAAAGCAGGAGAGGTAAGTGAAGGTATATAGTTTATCTCTGATCTAAGGTCTGATGGGGGTTTGACATGGAGGTCTGATGGGGGTCTGACATGGAGGTCTGATGGGGGTCTGACATTGAAGTATGATCTGAAGCCTGACTTGGGGGTCTGGCATGGAAGTCTGATGGGAGTTTGATCTGAGGGTCTGATGGAGGTCTTAAATGGAGGTCTGATGAGGGTCTGATCTGAGTTCCTGATATGGGGCTTTGATCTGAGTTCCTGATATTGGGATCTTATCAGAGGATCTGATATGGGCGTCTGATCTTAGGATCTTAAAACCCCTTCTCTAAAACTTGGGGTGCATCTTATCATCAGATGAGTTTTACAAAGAGAAAAACATGGTATATAGCGCCAACATATTCCACGGCGCTTTACAATCAGGGGGTTAGTGTACAAACAGTCATAAATAGCACAGCAACAAATAAGTCAACAATTAAAAACCAGAGGAATGAGGGCTGTGCTCGCAACAGCTTACAATGTATGAGAAGATAGGTGTAACACAATAGGTGACAAGTGCTTGTTTTATACAATGGTCCGGCCATCTTAACACAATAGGGGAGTAGATGTAAAGCTGCATGAGCCAGTCACCAGCCGATAGCTGTAGTGCTTCTGAGTACATGGGGCATAGATATTTGAGAAATGCATCAGGTTCAGAAGAATGATGATGAAGAAGGGGGGGGTGAAAGGAGAAGAGTTACATTAGGGGATGCGATAGGCTAACCTAAAAATATGTGTTTTTAGGGAGTGTCTAAAACTGTGGATGTGAATTACCTTAATTGCTTGAGGTAGGGCATTCCAGAGAGTTGGTGCAGCTCGAGAGAAGTCTTGGAGACGGGAGTGAGAGGTTTCGTGGATGACAGTCTTTAGCTGAATGGAGAGTATGGGTAGGATGGTAGACAGAGATGAGGTGCGGACCCATTCATCCTCAATGGGGCAGAACGCGATGCGGAGAGCACACTATGTGCTCTCCGCATCCGCATTTCTGGAGCGCGTCCCCGAACTTCCGGGACGCGGCTCAGAAAAAAAATAGAACATGTCATATTTTTGTCCGCAATTGCGGACAAGAATAGGCAGTTCTATGGGAGGTGACGGCCGGGTGTATTGCGGATCCGCAATACACCGCGTATGTGTAAATGGACCCTAAGGGTCTGAGCCCCCTCACAGTAGTTAAAGCCATATATGTGTCCCCTCACAGTGGTTATGCCAGATATGTGCCTCCTCACAGTGGTTATGCCAGATATGTGCCCCTCACAGTGGTTATGGCCAGATATGTGCCCCCTCACAGTAGTTATGCCAGATATGTGCTCCTTCACAGTAGTTATGCCAGATATATGCCCCCTTTACAGTGGTTATGCCAGATATGTGCCCCTCACAGCAGTTATGCCAGATATGTGCCCCTCACAGTAGTTATGCCAGATATGTGCCCCCTCACAGTGGTTATGCTAGATGTGCCCCTCACAGTGGTTATGGCAAGCTATGTGCTCCCCCAGAGTGGTTATGCCAGATGTGTCCCCTCACAGTGGTTATGCCAGATGTGCCCCTCGCAGTGCTTATGCCAGATATGTGCTCCCTCACAGTGGTTATGGCCAGATATGTGTCCCCTTACAGTAGTTATGCCAGATATGTACCCCCTCACAGTATGCCAGATATGTGCCCCCTCACACTATGCCAGATATGTGCCCTCTCACAGTAGTTATGCCAGATATGTTCCCCCTCACAGTAGTTATTCCAAATTAGGTGCCCCCTCACAGTAGTTATTCCAGATTAGGCTGCCCCCTCAGTAAAGATGCCCACTTTTGTACCCCCTCACTCTAGTTGTTGCCCCCTTTTGCCTACAGTCTGCAGCTTTATGGAAAAAAAACCCACATACTTACCCTGTTCCCTGATGACGCGCTCCCACACTCACATCATGCTGCTGGCTGTGCTGAGTATATCTATTCCAGCCTAGATATACTAAACTAGGACTAGTACCTTGCCAATGGAGTTGCTGCCACCTGCTGGTGAACCTGGAAAATTATAAGGAAACAATTACATTTAACATGGTTTTAGATGCACATTTGTGAAGACATAATATAAATTACATCTGATAACAATATACAGGCTCTTAGGAGACAGTAGCAGGGTAGAGGCGTGTAGTAACACAACTCTGGGGTGTTACACTTCTATGGGAGTTACAACAACAGCCACGTATGTGTGCATGCTGGGAGTTGTAGTTTCACAGCAGCTGGAGTGCAGAAGGTTGCAAATCCCTGGGTTAGTAGATAGAAAAAACACCAGTAGTTCAGTTTTTGAAAGACTCAGTTTCAGATATAAAGAGACAGTGGACAGACAGTATTAGGCTATGAATGTTGCGCACAACAATTTACTTTTGCATCGATTGTAAGGGCAGGCATTTCAGTAATACAATGCCATAAGAAGCTGAACATGAGAAGCCATACATTTCTAAGATATCTAAGGAAGAATATATGCAAAATGAAGCATCATATGGAGCTGCTGTACAGCCTCCGGTATACAATACTGCTTCAATAGGAAATACAATTTGGCGCAGCCCTGTCTGTCAGTTGTGGGCGTGTCCCTGTAAAGTCTAAGGCTGGGTTCACACTTGAGCGTTGCGCAAACGCGCGTTTTACGCGCGTTTTTGACGCGCATTTTTATGCGCGTTTTTGTAATAGTAAACGCGCGTTTGACGCGCGTTTGTGTGATTCACTACAGTGTCCTATGGCCACAAACGCCCCAAAAGTCGCTCATGTACTTTTTGGAGCGTCGGGCGTTTTACAGCGCGATCGTACGCGCTGTAAAACGCCCAAGTGTGAACCATTCCCATAGGGAATCATTGGTTTCTCCTTGTTGAGCGTTTTACAGCGCGTAGGAACGCGCTGTAAAACGCTCAGGTGTGAACCCAGCCTAACACTGGCAACACTAATTAGATAGTGTCAGACTGGGCAGGGACAACCCCCCCAATTGGTAACAACCAGTGGAACCAGTTTTGCAGACTGCTGGCAATTCATTTAGACACTTCTAGAAGGAATAACAGAGGAATGGTACAATATATGAAAATATATTCCAGAATTGTTATTACATGGGGAATTCGAGTAGTTACTAAAATAGACATGTCAGGAGAGGTGACAGGTCCTCTTTAAGCCCCTCTTAGGCCCCTTGCAGATGATTGTGTCCGGATTAGGTCCGGATGCGTTGCGTCTGCGATCAGGGAAAATCGTGCGAGTAGGTACGCAATTGCAGTCAGTTTTGACTGTGATTGCGTTCCGATGTTCAGTTTTGCACGCGCGTGATAAAAAACTGACTGTGGTACCCAGACCCGAACTCGGACTTCTTCACTGAAGTTCAGGTTTGGGTTAGGTGTTCTGTATATTTTATTATTTTCCCTTAAAACATGTTTATAAGGGGAAATAATAGCATTCTTAATACTGAATGCTTACTAAAATGTGGCTTTAGGGGTTAAAAAATATAAAAAAATGAACTCACCTCATCCTGTTGTGCGCGCAGCCGGCATCTTCTTCTTCCTTCTTCTTTCAGGATCTGCCAAACGACCTTTGATGACGTAATCGCGCTCACCACGTGGTGAGCGCGGTGATGTCAGCGCAGGTCCTGCTGAATGAAGATAGAAACCATGTTATAAGGGAAAATAATACAGTAAATTGACTTTTATCAATTTACTTACATCATCTCCTAGCAACCATGTTATAAGGGAAAATAATAAAGATCGGGTCACCACCCCGATCGTCACCTAGCAAACATGCGTGAAAATCGCACCGCATCTGCACTTGCTTGCAGATGCTTGCGATTTTCATGCAGACCCATTAATTTCTATGGGGCCTGCGTTACGTGAAAAACACAGAATATAGAACATGCTGCGATTTTCACGCAACGCACAAGTGATGCGTGAAAATCACTGCTCATCTGAACAGCCCCATTGAAGTGAATGGGTCCGGATTCAGTGCGGGTGCAATGCGTTCAACTCGCGTATTGCACCCGCAAGGAATTCTCGCCAGTGTGAAAGGGGCCTTAACCCTTTCATGACCAAGGGTCATTGATGCCCCAATGTCCAGGTCAAAATTTTCAAATCTGACATGAGTCACTTTATGTGGTAATAGCTTTGGAACACTTTTACTTATCCATGCCATTCTGAGATTGTTTTCTCGTGACACATTGTACTTCATGATAGTCATATATTTGAGTCAATAAATTTCACCTTTATTTAGGAAAAAATCCCAAATTTACCAAAAATGTGGAAAAATTCACAATTTTCCAAATTTCAATTTCTCTGCTTCTAAAACAGAAAGTGATACCTAATAAAATATTTATTACTTAACATTCCCCATATGTCTATTTTATGTTGGCATCATTTTGGAAATGTCATTTTATTTTTTTAGGACGTTAGAAGGCTTAGAAGTTTAGAAGCAATTCTTATAATTTTTATGAAAATTTCCAAAACCCACTTTTTAAGGACCAGTTCAGGTCTGAAGTCACTTTGTGGGGCTTACATAGTGGAAACCCCCATAAATGACCCCATTGTAGAAACTACACCCCTAAAGTTATTAAAAACTGATTTTAAAAACTTTGTTAACCCTTTAGGCGTTCCACAAGAATTAAAGGAAAATGGAGATGAAATTTCAAAATTTCACATTTTTGGCAGATTTTCCATTTTATATATTTTTTTTCTTTAACACATTGAGAGTTAACAGCCAAACAAAACTCATAATTTATTACCCTGATTCCGCGGTTTACATAAACACCCCACATGTGGTCGTAAACTGCTGTACGGGCACACGGCAGGGCGTAGAAGGAAAGGAATGCCATATGGTTTTTGGAAGGTAAATTGTGCTGGATTGGTTTTCTGAACGCCATATGTTTTTTATTTTTGTGCCGATCGTCTTGTGCAGGGGCTCGTTTTTTGCAGAAAGTGTTGAGGTTTTTATTGGTACCATTTTTGGGTACATAGGATTTTTTGATCATTCATTATTACACTTTATGTGGCAAGGTGACCCAAAAATTGGCTGTTTTGGAACAGTTTTCATTTATTTATTTTTACAGCGTTCATCTGAGGAGTTAGGTCATGCGATAGTTTTATAGAGAAGATCGTTACGGACGTGGCAATACCTAATATGTATACTTTTTCTTATTTATTTAAGTTTTACACGATAATAGCATTTTTGAAACCCAAAAAATGATGTTTTAGTGTCTCTATAGTCTGAGAGCCATAGCTTTTTTAGTTTTTGGGCGATTGTCTTAAATAGGGTATCATTTTTTGCGGGACGAGGTGACGGTTTGATTGGTACTATTTTGGGGGTCATACGCCTTTTTGATCGCTTGCTGTTGCACTTTTTGTGATGTAAGGTGACAAATATAGCTTTTTTGGCACAGTTTTTTTAATTTTAATTTTATGGTGTTTATCGGACGGGGTCTATCATGTGATATATTTATAGAGATGGTCGTTACGGACGCGGCGACACCTAATATGTGTATTTTATTTTATTTTTTCATTTTTTTATAGGAAAAGGCAATTTCTTTTTTCTAATTTACATTTTTATTTATTTATTTATTTTTACTTTTATTATTTTCACTTTTTTTTTTATCAGTTCCCTCTTGGATCTTGAAGATCCAGTGGGGCTGATAGTTGTACTATACTTTGCAATGCTCTTGCATTGCAAAGTATAGTACTTCCAGATTGCCTGTAGGTGGCAGCACTGAACGCCTTTGCCATGGCAACCAGACGCTTTTGCAAAGCGTCCGGTTGCCATGGCAACCATCGGGTGCTGCAATCACAGCGCTGCAGCCCCGATGGTGGAGAGAGGGAGCTCCCTCCCTCTGTTAACCCCATGGATGCCGCAACCACGGCATCTATAGGGGTTACAGGAGAGTGTCAGCATAGAGCTGACACTCTCTGCTGATGGCGGCGGCTCAGTAATTGAGCCGCCGCCATCGCACACAGCAGGGGGATCGGGGGGGGGCAGCGCAGGAAAGAGGGGGGTTCCGGGAGGCTGCCCATAATATCAAGGGAGGCGGGCAGGAGGGGCGGCTTGAAAATTAATGCAGGGGGCGGGGAGGCGGCGGACCGCATAAGTGCATGGGCACAGATCAGCGGGGCACAGATGAGGGGGCACAGATCTGCACTAAGTGCTTGGAGGGGCACAAATCGGAGGGCATGAGGTACACTATCTGCTTTCAGACTCTGATCTGCAGAGCGCAGATCAGAGCCTGAAACCGGCATTTAACACTGCCGCGATCCGATTGGTTAGTCTGCACAGACTAACCAATCGGATCGATTGCCGGCAAGGGGCCACTCTGATTGGTCCCTTGCCGGCATTACTGCACTGTATGCTGTCCGTGACAGCATACAGGGCAGGGGCAGAAGCTTTGCAGCGCTTGGATTAAAGAGCTGCCAGAACGTTTATATACGTGGTAGCTGCACAGGGTATGTGCAGCTATCACGTATATATACAGATTGCAGACGTGAAGGGGTTAAAAACACATCCACTTTTTATTACAAAGTGTGAATGAGATTGACTCCGATGTAATTTCCAAAGCAAAACCACTGCAAAAAAAAAAAAAAAAAAAAAAAAAAGGAGCGCATGATCATGTCTCCACAATGCTAAGCTTACTGCATACCCAGTTTAATGGGACCAGGCTGTTCAACGTGGACTTTTAATTAGAGCAGTTATTAAGGTGCCGGGTACTGTGTTCATAGCAACCGCAACGCAGTGGAAGTGATAAATCTTGTGTGTCACTTGCCATGGACGGGAAAAAAAGTGACAGCAAAACATTTAGTAGAAAGGACAGAATATTAAATTAACAGAAAGATGGCTGACGAGGAGCAAATGCAAACGGCAAGAACAAATGGAATCATATTTTCGACTAAATACAGATTTTGAAATGCCACAGACTACAGAAGCAAAAGAAAAAGTAATTACATTTTAATAATTTTGAAGATGCAGCTGTGACAATTTTCTTTTCTTTGTAAGTTTTAGATTGGGTATCAACCATTTCAATACTTGCCCTTGGTAGAAGGTAATTTGCAGAACTGCACAATGCAGAGAGCACTTCACAGTGAAGCTCCACCCTGGGCATTTGCAGGAGCAGAATTAAGAAGAATAAAACTTCATATTCTCACTACTCCTGATAAAAAAAACCTCCACAAAAGGTATGTTTGTACTGCTCTCCCCAGCCGATACCTAGTGCCATCAGTGGTTTCGCATGGTCAAAACTGCTGACAGACTTCCTTTAACTTTAGTACACTGAAAATGTGTTTAAATGCAATAGACAGCTTTGAGGGCCCTTTTTATTAATGCAATCATCTGCACCCTGAATCTTTTCACATATACTGTCGGCTGTTCTGACCCTTTCAAAGTTAATTTCATTAGACAAATTGTCTGATGGCTGGTTGTTTAACCCTTTTCTCTGAAGTATAATCAATATGCTAGCAATTCAGGTAAAAATAGTGTTTCTGAGCTCTCAGAAATGCAGAGAGAAGGGTTACACACCCTAGATGACAGATAGCTGTTTTGCTATATTTCACTGTGACAGAGACAGGGTAGCCTGGAATATACAGTATGTGAAAACATGTTTAGTACCCTGAAACAATGGAGTATGGACATTTATGGACATTTGCCTCTATTGCCATCTCCCTACTTTATCGCACTTTGAAGGGTTAACTTCCACTATTATTTTTCGTTTTTTAGACTTTTTAGCATTTTATATTTTATTCTAATATATCCTATGCATTTGCATAATTATTGCACAGTATTTTGTGGTAAAGTGAATGACAAAGTCCTGGAAGGGGTGTATATCTCACCCAGGCTCCTCAACTGAGTGAGGTAAGTAAATTCCAGAAAAGCTAAAGTGGTTTCAGTAAGGTGTAGGTTGCTGAGACAGTTTTGTTAAAAGTTCAAAGGCTGGATTTTATTTGGACTGGGAAGATAGGTTTGGTAGTGGGACCTCACCAGTCCACCCCCGTTCCAGGGCAGGTTTTTCCCTAGCCTGAGGGATCCCCAGGTGTAGCCAGTAGTGATGTCCCGAACTATTCGCCGGGGGAACAGTTCCCGGCGAACATAGCTTGTTCACGTTCGCCGCGGCGGGCGAACATATGCGATGTTCGGTCCGCCCTCTATACATCATCATTGAGTAAACTTTGACCCTGTACCTCACAGTCAGCAGACACATTCCAGCCAATCAGCAGCAGACCCTCCCTCCCAGACCCTCCCACCTCCTGGACAGCATCCATTTTAGATTCATTCGGAAGCTGCATTCTCAGTGAGAGGAGGGACAGTGCTGCTGCTGCTGATTCAATAGGGAAAGCGTTAGCTAGGGCATTGTTCTGTGTCCACAGACTCATCTGCTGTAAGGACAGCGTCCTGACAGCACCCCAAAAAGCCCTTTTCAGGGCTGGTACATTAGTCTACTTTATTTTTAATTTTTATATATATATGTATTGCAGTTGCCTGGCTGCCCGTGTGTGAGAGGCTGCAGGCTCAGTCACAGACAGCACTGTGTGCACACCATTCATACAGGGTGTGACAGAAAATACCTTGCAGATAAAAAAAAATTCTATTTAATATTTTTCTGTGATATAATCACATTTGCAAGCCCATGTGTGTCAGGCCCACACAGACTGTATTGTGGCCACTGGCTAGTGGCTAGGCCTCCACTCATACCGTTACAGGGTGTCATTCACTCAAATACCTTGCAGATAAAATAAGTTATATTTAATATTTTTCTGTGATATAATCACATTTGCAAGCCCATGTGTGTCAGGCCCACACAGACTGTATTGTGGCCACTGGCTAGTGGCTAGGCCTCCACTCATACAGTTACAGGGTGTCACTCACTCAAATACCTTGCAGATAAAACAAATTCTATTTAATATTTTTCTGTGATATAATCACATTTGCAAGCCCGTGTGTGTCAGGCCCACACAGACTGTATTGTGGCCACTGGCTAGTGGCTAGGCCTCCACTCATACCGTTACAGGGTGTCACTCACTCAAATACCTGGCAGATAAAATAAAATCTATTTAAAAATTTTCTGTGATATAATCACATTTGCAAGCCTGTGTGTGTCAGGCCCACACAGACTGTATTGTGGCCACTGGCTAGTGGCTAGGCCTCCACTCATACCATTACATGGTGTCATTCACTCACAAACCTTGCAAATAAAAAAATTATGTTTAATATTTTTCTGTGATATAATCACAGTTGCAAGCCCGTGTGTGTCAGGCCCACACAGACTGTACTGTGCCCACTGCCCACCACTTATATAGGGTGGCACAGTACCTTGCACGCATAGTACCTCTAAAAAAAAATGACAGGCAGATGCAGGCCACCCTGCACGGGCCATCGTGGTCGTGCTGCTGTGATTTCCACTGGCCCTGGAATAATGCCCAGTGTTCAGAGGCCACGTAGAAAATAGTTGACTGGCTTACACAGGACACCCAATCTTCAACAGCTTCTGCTAAGAACCTTGACGCACCATCCTCCTCCAGCTCAGCTTTGGTCACCTGTCCTCAAGTTACCACTTTCCCGCCCGCTGCCACCACCACCACTACCACCACAGCCACCACAGTCGCTTCACTTGATCCCTCAGAGGAGTTATTTACACATCAGTTGGATGAAATTAGTAATGCGCAATCATTATTGCCAGAGGATGTAGATAACAGGGATATGTCTCAGTCAGGCAGCATTACACACATGGACGTACAGTGTGATGATGATTATGATGTTGTACCTGCTGCTGCTTCCTTTGCTGAGGTGTCAGATACAAGTGAAGTGGTTGATGATGACGATGTGTTCGTGGATGCCACGTGGGTGCCTGCTCGAAGAGAAGAAGAGGAGGGAGAAAGTTCAGAAGGGGGAGACAGAGAGAAGGAGGAGACGAGTTGGAAGCAGGGGGAGGTCATCACAAGGAGCTAGTGGCACAGTCAGACAGCATGTATCGGCACCCGGGGTCAACCAGACAGCACGCCAATCAACGCATGCTGTTGCCACCACCAGAATGCCGTCATTGCAAAGCTCAGCAGTGTGGCATTTTTTTGGTGTGTCTGCCTCTGACAACAGCGATGCCATTTGCAACCTGTGCCAAAAGAAACTGAGTCATGGGAAATCCAACACCCACCTAGGTACAACTGCTTTGCGAAGGCACATGATCGCACATCACAAACGCCTATGGGATCAACACATGATGACGAGTAGAAGCAGCACACAAGCTCAAAGCCACCATCCTCCTCCTGGTCCAGCATCTTCAGCCACGTCAACCACTGCTGTCCTCCTTGCCCCCCCTCAACCACCCGCCACTCCGCCTCTCACCTTCAGCAGTTCCATCTCATCTGCCCACAGTCAGGTGTCTGTAAAGGAAATGTTTGAGCGTAAGAAGCCAATGTCACAGAGTCACCCCCTTGCCCGGCGTCTGACAGCTGGCTTGACGGAACTCTTAGCCCACCAGCTTTTACCATACCAGCTGGTGGAGTCTGAGGCCTTCAAAAAATTTGTCGCTATTGGGACACCACAGTGGAAGGTACCTGGACGAATTTTTTTTTCAAAAAAGGCAATCCCAAACCTCTACTCAGTGATTGAAAAGGAAGTCATGGCATCTATGGCATACAGTGTTGGGGCAAGGGTCCATCTGACCACTGATACCTGGTCTGCAAAGCACGGTCTGGGCAGGTATATCACCTACACTGTGCATTGGGTCAACCTGCTGGCGGCTGCCAAGCATGGAATGCGTGGCTCTGCAGCGGAGTTGGTGACACCGCCACGACTTGCAGGCAGGCCTACTGCCACCTACGCCCACCCCTCCGTGGGTAGAGGAGTGTCCCTGTGCTGGCAGCAGTCCAGCACTGGAACCAACTCCCCTACCATGACCACGGCTGCCGGCATGACCACGTCCACTCATGATTTGACCAAATGACCACAATGTTTTTAAACAACAGAAAAAAAAATATAGAAAGAAAATAATGAGGGAGTTTGTGAAAACTTTATTGGGTTGGGGACAATGGGGCAAAAATGAAATAAAATAGACACAAAACCCTAAAACAATGACACAAAAACAGACAGGAAAATACTTTTTTTTGCCTATTGTTGTTTTTTCTTCACAGACAAAAGACGCTGACAATAATCTCTCCCTAGCACACGAAACTCTAAAACAGTAACAGTAAAACACAGCCAAAGACTGTCTTTTTGTTTTTTTCACAGACAAAAGTCACTGACAATAATCCCTCCCTAGCACACGAAACCCTAAAACACAGCAAAAGACTTTTTGTTTTTTCACAGACTAAACAGACAGGAAAAGGCTACACTATACCATATCTCTATCCAACCTACACTACACCCTGCACTGGACCCTATCAGCTACACTGTTCACTAACTAACCTACGCTATCTACCACTAACTATCTGGATTATATATACAGTGGGGCAAATAAGTATTTAGTCAGTCACAAATTGTGCAAGTTCTCCCACTTAAAAAGATGAGAGAGGCCTGTAATTTTCATCATAGGTATACCTCAACTATGAGAGACATAATGAGAAAAAAAAATCACATTGTCTGATTTTAAAGAGTTTATTTGCAAATTATGGTGGAAAATAAATATTTGGTCAATAACAAAAGTTCATCCCCATACTTTGTTATATACCCTTTGTTGGCAATGACAGAGATCAAACGTTTTCTGTAAGTCTTCACAAGGTTTTCACACACTGTTGCCGTTATTTTGGCCCATTCCTCCATGCAGATCTCCTCTAGAGCAGTGATGTTTTGGGGTTGTCGCTGGGTAACACAGACCTTCAACTCCCTCCAAAGGTTTTCTATGGAGTTGAGATCTGGAGACTGGCTAGGCCACTCCAGGACCTTGAAATGCTTCTTACGAAGGCACTCCTTCGTTGCCTGGGCGGTGTGTTTGGGATCATTGCCATGCTGAAATACCCAGCCACATTTCATCTTTAATGCCCTTGCTGATAGAAGGAGGTTTGAGATCTTGTGGGGTGAGATCTTGCGTGGAGCCCAAGATTAAGGGAGATTATCAGTGGTTTTGTATGTCTTCCATTTTCTAATAATTGCTCCCACAGTTGATTTCTTCACACGAAGCTGCTTTCCTATTGCAGATTCAGTCTTCCCAGCCTGGTGTACAGTCGTGGCCAAAAGCTTTAAGAATTACACAAATATTCGTTTTCACAAAGTTTGCTGCTAAACTGCTTTTAGATCTTTGTTTCAGTTGTTTCTGTGATGTAGTGAAATATAATTACACGCACTTCATACGTTTCAAAGGCTTTTATCGACAATTACATGACATTTATGCAAAGAGTCAGTATTTGCAGTGTTGGCCCTTCTTTTTCAGGACCTCTGCAATTCGACTGGGCATGCTCTCAATCAACTTCTGGGCCGATTCCTGACTGATAGCAACCCATTCTTTCATAATCACTTCTTGGAGTTTGTCAGAATTAGTGGGTTTTTGTTTGTCCACCCGCCTCTTGAGGATTGACCACAAATTCTCAATGGGATTAAGATCTGGGGAGTTTCCAGGACATGGACCCAAAATGTCAACGTTTTGGTCGCCAAGCCACTTAGTTATCACTTTTGCCTTATGGCACGGTGCTCCATCGTGCTGGAAAATGCATTGTTCTTCACCAAACTGTTGTTGGATTGTTGGAAGAAGTTGCTGTTGGAGGGTGTTTTGGTACCATTCTTTATTCATGGCTGTGTTTTGAGGCAAAATTGTGAGTGAGCCCACTCCCTTGGATGAGAAGTAACCCCACACATGAATGGTCTCAGGATGCTTTACTGTTGGCATGACACAGGACTGATGGTAGCGCTCACCTTTTCTTCTCTGGACAAGCCTTTTTCCAGATGCCCCAAACAATTGGAAAGAGGCTTCATCGGAGAATATGACTTTGCCCCAGTCCTCAGCAGTCCATTCACCAAACTTTCTGCAGAAGATCAATCTGTCCCTGATTTTTTTGGGAGAGAAGTGGCTTCTTTGCTGCCCTTCTTGACACCAGGCCATCAAAAGTCTTCACCTCTATGTGCGTGGAGATGCGCTCACACCTGCCTGCTGCCATTCCTGAGCAAGCTCTGCACTGGTGGCACTCTGATCCCGCAGCAGAATCCTTTTTAGGAGACGATCCTGGCGCTTGCTGGACTTTCTTGGACGCCCTGAAGCCTTCTTAACAAGAATTGAACCTCTTTCCTTGAAATTCTTGATGATCCTATAAATTGTTGATTGAGGTGCAATCTTAGTAGCCACAATACCCTTGTCTGTGAAGCCATTTTTATGCAACGCAATGATGGCTGCATGCGTTTCTTTGCAGGTCACCATGGTTAACAATGGAAGAACAATGATTTCAAGCATCACCCTCCTTTTAACATGTCAAGTCTGCCATTTTAACCCAATCAGCCTGACATAATGATCTCCAGCCTTGTGCTCGTCAACATTCTCACCTGAGTTAATAAGACGATTACTGAAATGATCTCAGCAGGTCCTTTAATGACAGCAATGAAATGCAGTGGAAAGGTTTTTTGGGATTAAGTTAATTTTTATGGCAAAGAAGGACTATGCAATTCATCTGATCACTGTTCATAACATTCTGGAGTATATGCAAATTGCTATTATAAAAACTTAAGCAGCAACTTTTCCAATTTCCAATATTTATGTCATTCTCAAAACTTTTGGCCACGACTGTAGGTCTACAATTTTGTTTCTGGTGGAGTTTGGAGTTTGACTGTTTGAGGTTGTGGACAGGGGTCTTTTATACTGATAACAAGTTCAAACAGGTGCCATTGATACTGGTAACGAGTGGAGGACACAGAAGCCTCTTAAAGAAGTTACAGGTCTGTGAGAGCCAGAAATCTTGCTTGTTTGTAGGTGACCAAATACTTATTTTACTGAGGAATTTACCAATTAATTCATTAGAAATCCTACAATGTGATTTCCTGTATTGTTTCCCCCCATTCTGTCTCTCATAGTTGAAGTGTACCTATGATGAAAATTACAGGCCTCTCTCATCTTTTTAAGTGGGAGAACTTGCAGCCTTCTTATTGGCCCACAAACTAGAAGTAGGGAGGGATCATGTGTACTGTTTAAAAAAACAAAAACGAATTTTCGAAATTATGAACATATAGCGCTATATTCTAAATATTTGCAAATTTTGCAATACGAATATTTGCACTCAACACTATATCAGACCAGTGTCATCTGTGAAAGTTCCGGCTATTGAGGGTGTATGGAAGGGTGCAAGAGGGAGCAAGGCTCTAGAGGTTGGGCGTAGGCATAAGACTAGGTCCCATGGGAAGTCTGGTCCCGGAGAGGTCTTCCTTCCGAGGAGACCTGGGATGCTCCAGTGCTCAAGGTGCCATGAGTGGGGACACATTTCTGCCCATTGCCATTTTACCTCAGAGCCCATGTAGTGTGGAGCTAGCCAGAGACAGTCGCTGTATGCAGTGCCAGTTTGTGCGGCCTCACCAGGACTAGAGACTGAGCCGCAGATATGTACTCTGGTGGTAAACGACTGGGAGACTGGTCACCTTGGTGCGTGCCAGCTTCTTGGCTCGGAATTATGTGCCGGACAAAAGCATAAATGTACTGTGCATCCACGAGGATGCCAAGTCCTACCCGGTGGCTCGGGTTAAGCTAGTGACCTATGAAGTCAGGGTAGTCAAAAGACTTATGCATGATGTGATATTGGGCCGGGACTTCCCATTGTTTTAGAAGTTATGGGAGAAGAAAAACTCTTCTGCAGCCAGTGAAGAAACTCCTGCAGAACCTGCACCTGATGTCCTTCTCCAGCAGCTTCAGCAGTGAGGAGGATGTCCCGTCCTTCCTCTAAGGAGACTCATCTCAAGCTGAAAAGAGACTACTGATGTTTGGGAGCCACCCCATGGACTGGACTTGAAGAGTAAAAGCCTGTTGGCATATTTTATGTGTTTTATGGCTTTTAAGTTGCCCTGGTTTCGCCCTCACCCGGATGGCCATGTGCCTAAGGACTCCCCTATCATCTACTACCTCCCAGTTGCATTTAAACAATGCCCCAAATCCCCCCCCCCCCCCCCCCCCAATTTCAGGTTATTTGGGAGCCCCTTTGATAAAAGGTTCTCATGCCCTGCGCTGCTACTCTATTACCCATATGGATTGCAAATGCCATTGTTGCCTCATTGGGATTACAAATAAATCACTGTTCCCTTGGATTACAAAGGACATTATTGCACTTAAAGTTACCGCTCGGTGCACCTTCACAGAAGAAAGAGGCTCTAATGTAATGTTATTGATTTGATTGCATTAAAATGTGCCTTATCTATTTGCACTTATTTTTCAGGTTCAGCAAAATTACAAGAATTGTGCCCATTGTGTGTATTTCTTTTGCCGGTGCTGCAATGTGATTTGTATGCACTTTGGTATGGATCATGGTTTTGCACTTTATTTAGGTCACCAGATAGTTAGCACTGTACTGCTTAGCATTATAGACTGCCTCTGAGGATGTCTGGTACATTCCAAGCAGATCTAACATCGCAGTTGCTCATTATGGACCGCCTCTGAGGAAGGTAAAATACTAATGGTTCCTGAGTGACATAGCCTATTGCTACACCAGGTAAACCAAGTGGTAAACCAATCATTTATTCGTGGCGAATCGCAAAAAAAAAAGGCTACTTCCTGGCTGCTGAGAGCCTTTATAGTGGTGTAGAACACTGTGCCTTGCAGTAACACGCATAGGGAGTCTGGTGGCAGCTGATTCCACATAGATGTCTACAGAACCTGTTCTATTAAACGCTTATACAAGTAGAGCCCCCCGACAGAGTGAAGAGGGTGTCAGCAGTAAGTTTGTGTTGACATCACTAATTATTTTGCCCTTCCTCTGATCCGTCAGAGCAACAAATGCCACACTATTGTCTGGGCAGGACAGCTTTTCCAGGGCAAACTCCGCCAGTTGCGGCCACAATCCAGTTTGACTGCCCAGTAGTCCAGCAGATCTTCAATGTGGAGTGGCAGGGTGCACTCCAAGTATGCCACCACCTGCTGGTTCAGGTACTGTTCCAGGTCTAGCTGCCGGTGAGTAGTTTCTTCACTAGGCGGGTGAAGAAAGATGCTCATCAGCGACTCTAGACTCAAGTTGCTGCTAATGGAGCTGGTATTGCTCCGACCCCTCCACCCCGCCACAGCAGCCAAGTCAGTAGAACGTGAGTGCAGAGGGCTCCCCAAGTCAGACCTGCGAGAGGATGAGCGGTGGCGGCCAACTGACTACATAGGATGTCTCTATAGTAGTTCAGTTTGTCTTCTCACTCAGCTGAAACGTCAGAGAAGAAAAAATGACCCTTAAAATATAAACTTTATTATGTTCTATAGTAAAAAGATAAAACAATCCCTCAATTACGTGATATCAATATATAAAGAAAATCCGCCTATCTAGGGGTGATTAGTTAATGATCAAAATTACCTCTACCAATGATGCACAAATATATATAGAGATAAATGTGGGTAAATAGGAGATCACAGGGCACCCATTACGTAGCAGACAGATAACCGAACGTATGTAGTAATCACCCTTAGTAACAACAAGCTCAAGAAGATATATAACAGATATAATATAACTGCAACAACTATATGTTGGTTACTCACGGTACCAGGGTAATGACATAGTGGTGGTCGCAGAGCTATGATGAAAGGATGATAGTTGTCAGAAATTGAGAATTCCTTTTCACCTTGATGCCAGCAACAGCCATATAATGTGATACGAAGGTGGTATAATGGAAGCCAGCCTTGAGGGGGTCAGAGGAAGTGATACCCTACATGTCCCTCAGGTGTCCCTAACTAACTGTGGAGCACCCGCCCGAAAGAGGCGACTCCACTCAATCGACGGCTCACCCTAAAATTGCCCTGGATGCCCCTACAAACCACTTCCAAATATCTTAAAGTCACCCCGACGCGTTTCCCCAACAGGTAGCGAAGGTTCCTCAGGGGACGAGTAAAGGTCTGGTAGTGATGATATCCCAGATACTGGCAGCCTGGATGATAAGTGGTGCACAGAATGCCCAAAAAGCCCATACCTTTATCTTTCTCAGCTGGTGTAAAAAAGGCACCCATTTTGGACCAGTAGCGAGGGTCCAACAAGGTGGAGAGCCAGAAGTCATCCCTCTGCCGAATGTTGGCAATTCGGCTGTCACTACCCAAGCAAGTGAGCATGCAGCGGGCCATTTGCGCAAGTGATTCGGAGGGACTTCCTGCCTCCATCTCCACTGCATACTGCCACGGTGTGCCTGGGTCATCTGCCTCATCTTCCTCATCTCACTCTTGCTCCTCCAGCTGCTCCTGCTTCTCCTCTCCTGTCACCTGTGGAGAAAAACCAACCATTTCGCTACACATTGCTTGTGCTCCAATGTCTTCCTCTTCCAGTTCAGCCCCCACAGGGTTCATGTGGCCATGAGATGTAGGTGCCACGTCTCCAGTCCCCTGATCAGCCAGATTTACCAGCATTTGTTCCAGGATATAAAGCAGTGGAATGACGTTGTTCGTCCCATAGTCCTGGCGACTGACAAATAACGTGGCCTCCTCAAAGGGCCTGAGCAAACAGCAGGTGTCATGCATGAGCTGCCACTGGCTAACATCTAAGTTACACAAGGGAGTACCTCTGTCCACCTGTATCATCAAGAAATCGTTTATGGCCTTTCCCTGTTGGTATAGTCATTCCAACATATGGAGGGTGGAATTTCAATGGGTGGAGACGTCACATATCAGCCTATGTTGGCGATGCTGTTCTTCCGCCGCAGCCTATGTTGGCGGATGCATGTTCTTCCCATTGTCTGTCACCATGGTTCCGATTTTGAGTTGTCACAGAGAAAGCCAGGATTCGATTTCTTGATTTAGGAAGCGGAGAAGTTCCTCGCCTGTGTGACTCAGTTTGCCCAGGCAAACGAGGTGTAGAACAGCGTGACACCACCATGCCCTGCACATGGAGGCTGAGGACGTGGTGGAGGGTGAGGAGTCGGACATTGTCGCAGGACCAACGGCATGAGAATGTTGAGGCGGAAGCAGCGTCACCTGGCCAAGTTGCAGGTGTGGCTGGGCAGGAACCACATTTACCCAGTGGGCCGTAAAGGACATATATTGTCCTTGCCCGTAGTTACAGCTCCACACATTGGCACTGCCGTGCACTTTGGCAGACACCGACAGACTCAAGGACTGGCCCACCTTCTACTTATGTGTGCAAGGCTAGTACTGCCTTTTTGGCAAAAAAATTACAGCTTGGGACTCTCCATCTCGGCTCGGCACAAGCCATCAGATCTCTGAAACATGCAGAGTCCACCACTTGGAAAGGGAGGGACTGCAGCACCAGCAACTTGGCCAGGAGCACTTTCAGCTTCTGCGCCGTTGGATGAGTGCACCCATACTGTTGTCTCTTGGCGATCGCTTCGGTGATCGATTGCTGATGGAATGACTGATGAAGAGGAGGAGGAGCAGGAGCATCAGGACCAGCAGATGATGGGAAGGACAGACAGCTCCCTTTGGCTGAGGTGGTAGAGCCTTGATGTCACAACTGTGACAGGTCCCAGAAG
This sequence comes from Bufo gargarizans, assembly GCF_014858855.1. NCBI lineage: Eukaryota > Metazoa > Chordata > Amphibia > Anura > Bufonidae > Bufo > Bufo gargarizans. Next base: position 61,124,236 of record NC_058085.1, on the reverse strand, counting down.
GTCTGAAAGATTATCTATGCATTAGTGATCTGACAGCATCTTTTGGTTTCACTCACTTTGTCTGTGTGTTGCTGGTATGTCCACACCTCCTGTTCAGGTGTGGAACATGTAACCTCTACCACACCCTATTTAGTCTGACTTTTCCCATCACTCCTTGCTTGGGATAGCTTCATTTGGTCTTGGAAGAGCTGGAGTGTGGTTCGTGTTGAAGTCCTGTTCATCCTTCATCCTCTGAAGTTAAGTGTTCCGCTTGTGGTGTTTTGTATTCCCCCCCCCCCCCCAGTTGTTTACTAGGTCTCAGTGAGACGCTAGTTCCTTCACCAGGGAAGGAACAGGTGGTCTCTGCCCTGTCATTATCTTTAGAGCATCTGAGGGTCACCAGGGTTTTCTAGGTTCCTGTGTATGGGCATCTCTACCATTGAGAGGTGCCCATACGGATAGGTGTTAGGGCCAGGAGCAGGGTTTTATAGGTGGTGACCCTTTTCATTCCCTAGCGGTGAGGCCTAGTGTCTTTCCCCTTCCTTTTTGAACGGGATGTCTTGCAGATTCAGAGTCCACAGGCTGCTGGTTCTGGTGGTGGGTGCCAGGTCTGTCCTGAACCGAAGGTGGCTCTCCCGGATAGGTTTTCCAGGGGGGTAGTGACAATTTCATCCCGTTCAGGGAGTCATGTAAATTATACTTTAAGCTGCGTCCATACTCTTCTGGGAATGAGTGTCGACGTGTGGGTATGATTATTTCCTTGCTTAAAGAGGACACCCAATCTTGGGCTTTTTCTCTAGATGAATTCTTCAGAGCCTTGGGTCTCATCTACAATGACCCGGATCGGATCTCTCAGGCCGAGACCAAGTCACAGAGTTTGCGGCAGGGAGATCGTTCCGCGGAGACCTATTGCTCTGAATTTAGGAGATGGGCTACTGATACTGAGTGGAACGATCCTGCTCTCCGCAGCCAATTCTGTCAGGGTCTCTCTGAGAGACTGCAGGACGCGTTGGCCTTTCATGAAAATCCTGTGTCATTGAAGGCAGCTATGTCCCTTGCTGTACTTCTAGATAGACGCCTGAGGGAGAGATCTAGGGGTCCTCACCTTCAGGACGTACTGTCCAATAAGGGTACTGCTTCCTTTGACACTTATAGTGGAGAGACACTGGTAGTTGCGCCTTGTGATGAGCCTATGCAGTTAGGAGGAGCTACTCCTGGCAAAAGCTTGGTGTCACGGATGATCCGCGAGAATATTGAACTGTCCTCCCAATATTATTAATATTACTCTGCCTTATTGAACAGTGGGTCTATTAAACAGTAATTATTTCCCTAGGCCCCAGAACCTACAATTTGATTATTCAGAGCGTCTCCTTCTGTCCTTCTGTTGTACCCAGAGAACAACATAGTCCTCTTGTTCAAGTCAGTCAATAGATGCCCAGCAGATAACGCAATTACAGCTGGCTTCCTCAGGTTGACAAAAGAACTTCCCTTCCTGAGGAGATATCACAGCTAGGTGTGAAGACTGCACCTGGGGGGGGGAGACATTTGGTGTCGCTGCCATAAGGGGTCTGTAAGCTGGCTTGCTGCAGACAGGCCGGCACCAAGGTTTCCCAGACTGCAACATGAATCTGAGATATGATTTTTACCTTTTTAAGAGAGCCCATGCATCTTACGGACATAAAAATTACATCATCGTGTCACTCAGAATTCACTGGACGTTTACATAGGACAAACATAACTCTAAGATGTGCCCAGGTAAAGTTATGGTGTTACCCCATCATAGAACCAGTTATAATAGTAATATTTGGTATCCCTGAACTCCATATTTTGTGGGGAATGTGAATATGTGCTTGTTACTTGTGTACAGCGGAGACATCCCACAATATGGCACATGCCATATTTCAGAACTGACATTCACCTCAGGAATACAGCCTGCCCAGCAGGCGGACTCTCAATTCCCCGCCTTGATTCTGGGAGCCTTTATAATAAAGGCCTAGAATCTGCTAAAGGAGTTCTCCACTTTTAACAACACCTAAAGAGGGCCTCAGCCAGAGAACCTGTGGGCTGTAGGCATATTACACTGGACAAAGGCTTCTTGGACTTTACCCCTGCAACGGACTATTTCACCAACAGACATCTTTTCTGCGGAAACTAAGTATTTTCTTTCTTTTCTCCCTTTTGTTTATTGGACTATACTTTCCTTGATTATTGTGTTAATAATTACTGTGCATCGTGATAATTTGTATTGTATATAGATATATAATAAATGACCTCCAAGTCATTTCTCTAGCCATATGCCTGTTTTCAAACACTGCAAAAACTTACCCTAGCCTCTCCAAAGAGAAAGCTACTCGGTTGTGTTATCTAGATAGTGGGTTCCTCGCTCCCATAAATTGTGAGGTGGTGGCAGTTAAACTACCCTGTGTGTAGTTCCGGTCGCAGATCGTCGCACGCTTACTGGCGGTCAATCGGCGGTCCACTCCCTGCGCTTTCAGCCTATCGACTGTACGGACTCAAGTTAGACTGTCGGTGTGCTGAAAGTGGCTGGGAGGCCTGTTTGCGGATTGACCACTAGGGGCGCTGTGACGGTTTCGTGACGTATTGTGGCCGCGGCGGTCGCAGTTCGTCACACTTGGGTCATATGAAAGGAGTCTGCTTTTATTGTGGCAAGAAGGGACATTTTGTGAACATTTGTCCGTACTTGCAGCATCAAGGTGTAAACAAAAAGAAAAAACCTTTTAATCCTCAAATTACTATTAGTGGTGTGGATGGGGAGCAAGAAAACCTACATTTGTCTTTTACTGGTAGTACCCGTTTTCTCCTGACTGCCGAGGTGGCGCTAGAGTCCAAAACTGTGAAAATCGAAGCATTTATCAAAAGTGGGGCAGGAGTTAACTTGATTGATGGAGAGTTTGTACGCATTCATGGGTTGACTACTAATGCATTAGAGAAAAGTATTTCTGTCTTTGCAATTGACTCAGCACCTCTCACCCAAAAATGTCTGTCGCAGGTAGTGAATGACATTCATTTAAGAGTGGGTGATTTGCATCAGAAATCTATCTCCTGTTATGTATTGGAGGGTCTGCTTGCTCCGTTGGTGTTGGTCTTACCATGGTTAAGCAAACATAACCCTAACATCGACTGGCAAGCGAGACAAATTCTCGATTGAAATTATTTTTGCATTGACAACTGTCTTAATACATCATTCTCTATGGTAACCACTAAAACTGTATCCTCGTTCATTTCAGAATTTTCAGATGTTTTCTCTGAGTGGTAATCAGGAGTTGCCTCCGCACCGGGAGTATGACTGTCCCGTCAATCTTATTCCCGGAGCTAAATTGCCCAAATCTCGGTTGTATAATCTTTCGGAAGCCGAAAGAAAGGCCATGCAAGAGTATATTACCGAGAGTTTGGCAAAGGGACATATTAGACCATGCAAGTCCCAAGTGGCTGCTGGGTTTTTCTTTGTAAAGAAAAAAGATGGTACCCTGAGACCATGCCTGGACTTCCGTGAGCTCAATCGTATTACCATCCATGATCCTTACCCCCTTCCTTTGATTCTGTATTTGTTTAGTCAGATTGTCTGTGCCAAGGTGTTCTCTAAGTTGGATCTGAGGGGGGCATATAATCTGGTAAGGATCAAGGAGGGGGATGAGTGGAAGACCGCAATTAATACCCCTGAGGGTCATTTTGAAAACCTGGTCATGCCCTTTGGGTTAACCAATGCTCCTGCGGTTTATCAACACTTTGTCAATGACCTCTTTCATAATCTGGTGGGGAGGTTTGTCGTTGTATACCTTGATGACATACTAATTTATTTGCCTGATATAGAGACTCACCAGGATCATGTGAGACAGGTGTTACAGATCCTAAGAGAGAATAAGTTGTATGCTAAGATGGAAAAGTGTGTATTTGCTGTACAGGAAGTGCAATTTTTGGGTTACCTGCTCTCATCCCGAGAAGGTCCGTGGTTTATATAGTAATGCACAGTTACAACCACTACCGTATCACTTCATGTACCCCACATAGAGTCTATAATATATAACTGACCACATATACAATATCTGTAGACACTGCATCTATTATCTCATATCAGTACACTGCTCTCTCTCTCTCTCTCTCTCTCAATATACTGTATATATTGATATATATATATATAGTATATCCGGCAGGGTACTGATATGTAAGGTATCATTTATACCTCATAGCTCAAATATCAGTACACTGCTGTATATACTAGCCAGGAACAGGTAAAAGGGAGAGGCTATGAATGGGGCATGGGGACCCATTTTAGATTCTTGCTATGGGGCCCGGTGATTTCTTTGTACGCCCCTGCTGCTTAGTCTTTTCCATTGACTTGTATTGAGGCAAAATTCAAGTATATGGCAGCTGTGAACTGCAACATTACTGTTAGGCTATGCTTCTCCAACTTCACCTCTCCCACTAAAAGAATCTTCAACAGTTATAAACTGTATAAAGGTAGGGCAGATCACAGCCCCCAGCTGTCTGCAGATAGAAACCAGTGTTTTGTAGGAGAGATTCTGACTGTACGAATGACCAGAAGAAAACGCTGAGACGGGGATACCCTACGTGAGGACTGAGCCACAGATCCTGGGCAACCAACTCATTGGCCAGGGTACCATCCTTTTGATAGAGAGGGGGACAGCTAGTTCAGGCCTTTCTTCAGCACAAAACAATCTTCTGCTAGGGAGGAGTCTGGAGAAGCCAGCTCAGTACATGCCTGTATTGTTTTGCATTTGAGTTAATCTAGTAAAGAAGAACCCTGGTTCATTGCAAACCCTGACTATTTGGACTTATTTCCCATTGGGGTGCACTACACTCTACCATCCCAACCAGGGAGCAGCAACACATGGTGACACCTCTATAGTGTCTAGGGGAATCAGCGTGCTGTCCCAGTCTGCATATGTAGGTGCAGAGGACAAATGGGTGACCATTTTTAATAAAGACCTTTTAAAAATGTTTTAGCACAAATTAAGGATATTGCAATCATTAAAAAATGCCTTCAAAGCCTTTAGAGTTTACATAAAAAAATGATAAATGTTTTAATGGCCATATGCATTCAGTTATAATGATCTACAGCAATACACTGAATAAAAACATTAAAACAGAGAAACTTTGCATATATAAATATGCACCTTTTTATTACAATCAGAGCATTGTGAAAATGATTTAATATTACAGATTTATATATGCAGGAGCAAATACAAGGGTAAAACATTTAATGTGGCACAGGCTAAGTAACTCATTTATTATGTAAATTAGTATTCGAGTTTCCATTTGACACATTTATAAGAAGTAACATTGACTTTTTGCATGAGATTTAATAAACAGAGATTTAAAAAGGGGTCAGACCCCCACAGGCTTAAATGGCATCTGTCAGCAGATTTGTATCTATGACACTGTGGAAATACAGTACTGAAGAGTGAGGCCAGAGTTAAAGGTAACAGTCTTTTTTTACTAAGTGCAACGTAGAACTTGAAATACATACAGTAGCCGCAGGCTTCTTCTCTAACCAGCAAGGAATCAGGAGGCAGGTTGGATGGCTGCAATTCTGCACTTAGGTGATAATGGCCTAGTGATTGTTTGGTGATGGATGGCTTGGCTGTAGTCCCTCACCTTACAGTAGTGTCGGTAGAGACAGAAGTAGCAGTTCACTCTGCTGTCTGGAATTTCAAGGCTTTACTTAAAGACAATTTGGGTATTTCTCCCTGAAGAACCTGTAACAGGAGCAGGAACTCTGCAACTTGCTTCCCTCTGTCTCAGGACAGGAACTCCCGCTCCTAGCAGGAAGCAGGACCAGTCCACTCCCACCAAGATTGTAGGAACAGGGTGTTTAACTCTGTTCCCACCAAACTTTGTAGTTCCTTCCCTCCTGGTAGTAGTGGCCAGAAAACCCCCCCAGTAAAATGCATAACACATAATAAATAATTTGTAGTACCCCTAGGTCTTCCTGTGCCAGCTCCTTCCTCTTCTTGATTGACAGTGGCAGGTTTCTGCATAGTCATCTTGCCTGGCTCTATCAAACAAGGATAGGGAGGGGTTATCAGAGGAAGCAGGAGGAACAAGGGTGCACAAAGTGGCTGGGTTCCACCCTCAGTGCATTTACTACTCATTTGCATATGGATAAAAAAAATATTTTTCTCCAGAATGTATCAGAGGATCGCTAAGTGGAAGGTATCATTACGTTCAGCTAGATCTACAAGGCGCTGTGCCTGGTTTATCAGTGAATTTCCTGGTGACAGATGCCCTTTAAATTGCCGGTGCCTATCCTAAAAGGTTTTTAAGCATCAGTTTACTGAAACACATTTTTATAAAAATAAAAAAAAAGATAAAATGATGCAATATAAATGGCAATGCAAACCATAATGAGGGGCGTATTTTTTTCTTTGTTCACATGACAGGTGATATAGAGGATACAGGTGATACCTTTGATTTTAGGTGATATAGAGGATCATCTCTTTTGGGCCTTTTCGGCAGTCTCTCTGTAGCAGAGATAAAGGGACGATGCGGGTGGCAATGCCATTCTGATCCATGTCTTCAATAACATCTTAATGTGACTGGGAACTAGACAGTCTCTTCCAGGGAACGGAGCCCAAAGTATCTCTTGAGGGATACACTACCAGATGCGTCTGCACAAAACACCAATCTGTTTATGCAGAAACTCCCAGCACTTACACTAATAATGAGAAAAGCAGAGGGAAGGAGCAAAGGAAAAGGTGGAAGGATGAAGTCGGAAAGAAAATCATATTATACAGTTTTTTTTGTTTTGGTTTTCTAGAGCTCCACGACAATGTTTTGAGAGTACAAGGCTGGTGCATGTGTGCTTAGTCTTCAGCACGTCAAAAGACTTCCAAGAAGGTGATTCACCTCTATTGCCAGGAGATATCTTACCTATAGCAAAGGCTGGAGCCCAGTACATCCATGATATCCATTCAAACTAGGGTGCACCACCAATCCAATGAGGCCAGGTGAGGCCAGGTAGGGGTAAGAGAGGGGCAGCTAAAGGGCCATGGGCAATGAGCGCTTTCATTATGACAAAGAGGTAAGGTTAAGAAATTGGCATGGGGGGGCACCATTTCAGTTTTTGCCTCAGGCATCAGAAAGACTAGGTGCACCCCTGCATTCAAACATGATTGAGATGCTGCTGATTTGCTCTGGGAAAATTGAGCCTGCGTTGGTGTACTTGGAACCAAATTTATTAAATGTTGCAGCTTGATTGTTAAATTTGGCACATTTAAACCTAACACTTTTCCTATGCCACCCCCCTACCAGAGAGAGTTCTTGACATTTTTTTTGCAACTTTAAAAAAAGTTGCAATGATAAATTATCATAGCAGTTTCCAAAATTGAGTGAATGGTGCAAAAATTCAAAAAGTCTAAATTGTTGGGGCAAGTGAGCCCCTATTTTATGCGTTGTTGAAGCCGGAGTTCTGGAGCACAGGATGTGATAAATTACCCCCTGTGTGGCAGACATGTAAAGTAAATGCCTATCTTAGGGTTCATTCACACGGCCGTGTTTTGCAGATCCGCATTTTGCGGATCGAACATGGCCACCACTATATAGAAATTGCCCGTTCTTGCGTACAAGAATAGGTAATGCTCTATATTTTTGCGGAGCCGCGGAACGGAACTATGGATGCAGACAGCACAGTGCCGCACCTGTTCCGCAAAATTGCGACCCATGCATAAGGTCGCGTGAATGCACCCATCGGCACAGAATACGCTAAATTTATTAAGAGGCGTATCTCAAGGCAGTGCGTGTGCCAGAAATTCAAATCCTGCCATGAGCTATCGTTTACACTAGTTTCTGCTAATGACCGTTTCTACTTATGACCATGCCCCTCCTGCTGAGCCCCACCCACTTTTCTTGCCATTTTTGAAGAGTGCTAAGAGCAGTGAACAGTTGCAAATGATAGCCCACCATTTGTGACTTTTTAATAGAGATGAGCGAACTTCTGTTTTAAGTTCGGCGTCTAAAGTTCGGCTTCCGGTTAGCGGAGAATCCCGATCTGGATCCGGATATGGATTCCGACTTCCGCTGTGGTCCGTGGTAGTGGAATCAATAATCGGCCATTATTGATTCCGCTACCACGGACCACAACGGAAGTCGGAATCCATATCCGGATCCAGATCGGGATTCTCCGCTAACCGGAAGCCGAACTTTAGACGCCGAACTTAAAACAGAAGTTCGCTCATCTCTACTTTTTAACCTATAATATCGACATAAATGATTGATAAATGTTTAACTATGTGGGGATTTTATGCAGGATTTTTCCACAGCAAATCCGACCTGTGTGCCCTTACCTTATTGGTGCTAATTTCCTGCCAAGAATTAGGAGACCACAGACCTCTGCTCTCTATTCAGGTCACTGACCTACTTGATGGGCAAATCTGCCCTGTGATAGTCCATTCTTGTTCCTTAGCTGTAAGGCCTCGCGCACACGAATATATATTTTTTCATTTTTGCAGATCTAGTCCTATTCCTGTCCATATTGTGGATAAGAATATAGCTTTCTATTGATGGAAGTGAGAAAAATTTGAAATGCACATGGAAGTGTACTACCCCAGACCTGGGGGTAGGGTATCAGCAATTGCTTGCTAAAGATGTTAGTTTTCATGTTATGTCATATTATGTTTCTGGCGTGTATATCAGCAAAAGAGGTATAATTGGTAAGGGCTTGCAGAAACAGGGCTAGCCACCCCTGTTCCTCCCCTCATGGTAGGAGTGGGCTGGTCCGTCTTCCTGCCAGGATGGAGAGTTCCAGTCCAGATAGTGGAGGAAATAGGAAGCACATGCAAGAGCTCCTTCTCCAAGGGACCTTAAAGGGATTCTGTCACCTCTTTTTACCCTATAGAGATGCGGACATGCACGGCTAGATCGCCGCTAGCATGTCCGCAATATACCTGTCCCATATGTCTGAGTGGTTTTATTGAGTGTAAAAAAATTATTTTATATAAATGTAAGTCAGCCTGGTAAGGAGCCCAAGGGGCTGTACTAACCGTTCTGGAGCCCAGCCACGCCCCCCTGTGAAGGAGCCCAGCACCGCCTGTATCCAGGAATCTCCGCCTTGCTCACGAAGTCAGATCGCCATAATCTCATGAAGCCCGAGCTTGCGCATGCGCAGTGCCGGCATAGTGTTCCTTCCCTATGCTGCATCAGCCTCAGGGAAGGAACTGCGCACGTGCGTGCTTGCGCACCGCGAGATTATGGCGATCTGACTTTGTGAGCAATGAGGAGATTCACGGGGGGGGGGGGGGGGTGGCTGGGCTCCTTCACAGGGGGGGTGGCTGGGCTCCATAACGCTGATTTACATATATATAAAATAATTTTTTTACCCTCAATAAAACCACTCAGAGATATGGGACAGGTATATTGCGGACATGCTAGCAGCGATCTATCCGTGCATGTCCGCAGCTCTATAGGGTAAAAAGAGGTGACAGATTCCCTTTAACAAGCCTCAGAGAAGGAACTGCGCACGTGCGAGCTTGCGCACCGCGAGATTATGGCGATCTGACTTTGTGAGCAATGAGTAGATTCCTGGATACAGGCGGTGCTGGGCTCCTTCACAGGGGGGGTGGCTGGGCTCCAGATCGCTGATTTACATATATATAAAAGCATTTTTTTACCCTCAATAAAACCACTCAGAGATATGGGACAGGTATATTGTGGACATGCTAGCAGCGATCTAGCCGTGCATGTCCGCAGCTCTATAGGGTAAAAAGAGGTGACAGATTCCCTTTAACAAGTGCTCCAGGAAGATTTCCAGAGTCAAGAATACTGTTTTCAAAAGCTTCAGTGTGCTTACACAGTGGGGGTGCAGAGGTAGCAGTCGCTACCAGGGCCCAGGAGACTGAGGGGGCCTAAAGACCCTTGCGCCGCATAAGAAGACAACAGTATTATAGAAAGTGTATGCTGGCCAAGTTACACCTCTGGATGGAGGGAAGGGGTTAGGTCAAGAATTTGGCATGGGGGGGCGCTGTTTCATTTTTTTGCCTCAGGCAGCACAAAGGCTATGTGCTTCCCTGCCCCTGGCCACAAAGCACTGAGCCCAAGCTGCACTTTTTCCCCAGGGCCTATGAGCCTTTAGCTACACCGCTGCACAGCAGATTGAGCAGCAAAACCACAGCTTTACTGACTCTGCTGCAGGTGAGGGACTACAGATAAGACACCCATCTCCTAGACCACTGCCAGGCCTGTATCACACCATGGACACCTAGATCCACAGACACCAGCAAGTGCCAGTTAATTAGCACATATCCAGCCACTATACATTATCAACTGGTGACCAAAACTGTACTTTGTACTTACTTCTGCTGGATGTACCACAAGTTATATTTTGTAGTAAGTAAAGAGAGACTTTTCTTTTTGGCCTGATTCTTTAAACCACCTTTCCACTGCACCAATCTCCAGGGAGTAACAGCCTGAGGGAGTACACTATGACACAAGATCTCATCAGGGCCACTACCACTCCCATCCTCTGCACCAGCTCCTTAGGGGCTCATTGCAGAAGCTATCTCTATTTTGCAGAACTAAATACGGACACAGCCATGTGCATAAGGCCTAATGTATACGTAGCAAAAAACAATGCATGATGGCATATTACAAAGTACAGTAATAGAGGCTCCAATACAAGAAGTGTGAAAGCTGTTCCTGACCCTGTCCCATCATAATAGTCGTGAAATGCTATACCTGTCTTTGGCACAATATGATTATAGTTTCTTTATCCAGAATTAGATATATAACATTTATTAAAGTTTTGTTTAGTATTGTATTGCTTGTTTTGTACTGTATTATACATTGTATTATTACATTATCTTTAATATAAAAATGCTACCAGAGAACTGTTTCCTGCAGTTTCGGCTCTAATTCTCCCCCTGCTGCTCAGACATCACAGACAACAGATGGTTTCCAAGGCTTTGTTTGATGTAACATCTCTACACAGCCGTTCCGAGAGAGGTCTCTCCCAAAGTCACTAAAGAAATGTCACGCATTGCTCATAATGACATGTATGATCAGTCAAACTAATCTTGCACTCTCCCAAATGGGGCCATTCACATTGGGTGATAGATTGTGGGCACACACAGAGGTGATTAATGCTTCGCCTGCTTTTATGGAGCTACATACAACTTGTAGGGCAAGATCTGTGCTGGTAAGTCACCCTTGTCCTACAAGCTTTGAAGCCATTTGCTGTGTAATGCCCTCTGAGCAACATATCCACATATTTGTCTCTGACTAGAGATGAGCGAATCAACTTCGGATGACACATCCGAAGTAAATTTGCATACATTTTGTTTCAATACTGTACGGAGCAAGCTCCGTACAGTATTAGGATGTATTGGCTCAGATGAGCCAAAGTTAATACTTTGTGAAGTCTCGCGAGACTTCGCATAACAACTTCAGAAATGTATTTATACTGTAGAAAACCATTTCCCGAACTCGGGGTTGGTTCCAAGGTAGTACATTTGAATTTTTTTGTAGCTTCCTAATAGTAGATTAAATAGTAGATGGTCCCATTAGAAAGTCCAACTTGTCCCACAAACAAGCCCTTCAACATCTATGTGAATGGAAAAATACTAAATGTATGTCTCCAAGATGGCAGGGAGTAAATAGCAAAAATGCAAAAAAGAGAAAAACGTTCAGTCAGGAAGGGTGTAAGGGGAGAAGTTATCATCCTGTAGTACCCTACAGGGGGCACTGCCATTCTTACACCTAGTTTCTGTCTCTAATGGCTAGCAAATAATGCCATCTGTGTATTTAAATCCAGGTCTTCTGATACTGTGCCTTAATAATATTGTTATGCAATTGTTATTACATATAATGTGTCTGGTTGTCCAGCAGGTGGCTGTGTATCTAGCAGAGAGTACGTTTAGATAGAATGGAATTTACCATTCCATCAGTGGCGACTCTAGCAACAATATATAGGGGGGGGGGGGCACATAAGATACCACAGTCAAAAATGGGGGAGCACTAATAATTTTCACTACTTAATCATACTACTGAAAAAAAAAAAACTAAATAAGTATATATAAATAAGATGACAAAATACGAGAGTATTGCGGTATGAAGGTGGTGTAGCTGGCCAGCTAAGACCTGTCCTAGGTTGCTAGTATAGCTTATATGTTTATACAGCTAGGCCTGCCAATAGCCTTAATACAGTTCCTATGTTTATGTGTTTAACACAAAAGCAGAGTTATTTACTGTGACATCATGTTTTGGATGTCATATTAACTGCTATATTTTGTGTTCACAGAAGCAGAAAAAGATAATATGCCTTTAAGTTTCATTTTGTAATATAAGGTAAGCTCAGTGACACAGCAGAAACAACAGAAAGTATAGTGTTAATATGTTGTTGCTGGGAAGAAGTCTAGAACAATCACAGCCATCTTCACATACAGCCTGTCTGGGAATTCCCCCAGCTCCTGCTGCTAGAATCAGTATTCACCAGAGACAGGAGCTGAAGAGACATTCACTCCACTGAGAGTCCAGTTTTATGGGGACAAGAGGCCAAAATAGGCATTTAAATCAGTTATATAATGTTCATACTATTAGTATTGTCTTTAGAACTGTATACTGAATCAGTTATATGTGTGTTTACTTACAGTTCCACCAATTGCAACCATACAAATTGCATACAAACTGCTCATACCAGATCATAAGCAATTGCAGACTGCAAACTGCAAACCAAGTTGATCAAGTAGAACTATTAGTTAGCCCTCAGATATACCTCTCAGAGAGATCATAAAGTGCTTAAATAACTTAAAGTGACAGTACAGATACTGAAGAGAGAAATATATCCACCATTTTATGTTGAATGTCAAGATTGAACAGTTGAACCACCATCTTAATCATACCGCCATTTTGTGATATCTTTTCAACACGTGTTATGTACATGAACTATCTGCTGCAGAGGCGGCAGTGTTATATATCAAGAAAAGTTGAAGTTAATAAAGAAGTTATTTCAAGCATTTGGTGTGCTCTTTAAACCTACTGTTTCCATAGAACGGCGCTAGAAGAATTACAGAGTAACAGACCGTCTGGTTAGACTAAAAGTCAGAGATATCAAAATTCTGCTGTGCCTGCCACAGGGGGATGCAGGGATAACCCCTCAATCCACCCCTACATGCAGTGTAATACAGCGTCACAAACCTCTTACATCCAGTGACGTCTCTTTGATGTAGATGTTCTCTTTCCTCATCTTCTCCTTTCAGACCTTCAGACCAGAACACCATTTTTCAGCCATTTCTCGTCTCTGCAGTTTGACAAACAAAATCTTAGTTTAATACTTTTCCATCATCCTCCCATCTTATGGACAAATCATCCTACCACCCCCAATATTGTGCCGCTGTGCTCCTCAATACTATACTGCAGAAACAAATAAACCCCCTGATAATAGTAGTACCATGCAGATAGTGCCCTACAATAATTTTTGGCACATAATGCCCTAAAATAACTGCGCCCAGAAAATAGTGCCCCTGACACTAATAGTCTAAACATAAAGTCCCCCAAAAATAATTGTGGTAAGCTGATACTGTGCCAAGGTGCCCCCACAGTAATAGTGCTCCCAAAAGTCCCACCAATAGGAATAATTCTATGCTAGAGCACACATGGTAGTAATAATGCTCCTACAGTGTCCCAACATGTCCCCACTGTGCCCCAGAAGTAATAATGCTCCCATAGTGCCCATACTAGTAATCATGATCCCCATAGACCCCCAGTAGTAATAAAGCCCATCAGTAGAAGCCCCCATAGTGTTCCTTTCCCCCCTTCCCCCTTATAAAATACCCCTTCTTTGTGGCCTCAGTAGATGCCCCCATAGTGCACCTAATAATGTGAAAATAACAAGTGCCCCCATAGATGCCCCCACAGTGCCCCCAATAATGTGCCAGTAAGATGTGCCCCCATAGATGCCCCCAATCATGTGCCAGTAAGATGTGCCACATAGATGCCCCCCAATTATGTGCCAGTAACAAGTGCCCCCATAGATGCCACCCAACAATCATGTGTCAGTAACAAGTACCCCTATAGATGCCCCCAATCATGTGCCAGTAACAAGTGCCCCATAGATGCCCCTCAATCATGTGCCAGTAACAGGTACCCCCAAAGATGCCCCCAATCATGTGCCAATAACAAGTACTGCCATAGATGCTCCCCAATCATATGCCAATAACAAGTGCCCCCATAGATGCCGCCATTCATGTGCCAGTAACAGGTGCCCCCATAGATGCCCCCCAATCATGTGCCAGTAACAGGTGCCCCTATAGATGCCCCCAATCATGTGCCAGTAACAGGTGCCCCCATAGATGCCCCCCCAATCATGTGCCAGTTGTAGTACCATGTAAAAAAAAAAAAACACTTATACTTACCTCTATCGGGGTCTGGCAGGCCTGTGTCCTGTGCTGTACGGCTCAGGCAGCGCAAAGACGTCATCGCGCCGCCCTCACCGGCTTTTGATAGGCTGCAGGCCTAGTACCTGCAGCCTATCAGAGGAACGGGGAAGGGAGACGCCTCTCCCTCCCCTGCCCCCCCACATCACCAGTGGCCAGCGGGGCTCAAGAAGCAGTTGCCTTGGGCCCCCCAGGAGCAACTGGGCCTGGGGCAGCTGCCCCTTTTGCCCCGCATTAAAGATGGCCCTGGACAGATTGCCGCTGTACTAGTGGCGGCGGTGGCCAGCGTTTTAATTGGAAATTAGTGGGGGGACATGCTGTAGTGACGCCTATGCATTCCATTCTCCCCCTTTTGGGCAGAAGTGAGCTAGTCCTGCTTCCTATCAAGGGACAGGTTGGAGGAAGATAGAGTAGAGTCTAGAGTGGAGGGAGTTGAGAAGTGGAGTTGAGAGTTGGAGCGAGAGAGTGAAGCACATTTGTCTTCTGTTACACCAGTGTTCTGGCATAAAAGAAGACTGAAATCTATAGCAGCTGTGATTTCAGTTTAGGCACATGGACTGTGCCTAATCACAAATTGAAGATTATGCTAGCTTTAGTGTACTAATAATCTTAATTTTAATAAGGACAGGAGGCGACTATTTTGCATTAACTCTCTTTACTAACTCCACAGCAGTAAAGAAAAAAACGTAAAGAGTAACAAGGAAGAGTAACTTCCTATTTTGCAATTTTAACGCTGAAGAAGAGACGTCCCCGCAGAAGGGGAAGTGCGAAAATAAAAGGTACGGAAAGTAGATTCCCTAGACCAGTCCGCCGTTCGGAGAATATCCGAAAGGGACGCCCTTGCCAGGAAGGCTGATGAAGCCGCCGCTCCGCGAACGGAGTGGGCGCCGAAAGCGGGGTCTATACCTGCGAGGGAAAGGATCCAGCGGATTCAACGGGCCAGCGTGGTGACCGAGACTGGGGCGTGAGGGCGCACGTAGGAAACTAGGAGTTGACCCGACGAAGAGGAACGGAGTGAGGAGGTAACCGAAACGTATCTGCGGAGGGTGGACACGACACAGAGCTGCGGGTCGTCTGGAAAAAAGGGGTAAAAGACCGACGCCGAACCCGGCTTAGTGCGACGAGAGATATGGAATGTGACTCCTTCAGGGGCCACCTCAAAGGCATCAACATCGAAGGCCCGAACGTCCGAAAGCCCGTCGGAAAGACACCAGACAAAGGAGAAAAGCGCATTTAGCGGATAGTTGGCGATGGGAGAGGCGGTCATTCGGAAGCCAATCCCTGAAAAAACGGAGAACCAGTCCCACGTCCCATAGTTGATGGTATTTGGGGGCCAGGGGGCGGCGGAGCAGCATGCCGCGAAGTAGGCGGCAGACCAGAGGGTCTTTGCCGACCGGGAGATCCCCGACAGGGGTATGGGCTGCCGAAATCGCGGAGCAAACGACGTTAATAGAATGATAAGAGCGGCCAGAAGAAAACAAGGAGGAAAGAAAATTAAGAATCATGGGAACAGGTGCCGTAAATGGATCGGAGTCCTGTTCCATGCACCAAGTAGACCAGGAGGCCCAAGCTGAAAGGTAGCAGCGTCTAGTTCCCGGGGCCCATGAGTCCCATAAGAGGTCCCTAGCAGCCTGCGATAGTCCGCTGACTCGCCAGGAACCCCGGAAAGAGATCAAGCCACCAGGGGTAGCCGGTCTTCCAGGAGGAGAGGGTGGAGACACCCTTTGGGATCCGTGAGCAGGTCCTGGGAGGATGGAAGGAGGAGAGGATCCATGCAGGAGGAGGCCAGGAGGTCCGGGAACCACGGTTGGCTCTGCCACAAGGGCGTTATGAGAACCAGTTTGATTTGTTGTGTCCGCATCTGGTGTAGTGTTCTCGCAATCATGGAGAATGGGGGAAAGGCGTAGGCTCCTGTCGCCGGCCATTGTTGGAGAAATGCGTCTGTCGCCTTGCTCTTCGGGTCCGGGAGCCAGCTGAAGAATTCCGTGGTCTGGTGATTGTTGCGAAAGGCGAACAGATCCAGATGAAAGGGACCCCTCTGGGCTGCCAGGGCCCTGAAGATTCTCGTGTTTAGCTTCCAGTCGCTGACGTCTCTCCAGTGGCGAGAGAACCAGTCGGCTGTGAGGTTGATTTCTCCCGGCAGGTATTCCGCTTGTAACGTGATGTTGCGAGGGTGTCAGTAGTCGAAGATGTCCCTCGTGATATCCGACAGCAGTCGTGAGCGAGCGCCTCCCAGGCGTTGATGTACTGGACTGCAGAGACATTGTCCATGCGTAGGAGGATGCAACAATTGGAGCTCTCCCGGGCCAGGCTGCGGATCACGAAGGATCCTGCCAGGAGTTTGAGGCAATTGATGTGCATGGAGAGCTCCTGCGTCGTCCATGTTCCTCCCGTGGAGATGGTTCCGTTGGTGGCACCCCATCCCCACAAGCTGGCGTCTGATTCCAAAACGAAATCTGGAGTGTCTCCGAATATGGCCTTGCCGTTCCAGGCTTGCATGCTGTCCAGCCACCATGACAGCTCTTTGCGAACTTCCTTCGTCACCGGGACGGGTTGGTCGTAAGTAGGACTGCGGCGTAGGTATTTCCTTTCGATCTCGAAGCCGAGGAATTGTATCGTCTGGGTAGGGGTCAGCTTTGATTTCTGTTGATTCACCACGAAGCCCAGAGATTCCAGTAGGGATACTGCCAGATGAGTGTGTTGGCGTAGTCTGCGTTCGTCGGAGCAGAACAGGAGGAGGTCGTCTAGTCTGGTGAAACACCATGGGGCTGGGCTGAGCCCGAAAGGGAGGCAAGTGAATTGCCAAGGGCGTCCGCGCCAGAGGAAACGTAGGAGTGCTCGACAGTCCGGGTGCACCGGGACTGACAGATATGCATCTTTCAGATCGAGCCTGGTGAACCAGTCGTTGCTCCGAAGAAGGTCCCGCAGGAGGTGGATGCCCTCCATCTTGAAGTGGCGGTAGACCACGTACGCGTTGAGGGCGCGTAGATTGATGACGGGACGGTATTCTCCCGACTTTTTCCGAACCAGGAAGATGTTGCTGAAGTAACCTCCCTCGTCGTGGACCAGCTGGATAGCCCCTTTGTCCCGAAGCTCGCGTAGCTCCGCGTTGACGAGGTTGTGGTCGGAAGACGACATGCGGATGGGGCGAGGGGGCCGAACCTGAAAGGGGGTCCCCACTAGGTCTAAGATATATCCCTGCACTGTTTGTAGAATCCATGTGTCTGAGCATAGGGCGGCCCAATTGTGGAAAGAAAGGGAAATACGGCCCGCAGTGCGGGTACATGGTAACAACGGAGGAATATGGGTCCTTACCTGCAGCAAAACGGGAACGTCCGCGTCCGCGGGGTTTACGGCCTCTATCTGAGCCTCTAGAAAAGGGTCGTTGCCGATAGTCTCTTGTCGGATAAAATGGTGTTGGTTGAGTACGGGGGCCTGAAGGCCAAAAGCGGCTGGCGGCACGGCCCCGTTGCCGGCCAGCCCTTCCAAAAACCCCTCTGGTAGGGTTGCTCCTGAAAACGCTGAGCATTGAGGATTGCGCCTTATGAAGGGAGGTGAACACGTTGATGTGTTTGTTTAATTCTTTGAGGAATGGTTCACCGAAAAGTTTTCCTTGTGCCTGGGGCCCAATCTCCTTTGTGCCAAGATCTGCCAATTTACCGTTAATACGGTATAACACTGCTTTTCGTCTCTCCGAAGAGAGCGTAACATTGGTGTTTCCGATGAAACAAAAACACCGTTGTGCCCACTCTCGAATGTCATGTGCCCATTCCCTGATGTCCTCGGTGGAGAAGGAATCAGCTTTGGCATAGGCGTCATCCGCCAGATACATAATGCGAGTGAGGGGGCCTACGGAATCCAACAGGTTATCTTGGGTGCCCCATAGGCCTTTCTCTACCCCCCGTCGAGGGTCTCTGCCACTGCGCATCATAAAGGTCGTCATAACCTTGTCAAATTCTGGGGTCTGAGCGACCTTATCCGGCAGGGAAGGGTGTGGGTATTCAGACCTGAGTCGGTTGCGGACCTCTTTCTCCAGAGGTTTGCGGAGCCACAGGTGCATGAACCTGGAAAGGTGTTCTGGAGGCGACCAGTCACCCGATCTGGGGTGCCGTATGTTGCGGGGGTCGAACATCGCCTGACCTGAGGGGTCCAGAATGGTGTCTGAGTCAAGAGGAGGCTCTGCGTCCGCAGTGTCTTCGATACCTCCTGTCTGGGCCGCACCCAGGAGGGTCTCCCGCATGAAAGCGGAGACAGACTTTTCGTCCGAGCCCCATGCGTCGTGATCCCACTCAGAAGCATCAACTTGCCACTCATCCAGCACTGCAATGGACTGGGCAGAGCCCTGCTCTTCATCTGAAGAGTACTCCTGACGCGGGGCTGGGGTGTGTGGCTTGGCAGATTTACGCTTGGCAGGTGCCTTACCCTTGGGTGGTTTGGGTGCATAGTCCTCACCTTTGTCATGGCGTTTTGTAGGGCGGGATTCATCTCCTGTCTGATAGTCGGATCGATCGGAGTCCGACTCGTGACGTGGACGTCTGCAGGTTTTAGGTACGTCAGGAGACGAGGCTCGGGCCTTGGAGAGTGCCTTCTCCACAGAGGCAGCGACAGCTGCGTTAATCATGGCTTGGAAGTCCACAGGGACGTTCTGGGAATCTTCCATGATAAGGGTAGGCTGGTATATCACTGAAAGGCACAGTAATAAACGGGCACCCAGGTCTTGAGAACAGGCGTAGGGTCAGTTTTAATAGTATGGGAACAGAGTCCAGTACAAATCCCAGCAGGGTATAGTAGTGACCTTATAAACTGGGGCTCACCCAGTTAGAGAGAACTGCAACAGCTAGTCTCCCAATAAGCAGCGTATTTATAGTGGGGGCTCACCCCGGTTGCACAGGGTTGGGACCCTTAAGTGCAGGTCACGATAATAAACAGGCAGCAGCACTGACCTGACTGACCCAGCCACAGGATAGAGATGAGGCACAGAGAAACTGAGTAGCAGTCTGTTTGAAGGAGATGGAATGCTGAGCAGGTAAACCGAGACAGGCACAGGGGTGCCAGACACAAAGGGCTGAAAACCAGTAATGCGGGAGTAACCGCAAGTTAGTTCCGCCACACTGAGTCCCCAAATGAAATGTCTGAGGTAAATTAAGATGGCCGCAAAATCTCACGATGTCCGCGACCCAAAATGGCGGCCGCGAGTGTAGGCCGCAAGCCGGGGCTAAATTTTTAGGCCGGCCGCGATTGTGAAGCGGGCCGGCGCGAAAACGGCCGCGAACGGTTTCGGCCGCAAGGAGGAAGCCAAGAGGGTACTCCAGGTTAGGGGACAGTGGGGGAACCTGGGGGAACCTGGGGAAACCGTTAGGGAATGATAATAACAGAAAATAATCGAGATTAAAGTACAATAAGTAAGTAAAGCTCCAGGGGAGCAAAAAGTCTGACCTGTCTGCGATGGAGCAGTAAAGAAAGAGGAAGTGTACACGCAGCATGACCCTTATATACTATGCTGCGCAGTGATTTACTTGTTACTCTTTACGTTTTTTTCTTTACTGCTGTGGAGTTAGTAAAGAGAGTTAATGCAAAATAGGAAGCCTCCTGTCATGTTATAAAATTAAGCGCATCCTCCCACAGTGCAGAAAATATTGAAGACCAATCTAGGATACATTCCCCCTTAAATGTGGATCTTTTGTCCATATTTGTGCAGGATCTGCACATTCTTAGGAACATTGTACAAATTTTAATTATTTTTTTATCCATATTTATATATGTATTGTCAGCATACCTTTCCCCTAATTGGAGATAGAAATGCAGATTAAACTAATATCTAATGAATGTAATTAGGGTGTCATTTAAAAAAAAAAAAGTTTTTAAAGAAACAGTCCCATAAAAATCTTTATTCTCTGGCCCATTAGAAAAGGCTATGAGGTAAACTATAGTGAAGGTAATATTCTTACCGGTGACTGTATCTGTGAGTTATAACCTCTCTTCTGATCCTCAGCTGTGTGTGACCAGCGCTCTAATCTATGACAGAGGACAGCAAGTCAGTTACTTCTCTATTCATTCCTATGAGACTGATATTGAGGCTCCCATAGGAATACATAGAGAAACTGGCCTCCTGTCCGTACATAAGATGCTGTGTTATATGGCAAGTCAAAGTACTGGTCACATGACACAGCTGAGGATCAGAAGGAAGGTTATATCTCACAAATACAGTCACTGGTAAGAAGATTACTTTCACTACAGTTTACATCATGTACCTTTCTAACAGGTCAAAGAATAAAAATGTTTGTAGGAGTGCTTCTTTAATAATATGATATAGCTAACTAGAACATGAGAGAAATGGAGGGAGAAGAAAGGGTGGGGAGAGAAAGGTAAGATGGTAATCCAAAAACAAGCAGCAAACTCCATAAGGTTAGAAGACCAAGGATGACATAGACAGCTGGTGTGTCTATTTTCAGATGGGATGTTTTATCAAAATGTAATGGTGAGTGCAATATTGCTTGCAGTGCTGACTTAGGGTAGCAGTATTAATAGGGTTTTCCGAGACTTAAATACTGATGACCTATCCTCTGGACAGGCCGATCAGCTGTTTGGGAAGGCACCGATGCTCCTATGAGCGCTGTGGCCTTCTCTCAGCTCACCAAGCACGGCGCTGTACATTGTATAGCGGCTGTGCTTATTATCGCACTCAGCCCCATTCACTTGAATGTATCTAAGCTGCTCCTAGATCACGTGACTGATAATCATGTCGTCACTTGGCGTAGGAAAAGCAGAGAGAAGGCCACGAAGCTCACAGGAGCACTGGTGTCTTCTCAAGCAGCTGATCGACAGAGGTCCTGGGTGTTACCAGCTTGAGGGGGGGGGGGGAAGGTCCCTGCTCTGACACTGCCAGCACTAATTGGACAATGTCACAGTTGTGTTACCACTCCTACACCATGCTACTATCTTTAGTGGTCTAACACATATGTTATCTGTGTATTTATGTCCAGGTCCTCTACATTTTGCAATGATATAATATTTCTATGCAACTGTTTATTACATGTAATATGCCTGGTTCACCAGTAGGTGGAAGTGCAACTGGCAGAGTTATTGCTAGAGAGAATGGAACTCACCATTCCATTCTCCCCCCTCTGGGCAGAAGTGGACGAGTCCTGCTTCCTGCCGGAAGGGTGGGGCGGAAGTTTCCAGTTAGTTCTAGTTCTAAGCTAGACAGGAGGAGTGTGAGCAGGGGCATGCTCAGGCGTGCCTTCGCCAGCAAGAGCACCCCAAGCTCTGCTGGCCATGAAGAAAGATGTCTTGAAGCCATAGGGGCCAGAGGAATAGTTCTTCGGCCACCATAAGAGAAATCAGCAAGATGAATAATTCTTCAGCTGAAAATAAGTTATTTACTGAGTGTCAGGAGGGGAATAACAGTCAACGGCACCCCATCCAAGGATACCAGAAAAGACTTAATGTACAGTCTTAACCAGACTTAAACAGAGTTTAGTGCAGCATGAAGAAAGAAAGCAAAGTATTTGAGCAAGCCTGTCAGTACAGCAGAGAAAGAGAGAAAGCAGAGTTATTGATTTTGCCTGCCAGTTTATGCTAAAGCCTGCTGGAACCAAGACAAAGCCTGCAAGTCGTTTGGATGAACGTCTATTCAAGTAAAGCTGTCGTTGACTTTCACTGGACTCAAGTTATTTTTTCTTCACCCCTCAATTATTCCCCCTTATTTTGCTTTGGAGTCAAAGCCTGGGGTCCAGCAGTATCCAGGTAGGAGCACCGTGACACATAAAGAGACACATAGGCCGCACCACACAACTCAGCATTCCACTAAACCTGAGACGTGATAGGGGCCATGGGGGACAGCGCGTTGAACACCCATCTGTACCTTTATCTATAAACATCTAGCAGGAATAAGAGAAGGACAGCACAACATAGAGTCATAAGAAGAAATGTTCCAGAAATGTCATTTCATGAGGAATACACTTCATTAAAACAGACATGTCAGGAGAGGTGACAGCACTTCTATAAGAAGGCAGGGAAGGTAACCAGTTATGTCCTCATCATAAATGTTCAACTTCATTTAGGTCTTAATGAACTAGGATGCAAGCATGAGACTGTAAATGGTGTAGTCACATTGTGGCCTTGGATGAGCTTCTGAAAAAGATGTGTTAGAGGGTTTTGGGAGTTGTGGCATACAACGTGAACAAAAGGGAATGTGGCATGTGTCCAATTTGTGCCCAGGAAGTCCCATGATTTTGATTGCTGTCACAGCAAGGAGGTCTGGCTAAAGAATGGGGGGGGGGGGGGGGGCAGAAAAAAAGAGATGGAGCATAGTAATAGAAGTATCTAAAGATACATCCTACAGGTAGGATATTATACCCTTGGTGGGTAAGGCGACAGAAGGTGGGTGGACAGGATCAGCACAACATCAAGAGTAGCTGTCACCTCTCCTGACATCTCTGTTTTAGTCACTAGCTGCATCCCCCCAAGTAATAACCATTCTGGAGCATCTATTCGTATAAGGGCTTGTTCACACGAACGTATTTAGCGTTCCGTATAAGGAACGTTTTCTGCGTTCCGCATATGGTCCGTATACGGAGTCATTAATTTCAATGGGTCAGTTGCTCCGTTCTGTGGCCACGCAAAAAAATTATGAGGCATGTCCTATTCTTGTCCGTTTTGCGGACAATAATAGGCATTTCTATAATGGCCTCCTGTTCCGTTCCACAAATTGCGGAAGGCACACGGGCGGCATCCGTTTTTTGCGGATCCGATATTTGTGGACCACAAAAAATGTTACGGTCGTGTGAACGAGCCCTAAGTCTGTGTTGTACCATTCCTGTATTATTCCTGCTAGAAATTATGAATGAATTACCAGCCGTTTGCAATGAAGGTCCAGCTGGGTGTTACCAGTTATAGGTTTGTCCCTGCACAGTCTGACACTATCCAATCAGTGCTGCCATTGTCAGACTGTGTAGGGACACAACCTGAACTGGTAACACCCCTGTTTGCCTGTACTGTAGACTGCTAGCAATTCATTCATAACTTCTAGCAGGAACAGAAAAGGAATGGCACAACGTAGAGCCATAAGAATAGATGCTCCAGAATTGTTATTACTTGGGGAATCCAAGTAGTCACTAAAACAGACCTGTCAGGAGAGGGGACAGGTCCACTCTAATTTTGAAGAATACAAAAAGCATCCGAAGATCGAAAGATTATCTATTCTCAGCAATTGTGTGCAACTTGCAGATGTGTCAGTGTGCAGGCTGGGCCTGTATTGCTGCCCGCAAATGGCAGTTTTTGCACCTCATTACGGATGCGGACCCATTCACTTGATGAGTGCTTCAGTGGGGTTTCTCACCGTGCCTCCGCACCACTAAAAAATAGAATCTTTTTGCGGTGCGGACGGTTCACGGACCCATTCAAGTTGAATGGGTCTGGATCCATCTGCAGCAGCAGCACCGGATGTTGCAGATAGATCCAGACCAACGGCCGTGTGCATGAGCCCTAAGAGTAATACATCTGTTTAATGTGGGAGATCTTCTGGACCTATTCTTCTAAGGAGGGAGATTCTGGGCTTTTTCAATGTCTAGGTATCTCTGTTAACGGCATGGTGCATCAGGGACTTGGGTGCAAGAAGGTGGCCTAAGGAGCATGTTAATAAACCTCCATGTTTAACATTTTATATGTAATTTGAAGGTTAGAAAAATAGATAGCGGTACTCGCCGTTGCATATATTCCGCAGCTTTATTAAAGATAAAAAAGGTTGGGCACAGGCACAGCACAAAGAGGTCTGGCAACAGCCGTTTCGCGCACCTCGCGCTTTGCGCAGTGCCTGTGTCCAACCTTAATAAAGCTGCGGAATACATGCATCGGTGAGTGCCGCTATCTATTTTTCTAACTTTCGAGTTTCTACATGAGTTTGCGGAGCAGAGCACCAATTGGTCTCGTGCTTTTAAGGGTCCATTAGACGTTATACACACCTGGCAGTGCCGGCTGCGTTCTTCTTCATCAGCTTGATTTTATACATAATGCCTGCTGATTTGAGTGTCTGGCTTCCGGAATAGATGATACATTTAGGAGATTATAAATTATGGTATATTGGGACCGGGTATAGTAAGATCACAGCTTCAGCATGTTACGTGTAATGCAAAGATAAGCTTTTATGACCGGCCACATCGGAGGAAGGAGGCAGGATGCCCAGTCCACGGTTTCGCCTGCTCCTTCCTCCCTTCCCGGGGTCTATCTTTCTGATTAATTAGTACTCTCAAATCTACACTACATAATTCATTGTGTCTCCCTCCTGAGGCATCGCCTCACAGGCAGATAAGGTGTACAGTAAGCTTCTGGCTTTGTGTGCTAAACACGTTATGACATTTTTCATAATTATCCCTAAAGCAATTAACAGAGCAGAGAATTAATGAAAGGAAATGCGCTTTGATACCACTAAAAACAGTAGAAGGTAATTGGAAAATGTAGAGCACGAATGAAAGCTAAGGCTGGAAAAGACAGAAGCATTTGCGGTCTGTCCTACTGAGTTCTAATAAGGGCCTGTTACGACATGTATAAGATGATAATGCTGCCATTGCATTTAATGAGAGGCAATCTATTTTCTGGAACCTTATAAGTTATGGTGCCCCGTAAAATATTCATGAAAAATACGATTTTATAAATACTTCGGAGCCCAAACCAGACCAAGAAAAGTCACACGGATGCAGAGACAGCCATAGTCTCAGTGTCCTATAAGCAGGGCCGCTTGAAGGCAAACAGAGCAAATGCCTTGGGCCGCTATTTCCTATGGGGCCCCTGAAGGAAGGTACAGTAGGAAGAAGCTTGGGCACTCAGTATTAGCATGTGTTCCCATTATGTTTCTGAGCTACGTACATTCGCCATATGCATAAGGAATGCTCCCTGCGCATACGCCAAACATGTATGCCAAAGATATATACTGATGAATAGAATGGTGTAAGCTACACAGGGGCGGATTGGCCATAGACCTTACAGGGAAATTTCCCGGTGGGCCGATGCCCAGGGGGCCGCCTGAGCCCTCCTCATGGCTGTCCAGTGGAAGTTTTTCAGGATGTATTTTATGCTACTGGGGCACTATTTTGTGATGGACTGTGGTATTTGGCTCTGTTGGGGTGGTAAAATGTGCCACAATATGGAACTGCTGGCCCTGCCTTCCATCAATTTGGACCCGACTCCAAAACAGGGCCACTTTTAATATTTTTTCCAGGGCCACTTCAAGTTCCCCCTAAATGGTCCTCAGTAACTGATGAAGCTGTTGATACCATCATTATCTCATTCATGTAAAAAAAAATATAATTTTTTTTTTATAACTCATATGTTAATGAGCTGATTAAAGTCAAGGCTCCACCCCTAATGTGGCCTCTGAGGCTTGACCGATGTCTCAGAGCGGTGTGGAAACGTCAGTACAGAATATTGTGTGTGTGCCACTATGTGCCATTACTAGGGTTGCCACCTTTTCCAACAAAAAATACCAGCCAAGTTAAGCCACACCCAAAAGGGTGTGTGGCTTAACACAGGGTGTTAAATCGCTGTCATACTGTGGCTTCCAATGAAATCAATGTCCCCATTAGGGCTGTCCAGAATTATTAATGCCTCCATTAGTGCCCCCCCAAGAATTAATAATGCCCCATTAGTGCCCCCAGTAAGAATAATGCCCCTATTAGTGCCCCCCCATAAGAATAATGCCCCCATTTGTGCCCTACCCATAAGAATAATGCCCCCAGTAAGAATAATGTCCCCATTAGTTCCCCTCCATAAGAATAATGCCCCCAGGAAGAATAATGCCCCCATTAGTACCCCAAGGAAGAATAATGCCCTCATTAGTGCCCCCAGTAAGAATAATGCCCCTATTAGTGTCCCCCCATAAGAATAATGCCCACAGGAAGAATAATGCCCCCATTAGTGCCCCCCAGGATGATTAATGCCCCATTAGTGCCACCTGGAGGAATAATGCCCCCATTAGTGCCCCCCAAGAAGAAGAATGCCCCGATTAGTGCCCCCAGGAAGAATAATGCCCCCATTAGTGCCCGCAGGAAGAATAATGCCCCCATTAGTGCCCCTAGAAAGAATAGTGCCCCTCAAGAAGAATAATGCCCCCCTTAGTGCCCCCATGAAGAATAATGCCCCCATTAGCGCCCCTCCTCCATATGCTTCCGCTGCGGGGAACGCTCACTGCTGACTGGAAGCTCAGGACAGGACCTGTGCTCCAGTGTGATGACGTCTCGCAGGTCCTGTCCTGCAGTCAGCAGCGTGAGCAAATGGAGGAGGTGAGTGTTTTTTTATTTTTTTTATTAGCACAAGTGTGGGGGGGTTGGAAAAGTAAAGGTTGAACTAATGAGGGCTCCGCAATGGAAGCGCTCATTAGTAACAGGAAAATACCTGCACCAGCAGAGTCACTAAAATACCGGCCTTGCCAGTGAGATACTGGCCGGGTGGCAACCCTAGCCATCACCCATTACTACTCATTAACGCTGGCGTATTTGTCAGTACAAGTTCACCATGGTATAGCACACATGCCCCAGAGTTGAAGGGCAATGGTGCATGCACAGGCTTGTACTCATGTTTTCACCGCTCTGG
The DNA here is from genome assembly GCF_014858855.1 of Bufo gargarizans. Lineage (NCBI taxonomy): Eukaryota > Metazoa > Chordata > Amphibia > Anura > Bufonidae > Bufo > Bufo gargarizans. Next base: position 61,097,267 of record NC_058085.1, on the reverse strand, counting down.
GATAACAATAAAGCCACCGAGTCCACATTAGGTGCAAAGAAAGCGTGACGTGTGCACTTAGTTTACCTCCCCTTGACTTGGATCAGCCTATTTACATAAAAGTTATACATTTCTTTTTACATGAACATACTTAGGCAAAATGCGGAACGCACACAGCTGGTATCCGTGTTTTGCAGACCGCAAAACACTTATGGACTTGTGAATGCACCCTTATTGTGAGCCAAAACCGGTACCGGAGCCTAGAGATAAGTTACAAAGCAAGTAAATGGTATTGACAGCCAAAACCACATAGAGGTGCCAATTAGGGTGATCACAAACAAGAATTGCAGGATGTAAAAATATGGCACATCCGCAGCAAATCGATACAAAGGATAAATACAGACCCGAAATAAGCACCTCCACAGGACACCCCTGCATTGTTTCCTCAGGGGGATCTGAAAAACACTTTTTGGGGTGTCCTGTGGAGGTGCTTATTTCGGGTCTGTATTTATCCTTTGTATCGATTTGCTGCGGATGTGCCATATTTTTTATTTTACAAAAATTACTTAGTCACAAAGCACATTTCTTTGTAAGTAGTGGGTGCAATGGCAGGGAGCTGCTGTTCATACATGACCGCAACATCTGAGAGTAATAATATAGTGTAAAATTAACATTAAAGCAAATTATATCATACTTACCGCCTCCATTTGCTAGCGACTGGCCAGCCGCTGCCATCTTGCTTGAAGATCTTGCGCGAACCCAGCCAGGGATGATGTCATCACGCATGGGATTTCGGCTAAGATCTTCAATTAAGATGGCGGTGGCAAATGGAGGAGGTATGATTTTTTTTTACACTATTTCAGGCTAAATTGATTCGCTACCACGAAGCACGAGGAAATTCGGCTATGCGGTGAATGGGATTTATCCTGAAATTCAGATAGAATTCCACTTCATTGGATTCGATTCACTCATCTCTATTATAATGTAAAGATTTCCTCCTGTTCTATGTTTTTGACCTGCAACTGGTTTTGGCAACATTTAAGGTTGTAAATTCAGGGCTTGCCCAACTCTGTCTGGGAACACCCACTTATGGGTGGGGTTACCGTTAGCTCCACCCATTTTCAGCCTGGACTATCTGAGGGACAGTCATGGCACATTCGAGACAGTTGGCAACAACACATGAATGTGATAACAATGGGCAATAAGAAGGTGACCACTGGAGCTCCATCAGGTACTGGTGGACATATAGGAGACATGTGACAAGTTCCTTTTAACAAACGCAGTTACATATTACCTCTACTACACCTTATATAAGCAGGCTATCAAAATCTACACAGTCTAAAAAGGTGAAAAATAAGAAAGAAAGGAATAAAACAGTTGGAAGAGTAACCTGTCGTGGGACCCACTCCACTGAATAGGTGAATGATACAAATGGCTTTTATGGCCAGCGTTCACTAAATGAGATCCTGTGAGATAACTGGAAAAGAAAATGTGGCACGAAGTTGTAGGATGTTTAATCCGGGTTGTGATCATTGCCAGCACAAACATCAAAGCCTCTGTTCTCAGCATGTAGCTGGCATGTTTTGCTAGGAAATAAAAATCCTTCCTGCACACAGAACATGTAAAATGCACTACAAATTAAATCAAATAAAATATGTATAATCATTAAATGTACAATTCAGACCAAAAAAAAAATCAACTTACAAGGACAAAGTACTTTTTCCAGGAAGGCAATATTTTATTGATTTTAGTCTATTTGAAATCACTAATTGGAGAAGCAAGCAACCCAGATGCTGACTGATTCTGGGGTTAACTTAAAGACACAATCGCTGAAAATTATCAAGACCCTATTAAAGCTTAACATTTTTCGCATTCAGGTTAAAAGCGATAGATACCTTCTGAGGCAATTCCTAATTATTGAATTCCATTTATTTTGTTCTAAAAATCAACTCCTTATTAAAAATTGTCTACAGCCTTCAGTTTGCATCTGCAGACTGTTCCTTTCTCTTCTCAGTGAATCCATCAGGGAGCTTCTCTGTGGGTTGGGTCTGTAACCCTTATCTCGAGTTCCCTTTAGAACTCATTTAAGCTAAATTCTTACCAGTTTAATCATAATTCAGTTTAAATGAGTGTTTATGAGCTGTTAGGTAAGGAAAACGTCAAGGCTGCAGTTGGATCCCTCAGTGCACCTGTCTGATGGATTTACTGAGAAGGAAAAGGAACAATCTACAGATGCAATGGAATTGAAGGCCGCAGAGGTAACAGATCATACATGCGGACAATAGTTGTGAAGCCAAGTAACCGGTTCGATGTTGGGCCAAACCCTTAGGGTGATAATCTGGCACCTCCCCGGTATTCACCCTTTAACTTGGACTTCGCTGCGGGTTAGCTACCAGACCGCTACCTCCTGGGATGGACCTAGTTTACTCGGCAGCTGACCCACTTGGGTCAGGAACACTAGTGCAAAGCACCAGGAATACAGGTTTGGCGTGATACAGAACCCGAGCACAGGCAAATCCAAGTCATACACAAATATACCGAATGGTCAATCTTCAGAGTCCTGGTCAAACCCTCTCTCAGTCTGCTGTGTGGTACAGCTGAAAACTGTGTGATCAGAGCAATCAAATCTGCCTGCGCAAGTGACTCAGAATTGAGCTCAGGAACGGCACATGCACAGACCAATGTTTGTTACGCATATAAGAGTAAACACTCTGCAATCAGGTTTAACGAAGAAGGTCCAAAACACAACAAACAAAAAGTACTTTGTATTAGGTAAGTGGCACTACAAATGATTAATGGGTATAACTTTAGAAAAAAATGATCATGTCACGAAAGTTAGGAAATGTGTACGGGTTAAACCTAGCTGTCAGGCTCCTTTTACATTCCGTATATTTTGGGAATGGGAATGCTGTCTATATTTTCAGTGTCCCACTGCAAAGCAGTAGTACTGCAGTTGCCAGTTTTGGGGTGGTCCCAATGCTAAGTTAGGTCCTCCAGACACGGTTGTGGTTTCATTACATTTTACTGCTCTCTGGAGGGGATGGTATGGCATGGTGCACCTCTATGGGAAATAAGTTCAGAGAGTCAGGAAAACCAACGCAGGTAATGCAGTGAGGTGGCTTCTCCGGTCTCCTCCTGGGCAGAAGAAGGTTTCATGCTAAGGGAGGGCCTGAGATAGCTGTCCCTCTCTTTTTCTCTTAGAAGGCTGGTACCATGTCCAACGCGCTGGCGGCCCAGGATCTGTGGCACAGTTGTCTGGCTGGCCCTCTGGTCAAATGGCTGATGATATAGGGTCTCTAGTCACTCTGCATTCTGGCAGAGTCTATTCTACTAAACTCTGGTCCCTATCTGCAGACCACTAGGGTCAGGGGCTCTAACTGAACTAGAACCTACAAGTGGAAGAGGTGGGGTGGAGAATCACAGCCTAAACAGTAGCAATGTTGCAATTTCAGTCTGTCGTAGACTTGTATAGAGTTCCAATAGAAGTCTATGGGATTGACTATGAAGTGTTTTTTTTCCAGACATAAACAGAGCTAAACCAGACAGTGAAAGGTCTGTGTGTGTTGTTTTCCCTCCAAAACTTTGCATAGTCCCTTGTAGTAACTGTGGAAGATTTCTAACGTCTCAAATACTCATAGAAAGTCCCAAAGTGCCACAGTACAGATATTGTGTAATAATACAGCAAATGAACAGGATATATTACAAGAAACATATAAAATACAGTTCAACAGTATAAGTGTAAACAACCGCATAAATTATAGTGCAAGTCAACCCTTCCAAGCGCACTAAAGTAGCGAGTTGATGGCTTTGCATAGTAGCAATAGGGTATAATGTCCACAAAAGTCTATAGTACAAAGTACCCTTGCTCCAGGACACTAAAGTACACTGCTAAAGAGTTCCTGATGTGCTTTATGATGTTGTTGCATTTTCCTGTATAATAGGCAGTGAATAGGTAACAGGCCATAACAACCAGTTGCTAGGTGTGACTGTGCATCTCCCCCCATAAGAAGTAGTTAGAAAGTCTAGAAGAGACAGTTTCTATAGAGTGATGAAAGCAAATGCAAAGATACAGCCTTGTGAACCAGCCAGAGAAACTGAAATGTAGAGAAAAGTGGAGAAAAGAGCAAAAGAGAACTTTACAAAGCATGACAGTGTTGAGAGTAGGTGCATGTAGTGCTCTGTGGAAAAAAGCTGAATCCTGAATAGAATCTTTGGAGTCTCCATAGCTGAATGTTCAGGAGATTAAAGTCTTATGGTAGCTGGACATACTTTACAAGCATACTGTGGAAGTTGCTAAAAGATCCCTATCCTGCTGAGGGCATTGTGGAACCATTTATTGTGAAGAAAGGCAACCTGTAAAAGAGGTGCAGAACTTAGCCTGACATTGGAGTTTACCCCATGATTGCATAGAGAAAGTAAGAAGGTGTTGCACCCCAATTTCTGGATGTTTATGTTTAGGTCAGCTAGAAAGGTGCAGTGTGAGAAATATTGCTTCAGAGATAGAACTGGGCCTGAACTTGTGAAAAATCTACCAGTCCATGTGCAGCGGGCTGCCCCCTGGGGCCCTAAAGATGGATTGGGTACCCAGGTGTAGGAATGGCCGAGTGGTATAGGGTTGCCTAGAATGTCCCTTAATGTTTGGTATGAGTCACGGTGCTCCTACCTGGATACGGCTGGAACCCCGGGCGTTGGCCACGAAGCAGACAAATAGGGGGTAGTAATTGAGGGATGAAAGAAGTAACTTTAGTCCAGACCTTGTATGAAGTTCAATAGCAGCTTTACTTGAGTAAAAGTTCATCAAAAACAGTCTTCAAACTTTGTCTTGGTCCCAGCAGGCTTTAGTATTAAAACTCTGGCAGGCAAACTCAACTCTGCTACATCTGTTGCTCTCTGCTGTGCTGACAAGCTTGCTGTTTAACTTAGCTTCTTCTTTATGCTGCAACTTCTCTCTTTGTAGTCTGTCTTTTAATTATGAAATGTGCCAGGGGACTCTCCTCCTGGCTCCTGAGGCTCCAAGCTGTGGCCTCCACATCCAGCAGAGCTGAAGGTGCTCTGGCTGGCTTGGTTTTGCTTGGCCTGGGCACGTCCTGCAGAGATGTGCCCACACTTGCTTCCTTTCCCTAGCAGGGGGTAAGCTAGACTGCTCCTAGAAACTGGTCCCCACCCTTCCTGCAGGAAGTGGGACTTGCCCACTCCTCAACAGAGGAGGGTGTAGAATGGAATGGAAATCTCCATTCTATGTAACTATAGCTCTGCCTTGTTTCCTGCCACCTGCTGGTGAACCAGGCACATTTCATATGAACATTAACAGTTACAAAATAGGAAATGCACAGTGTTTGGACCTGAAATAAATACACATGATGACATGAGGTTAACCAGTAAAGACAGTAGTGGGGTGCAGAAGTGGTAATGCCACTCTGGGGTGTTACACATGCATGCTAAAAACTGTGACTAATGCATCCAAACTCATTTCCTCAGTAAAGAACCATTCTGCCTTATTATTTCCTCCATTGCTAGACTGCAGCAACATCTTCAGCTACCAAGGGACCCTGCCTTGCACCTCACAATTCACCGTCAAGGGCATAGGGTGGGATAGGGGCATATGGCATGCTCTGTAGGCTAGTTCAGTTTTTTCTGCATTATACTAGACATAGGGGCACATTTATTAAGACTGTTGTTTTAGACGCCGGTCTTACAAAAAGGCCTAAACTGGCGGTGGATCCACCAAATTCATGAAGAGGCGCAGGCCTCTCCATAACTTCAGCACATCAAGCACCAGTTCTAAATGTAATACAGCTTCTGAGATGTCTTGCATTTAGACCTTTTTCTACTCCTAAAACAGGCGTAGAATTTTAGATCTGGCGTGAGCGGGGGAAATCATAACTAATCATTGCGGCTCTATCTACACCTGAAGTACGCCTAATTAAGGCATATTTCAGCATAGTAAATGACCCTCATAATGATAGAAATTATGGCATTTGTTTGATTTTTTTTGCTGTATAAATTTAAATTTAATCGCAATAAAACAATAAAGCGTTTTTGTCAATTTATTGTACAGGATTGATTAAGAAACAATTTGTTTAGGGTTGTGAGATTTTTCCTTACTTTAGGGGCTGTATACTGGTGAATGAACCTACTTTAAAGGGAACCTGTCATGTGGATATTTGACAGTCATTAACTACTAAAAAGTACCTTAGATGTATTCACTTACTGGTGTGACAGATGGTTACCTCATAATATACACACAAAGATGCCACATGCCGCATGCTAATGAGCTGATTTGAGTCCAGCGTGATGTCAGTGAGTCCAGCGTTTATTTAATTCAGAGCTATAGCCACTCCCCTGCCCACCTGCTGCTGATTCCTATGGAAACAAACTGTCAATCAGCAGTAGGTAGGCGGAGAGTCAGGAGCTCATGAATTTTCATGACTTATTATTATCAGCTGGAGCTTTTCAATACAAGATGTTGGCAGATTGACTGGGTCAATTAAAGATAGTGATCCAGCATTTTGCTAAGAGAATCAGTGTCATGACCCGGGTTGTATTCGAACCGGGATCTTCCTGGTCTCTTAAACCATAGCCTTACCTGTTGTGCTACAGAAGAGATCGAGACTTTGGGAATGTCCTTACTGTGTTCAACACTACATCATACTCTCTAGCTCCACCTGCTGCCAGCTGTGGACAATTCTCAATCTGGACAGCCTTTAAATAGGAAGTGAGGTCATCACTCAGTGCCCGTTTATTTGGATTTCTTCCCTGGGTGTTTTGACTTCAGTGATCTTCCTTGTATTGAACTCCTGCCTGATATCCCGACTATTCTACAGCCTGCTGATTTTGTACCTTGCCGCCAGATCGTGAATGACCTTAGCCTGCCTGACTCTTCTCCGGATTTTGATTCTGAACTATTTGCCTGACGACGCTTTGCCTGGATCTCAAGCACACTATTTCCACTTCGGACACTACCTTTTACAGGTACCTTACATAATAAACGGGCCACAATGGCAGTGGACCCTGCTGAGATTGTTAAGGCGATTACACGTCAGGGACAATTGATCGGAGCCCATGAACAGCATCTTGCTTCCCTGGACGCCAAGTTAGATGAACTTTGCACCATGCTCAAATCTTGTTTGCCTGGTTCCTCTGCAACGGTTCAGACTCCGGATCCTACTCCTACTACGGTCCAACCCGCCTCTTCTGTACCACCAAAACTTCCCTTGCCTGACAAGTTTGGTGGTGATACTGAGGACTGCAGAGGCTTTTTAAATGTTTGCCGTTTGCATTTCCGCAACAACCCTGCAACTTTTAGCACTTCGTCTGCCAAAGTGACTTTTGTAATTTCCTTGTTAAAGGGGAAGGCCCTGGCCTGGGTCTCTCCTTATTTGGAACGCAACGATCCTGTACTCCAAGATGAAACAAAATTTGTTGTATGTCCAAGTACTCCCTCTTGGACATACAACAAGACACCAGATCTGTGGCACAGTATGCTATTGAGTTCCGTACCCTTGCTGCTGAAACAAGTTGGGACTCAAGGGCATTACATGCAGCCTTCCGAAAAGGTCTTACGGATCGCATCAAGGACGAATTAGTCTATAAGGATCTCCTAGAAGACCTTGAGAAATTCATAGAGCTGTGTGTTCGTCTGGATGTCCGGTACCATGAAAGGTGCCAAGAGAGACTTAGAACCCGCAAGTTTCCTAGGCCAGCTTACCGTTTGGCCCCTAACCTCCAAGCACCACCTCAGCCAGAACCTGAAACCTCTGTTGAACCCCAGACACCTGTGGAACCCATGGAGGTGAGCAGTCTCCACCTAACTGAGTCAGAGAAACAAAGGAGGCGTTCATTGGGCCTGTGCCTGTACTGCGGACTTAAAGGACATTTTGTATCTGTCTGCCCCTCCCGTCCAGTAAAAGGCAGGGTCTAACCAGTGTTGGAGGAGCTGGCTTAGACCTTACAGGTAGATCCTCCAAGACCAAGATTACTGTTCCGGCTACTATCCATTTATCTTCTAAGCTTGTTTTCTGTGAGGCTTTTGTGGATTCCGGAGCGGCGGGAATATTCTTGGACTACACTTTTGCAAGAAAGAACAACATCCCGTTTGTTCCTAAGTCTAGACCCCTGAACATTACCACCCTGAATGGACAGCCCTTGGGAGATGGTATTGTGAAATTCGAGACTACGACAATCACCCTGCAGGTAGGCCTCCTCCACAAAGAGGAAGTTGTCTTATCTCTTATTGATTCTCCGCTTCTGCCTATCATCCTTGGTTACCCATGGTTACAACTTCACAACCCCTCTTTTGATTGGGAAAATGGAGAACTAACCTCCTGGGGATCGTCCTGTCGCCTTCGCTGTTTGTCTCAACCCAACAACTACAAGAAACCCAGAATCGTGTTCCCCAGGGCTTGAAGATACCACCAGGTCGCCTGTACGTAGCCCCTAGTCTCAGAAAACCTATACTCCTCTGGGCACATGATGGCGTGTTATCCGGTCATCCTGGTGTCACCATCACTCTTAAGACCTTGCAGCGTCATGTCTGGTGGCCTCGTATGAAAAAGGATGTTACTGACTATGTGGCTGCCTGCCCAACTTGTGCTGCTAATAAAGTACCCCGCACATTACCTGCTGGACTGTTACATCCACTTCCGGCACCTCGCCAGCCTTGGACCCATTTGACCTTGGACTTCATTGTAGACTTACCCAAGTCCGAGGGCATGACTGCTATATGGGTCACAGTGGATCGCTTTTCCAAAATGTCTCATTTTGTGCCGATTCCGGGATTACCTACAGCGAAAGCACTGTCCACTCTTTTCCTTTCCCATATTGTAAGACATCATGGCATACCTACCAATATCGTCTCAGACCGCGGATCCCAGTTCGTTTCCCGATTCTGGAGAGCGTTCTGCAAGAAACTGGGAGTAACGCTCTCACTCTCTACCTCACATCACCCTCAAACTGATGGTCAAACCGAACGCATGAACCAGACCCTAGAAACCTACCTTCGACATTATGTCAATGCCTTACACTCCAACTGGTCTGAGTATTTGCCTTTAGCTGAGTTCGCCCTAAATTCCCGTTGGCACAGTGCTCTTCATACCACACCATTCTATACAGCCCTAGGCTATCACCCTCAGACTTTTCCCCTACTCCAGCCTTCTTCTGGTGTACCAGCAGCAGATCAGCGGGTGAAAAATATTCTACTACATTGGAAGAAGATTCGTTTATTACTACGGAAGTCAGCAGGCAAGTACAGGTTTTTTTCCAACAGAGGAAGACGCCATATACCTCCATATGTGGTGGGGGACAGAGTTTGGCTATCAACCAAGTATGTGAGACTGAAACAACCTTCTACCAAATTGGGCCCTCGATTCATCGGTCCTTACAGGATCATTGCTCGAGTTGGACCAGTTTCCTATCGCTTAAGATTACCTTCTTCTCTCCGGATACATCCCGTCTTCCACGTTTCACTCCTCAAAAAAGCTATTTTCAACCGCTACTCCAGATCACAACAACTACCTCCTCCTGTTCTTGTTGATGGACAAAATGAGTTTGAAGTCTCCAAGATTCTTGATTCCAGAAGACAGGGCCGTGGCCTTCGGTATCTGGTTCATTGGAAGGGGTATCCTGTCACAGACCGCTCCTGGGTTCCAGCCAAAGATCTGCATGCCCCTTCTCTTATACGAGACTTCCATACCTCGTTTTCCACTAAGCCCCGCTAGGCCCCCGGAGGGGTCCATTGGGGAGGGGGCCCTGTCATGACCCGGGTTGTATTCGAACTGGGATCTTCCTGGTCTCTTAAACCAGTGTTTCCCAACCAGCGTGCCTCCAGCTGTTGCAAAACTACAACTCCCAGTATGCCTTGACAGCCTTTGGCTGTGCGGGCATGCTGGGAGTTGTAGTTTTGCAACAGCTGGAGGCACACTGGTTGGGAAACACTGTCTTAAACCATAGCCTTACCTGTTGTGCTACAGAAGAGATCTAGACTTTGGGAATGTCCTTACTGTGTTCAACACTACATCATACTCTCTAGCTCCACCTGCTGCCAGCTGTGGACAATTCTCAATCTGGACAGCCTTTAAATAGGAAGTGAGGTCATCACTCAGTGCCCGTTTATTTGGATTTCTTCCCTGGGTATTTTGACTTCAGTGATCTTCCTTGTATTGAACTCCTGCCTGATATCCCGACTATTCTACAGCCTGCTGATTTTGTACCTTGCCGCCAGATCGTGAATGACCTTAGCCTGCCTGACTCTTCTCCGGATTTTGATTCTGAACTATTCGCCTGACGACGCTTTGCCTGGATCTCAAGCACACTATTTCCACTTCGGACACTACCTTTTACAGGTACCTTACAATCAGTCACTTATTTATGTTGCCTTTAGTTAGGACACCATAAAACTTGTGACAAGTTCCCTTTAAATCTATGGGCCAGATTTATCATTACACTTACATCTTACTCCACTTTTTCCAAAGTCACTTTTGGCTAAGTCAAATGTATTAATGGTCCTTTAATACGGTGATAAATGTTATTTGATGGTAGCTGTTTATCCTTCAGTAAGCGGCTTTACAAAAGTCACATGTCTTCACGAAAAAGTTGCATGTTCTATTAAAGAGTCGCATAAGATAAGCATGGTCCTCACTGGAGTGAAATTGCGCAATTATTTGCACAATTTTTTGCGCCTTTTCTAAATTGTCGCAATAGCAAATCTGTCTAGAGATTCATTTACATAATAAAACACGCCCACTTTCAGAAAACTGGCGGGCATAGCGCACAGCCAATAAAAGTTGCAAAATTTTGCTCAGTTTTAGCGATTGCGCAAAAAAAGTGCCCAAATCTGGCCATATGGATTTTTGTAAAGCAAGTTTGACTATACCTGAGCTTAAAGGGATTTTCGCGATTGTTATGCAAAACTTGAAAACCAGACACTGTATAGTAAATGCAAATATCTTCCTAACAGACCTAGAACCTATGCCTCGCGTGGATCTAGAAATCTCCCCATTTATGTCTCCAATTCCTCTGCTAGTTTCTCTTTCAGGTGCCAGATCAGGGGATGTGTCCTTTTCTCAGGGGGTTTATCTTTTCTGCCACAGCTCTCTCAATATCACAGCTTAGGAGGTGTGTCCTTTCTGCTGCTGCTTTCTCCCTGTAATTGTCAGAGCCTCTAATAGCAGATTCAGCTGGTAGAAGTTCAAGGATAGACCTGAGCATGTGCAACTACACTCATCCAGCTCAGTAGGTGGCCATGCATATTACTATACTGATTAAACACCAGGGGGCACCATTATAGTAAAGTAAAGAAAATATCTCTCCATTGGAGACATTTTCTAACAGAAAGTAAAGTATAAAAGTAATGTTTTTCATGCTGAATTATAGTATGATGGAACAACTCTCTTAACTCTGGTTAAATATTATTGGCCGTATTTAGGTGACTTTACCGTATCTTCATTAGTATCTCTGGTCTAATCCTCATGGTCTGTTAGAGCTCGTGATGTACATCTGAAATGCTAAAATAACACATCCACTAAAATCCAATTTCAGACAGCGAACGGCTGATATAAATTGAGTCATCAAATTAAAAACCTAACCCTTAATGAGGGATGATCGCAGTCATTACTCACAGTCAGAAGATTTAGATAGATACTAGTGAACTTTGCTTTCACCACTACCAGAGAGCATAAAGATTATGAAACTCTGTACATTGAAGAGCTTGAGATCAAACACAAGGCAGCCCCTTGAGCAAAGTGGATAATTAGTTGGAGACAGATTCCTACTACCAGGGTTGGGGGATCTGCGGAACACAAGAAATAGAATTATAAATAATCATGATTTTTACTTTGTTTCATTTCTCTTGTCTTCAATCAAATTCCGGTTCATTTCTCCTCTGGAGCGGCTCAGGTTGGACAGATCAGGGGCTGACGCAGCTGTTCACAGGAGGCTCATTTATTAATCGTGGCATCAGAGCGTCCTGTTCCCTGCTGCTAACACAACTATTCATACAACAAACAAGCTCTGTCTCAGAAGTGGGTCAGTTGTGTTAATCCTCAACCGGAGAGGCAGCTAGATGAATGCACCTGACACTGCCAGGGGACATAGGGGGAGAGGAAGTGAAAAGGTGGAGAAAACCGAGTAAAGGAGGTTGATCGAATAAAGTAATCAAAACATAGTCAGGAGGCTCGAAATGTCCAAAATTAAATCATTCTGTCAAAGCTGATGGACAATAGCAAATGAATAACATTGGAAGAGGAAGAAGCAAGACCCATCTTGAGGATGTTTTGCCATTGTAGTTCCTACTTCCCTACAAGGGAAAACATTGGGTGTGAATCCTTTCTCCTAGTTAGACCTCATTCACACAGTGTTATGGCAGCTTCCTGTGCAGGCGCCATGTCTAACAATGTCTTCCTGGTGGTTCAGATCTGCTTACGCTTCTCTTCCCCACAGCTGTAGGCCCATGCACCGGAATCACATGAGTTACTGCCCGCCAGGCATCTCGGGTCTGCCCATAGGGCGCATGCGTGTACGCTCCCCAGCTCTCTTTCCTGTGGGAAGATGCCTGAGAAATAGGTGTATCTAGCATCCTTTTCCTTGCAAAGGTGTTGTGTTCTGTTTGTCTGGCCGATTCCTGACTCTGACCCTCTGCTGCCTGATCTGACCTGTGCTTGATTACCTGTGTTGACCCTTTGCTGCACGCCGTGACCTCAGATATGTTTCATGGATTTGCACAAACTCTAAGTGCCTTGACCTTGGCCTTTTACTGACTACGAATTTTGCCCACCCCTCAGTGTTTAGCACCAGTGTCTCTGACCGCATTAGTCAACAACACAAGGGCTACTCCAAAACTTAGAAGCCTGATGGTTCCCCAACAGCACAGTTCAGATCCCTGTATAAGGATTAAAGGGTAAATACCAGGTCACTGCCAAGATAACACCCCTAGGGTTAGCCCAAATTCAAACTGAGAATAGGGCGCCACATGTGCGGTATCAGTTGTTTAGTATCAGGTTAAAAGGCAAGGATGTGCTTACCGAATGGTGTTGTGAGGGGTCACAACAGCTGTAGATTGCTTGGCTGATTATTTCGTATCCCGACCAGCAGGCGGCTGTCCTAGTGTTTGCTCTAGGGCAATCAGCAGGCTGAGTAGATAGCTGTAAAAAGTAGTCCAGGATCTTGGAAGGCGCTGCCAGGACTCGGATAACTAAAACATCAGGATCAATGTCAGTGATAAAGAATGATCTTTATTTGATAGTAGTCTACGCGTTTCAAGGGCTGAATTGCCCTCTTCATAAGCACTATATACATTGGAAGGGATCAAAACACATTTAAAAGAGAGAATTTTGGGCGCGCAGGCCAAGGGGAGGATTGCGGGCGTGTATTTGTTGGGTTGATTGACATAATTCTCACTGCTCTGGAGCATGTAGCAGTAGCATATGTTTGTTTCTTGAAGTAAAAATTAACCCCTTAAGGACCAGGCTCATTTTCACCTTAAGGACCAGGCCATTTTTTTGCAAATCTGACCAGTGTCACTTTAAGTGCTCATAACTTTAAAACGCTTTGACTTACCCAGGCCGTTCTGATTGTTTTTTCGTCACATATTGTACTTCATGACACTGCTAAAATTGGGTCAAAAAATTTAATTTTTTTTGCATAAAAAAATAAAATTTTTACCAAAAATTTGGAAAAATTAGCAAATTTCAAAGTTTCAGTTTCTCTACTTCTGTAATACATAGTAATACCCCCCAAAATTGTGATGACTTTACATTCCCCATATGTCTACTTCATGTTTGTAGCATTTTGGGAATGATATTTTATTTTTTGGGGATGTTACAAGGCTTAGAAGTTTAGAAGCAAATTTTGAAATTTTTCAGAAATCTTCAAAATCCCACTTTTTATGGACCAGTTCAGGTTTGAAGTCATATTGTGAGGCTTAGATAATAGAAACCTCCCAAAAATGACCCCATTCTAGAAACTACACCCCTCAAGGTATTCAAAACTGTTTTTTCAAACTTTATTAACCCTTTAGGTCTCCAACAAGAGTTAATGGCAGATGGAGAAACAAATTAGAAATTTCTATTTTTTGGAAAATTTTCCAATATAATCAATTTTTTCCAGGAGTAAAACAAGGGTTAACTGCCAAACAACACTCAAAATGGGTTGCCCTGATTCTGTCGTTTGCAGAAACACCCCATATGTGGTTGTAAACTACTATTTGGCTAAACGGCAGGACATAGAAGAAGGGGAACATCATATGGTTTTTGGAAGGCAGATTTTGCTGGACTGGTTTATTTATACCATGTACCCTTTCAAGCCCCCTGATGCACCCCTAGAGTAGTGATGAGCGGCAGGTGCCATATTCGATTTCGACGAAATTCGCGAATATTCGATAGAATATTCGTTTTATATTCGTCGAAATCGAATATTCGTCATTATGCTAGTTATCGCGAATAATATGCGATTTAAAAAATCGCATATGCGATTTTTTAAATTTTTTTTTTTTTTTTTTTTTTTTTTTTAAACTTAAAGGCTACTCTCCTATTGAAATCGCAAATGCGATTAATATAACACGAAATAATCGCATTTGCGATTTCAACGTAATTCTCAAATCCGACAGTACATTCTAGTATATGGAGACGTTACCATGGTGATGGGGACGCTCCATGAGCATGGCATATAGCAGGGATCAGCAACCTTCGGCACTCCAGCTGTGGTGCAACTACAACTCCCAGCATGCACACCTCCATGGCTGTTCTCAGGACTCCCAAAGAAGTGAATGGAGCATGCTGGGAGTCGTAGTTTGACAACAGCTGGAGTGCCGGAGGTTGCTGATCCCTGGAATATAGCATTACTAAGTAAAAATCGCAAATGCGATCATTTCGTGTTATATTAATCGCATTTGCGATATTTTTTTTTTTTTTTTTTTTACTATGGTTGGCTTCAATGGTAGAATTAGCGAATATGACGAATATATTCGTTATATTCCACAAAACGAATATACGAATGTATTCGTCATATTCCACAAAACGAAGATAACGAAGTATTCTGCATCTCAGTTATATCTACCTATTCATCAACTTCGCTAATTCTAGCAATCATATAGGAAAGTTTACTATAAAGACAGATAAGTATAATTCGCTATAATACATTGAGTTGCGAATCTTCGTAAGGCGATTTTATTAGCGCACATGCGAATATCAGCACTTGTCCCAGAACAGAGGCAAAGGGCTTTGCATTCATACTGTATGAATGCAAAGCCCTTTGCCTCTGTTCTGGGACAAGTGCCGATATTCGCCTGTGCGCTAATAAAATCGCCTTACAAAGATTCGCGCCTCAATCACTTTCTAGGCAATGTGAGTAAGATCTGAGCTTTTGGACTTTTGGGAATCAATCGAGAAACAGTGGGGGGTGATGACAGTAGTTGACAGAGTACAGATCAATGTCATCTGTAAGGTGGAAAGTAAACTAAAAAATACGAATATTCGTAAATCGAATTTTACGAAGTTCTACGTATTCGCGAATATGGTGCTATACTATATGAATGCACAGGCCTTTGCCTCTCTGTTCTGGGGACAAGTGTAGATTTTCGCATTTGCGTTAATAAAATCGCCTCACAAAGATTCGCAGCTCAATTCAATCACTAATGTAATGCAAAGCCCTGTGCCTCTGTTCTGGGACAAGTGCCGATATTCGCCTGTGCGCTAATAAAATCGCCTTACAAAGATTCGCGCCTCAATCACTTTCTAGGCAATGTGAGTAAGATCTGAGCTTTTGGACTTTTGGGAATCAATCGAGAAACAGTGGGGGGTGATGACAGTAGTTGACAGAGTACAGATCAATGTCATCTGTAAGGTGGAAAGTAAACTAAAAAATACGAATATTCGTAAATCGAATTTTACGAAGTTCTACGTATTCGCGAATATGGTGCTATACTATATGAATGCACAGGCCTTTGCCTCTCTGTTCTGGGGACAAGTGTAGATTTTCGCATTTGCGTTAATAAAATCGCCTCACAAAGATTCGCAGCTCAATTCAATCACTAATGTAATGCAAAGCCCTGTGCCTCTGTTCTGGGACAAGTGTAGATATTCGCCTGTGCGCTAATAAAATCGCCTTACGAATATTCGCGCCTCAATCACTTTCTAGGCAATGTGAGTAAGATCTGAGCTTTTGGACTTTTGGGAATCAATCGAGAAACAGTGGGGGGTGATGACAGTAGTTGACAGAGTACAGATCAATGTCATCTGTAAGGTGGAAAGTAAAATAAAAAATACGAATATTCGTAAATCGAATTTTACGAAGTTCTACGTATTCGCGAATATGGTGCTATACTATATGAATGCACAGGCCTTTGCCTCTCTGTTCTGGGGACAAGTGTAGATTTTCGCATTTGCGTTAATAAAATCGCCTCACAAAGATTCGCAGCTCAATTCAATCACTAATGTAATGCAAAGCCCTGTGCCTCTGTTCTGGGACAAGTGTAGATATTCGCATGTGCGCTAATAAAATCGCCTTACGAAGATTCGCAACTCAATTCACTAATGTATGAATGCAAAGCCCTTTGCCTCTGTTCTGGGACGTGCCGATATTCGCATGTGCGCTAATAAAATCGCCTTACGAAGATTCGCGCCTCAATCACTTTCTAGGCAATGTGAGTAAGATCTGAGCTGTTGGACCTTTGGGAAACAATCAATTATATGTGTACTGTAATTTTGTGAGAAAAAAAAACCAAAAAAAAAAAAAAAAAAAAAAAAAAAAAAACGAATATTCGTTTTTACGAATATATAGCACTATATTCGAAATATTCGCGAAATCGCGAAGTTGCGATATTCGCGAAAAAAATTCGCTTTTCGAATATTCGCGCTCAACACTACCCTAGAGTAGAAACTCCATAAAAGTGACCCCCATCTAGGAAACTACGGGATAAGGTGGTTGTTGTTTTGGGACTATTTTTGGGGTAAATTTGATTTTTGGTTGCTCTATATTACTCTTTTTTGAGGCAATGTAACAAAAAAATTAAATTCTAAAATTGTTTCTACATTCGCTATTTAGTTTTGTGGAACACCTAAAGGGTTAACATAGATTTGTAAAGTAACTTTTGAATACCTTGAGGGGTGTAGTTTCTTAGATGGGGTAACTTTTTTGGAGTTTCTAGTCTAGGCTACATCAGGGGGGGCTTCTAATGGGACATGGTGTCAAAAAAAAACTGTCCATCAAAATCTGCCTTCCAGAAACCGTATGGAGTTCCCTTCGTTCTATGCCCTGCCGTGCGGCTTTATAGCCATTTACGACCACATATGGGGTGTTTCTGCAAACTACAGAATCGGGGCAATAAATATTTAGTTTTGTTTGGCTGTTAACCCTTGCTTTATTACCGGCAAAATGGATTCAAATTGAAATTTTGCCCAAAAATGGGTGTTTTGGCACAGTTTTTATTTTATATTTTTAACACCGTTCATCCGAGGCGTTTGGTCAAAGGTTATTTTCATAGCGACGACTTTTACGCACGCGACGGTGCCCAATATGTATGGCTCTCAGACTTTGGAGACACTAAGCAGGCATCCTAAAACTGCGGCCCTCCAGATCTTGTAAAACTACAATTCCCACCATGCCCTGCTGATGGCTATAGGTTGTCTGGGCATTCTGGGAGTTATAGTTTTACAACATCTGGAGGGCTGCAGTTTGAGGATGCCTGCACTAAAACTAATATTTTTGGGGGAAAGAAAAATTGTTTCTGTGTCTCCAAAGTCTGAGAGCCATAGTGTTTTATGTTCTCTAGTGGACTGTTGGGGATTAGAAAAATGTAGTACTCCATGGAAGTGTGATACTCCCTGAAGCAATCGATAATGCAGAGGCCCGGATGATCGGGGCACGTGTCACATTGAGTAGTGGTGTCCTTCCGTATCCCCCTCTTGTGACACACTCTGCACTTTTTTGGGGTTCGTCCCTTCTTTCCAGTATGGGGGACCACACCTGGAAAGTGTTGGCCAGGGACGATCCGGGCGCCTCCAGTTCCCGAGGTACTCCGGCCTGCTCTTTCCCTGTCCGAAAAGATCAGGTCCTTGAGGACTGCCTCATAGAATTGGAGGAATGTCCCTGTGCTGCCAGCGCTTTGGTATAGTACAAAAGAGTTGTACATGGAAACCTGCGCCAAGTAGACCGCAACTTTTTTGTACCATGCCCGGGTTTTGCGCATGGCGTTATATGGCATGAGGACTTGATCAGAGAAATCAACTCCTCCCATATACCGATTGTAGTCGACGATACAATCGGGCTTGAGGACCGTTGCCGTGGTACCTCGCACAGAGACTGGGGTGGTGCTGTTACCGTGGATTGTGGACAGCATAAGGACATCCCTCTTGTCCTTATACCTGACCAGCAACAGGTTTCCACTGGTAAGGGCATGGGTCTCACCTCTGGGGATAGGTACCTGGAGGGGGTAGGCAGGGAGGCCGCGTTGATTTTTCCGCACGGTCCCACAAGTGAACGTGGATCTGGCGGCAAGGGACCTGAACAAGGGAATGCTGGTATTAAAGTTATCCACGTACAAGTGGTAACCTTTATCCAGCAGTGGGTACATAAGGTCCCACACGAGTTTCCCGCTAACTCCCAGAGTGGGGGGACATTATGGGGGTTGAATACGGGAATCTCGCCCCTCGTACACACGAAATTTGTAAGTGTACCCTGAGGTACTCTCACAAATTTTGTATAGCTTCACACCATACCTCGCCCGCTTTGTGGGAATATATTGGCGGAAACTGAGTCTCCCCTTGAACGCAACGAGAGACTCATCAACCGCGACCTCCCTTCCAGGTACGTAGGCCTGCTGAAATGTGGCCCCAAAGTGATCGATGACCGGCCGTATCTTGTACAGCCGGTCATAGGCAGGATCACTTCGGGGGGGACATGCTGCATTATCGGAATAATGCAGACATTTCCGGATGGCCTCAAACCGGGAACGTGTCATGACCATACTGTACAGTGGGGTCTGGTACAGGATGTCCCCACTCCAGTATTGCCTGACACTGGGATTTTGGACTAGACCCATATGCAGCACGAGGCCCCAAAATGTCCTCATTTCGGCTGCACTGATCGGCATCCAGCCACCGGGTCTAGCCAAAAATGAGCCTGGGTTTTGAGCAACGAACTGTTGGGCGTACAGATTCGTCTGCTCCACCATCAAATTCACCAGTGGGTTACTGAAAAAAAAACTAAAATAGTCTATTTCAGTAAACCCCACTGTGGGAATCTGGATTCCAGGATTGCCAGCGAAATCCGGAATCTCAGGCTCAAAGTCCACTGGGGGACACCACCTAAGTTCATCGGCAGGGGGCTCCGGTGGACTTATTTGGTGGGCCGGGAAACCAGTACGAACCCCAGGGCGGTTCGTACTAGGGTGGGCCACAGGATCCCTAGCATGTGGGGCCCCTGGCTCTGCCTGGCGGCGCCTCTGCCGCCTTGGTGGCTCATCGTCATCCGATGATGATGAGGAGGATGCGGATGATAAAAGGAATGTGGGGTCATCCTCATCCTCACTAGGGCTCTCGGAGTCGGAGGCAATCTGGGCGTATGCCTCCTCGGCCGAGAACATCCGGCGGGCCATGGGTGTGTGTGCGTGTAGGTGTGCGTGTGTAGAAAACTTTATTATATGTGCGTGTGTGTGGGGGAAACGGGTGTTCGCGTACTAAAAAAGGCAAAAAAAAAAGGGCAAGTGTTAGGAAAAGAAAAAGTTTAAACTTGCTGATCAGTGGTGGGCAAGTGGCAGGGGGGGGGTCTGGGTTAGTGTTAGATGGATAGATGGAAGTTTGGAATAAAGTACTTTTTTTTTCCTAACTAACTTTTCCCTTCTTTCCCTGCCTAACGGTGCCTCTCCCTCACTGACCCTAACCTACCTGGGTGGCGATGGGTGCAGGAGGGTGATGGATGCCGATTAGGGGGACACAGGAGCTGGTGCTGGACGATGCTGCACGGTCAGGGTGCTGGACAGGAAGAGGAGGGGAGAGAGGAGCTCAGGAAGTTTGAATCTCGCGCCTCTCTCCCCTGCACCAATCAGCACCCTGGACAGCAGTGTTCAGCACCAGGGCCAGCACCGCCTCCTCAAATCCTCGGACTGCGATTGGTGGTGTATAATTACTCCACCGATCGCAGTCTTTTTCCGGTTCATCGGGTCACAGGACACCCGAATGGACCGGAAACGCAGAAAACCGCAGGTCTGAATTGACCCGCGGTTTTCTGCGATCGCCGATTCGGGGGGGTCAAATGACCCCCCCCCCCCCTGCGTTGTTACGGGATGCCGGCTGAATGATTTCAGCCGGCGTCCCGTTCCGATTAACCCCCGCGGTGCCGGAATGACGATTTTAAGTCAGGATGTACCAATACGTCCTGTGTCCTTAAGGACTCGGGAAATAGGGCGTACCGGTACGTCCTATGTCCTTAAGGGGTTAATAAATAAATACATGAATAAATGGGTGGATGTGTACAAATAATTTTCTTGGTGTAAAAGTAGCCACTTTATAGATTGCAGGAGTGGAGTGATTATTATTTGCAGAGCGGAGGCTTTGGTGGGGGACCGTTATCAGTGCAGGAACCTAAATGCTGTTAGCTGCTAGGTTCCATTTTAGGAGTGCGCTGATGTTTATTAAATTTGTCCATATCATAAAAAGCACCTCCTGAACAAACCCAAAATCACATACAGTTGTGCCCCCACCATCTGAAATCTATTGGCACCCAGCAAACCAAAACACCATCAGAAAGGACACGCCCCCCACACACACGAGCAAAGTGGGAAGCTACAAATGCAACATCCCACGTTGTCTCTGTTGTACAACCATCACACACAATAAAACATCAAATACAAACAAAATTAATTTTAATACCAAACAACATCTAACATGCCAATCCTCATATGTTATCTATATGATTGAGTGCCAATGTGGTTTACAATACATAGGACGCACAACCCAAGCACTACACTGCCGCATGAACCAACATCGACATAACATACAAAAACAATATGTCCTGGCAGTGCCTTCCAAGATCCTGAACTACTTTTTACAGCTGAAAACAGGTGCGGGAGAACAGGAGCAAATCTTTTCATGACACCTCATCCCTATGGTTTTGGTTCATAGTCTCTGATGGAAACTACTGCCCAAACACTGATTGTGTGAAGTAGGTTTAAGGCGTATCTATGTTGGAAAAACAACAAACCACAATATATCCTGCAGGCATCAAGATGTGAATTACTATATTCATGTGAATTACTACCGGCAACAGCCAAGGGAACCCATTTGCACTTTGACAAACAGTGTAGTTAATGACGACTTAGGACAGGGATGGGCAAACTGCGGCTCTCCAGCTGTTGTAAAACTACAAATCCCATCATGCCCTGCTGTAGGCTGATCCCTCGGATGCCCTAAAGGTAATGACAGGGCAGAGACAACCCGTTCCTTCCCTGGTGAAGGAACCAGCATCTCGCTAAAGGCTTAGTAAACAACCGCGGGGGGGTGGGGGTGGATACAAAACACAACAAGTGGAACACTTAACTTCTGAGAATGATGGATGAACAGGACTTCAACGAGAACCATACTCCAGCTCTTCCAAAACCAAATGAAGATATCCAGAGCAAGGAGTGATGGGTAAAGTCAGACTAAATAGGGAGAGGTAAAGGTCACATGATCCACACCTGAACATAAGGTGTGGACATACCAGCAGCACATAGACAAAGTGAAACCAAAAGAGACTGTCAGATCACTCATGTGCAGTCAGTCTTTCAGACCTTCTAACACCTGCCACAGGTGTGACATGACTCCCCCTTCTACGGGTGACCTCTGGGCACCCAGGACCGACCTTATCAGGATGAGCTCTGTGAAATGCCAGTAGTGATGAGCGGCAGGGGACATATTCGAATTCGCAATATTTTGCAAATATTTTGTAGAATATTCGGCGCGAATAGTCACGAATTCGAATATTCGTTATGTTCAACTTTTTTTTTCACTAAAAAAATTGGCAATGTGATGATTGCGTAAAATGCAATATTACGCAATCAATAGAGGCGTGGGTCATATTTTTCAATCTGAAGTTATGATTCCTCCCTGCTTAAGTTGCTTGTCAGTGCTATATATTCCTTTTTTAATATTCACTCTTAACACTACTCACCAGATGACTAGCGCTAACATCGGTCACTGGAACCCACATCCTCTCCTCTGGTCCGTACCCTCTCCAATGAACGAGATACTGGAGGGATCTCTGGAGAACTCGGGAGTTCACAATCCTGCTGATCTGAAATTCTAAATTGACGTCCACCATGACAGGAGCGGGAGGTAAGGAGGACGGCTCAACAGGTTTGACACATTTGTTTAACAACAATTTATGAAATAGGTTATGGATTTTCAAAGCCTGAGGAAGTTCAAGATGGAAGGCTACAGGGTTAACAATGGCAGTGATCTTATATGGACCAATAAATCTTGGGCCCAACTTCCAAAAAGGTACATTAAGTTTAATGTATGTTGTAGACAACCACACAGAATCGCCCACTCTCAGTTCCGGACCACTCATACGTCTCCTGTCAGCCGCACGCTTATACCTGATGCCCATCTTGTTTAGGTTATTTTGGATTTTCCATCAAATAGAAGACAAAGTGGATTCCTGTCTATGGGTATTTATAGCAAACACAGCTAACAACAAAAATGAAGACCACTCTTTCTGATTCTCTGAAACAAAACATCTCAAGTAAGTCTCCAGATTCTGATTAGTGCGCTCCGTCTGTCCGTTCGACTGAGGCTGAAAAGCCGAAGATGAGGACAATTCTACACCCAGACGAGTACAGAATGCTTTACCAGAACCTGGAAACAAACTGAGTCCCTCTATCGGACACCACATCAGAGGGAGTGCAATGTAGTTTCACGATTTTGTCGACAAACACCTCTGCAAGAGTTTTAGCATTGGGCAGACTAGGTAATGCAATAAAGCGTGCCATTTTACTAAAACAATCGACAACCACCAGAATCACATTTTTTCCCCCGAAGAATTCAGTAATCCCCCTCCTTGATTCTTACCAAATTATATGCCCCCCCCTTAGATTCAATTTAGGGAACTCTTTGGCACCGACAATCTGACTAAACAAATCCAGAATCAAAGGAAGGGGTTAAGGATCACGGACAGTAATACTATTGAGCTCACGGAAATCCAGACATGGTCTCAGGGTACCATCCTTTTTCTTTACAAAGAAAAATCCAGCAGCCACTGGGGACCTGGATGGTCTAATATGTTCCATTGCTAAACTCTCGGTGATATACTCTCGCATGACCTTTCTTTCGGGTTCTGAAAGACTATACAACCGAGATTTGGGCAATTTAGCTCCGGGAATAAGATTGACGGGACAGTCATACTCCCGGAGCGGAGGCAACTCCTGATTACCACTCTCAGAGAACACATCAGAAAATTCATAAATGAATGAGGGTACAGTTTTAGTGGTGACCACAGAGAACGATGCATTAAGACAGTTGTCCATGCAAAAATCACTCCAATCGAGAATCTGTCTTGCTTGCCAGTCGATGGTAGGGTTATGTCTGCTTAACCATGGTAGACCCAACACCAACGGAGCAGGCAGACCCTCCAACACATAACAGGAGATAGATTCCTGATGAAAATAACCCACTCTTAAATGAATGTCATTCACTACCTGCGACAGGCATTTTTGGGTGAGAGGTGCTGAGTCAATTGCAAAGACAGAAATACTTTTCTCTAATGCATTAGTAGTCAACCCGTGAATGCAAACAAACTGTCCATCAATCAAGTTAACTCCTGCCCCACTGTTGATAAATGCTTTGATTTTCACCGTTTTGGACTCTAGCGCCACCTCAGCAGACAGGTTAAAACAGGTACTACCAGTAAAAGACAAAAGTAGGTTTTCTTGCTCCCCATCCACACCACCAATAGGGATTAAACGTCTTTTTCTTTTTGTTTACACCTTGATGCTGCAAGTACGGACAAATATTCACAAAATGTCCCTTCTTGCCACAACAAAAGCAGACTCCTTTCACATGACCCAAGCTTTTGCCAATAGTTCCAGGAGTAGATCCTCCTAACTGCATAGGCTCATCACAAGGCGCAACCACCAGTGTCTCTCCACATAAGGGTCAAAGGAAGCAGTACCCTTGTTGGACAGTACGTCCTGAAGGTGAGGACCCCTAGATCTTTCCCTCAGGCGTCTATCAAGATGTACAGCAAGGGACATAGCTGTTTCCAATGACTCAGGATTTTCATGAAAAGCCAACGTGTCCTGAAGTCTCTCAGAGAGACCCTGACAGAATTGTCTACAGAGAACAGGATCGTTCCACTCTGTATCCAAAGTCAGATTCTGCAGCTGTTCGACCAGTGCAGACATAGTATCCAAAGCTGCACAGATCAGAACAAAAAATTGCAGTATTGGCTCTGGATAATGTCATGGATGTAGTGGGGGAGAACACCAAAAGACAACAAGAAGGAAGAGGAAAGACACAAGGCCTCACCGCTAGGGAAGGAAAAGGGTCACCACCTATAAAACCCTGCTCCTGGCCCTAACTTGTATCCGTATGGGCACCTCTCGATGGTAGAGATGCCCATACACAGGAACCTGAAAAACCCTGGTAACCCTCGGATGCCCTAAAGGTAATGACAGGGCAGGGACAACCCGTTCCTTTCCTAGTGAAGGAACCAGCGTCTCACTGAGGCCTAGTCAACAACCTGGCTGCAGTCAGTCCGGGATGGGAGAGCTGTGATAGTAGAGTTGTGGTAGTGGCAATAATTGCAGTAGTAGTAGCATTAGTCACAATGGTTGTGCAGTGATGGGAGGTACGCAACCCTGTTCCCCCTCTGGGCACATCCCTTACCTTGGTATCAGCAGTTTATTGGGTGCAAGGCAGGGCTATCTAGAGGCATCAGCAAGGAGAGCAATGGTGTGACAGTGCAAGTAGTGCAAGATGAAGGCTGATTTTGGAGGTAACAAATCCCACTGAAGTACTGAGGCACTTTGGTAATATGTCACGCATGGTAACTTGCAAAATTAAAGGGGTTCTCCAGGATTTACATATGGATGGTCTATCCTCAGGATAGATCACCAATGAGATTGGTGGAGATGCAACTTCTGGGACCCCTACCAATCAGCTATACGAAGATGCCACGCTTCATGAGTACTGAGGCCATGTGATGTCATGTTCATTGGTCACATGGTCTAGGCCCAACTCAGCCCCATTCAAGTCAATCACAGTCATCACAGGAGCGCTGCAGCCTTTTCAAATAGTTAATCGACCCCTACCGATCTTCTATTGATTACCTGTCCTGAGGATAGGGCATCAATATGTAAATCCTGGAGAACCCCTAGAATTTCAGTCTCTCCAGGTTACATGCACAGATTTCCCAAGGCTGTATATGGGAATATAGGCCATACAATAAATGCCTCTCCGGTCTCTTTCTAATTCGGCAAAGATGTGTAATTTCTTTCTCAACTGCACAGTGCAGTCCTTTCCCGGATGGCCAGTCCGTCTCAGTTGTGTGGCGGGCACCAGAAGCAATATAACCCAAACCATGTGCAGTAAAGTGTGCAGCTGTAAACATGTGTTAACTTTCACTTGTATTTTGTCACTCTCCCTTTGTAATGGCCCTCAACCATCTGCAAAATTAATTGCTTCTTTCTCTCAGAGGCTGATACACCTCTCTGGTATCTCTTAGCTTGTAGGGCTGGTGTGACCCGATCTCTCTCAGGCACCATTTAAAAGACAAGCTGCTCTACAGCTGATAGCTGCTTACTCTACTGCTACAGCTCCTAACTCAGAGAGGTGGGGCCAGCCTTCTCCGAGTCCAAGGCAAGAAAGTTATTTCTCCCATATACACATTAAAGTCACATAACCCTTTTTTAGCACTGATCAACAGAATGTTGATCAGCATTATGTTGAACAGCATTAACCCTTTTAGTAGTAAAACACCAGGTCACTGCACATACAGTGGAGGAAATAATTATTTGACCCCTCACTGATTTTGTAAGTTTGTCCAATGACAAAGAAATGAAAAGTCTCAGAACAGTATCATTTCAATGGTAGGTTTATTGTAACAGTGGCAGATAGCACATCAAAAGGAAAATCGAAAAAATAACTTTAAATAAAAGATAGCAACTGATTTGCATTTCATTGAGTGAAATAAGTATTTGAACCCTCTAACAAAAAAAGACTTAATACTTGGTGGAAAAACCCTTGTTTGCAAGCACAGAGGTCAAACGTTTCTTGTAATTGATGACCAAGTTTGCGCACATTTTAGGAGGAATGTTGGTCCACTCCTCTTTGCAGATCATCTCTAAATCCCTAAGGTTTCGAGGCTGTCTCTGTGCAACTCTGAGCTTGAGCTCCCTCCATAGGTTTTCGATTGGATTAAGGTCCGGAGACTGACTAGGCCACTCCATGACCTTAATGTGCTTCTTCTTGAGCCACTCCTTTGTTGCCTTTGCTGTATGTTTTGGGTCATTGTCGTGCTGGAACACCCATCCACGACCCATTTTCAGTTTCCTGGCAGAGGGAAGGAGGTTGTCGCTCAGGATTTCACGATACATGGCTCCGTCCATTTTCCCGTTTATGCGAATAAGTTGTCCTGTGCCCTTAGCAGAAAAACACCCCCAAAGCAAAATGTTTCCACCCCCATGCTTGACGGTGGGGACGGTGTTTTGGGGGTCATAGGCAGCATTTTTCTTCCTCCAAACACAGCGAGTTGAGTTAATGCCAAAGAGCTCTATTTTGGTCTCATCAGACCACAGCACCTTCTCCCAGTCACTCTCTGAATCATTCAGGTGTTCATTGGCAAACTTCAGACGGGCCTGCACATGTGCCTTCCTGAGCAGGGGGACCTTGCGAGCCCTGCAGGATTTTAATCCATTGCGGTGTAATGTGTTTCCAATGGTTTTCTTGGTGACTGTGGTCCCTGCTAATTTGAGGTCATTAACTAACTCCTCCCGTGTAGTTCTAGGATGCTTTTTCACCTTTCTCAGAACCATTGACACCCCACGAGGTGAGATCTTGCGTGGAGCCCCAGAGCGAGGTCGATTGATGGTCATTTTGTGCTCCTTCCATTTTCGAACAATCGCACCAACAGTTGTCACCTTCTCTCCCAGCTTCTTGCTAATGGTTTTGTAGCCCATTCCAGCCTTGTGCAGGTCTACAATTTTGTCTCTGACATCCTTGGACAGCTCTTTGGTCTTTCCCATGTTGGAGAGTTTGGAGTCTGCTTGATTGATTGATTCTGTGGACAGGTGTCTTTTATACAGGTGACTAGTTAAGACAGGTGTCCTTAATGAGGGTGACTAATTGAGTAGAAGTGTCTAACCACTCTGTGGGAGCCAGAACTCTTAATGGTTGGTAGGGGTTCAAATACTTATTTCACTCAATGAAATGCAAATCAGTTGCTATCTTTTATTTAAAGTTATTTTTTCGATTTTCCTTTTGATGTGCTATCTGCCACTGTTACAATAAACCTACCATTGAAATGATACTGTTCTGAGACTTTTCATTTCTTTGTCATTGGACAAACTTACAAAATCAGTGAGGGGTCAAATAATTATTTCCGCCACTGTACACATTAGAACCTTGTTGGTTGAATTTGCCATTTACAGTTAAACATGTATGGGAAGCTCCTGACTTTCCCCTGCCAGATAATGAATAATAAAGAATACAACACTTTAAAGGAAATCTGTCAGCTCCAAACCAACCCCAAAGTAGAGTAAGTGGTGTATAGTGTAAGTGGTGCTGAGTCCGATTATGTAATTTTTATCTTCATACTTCTTTCCTCAGAGGTGTCTGGCAGGAGCTTTCTCCTCTCTCCCCATTGAAAAAAAATACTTGCGCTCATGACAGTTAGAATATAGCTGTCTGGTGAACATTAAAGGGGTTCTGTACTTTGTTTTAATTGATGATCTATCCTCTGGATAGATCATCAACTTCTGATCGGCGGGGGTCCTACATCCGGGACCCCCACCGATCAGCTGTTTGAGAAGGCAGTGGCGCTCCAGTAGCGCGGCGGCCCTCTCACTGTTTACCGCCGGCCCACTGATGTCACGACTAGTATCAACTAGCGTGGGCGGGGCTAAGCTCTGTTCACTTAAATGGAGCTTAGCCGCGCCCACGCTAGTTGATACTAGTCGTGACGTCAGTGGGCCGGCGGTAAACAGTGATAGGGCCGCCGCGCTACTGGAGCGCCGCTGCCTTCTCAAACAGCTGATTGGCGGGGACCTGGGTGTCAGACCCCCGGCGATCATAAGCTGATGATCTATCCAGAGGATAGATCATCAATTAAAACAAAGTGCAGAACCCCTTTAAGGCATTATACACTGCTCGTTTCCATGGTTGCGACCACTCTACAATCCATCAGTGGTGGTCGTAACTGGACACTATAGGAAAAAATGTCTGCCTCTCTGTTGACCGGGACTATGGGGGCACACATAGGCTGGTGTGCAAGTACGACCACCACTGCTGTATTGCAGGGTGGTCGTAACCATGGAAACAAGCAGTGTATAATGTGATGGAAAAATGAATCCAGCCAGCAAGGGAAGCAATACGGAAAATCACAATACATTAGTAAGTGGCTTGAATTAACTTCCTCTACATAATAAAGGCTATTTGCTGAAGAGAAACAACCCATTCAATTTACATACAAAAATAATCATAAGCTTTTCATGTTCTGAACTTTCTGCATGTCATGGTGGAGTGGGGCCCCACTCCATGTTTCACTAATGGATCCCATGGTTATTTATTATACCCCTGTCTGGGATATGCTGTAGACCAGGGATGCTCAACCTGCGGCCCTCCAGCTGTTACAAAACTACAACTCCCAGCATGCCCTAATAGCTGTAGGCTGCCCAGGCATGCTGGGAGTTGTAGTTTGGCAACAGCTTGAGGGCCACAGTTTGGGCATCCCTTATGTAGAGGGTTATGTGGTGGAGGAGGTTAGATAGTGTAGTAAATTGCCATATAATCCGGCCCTACACATAAAATGATGCGTCATTAATACTAAGGGCTTCAGATGAGCTTAATGTGCCTCCTCTCACCTGATGGTTAGCATAATTTAGTTCAGTACCAACTCATTGCTGAAATCCTCCATCCATTTTTATTCGCGGGATATTCAGAGGGAGCAACCAGAATTTAATGTAAATTCAATAAGATCAGCAATGTGCAAAAGAAACAGAAGGGATGACATATGGAGAATTAACATTGAGCATTTCCAGAGAAACAAATAAATGTGTCCAATAAAGACTGAGGGATGTGTATTTGCAGAGGATAAACTGCTCCACTGAAGGGAAAATTAGATTGAAATTTGGGACTACATATAAAAGTGGCGCGGAGGGAGAGAAGAGAAAGAACGGAGGGAAATTGACTAAAATTAGAGGAAATGTGAAGGATAGAAAAAGATATCAGGGAAGACAGGTGAACAGCGATCATCCATCACTAGTCACCAGGCCTGCATCAAACATGCATAAAAAAAGTATAAAATACCATGAGGATACAAAACGCCTCAAAGGAGAAACGTATGAGCAACTGAATGAGATTTCATTGATAAAACTCCTTGGGACCACTTCCAGCAGCTACTTCTTCCACACAGGTCATCCCTCATGTCTACCAACAGGAGGATGTAACAGGTTCCCAGAGGGGGAGGCAGCGCAGAGATGGGTGTAAACACCATGGACATGTAGTCACAGCTGTAATTACTGCTGGAACAATCTATTTACCTGACAGCGTGCACTGTGGATGGAAGCAGCAGCTGCCGCAGCAGCAGAAAGTAGGACAGCTGAATACAGCACATCAGCGTGAGGGAGGGGTCATGGAGAACACCAGAGACAAATAGAGTAAGACAAAGGGAGACAAGTCGACGTGTGATGCAAGGACCAGGTCTGAATCGGATGAGCTGGAAGGATGGGTGTGATATAGACAAATGTGCTCGTCTGTCAATATAGTAATAAAGTACTCTCCAGAAAACAAAAAGTCTCTTTATTGAGTTTATTGGTTTCTTTTTGACTCCCTTCTGGTGTTGCTCGGATTCGTTCTTGTTTTCATCACTGTAACTCACGAAAAATCGGTCGTTCCATTTCCAAACTCTTAAAGGGAATCTGTCACCAGGATCTTGGACTATCATCTGTGGTAGTGCAATGGGTGCCTCCCCGTAGGGCCTCTATATCGCGACTCAGGTGTAGTAGGAATGCCGAGTGGTGTAGTGCGGCCCAAATGTCTCTCTATGTGTGTCAAGGTGCTCCTACCTGGATACAGCTGGACCCCAGGCTTTGGCTCCAAAACAATAAATAGGGGGAATAATTAAGGGATTTTAAGAAATAACGTGAGTCCAGACCTTGAGATGAAGTTCAATGACAGCTTTACTTGA
The DNA here is from genome assembly GCF_014858855.1 of Bufo gargarizans. Taxonomy (NCBI): domain Eukaryota; kingdom Metazoa; phylum Chordata; class Amphibia; order Anura; family Bufonidae; genus Bufo; species Bufo gargarizans. Next base: position 61,066,919 of record NC_058085.1, on the reverse strand, counting down.
ATAAATGTTTCAGGCTTTGTCTTGGTTCCAGAAGGCTTTAGCATTAAACTGGCAGGCAAACTTAACTTTGCTATATCTGTTTCTCTCACTGCTGTACTGACAGGCTGGCTGGATAACTAAGCTTCTTCTTGATGCTGCACTTCACTCTGTAGTTTGACTTATCTTCAGCCGATGGAACTAATCTGCTGGCTCTTGAGGCTTTAGGCGTTTGCCTCCATGGCAAGCAGAGCTTAGGAATTAGCGCTGCTAGGTGCAACTTGGGACATGAAGTTACTGAAGATGAGCAGAGTCCTAACAAAGCATGTCCATCTGGGTGAGAAACAAACAGTGGACAATAAAACAGAAAATGGGCCAACACGTCCTCACCCGTCAAGTCCAGTCCATGTTGTGGCTCCGGTTAGACCATGATCTTTTTTGTCCAGGATGCTCCTTAGAGGAGGTATCGGAAGATGTGAACCCGTCCTAAGAGTCCTTTTACATATTTAGGTATTCTGGTAACTAGTGCCTATCAGCGTTAAGAGCATGAAGATTGGAGCCTGCTACTGCATGTGAGAATTGTCTTTAGTATGGAGACAAGCAATCGGTAATACTAGTTTTCATCCCCATGCAATTATCGTTTGTTGGCCCTATTTACAAGGGTCGATGTGCTGCTGACAAATGATGATTTTTAGTACCACACAAAAGATGTGATAACTCAACAAGCCAGCATGTACTCGTTTGTTGGCACCCCAACCCCAATACTTAAAAAAAAAATGGTACCCCCTCACAGTAGTATTGCCCTCATTGTACAACCTTCACAGTAGTTTTGTACAGATGTGTGCCCCCTTACAGTAGTTATGCCCACATTGTGCCACTTTCACAGTTGTAATGCCCTCTTTGTTCCCCCTTCACAGTAATAATCCCCATTGTGTCCCCTTCATAGTCATAATCCCCATTGTGCCCCCTTTATAGTAATAATGCCCACTGTGCCCCCTTCATAGTAATAATGCCCATTTTGCCCCCTTTACAGTAATAATGCCCATTGTGCCCCCTTAATAGTAGTAATGCCCACTGAGCCAGTAATGCCCTCTGTGCCCCCTCCATAGTAGAAATCACCATTGTGCCCCCTTCACAGTAATAATGTCCATTGTGCCCCCTACATAGTAATAATGCCCACTGTGCCCCCTTCACAGTAATAATACCCACTGTGCCCCCTTTATTGTAGTAATGCCCACTGGCTCTGTGCCCCCTCCATAGTAGAAATTGTGCCCCATTTGCCCATTGGGTCCCCTTCACATTAGTAATGCCCTCTGTGCCCCCTCCATAGTAGTAATGCCCTCTGTGCCCCCCAGCTCCCAGCTGTTTGAAGAGAGGGCAGCGCTCATATTAGAGCTGCTTTCTCTGCTCTGTTCACCTGCTTGCCGTAGCATTTGCAGAGATGAGCAGGTAAACAGAGCAGAGAAGGCAGCGCTCATACAAAAAAAAAGCGGACAACCCTTTTAAAGACATAGTTGGAAAACATTACATACAGCGCTACAGAACATACAGGATAATACAGCCCCACATATGTACCCTTTACATCCAGTGACTTCTCTTCTCTGATGTAGATATTCTCTTTCCTCTTTCTCTGTTAGACCAGACCACCATGGTGACTTCTTTCAGCCGCGCCTCGTCTCTGCAGAATTTAACAAACAGACATCTTATTTTCTTACTTTTCCATCATCCTCCCCACCTTCTCAACACCCCATCCTGCCACCCCCAATACTGTGTCCACTGTGCTCCCGAATACTTTCCTGCAGAAACAGTCCCCCTAATAATACTGGTACCACACAGATGTGTGCGTCAGTACAAAACACCCCTTTATATTGTGCTCTAGTAATAAAAAACCCACCTTCCTTTAAGATCAGACCCCCATATAAAACCCTAAATGAGATCCCTCAATCTCAGACCAAACCCCCTTTAGATCTCTATGTCAGACCCCATATAAGATCCCAGTTTTAAACCTCAGATCATACCCCCATTAGAACTCCATGTAAGACCCCGACCCAATATCAGACCTCAGATAAGACGCCCATATAAGACCCCCATTACGCCTCCAGACCCACATATCAGACCTCAGACCAGACCCCCCATATCAGACTTCCAGACCCCCATTAGATCTCTAGACCCCCAGTCAGGCCTCCAGACCCAGAATCAGACCCCCATTAGACCTCTAGACCCCCCAGTGAGACCTCCAGACCCCCAATCAGACCCCCATTAGACCTCTAGACCCCCCCAGTCAGACCTCCAGACCACCAATCAGACCCCCATTAGATCTCCAGACCTCCAATCAGTCCCCATTAGACCTCTAGACCCCCCAGTCAGACCTCCATACCCCCAATCAGACCACCATTAGACCTCTAGACCCCCCAGTCAGACCTCCAGATCCCCATTAGACCTCCAGACCCCCAATCAGACCTCCAGACCCCCTATTCAGACCTCCAGACCCCCCAGTTAGACCTCCAGACCCCCCAGTCAGACATTCTGACCCCCCCAGTCAAACCTCCTGACCCCCCCAGTCAGACCTCCTGACCCCCCCAGTCAGACCTCCTGACCCCCCATAGACCCCAGACCCCCATTAGAATCCCGCCAGAAACTTTTCAGAAATAGAGGCTAAATTAGATTTAAATACACTGCCTCGAGCATCACGCTCGAGCACACGCAATATTCAGCCGAGCATAGCGATGCTCGAGTCGAACTGGTGTTTGGCCGAGCATGCTCGCCCAACACTATTATTCACACCTCCACATTCCAAAGTGGAAGCAAACCGTCAAAGAATGTAGCAGAAGAGTTTGCCTGCTACGGAGCGGAACACCCTTACTGGTTGTGAGAGAGAATTTTGCCTAGAGTAAAGTATTACACCCTAAGTCTGGAAGCTAAAGTCAGTTAGTAATGTGCAGAGTATGAAAGATTGCAACCATCTAAAGAAACATTTTTTTTTACATCAGCCGCTCCATAAGACCTGTCCTGAATTGTCTGCATTTGAATATTCAGTAAAGAATTATTTGATGTTAAAAGAGTTTTCCCATCTCAGACAATGGGGGCATATCTTTAGGATATGCCCCCATTGTCTGATAGGTGCAGGGCCCACCGCTGGGAATCGCACCTACAATGAGAACGGAGCCAGGAAATTAACAGAGGGCGCACTGCGCATGCGCAGTCACCCGCCATTCATTTCTATGGGGCCGCCGAAAATAGCTGATGATAGCTATTGCCGTCTGCTCCATAGAAATGAATGGGAGCATGGACATCGCATACGCGGTGCACTCCCATTCACTTCTATGGGAACAGCGCTTGGTGGTGGATGGACCCCGGTAAATCCCGGGTCCTCCAGCCACAGCCCTCTCCGCTTCGTTCTCAGTTTAGGTGCAGTTCCCAGAGGTGGGACCCCCACCTATCAGACAATATTCTAGCGATATGCCCCCATTGTCTGAGATGGGAATACCCCTTTAACTCAAACTCGTTGGGGGACATTTATTAAGACTGACAATTGATACGCCAGTCTTAATCCCTGTGCACTGCCGGTGGATGTGCCAAAGGCATTTACATAATGGTGACGCTTGCTGCATGCGACATGTTTTAATCTACGCTAGCTCCCTTGCTGGCAGAGATTAACATAATTTTCCATGCCAAAAACTGGCATGTAAAATGACAAATGAGATGGGCCGACTGGCTTGCCCTCTGCACTGTCCACACCACAACTTTGCAAAAGTGGCGTGAGCAGGGAAAAGGCCCAGATTTTGCAGCAAAACACCTTTGCGACAAAATCTGCTACATAAATAAGCCAAACTGGCGTAAAAAGATAATAAATGACCCCGGTTATTTCTACACTACCTTTGCACCCAAAGTGTCACAACAACAGGGACCCTGCCTTGCACCGTAAAAACGTCAACATCAGGCAGGAGGATCCCGAAAACTGGAGTGTGCCTCAAAGAGAAGAATTGGTGCGCCTTACCCATCACTGCACACCAGACCACTCACACAATAATGCCTTCTTCTGAATCAATATTTCTCAGATGTATCCCTAAGACTTCCTTTGTCCACATTCTCTTCCTTCCCCTAGTTGATCCTGATGGACACTTCTTCTGTCATCCGTACTTTTAAAAACCAGCGTTGATAGAATATATACTCCTACCACCTAAAGTTGCCCAATTCTGCAATGGCGCTGGCCAGAAGTTTATCTTCACTCCCCTCTTAAATAGACAACTATAAATTGCGAATGGAAGCATTGGGCAAACAGTAAGGTGGGTTCCCCTTAATTTACTATCATGATTTGAGTTCATAAAAAAAATGCAGTAGCTGGACAACTCCTTTAATATTTAATTAGATTTACTGAGATCTTGTTCTCGTTCTTTTTAGGCCATCTATACACATGGTCAGGTTTTGATCAGATTTTTAATACAGTTTTTGAAGCCAAAGACAGGTGTGGACCAAGCTGTTGTAGATTCCATTCCAGTGCCTCGTCATAAATTACATGTCTCCTCAGGCAGCGCAAGCCCTATGAAGGCTGATATAGCACGCGCTGGCCTTGATAAATCAGGGCCTCTATAGTTATCTATATCAGAAAAAGTGGAACAGGTGCTTAAAAAAATATGGTGTTCATTCTCTTCCTCATATGTTTTTATGTATTTACACCAGGCAACTGCCATAAATTGATTGATAAGGTTACCCCCCAAAACATATATCACAAAGCTGCATGCCTGCAGCCACCACTAGGGGGAGCTCAGTGCATAGGAATTAATACAGTTACTGTAATAGTCTTTTTGCACTGAGCTCCCTCTGGTGGCAGCAGCTCCATGAAAATCCTGTGCTTTTATGTAGGGAAAAGTGCAAGTTTAGTGCTGAGCTCCTCCACCATAGCAGTAACACGGCCCATCTATTGAAGGTACACAACTACCAACGCTTTTAATGACCAGGTCATTTTTAGCTATTTTCTACTTGTGCTGAACAGTTACTGCATACCTTTTTAGTTTTAAAGGGGTATTCCAGTTGTCTCATGTTATCCCCTAGCCACAGGATAAAAGATAACTATTAGATAAGTGGGGGTCCTACTGCTGGGGCCTCCACTGATCACAAGAATGGGGGCTCCGTACCCCCTGCAGACTCCTTAAAATGAGCGAAGCTGCCAATCGCACATGCTTCATTTTTATGGGAGTTTCAGAGATACAGTAGTGGAGCGATGTACTCAGCTATCTCCTGGACTCCCAAAGAAATGAATGGAGCAGCCACACACATGTGCGACCAGCTGCTCCTTTCTTTTCAGAGGATCTGTAGGGGATACAGGGCCACCGTTCTTGTGATCGATGGGGGTCCCAGTGGTAGGACCCCCTCCTTATCCTGTGGATAGGGGAAAACTTTAGCCAACCAGATAACCCCTGTAAATTAAATACTGGCTACACAAATAAGTGAAAAAACATGCACTGGAAAAACAGAATAAAGGTGGGTTCGCACTTGTGTTATGGTATTCCGTTATAGGTTTGTTTATAACGGTATATAACGGAATGCCCACATGGAATACAAAACGGAAGAGGTCTATGGGCAAGCATAATGAATCCGTCTGGTTTCCGTTATGCAGAATGGAAAAAAGTCCTGTCAACATGTGACGGATCAATATGGGTTAAAAAAAATGCAAACGTAAACAAATTCGTAGTTTTTCACTCTGTCGGATCTCAAATAATAATAAGGCCCCTTTCAGATGGGCGAGATTTCCGCACGGGTGCGATGCATGAGGTGAACCCACACTGAATCCGGACCCAATCATTTCTATGGGGCTGTGCACATGAGCGGTGATTTTCACGCATCACATGTGTGTTGCGTGAAAATCGAAGCATGCTCCTCTTTGTGTGTGTTCCACGCAACGCGGGTCCCATAGAATTGAATGGGGATGCGTGAAAATCGCAAGCATCCACAAGCAAGTGCAGATGCGGTGCGATTTTCACGCACGGTTGCTAAGAAACGATCAGGATGGGGACCCGATCATTATTATTTTCCCTTATAACATGGTTATAAGGGAAAATAATAGCATTCTTAATACAGAGCTGGAGGGGTTAAAAAAAATAAAAACATTTTTAACTCACCTTAATCCACTTGTTCTCGGGGCCCAGCTTCTCTTCTGTCTTCATCTTTTCTGTGCACAGGAAAAGGACTTGTGGTGACGTCACTACGCTCATCACATGGTCCGTCACATGATCCATCACCATGGTAAAAGATCATGTGATGGACCATGTGATGAGCGCAGTGACATCATCAAAGGTCCTATTCCTCAAAGAAGAAGACAGAAGAGAAGCCCTCCAGCCCTATTGTACTAAGCATTCTGTATTAAGAATGCTATTATTTTTCCCTTACCTAACCCAAACCCGAACTTCTGTGAAGAACTTCGGATCTGGGTACCAAACATGCAGATTTTATTCACTCGTGTGCAAAACGCATTACAATGTTTTGCAGTCGCGCAGAAAAATCTTGCATTTTCCCCCGATACAAAAACATGTTTAGCCGGCATCTGTGTTTTTTTTTTACCAATGCCGGCGCATACAGTAGGGGTCTGGCTATCAGTGACTAGTGTTGATCACGAACATTCGAATTGCGAATTTTAATCGCGAATATAGGCACTTTGAGAATTCACGAATATTTCGAATTTCGCTAAATATATTCGTAATTGCGAATATTCGATTTTTGTGAAAACAACAGTTCATGCAAATTTGTATGCGAAAATTTGTATGCAAATTTTATGCGAATTTTCGCAATCAAGAAAATAATGCCTGGAGATCATGAATTCGCAAATTCTCGAATATATGGCGAATATTCACCCAAATATTCGTGAAATATCGCGAATTCGAATATTGCCCCTGCCGCTCATCACTATCAGTGACTGGGCGGCAAGTCACGTCCCGCTTCACCGTACTATTACGCCGCTGGGCGGGAAGAGGTTAAGGTTGGCTACATATATATTTGTATATTTGTATTTTATATATCGTTTTTGCTAATTGATTGTTAGGCTGGGTACACACTTGCATTATGGCATTCCGTTATAGGATCCGTTTATAACGATATGCCCTGTCAACAGGACTTTGTTTTCCGTCCTGCATAAAGGAAACCAGACGGATCCATTATGCTTGCCCATAGACTTCTATTGTGACAGATCAAAACGGAATTCCGTTTTGCATTCCATCTGGGAATTCCGTTATATTCCGTTATAAACTGATCCATAATGCAAGTGTGAACCCACCCTAACAATCAAATAGCAAAAACTATATATCAAATACAAATATATATGAAGGCAACCATAAAGTAATGTTTCACTTTTCTTTCGTGACAGATAGTATTTGGGATTTTGGTTTTACTATTATTAGGTTTTTGCCATCTGACAGAGTAAAAAACTATGAATTTTTTATGTTTGCATTTATTTAACCCATACAATAAAAATATATGTATATTTGTGTCCGCTAGCATCAGACATCTGTTTTGATAGATAGCACAACCTATTTCATGGAACTGCGTCAACACTAAGCTTCGGATGCATTGAATGGTATATTTAGAGGGTTTTTTTTTATTGTCTATTTGCATATTTTAATAGAATTTGTTTATTACGGTTTGTTTTATTTTTTTTAATTTTTTTGTGATTTAACCCCTTCAGGACCAAGCCATTTTCACCTTCGTGACCAAGCCTAATTTTTCAAATCTGACATATGTCACTTTATGTGATAATCGCTTTGGAATTCTTTTACTTATCCAATCGACTATGAGGTTTTCTCGTGACACATCATAAAGGCATAAAGTTAAGTCAATGTGTTTTACCTTTATTTTCTAAAAATAATCCTAAATTTAAAGAAAATGTGTAAAAAAATCTGAATTTTAATTTCTGTGCATTAAAGACAGACAGTGATACCTCATAAAATAGTTTATATGTCTACTTTATGTTGGCATCACTTTGTGAATTTTATTTAATTTTTGTAGGATGTTAGAAGGCTTAGCATTTTAGAAGCAATTTTTATATTAAATTTTCAAAATCAATTCAGTTATGAAGTCACTTTGAGGGCCTTACACAATAGAAACAACCAATAAATGACACCATATTAGAAACAACACCCCTCAAATTATTCAAAACTGGTTTGACAAACTTTGTTAATCCTTTAGGTGTTCAACAAGAATTAAAGGAAAATGGAGGTGAAATGAATAATTTTCATTTTTTGTGCATATTTTTTTTTATTCTATTTCTTCCTATAATACAACAAGAGTAAACAGCAACACAAACCTCAATATTTATTACCCTAATTCTGCTACAGAAACACCCCATATGTGATTGTAAACCTGTATATGGGCACACGGCAGAGTTCAAAAGGGAAAGAGCACCATATGGATTTTGGAGGGCAGATTTTGCTGGAATAGTTTTCGTGAGCCGCGTTACATTTGAAGGGACCCTGAGGTACCCCCCTAGAAAGGAAGCCCACAAAAAGTAACCCCATTTTGGAAACTACATCCCCAAAATAATTTATCAAGAGGTGCAGGTACACTTGGTTATGAAAATGAAAAATTAAATTTGTATAGGAAAATGTCTCTTTAGCCCCAAGTTTTTCATTTTCACAAGGGGTAACAGGAGAAAATGCACACCCCAATTTGTTAACCATTTTCTCCTGACTAAACAACACCCTATATGTGGTCATAAACTGCTGTATGGGCATACGGCAGAGTTCAAAAGGAAAGGAGAGACATCTGCATTTTTTAACTTGCTATTTGCCGATTTTGCTTTATGGGATATATTTTAATTTTTTTGTTGTTTGAGCTTTGTGAGGACAAATTTTTTGTGGGATGGGCTGTAGTTTTTATTGGTACCATTTTGGGTTCATATGACTTTTTGATAGCTTTTTATTCCATTGCTTAGGAGGTGAGGTACGTGGGCAAAAATTAAAATTCCGTCAGTCAGTTATGGCGATACCAAATTTATATTGTTTATCTTTTTTATTTTTCCATTAACGTAGCTGTATGAGGGCTAGTTTTTCTTGAGACGGGCTGTAGTTTTTATTGGTACCATTTTGGGGTACATTTGACTTTTTGATCGCTTTTCATTCCTTTTTTTTTGGGAGGTGAGGTGACACCTTTCGACATTTAAAAAAAATAATATTACGGTGTTCACACAAGGATGCGGCGATACCAATTTTGTGTAGTTTATTTTATTTTTTATTTATAGATTTTTTTTTTAAACGAAGTTGTCCGCATGTCCATTCCACCAAAAAATTGAAAATGTGCTATTATTGTCCGCTTAACGAACAAGGATAGGACTGTTCTATTAGAGACCAGCTGCACGCGTACGTCATCCTTATTTTTTACGGATCCGTGTTTTGCAGACCGCAAAATACATATGGTAGTGTGCATGAGCCCTTACACTAACACTAAGGCCTCCTGCACACGAACGTGTGCGCCCCGTGGTCATGCTGTGTCCTGCAAATTGCGGGCCGCAATGCCTGAACACCGTCCGTGGGGCAGCCGCAGCGGATCGCGGACCCATTCAATTTATGTTTCAATGGGGTATTTATTGATGAGAGCATGAAAAATATCGTGTCAGTACAGAATAGTTCAAGTGTTAAACATGAATAAACTTCAAATGAGATAACAACATAGGGTGACATTCCTATAGCAATATATAAATTAGTGCAAATAGTGCAATATCGGCAGCTTATAAAGCTAAAACAGATTACAATCTCAAAAGGTGGATCTAGTGATGAATAACTCGTTATGTCACTAACAATCACAGAGAGATACAGTAACGTAAGTCTGAGGAGTGAGAGGAGGATAGCCACGGTTCCCAGAATTTTTCGAAGTTGGAAAAAGTATCCATCCGGATGGCAATCTTTCATATAATAAGATTCTATTGACCCTGTCCAGTATCGCTTGATAACTAAGTGTAGGTGATCTCCATCTATAAGCAATATGTATTCTAGCCGCCAGTAGTATAAATTGTGATAGCTTAAATTTGGAGTATTGAAGCCAGGTTGGTTTATCTCCTAATAGGCATAGCTGGAGAGATGTCGGATAGGTACAACCTAAAATGAAAGATAAAAGGTTGCTAATCTGGTTCCAAAATCTCCTAACTACTGAACAAGTCCACCAAATGTGGAGCATTGTACCATTTTCTTCACATCCCCTAAAGCATCTAGGAGAAACTTCAGGGTAAATATGATGTAGTCTGGATGGAACTCTGTAGTCTGTGCAAATTTTTTATGGAAGTTTCTGCTAGTGTAGTTTGCCATGACCCTTTAGTGAGTGTCTGTGAACGTTGATGCCATCTGGGTGCAGGATAACTCTCGTGCAGATCCTCCTCCCACGCCCTCATGTAAGGTAGCTTAGCTCTCTCATAGGGGCGCATTAAGTATACCATAAATCTGAGATAAAAGGCCCTGCTTACACAATGAATAGGTGACAATAGGCAATAGGCCTGGGAGGAAAGCAGGGTTGCCTATTAGGTATGACAGCAGTGATATTTTGGACTGCAATGAGAACTTAAATCTAACTGACCTCCATAAAAGAAGGGAAAAGTGCGTTAATATGGAGTTAGTGCGAATGACTTCTGGGAGTGGGAGGTTAGACCAAGTCAGGGCTCTCCAGGTGTATGGGGCTATCAAAGACTGTTCTAATGGGATCCAAAGTGGGTGTGTTTTAGGGTCTAGATGAGTTAAGAACAGTTGAGCCAATCTGGCTGCCTTGTAATATTTTATAAGGTCTGGTACTGAAAGACCCCCGTGGGATTTGTGGCGGCACATCGTTGCCCTAGCAATTCGGGAACGTTTGTTAGCCCAAATGAATTTCATGATGGCAGCCTGGAGAGCTCTTAGATCCCTGCTAACAACTGGAACAGGTAGAGTCCTAAATAGATAGAGGAGTCTAGGAAGGACTACCATTCTTATAATATTGATCCTACCAACCCAGGACACAGGTAGTGTATTCCAAGATATAAGGTCATCTTTAATCTTGCGATACAGTGGGACAAAGTTGGTTTTATGGACCGAGTCATTTGAGGTGGGCAGTTGTATCCCTAGGTATGGAATATGGTGAGGTTTGTGTTGAAACGGGAAGTTTTGTAGAATAAGGGATTTTGTATGGGGTTTAACATTACATAATAGGAGCTCCGATTTAGTATGGTTCATTTTGAGTCCGGAGACTAGTGAAAAGGAATCCAATACCTTCATTAGTGAGGGGAAGGATATGACCGGGTTGGTAATAGACAATAAAATATAATCTGCAAAAAGGCTCAACTTATACTCTTTCCCCCCGACCGAAATGCCAGTAATATCAGGATGGGCTCTTATGTGGGAGGCTAACGGTTCCATAGCAAGCGCGAATAGAGCCGGGGATAAGGGACAACCCTGTCGTGTACCTCTGCAGATTTGAATGGGTGAATAAATAGTGGCAGGTAGTTTAAGGCTAGCTTCAGGTGTAGAGTACAAGGACTGTATAGCCGCTATAAAAGGGCCTCCAAAACCCATAGAGGAGAGCACCCTAAGCAGGTATTGCCATGTCACAGTGTCAAAGGCCTTTTCTATGTCCGGTGCCAGCACCGCCAGGGGAATATTGGATTTGTTGGCCCTCTGTATTAGGTTTAGAACTTTTCTAATATTATCCGGGGCTTCCCTCCCAGGGATAAACCCCGTTTGGTCCCTATGTATAAGCTCAGGGAGCAGCCCATTAAGTCAACGTGCTAGAATGGAGGTGAATATTTTGTTGTCTAGATTTAAGAGGGAAATGGGTCTATAATTGGAGGGAGACAGGGGATCCTTATTTGGTTTGTGCAATACCGTAATTTTGGGCAATAGAAACTCTGACGGGGGCTTAGAACCTTTTAGTAGGCTGTTACAATACTGGGTAATGTGTGGGGATAGTGAAGCAGCAAATTTCTTGTAATAGCAGAGAATCCGTCAGAACCTGGGGCATTACCCAGTTTCAGATTCTTAATTGTAAATTCTACTTCCTCTCCCGAGACATCTACCCCTAGCCCTGCTGATGCTTCTGGAGTGAGTTTTGGAAGTGGGATAGAAGATAAAAAATCCTCCCCTGTGGGTCCGGGAGTTTCCCTAGAATTGGAGTAGAGTTTTTTGTAAAAGGAGTGAAATGTGTCGTATATAAGGTCCGGGTTTGAGGTGGTCCGACCTGAGCTAGTACGGATTTGGAATACCTGATTGATTTTCTGTTTGGCTTTAAGTTGGCGAGCTAACATCTTGTCTGGTTTATTAGCATATTTGTAATAGTAAGAAGCAGTCCAGCGGAGGGCCTTCTCTGTGTTGTTGGAGAGTAGCATATTTAACTGAGCCTTAACATCTTTAATCGCTTTCAGAAGGTAAAGTGAGGAAGTTTGCTGATGAGCTCAAACCAACCTCGTCAATTTAGCCTCTAAAGCAAGTAGTGTTGAATTCCTCTCTTTTTTCAACCTAGAAGCTACCCCGATTAGTCTCCCTCGCATGAAGGCCTTATGTGTTAGCCATAACATCATAGGGTCACTATCGGGCGTAGTATTTTCGGTAAAGAAGTTTCTCAGATCTTCTTGGAGCTGATCATACACGATCGGTCGTGTAAGTAAGGGTTCGTTCAGTCTCCAAGAGTATGGAATGCTGAATTTATTTGAGGATAAAATCTCCGCCAAGACCATGTCATGATCAGACCAAGGGGAAACAATATGCCTAGAGTAGGAAATATGAAGGCAGTTGGTAGACACCAGTATCATGTCAATGCGGGTATAAACTTTATGAGCAGGAGAGTAGTAAGTGTAGCTTCTCTGTGAGCCATTATGCTCTCTCCAAGAGTCTGCTACGGATAAAGATTCCAGGACCCGACGTATCTTGGCTGAGTTGATGCATGAGCGAGGCTGGCTCAGAGGGGAGGAGCGGTCCAGTATAGGGCTAAGAATAAAATTGAAGTCTCCGCATCATAGAAGTTTATGGTAGGAGAGAGATTCAATAATGTGCCCCACATCCTGAAAGAAAGCAATGGGATCTGTTGTTGGAGCATAAACAATGACAATGCATAGGATTTCCTCCTTGTACGTGCCAACTAATATCCATTATCTCCCATTTGAATCAATGATGGTGTGGGTCGTCACAAATGGGAAGGAGTTTTTAAGCAAGGTAATCACCCCCCTGCTTTTGGTATGATACGTGGATGAGAAATATCTAGTGTAGTGTCGATGGAAACATTTTGGGTGTGACGTCGAGGTAAAATGTGTTTTCTGTAGGCATATAACATCTGGTAGGTGTTTTAGATATGTGGTGAAGGCTGTCTTGCGTTTTCTGGGGGAATTAAATCCCCGTACATTATGGGTTAATATTTTACACATAATATAATTAAATATGGTCTATCACTTTTGCACTGACAATGTTGAAAACTATAGAAGCAATAGTGAATGTCCCCATGAATAACCGTTGAATCAAGAAACCTTAATGAAGTGCTTGCGAGCACTACATAACAAACAGTATGGCTGACCCTAACGCGGTCAGCAAATAGAAGCAAGGTAGTGGAAGAAAGACGGTGCCCAATAAGGGCAGACGGCTCCATTCCAATCAACCCTAAAGGAGTGGGCAACATGAAAGTCTGTTACGCCGAATCCCTGTAGAAAAATATAGGACAAATGAACAAAAACTGGGACTGAAGAGTCCTCAAGTAGTTACAAGAAGAGAGGTGGTACTTGCGTCCAGAACATTAGATCAGTTCTAAGTGAAGAAGGAGTCGGTCACCAACCACATTATCTCAATTGACCACCGATCTGGTCGTGCGGGGTGAAGAGGATGGCTCCTTGGTCCAGACTCTGGCTGGCCTTTGTGGTCTCGGCGGGGCAGCTGTATCCTCAGAGTGCTCAATCAGGACTCCCGCCCATTGTAAGACTTCCAGTCCTTCCTCTGGGGTATTAACCGTATGAGAGCGGGAATTTAGCTGAAATGACAGGTTAAAAGGAAAACCTCATCTATAGCGAATCTGAGCATTTTGCAAGGCGTACGTCACCGGTCGCATTTCTCTGCGCTTGCGGAGTGTGGATGGTGCTAAGTCTGCGTATAAGTGAACTGATGAGGGTAGCCCCGGCAATTCAGGTCGGTTGCGTGCAGCTGCTAAAACCTGATCTCTCACGTCAGGGTAGTGAAACTTGAGAACAATGTCCTGCGGGAGATCCACTGATCGAGGTTTGCCCAGGGCCCTATGAACTCTATCCATCCGCAGCTGCAATGGTTCGACCTGGGGTAAGAGAGCCCCAAATAGTGTGGTCATGGTGGCTTGTAGTTCCTGGAACGATTCAGGGAGGCCTCTGACCCGCAGATTCCCTCTTCTGGATCTGTTCTCCAGGTCCTCTATTTTAAGTTCCAGGAATGGAATGTCCTCCCTGTCAGCGCTGATGGCGTCTCTTATGTCATCAGTCCGGGACTCTAACTCAGAGACCCGGTTCCCCAGGTCCTGTATTTGGCGGGAAAATTCATCCACCGCTTGTGAGAGCTCAGTTTTAAACAGAGAGGCTATGTTTTTATATAGATTAGCCTGACCTGGATCTGTGATGTTTGCGGTCGATGGCTGTCCTCCCTCTGAGGACGAAGCAGGACTGGCCGGAGGTGAGGAGGGGTCCGCCATGACAGTCTCCCTGGATTGCCGGAACATCTCTGACGGGGCAGGAGTATTCGGGATTTTGTTCCTCCCTTTGTTGCGGGTCATCTTCGGTGTCCCCTGCATCTTTTTTTATGGGCCGACGGAGCCGTGGGGACGGCGCTAATGTGGGATTTCTTCGGCGAGCGGAGCTTACCAAGACATGTCCTCTCAGCAAGCCGCGCATGCGCCCCCGGACCCATTCAATTTAATGGGTCCGCGATCCGTCCGTTCCGCAAAAATAGAGGACATGTTCTATCTTTTTGCGGAACGGAAGTACGGGACGAAACCCCACGGAACACTCCCTAGTGCTCCCGTAGGGTTCCGTGCTTCCGTTCTGCACCATTCCGCATCTCCGGATTTGCGGACCCATTGAAGTGAATGGGTCCGCATCCGTGATCAGGAATGGCCACTGAACGGCGCCCCGTGTATTGCGGATCTGCAAATGTGGTCTGCAATACGGCAACGGGAAGCACACGTTTGTGTGCAGGAGGCCTAAGCCTGATTAGACCCTCATAGTCTGTCAGGCTTAGATACATGGCAAGCCTGGATGCCTTTGTAAAGCATCCAGCTGCCATGGTAACCATCGGGACACTGCCATCACAGCGCGGCGGCCCGATGCGGGAGATAGGGATCTCCCTCCCTCTGTTAACTCATTGGATGCCTCAGGTAGCTACTGATCACAGCATCAAAGGGATTAAATGGCTGCCATCGGTGCTGGCACCGATTGCAGCCGTTGCAGCAGCATGTCAGCTGTATGTTAAAGTCCTGTGGCTGCATAATCCTTAAAGTTGATGTACGCCTTCGAGGGCAATTTTTTTTATGATTGCATTTTACTCATTTTGGGCTGAAAATCATTCTTTCAATTGGTCTTTATTAAAAATATTCAGCCGTTCTGTCACAAAGGGTTAACTATCATTTAGCTGTGTGAATCATACTTTAACATTGTCATCTAATAAAGCTTACTTCTAAATTACTTAAAGTACCAGATGTATCCTCAGAGGGGAATATGAACACGAAGGAATCGGGACCAGAGTGCAGGGCCGGCCTTTGGGGTGTGTGAGCTGTGCGGCCGCACAGGGCGCCCTGGCAACAGGGGCGCCCGTCGGCCGACACAGCTCGCAGTCGGTAGTCTTACTGTAGGCCGGCCCGAGATTGTGTGAGGCGAGCCTGGCGAGCTGAGCCACTGCAGCTGCCAGGTCAGGTTCCGGAGCATGGAGGAGGAGCTTAGCAGCGCAGGCGCAGCGTTCAAGTGCTGTGCCTTCACAGAGCGCTGCGGAAGGATCTGCTCAATGTGTGAGGACGGCGGCCGGTGCTCTGCAGACAGGGAGGGAGCAGAAGACTTCAAATAGTGAGGACCTGTTCTTATTGTTTTTTGTTTATTTTTACCAAATAACTTTCATTAAATGGGGGCAGGGTCTAATTAAGGGGGGCAGGGGATTGCATAAGGGTGATAGACACTGGGTATGATCAAGGGGGCAGGGGACTGGATAAGGGTGACACTGGGTATGATTAAGGGGGGCAGGGTACTGGGTAAAGGTGACAGGGTATGATTAAGGGGGGCAGGGGACTGGCTGTGGGTGACACTTGGTATGATTAAGGCCCTTAATCATACCCAGTGTCACCGATAGCCAGTCTCCTGCCCCCCTTAATCATACCCTGTCAGCTTTACCCAGTCCCCTGCCCCCCTTAATCATACCCTGTCACCATTACCCAGTCCCCTGCTCTTCTTAATCATACCCAGTGTCACCCTTACCCAGTCCTCTGCCCCCCTTAATCATACCCAATGTCAACCAAAGCCAGTCCCCTGCCCCCTTAATCATACCCAGTGTCTGTCATCCTTAATTTAAGGGGGGCAGGGTCTAATTGAGGGGGCAGCGGACTGGGTAAAGGTGACAGGGTATGATTATGGGGGGCAGGGGACTGTCTCTGGGTGACACTAGGTATGATTAAGGGGGGCAGGGGACTGGCTCTGGGTGACACTGGGTATGATTAAGGGGGGCAGGGGACTGGGCAAAGGTGACAGGGTATGATTAGGGGGGCAGGAGACTAGCTCTGGGTGACACTGGGTATGATTAAGGGGGGCAGGGGACTGGGCAAAGGTGACTGGGTATGATTAGGAGGGCAGGAGACTGGGAATGATTGTACTTGTTTGCACTTAAATTATCTGTAATAAAAAATAACTGTTTGTTACAAAGATTGTTTTCCTCTTTGTTTATGTTTAGGTGAACCGGGGAAGGAGGGGGAAGGGGGCACAAGGTTATCTCGCACAGGGCGCCTGAACACCTAAGGCCAGAGAGTGAACCCACTGGACTTACCTCCAGGTGACACAATACACCTAGTGGATGCTGGGAGGCCAGAATCTGATCAGACAGAAGCGTAGTCAGGGTACGAAGGCAGAAGTCATGGCAGGCGGCAGTCTGGCAAGTCCATAAACATAGATCAGGGTCAGGGCAGGTGGCAGTTAGGCAATGTCTGTAAAACATAATCCTAAATCCGGTACATAGAATGACAAGAACCATCAGACCACCTTAGCTCAAACAGGAAACTGGACTAGCTAGGAACCTATGTTGCTCATGCGCTTTCCTGTAGAAGGAAGCGTATTTAAATACCTCCTGCAGACCAGCCATAGGCAGTGGAAGATAGAGGGAGTGCGCAGGCTGCCTCACAAAGGGAGAAGAGACAGTCCTGCACACACCCTACATGCACACAAGGAACTCTGAGCCAGGAGGGAGATGCTGGCAGCAGGAGTGCACACCACAACTAAGAAACAGGGAGGAGTGAGGAAGTCTGGCACTCGTACCTGCGTGTGGGGACAGAATCGCAGGCATGGGAAGCCGGGTTAACACAGTTAAGCCACATTCTTATTAGTAAGATAAGAATTGAGCTATAATGAGTGTTTATAAGATAAGAGGTCAGAGATCATAGATAAAAAGCCCATCAGCTGAGCTGCCTGACGGGAAGCAATAAAAATACAGAGCCTGTCACTAAAGAATCTCAAGACTGTACAGAGAGAGGGGCTCGATATTTTTAATAAAGACAAAATAAAAAAATGATTTTTAGCTCAAATTGAGTGCAATGAAATAATTTTTAAAAATGCCCCCAAAAGGTGTACATAGCTGCAACCCCAGTCCCCTGAATGGCAGCATTGCATACAGCAGTTGTTAAGGGGTTAAAGTGAAATGTATATGTCAGTTCACCCATACTGAAATCTGTATTCCAGATAATATACCATCTAGATTGTCATCTGGATTTACATGCTTAAAGGGAACCTGTCATGTGGATATTTGATTATAATCTAACTAATTATATACAATCATTAACTTCTAAAAAGTGCCTTAGATGTATTCACTTACTGGTGTGACAGATGGTTACCTCATAATATACACACAAAGATGCCGCATGCTAATGAGCTGATTCGAGTCCGGCATGATGTCAGTGAGTCCAGTGTATACTTAATTCAGAGCTATAGCCACTCCCCTGCCCACCTGCTGCTGATTCATATGGAAAATAACAGCAGCAGGTGGGCGGGGAGAGTCAGGAGCTCATGAATATTCATGACTCATCAGTATCAGCTGGAGCTTTTCAATACAAGATGTTGGCAGATTGACTGGGTCAATTAAAGAAAGTGACCCAGCATTTTGCTAAGAGAATCAGTCACTTATTTATGTTGCCCTTAGTTAGGACACCATAAAACTGGTGACAGGTTCCCTTTAATGGGTGTATTTGGAAGCAAATAAGCACAAAACTTGGACATGCTGCGGATTTCAAATACTGCTGGAAAACATTGACCGGACAAGTTAGTTGTCATAGAAAGATTTTCTATGGCCCCAGATGGATGAGAAACTGGTTCTCCCTGTTGGTCTATTGACACATCCATATACTGAGTGGGAAAAACAAGGATCCTATAAGGAGAAAAAACTTTGCCCAGAAATGTTTGCAAAGAGTTCTCATGCGTTTTCCTGATCCCGTTTATTTTTTCTCATCAAGTACTAGCGATCACCTATGGAACCATGTGTGTGATTTAGGCTCTGTTCACACTAGCCTTGTGGCCATGACGCTGAGATGCATTTGTTTTCCAATGCACATTGAGCGATCCTATTGACATTAATGGGTTCCAGTGTTTTTGACAAGTATAGGGCTGCAGATTGGTCCATTTGTTATGTTAAAAATTAAAAAAGCTTGTGTGTCAGGACAGATCCGTCTAGCTCTGCACCCCATCGCGGACAGAAAACCGCTGCTTGCAGCATTATTCTGTCTGCGATGGGAGCGCAACCAAACAGAACGGGATGCATTCTGGTGCACCCTGTTTCGGTCAGTTCAGTTTTGTCCCCATTGACTATGAATGGGGACAAAATTGAATCGTTATCATCCGCTATTGAGATCCTATGACGGATCTCAATAGCGGAATTGAAAACGCTAATGTGAAAGTAGCCTAAGACGTATTTCTTTTGCTGGGATTTCTAATATAGCAGTCATGCTCTTTTATAATCCCAGGACACAGTGCCAGTAAGAGATTTTAACATTTGAAGACATTTTATGATAGGCAAGCACAGATGGTTGCTGTTGGCACACAAATGTGTTGCTTACTGACATCAGTATTCTCTCTTTGTACTCGCTATAATTTTAGTACAATTTCTTTTTTAACTACAGACATCTCAAAAATTGCTGAATCACAAGTAAACATCAGACTTTTTTAGAAAATGGCCAACACCCATATCAGACCTCAAATCAGACCCTCATATCAGACCTCAAATCAGACATTCATATCAGATCCTCATATCAGGCCCCCATATTAGATCCTCAGATTAGACCTCGATATCAAACCTCAGATCAGACCCCCAGATCAGACCCCCCCCCCCCTTCTCTTTACAGACCTCAGATCAGATCCTCATATCAGACCTCGGATCAGACCCCCATGACAAACCTCAGATCAGACGCACATGTGACCTCCACGTCAGACCCCTCATAAGAGCTAAAATTAAAAAATTAACTTACCTCTCCTGCTCTGCCGCTACTCTGCAGGTCTGGTGGTCTCTTTTGCAGCCAGGCTCCCTGGTGTTCTCTGGGCCCGCACTGCACTGTGACCTGATTACATACTGCGTTTCCTTCGGCATCAAGCTGTTGGGTCACCATGATGGGAGGAGAATTATGGGGGCATCTACTGGGGGCACGTAATAGGGGCATTTTGTACTGGCACACATAAGTGGGCATGTTCCTGTACTGGCACACATTATGGGGGGCTATGGGGATATTTGCTCTACTGGGTGTAGTGTTATAAGGTGTAGTGTTGATTGAGCACCACAGTGCTCGGGTGCTCAAGTAGAACACTTTGGGATGCTCAGGTGCTCTACAGCAGTGTCTCCCAATAAGTGTGCCTCCAGCTGTTGCAAAACTACAACTCCCAGCATGCCCGCACAGCCAAAGGCTGTCCAGGCATGCTGGGAGTTGTAGTTTTGCAACAGCTGGAGGCACACTGGTTGGAAAACACTGCTCTACAGAGCACCCAAGCACAATGGAAGTCAATGGGAGAACCCGAGCATTAAACAAGGCACCCCCTGCTCTTAAGAGGGGAGGGTGCCTGGCTCATACCAAAAGGTCAGAAATTGATGTAAACACCACTGAAATGGTTCAGGAACTGTGCCGGCATACATACATAATTCCTCTGGGTAGCCATCTTATATGCTTCTGGCATATGTAAAAAAAACTGTGAACTCTCATCTTCCCGAAGCCTGGGTCACCTATGATATAGATGGACACTTTTATTACCACTGCTCTTTGAGGCCGGCTATAAAAGGTCATAAAAGCTATACCAGGCCCAGCTCATCCTGTTTCTTAAGATAAGATCAGCTCGCTGTCAAGCCTGGCTGGAGCGTGACGTCATTAATTTCCAGGTCTGGTTTGAGGAGAGCTAATAGCCCTTAATTAGCTCTGGGCATAAAACCAGTCCACTTTCATATTTCATTTATGAATCAACTTATGCCCTTTCTGACACCAGATCCAGGCTCTATAGAGTATTGTGGTTAATTGGGTATCAAATATGACTAGAGGATGTGATTCCGTAGCTGACCTATGGGTGGTAGAAGAACTACAGGTCCCAGCATTACCGTGTGTGGTCTCATTCTGTAGGTAAATAAATAAGGATAGCAAATATGTATTCTGTATAAAAATATGCTGATGTATCAAGAAGATACGAGCTTAAGTATAATCCTCATTGTAGGAACTGAACTTTGATGGGGTCATAAAACACTTGGGGGCCAATCCCTAAGCTTCACAGTCACTCTGCTGCCATTGGCTGACAGGAGTAAGTCTCCTGCCCATGGGAGAGTTCATAAAAATCTGTGCACAAGGACAGAGGAGAGAGACCCATGGAACATCACCAGACACTTAATTGGATTGACAGCATATCCCTGTATCAGAAGAACTTTGAGGGTCTCCCCTGATACATACTGAAAAGGGGTTTGCAAGGATTCAAAAAGGACATATGAACGACCATCTGAAACCCTCCAGAGAAACTAAGTATTCTTTCATCTTTTTCCCTTTTATTTGAACTGTCGTGATTATTTATATTGTTATTATTATTCTGTAGATTTATAGTCATTTTCATTAGACTTGTATGCACTGCTTTTTACCTCTTATTAAAGATTATAAAATCTAAATGGCCAAGTCTTCCATATTCTAAGCTGCTGAACTTGCCTTTGAAGAGACGTTACCAGATAGTTAGTTAAATTGCATTTAGGAATTGTAGCTGGGGGTGATTGACTGCGGTTGGTCAGTAAGTGATATCCGGTTCATCCACTGATCTGTGTGATAGTGAATGACCCGGATAGTCGGCTCGTGGACCGGGAACCCACGTGGTGGCAGTTACCGAAGTGTAGTGGGGGGTGTTAGCCGAATGGTAATACCCCGGTCACGTGAGGTCTCTGTGTGTGCGCAGACTCCGTCACAGACCACTACGTCACAGCTGTGGGATCCGGAGCGGTCGGATCCATAGTTCGTGACAGGAACAGCATGGGGAGGATGTCTGGATGCATCTTGGACTCCCAGGTCGCTGCTGGGAACAATGTTGTCCGAGTAGTGCGCCACTTTTACAGACTGACAATAGTACGCACCAAACTGAAGATAAAATTGATTTTAAAGGAAAAATTGATAGGAAATATTCTTTCCTGTATATTTACTTGTATATAAAGTGCAAGTGCTGCCAAAAATTACAAGGAAGAGGCACTCCGATACAACCTGTATATCACATAAAGGAGGGCCTCATTCACATTGTGGTACAATTGTTTAGGTAGTGGGACTCCTACACTCATAAAGCCTATGCACTAAGTGAAAGGGCTACCAAAAATTACAAGGAACTGGCACTCCAATACACCCTTTATCACACATAAAGGAGGGCATCATACACACCCTTGAAAAATTATGATTGATGGCCTGCTGGTGACCCTCAAAAACATTTGGAGCAAGGGCCTGCTGGTGAACCTCTAAAACATTAGGGCAAGGGCCTGCTGCTGATCTGACCATCAAAAAAATTAGGGGTAAGGGTCTGTTGCTGAGCTGACCCTCTAAAACAGGCATCCTCAAACTGCGGCCCTCCAGCTGTTGCAAAACTACAACTCCCAGCATGCCCGAACAGCCTACAGGTATCAGCCTACAGCAGGGCATTGTGGGAGTTGTAGTTTTACAACAGCTGGAGGGCCGCAGTTTGAGGATGCCTGCTCTAAAACATTAGGGGCGAGAGCCTGCTGCTTATCTGACCATCTAAAAAATTAAGGGTGAGGGTCTGCTGCTAATCTGACCATCTAAAACATTAGGGGTGAGGGTCTGCTGCTGACCTGACCATCTAAAACATTAGTGGTGAGGGTCTTCTGCTGAGCTGACCCTCTAAAACATTTAGGGTGAGGGCCTGCTGCTGATGTGACCATCTAAAACATTTAGGGCGAGGGCCTGCTGCTGAGCTGACCTTCTAAAACATTAGGAGCGAGTGCAACCTAATAGGCATGTTGATATGATGGAGGAGGACGAGAAAAGGAAGATTGAACCATATACCCTTTTTTGTGGTTGAAGGGGTGCATGGGAATACAGTGTATTCAATACACCATAAAAGCCACATTTAAAGTGCCTTTATGTTCAGCCGCCTTACTCTGGTGGAGTAGAGAAGTCAGGGGCAATCCAGGCCTTGTTCATTTTGATAAGAGTCAACCTGTCAGCATTTTCCGTTAACAGGTGGATGTGCTTATCAGTTATTATGCCCCCAGCAGCACTAAATACCCGCTCTGACAAAACGCTGGCAGCAAGGCAGGCCAGCACCTCCAAGGTGTAGAGCGCCAGTTCGTGCCACGTGTCCAGCTTTGACACCTAATAGTTGTAAGGCACAGTGGGATCACTGAGGACTCTGACACGGTCTGCTACGTACTCGTTCACCATCTTCCAAAACTTTTCCCTCCTTGTGACAGTAGGCTGTGCATCAGGGTGAGGGTGCTGGCGGGGTGTCATGAAACTGTCCCAGGCCTGTTGGAACTGCTGTGTGTTCCCCTCCCCTCCTCGGTTGCTCAAGGAACTACGTACTCTGCCGGCAGCGTTGTCAGCTGGAAATTTTTGGAGCAATTTTTCCACAAGGACCTTCTGGTATTGCACCATTTTGCTAGTCCTTTTTACCACAGGAATGAGAGATGAGAAGTTCTTTTTGTAGCGGGGGTCAAGAAGGGTGAACAACCAGTAATTGGTGTTGGCCAAAATGCGTATAACGCGAGGGTCACGGAAAGGTAGCATAACATAAAGTCAGCCATGTGTGCCAGAGTCCCAACAGACAAGACTTTGCTGTCCTCATCAGGTAGATGACTCTCAATCTCTTCATCCTCTTCCTCCTCTTCAGCCCAACCACGCTGAACAGATGGAATAAACCTGCTATGGGTACTACCCTCTGTAGCCGAGGCAAACCTCTCCTGCCCTGCTCCTCCTCCTTATCATCATCATCCAATTTGTGCTGAGAAGACGAACGGAGGGTGGTCTGGCTATCACCCTGTGTACTGTCTTCCCCCATTTCCACCTCTTCCACACCCAAAGCCCCCGCCTTCATTGTGAGCAGCGAGTGTTTCAGTAGACACAGAAGTGGGATGGTTACGCTGATAATAGCGGCATCTCCACTCACCATCTGTATTGATTCCTCAAAGTTGCTTAAAACCTCACAGAGGTCAGACATCCATGCCCACTCGTCGCTTGTGAAGAGCGGAAGCTGAATGGAAAGGCAATGACCATGTTGCAGCTGGTATTCCATTACTGCCCTCTGCTGCTCACAAAGCCTGGCCAACATGTGGAACGTGGAGTTCCAGCGCGTGCTCACATCGCACAACAGTCGGTGAGCTGGCAATTGCAAGTGCTGCTGCAGCGCTGCCAGACCGGCGGCAGGTGTAGATCACTTTCGGAAATTGGCACACACGCAGCGCACCTTCACCAGTAGCTCAGGCAAATTGGGGTAGGTTTTGATAAACCACTGAACCAGTAAGTTGAACACATGGGCTAGGCATGGTATGTGTGTAAGCTTGCCGAGCTCAAAAGCCGCCACCAAGTTACGGCCATTATCACACACAACCATGCATGGTTGTAGGTTGAGTGGCAAGAGCCACAGCTCAGTCTGGTCCTTTATACCCTGCCACAGCTCTGCGGCAGTTTTCAGCGCGGCCTGTTGCCCCTTCCCCACTGCAGTGCTACACTGCTTCCAGCTACTGACTGATGGCTGACTGGTGCTGATGAGAATTTAGAGGTGGAAGTGGAGGAGGAGGTGAAGGAGGAGAAGGTGGGGTTGCAGTCACTAATGTAGGTGGTGGCGTAAATCCTGATGTAAGTAGGGCCTGCAATCCTTGGCGTCGGTAGCACCTGTCCCATCTCAGAGAACAACTCACTCCTGGCCTCCACAACGTTCACCCAGTGTGCCGTCAGGGAAATGTAGCATCCCTGTCCAAAAGCACTTGTCCATGTGTCACTCATTAAGTGGACCTTCCCAATAACTGCGTTGGTCAGGGCATGGGTGATGTTACGGGACACATGCTGGTGTAAGGCGGGGGCGGCACACCGGGAAAAATAGTGGCAGCTGGGGACTGAGTAACGAGGGACTGCGGCGGCGGAAAGCCTCAGTATGCACAAGCCTAAATGGCAAGATTTCCAGGGCCAGCAATTTGGGTATTTGCGCTTTCGTTAAAAGGCCTGGGGTATGGACATCTGTATGCTGAGCTAGGACATAGAATTGGATGGGCTAACTGATGGTGCTTTCGAAGGTCCAGGTGCAGGGGATTGGCCAGCACGTAACACAGGGGAAGAGGAGGCAGTGGTTTGACCCACAGACACTGATTGTGGACCCAGGCGTTTGGCCCGCCTATTATGGTGCTTTGATGCCATGTGGCGGATCATTCTATAGGTGGTAAAGCTGCTAGTGTTCACGTCACTGCTCATTTTGGAACAGCACAGTTTGCAAATGACAATTCTTTTATCGGCCGCACTTTCCTAAAAAAAAGCGCCAGACTGTGGAACACCTACCCCTTGGCAAGAGAGATTGCCGCAAGGGGGTGCTCTGGGGAACAGTTGTGGGCCTGTTTGGTGTGGCCTGCCTTCTCCCTTTTGCCACCCCACTGCCTCTTACAGCCTGTTGCGGTGCTGCGGATCCCTCCCCCTCTGTACTGCTGTCCTCACTTGGCTTGCCACCTTCCCAGGATGGGTCAGTGATTTCATCGTCCACCACCTCCTCTTCCACTTCCTCACTCTGGTCATCCTCCTGACTTGTTGACCTAACAAAAACCTCACTTATTGACAACTGTGTCTCATCCTCATCATGAACCTCTTGAGACACTAATTGCGGTTGACTTATTGGCAACTGTGTCTCATCATCATCATCCACCTTGTGAAACACTAATTGTCATTCCCCACCGTCATCTTTTTCTGACTGTGGATGCTCAAGAGTTCAGTGCACAAGATCTCCTCATGTCCCTTTTCAAGTGGGCTTGGCGAGAGGGCCAAATCAAGGAATGGCGATGTAAAAAGCTCCTCAAAATATCCGAGTGTGGTATCACTTGTTTGCCAAGACTCTCCATGGTGGGAGGAAGGAGGATCAGGGTAAGGATTTTGTTGACCGGACTCTTGGCTACTGAGACTGGACTTTGTGGAATACAGGGTGGTGCTTACCGACTGGAAACATTATCTGCTGCAATCCAACCGACCACCTGGTCGCACTGGTGTGACTTCGAGAGTGGTGTCTGCCCTAGGTTTCTAATATAGCTTGTGTGCTTACACAGCTAGATCTGCCAATAACCTTAATACAGTTCCTATGTTTGTTATAAAGACGAAAGCAGAGTTTTTTACAGTGACTTCATGTTTGGATGTCATATAACTGTTAAATATTGTGTTCACAGAAGCAGAAAATATAATATGCCTTAAAGATTCATTATATGGATGTGAAGTAAGCTCAATGACAGCAGAAACAACAGAAAGCATATAGTTAAACTGTTGTTGTTAGGCAGGAGACTTGACCAATCCTAGCTAGCCTCACACACAGCAGGAGTTTTGACCAATCACAGCCAGCCTCACACACAGTCTGTGTGGGAAATTCCTCTAGCAGGAGCTGCTGGAATCATTACACAAGAGGAGAGAAGCTGAACAGACATTCACTCCACTAAGAGCTGTGTTTTATGGAAGCAGAGAGGCCAAAATAGTTCAAAGTTCACAATTCAAATTCCATATTGCAATCCAAATTGCATACAACCATACTAGATCATTCTCAACCAATCTGCAAATAGTTACTTGTAACTGCATACAAATTGCAAATTGCATCCAAACTACTGAGCCACACAATCATACAATTAAAACAAATTGCATACAAATGCGAACTGCTCATACCAGATCATAAGCAATTGTATAGAGCAAACTGCAAACCAGGTAGAGCAAGTGAACTATTGGTTAACCTCAGATATATCTCTCAGAGAGATCATAAAGTGCTTAAATAACTTAAAGTGAGAGTACAGACACTGAAAAGAGAAATATATCCACCGTTTTATGTTGAATGACAAGATTGAACAGTTGAACCACCATCTTATGCATACAGCCATTTTATGATACTTTATTCAACACGTGTTTTGTACATGGACTATCTGCTGCGGAGGCGGCAGCATTTTATGTGAAGAAAAGTTGAAGTTAATAAAGAAGTTATTTCAAGCATTTGATGTGCTCTTTAAACCTACTGTTTCCATAGAACGGCGCTAGACGAAATAGTCTGGTTGGACTAAAAAGTCAGAGATATCAAAATTCTTCTAATTTCCACAGCGCAAAAGGCACTTCATAGTGCTGCACCTGCCAAAGTGCCCTGTGCCGCCCTGCAAACTGGAACATGAAGCTAGATATTGTGGATGAGTGTGTTTCTTGTGTTCTGGCAGCAGGCACAGTTTCACCGCGCCTAGGGCCGCGGCCTCTGCGTGCACCATCAGCAGCACTGCCACTTCCCCGTCCCTTACTGCTCGCCTTGAGCATATTAAATGGTATATATGCTTTCAAGTATGTCACACGTACAGTAGCGCAGGTTTTGTAAGTGTACGCGCAAATAAATGCTGAATGTCGCAGATATTTATGATGCGCAAACGTTATGCAGGAGATGTAGCGCAGGTAATGTCGCTGTCACCACTTCAGCAGCAAAAATATTAAACTGAATGTCACTGATATTTAGGATGCTCTAACCAGTGGCCAAACAATTGCACTGAATTTCACAGCGCAAATGTAACACAACAGATGTAACAGAGGTTGTGTCACGGTCCGCAGCGTCCAAACAATTGCACGTAATTTAGCGCAGGTTGCACTAATAATATATATGGTAGCCAGATAAAACAATAGTCCTTAAAAGGACTTTTGGATCTCTGAACACCTTTCACCAGTAAACCCTGCTAAAAAAAAAAACACTATTCCTGTCCCTACACTATCTGTCCCTTCTGCTCAGCTCCCTCTGACTAAGACTGAGCCGAATCACGTGTCATCGGGTGCTATATACGCATTCCAGCCAGCCAATCACTGTAATGCCAGTAACAAACAGGCATTACAGTGAGTCCCAGTACCTCCATGCACATTTTTTTGGCTGCATAGCAGCCAACAAACGTGCGGGGAGGAGACTCGAGCATTGCGATGCCCGGCACATCGTGGTGTTCGGCCAAACACCGTGTTCCCCCAACACTAATAAGGTGGTATTTTTTGTACTAGTGCACACTATAAATGGATATTTTTTGTACTGACTCACATCATAAGGAAGTATTTTTGGCACTGGAATACATTTTTTGTATTGGCAGACATTAGGGGGCATTTTTTATTGGCACAAAAAATAAGGAAGATTATTACTTCTGGGGCACCGTGGGGCATTATTACTATTGGGGGCACTGTTAAGACTAAGGCCCCTTTCACACGGGTGAGAATTCCGTGCAGGTGCTATGCGTGAGGTGAACGCATTGCACCCGCACTGAATCCGGACCCATTCACTCCAATGTGGCTGTGCACATGAGCAGTGATTTTCACGCATCACTTGTACGTTGCGTGAAAATCGCAGAATGCTCTATATTTTGCGTTTTTCGCGCAACGCAGGCCCCATAGAAGTGAATAGGGTTGCGTGAAAATCGCAAGCATCCGCAAGCAAATAGCATTCTTAATACAGAATGCTAAGTAAATTAGGGATGGAGGGGTTAAAAAATAAAAACAAATAATTGAACTCACCTTATCCACTTGTTCTCGCAGCCCGACTTGTCTTCTTTCTTCTTCTTTGAGGACCTGGGAGGAAAAGGACCTTTGGTGATGTCACTGCGCTAATCACATGGTTCATCACCATGGTTTCAAAGACCCAAAAGTCATTTTGAGGACTATTGTGTGTGGTTGGCAGCAATTTAAATTAGCAAAGTAGTACTCAATTTATTTTTTACATACTAGCAAAATAGCGATTATTTTTCTATCTGCATCTTGTGACATCTGTGCAATACCTTTTTTGTGTCAGGGGCAGTGATAGGAAGAATATTAGTGAAAACAATTTTTTTTTCCCATAATCTATCCACATTTTTGCTGTTAACGGAGCAATCCGTGAATTGTGTGATCTGCGCTGCAATACCTTGTGTGGTTGTCAGGGCCAGATATAGGGAAAAAATTTGAATACAGAAAACACTATTTTTTTCCCATAAACTATCCACATTTTTGCTGTCAATGGTGCAATCCATGAATTGTGTGAGCTGCACTTCAATAATCTAGTGTCCATATTCTGTGTGTTTCTGTGACATATACTGTTCCGCATCAGAAAACTGTTTCTTTAGGTCAAATTCTTACACGGACACGGCGCACGCTTGCTCCCTAATGCAGCAAGACTACGTCACTTCTGAGCGCCCCGCCGGATGGCTTGCTCCCGGTGCGTGCGTTCACTCAACACAGACGCCCACACGTCATCCATGAGCGCCGCCCCACACAGCCAGCTAGTTTAAAAAGGGCGCCGGATCCATATGAAGCCCACATCCAGCGCACGCCTATTCATTCTGCTTTCAGGTATGTCAGGACTCTCTTTTTCTTACCCCCTATATCCAATAATACAGGGAGTGCAGAATTATTAGGCAAGTTGTATTTTTGAGGATTAATTTTATTATTGAACAACAACCATGTTCTCAATGAACCCAAAAAACTCATTAATATCAAAGCTGAATATTTTTGGAAGTAGTTTTTAGTTTGTTTTTAGTTTTAGCTATTTTAGGGGGATATCTGTGTGTGCAGGTGACTATTACTGTGCATAATTATTAGGCAACTTAACAAAAAACAAATATATACCCATTTCAATTATTTATTTTTAC
The DNA here is from genome assembly GCF_014858855.1 of Bufo gargarizans. NCBI lineage: Eukaryota > Metazoa > Chordata > Amphibia > Anura > Bufonidae > Bufo > Bufo gargarizans. The sequence continues at coordinate 61,037,454 of NC_058085.1, read as the reverse complement.
CAGTGAAACCAATATAACATCTCAACATTCACAAATATACATTTCTGACATTCAAAAACAAAACAAAAACAAATCAGTGACCAATATAGCCACCTTTCTTTGCAAGGACACTCAAAAGCCTGCCATCCATGGATTCTGTCAGTGTTTTGATCTGTTCACCATCAACATTGCGTGCAGCAGCAACCACAGCCTCCCAGACACTGTTCAGAGAGGTGTACTGTTTTCCCTCCTTGTAAATCTCACATTTGATGATGGACCACAGGTTCTCAATGGGGTTCAGATCAGGTGAACAAGGAGGCCATGTCATTAGATTTTCTTCTTTTATACCCTTTCTTGCCAGCCACGCTGTGGAGTACTTGGACGCGTGTGATGGAGCATTGTCCTGCATGAAAATCATGTTTTTCTTGAAGGATGCAGACTTCTTCCTGTACCACTGCTTGAAGAAGGTGTCTTCCAGAAACTGGCAGTAGGACTGGGAGTTGAGCTTGACTCCATCCTCAACCCGAAAAGGCCCCACAAGCTCATCTTTGATGATACCAGCCCAAACCAGTACTCCACCTCCACCTTGCTGGCGTCTGAGTCGGACTGGAGCTCTCTGCCCTTTACCAATCCAGCCACGGGCCCATCCATCTGGCCCATCAAGACTCACTCTCATTTCATCAGTCCATAAAACCTTAGAAAAATCAGTCTTGAGATATTTCTTGGCCCAGTCTTGACGTTTCAGCTTGTGTGTCTTGTTCAGTGGTGGTTGCCTTTCAGCCTTTCTTACCTTGGCCATGTCTCTGAGTATTGCACACCTTGTGCTTTTGGGCACTCCAGTGATGTTGCAGCTCTGAAATATGGCCAAACTGGTGGCAAGTGGCATCTTGGCAGCTGCACGCTTGACTTTTCTCAGTTCATGGGCAGTTATTTTGCGCCTTGGTTTTTCCACACGCTTCTTGCGACCCTGTTGACTATTTTGAATGAAACGCTTGATTGTTCGATGATCACGCTTCAGAAGCTTTGCAATTTTAAGAGTGCTGCATCCCTCTGCAAGATATCTCACTATTTTTGACTTTTCTGAGCCTGTCAAGTCCTTCTTTTGACCCATTTTGCCAAAGGAAAGGAAGTTGCCTAATAATTATGCACACCTGATATAGGGTGTTGATGTCATTAGACCACACCCCTTCTCATTACAGAGATGCACATCACCTAATATGCTTAATTGGTAGTAGGCTTTCGAGCCTATACAGCTTGGAGTAAGACAACATGCATAAAGAGGATGATGTGGTCAAAATACTCATTTGCCTAATTATTCTGCACTCCCTGTAGAACAATTGTACTATTGTTGATACTCATCTATACTGAACAAGCCAATATAGCCTCTAGAATTATCTTCACCCTGGTATCAAAGAGATCGCATCTCCCACTCCACTGTAAGCTGGGGTTCTCGCTTTTTAACCCTCACCCTGTGTTTTTTCACACCCCCTGTCTTTTTAGATTTACTATCAGGACAAAAAAAAACTCTGAAATATGCTGCTTTTCTCATTTTTTCTTAATTATAACAGTATGTCCGTTATACTCAACAAACTTGTGTGATTACATTATATGCATGTTATATATCTCTTTAGACCCTGCTGAAGAAGGTCGCACAGACCGAAACGTTCGGGAATTATCTATCTGATATGGCATAATACTTACTATATGTAAATGAATTTGCACTGGATGTACATTAACAGCATTCTGTTTACTAAGAATTAAATGAGATAATTTATCTTGCAAAAACTTTTGGAGTACCGTGGATTTAACTTTTACTGTCTAAACCACTCTCACAGGCACCCACACTGGATCCGAGGTGTGCAGAGTACATAGTTATCCGATATACTGTCCTGCATCAGAAAACTTTAGGTCAAATTCTCAAAATCTGGGCCTAATCTAGTGTCCATATTCTGTGTGTTTCTGTGACATATACTGTCCTGCATCAGAAAACGGTGTCTTTAGCGGACTGTAAAACAATCTGCGCCACATCTAGTGACAAAACCATTAAAATGAAGAAGGCGAGCACTAAGGGACGGGGAAGTGGGCATGATGCTGATGGTGACCCTGGGCGCAATGAAACTGTGCCTGCTGCTAGTGCACCATAAAAAAATAAAACATCCACTGTACCCAGCTTCATATCCAACTTAGCTGGGCGGAGCAGGACAACACTCTCCAAGTCTGACCAGTGCGAACAGTTGGTCAGTTGGATTGCTGAAGATAATGCTTCCAGTCGGTTAAGCACCACCCTCTCTTCCACCAGTTTCTGTAGCCAAGAGTCTGGTCAACCGAATCCTCTCTCTGATCATGCTTCCTCCCACCATGGAGAGGCTTGCCAAACGAGTGATCCCACATATTCCAAGGAGCTCTATCCAGCGCCACTATTACATTTGGCCCTTGCGTCTAGCACACTTGAAGAGGGATCTGAGATATTGTGCCCTGATTCCCAACCTCTTGAGCCCTTACAGTCTCAAGAAGATGACGGTGGTGAACGGCAATCATTCGTTCACGAGGTGGATGATGATGAGAGACAGTTACCAATCAATGAGGTTGTGGTTAAAGGGCTTCTGTCACCCCATTAAACCGTTTTTTTTTTTTTCTTTACTAATAATCCCTACACTGCGATCTCATCATACATAAGCTAATTAATGATTTTCGTTCAGTAGAATTTGTTAAAAATCGATTTTTGAAATATGTAAATTACCTTGCTACCAGCAAGTAGGGCGGCTACTTGCTGGTAGCAGCCGCATCCTCCGATGGTAATGACGCCCCCTCTGCTTGTTGATTGACAGATCCCATCCGCTGGCCCTTTCTCTGCTGGCCCTGCCTGTTTTGATTCAATATCTGGCGCCTGCGCCGCGGCCGTACCCCTCTTCAATCTGCGCAGGCGCACTGAGAGGTGGCCGCTCCATCCTCAATGCGCCTGCGCCGATGACGTCACATCTACACCCGGCGCAGGCGCATTGAGGAGCGAGCGGCCAAGCGAGTGGCCGCCTCTCAGTGCGCCTGCGCAGATTGAAGAGAGGTACGGCCGCGGCGCAGGCGCCAGATATTGAATCAAAACAGGCAGGGCCAGCAGAGAAAGGGCCAGCGGACGGGATCTGTCAATCAACAAGCAGAGGGGGCGTCATTACCATCGGAGGATGCGGCTGCTACCAGCAAGTAGCCGCCCTACTTGCTGGTAGCAAGGTAATTTACATATTTCAAAAATCGATTTTTAACAAATTCTACTGAACGAAAATCATTAATTAGCTTATGTATGATGAGATCGCAGTGTAGGGATTATTAGTAAAGAAAAAAAAAAAACGGTTTAATGGGGTGACAGAAGCCCTTTAAGTCAAGTCAGGAGGATGAGCAGAGTCATGAAGTGGAAGAGGAGGTGGTTGATGATGAGGTCACTGACCCAACATTGGAAGGTGAAAAGCCGAGCGAGGACAGCAGTACAGAGGGAGAGGGATCCGCAACACCGCAACAGACTGGAAGAGGCAGTGAGGTTGCAAAATGGATAAGTTGTCCCACACCAAACAGACCAGCGAACCATTACACCGAGCACCCCATGCGTAAATATTCCTTGCCCAGGGGTAGGTGTTCCACAGTATAGTGCTTTTTTTAGGAAAGTGCAGACAACAAAAGAGTGGTAGTTTGCAACCTGTGCCGTACCAAAATGAGCCGGGGCATGAACACTAGCAACCTCACCACCACCAGCATGATCCGCTATTTGGCATCCAAGCACCCTAACAAATGGGCCGAACGCCTGGGTCCACAATCTGGTTCTGCGGCACACATCACTGCCTCCTCTTCCCCTGTGTTATGCCCTGCCGGCCAATCCCCTGTCGAAGGCACAGGCCCGGCTGCCCCTCGCCCTGCACCTTGACCTTCGCATGAATCATCAGCGACAACATCCACTTCCATGTCCCAGCGCAGCGTCCAAATGTCCATAACACAGTCATTTGAACGCAAGCGCAAATACCCACCGACCAGTGGCAGATCCCGAGCCTGGTCTCGGGAGGGGCACTTCCAGATTATTTTCTGTCCGCCGCCACAAAACAATGGTGCTTATAGAACAGACTGCACATTGTAGAGGTATACTGTATATTGTGTGGCACAGTGGATGCTATATGGGTATAACAAACATATTTCACATGAAAACTTACAATTACTTGGCTTGGTCCTTGGGAAACTCGGACACCACTTCCACACTTTGGCTGGGGGGCTCGGTGGAGCTGATGTTGTGTTTTGGAGAATTTGGAGAAGGGGCAGAGGGATAGCAAAGCAGGGAGAGGCTGGTGCTGCTACTAGGGGGTCATACCATGGGGGAGTAATAAAGCCCACCATAATGCCCCCCCAGTAGAAATAATTCTGCTTATAATGTGACAGTGCAAAAAATACCCATTTATAATGCCCCCAGTTGAGCTAATGTGCCCATAGTTCCCCCAAAATGTGCCAGTATAAAATACCCCTATATAGTGCCCCTCGTAAATGCCCCCATAGTGCTCCTCCCCCCTTCCTCCTAGTTCCCCCCATAATGTACCAGTATAAAATGCCCTTATATAGTGCCCTAGTAGATGCCCTCAGTGTCCCCCATAATTTGCAAGTATAAAATACCCCTTCTTAGTGCCCCCTGTAGATGACATAGTACTCCTCTACCCCCTTTCCCCATAGTACCCACCATAATGTGTCCCAGTATAAAATTCTACTGTACAGAGCCCCCCATATAAAATCCTCCTTCTTTGTGGCCTCAGTAGATGCACCTATGGTACTAACCAATAATGTGCCAGTAAGAAGTGCCCCCAATAATGTGCCAGTAAGTGCCCCCAATAATGTTCCAGTAATAAGTACCCCTAATCATGTGCCATTAAAATGTGCTCCCATAAATGCCTCCCAATCATGTGCGAGGAATAAGAGCCCCCCCATCATGTGCCAGTAATAAGAGCCCCCCATCATGTGCCAGTAATAAGAGCCCCCATCATGTGCCAGTAATAAGAGCCCCCCCATCATGTGCCTAGTGCCTGCAGCCCTCCCCTGCCCCACAGCATAGGCATCTGTATCGCTGTCCTGAGGACGGCGATACAGATGACTATGGAGATGAGCGCTTCCACAATGGAAGCGCTCATCTCCCTGTGCCCCACTGCCGCCGCCCCCCAATTATGAGCAGCTCGGGGGGGCAATTGCCCCCCACCTGGATCCGCCAATGCCACCCACAGACCATAGCACTAAATGTGCAACTTTCAAAATTACTGGCCCTTAAAATGTTGCCATTTAGGCTTGTGGACACTGAGGCCTTCCGCAGCCTGATGCCAGGTGTGTGCCCATTTCCGCAAGTCGTCCACAGCTTTAGCCGGTCTGTCAACACTGCAGCATCGCTTGCGGCTTACAGCTCACCGACTGTTGTGCGACGTGAGCATGCGCTGGAACTCTACATTCCACATGTTGGCCAGGCTTTGTGAGCAGCAGAGGGCAGTGGTATACCAGCTGCAACATCGTCGTCGCCTTTCAAGTCAACTGCCACTATTCAAAAGCGAGGAGTGCGCATTGATGTCAGACCTCTGTGAGGTTTTAAAAAACTTTGATGAATCCACACAGCTGGTTAGTGGCGATAACACTATTATCAGCGTAACCATTCCACTGCTGTGTCTACTCAAACGATTGCTGGTCACAATTAAGGACGACGTTCTGAATGTGGCAGATGAGGAAATAGGGAAGGACATTACATAGGGTGATAGCCAGACCACCCACAGTTCGTCTTCTAAGCGCAAATTGAACCATGAAGAGGAGGAGGAGGAGGAGCTGGAGACAGTTGCCTCTGCTACAGAGGGTAGTACCCATGGAACTTTAATTCCATCTGTTCAGCGTGGATAGGCAGAAGAGGAGGAGAAGGAGGAGATGGAGAGTCATCCTGATGTCGACATCGATGTCTTGCCTGTTGGTACTCTGGAACACATGGCTGCCTTTCTAGCGACCCTCACATTATATGCATTTTAGATAACACGGATTACTGGGTATTCACCATTCTCAACCCCCACTACAAAGAGAACTTCTCATCTCTCATTCCTCTAGTGGAGAGGATGAGCAAAACGGTGCAATACCAGAAGATCCTTGTTGGAAAATTGCTCCAGAATTTTCCATCTGACAACATTGGCGGCAGAGTCTGTCCTTCTTTAGGCAACCGAGGAAGGGAGACAAGGGGAACACACAGCAGTTCCAACAAAGGCAGGGCAACACTCTCCAAGGCGTGGGACACTTTCATGACACCCCGCCAGCAATCTCACCCTGAAGCGCGGCCTAGTGGTACAAGGAGGGAAAGGTTTTGGAAGATGGTAAAGGAATACATAGCAGACCTTGTCAGCGTCCTAACTGATCCCTCAGTGCTTTACAACTACTGGGTGTCCAAGCTGGACACGTGGCACGAACTTGCGCTCTATGTCTTGGAGGTGCTGGCCTGCCCTGCCACCAGCATTTTGTCTGAGCATGTATTTAGTGCTGCTGGTGGCATTATAACAGATAAGTGTATCCGCTTGTCCACTGGCAATGCTGACAGGTTAACTCAGATAAAAATGAACAAGGCCTGGATTGCCCCTGACATCTCAACTCCACCAGAGGAGAGCTGAGCTGATGATGAACATAAAGGCAATTTCAATCCATCAGTTATAATGTACTCAATCTACTGTAGTGTATTCCCATGCACCTTTTCCACCACAAAAAAAGAGTATATGGTTGAATCTTGTTTTCTCAACCTCTTCCTCCTCATACAGATTATCTATATTCCTTCCACTCTAAGGCCCTTTCCCCTAATGTTTTAGAGGGTCAGCTCACCAGCAGGCTCTCGTCCCTAATGTTTTAGAAGGTCAGTTCAGCAGCAGGCCCTCGCATATAATGTTTTAACACGTAAGCTCAGCAGCAGGCCCTCGCCCCTAATGTTTTAGAGGGTCAGTTCAGCAGCAGGCCCTCGCCCATAATGTTTTAGAGGGTCAGATTAGCAGCAGGCTGTTTGAATATAATGTTTTACAGGGTCAGCTCAGCAGCAGGCCTTCACCTAAAATCTTTTTCTTGGTCAGCTCACCTGCAAGCCCGCAACTAAATGTGAATGAGGCCCTCCTTTATGTGATATACAGGTTGTATCGGAGTGCCTCTTCATTGTAATTTTTGGCAGGACTTGTACTTTATATACAAGTAAATATACAGGAAAGAATGTTTTCCTATAAAATCGATTTTTTTTGTTTTGTGCGTAAAACCTTAATTCAATTGTGGGCCTGATAATCAGTTTAAGGCCTTTTAAGCAGAATCAGCATCAGCAGCATGGTGATAAAAATGAGTGGCAAGGTGACATGGTGTGGAGATGGCAGCATGAGGAGGCCACATAGTGGCACAATGACTGAGTCCGGATAAAGACTAAGGCCACAGATTGCTTAGAAAGATGCAGATGGAAACAATCTGTGGAGCTGTATCACCATCACCTGCAGATTAATGCAGCCATCAAATTTAAGTTGGGTTTGTCGGTTCCACCTCAGCTCACCAGCAGGCCCGCACCTAAAATCTTTTACTGGATCAGCTCGCATGCAGGCCCGCGACTTAAATCTTTTACAGGGTCAGCTCACATGCAGGCCCGCAACTCATGCTGCCTTGCTTTGAAGTAGTAGCCGAAGCCATTTATCAGGCTCCCTGTCACGGATGGTGTTTCGGAAAACTAGAAGACAACAAATGAAGATCCGACTGACTTGATCCCAAACTAAGGAACATAAGGGTGAGCCCTGTAAAAGCCCTAGCTCTCTCCCTGACTTCTCAGCCCATGCAAAGATCTCTATGATAGATAATTGCACGCCCTCGTGCCTCGACTGTATGACACCTGAACACCCTATAATAGTGAGGGGACACGACCACCGGCTCCCTACACTTAATACGGAGGGAGTCAGGGTCACCTAGGATCAAGCCAACAGGGAAACACAAATAAAGGAACAGACTTATCTGTAGAAGCATCAGTTGCAGCATCCAGCATGTGCACAATCCAGGAAGTTGTATAAACCGCAAAGTGATGCAGTATGGGAGGGGATTTAAAGGGAAGCAATCAGTGCAACTAGATGACAGCTGAGAGAGGGAAACGAGATGACAAACGAAAGCAAAACAAAAGAACCTCAAGCAAGAGGTTCTGAAGAACGTCTGTCAGAGCTTCTCAGATATCTGGCAGTGACAGTACCCCTCCTTCTACGAGTAGACTACGGACACTCAGAGCCCACCTTCTCAGGATGGGACCTATGGAAAGCCCTGATGAGACGAGTGGCCTTAATGTCCGTCACTGGGACCTACATCCTCTCCTCAGGACCATAACCCTCCCAATGAACAAGATACTGGAGAGAACCACAGACAATACGAGAATCCACAATCCTAGAGACCTGAAATTCAAGATTACCATCAACCACAATCGGAGGAGGAGGCAAAGAGGAGGGTACAGTGGGTTGGACATAAGGTTTTAGTAGGGACTTATGAAAAACATTATGGATCTTCCAAGTCTGAGGAAGATCAAGACGGTAGGCAACAGGATTGATGACGGACAAGATTTTGTAAGGCCCAATAAACTTAGGACCCAACTTCCAGGAGGGAACCTTCAATTTGATATTCTTAGTAGACAACCACACCAGATCACCAACATTCAGGTCCGGACCAGGCACACGTCTCTTATCCGCCACACGCTTATATCTCTCACTCATGCTCTTTATATTATCCTGAATCTTTTGCCAAATAGATGACAAAGAAGAGGAGACTCTCTCCTCATCAGGTAAACCAGAAGACCCCTCTCCAGAGAATGTCCCAAACTGCGGATGAAACCCATATGCACCAAAAAATGGTGACTTATCAGAGGACTCCTGATGATGGTTATTAAAAGCAAAGTCCGCAAGGGAGAGAAAAGAACACCAATCCTCCTGATTCTCCGCCACAAAACAGCGCAGATATGTCTCCAGATTCTGATTGACGCGCTCTGTCTGGCCATTCGACTGCGGGTGGAAAGCAGAAGAGAATGACAACCGAACCCCCAAGCGAGAACAGAAGGCCTTCCAGAATCTGGAAACAAACCCCCTATCAGAGACTATGTCTGAAGGAATACCATGCAGTTTGACAATGTGATCAATAAATGCCTGCGCCAGCGTTTTAGCATTAAGCAACCCAGGAAAAGGAACAAAATGCGTCATTTTGCTAAAATGGTCCACCACCACCAGAATCACACTCTTCCACAAGGAACGAGGCAGGTCCATAATGAAATCCATGGACAGATGTGTCCAAGGATGGGAAGGAATGGGTAACGGAAGGAGAGGACCCGATGGCCGTGAATGAGGGACTTTGGCACGAGCGCAGGTCTCGCAGGCTGCCACAACACCCTCAACCGACTTACGAAGAGCCGGCCACCAAAATCTCCGAGCAATGAGATCCACTGTGGCTCTACCCCCTGGGTGCCCAGCAAGAATAGTATCGTGGTGCTCCTTAAAAACCTTGTGTCGTAAAGCGAGAGACACAAACAACCTCCCAGGAGGACAAAGATCAGGAGCCTCTGCCTGGGCTGCCTGAACCTCTGCCTCCAATTCAGGATAAAGAGCAGACACAACCACCCCTTCAGCCATAATGGGACCTGGGTCTTCAAAGTTCCCCCCTCCCGGAAAACAACGTGACAGCGCATCTGCTTTCACATTCTTAACCCCAGGGCGGAACGTGACAACAAAATTAAACCTTGAAAAGAACAAAGACCATCTGGCCTGTCTTGGGTTCAGACGCTTGGCTGACTCCAAGTAGGCCAGATTCTTATGGTCGGTAAACACGTTAATAGGGTGTCTGGCTCTCTCTAGCCAATGGCGCCATTCCTCAAAAGCTAACTTGATGGCCAACAACTCCCTATCTCCCACATCGTAATTTCTCTCTGCGGAGGAGAGTTTCTTCAAGAAATCGGCACACGGTCGCCATTTGACAGGAGAGGGACCCTGAGACAAGACCGCACCCACACCCACCTCAGAAGCGTCCACCTCAACTATTAAGGGCAGAGATATATCAGGTTGTACCAAGATGGGAGCGGAAGCAAAACTCTCCTTCATACTAGAAAAGGCCTTACACGCCTCTACCGACCAGGAGGAAAAATCTACCCCCTTTCTAGTCATATCAGTGAGTGGCTTAACAACAGAGGAATAATTCAAAATGAACTTCCTGTAATAATTGGCAAAACCCAAAAAGCGCATCAGCGTCTTCTGATTCTCAGGAAGCTCCCACTCAAGCACAGCGCGGACCTTTTCGGGGTCCATGCGAAAACCAGAAGCAGAGAGAAGAAACCCCAGAAATTGAATTTCTGGAACCGCAAACACACATTTTTCCAGTTTAGCGTACAATTTATTCTCCTGCAGAATGAGCAAGACCTGACGTAAATGGTCCTTATGAGTTTTGAAATCAGGAGAAAAAAATCTAAATGTCATCTAGATACACTAGTACAAATTTCCCCATTAAATGATAAAAAAAATGCTGTTCACAAAATGCTGGAAGACGGCTGGAGCATTCATCAAACCAAAAGGCATAACCAAATTCTCAAAATGGCCCTCAGGGGTATTGAAGGCCGTCTTCCATTCGTCTCCTTCTCTGACCCTGACCAAGTTGTATGCCCCTCTTAAATCCAACTTGGAAAAAACTTTAGCTCCAACAATCTGGTTAAACAGAGGAAGCGGATAAGGGTCATGAATTGTGATACTGTTCAGCTCCCTGAAATCCAGACATGGTCTTAAAGTATAACTGTCATATATATTTTTTGGGGAGTATTGGATTGTGGTGATTAATATCTCCTTGGTAGCCCTATTTAAACTTATCACTGTGAACGCAATTACCCCTTAATTCCACAGTTTAGTTCACTGTACTGCCTACTTTTACCTCTGCTTAAAATCAGGTTGCTAGGCAGGTCCGTCTATGTGTTGAAGGATGGAGGACGCAGAAGCTCGCAGCGTGCAAGGTCAGATTACTGACAGCCAGGGACTGTAAGTGAATGACTAAAGCCAGGTCCTCCCCAGCAGCTGATAACAGTGCCTGGGCTGTGTGCACTTCTCCCTGTCCCTGTGCTTGGCAGACGCTCCCTCACTCAGCAGACTGGGACAATGCAGGGCCGAAGCAGCGCAGAGCAGGAAAGGGAGATCTGCCGTCTGCTCAGTGTATAAATGAAAGCAACATGTGGTAAGAGGACCCCTTTGTGCTGCAGGAGATTAACGCTTTAGGGGAGAGGGCTCTGGTTACTGACACTTTTGGGGGGCTATTGTAACTGGCTAGTGAGGGCAGACAGGATTAGCTTCAGGGTGAGGGCAGTGGCGGCCATCTTAACTGAATAGTGAAATTGCAGTTTTATGCAGACTGGTTGCTAAGGGCTGAATCTTATTAAATATGGGGTAAGTCAGTCTAATAGTAACTGATTCTGAAATATCATGTTATTAGTAACTATATATATGAAAATTGAAATTAGGGTCTAAGTGTGACAGTTATCCTTTAAAGAACCATCTTTTTTCTTAACAAAAAAAAACAGCGGCAGCAGGGGACTTCGAGGGTCATATGTGTCCCTTTCTCAGGCTCTCAGAGATATAAGCATGCATAGCGACCCTTTCAGGTTGGGAGAGATTGTACAAACGAGATTTAGGCAGCTTGGCGCCTGGGATGAGATTAATAGGGCAATCGCACTCCCGGTGAGGGGGCAGCTCCTGAACACCACTTTCAGAAAACACATCCGACAATTCAGAAAGAAAAGATGGTACAGTCTCAGTACTCTGAAACAGATGTCGAGAGGCAATCCTGTCTGCAAAAGTCACTCCAACCATTTATTTGCCTCGCTTGCCAATCAATGGTGGGGTTATGTTTAGTGAGCCAGGGTAGCCCCAATACTAGAGGAGTAGGTAACCCGCTTAGGATGAAACACGACACATCCTCCATATGAGCATCGCTCACAATCAAACAGATATTGTGAACTATGCCTTTTAACGATTTTTGAGAAAGTGGAGCGGAATCAATAGCAAAAACAGGTATGTCCTTTCCCAAAGTGCATACCTGGAAACCATGTGTTATAGCAAATTGATTATCAATGAGATTGATAGCTGCTCCACTATCTACAAAAATCTCACAAAAAAATGTTCTTGCTCTCTAGCACCACCCTGGCAGGTAGGACAAAACGGGAACTACAAGCAAACGGAGAACCTTTAATTTCCGCATCAACCTTGCCAACCCTCCACAACAAAAACAAATCCTCCTCTGAGAGCTGAATCCTCTGTTGTCAGAGGCAAGCAAACCCAGCTGCATGGGCTCCTGCTCAGAGAGGATTGAGAGAGAATGAGGCTCCTGCGCACTGAATGAGACCGTCCCACTTTCCTTGGACTGAGTATGACAGGAAGGAGTGATCTCTCTTTTCTCTCTAAGACACCTGTCAATGCGAACAGCCTGAGACATGGCAGACTCCAAGGAGGTAGGTCTCTCATGAAAGGCATCTTTCAATCCCTCTGAAAGACCATGGCACAATTGACTTCGGAGTGCAGCATCATTCCAACCAGTATCAGCTGCCCATCTCCGAAATTCTGAACAGTATATCTCTGCGGACTGTTTACCCTGGCAAAAAAGACGCAGTCTAGATTCAGCAAGAGCAATACAATCTGTATCATCATATATCTGACCCAGGGCTACAAAAAATGTATCCACTGAACGGAGGGGCCGTGCCCCCACCGGCAGCGAAAAGGCCCAGGACTGAGCGTTATCCCTGAGTAGCAAGATGATGATCCCCACCCTCCGCTCCTCATCACCAGAGGAATGGGGAAGTAGGTGAAAATGGTGTTTGCAAGCCTCTCTAAAACGAACAAAATTCTCACTACCCCCGGAGAACGTATCCGGAAGCGAGATTTTAGGCTCTGAACAAATTCCATGAACGCAAGCAGAAACGGTCAGCTCAAACTGAGAGACAGTTTTCCGGAGATCTGCTACCTCCAGTGAAAGACCCTGCATGCGGCCAATCAAGGCTGAAACCGGATTCATGCTTAAGACGGTTTTGGCGGTTTATAATGTCACGGATGGTGTTGCGGAAAACTAGAAGACAACAAATGAAGATCCGAATGACTTGATCCCAAACTAAGGAGCATAAGGGTGAGCCCTGTAAAAGCCCTAGCTCTCTCCCTGACTTCTCAGTCCATGCAAAGATCTCTATGATAGATAATTGCATGCCCTCGTGCCTCGACTGTATGACACCTGAACACCCTATAATAGTGAGGGGACACAACCACCGGCTCCCTACACTTAATACGGAGGGAGTCAGGGTCACCTAGGTTCAAGCCAACAGGGAAACACAAATAAAGGAAGAGACTTATCTGTAGAAGCATCAGTTGCAGCATCCAGCATGCACACAATCCAGGAAGTTGCATAAACCGCAAAGTGATGCAGTATGGGAGGGGATTTAAAGGGAAGCAATCAGTGCAACTAGATGACAGCTGAGAGAGGGAAACAAGATGACAAAACGAAAGCAAAACAAAAGAACCTCAAGCAAGAGGTTCTGAAGAACGTCTGTCAGAGCTTCTCAGATATCTGGTGGTGACACTCCCTCCCTGAAATCGAACTATGATTCCCCGTTATCGGTGATCACCATGGTAGGCGCATAAAAGAACATCGAAAGTTGATAAGGAAGATATTCAAATAGATCGTGGACAACACGGGGACGTGCGATCAGGCAGAAGTTATGTAGAGTCAACAAAGCAGCAGCAGGGCCTCTCCTGTATAACGTTTCCTCATCCAAAATACCGCAGTGACATTCCCTGTAATTTTTTATTACTCATTCCAATAACAAGGCATCTTAAGAGTCCTGTATTGTTATTTATCGTCACTACCTTCCCGAGTCGGGAGTGGGTAATTGCCGCGTGCCTGCTGCCTTCCTTGGATGTTTCTGCTTTAATAACTTGACCCACCCTCTCCACCCAATCAGATTTCAGCCATTGACCCTTCTTGGATGTGGTATCCCTTTCTCAAGCTACCTCTCCGGCATCGAACCCTGATTCCCCGTTACCCAGGATCACCATGGTAGGCGCAGAAAAGAACATTGAAAGCTGATAGGGCAGACATCAAAATAGATTGTCGCTGTCACGGAGACGTGCAATCGCTCAGAAATTATCTAGAGTCACCAATGCGGCAGCAGACCCTCGCCCCTAAAGTTTTAGATGGTCAGATCAGCAGGCCCTTGCTCCAAATGTTTTAGAGGGTCACCAGCAGGCCATCAATTATAATTTTTCAAGGGTGTGTAGGATGCCCTCCTTTATGTGTAACAAAGGGTGTTTTGGAGTGTCGGTTCCTTGTAATTTTTGGCAGCCCTTTCACTTAGTGCATAGGCTTTATGAGTGTAGGAGTCCCACTACCTGAACAATTGTACCACAATGTGAATGAGGCCCTCCTTTATGTGATATACAGTCTCTTTCGGAGTGCCTCTTGCTTGTAATTTTATTGCAGTACTTGCACTTTATGTACAATTGAATATACAGGGAAGAATGTTTCCTAACAATTTTTGCTGTAAAATAGATTTTTTGGGGGGGTTTTGTGCGTATTTTTGTCAGTCTGTAAAAGTGGCGTACAACTCGGACAACATGGTTCCCAGCAGCAACCTAGGAGTCCAAGATGCATCCAGACATCGTCCCCATGGTGTTCCCGATCCATTTCGCTGGTGTTTCTGTCACTTTCTGACCTTTTCCAATGGACCAGGCACCCTCCCCTCTTCAGAGCAGGGGGTAACTGGTTGTCTCCCATTGACATCCATTATAATCCGGTGCTCGGCCGAGCACACGAATATAGCAATGTGTTTGGCCCAAACACTCGAATACCCGAATACTTTGGTGCTCAATCATCACTAGTCAGCACTCTGGCACAGTTTCAGCTTAACACAATCATTTTTAGGGAACATTATGTTTACACTATTAGTGTCAGGGACACTATTTGCTGGGCACAGTTATTTATTAAGGCATTGTGTGTCAATTATTGAAGGGGCACTATCTGAGTGGTACTAGTATTGCAGTGTTTGGGAGCACATTGGCCACAGTATTGGGGTTGGCAGCATGGAGTGTTGAGAAAGTGGAGAGGATGATGGAAAAATAGGAAACTAAGATGCCTGTTTGTCAAACTCTACGGAGACAAGAGATGGCTGAAAAAAACCTTCATGGCAATCTGGTCCAAATGGAGAAGATGAGGAAAGAGAATGTCTACATCAGAGAAGATGTCACTGTATATAAGAGGCATAGGGCCCTGTATTGTGAGATTGTGGAACAGCTCTTCCTGTATAATGGTACATAGTTAAACTTTGAGATTGTCATTTTGCATTTCGGCCACAGGAGGCCGCTGGTTCTCTGTTACAGCTAAGTGACTGCTGGATTTAAATATGCAAAGTAGAGGATGACTCATACTGCTGCTGCTAGAAGAAGAACCAGGAAGTGTGAGAGAGAGAGAGAGCTGACATGCTGGAAAGGATTTTTTGTGTGAGACTGAATCCGGTTCCATCTTGGTTGGCGAGTGCCCTTGAGTGATTGGGGATGCAGTGAATGGGGACTAGTCATTGTCCCTCACCTAGATCCGGCCCTTAGGAAGAGGGATCATTTCAGGAGGACTGCTACAGTGTTTGGACAGAAGTCTATCTACCAAGCAAGGCCACGTGTGCGGTAAGGGACTGGTGGCCATCTCGGTTAAGAGGCATTCTCTGACACAGAACGGACACAGGTCAGTAAATCTGTTTACTCATCGCAGTATATTAGTGGCGCCTGAAGCATCAGAGACTAAGTCTAGCTGCAATTAGTTATTTAGTTAGATAGGACTTGCAGGCTTTACAGAATTGTTCTGCGGCACAGTATTGACTTGCAGGCTCTGCTGTGCACGCCATCGCGATAGGTCTGTGCAACCGGACTGGACTGTGGGCCCAGGGTATAAGATCTTTGTTGCACCTTCACATTGTTTATATTACTGTTTTAGTAAAGTTCCTGTTTTTGCACAAAGCTGTGTGTTGTCGCTTTCCTCGTCTGTGACTTTGCTGTATCCTGGGGATCCCTCTCCAGTTCACGGTCCTAAAACTTGGCATAGTCGGCAGGATACATCAAACGTTATGGACGGGAACGCGGTGGGAGTTCTTCTCCCGGTGGCAGCGGCACCGGATCAGGACCCATCTCAGGGTGTATCAGAGCAAGGCCAGCTTGCCCCCAACGCCATGCCCGCCCTTGTAGGATACATCCCCGTAGGGGCACTGCTGCGTCATCTGCCAAAGTATGACGGCCAAAACATGACGTTGCATGATTGGATTGAAAGGATGCGGACCACAGTTATAATGTGTAACCTGACCCCTGAGCTGCAGGCAGAGGTTGCGTTGGGAGCTCTTGAGGGTGACGTTAGACAGACAGTGATGGTAAGGCCCGAATCCGAGAGGAACACCCTAGAGAAAATATTCTCCCTGCTGGAGGGAGCACTGGGGGGGGGGGGGGGTGAGCTAAAGTATTGCAGCTGCGGAGCCACTTCTTCAACCGACCACAACGAGAGGGTGAAACCCTAATGTAGTACTCCAATGCCCTACAGGAGACGCTCAATGAAATACAGCGGCGGGACCGGCTACTAAGAGATCAGTTCATAGTGGGCCTCTCCAACAAGTTCTTACAAGACAAGCTGCAAGAGACGTCCCGGACAGCGGCCGACATGACATTCTACAGCGTCTACCTAGCTGCCGTGGAGAGAGAGGAAGAGCACATGCCTGTGACGGCGAGAGTAGTGACTAGCACTTAGTCTGCATCTGAAGACTCTGATTCCTTAAAGGATGTGGTCCAGGCCCTGTGGACAGAATTGAAAGAACTCCAGCTGGAAGTGTTCCAGATGAAGGCAGGATCGCCTCGGCCTCTGGAAATGACCCCAGTGCCCCACGCCCCTCCACCCAGGATAACTCAGTTGCGGGGGCACTTTAAAAGAGGACCCCACTGTTGGGCTTGTCAACAGTATGGCCATATAACCAGAGAGTGCCCGGAACAGATGAAGTCTGAGCCGACATAGAACTTCTGACTGCCGCAGTAGCTGGGCGTACTGCGGCGGTGCACCAGAAGCTAGGCCCTATGCGTGAGGAACATGACCTGTATGCCAGCAGCCCCATCATGGAAGCCAAGTTGGAAGGCCAGAAGGTACGCTGTCTAGTTGATACAGGGTGAGAGTGCACCCTTATGCCCCTGGAGTTCTTCGAAAGGCACTTCCGGCATATTATGGAGCCCGAAGACGGGAGCATCATCAGGCTGATGGCTGCCGATAACTGAGAGATGGATGTCCAAGGGATAGTCTGGATGCGGGTCCGACTGGGCAAGACGTCGGCAAGAAGAGGGACGTGCTGGTGGACCATCCGTCCCGGAAAGGAATAGACGTGACCCTAGGTATGAATGTACTGAGGGACCTAGACCATCAGCTCTATGCCAAAGAAGGGCAGAAGTATTGGCAATGGGCCACCACACACCGGCCGACCCAGAAGGTTTTACAACAGATGGTGAGGAGCTGTAGTCTGCAAAAGAGTAACATGTCTGGTTGGCCCATTGGAGACGTGAAGGTGCCGCGGAGGACCCCGGTGAAGATCCCACCTCGACAAGAACGAATATTGATGCTGCCGGTGAGGGCTGGACGATGACTGAATGGTCTGGAGGACCTGATCGAGCCAGCTTATGAAGAGGAAACACAGTTTTGCCCAGTGGTAGCCCGGGCCCAGAGTAAAGAGGAAAGCCCCTCAGAGGAGGAGGAGAAGGAATGGTGGTTGTCTCTGCCCAGGTACCCACAGAGGCTCCGGCTGTGGCAGGTTTGCCACCCAGAGAGAGTGCTGAACAAGTAGTAGCTCCTCCCCTGACAGATATGCCTAATGTCACCAGTACTTCTGAGCTCCTCACTCTGAGACGGTCAGCGAGACCCAATGCTTGGTGTGCCTCCCCAGCGCTATGCACAGGAGAAGTTTGTACGAGATGGCATGTGAGATTTTGGAACAGCTCTTCCTGTCTAATGCTGGTGCATAGTTAAACTTTGTCATTTTGCAATTTGGCCGCAGGAGGCTGCTGGTTCTCTGTTACAGCTAAGTGACTGTGGCCTAACTGTCATGGAGTAGAGACGCACGGCAGAGAGCTCTCCCGCAATACTGCAGCATCCTGACTCCCCTGACTGATTTGCGCTGCGGAAACCGACACACCAGGATTGGTGAGTTCACCTAGAGTGTGGCAGTAAACAATCCAGTAATACAAACTGCTGGAGGGAGCGCTGCCAGCCTGCTGTTGACGGAGGAGCACGGAGCGGCCAGCGCCAGAAGAGCAGAGTGGAGCGCATGCAACAAGTGGACAGTCTCCTGACCTGTTCTGGTCTCTGGTGCGGCAGTGGGGTGGTGAGTCACACACCCTGGGTCCATTCAGCGCCGAGTTTCCTTCATTGGGGCTGCCGTGAGAAGGAAAGAGAAAGTGGAGGTGTGTCCTGGAGATAGGAGTGGCCATTTTCTCTGCAGCACCACGAGGCTGTACCTGTGGCATCCAGGAGGGAAGAGAGTCTTATACCCAACAGAAAAGGGAGCATATTGTGGCAGATCCCGGTTTTAATTCCTGGGTAAGGCATTCTCTTGGCCGGAAGAGAGGGGAATTCTTACTCCCAAAATATATGCCTGACGTGCTACCCCCGGCTCCCCTTATAATACTGGGAGATTTTAATACAGTTTTATACAATCAACTGGATAGGTTGAGGCCTCCACTTAGACATAATATGACTTTAGCAAATTGGGCGAGGGCTCATAATCTGGTAGAAATTTGGAGATGGAAAAATTCATCCCTTAGGCAATTTTCCTGTCATGCTGGTTCGGGAGATACCATGTCCCGTATTGACCTGGAATATAGACTCTATACTCATGGTACGGGGGACGTCATACTTACCGCGGGGTATCTCTGATCATGCCCCGCTACAGGTTATCTTGGCCCAAGAAATAGATAAACCAGAAAGGGTATGGAGGCTAAACCCATTGTGGCTACAAGTGCTTCCGGTGGAATCGGCTTGTCGCACAGAGTTAGGGGATTACTGGAAGGTGAATGAGGGCTCTTCTAATCCGATAATGGAGTGGGAGGCCTGTAAGGCAGTTTTGAGGGGTGTCTGCATAGCAGCGATAGCCACAGACAGGGAGCAACTGAAAATCACCCGTACTGGGATAGAGACGAGAATGGTGGAGGCAGAAAAGGCATTCACGGGCGACCCGTCTAGGGAAGGTCGAGAGGAATGGCTAACTCTTCAAAGTGAATACAAGCTACATCTCACTGAATACACACATAAACGACTCCTTGCGCAGAGACAGATAGTCTTCTCAGAAGGAGATAAGAACGGGAAGGCTTTGGCATATTTGGCTAGGGTTGAGAACCCCCAAACAGTGGTGGCGGCAATTCACACGGAATCGGGACAGGAGGTCTCCAGGCCTGAGGAGATTTGTGCTCAGTTTGCTGAGTACTATACAAAATGATATACCTCAACATTGACGTATATTTCTGAGGAGGTTAAGAGTTACCTGGGGAGACTGACCTTCCCTCAGTTGTCTAGGATAGAGAGAGTGATGCTGGATTCCCCTATCACCCCCTTGGAGATTCAGTCAGCTATAAATGCCATGGCCCCTCATAAAATGCTAGGTCCAGATGGTTTCCCGTCAGAGTGGTATAAACTATATGCAGAGAATTTTAGTGCTAGACTGAGAAAGCTGATTGCACATTCATTAGAGGTATCTATGTTACTGCCCACATTCTCTGAGGCCATAATAGTGGTGATCCACAAGACTGGGAAACCACCAGAAAAGTGTAGCTCCTATCACCGTATCTCTCTCATAAATCTAGATGCTAAGATTTTGCCAAAGGTCCTGGCATCGCGTTTATCAGAGATCATACTATCCATAGTGGGACCAGATCAATCTGGATTTATGCCTGGGAAATCTACTGACATAAACCTTTGGAGACTTTATACTAATTTACAGATAAAGCATGACAATGCGGGGAAATAGGTCGATAGCTTCACTAGACAACGAAAAGGCTTTTGATTCAGTAGAGTGGACATTTTTATGGGAAATTCTGGGAAAGTTTGGATTCCCGGATAATTTCTTTAAAATGGTTACATCTCCTATAAGCACGACCTACGGCGAGAGTACGGGTCAACTGAACTTTATCTAAATCTTTCCCATTGCAAAGGGGCACTAGACAGGGGTGCCCCCTATCCCCGTTACTCTTTGCACTTGTAATGGAACTGATTTCTCTCCTGATAAATAGCTGTCGAAGAATAGAGGGCTGGAATATTGCAGGGATAACAGAAAAATTATAGCTATACGCTGATGACATGATGGTGAACCTGGGTGACACAGAGAAGTCTTTAGACACACTCCTAGAAGTAGTAGATGACTATGGGAGATACTCGGGACTTAAAGTCAACTGGACCAAATCAGACTTGTATCTGGTCGATGAGGATGATATTTCAGCTAGGTCAAAACTGTTAGTAGCAGACAAATTTAAGTATTTGGGGATTATGATACATAAGGAACCTAAACTGTTTGTCTCTCTTAGGCCTCATGCACACTGCCGTGTTTCACGGCCGTATGCGGGCCGTGGAACCGCGGCCTGGATCCCTCCTGAGAGCAGGAGCGCACTGCGTCACTGGTTGCTATGACGCCGTGCGCTCCCTGCTGCCGCCGCAATACAGTGATACACTGGTATGATCTATACCAGTGTATTACTGTACTGTGCCGGCAGCAGGGAGCGCACGGCGTCATAGCAACCAGTGACGCCGTGTGCTCCTGTTCTCAGGAGGGATCCAGGCCGCGGTTCCACGGCCCGCATACGGCCGTGAAACACGGCAGTGTGCATGAGGCCTTAACCTGATCCCTACCATGGAATATGTTACACAAAAATTTAAAGCATGGGTGACCCTTCCCCTTTCGCTGGTGGGGCGGATAAATATTTTTAAAATGACGTTACTGCCCAAATTATTGTATATGTACAGGGCAGCTCCAGAACTGTTAAAGAGTCCTCATTTTGAGGCTATTAACAAGTTACTTACTCCCTTTTTGTGGCCCAACACCCAGCCGAGGATTTCCAGAGATACGCTAAAAGTACCTTATGCCCGGGGTGGTCTAGCTCTGCCTGACATGTTTAAGTGCTACCATGCAGTGCAACTGACATATGCTAGCTGGTGGATCAGAGCAGATGCCAACAATTCAGCCACGGTATTGGAGGCAGCATTGTTGGACTCATATGAAGCCTTGACAAATTTCATATATCGAGAGGGCAAATATCCAGTCAAATACCTTGCCTCCAGCATGTTAGCAGTGTTAGGCTGCATTCACACGTCCAGGGCCGGTTCTAGTTGAAATGGGGCCCTGGGGCGAAAAACAATAAGCCCCCCCCCCCCCCCCCCCCCCGACACTTGCTGACTTTAACGTCCCGTATTGAAACTGGAGATTTAATTTGTGGACGTTCATACAGAAGAAACTTTATATTGTGTGGTACAGTGTATGCTATATGTGTATAACAAACATATTTCACATGAAAACTTACAGTTACTTGGCTTGGCCCTTGGGGATCTCGGACGCCACTTCAACACTTTGGCCGGGGGCTCGGCGGAGCTGATGTGTTTTATCCTAATGAGAAAGATTTCATAATAAAGGATTTGGAGAAGGGGCAGAGGGATAGCAGAGCAGGGAGAGGCTGGTGCTGTTACTAGGGGCTCATACCATGGGGGAGAAATAAAACCCACCATAATGCCCCCCCAGTAGAAATAATTCTCCTTATAATGTGACAGTGCAAAAAATACCCCCTTGTAATGCCCCCAGTTGAGCTAATGTTCCAAATAGTGCCCCTATAATGTGCCAGTATAAAATACCCCTATATAGTGCCCCCAGTAAATGCCCCCATAGTGCTCCTCTCCCCCTCCCTCCTAGTGACCCCCATGATGTACCAGTATAAAATGCCCCATATATAGTGCCCCAGTAGATGCCATCAGTGTCCCCCATAATTTGCAGGTATAAAATACCCCTTCTTAGTGCCCCCGTAGATGACCCCATAGTACTCCTCTCCCCCTTCCCCATAGTAATGTGTCACAGTATAAAATGCTACTGTACAGAGCCCCCCATATAAAATACCCCTTCTTTGTGGCCTCAGTAGATACCTCTATAGTGCCCACCAATAATGTGCCAGTAAGAAGTGCCCCCATAGATGCCCCCAATCATGTGCCAGTAAAAGAAGCCCCCCACCATCTTGTACCAGTAACAAGAGCCCCCCCATATCATGTGCGAGTAGCCAGAGGCCCCCCATCATGTGCCAGTAGCCAGAGCCCCCCTATCATGTGCCAGTAGCCAGACCCCCCATCATGTGCCAGTAGCCAGAGCCCCCCCAATAATGAGCCAGTAGCCAGAGCCCCTCATAATGTGCCAGTAGCCATAGGCCCCCCTATCATGTGCCAGTAGCCAGAGCCCCCCCTATCACGTGCCAGTAGCCAGAGCCCCTCATAATGTGCCAGTAGCCAGAGCCCCTCATAATGTGCCAGTAGCCATAGGCCCCCCTATCATGTGCCAGTAGCCAGAGCCCCCCCTATCACGTGCCAGTAGCCAGAGCCCCCCCTATTATGTGTCAGTAGCCAAAGGCCCCATCATGTGCCAGCAGCCAGAGGCCCCCCTATAATGTGCCAGTAGCCAGAGCCCCCTATCATGTGCCAGTAGCCAGAGACCCCCCATCATGTGCCAGTAGCCAGAGCCCCCCCCATCATTTGCCAGTAGCCAGAGCCCCCCATCATGTGCCAGTAGCCAGAGCCCCCCCAATAATGTGCCAGTAGCCAGAGCCCCCCATAATGTGCCAGTAGCCATAGGCCCCCTATCATGTGCCAGTAGCCAGAGCCCCCCTTATCATGTGCCAGTAGCCAGAGACCCCCCTATCATGTGCCAGTAGCCAGAACCCCCATCATGTGCCAGTAGCCATAGGCCCCCCATCATGTGCCAGTAGCCAGAGCCCCCCTATAATGTGCCAGTAACCAGAGCCCCCCTATCATGTGCCAGTAGCCAGAGTCCCCCTATCATGTATCAGTAGCCAGAGCCCCCCCTATCATGTTCCAGTAGCCAGAGCCTCCCCTATCATGTCCCAGTAGCCAGAGCCTCCCGGCCTCTGATAGGCTGCCGGCCTAGTGGGAAGGAACAGGGGAGGGACACACCTCTCCCTCCCCTGCCGCACAGCCATCTGTATCGCTGTCCTGAGGACAGCGATACAGATGACTATGGAGATGAGCGCTGCGCTCATCTCCCTGTGCCCCGCCGCCGCCGCCCCCACTTGCCGTCACAGGGGACTTGCCCCCCTTGCGTTAATGGAAGCGCCGGCCCTGAGTATTACCCTGTATTGTTTGTAGCGCTGTATGCAATATTTCCAAATATGTCTTAAACAGTAGGCCTGGAGGGTAGCTGTTAGGTTAAGAAATTGGCATGGGGGTGCCTTCTCAGTTTTTGCCTCAGGCAGCAGAAGGACTTTGTGCATCCCTGCCCTTTGCCACAAAGCAATGAGGGAAGGGGGGGCAAGCTTAACTCCTGAACCAGGGCCCATGAGCCTTTAGCTACGCTCCTACCCGCACTTGAAACCAAAATGAAACCTTCACAGCTCTTGTAAATCCTTACGTGCAGAAACTGTGAGCTGTTTTTCTCTTATAAGGCTATCTGTTTTGGCTCTACCTTAGAATTTAGTTTGCAAGATAAGAAGTAGCTGTCTGATAGCTGACATTGTAAGCCCCATTAGCTGTCACAAGGTTGTATTTCTGTTAGCAGGTCATCTGATCCCTCTATGAAATCTCTCTGGCAGTCAGTCACAATCTGAAATTCATTCCTCCAGGAGGTACTGTTCTTCACAAGTCAGAGCAGTTAAGAGCACCATGGCAGACAACATGGGAGCAAAGAATAAGAGAGCCATGACCACCGGCATCACGTATCCTACTATCACAGGAGTAGCCGCTGCATCAACATGCTGGCATTATTGGAGGTATAGAAAAAATACTGTCAGTACATATCTCCGGCGTGCCTGAAGAAGTGCGAACACTGTGTCAAATTATTCTGAATGTGCTTATATTTTACTTTATGGGTTCTATTTACAATATAAAAACCTAATAATACTCTTTTGTATAGCTAGAAAAGTTTCAACTGCAAAATTTGATTATTTCACTACATGGTCAGCAGGATCAACCTTATTAAATCAAGCATTGATCCTGCTGATGAAAATCAGTTTCCCAAGAAAAAAGGCTATTTATTGCATATGCAAATTAGGGATTCAGTGCACCAAGGAGCAGGGTTTACCCCCTCAGTGCACCTCAGCTGCTCAGCTTTCCAGTGCTGGCCACTCCTCTTGGTTCCCTGAAGATTTAATAGGCATAAAGAATAAATAAAAAAAAATCTATAGAATACCAGAACCAATTTAAAGGAGACATTTATCATTGTAATCAGCAGGATTAAACCTGCAAGGCAGTATGTGTAGTGCCCTGGAGCAGGGGTACTTTGAAGTCTGAACATGTGTGGACATTTGCCTATTTCCCCAATGCAAAATTCTTACTTTATTTCACTTTAAAGGGTTAACTTGCTTAAAGGGATTCTGTCACCAGATTTAACCCTATTAAGCTAGCTGACATTAGCGATGTGCTAATGTCAGCTAAACCTAACTAGCCTATTCCTACTTTTATCTATGCCCCCGTTACGCCACAAATCTAACTTTTATAATATGCTAAATAGCCTCTAGGAGCGGGGGGGGGGGCGTCATTCCTGATCCTGGAGGCTCCGTTCTCCCACCTTTGTCGCCTCCCTCCAAGTCCTGATTGACAGGGCCAGGCAGCGCTCGCATCTGTCTGCCAGCCCTGTGCTCTGGTGAGATCTTGCGCAGTTTCTTTGTATCTATCGCTTGATGGTTTTTGTGACTGCACTTGGGGACACTTTCAAAGTTTTCCCAATTTTTCGGACTGACTGACCTTCATTTCTTAAAGTAATGATGGCCACTCGTTTTTCTTTATTTAGCTGCTTTTTTCTTGCCATAATACAAATTCTAACAGTCTATTCAGTAGGACTATCAGCTGTGTATCCACCTGACTTCTCCACCACGCAACTGATGGTCCCAAACCCATTTATAAGGCAAGAAATCCCACTTATTAATCCTGACAGGGCACACCTGTGAAGTGAAAACCATTTCAGGTGACTACCTCTTGAAGCTCATCAAGAGCTCATCAAGAGAATGCCAAGAGTGTGCAAAGCAGTAATCAAAGCAAAAGGTGGCTACTTTGAAGAACCTAGAATATGACATATTTTCAGATGTTTCACACTTTTTTGTTATGTATATAATTCCACATGCGTTAATTCATAGTTTTGATGCCTTCAGTGTGAATCTACAATTTTCATAGTCATGAAAATAAAGAAAACTCTTTGAATGAGAAGGTGTATAATATAAATCCTGTTCATTTGCACAACACTGTGAAAAGGGTTAATGAATACTGAGAGATGTTGGTATTTGAATGAGAAGTTGGTCATTTCTCACAGCTGCGATAGCTGAAGAAGAAGCGCATGTTTTGGAGGATAAAAGCCTGACTTGTTTACCACCAAAACCAGACAGACTGACCTTTTGAATATCTAGTTTAGCTCTGTTGTTATGTCTGGAAACTTGTTTTTGTCTGGAAAACCTGCTGTGTCATTGCCATTGAGTATCATTGAAGCTTTAATGCAAGTCTATACCAGACGGGTGTTGAAACAATGCATTTGTTTGTGCTGAGCTTCTCCACTCCACCCCTCCCACTAGAAGGTTCCAGTCTAGCTAAAACTGGTATATAAGGAGAGCAGTCAGAGCCCCTAGTGTTCTGTATTTAGGGTAAAATGCTTGGAAGAGAAGACTCTGCCAGACTATTGATTAACTGGAAGAAGACGCTGAGATAGGGATACTCATCCGCAGATCCTGGATCACCAGACTTTGGCCAGAGTACCAGCCTTCTGAGAGAGGGACAGCTAGCTCAGGCCTTTCCTCAGCATCAAACCCTTCTTCTGCCAGGGAGGAGACTGGAGAAGCAAGCTCTATGTCTCGCCTGTATTGTTCTGCACTTGAATTCCTCCAGTAAAGAAGCACACTGGTTTACTGCAGACCCTGACTCTCTGGACTTATTTCCCATTGGGGTGCACCACACATTACCATCCCTTCCGGAGAGCAGCAACACGTTCGGGGGACCCAGCATAGCATTGGGGCCACCCCAAACCCTGGGCGGGTTTGGGGTGGCATATGGGGTGCTCTTTAAGGCATTAAAATGAATGGGTCCACACCCGTGCCTCCATATCACTTGCAGCTGTTCCATTATGTAAGCTATGAGCCATACGAGTAGTAGGGCTGTTGTCACCACTGTATCCTCTGATACCCTTCCGCCATTAGATAAAATTATTCCAAAATGCAAGCTTCTGTGATGGCACTGTTTATTGCAAAAATATAATAAACCAGTGGTAAGCAGAGCAATGAATAAAATATATCACTGTGCAAAAAATCATATTTTCTACTGCAAATAACTGTAGGAAGGTAAAGGTAGGAATCAGTGTAACATTCAACAATGCGTGTTATCTTCCTCTTACAGCTAACATCCCTGCTTTGTTGCCGCTTGTCCAAATTTAAAGTATTAAATGACAGCAAAAATGCTGAAATCCCCCAAAAAGATGCAAAATGTTCTTTACTTTGTTATTTCATTTTATTTATCTTCAAGCTAACTGCAAACTCAGGGGTTATGCTGGCCTACTGTATGCATGCCCTTTGTAGTAAAATATCACATATTTAGTATATGAATTGGCATTTCACTGGAGTATAAATCAGATGCATATGCAGAGACAACCTGCAAAGCTGTGGAAAGAGATCTAGAGACGAGTGATTGTCCAGGGGCATCCACAAGTCCAGACTGGGACTCAAATGCAGCCCTGTCACCCAAACTCCACCATCACTCCTCAAATTGCACAGCACGTGTGGCAAAGTTTACTTTACTTGGTCACAGGCCTCAATACTCAGACCTCAGACCAGACCCCCCCTCTGTCGGGGATATAAAGAAAACACTTTATATAAAAAATAGGATCAAAGGAAAAATTTTAAAGGGAGTTGATCCTAGAGGTGGACATATAAAACACCTCAAAAATAGATTGTTGTTAATTTAATTATGTTGTGCAATCAGTAAAATAAGGTACAAGCGTCTATGCAAAAATATTAATAATTTATTATACAATAATTTAAAATGCAATCAAAGCTTAATGAATGTGAAACTCAATAACATGCAATGACACACAGTGATATGCAGTACCCAAAATTCACCACTAGATGGCTCTAGCATGACTACCAGCATTCCATATCACCTCTCAAAGATAAAAATTTAATAAAAGCGTTTCGACGACAATTATGAGATATACACTCAATAGTAATAAGGACAGATACAAACCCTTGCTCTGCTCAAACTATGACTGATCTCGGATATCGGGTAGTATTGCTACATAAGTTATAAATTATCAAGCCTGATATGACTATGGAGTGAATATTCCAATCAGAGATTCCCTCTGATATCAATATTAGATCTTTCATTCAGTAATATGCATCTTTACTGAATAGTGGTAATATTGATGTAGT
Organism: Bufo gargarizans; assembly: GCF_014858855.1. NCBI lineage: Eukaryota > Metazoa > Chordata > Amphibia > Anura > Bufonidae > Bufo > Bufo gargarizans. The sequence goes on along the minus strand of NC_058085.1, from coordinate 61,009,783 downwards.
ACTTTTTAACATTACATGTCCGCAATAAAACTGAGATTTTTTTAAATATCAAGCCAATTAATTCAATCAATACTACACATAATAAAGTTATATGTTACCCAAGAATGCAGATGATATGCAGAGTCTAAAAGAAGTCAGCTCTGAAGTACGTTCTGATCATTGGGATTTTTCTCCTGGGGTCTCTCCTTTCTTTCCTTGTTTCTCTGTGTTCTGTGTGTGTGGTTTATGATCACAAACTTATCAGTTAGAGACACCTTCCTAACTTGGAGTTTTCCAAACATTGTCGGTTAGGCATGTACATATGATAATGACTGTTATGTCACTATATCACCCAGAATGCATTTCAGCTGTTGGTGCAATGTTACCTATTCATACCTAGGTGGCACTATTGCATAGGCTGTTAGCATCATCACTATTAAGGGTTAACTGTCCAGGTCTGATTTAGCTTACATTCTATACACATAATATATGGAATCCCAAATCAGAGCTAAGGGATTATTTTTGACACATAAACTAACTTAAAACATAGACATTTGGGTACCATTTGAGACGTTTCTCAAGCTACTAAATTTATGTACCGATAAGAATATACCTTGTACTCTCACAGACATTTGTGTCTCCTCTGTTTCTCCAACGGTTGATTGATTGCTAGTTAAAATAACACTATGTCAGTTGTGGGAGAGTCCCCGGAATAATAATGGACGGACGATACGTGCCACCAGAGGTCCTGGCCTCGGTGGAGTAAGAACCGGATCATTGCGGTTACAGCGGCGAATGCTGCTGGCGCAGCGTGTCCGGGCCGGTTCTTACTGTTCCCCACGGCCAGCCCAGGTTTTTGGTGGAGCTGGGCTTTTAAGAACCCAGCCTGCTGATGATGGGGGTGGGGTGTGTCTTGCTGTGCTGGAGATTTCCACAGACAGAGTGAGTGCTGGTGAAGGAGAGTCTGGGCGCAGCACACATTGAAGGATAGCCTGGGACCTGTGGTGCTACGAGCCGAAGGGGCTCTGGCCTGAGGGAGACAAAGGCAGATAGCCTAGAAGCCTGCAGAACTGCTGTGGTCTGTCCAAAACAAGGTGACTCAAACCTGCTGTTTATTTTCTATGGAAGGACTTTTGTTTTATGCACTATGTGGATATGCACCTGTGTGGTCTGCACATTGCCTGTTATGCCGTTGGTGTGAATAAAGTCACAGTGTATCACAAAGACTGTCTATGATTGCCTCAATACTGCCGCCGCTACCGTAGCCTACCACGAGCACATCCCCACAATTGGTGGCTTGGAGCGGGCATTCCTGCAGTGAGGCAGGCCTGAGGCAAAAGTTGTGTTGGACTGCATGTCATATATCAGGCCTGCAAGTTTTATGGTTCCTGACAAGATGGAGGAGGCCATTAAGCACCTGATTCAGAGTAATGTACAGCAGCAACAGGCATTGCAGGCTCAGAAGGAAAGACATGATGAGGCTATGTGTGCACAGCAGCAAACAAACAATCTCCTAATGCAGCAGCTGGTAGCCATGCAAGAGTCGGTGCGAACATCCCTGCAAGGAGTTTCAACTGCAACAACCCCGACTGTGTCTACCGCCAGGGACAAAGTCCGATCCGCCCTGAGGAAAATGGGTCCGGGAGATGATATAGAGGCATTCCTGATGGTATTCGAAAGAACCGCGGAGCAAGAGAGGCTGCCGTTGGAGCAGTGGGCCGAGGTGGTGGCGCCTTTTCTGGTGGGGGACGCACAAAAGGCCTATTTTGACCTCAGCTGCGATGAGGCCAAGGACTATGAGAGGCTAAAAACTGAGGTGTTGGCCAGGTTGGGGGTAAACACCTATGTGCGAGCGCACAGGGTGTATCAGTGGGTGTTTGCCGAGTCCCGACCCGCCCGGTCACAAGCCTATGACTTACTTCACCTAGTAAAAAAATGGCTTCAGCCTGAAATATTGAGCACTTCTCAGATGGTTGAAAGGGTCGTGGTCGACAGGTTCGTGCGTACCCTCCCGAGAGCCATACAGCGCTGGGTGGGACAAGGCGATCCAGGCAACCTGGAACAACTGGTTAGCCTGGTGGAGAGGTATATGGCCACTCAGGATTTGGTGCGGGACTCAGCGGTACTACCGAAGTCACGTCAGCCCCCGTTGCCGACCCGGGATCCTGAAAAAGGGATCCCACCACATAAGGAGGGGAGTGGATCTCCAGTCCGTGGGAGGAATACCCTGGGGAGGAGGGAGGCTGCGAGGATCAGATGTTGGCATTGTCAGGACTGGGGACATGTGGCATCCAACTGCCCTAGGGCATCCGAACCCATGGACTGCGGGTTCGCTCGCCGGTCCTCTTTTTATGCCCAACCGGTGTATATAGCTGACCCCCTGCTGGCGGCGGACAACCCTCCGGTGTGTGATGTCGTTGTTAATGGACACTCCGTGCAGGCCCTGCTGGACTCTGGGAGCCTGGTAACTCTGGTCCATGAGTCGCTGGTAACGGAAAAACTCCCAGAAAGGCGAACCCTTACCATTGTCTGTATACATGGGGATCGCAGGGAGTATCCCACCACTAAGGTTACCCTGGCAGTGTGTGGAAAGGAGGTACCACATGTCGTCGGGGTGGGGAGACGGCTCCCTTATGCCGCAATATTGGGGAGGGACTTTCCCCTGTTCTGGACTTTGTGGAGGAACGGGTTGCCTACCTATGGGGAAGGAAAATGTCCAGGTCCCGAGCCCGAGGACCCCGAGGCAGGGATCCCAGCTGTAGGGGTCACCGTAGAGGAGGTAGAGTGTAACCCTGACCGGTTTCCCCTAGAAGTATTGGCGGGTGAGACAGTAGAAAGTTCGTCCATCCTGGATCTGGAGGTACCCCGAGAAACCTTCGGGACCGCACAGCTCCAGGATTCAACGTTGTTACGGGCTAGAGAAGGTGTGTCGGTGGTTAATGGTGTTGCCCAGCGTCCCGGCGCCGATACCGTATTTCCTCACCTGGCCTATAACCAGGACCTGTTATATAGGGTAGACAAGGTGAGGCAGGAGGTGGTGGAACAACTGGTGGTGCCCCAGCCTTACCGGCGAATGGTCTTGGATTTAGCGCATGCGCATGTGTTGGGTGGTCATCTAGGGGTTAAGAAAACGCTGGAGCGAATTCTACAACGGTTCTATTGGCCTGGGATATATGAGGAAGTCCGGAGGTTCTGTCAGTCCTGTCCAGTGTGTCAGCTGACTAGCCCCCAACCTCACTATCGCAGTCCACTGGTACCTATGCCCATTATAGAGGTGCCCTTCGAAAGGATCGCCATGGATCTGGTAGGCCCCATTATTAAGTCAGCCCGAGGTCACCAACACATCCTGGTAGTGTTAGACTATGCCACTCGCTATCCGGAGGCGGTCCCATTGCGCCATACGTCGGCCAAGGTAATAGCTAAAGAGCTCATGAGTATGTTTGCCCGGGTGGGGATACCAAAGGAGATTCTGACGGACCAGGGGACACCCTTTATGTCCAAAGTAACAAAGGAATTGTGTAAGCTATTAAATATTAAACACCTACACACGTCCGTCTACCATCCCCAAACCGATGGGTTAGTAGAACGGTTTAATAAGACCCTGAAGTCCATGCTAAAAAGAGTCGTGGCTAAGGACGGGAGGGATTGGGACTTACTGTTGCCCTATGTTTTGTTTGCGGTACGGGAGGTGCCCCAGGCGTCCACGGGGTTCTCGCCCTTTGAGTTGTTATATGGGCGACATCCCCGTGGGCTACTGGATATCGCTAAGGAAGCATGGGAGCAACAGCCTACGCCTCATAAAAGTGTGATAGAGCACATAGGAAAAATGCAGGACCGAATAGGGGTCGTGTTGCCGATCGTCCGTGAGCACATGGAAGCGGCACAACTGGCCCAGAGTCGGGTATATAACCGAACCGCCCGGGTAAGGACATTTCACCCGGGGGACCGAGTTCTTGTACTCGTGCCCACGGTCGAGAGTAAATTCTTGGCCCGGTGGCAAGGACCCTATGAAGTTAAGGAGAAGGTGGGCCCAGTTGATTACAGGATATACCAGCCGGGGAGGCGGAAGCCCGAACAGGTATATCATGTGAATCTACTAAAACCTTGGAGAGACAGAGAGAATTTGTTTGCAGACAGCCCGCCCTCTGTCGGGACGTCAGGGAGTGACCCGGGGTCACCAGGTGTTCCGGAGAGCGCCGCTGGGGTGACGATAGGGGACGGACTGTCGACCAAACAAGCACAAGAGGTGAAAGAATTTGTTAGTCGGAATAGGGACGTATTCTCTGACCTTCCTGGACGTACCACCTTGATCGAGCATGACATTATCACCGAGCCCCGGGTGAAAGTCCGCCTAAGACCATACCGAGTACCGGAGGCTCGGCGACAGGCCATTTCACAGGAGGTAAGATCGATGCTACGTCTAGGGGTCATAGAAGAGTCAAAGAGCGAGTGGGCTAGCCCGATTGTCCTTATTCCCAAACCGGATGGTTCATTACGGTTCTGTAATGATTTTAGGAAATTGAATGAGGTATCAAAATTTGACGCCTATCCCATGCCTCGGGTAGACGAGTTGATAGAGCGGCTGGGAAAAGCCCGGTATTTTTCGATCCTAGATCTCACGAAGGGCTACTGGCAGGTACCTCTGACGGAGGCGGCAATGGAGAAGACGGCCTTTGTCACCCCGGAGGGGCTTTTTCAGTATAGGGTGTTGCCTTTTGGGTTACATGGCGCTCCGGCTACGTTCCAGCGTCTGATGGATGTCGTCCTCAAGCCCCATCACCAGTATACCTCCGCGTATCTGGATGATATAGTCGTGTTTAGCCCAGACTGGGAGGGTCATTTGTCAAAACTTCAGGCAGTGATAGATTCTCTAAGGAAGGCGGGGTTAACTGCCAACCCAAAAAAAGGCTCGGTGGGACTAGAGGAAGCTCGCTATTTGGGGTATGTGATTGGACGCGGAGTCATTAGGCCCCAAGTAAATAAAGTTGAAGCAATCCGGAATTGGCCCAGGCCTCGTACGTCCAAGCAAGTACGGTCATTTTTGGGCCTGATTGGGTACTACATGAGGTTCATTCCCCATTTTGCCACCTTGGCAGCCCCGTTAACCGGCCTCTTGAAGGGTAGAAAGTTGGTGATGGTTCGCTGGGGGGAGAAGGAGGAGGAGGCGTTCTCCCGTTTGAAGTCGGCCCTATGTGAGTCCCCAGTTCTGGTGACGCCCGACTTCAAGCGGGAGTTTGTAGTTCAAACAGATGCCTCGGGAGTAGGACTAGGGGCTGTGCTTTCCCAAGAGCTCAACGGGGAAGAGCACCCCGTGGTTTTTCTAAGCCGCAAGCTTACCCCAGCAGAAACCCGGTATAGCATTGTGGAGAGAGAGTGCCTCGCCATCAAGTGGGCACTCGAGTCTCTCAGATATTACCTTCTGGGGAGAAGGTTCCGTCTGGTGACCGACCACTCCCCTCTCCAGTGGATGAGTCGGGCTAAGGAGGGGAGCGCTCGGGTTACCAGGTGGTTCTTGTCCCTCCAAAACTTTAAGTTCACTGTTGAGCACAGGGCCGGCCGCTTACAGGGGAACGCAGATGCCCTGTCCCGGGTACACTGCTGTGCGTGTGTTCACCCCCTCAGGCTTGAACGGTATGTTCAAGCCCTCAGGGGTGAACAAAGGGGGGGGGATATGTAGGAGAGTCCCCGGAATAATAATGGACGGACGATACGTGCCACCAGAGGTCCTGGCCTCGGTGGAGTAAGAACCGGATCATTGCGGTTACAGCGGCGAATGCTGCTGGCGCAGCGTGTCCGGGCCGGTTCTTACTGTTCCCCACGGCCAGCCCAGGTTTTTGGTGGAGCTGGGCCTTTAAGAACCCAGCCTGCTGATGATGGGGGTGGGGTGTGTCTTGCTGTGCTGGAGATTTCCACAGACAGAGTGAGTGCTGGTGAAGGAGAGTCTGGGCGCAGCACACATTGAAGGATAGCCTGGGACCTGTGGTGCTACGAGCCGAAGGGGCTCTGGCCTGAGGGAGACAAAGGCAGATAGCCTAGAAGCCTGCAGAACTGCTGTGGTCTGTCCAAAACAAGGTGACTCAAACCTGCTGTTTATTTTCTATGGAAGGACTTTTGTTTTATGCACTATGTGGATATGCACCTGTGTGGTCTGCACATTGCCTGTTATGCCGTTGGTGTGAATAAAGTCACAGTGTATCACAAAGACTGTCTATGATTGCCTCAATACTGCCGCCGCTACCGTAGCCTACCACGAGCACATCCCCACACAGTATAAAGTTTACACTTGAAATTCTTCTTATCATGCTTTAGGAGCGTATGCGTTCCTAGTGAGAAATATATAAGATAATAAATGCATTGACGTCCTTCATAATATTCACCAATATAAAACGATACATATGTCCTTTTAATTATCTTATACTAAAAACGTATTGTTCATTATACATATACATCACAGATTTTCTGCTTCATCAATAGACATTGAACCATAGGGATAATTAGCACCAGAGAGTCTAGAGAATATCCTTATCTCAGTAATAAATCTGTAAGGAGACAAGAATGACTCTTCTCAGACTGGTACATCTACAAAAAAATTATATGAACTGTGTCCTTTCCATGAAACTCTTTCGGCCTACTCTAAAATACATACACAATGGTGAATATGTTACAATATGGCCTCTCAAAGGTAATCAAATTATAAATGTTATATACCTATGAAAAAGCACAACACCCCTAAAAGAAAATTCAGACCCCAGATCAGATCAAATAGAAAATCAGATGGCAGACCCTTCTCTTTGCCACACCTCACACACAGACCCTACATAGTCTACACTCAACACAAATACTACACTACATTATACATATACTACACACACTATTGATGCAGCACCCCAGAATAAAGTTGTTTATAATGTTATATTGCTAAAGTGAAATGTTTTGATTTAATGTGTTTGAGTACTTAATAGCACTGTATGGATAGATCAGGGTTAAACACCTTGACTCAGCCCTTTTTAGTTTGCCAGGAGATGGGCCTGGGTCCACCCATGTATTATTTATTAATTTCACGCACTAATATAGCACTGCTATATTCCGCAGTGCTTTACAGACGTTAGATTGTGAGCTCCACTGGGGACAGCTTGACGCTAAGTATGGTTCGTAGCTGTGCTACAGAAAAGACCTACATTGTGTGCGTTCCTCAGAGTTAGGCCTGAGTCTGAGAAAACAATCATCTCTGAGACAGCTACGGCTAAGAAAATAGCTTTTTCCAAAGTGAGATAGACAGAGAGAGAGAGAAAGAGATGGAAGATTAGAAGCTCCAGAATCTGCAAGGCAATCCATTGGAGTCCATCAGCAAGGCATTGCGCACGTTTAAGGCTTATAAAGACTTTAGTTTGGCCACCCGCATCCTAATTAGTGATGAGCGGCAGAGGCAATATTCGATTTCGCAATATTTAGCGAATATATAGAAGAATATTCATCATATATTTGCTTATTTGCAAATTCGCTATTTTTGTACACTAATATTCGTGTAATGCGCATGCGCAAGAGGCGTGGCCTAATTCCGGAACTATTTTCAAACTACCCAAAGTTATTAGAATATTGGAAGAGATGGTGGGAAGCAATTTATGCGACAGTGAGACAGAACTAGAGATCACTGTAAGTATTTTGACATTACAGCAGTGTATTTGATTACATTTCACATGCATGTCAGACCAGTCGCTTTATATGTAAATAGAGTGTTTAAATATTCGTGGTTGCGAAAATCGCCACTTGTGATCCGAATTTTTTTTTCACAAAACATATAACTTCACTTTTTATCAGGTCTAAGTAGATACGTATTACTGATTGGTGCACTAAGTATTGTTGTGACATCACAACACTATTGCATATCCATTTTCCTGCCGCACACTATATACCACACACACAAACACAGTGTATAGATTAGAGTTTGTGTCCTGTTGGTCAGGACTCAGGAGAAGCTTTATTTATATTACCGCCAGTATTTGCTGGTTCATTTAGAGTTACCCAGGGTGCACAACGGGGAGGCGAACCAGCTTTACACCCCATGCCGTACTGTCACTTCACTAGACAGGTACATCTGCTCAGCTGGCCAATATCCAATTGCTCAGACCCCACACACATACAATCGCAATACAATCCGATCTTATAACTGTAACATTAATTCTAATATTTCCCGGTCAAAGACTTAAATACTTTTTGATGTTTTGTTAAGGACATTATTTGCAATACTTGTATTTAAATTTTTTTGGATGATATGCTTGTGTCTTTATCCTGCAGCGCATGTTGGTGTGGGGCTATGACCGCACCTGGGTGCAGGCAGAAAAGCAGAGGATCGTGAAGGAGATCCGGACCGAGCTGAAAAAAAAATTCAAGGTCAATCATCCCAGGATGGTCGTCTTGAAAAAATGGTCCAATCTGAAGAGGAGGCACACTGGCTGGTCACAGAGATCCGTGACCGCACATGCCCAGGTACAATGCTTACATTACTTTTGTTTCTCTCGCCAACACTCTGTAATGTGTATATACAGTTAGGAAAATTAGTATTTCATCCCTTTGCAAATGATTACTTAGTACCTGGTGTGACACGTAGCAAATCAGCAGGTTACATCATACATCTCTTCCTCACCATGAGTATATATATTTATACACACAGCGAGGTACAGATGTATGATGTAACTGGCTGATTTTATGCATTTTACACACACAGAAATATATATATATGTGTGTATATATACATAAACTGCAATCATCATTCTGTATTCCAGTAAAAGGCCACATACACCATTACATTAGATACATCCCCCACTTTACTCCTTAACCACCGATGACGTACATGTACATCACTTAAAGCCCAGTGACATAAATGTACTGCATGGTGATCGGGCGGCTTCTTGAGCGGTGCCTGCCTGATCGGGGTCAGTGTTCTGGCAGTCACTGATAGCCGGACGCCTGCTGTATGCGCTGGCATTGGTGAAATAACCGATGCCGGCGCATTTACCCCTGCACGGCCGTGGTCAGACATGTGCGGGGTGTCCATCAGGTCCCTGCGCTGCTGTGACGGGGTCCTGATGGCCTTCGAAAGGCATCGTGTTTGCCCTCCGGGAGAGCCTGTGAGTACAAGCCCCCTGTATTAGACTGGTAATACACTTACAGCCAATGCATTAGAATACATAAGTATAGTAATGCATTGTAAAGGGGATCAGACCCCCAAAAGTTGAAGTCCCAGAGAGGGACAAAAACTAAACCGAAAAAAAATAATTATAAGAATAAATCTTTTCCAATTTTTTTTTAATTATATATATACTGTATATAAATTATATATTTCAGCTAACTATCTCTATAACCTACACTACTCCCTGTACTGGACCCTATCAGCTATTCACCTTCATTTTTCCCTAATTACTATCTAATACTAACTATCAAGAGTATTTATATTTGATTTGAAATGATATCATACAAAGCACAGCACTAAAATCACTAGAATCAAGCTCCTCTCTCTCTCACATCAAACTCCACAAAATAGCTGCTGGGGAGTGTCTTCATTTATATAGTGAAGGGGTAGGCAACTTTCCGATTGGTTGCTAGGAATGTTGCTAAGCTGTGACAAAGCCTTCTCATTGGCCCTTCAAACTAGAAGGGAGGGATGATCACCTGATGTGTACTGTGTTAAAAAAAAAAAAGCTAATATTAGTCATTACGAATGTATTGCACTATATTCTAAATATTCGCGAATTCTCGAAGTGCCGATATTCGCAAAAAAATCACAAATCGCATTTTGAATATTCGTGCTCAACACTAATCTTAATTATTCCTCAGCTGGAAATTATAGAACATCTACCAAGAACTACTATTGCCAGCATAAGGTTCTGCAGAGAGAGACTTTAGAAAGACATAAACAGACTATACATTAACAGTGAATCCTCCAACATTCGACCACCCAAAGAGGTGGTCTTTTGAGAGTAACATAATATAGTTTGTAAGGCTGAATAAAGACATACATCTGTCCAGTATAGCAAAACACCCATCTCCAGTAATCTAGTAGCTATAGCCTGTAATATTATTACACTCCAGAAATACGTCCAGGGCCCTCTTGAATTCCTTTATTGTACTCACCATCACCACCTCCTCAGGCAGAGAGCTCCATAGTCTCACTGCTCTTACCGTAAAGAATCCTCGTCTATGTTTGTGTACAAACCTTCTTTCCTCTAGACGTAGAAGGTGTCCCCTTGTTATAGACACAGTCCTGGGTATAAATAGTTAATGGGAAACAGAACTTTAATTGTGATCATCTTTCCAGCTTCTGTATTCCACCGATTCCATTTATTACTTTGGTTTTATGGTGCACTGATGCCCGAAATTTTACACAATACTCTATGTGCGGTCTGACTAATGATGTTTTAAGTGAAAGAATGATGTGGTCATCATGTTTATGACAAACACTTTTTGATGCACCGCATGGCCTTATTGGGGGCAGCTGCCTGACATTGGTTGCTCCAGTTAAAAATGTGGTTCTCTGGGCTGAACCCGGATATAAGCTTTTCTTTATTCCCTGACTACATATAAGTGGAGCAAAGTACGTAGTATAGTACCCGCCTGAAAACAGCCTCCGTCAGCGCTATAAACCAATCTGTGCCGGTGATGTCACCAAATGTCTCACTGCTAGGAGGAAGTCACCGGCACACAACAAAGACAGCCTTGCACGGCACAATGCAGTGCCACAAAGGGGGAGCATCGGAGCAAGGAAATGCTTCGATGCTCAGCTCAGATGTAGGCAGAGAATAAAGAAAAGCTTCTATCCAGGTTCAGCCCAGAACCCAGAGAACTCCTTTAAAGGGGTTCTGTAGCCTTTTATTACTGATGATCTATTCTCTGGATAGATCATCAGCATCTGATCGGCAGGGGTCCGACACCCGGACCCCGCCGATCAATTGTTTGAGAAGACAGCGTCACTAGCAGTAGCGCCGCGGCCTACTCCCTGTTTCCCCCAGTCCCGGTGACGTCATGACTAGAATCACTATTCAGTTCAATGGCGCTTATCCGCGGCAAGGCCAGTGATACTGGTTGTGACGTCACCGTGCCTTCGCAAAACAGGGAGAAGGTAGTGGCGCTACTGCCAGTGATGCTGTCTTTTTAAATAGCATCTGAACCAACACCTGAGACCCCCCGCTGATCAAATGCTGAGGGCACCACAGGAGGCACTAAAGTGCAGCATTATAACTATTGGGGAAATATTAGGAGAGATATAACTACTAGACCACTATGGTGACATTAAAACTACTAAGGCACTATGGGGGGCATTTTAATTACTGGGGCACTATAGTGGGACATTAAAACTGGAGGTGGAACTGCAGGGAGCACGATAGCTACTGGGGCCACTATAAGGGGACACTTTAACTACTAGGACACTGTAGGGGGAATTTCAGGGGGCATTTTAACTACTGGGCATTAGTCAGTAACCACTGGTGCACAATAGGGGGCATTAGACTAACCACTGGAGGTCCTACAAGGGACATTATAAAGGTGGATAAATACTACAGCCCTATTACTGCTGGGTGCACTATGGTGGCCATAATTATTGAGCACCATATGGACGGAGCTATCACTAAAATGGGCACTCTTGGGCAGCAGCATCATTATTGGGGGCATTGTAGGCACTATGACTAATAAGGTCACTCTGGGAGAGAATAATTGCTATTGGTATGACTTTTGTGTTACTATAGGGGGAATAATCTGTGTGGCAGTATAATTTCTGCAGTGTAGTATTTGGTGGCATTAGGGAGCACAGCGGGCACAGTATTGGGGGTAGCAGCAGGATAATATTGTTTTGGCAACAGGGTGGGAAGGATGATGATAATACAAAAGTTAGGAACCTAAGATGTCTGTTTGGTAAACTCTGCAGAGACAAGACGCGGTTGGAAGAGGTTGTCATAGGTGGAATGAAAAATATGATTACAGAGAACTTCAAAGGAGACGTCACTTCTGAGGCACTGGATGTAAGAGATATGTAGTGCCAGATAGTCCTGTATGTTTGGTAGCACTGAATGTAATATGTTTTTAGTGCTAGTATGTGTATATGTGGTGCATTGGGACTTGGGCCCCAAATATTTTGAGACCCTAGAAACACCCCTGCCCCATATTAAAGGGAATGTCTATGATGAGTCAACCCTTTTAGGTCTGTCTTTGGAGCCCATCACCTACCACTAGGGTCTATTTCTTTGATTCAAAACCATTTAGGCTGAGTTCACACTTCAGTTATTTGGTCAGTTATTTCCCATCAGTTATTGTGAACCAAAACCAGTAGTGAAGCCTGCTCAGAGATAAGGTGTAATGGAAAGATCTGCACCTGTTCTGTGTGTTCGACCTGTACCTGGTCTTGGTTTACAAATAACTGAAGTGTGAACCCAACCTTAGACTTTATTGCTGATACAGTGGCTGGGCTTCTGAAACTATTTACTCTTCTGTGGCCCAAGGAACCAAAGTCCAACACTGTGGTTTTCTGCCTGTTGAGTAACCAATGTGTTGTGATTCAATAGAAAATGTAGAGCATGGCCAATAGATGTCTCTGCCGTATGGCAAATCCTCCACATCTGTCATAGCTGTAACCACCTGTTCCTCAGCTGTTGGGATGTGCACCCTCCTATTTTACTACAGCATTAATATATTGTAAAAAATGTAATAATTATGGTCTGATGCACTTAAAGGATCTCTGGCATCTCCAGATATCTGTGGGGACATTTTTCATGAGGGTACTTTTTGAAGTCAGTTTTTCTTGAGTCTGCACTGGCATAATTTGCACCAAATTTACCAAATGTCGCACATTGTTTCATAAATCTGGTGCATCTTTAAACAGGACACTTGTCTAGAGCTGTTACTCCAGTACTGGATTGCATTTTTTTTGCGACTTTGATACGACGCATTTGAGAAATGTGGAGTGAAACTAGTTAACATAGTTAACCACACCCACTTTCAAAACTGTAAAGAGTGGCATAAAAATGCATAAATGTCACAAAACTTGAAATAAACTCCCCAAAATCCCAAATTCTAATTTTGCAACTTTTTAAAGCTAGAATTCTGTAGTTTGAGACTTGATCATTTCCCCATCTTCCTACTGTATGTATGGGAAGGTTTGACCCATACATTTCTGAAGCACACAGCCGCCACTAAGTTAAAGAGGACCTGGCTGTCACCTCTCCTGACATGTCGGTTTTTGTAACTACTTGTTTCCCCATGTAATAACAACTACAGCATCTATTCTTATGACATTCCTTTATTATTCCTGCTAGAAGTTATGAAGGAATTCTTAGCAGTTTGCAATAAAGGTCCAGATGAGTGTTACCAGTTGGGGGCATGCGCAGTCTGACACTATCCATTCGGTGCCGCCAGTGTGAAAACTCTGCAGGGACACATCCCCAGCTGGTAACACCCAGCTGGACCTTCATTGCAAACTGCTAGCAAATCATTCATAACTTCTGGCAGGAATAATAAAGGAATGGTACAACACAGAGTCATAAGAAAGCAGCTCCATAATTGTTATTACATGGGGAATAGTGACTATAGCAGACATTTCAGGAGAGGAGACAGCTCCTGTTTAAGCACAAAGAAGACAAGGTGATAATTGATTTCTATCAGCCTGTATAAATCCACCTTTTATGTTCTTTTAGGACATTTAGGCTTTCCTATGCATATCATCATTGTATTGTAGTCATCTTGCTGGACATCTTCAGTGTTACTTTATGCACACGGCTTCCTCACATCTTTATTGTCCAGTTTTCACATCTTTTAAGAAGCAGATAACATTGTGGTCTCACTTTCGGTTGATTCCATTTGAAGGTGTTTTCTAGGTCTTTCATCCTTGTTCTTTCAATTACATCTGCATCATGTTCTTTCTTTTTACTGCCAAATCCATTGTGGTTAATAATTGATTGAAGTAGAGAAAAGCCGTCTATGACTTTGATGTCTTTACCCTGAACTCTTAAATGAACTGTCTTTCCTGTTCTCGTAACCTATGTTATCTTTACATTGACTGATGCCCCAGATTATCCCTCTTATACATTTCTCAGAAGGGCCCTTGTGGCTTCTCCGTTTCTATCTATTAGTGCAATGTCAGCAGGAAACTGAAAATTGTCATTTTCACCAACATTAAAGGTTATGCACACCTTCTGGGACATTTTTTATGATTGCTTTTTACTCAATTTGGGCTAAAAACTATTTTTTCAATGGGTCTTTGTTAAAAATATTCAGCCATTCTGTCACAAAGCCGATCTGTTTGTCTACCTGTGTGAATTGTACTTTCCCTTTCATTTTGTGCTGGTCATCTAATAAACATTATCTCTTGTTTATAAACGAAAACTCAAGAGTCGAGAATGAGTAAGCTTGCGCAGGCTAAGTGAATAAATATATTTGCTAAGTGTGATTTAATATAACATAACACAGACAAATCACAGACAGAATAATTAAAAGTAGATAAACACCACTAGCCTTAATATGGGGTAGGGATACGGTCGGCCATGCTATAACACCTGGCTGTTTACCACATTATAACACATGACTGAGACCCCAGGGTGTACAAGAGGTAGGGGAAATCAATACCTACATCCTACCAGGGGCGTAGCTATAGGGGGTGCAGAGGTAGCAGTCGCTACCGGGCCCAGGAGCCTGAGGGGGCCCAAAGACCCTTGTGCCACATAAGACACTGGCATTATAGAAAGTGCATACTGGTCAATTTACACCTCTGGCTGGAGGGAAGGGGTTAGGTTAAGAATTTGGCATGAGGGGGTGCCCTTTCAATGTTTGCCTCAGGCAGCAGGAAGGCTATGTGCTCCCATGCCCCTTGCCAACAAGCACTGAGGGACAGGGCCCAAGCTGATCTCTTGCACCAGGGCCCATGAGCTTTTAGCTACACCCCTGCATCCTACCTAGGATAAAGTTCCAGGTGAAGTCTCCCGAATGAGTGTGTGCAAACCAGAGTAATTAACATCAGCCACTCCTCCAGTGTGCATCACGCATGTCTCTAAGATCACTCAGGAATGTGGTCTTATCAGCACAATGGGGGTGGGTACGTCTCTAACCCACTACAAGGGAAACTTTATTTTTCAGAATATTAAAAGTAATATAAAAGAGACAGAATTAAAGGGGATAGAACCAATGAGTACTTAAAAATGCACTTATAAAACATCTCTAAAATACTAAAATTACTAAAAAACACTTATTTAAGCCACAATCTTATCAGTAAGATAAGAACTAAGCTATAATGAGTATTTAGGAGGTCACAGAGAAGAGATAAGGAGCGATAAGCTGAGCTGCCTGACAGGGAAACAGTAAGGTCTGTATTACACCAACAGATTATCTGTGACAGATTTTCTGACCAATTATTGGTCAGATGGCCTGTTACACCCACAGATTTTTTTTTGTTATACACACCAACAATTGGTCTGATTGTACAGATATTGGTAAGATAATCTGTTGGTGTAATACAGCCCTAAAAATAGCCTGCTACTAGAGAATCTCAAGGCTGTACAGAGAAAGGGGCTGCAATTTTTTAATAAAAACCAATTGAAAAAAATATATTTTCAGCTCAAAAGGAGTACAGTGCAATAATAATAAAAAAAATTCCCCCAAATGTGTACATAGCCTTTAACTCCTGAAAGGCATATTTCACCTTAAGGACCAGGCCATTTTTTGCAAATCTGACCAGTGTCACTTTAAGAGATTATAACTTTCAAACGCTTTCACTTATCCAGGCCATTCTGAGATAGTTTTTTCGTAACATATTGTACTTCATGACACTGGTAATATGAAGTAAAAAAAAAAAACATTTTTATTTATGAAAAAAATAAAAAATTTAGCAAACATTTTGAAAAAAATTGCAAATTTCTAAGTTTCAGTTTCTCTACATCTATAAAACATAGTAATACCGCCAAAAATAGTTATTACTTTACATTCCCCATATCTCTACTTCATGTTTGGATCATTTTGGGAATGACATTTTAGTTTTTTGGGCCGTTACAAGGCTTAGAAGTTTAGAAGCAAATCTTGAAATTTTTCAGAAATGTTCAAAAAATTTTAGGGACCAGTTCAGGTCTGAAGTCACTTTGTGAGGCTTACATAATAGAAACGCGGATGACACTGGGACTATCGGAGTCGGACTGGGACTCACTGGAACTCACTGGGACTCACTAGGACTCTCGGAGTCGGAGGCAAGCTGGGCGTTTGCCTCCTCGGTCGAGAACATCCGGCGGGCCATAGGGAAGTGTGTGTGTGCGTGATAAACTTTATTTGGTGTGTGTGGGGGCACGGGTGTTTGCGAACTTTGTTGTGCTTTTTCATGACAACTTACCCTAAACCTAACAGACAAAAAAAACTAACTAAAAAAGGGCAAAAAATGTGATTTATTTTTTTTCGAAATCTCTGATCAACCATCCGAAGTTGATCAGCGGTGGGGTGTGTGATGCGCTAACAGTGGCCGGATGCTAAGAGTGCCAGCCACAGTCAGCGTACGCACAAAAAATATAAATAAAACAGCTTGCACCCAAAAAAAGTTGTGGGGGGCAAGATGCAGCACCCCTGGGGGTCTAGGGTTAGATAGCTGTGTTGTGGACCCCAAACACCCGATTTAGGGTGATGCAATCAGTAACGTTTTTGTTTTTTTCTTCCACTAACTTTCCCTGAATATCCCTGCCTAACCTAATCTGACCCTAACCTTTCCCTAAATACCTGGGTGGTGCTGGGGGTGCTGGGGCACAGATGGGGGTGCTGTGGTGCTGGCTAGAGATCCGTGCAGCTGGTGATCCACGTGCAGCGCTCTCCTCTCTCCTCGGCTCCCGGACACAAAAGGAGGAAGAGAGGAGCGCTGCGGTAATTTGAATGACCCGCCCGCCCAGCCGACCAATGAGAGCGATCCGGAGAGGTGATGTCACCATCACCTCTCAGGATCGCAGGATGGTGATTGGTGTATTATCACACCACCGATCACCATCCTGTTCCGGGTTATCGGGTCTTCTGCGATCGCCTACACGGGGGGGGGGGGGGATCACAGGACCCCCCCGGGGCTTTGTCCCCAGGTGCCTGCTTAATGATTTGAGCAGGCAACGGGTTCCGATCACCGCCTGCCGAGCGTCGGTGATCGGAAATACATAGCATGTACCGGTACGCCCTGTGTCCTTAAGTACCGGGACATCAGGGCGTACCAGTACGCCCTATGTCCGGAACAGGTTAACTACCTCCCGTCTGCCCGTTGACTATAAACATCCGGGAGTTGGATTTCTATCTCTGAATGGACATTTCTTAATGTCCATTCAGAGATGGCAGCTGCACGCTAATCGTGCAGCTGCCGAGAGCGGGCCCGCTGTCAGTGACAGCAGGGCACCCCAGAGACAAGGCAGGGACAGTTCCCAGGTGTCCCTGCCTTTTAGATCACTGTATACACAGCGATCAACGAGCGCTGTGTATATAGATCAGGAAGTGCTATGCACTTCCTGTCCCGGCCCGGTGGTCATGTGACCACCGGGGCCGGGATACTGCAGGTGCTGTCAGGTCTTCCATAGAACTCGATCAGCCCCGCACTGAGGCTGTACAGCACTGTATTATGCTGTACGGCCTCTCTGGGGGGTGTATTTCCCCTGTAACTGGGGCTACTATGTCAGCCCCAGTTACAGGTGATATCAATAGTGGAAAGAAAAAAGTGAAGTTAAATGTCCCCTAGAGGTCTTGTATGACCTTATGGGGGGTGCAGTGTAAAATAAAAAAAATAAAAAATAAAGTGTTTTATAAAAAATAAAGGTTTCACATGTAAAAAAAAAAAAATTCCCCAAGTAAGTAATTTTAAAAAAATTTAAAAATTGAAAAAATAAAATAGACATATTTGGTATTGCCACATCCGTCACGGTCAGCTCTAGAAATATATCACATGATCTACCCAGTCCAATAAACACCATAAAAAAAAACTGTAAAAAAAAAAACCTCAGGTGGATGCTGTAAAAATAAATAAATAAAACTGTGCTAAAACAACCAATTTTTTGGTCAACTTGCCCTATAAAGTGTAATAATGAATGATCAAAAAATCACATGTGCCCAAAAATGGTACCAATAAAAACGTCAACTCTTCCTGCAAATAACGAGCCCCTGCACAAGACGATTGGCAACAGAAAAATGGAGACACAAAAAAATATTTTTTTTTCATAACCCACCATGGTGATGGATCATGTGATGGACCATGTGATGTACGCAGTGACGTCATCAAAGGTACTATTGCTCACAGATGAAGACAGAAGAGATGCCAGCTGCGCGAACAAGGGGTTATTTTTTTTTTAATTCCTCCAGCCTCGGGTCTGGGTACCACAGTCGGTTATTTATCACGCGCGTGCAAAACACATTGCACCCGCGCGATAAAAACTGAACATCGGAACGCAATCGCAGTCAAAACTGACTGCAATTGCATTCCTACTCGCGCAGGTTTTCCGCAATGCACCGGGACGCATCCGCACCTAATCCGGACACGCTTGTCTGCAAGGGGCCTTGCAGTACATATCTCAGTTTATACCGATTCACTTAATACTATGCTGTGATATAAGAAGAGCTACAAGCACAGACATGAATCCCGCTGCCTTGGAAGCTTCTCATCCTGATAGCAATACCACTAAGAACATTTTCCCAGAGTTTATTTAAATGCCGTACATATTGCAACTTTCTGCACAAGCTATAGTTCTGTGATCTCTATGAATCCTACAGCCAGCAGTCATCCATGCCAGTCTTATGTCTGTCTGTGCTGCTGGAGGAAGAGGCAAAGTTATGTGAAGACGCAGGCCTCTACATATCTTTGGCGTTTCCTCCAGTAGGTTGTGTGTCAGACCCGGCTGGCGTAGATTTAAGGCATTTTCTACACCAAAACTGGTGTAGAAAATGATGAATTAGATGGGCCTGCTCACACCACTTTTCTGAAAGATCGAGAAAATGGGGCATAGTGTGGGTGGGGAAAAGGTGCAAATTTTGCTGCAAAATGGCATGCAACAAAACCTGCAAATAATATACTCCACAAAAGTAGTGTATATCAGTTCCTAAGTGAGCCCCAAAGTGGTGTTTTTTTGCATTTTTTACCAAAACTCTTCACACTTTGCTGTTTTTCCTGGGATTTTTCACATAGGTGTCCATATGGGAGTTGTAAAATGCCTTAAAAGGGGTATTTGATTGTTACAAGTTATCCCCTATCCACAGAATAGAGGACAACTATTAGATCGGTAGGGGTACTACCGCTGCGACCCCCATCGATCATGAGAACGGGGGCCCCATACCCCCTTGAAAAGAACAGAGTGGTTGGTCACACATGTGTGTGGCCGCACCATTCATTTCTATGGGAATTCCAAAGATAGGTGAGCTCTGTACTCGGCCATCTCCAGAACTCCCATAGAAATGAATGGAACTGCCACACGCATGTGAGGCCGCCCGCTCCGTTCTTTTCAGGGGGCTGCAGGGGGTACGGGTAGGACCTCCACCAATCTAATAGTTATCCCCTATCCTGTGAATAGTGGATAACTTGTAACAACCGGAATACCCCTTTAAAAATGCCTGTATATAACACATAAAACACAAAAAAAAGCACAAAAAGGTGCAAAAAATGCAAAAACAGTTAAACTTGCGTGGCTTTTTTTTATTTAAAATATTGTGTGTGCGGAAAGCTTAGAGTAAAGGCTTACACTTATTTCAGATCCATTTCACTCCTCCACAAACTGTACTACGTGAACAGACCTCATACATAAAATGCGGTAATGGTGATCTGCCATCTTCTGTAGGATGTTCACCTGAAATTTTAATGATAATTATCAGTTTTCAAGATGTCAGTGCTTGAGAGTACTCAACTATACGCCCTATATTCTAAATGGCAGTTAGGGGTGAGCAATTCGATTCGCATAAAACTTTGTTTCAATGCTGTACGGAGTGAGCGCTCTGTGCAGTATTAGAATGTATTGGCTCAGATGAGCCGAAGTTATTACTTCGCGAAGACTCACAGGACTTCGGGTAATAACTTCATAAAATGATTTCTACTGTAAAAAAACATTTCCCGAACACGGGTTCGGTTCAAAATGATACCTCATCGGAGCCAATACATTCTAATACCGTACGGAGCGCTCATCCAAAGTAGATTCGCTCATCCCTAATGGCAGTATCTAAAGAACGCTCGTCGTATATTTTTAGTTATGACTATAGTAAGACGTTAAGACAAGGCAGGAGATGAGGGATTTTTGTGTTTGTCCTGACACCGCCATTTATTTATAGGGTGTTTGCAGGACCCGACCTCACAATCCCAGTGGTGCCTCGGCTGTGTGAAGCACTAGGATCTCATGCAGGCCTCTAGCTCCCCCTCTGGGATCTCATTAGATTTACAGGTATCTAATTGCTCTGCGTATCAGCGCAGGCAGCAGAAGCTGGCAGGGGACAGCGTCCTACCAGAATGAAATATTGTTAGCTTTCCTTCAGCTCTCATCTTCTATTACAGCATTTCTTCCTACCAGAGACACCATTAAGACAGGGAGAGGTTCTAACCACGGACAAACAACCGCCACAGAAATGATAAGAAAAATCTAAAATGGATCACGGGAAAAATAAAGAAGAAAACACAATAGACGAAGGTGCCTAAAAATAGTAAACCTAGATTATAGAGTAGCTAGATAGATAGGAGATAGATAGATAGATAATATACAAATAGATAGATAGATAACATACAGATAGATAGATAGTATGCAGATAGATAGATAGATAGATAGATAGATAGATAGATAATATACAAATAGATAGATAGATAACATACAGATAGATAGATAGATAGATAGATAGATAGATAGATAGATAGATAGATAGGAGATAGATAGATAAATAGATAACATACAGAGAGATAGATAGATAATAGATAGATGATAGATAGATAGATAGATAGATAGATGATAGATAGATAGATAGATAGATGATAGATAGATAATATACAGAGAGATAGATAGATGATAGATAGATGATAGATAGATAGATAGATAGATAGATAGATAGATAACATACAGAGAGAGATAGAGAGATAGACAGATAGATAGACAGATAGATAGATAGATAGATAGATAACATACAGAGAGAGAGAGATAGATAGATAATAGATGATAGATATGAGATAGATAGATAGATAGATAGATAGATAGATGAAAAAGCAAATATATGACAGCACTAAAGTCAAATGGATATAAGTAAACAAATAGGTGCAGGCCTGGAGGGACTAGACAATTGCCCAAATAGAAAAAGGAGCAGCACTCCAAAAATAAAATAAAAATGCAAAAAATATAATCACCCATGTAGATACGTGAAGTTTTGTTCCTCAAGCAGTTGTATATGTGAACAGATCATATATACATATATACAAAGTGCATGTGCAATGAATCATGAATCAATATACTGTACATAACTAGGAATAAATAATTAAAACTAAAGTGCTAGTTGTGTAATAAAGAAGTGCTGAGTGCACGGGATAATCATGATATAATAACAAAATTATAAACATGATTGTGATGCCCAAACATATAATACAATACAAATAAAAATCACATAGTGCCATGATTCATAATAAATGAAAAATACGGCTCACCAGGGGACAGTCAGCATGTACCAATGTCAACTTCAGCGTTCGCATCGCGCTACTGCGCATGTCAAAAAAAGGTAGAGTAGGCAGAGGAAAGCCGAAGTATATATATCTGATCTGTTCACATAAAGTGCCTTGCAAAAGTATTCACACCCCTTGACTTTTTGTTTCGTATTTTGGTACATTACAGCCTTAAAGTCAATGTTTTGCTAATCTGAATTTTATGTGATGGATCAGAACACAATAGTCTAAGTTAGTGAATAGTGATCAGCAGCATAGGCTATATTTAAATTCACGCTATTTCGCAAATTTTTGGTCGAATAATCACCATAAATTCGCAAATTTGTGATCTCCAGTCATTGTTTACTTGATTGCAAAAAATCTGCAATTCACGATTAGAATATTCAACACTATTCGCGAATACGTGTATATAGCACTATATTCTACATATTCGCAAATTCTCAAAGTGGTGATATTCCTGATTAAAATTCGCAATTTGAATATTCGTGCTCAACAGTATTGGTGAAGTGAAATGAGAAAAATATATAAATAAAACTATTGTTTACAAATAGAAAACAGAAAATTAGCATGTGCATACAGTCATGTGAAAAAATTAGGACACCCTTTGAAAGCATGTGGTTTTTTGTAACATTTTTAATAAAAGGTTATTTCATCTCCGTTTCAACAATACAGAGAGATTAAAGTAATCCAACTAAACAAAGAAAACTGAAGAAAAGTCTTTTCAAGATCTTCTGTAAATGTCATTCTACAAAAATGCCTATTCTAACTGAGGAAAAAGATAGGACACCCTCACATGTATTCCCTCTTAAATTGGCTCAGATCTCACACAGGTATATCACACCAGGTGCACATAATTAGTAGATCGTTACTCTGCATGTTGAATGAGGCTTGCCCTATTTAAACCTCAGACATTTAGTTTGGTGTGCTCCTGACTGTTGAAGTGAGAGTGAGCACCATGGTGAGAGCAAAAGAGCTGTCAGAGGACTTCAGAAAAAAGATTGTAGCAGCCTATGAGTCTGGGAAGGGATTTAAAAAGATCTCAAAAGATTTTGAAATCAGCCATTCCACTGTCCGGAAGATAGTCTACAAGTGGAGGGCTTTCAAAACAACTGCCAACATGCCCAGGACTGGTCGCCCCAGCAAGTTCACCCCAAGAGCAGACCGCAAGATGCTAAAAGAGGTCTCCAAAAACCCTAAAGTGTCATCTCGAGAACTACAGCAGGCTCTGGCTACTGTTGATGTAGAAGTACATGCCTCTACAATCAGAAAGAGACTGTACAAGTTTAACTTGCATGGGAGGTGTGCAAGGAGGAAACCTTTGCTTTCCAAGAGAAACATCGAGGCCAGACTGACATTTGCCAGAGATAAAGTTGACAAAGACCAGGACTTCTGGAATAATGTTCTTTGGACAGATGAGTCCAAAATTGAATTATTTGGACACAACAGCAGAGGACATGTTTGGCGTAAACCAAACACAGCATTCCAAGAAAAGAACCTCATACCAACTGTGAAGCATGGAGGTGGAAGTGTCATGGTTTGGGGCTGCTTTGCTGCAGCAGGACCTGGTCAGCTCACCATCATAGAATCCACGATGAATTCTACTGTGTATCAGAAGGTGCTTGAAGAACATGTGAGACCATCAGTTAGAAAATTAAAGCTGAAGCGGAACTGGACCATGCAACATGACAATGACCCAAAACATACTAGTAAATCAACCAAAGATTGGCTGAAAAAGAAGAAATGGAGAGTCCTGGAATGGCCAAGTCAAAGTCCAGATTTGAATCCCATTGAGATGCTGTGGGGTGACTTGAAAAGGGCTGTACGTGCAAGAAACCCCTCAAACATCTCACAGCTGAAAAAGTTCTGCATTGAGGAGTGGGGTAAAATTTCCTCAGACCGATGTCGAAGACTGGTAGATGGCTACAAGAACCGTCTCACTGCAGTTATTTCAGCCAAAGGAGGTAACACTCGCTATTAGGGGCAAGGGTGTCCTATCTTTTTCCTCAGTTAGAATAGGCATTTTTGTAGAATGACATTTACAGAAGATCTTGAAAAGACTTTTCTTCAGTTTTCTTTGTTTAGTCGGATTACTTTAATCTCTCTGTATTGTTGAAACGGAGATGAAATAACCTTTTATTAAAAATGTTACAAAAAACCACATGCTTTCAAAGGGTGTCCTAATTTTTTCACATGACTGTATGTATTCACCCCCTTTGTTAGGAAGCCCATAAAAAGCTCTGGTGCAACCAATTACCTTCAGAAGTCACATCATTAGTGAACTGATGTCCACCTGTGTGCAATCTAAGTGTCACATGATCTGTCATTACATATACACACCTTTTTTGAAAGGCCCCAATGGCTGCAACACCTAAGCAAGAGGCATCACTAACCAAACACTGCCATGAAGACCAAGGAACTCTCCAAACAAGTAAGGGACAATGTTGTTGAGAAGTACAAGTCAGGATTAGGTTATAAAAAAATATTCAAATCTTTGATGATCCTCAGGAGCACCATCAAATCTATCATAACCAAATGGAAAGAACATGGCACAACAGCAAACCTGCTAAGAGAAAGCCGCCCACCAAAACTCACGGAGCGGGCAAGGAGGGCAATAATCAGTGAGGCAGCACAGAGACCTAAGGTAACCCTGGAGGAGCTGCAGCATTCCACAGCAGAGACTGGAGTATCTGTACATAGGAAGAGAATAAGCCGTACGCTCCATAGAGCTGGGCTTTATGGCAGAGTGGCCAGAAGAAAGCCATTACTCTAAGCAAAAAACAATTAGGCACGTTGTAAGTTTGCGAAAAAGCATGTGGGAGACTCCCAAAATGTATGGAGGAAGGTGCTCTGGTCTGATGAGACTAAAATTGAACTTTTCGGCCATCAAAGAAAACGCTATGTCTGGTGGAAACCCAACACATCACATCACCCAAAGAACACCATCCCCACGGTGAAACATGGTGGTGGCAGCATCATGCTGTGGGGATGTTTTTCAACAGCCGGGACTGGGAAACTGGTCACAGTTGAGGGAAAGATGGATGGTGCTAAAACCTGTACCACTCTTTGCGTGATTTGAGGCTAGGACTGTCACGGAATGTGTACAGGTAACAAGGCAAAACAACATGCATAAATGACTCGCTGGATCCAAAAGCTAAGGAACAAAAGGGAGACCCCTGTAGAAGACCTGGCACTTTCCCTGGCTGCTCAGCCTATGCATAGATCCGAATGGTGGAGGTATGCATATCCACGTACCTTGACTATATAACCCCTGAGCACCCTACAATAGTGAGGGGACACGACCACCGGCTCCCTACACCAGACACGGAGGGAGTCAGGGTCACCTGGGATCCAGCAAACAGAAAATAACAGATAACAGTTTAACACTTAACTTTGTAGAGGAGAGGAGAACCAGATGGGCATGCACACATACTCCAGGAAGAAATATAAGCCGCCCAGAAAAGCCTTCTGGGGAAGAATTTAAAGGGAAGCAATTAGTCCAACACATGACAGCTGAGAGAGACTAACGAGAGGAGGAGCTGAATACCACAACACAGAAACTCAAGGGGGAGGTTCTGAAAGGCCTCTGTCAGAGCTTCTCAGCTGTCTGGTTGTGACAAGGACGGAGGTTCACCTTCCAGCAGGACAATGCCCCCAAACACACTGCTAAAGCAACACTTGACTGGTTTAAGGGGAAACATGTAAATGTGTTGTATTGGCCTAGTCAAAGCCCAAATCTCAATCCAATAGAAAATCTGTGGTCAGACTTAAAGATTGCTGTTCACAAGCACAAAACATCCAACCTGAAGGAGCTGGGGCAGTTTTGCAAGGAGTAATGGGCAAAAATCCCAGTGGTAAGATGTGGCAAGCTCATAGAGACTTATCCAAAGCGACTTGGAGCTGTGATTGCCGCAAAATGTGGCTCTACAAAGTATTGACTTCAGGGGGTGAATAGTTATGCACATTGATTTTTTCTGTTATTTTGTCCTATTTGTTGTTTGCTTCACAATAAAAAAAAACATCTTCAAAGTTGTGGGCATGTTCTGTAAATTTGCAAATTCTCAAACAATCCATGTTAATTCCAGGTTGTGAGGCACCAAAATACAGAAAAAGTCAAGGGGGGTGAATACTTTTGCATGGCACCACTGTATACAACTGCTTGAGAAAGGCTCTAAGGTTGAGCCGAAACGTTGCGTATCCACATGGGTAATTAAACTTTTTGCATTTTTATTTACCTTTTGGAGTGCTGTTTCATTTGCTATTTTAGATAGAGATAGATAGATAGATAGATAGATAGATTTTTTTCACAGTGTTTTTGTATCATTTTTCTAAAAACACTATTAGGGGAGTGCATTAAGACTGGTGTTTCTAACCCTAAACGTCAAAACAGGCCATTTGTGAAACTAGCCTAAGTGACAGTAGGTCTAACCCTTAGTAACAAATAGTAATGTTACTAACTGTGAACACATACAAATCAATGCCATTTGCATGCAAAAAGGTAGTAGTGTACCCAGTCCAGTGCACTGACATCGCAAAAGGCCAGATACAGATGTCGCAGATGTACATACGAAAGAGTAAGAAAATCAGCGGCACTCACCAATTGCAGAATATCAACGTTCCATTACTTTATTGCGATAAAGGTACATGTACAAAATAGGGCTGGGGCGGACAACCATTCACTTAAGACAACAACCGCCTAAGCGGTGTACGGCAGCGACGGCCGTTTCGCACACTTGTGCTTCTTCCGGCTACCTGTGTGACGCAGATAGGTGTGCCAGCCTACTTAAGGAGGAGCGCGAGGTTAACCCGATAAGGGGTATATGATTCTCGATCGCAAAATGGGCAACACCTGTGTGCGTATACAATTGAACATCATTCAAAGTAATCAATAACATTTCCAAAAAATACACTAAGATCGTTAAGATCATTCAGACCTAGGGGTCCCATGGTGTCCATGCGAATTATCCATCACGATTCTTTTTGTAATAAGAGGCGATGCCAGCAAAACTCAGGTATTTTTTTATTACCATACATGGTCTATAAGACGGGGGCAGCCTCTCCTTGTTTTGATGGAATTGAGGTGCTCACGCACCTCTAGCATGGGCCTAATTGTCTTCCCTATATAGAATACTCCGCATTCACATTTCACCACATACACAACGTATGCGGTTTTACATGTGCAGAATTGTTTCATTCTGTGTGACACATTCCCAAAAGAAAGGACCTTGTCCCGGAGAATGTATCCACAGAAGGAACAATTACCGCAACGATGATTCCCTGAGGGTTTCATCATTGCAGAGTTTAACAGTCGCACTTGGTGAGTTATCACATCTAGTTAAGGCTACTTTCACACCTGTGCTTTCCCTTTCCGCTATTGAGATCCGTCATGGGATCTCATAACCGGAGGAAAACGCTTCAGTTTTGTCCCCATTCATTGTCAGGGAATGGAGTTCACCAGAATGCATTCCGTTCCGTTTCATTGCGTTCCCATGATGCACAGAAAAGCGCAGCGACCTTGGGTGCGTCCTGGGACGCGGAGCAAGACACATCCATCATGACCCACAATGTAAGTAAATGTTAATGTGTTTCTGACACAAAAGAAACCGTCCCCCATTGACTTTCAATGGAGTTCATGACGGATCCGTCTTGGCTATGTTAAAGGTAATACAACCAGATCAGTTCATAACGGTTGCAGACGGTTGTATTATCATGACAGAAGCATTTTTGCTGATCCATGATGGATTCAGCAAAAACGCTGATGAGAAAGTAGCCTAACGCATTATGAGTATGATTGTTAACTCTACTACATCTGTTAGTGAGCAATGTGGCCAAATGCCCAGTGCCCCCCCACCATCTAGGACTCTCCAACAGTGTATATTGGAAAAACAAAAGAAAGACCTCTTCCTAATCTTTCTTCTTTGGAAATTTACGGTTTATTGAACATAAAATGCCAATAAAAACAGATTAAAATTAAAACACAAATTACGCATTTCGAAGCTAAAAACCATTCCTCAGTAACAGGGTGAATGGGATACCAACCCATTTTGACTATATATGAGGAAGGCATTTAGCCCCATTTGGATTTTAATCAGTTTTTATTGGTATTTTATGTTTAATAAACTGTGAATTTCTAAAGAGGAAACGTTGGGAAGAGGTCTTTGTGTTTTTTTTTGTTTTTTTTTACAATATTTCCTTTCCCCCCCTGGATATCCACAGGTGCAATCTTGACATGGACGACCATCTCCAGCGAGCAAGCCTCGAACTTCGTGCGTTGGGTATCACCTTATGTCTGCACTCTTACTTTTCTCACAGTCTACCCGCCTCTCCAACAGTCTATTCAGGATGATTAACCGAAAAGCTTAGATTCTATACTCTGAGGATTGTTTCAAAGCCCAGGTGTCACGCTTCGGTGTGGGAGGGAAACACCACACCGAGCATAAGAGGGAAGGGGGGAACAGGGAATGAGGCCTGAGAACTAGGGAAGGAAAATGGACACCTAGTAAAACCCTAACCAAAATCCTGACTGACTATCAGTATGAACAGACCCCAGAGGTAGGTGTGTTCATACGCAGGAATACCTAGAGTCCTATCTAGCCCTATAGTACCCTGGTACTAATGGCAGGGGACGAGACTACCTGTTCCTCCAAAAGGAAGGACGAACAGGAGTCTCCTTCAGGCCTAATACAAACAATAGGGAAATGTAACACAAAGAATCCAAACAAAATACAAAAGGGAAAGGAAAGACTTAACTTCAAAGGAGCTATGGAAGCACCAGGAACTCCGCTGAGATCCACACACCAGCTATCCACAACTGAAACTGAAGCTATAAACCCCACAGCATTGTGGGAGAAGCAACAATAAATAAGGAAGGTTAAATGCCCACATTAGCAACACCTGGAGGCAAGGGGTGTGGACATTACCAGAAACAACACAGACACCTATTGATCCACAAGGAAAACCTGTCAGATCAAACCACGTGTTTCCAGTCTAACTGATCTCTTGCCACCTGTTGCGGGAACGTCTGTGACACCAGGACCTAGGACCTATTTTCTGGGCACTAAATAGCACTGCTAGTGAGGCAGTGCATGGTGGTATTATTAGGGCACTGTATTACATTGTTATTTTAGTATTATACCGTTTTTGAATTTTCAGTATAGTTTTGCTCTCCTAAATTGTATTAAAAAATAAGAAGAATAAGGCCCTTATACGTTGCTTTATGAGGGGCATCAAATACCTTGATCTGACCCTGGTAACTAGCCACAAAATTCTGAAACATGTATGAAGGACATGTCCATTAGTGATGAGCGGCATAGGCAATATTCAAATTTGCGACATTTTGCAAACTTTTCTGCTGAATATTCACAAAAAATGTGCTATTGCAAAAATCAGCAATGTAATATATACGTACTGCCTGCACACTTTCATTACCTATAACATACTATCACACCAAGGCTATATGCCAAAAGCAAGGTATGTGCAAGTCAACAACTATCTATGAGACAGGTACAGTCAGCATGCTTTACAATGGCAGCCTTGTGTGCAATGAGACATTTAAGACCAGCTCTCATCTGACTGAGAGCCAGTAAGCCTCAAAGTTGCTTGATTTGAGTTGGATGGCTTGGGGGACCTGCAAACCTAGATTATTATCACTAGGGTGACAAAAATTGTAATATATATTATTTTTTAATGCCAGCTAACTCTTCTCTCACTGCTTAGGAGGGCTGCATAAAAATTTTCAGTTTTCTAATTGTCCTAACATTTTATAATTAAATAACCTTTCTATACTGTTTTGTCATGTAAACTCATTTATATACAAATGGCCATATGGAAAAGACATGCAAATTAGCAGAATCTGCCTTGTTTTCTTTAGCTGAAACCCTATTTGCATGTCTTTCCCATTGCCCATGTTTATGCAAATGAGTTTACATGACAAAACAGTCTGGGAATTGCAGAAGGAGCTAACAAGAACCGAATTGCATGACTGCATCTGTTGAGAGACTGCAAAGTATCCTTAGAAAAAGAGACAGGGAGTACTACAACTGCCATCATTGTTGTTGCCTATACACTGAAATTGAGAGAGGATTACACTGTGATAAATAGCGCCTTTTACTGCTATATGTACTACTACTCCTATCTTCACTTCAGTAAAGAAAGACTTTATTTATTGCAACCTATGGGCCTAGTTATTGTCTCCACCATACATCTGCCAACCCTCTGCATACGTACTCCTGCCTTGCACCCTGCCAAACCATCTACCATCAAGGGCACCCCAAATGGCTACAGGCAGGAGCCGCAAACCCAGGGTGTGCTCCGAGGGAAGAAAGGGTGCTCCCTCCAGTCCCCTCACAGCACCGTGGAGCTCGAGAGTGGAGATTACCACCATGAAATGTGAATACTGCCAACACCCCAAAAGCCACCACTACCACCACTCCCATTCTCCACGCACTCTCCCGTGGATCACTACATTTGTGGCATGCCAGATTTACCATCCCTTTAAGAGAAATGCCTGTGTTATGCATTTCCTTTCTTGGTAGGATGGCCCATGGGTTGAGTTAGGCCCATGTGGAAACGTGGACCTCACTGCTCCATGGACCAGGTGATATAGTAGACATGTGAAGTTATATCCACTTAGTATTGCCCTGCGATGTTGAGGATACTAGTTTTTTGGGGCACATTGGGAAATATTTTCCAAAACTGGTACAAATGAGAAGTGGAGTAGTTGGAATCTACTCTTATACTCAATACCTGAATATAAATACAGGGTCTTAACGTGCAAAATCCAAATCCTCAAGATAGACCTCGGCATTACATACTAAAACATAACTTTTACTTGATGTCCTTAAAATTAAAATAAACAAATATGGTGCTCAAATAATGCAGTGAAATGCAAAAATAACAAAAACATTCTTTTACATACTTGGTCAAGACATTTACTGGTATATAATGGAATGGTCTTACCAGATCCTGAAGTACATATACCGATTTTTGTCTGCCTAGTGTTCGTCCTTTATTGTCAAGACGAAACACAGAAAACAGCAGGGTCCGTATCACTGAGGTATATCTTCTGGGGACAAAATCCTAAATAGCCCATGTAACCCTATCATTGGTTGGGATGAGGGCTATTAGTCCCTGCCTAGCAGTAATACAGAGCACCAGCCCCGACAGGAACCTGTCCCTTTAAGTGGCCTATTCTCTAAAAATGTCCCTCTCTCATGTCCCGACATGACATGTTTCATCCCATTTGGGGACTCATCAGAAGATATATGTAGAGAGTCAACTAAAACAAAAATAGAGAAAGAAACAAATAATAGTAAATAATAACCAGTGCATGGTAAGATACCAACTGTGTCTATTAGATGTTTAAATGGGGATCCACTAACTATTCAGAAGTATAATGGAGATCTCAGATGGATAGACAACTCCTATGGTAGTCTCAAGAGAAGAACAGTGGTCGATATCTGGGCGGGTTGGGGAAGTGTCCCCACAGAAACCCATGTCTCACCGCCTGTGAAGTCACACGGAGGAAGAGCGATGTACTGCGCTACCTCCCTTTTGAACTCTCCCAGTCACTGAAGCCCAGACATAGCTTCTCCTCTCCTCAGCGCTCTGGAACGCTAGTGGAGCGCATGCTAAACGCGTGCATTGAGGAGGACCAGAAGGAGTTGTCATGTGACAATGGGGCAGCTGGAAGTATTGTCACCCGAGGGATCGACGTTTGTCATTGCATAGCAACCAGACAACTCATAACTCCGCTCGCCTGACTACCATGACAGTGTAGCATGGCTGATCTACATTATGAGCAATGTTGCTCTAACTGGATTTATAGGTAGGTAACTTAGAAGGATGCAGTCAGAAACTTAATATAACATGAAATAGAGATAAACCATGAAACCTCATGGTAGATCCATATTGTATCACTGATGAGATGTCTGAAGCCCAGTAAAATGGGTAATTGTAATTATCAACCCCACATAATGGGCATATGGTAAAAATGGAAATCAAATAAAATAACTAAAATTAAGTTGTTCATTGAGGCCGGTTGGATTCACAGTTTTCAAGTAAAATCCATTTAGCCTCACGTTGCAGAACCATTTTATCCCAGTCTCCTATTCTACCTGTTTGTTTGATCAAATCGATACCCATGAAATCAAGGTAGTCAAGTCTACCATCATGTTCATTTCTAACATGGCGGGAAACCGATGTGTCTCTCTCTGGTTTGTTATGTCCCCAATATGCTCTCCAACTCTGCGTCTTAATTCTTGTGTCGTTTTACCAACATACTCTTTGCCACACTTGCACGTTATTTTATAATAACACCTTTAGACTTGCAATTAATCATGTCTTTGATCTTATAGACCTTGACCGTGACATTGCTTACAGAAGTTTTACCGCAGCATACAAATTTACAGGAGACACAGCCGCTACATCTATAGCAACAATTTTTGTGACATCTCGATGTTTTTTGCAAATACTTAAGACCGATGTTTCACACATCAGTATTAGTGAAAATCCAACTGGATGCAGAGCCAACCAATTTAAGAGGTGGACACCTTTTCTAACTTTGGCGCATCTTCTGATGTCCGTGTGCCAGCACTGAAATCTACTCCAGCCAGGAATATGCTCTAGTTTTATGGTGCACATGTTAAACCAGTCAAGCCGTGGAGGTCCCGTCCGTGGCCTGTCACTTCCCATCTGCTTTTTGGAAAAGTGGCAGGGTTGTCATAAAAAGCTAAAAAGTTGCTAATTTTCTCACAAGGCAAAACTTGTAACACAATTTTCAACCTTTTGTAAGCCAGAAAAATAACCTCTGGTGTGTTTTAGTGCATGTATTTTTATTTTTTTTTTAAAGCTCAACATTTTTTTTTTAATGGGAAAGTATGCACCCTCCTCTAATGTCACTTCCTTTGTAGATTTCTGTACAAAAAGAAAGAAAAGCTAGGGCAAGAAACCAATGGATTGAAAATAGTAAGAAATAAGCCTAAAATGCTTCTACAAAAAAAATCAGTCTGGTGTCTACATTTTTATTTTTTTTACTAAATAAAAATGGCTGTAAAAAATGCTGCACAAACACAAAGAACACCACAAGGAAGCAATGTAAGAAACCAGCCTTTAAGTTGTCTCCATTTGTTGGTGCCTCAGTAATCATCGTGAACTTCGAAGAAAGGTTAATTTACTCTGGAATTGGTTAATAATGAAAAATCCTAGTAAAGCCTAGTAAAGTCCAAAGTAATGAGGTTAGCTGTCATTTCACATGAACCTGATCACTAGGGATGAGCGAACTCGAACTGTATAGTTCGGGTTCGTACCGAATTTTGGGGTGTCCGTGACACGGACCCGAACCCGGACATTTTCGTAAAAGTCCGGGTTCGGGTTCGGTGTTCGTCGCTTTCTTGGCGCTTTTGTGACGCTTTCTTGGCGCTTTTTGAAAGGCTGCAAAGCAGCCAATCAACAAGCGTCATACTACTTGCCCCAAGAGGCCATCACAGCCATGCCTACTATTGGCATGGCTGTGATTGGCCAGAGCACCATGTGACCCAGCCTCTATTTAAGCTGGAGTCACATAGCGCCGCCCGTCACTCTGCTCTGATTAGCGTAGGGAGAGGTTGCGGCTGCGACAGTAGGGCGAGATTAGGCAGATTAACTCCTCCAAAGGACTTGATTAACTGATCGATCTGCAGCTGTGGATCATTGAGCTGCTGATCCTCAATTGCTCACTGTTTTTAGGCTGCACAGACCGTTTGTCAGTCTCATTTTTCTGGGGTGATCGGCGGCCATTTTGTGTCTTGTGGTGCGCCAGCACAAGCTGCGACCAAGTGCATTTAACCCTCAATGGTGTGGTTGTTTTTTGGCTAAAGCCTACATCAGGGTGAAGCTGTCACACCAAGTGCATTTAACCAGCAATAGTCTGTTCATTTTTTGGCCATATACAAAATCAGGGGCAAGCTGCGCCTGTCACCAAGTGCATTTAACCCTCAATGGTGTGGTTGTTTTTTGGCTAAAGCCTACATCAGGGTGAAGCTGTCACACCAAGTGCATTTAACCAGCAATAGTCTGTTCATTTTTTGGCCATATACAAAATCAGGGGCAAGCTGCGCCTGTCACCAAGTGCATTTAACCCTCAATGGTGTGGTTGTTTTTTGGCTAAAGC
Organism: Bufo gargarizans; assembly: GCF_014858855.1. Classification (NCBI taxonomy): domain Eukaryota; kingdom Metazoa; phylum Chordata; class Amphibia; order Anura; family Bufonidae; genus Bufo; species Bufo gargarizans. The sequence continues at coordinate 60,976,010 of NC_058085.1, read as the reverse complement.
CTACATCAGGGTGAAGCTGTCACACCAAGTGCATTTAACCAGCAATAGTCTGTTTATTTTTTGGCCATATCCCAGTCTAATTCTGTCACTAAATCCATACCGGTCACCCAGCGCCTAAATACTAGGCCTCAAATTTATATCCAGCTAAATCTGTCCCTAGTGCTGTAGCTGGGCGAGTTATTTAGTGTCCGTTCAAGCACATTTCTTGTTCTGGGTTGAAATACAATTCCCAATTTAGCAATTTCATAATTTAGTGGTTCCTGCTATATCAGAGCTATTTGAAATCTATCCCAAAAAGGGTATATAATATTGAAGGTGCACATTGGGTCATTCAGAATAACTTCACACACACCCGCTACTGTGTATTTCCAAGTCTAATTCTGTCACTAAACCCATACCTGTCACCCAGCGCCTAAATACTAGGCCTCAAATTTAAATCCCTCTAAATCTCTCGTTACCGCTGTACTGTTGTTGCTGGGCAAGATATTTAGTGTCCGTCAAAGCACATTTTTTGTTCTGGGTTGAAGTACAATTCCCAATTTAGCAATTTCATAATTTAGTGGTTCCTGCTATATCAGAGCTATTTGAAATCTATCCCAAAAAGGGTATATAATATTGAAGGTGCACATTGGGTCATTCAGAATAACTTCACACACACCCGCTACTGTGTATTTCCAAGTCTAATTCTGTCACTAAACCCATACCTGTCACCCAGCGCCTAAATACTAGGCCTCAAATTTAAATCCCTCTAAATCTCTCGTTACCGCTGTACTGTTGTTGCTGGGCAAGATATTTAGTGTCCGTCAAAGCACATTTTTTGTTCTGGGTTGAAGTACAATTCCCAATTTAGCAATTTCATAATTTAGTGGTTTCTGCTATATCAGAGCTATTTGAAATCTATCCCTAAAAGGGTATATAATATTGAAGGTGCACATAGGGTCATTCAGAATAACTTCACACACACGCTTCTGTGCATTTCCAAGTCTAATTCTGTCACTAAATCCATACCGGTGACCCAGCGCCTAAATACTAGGCCTCAAATTTAAATCCCTCTAAATCTCTCGTTACCCACCGCTGTACTGTTGTTGCTGGGCAAGATATTTAGTGTCCGTCAAAGCACATTTTTTGTTCTGGGTTGAAGTACAATTCCCAATTTAGCAATTTCATAATTTAGTGGTTTCTGCTATATCAGAGCTATTTGAAATCTATCCCTAAAAGGGTATATAATATTGAAGGTGCACATAGGGTCATTCAGAATAACTTCACACACACCCGCTTCTGTGCATTTCCAAGTCTAATTCTGTCACTAAATCCATACCGGTGACCCAGCGCCTAAATACTAGGCCTCAAATTTAAATCCCTCTAAATCTCTCGTTACCCACCGCTGTACTGTTGTTGCTGGGCAAGATATTTAGTGTCCGTCAAAGCACATTTTTTGTTCTGGGTTGAAGTACAATTCCCAATTTAGCAATTTCATAATTTAGTGGTTTCTGCTATATCAGAGCTATTTGAAATCTATCCCTAAAAGGGTATATAATATTGAAGGTGCACATAGGGTCATTCAGAATAACTTCACACACACGCTTCTGTGCATTTCCAAGTCTAATTCTGTCACTAAATCCATACCGGTGACCCAGCGCCTAAATACTAGGCCTCAAATTTAAATCCCTCTAAATCTCTCGTTACCCACCGCTGTACTGTTGTTGCTGGGCAAGATATTTAGTGTCCGTCAAAGCACATTTTTTGTTCTGGGTTGAAGTACAATTCCCAATTTAGCAATTTCATAATTTAGTGGTTCCTGCTATATCAGAGCTATTTGGAATCTATCCCTAAAAGGGTATATAATATTGAAGGTGCACATTGGGTCATTCAGAATAACTTCACACACACCCGCTACTGTGTATTTCCAAGTCTAATTCTGTCACTAAACCCATACCTGTCACCCAGCGCCTAAATACTAGGCCTCAAATTTAAATCCCTCTAAATCTCTCGTTACCGCTGTACTGTTGTAGCTGTGAAAGTTATTTAGTGCCCGTCAAAGCACATTTTTTGTTCTGGGTTGAAGTACAATTCCCAATTTAGCAATTTCATAATTTAGTGGTTCCTGCTATATCAGAGCTATTTGAAATCTATCCCAAAAAGGGTATATAATATTCAAGGTGCACATTGGGTCATTCAGAATAACTTCACACACACGCTTCTGTGCATTTCCAAGTCTAATTCTGTCACTAAATCCATACCGGTCACCCAGCGCCTAAATACTAGGCCTCAAATTTATATCCCGCTGAATTTGAATACAATACATTGGGCCAAATAATATATTTGTTGTTGTGGTGAACCATAACAATGAGAAAAACATCTAGTAAGGGACGCGGACGTGGACATGGTCGTGGTGGTGTTAGTGGACCCTCTGGTGCTGGGAGAGGACGTGGCCGTTCTGCCACATCCACACGTCCTAGTGTACCAACTACCTCAGGTCCCAGTAGCCGCCAGAATTTACAGCGATATATGGTGGGGCCCAATGCCGTTCTAAGGATGGTAAGGCCTGAGCAGGTACAGGCATTAGTCAATTGGGTGGCCGACAGTGGATCCAGCACGTTCACATTATCTCCCACCCAGTCTTCTGCAGAAAGCGCACAGATGGCGCCTGAAAACCAACCCCATCAGTCTGTCACATCACCCCCATGCATACCAGGGAAACTGTCTCAGCCTCAAGTTATGCAGCAGTCTCTTGTGCTGTTTGAAGACTCCGCTGGCAGGGTTTCCCAAGGGCATCCACCTAGCCCTTCCCCAGCGGTGAAAGACATAGAATGCACTGACGCACAACCACTTATGTTTTCTGATGATGAGGACATGGGAATACCACCTCAGCATGTCTCTGATGATGACGAAACACAGGTGCCAACTGCTGCGTCTTTCTGCAGTGTGCAGACTGAACAGGAGGTCAGGGATCAAGACTGGGTGGAAGACGATGCAGGGGACGATGAGGTCCTAGACCCCACATGGAATGAAGGTCGTGCCACTGACTTTCACAGTTCGGAGGAAGAGGCAGTGGTGAGACCGAGCCAACAGCGTAGCAAAAGAGGGAGCAGTGGGCAAAAGCAGAACACCCGCCGCCAAGAGACTCCGCCTGCTACTGACCGCCGCCATCTGGGACCGAGCACCCCAAAGGCAGCTTCAAGGAGTTCCCTGGCATGGCACTTCTTCAAACAATGTGCTGACGACAAGACCCGAGTGGTTTGCACGCTGTGCCATCAGAGCCTGAAGCGAGGCATTAACGTTCTGAACCTGAGCACAACCTGCATGACCAGGCACCTGCATGCAAAGCATGAACTGCAGTGGAGTAAACACCTTAAAACCAAGGAAGTCACTCAGGCTCCCCCTGCTACCTCTTCTGCTGCTGCCGCCTCGGCCTATTCTGCTGCTGCCGCCTCGGCCTCTTCCTCCGCCTCTGGAGGAACGTTGGCACCTGCCGCCCAGCAAACAGGGGATGTACCACCAACACCACCACCACCACCTCCGTCACCAAGCGTCTCAACCATGTCACACGCCAGCGTTCAGCTCTCCATCTCACAAACATTTGATAGAAAGCGTAAATTCCCACCTAGCCACCCTCGATCCCTGGCCCTGAATGCCAGCATTTCTAAACTACTGGCCTATGAAATGCTGTCATTTAGGCTGGTGGACACAGACAGCTTCAAACAGCTCATGTCGCTTGCTGTCCCACAGTATGTTGTTCCCAGCCGGCACTACTTCTCCAAGAGAGCCGTGCCTTCCCTGCACAACCAAGTATCCGATAAAATCAAGTGTGCACTGCGCAACGCCATCTGTAGCAAGGTCCACCTAACCACAGATACGTGGACCAGTAAGCACGGCCAGGGACGCTATATCTCCCTAACTGCACACTGGGTAAATGTAGTGGCAGCTGGGCCCCAGGCGGAGAGCTGTTTGGCGCACGTCCTGCCGCCGCCAAGGATCGCAGGGCAACATTCTTTGCCTCCTGTTGCCACCTCCTCCTTCTCGGCTTCCTCCTCCTCTTCTTCCACCTGCTCATCCAGTCAGCCACACACCTTCACCACCAACTTCAGCACAGCCCGGGGTAAACGTCAGCAGGCCATTCTGAAACTCATATGTTTGGGGGACAGGCCCCACACCGCACAGGAGTTGTGGCGGGGTATTGAACAACAGACCGACGAGTGGTTGCTGCCGGTGAGCCTCAAGCCCGGCCTGGTGGTGTGTGATAATGGGCGAAATCTCGTTGCAGCTCTGGGACTAGCCAATTTGACGCACATCCCTTGCTTGGCGCATGTGCTGAATTTGGTGGTGCAGAAGTTCATTCACAACTACCCCGACATGTCAGAGCTGCTGCATAAAGTGCGGGCCGTCTGTTCGCGCTTCCGGCGTTCACATCCTGCCGCTGCTCGCCTGTCTGCGCTACAGCGTAACTTCGGCCTTCCCGCTCACCGCCTCATATGCGACGTGCCCACCAGGTGGAACTCCACCTTGCACATGCTGGACAGACTGTGCGAGCAGCAGCAGGCCATAGTGGAGTTTCAGCTGCAGCACGCACGGGTCAGTCGCACTACAGAACAGCACCACTTCACCACCAATGACTGGGCCTCCATGCGAGACCTGTGTGCCCTGTTGCGCTGTTTCGAGTACTCCACCAACATGGCCAGTGGCGATGACACCGTTATCAGCGTTACAATACCACTTCTATGTCTCCTTGAGAAAACACTTAGGGCGATGATGGAACAGGAGGTGGCCCAGGAGGAGGAGGAGGAGGATGAGGAAGAGGGGTCATTTTTAGCACTTTCAGGCCAGTCTCTTCGAAGTGACTCAGAGGGAGGTTTTTTGCAACAGCAGAGGCCAGGTACAAATGTGGCCAGCCAGGGCCCACTACTGGAGGACGAGGAGGACGAGGATGAGGAGGAGGTGGAGGAGGATGAGGATGAAGCATGGTCACAGCGGGGTGGCACCCAACGCAGCTCGGGTCCATCACTGGTGCGTGGCTGGGGGGAAAGGCAGGACGATGACGATACGCCTCCCACAGAGGACAGCTTGTCCTTACCCCTGGGCAGCCTGGCACACATGAGCGACTACATGCTGCAGTGCCTGCGCAACGACAGCAGAGTTGCCCACATTTTAACCTGTGCGGACTACTGGGTTGCCACCCTGCTGGATCCACGCTACAAAGACAATGTGCCCACCTTACTTCCTGCACTGGAGCGTGATAGGAAGATGCGCGAGTACAAGCGCACGTTGGTAGACGCGCTACTGAGAGCATTCCCAAATGTCACAGGGGAACAAGTGGAAGCCCAAGGCCAAGGCAGAGGAGGAGCAAGAGGTCGCCAAGGCAGCTGTGTCACGGCCAGCTCCTCTGAGGGCAGGGTTAGCATGGCAGAGATGTGGAAAACTTTTGTCAACACGCCACAGCTAACTGCACCACCACCTGATACGCAACGTGTTAGCAGGAGGCAACATTTCACTAACATGGTGGAACAGTACGTGTGCACACCCCTCCACGTACTGACTGATGGTTCGGCCCCATTCAACTTCTGGGTCTCTAAATTGTCCACGTGGCCAGAGCTAGCCTTTTATGCCTTGGAGGTGCTGGCCTGCCCGGCAGCCAGCGTTTTGTCTGAACGTGTATTCAGCACGGCAGGGGGCGTCATTACAGACAAACGCAGCCGCCTGTCTACAGCCAATGTGGACAAGCTGACGTTCATAAAAATGAACCAGGCATGGATCCCACAGGACCTGTCCGTCCCTTGTCCAGATTAGACATTAACTACCTCCCCATAACCATATATTATTGGACTCCAGGGCACTTCCTCATTCAATCCTATTTTTATTTTCATTTTACCATTATATTGCGATGCTACCCAAAGTTGAATGAACCTCTCCTCTGCCTGTGTGCTAGGCCTAAATATATGCCAATGGACTGTTGCAGTGGTGGCTGACATGAAGCCTGATTCTCTGCTATGACATGCAGACTAATTCTCTGCTGACATGAAGCCAGATTGTCTGTTACGGGACCTCTCTCCTCTGCCTGGGTGCTGGGCCTAAATTTATGACAATGGACTGTTGCAGTGGTGGCTGACGTGAAGCCTGATTCTCTGCTATGACATGCAGACTGATTCTCTGCTGACATGAAGCCAGATCCTCTGTTACGGGACCTCTCTCCTCTGCCTGGGTGCTGGGCCTAAATTTATGACAATGGACTGTTGCAGTGGTGGCTGACGTGAAGCCTGATTCTCTGCTATGACATGCAGACTGATTCTCTGCTGACATGAAGCCAGATCCTCTGTTACGGGACCTCTCTCCTCTGCCTGGGTGCTGGGCCTAAATTTATGACAATGGACTGTTGCAGTGGTGGCTGACGTGAAGCCTGATTCTCTGCTATGACATGCAGACTGATTCTCTGCTGACATGAAGCCAGATCCTCTTTTACGGGACCTCTCTCCTCTGCCTGGGTGCTGGGCCTAAATTTATGACAATGGACTGTTGCAGTGGTGGCTGACGTGAAGCCTGATTCTCTGCTATGACATGCAGACTGATTCTCTGCTGACATGAAGCCAGATCCTCTTTTACGGGACCTCTCTCCTCTGCCTGGGTGCTGGGCCTAAATTTATGACAATGGACTGTTGCAGTGGTGGCTGACGTGAAGCCTGATTCTCTGCTATGACATGCAGACTGATTCTCTGCTGACATGAAGCCAGATCCTCTTTTACGGGACCTCTCTCCTCTGCCTGGGTGCTGGGCCTAAATTTATGACAATGGACTGTTGCAGTGGTGGCTGACGTGAAGCCTGATTCTCTGCTATGACATGCAGACTGATTCTCTGCTGACATGAAGCCAGATCCTCTTTTACGGGACCTCTCTCCTCTGCCTGGGTGCTGGGCCTAAATTTATGACAATGGACTGTTGCAGTGGTGGCTGACGTGAAGCCTCATTCTCTGCTATGACATGCAGACTGATTCTCTGCTGACATGAAGCCAGATCCTCTGTTACGGGACCTCTCTCCTCTGCCTGGGTGCTGGGCCTGAATATATGCCAATGGACTGTTGCAGTGGTGGGTGACGTGAAGCCTCATTCTCTGCTATGACATGCAGACTAATTCTCTGCTGACATGAAGCCAGATTGTCTGTTACGGGACCTCTCTCCTCTGCCTGTGTGTGTGCTGGGCCTAAATATATGCCAATGGACTGTTGCAGTGGTGGCTGACGTGAAGCCTCATTCTCTGCTATGACATGCAGACTGATTCTCTGCTGACATGAAGCCAGATCCTCTGTTACGGGACCTCTCTCCTCTGCCTGGGTGCTGGGCCTAAATTTATGACAATGGACTGTTGCAGTGGTGGCTGACGTGAAGCCTGATTCTCTGCTATGACATGCAGACTGATTCTCTGCTGTCATGAAGCCAGATTGTCTGTTACGGGACCTTTCTCCTCTACCTGGGTTCTGGGCCTAAATTTATGAAAATTGACTCTTACAGTGGTGGGTGACGTGAAGCCTGATTCTCTGCTATGATATGAAGACTGATTCTCTGCTGACATGAAGCCAGATTGTCTGTTACGGGACCTTTCTCCTCTGCCTGGGTTCTGGGCCTAAATTTATGAAAATTGACTCTTACAGTGGTGGGTGACGTGAAGCCTGATTCTCTGCTATGATATGAAGACTGATTCTCTGCTGACATGAAGCCAGATTGTCTGTTACGGGACCTTTCTCCTCTGCCTGGGTTCTGGGCCTAAATTTATGAAAATTGACTCTTACAGTGGTGGGTGACGTGAAGCCTGATTCTCTGCTATGATATGAAGACTGATTCTCTGCTGACATGAAGCCAGATTGTCTGTTACGGGACCTTTCTCCTCTGCCTGGGTTCTGGGCCTAAATTTATGAAAATTGACTCTTACAGTGGTGGGTGACGTGAAGCCTGATTCTCTGCTATGATATGAAGACTGATTCTCTGCTGACATGAAGCCAGATTGTCTGTTACGGGACCTTTCTCCTCTGCCTGGGTTCTGGGCCTAAATTTATGAAAATTGACTCTTACAGTGGTGGGTGACGTGAAGCCTGATTCTCTGCTATGATATGAAGACTGATTCTCTGCTGACATGAAGCCAGATTGTCTGTTACGGGACCTTTCTCCTCTGCCTGGGTTCTGGGCCTAAATTTATGAAAATTGACTCTTACAGTGGTGGGTGACGTGAAGCATGATTCTCTGCTATGATATGAAGACTGATTCTCTGCTGACATGAAGCCAGATTCTCTGTTACGGGACCTCTCTCCTCTGCCTGGGTGCTGGGCCTAAATTTATGACAATGGACTGTTGCAGTGGTGGCTGACGTGAAGCCTGATTCTCTGCTATGACATGCAGACTGATTCTCTGCTGACATGAAGCCAGATTCTCTGTTACGGGACCTCTCTCCTCTGCCTGTGTGTGTGCTGGGCCTAAATATATGCCAATGGACTGTTGCAGTGGTGGCTGACGTGAAGCCTCATTCTCTGCTATGACATGCAGACTAATTCTCTGCTGACATGAAGACAGATTCTCTGTTACGGGACCTCCCTCCTCTGCCTGGGTGCTGGGCCTAAATATATGCCAATGGACTGTTGCAGTGGTGGGTGACGTGAAGCCTGATTCTCTGCTATGACATGCAGACTAATTCTCTGCTGACATGAAGCCAGATTGTCTGTTACGGGACCTCTCTCCTCTGCCTGTGTGTGTGCTGGGCCTAAATATATGCCAATGGACTGTTGCAGTGGTGGCTGACGTGAAGCCTCATTCTCTGCTATGACATGCAGACTAATTCTCTGCTGACATGAAGACAGATTCTCTGTTACGGGACCTCTCTCCTCTGCCTGGGTGCCGGGGCCTAAATATCTGAGAATGGACTGTTCCAGTGGTGGGTGACGGGAAGCCAGATTCTCTGCTATGGAACCTCTCTCCAATTGATTTTGGTTAATTTTTATTTATTTAATTTTTATTTTAATTAATTTCCCTATCCACATTTGTTTGCAGGGGATTTACCTACATGTTGCTGCCTTTTGCAGCCCTCTAGCTCTTTCCTGGGCTGTTTTACAGCCTTTTTAGTGCCGAAAAGTTCGGGTCCCCATTGACTTCAATGGGGTTCGGGTTCGGGACGAAGTTCGGATCGGGTTCGGATCCCGAACCCGAACATTTCCGGGATGTTCGGCCGAACTTCTCGAACCCGAACATCCAGGTGTTCGCTCAACTCTACTGATCACTCATTCCTGTTTGGTCCTTCTTGATATTGCCTCAAAACAGGGCATGGCCAGGATATGACATTGCTTCAAAGGTTACAAGGCCATTAAATATGGGAATCTTAATGCGATCAAGCTGAAACTGACAAAGTATAAACTGCTAGTGGCGCACAACCAAGGTGATGCCCCCTTTATTTTGGATTCTGCAGAAGGGTTACAATACTAAGTGGAATCTCCCCTTGCTGTGATACAAGCTGACAAGGGAAGATAATCATTCAGTTGCTGGATATTCTCCTGTGGTCATTCCAAGCTCCATCATCCCATCAAGTCCGAGACGTTCTCAATGGGGGAGAGATCTGGCGATTCAGTTGGCCAGGGGATCTGCTGGATATCTTGAAGACTATGTTGTGCAGCACGAGTAGTATGTGGGCAGGCATTACCTTGTTGGAACCAGGGGCGGAGCTATAGGGGATGCAGTGGTAGCAGTCACTACCGGGCCCAGGAGCCTGAGGGGGCCCAAAGACCCTTGTGCCACATAAGAAGACACCGGTATTATGCTGGTCAAGTTACACCTCTGGCTGGAGGGAAGGGGTTAGGGCCAAGAATATGGCGGGGGGGGGGGGTTGCCGTTTCAATTTTTGCATCAGGCAGTAGAAAGGCTATGTGCTTCACTGCCCCTGGCCACAAAGCACTGAGGGACGGGGGGCAAGCTGAACTCTTGCACCAAGGCCCATGAGCTTTTAGCTATGCCCCTGGTTGGAACAGTGACCACAGCAGGATATCCAGCATTTGTATCACGCGTTGTAAAGAAATTATTTTTTTGCACAAAATGAGTAAGATGCAATCATACAAAAAAATTGCCCCCGAAGGTATACATAGCCTTTAAACTCTACTACATCTTTTTTATGCACCGGTGAGCTGTAAGTATGCTCTTGTCATGTACATCTTTGCCCCTTTATATGCATCCCATGATATTATTTGCCTCGGCAGCAGCTGCCTGACCCTGGATGCCTCGGTTAGGTTTACTGTCTACTAATATCCCTGTCCTTTCCCATGTCAGTTTTAATCAGTAATTCCCGTTTAGTATGTACTGGTTGCAATTATTGATGTTAAACCTCGTTTGCCCCTTCTGTGCCCAAGCCTCCAACTTTGACATAATATAGTCCTCTCTTGTGTTAATTACTTTACACAGTTTATTGATCTGCAAAAATTGATATTTTACTGTGCAAGCCTTCTACACGGTCATTACTAAATATATTTAAAATGGGGGAAGGGGCAGTGTGAGTATATCCCATTAATAACCACCATGTGCTTTCTGTCACTGAGCCAGTTATTAACCCACTTACACGTTTCCTCCAGTCTCAGCATTCTCGTTTTACATGGCACAGAAATCCAGATATATAACATCCAACACCTCACCGAAGACCAGTGTATAACTCACCTCCAGCAACCTAGGTGGGATATGACTGAGCATGCTCAATCATATAGCTTGACCCAAGGTGAACCACTTGTGGACCACCTAACACAACCGCCTGGCTGGTCCACATTAGAGATGAGCGAATTCCTTGAAATTCGTTTTGAGTCTGTTTGGTTGTCAGGTTTGATTCAGGCAGGGGCGTTGCTAGGTTAAAACATTCGGGGCCTGGGCCCCTGATGTTTTGTCCCAGGCCCCGAATGTACTGCCTGCCAGATAGATCCGACTGTATTGCCATCCTCAGGATGACAATACAATTAAATTTTATGCCCTGCAAGAGCTGAATGACCTGTAAAGACATTACAGTCCATGTGATCAGTTCTAAATGCAGTAGCTGAAAAGGACCTGCGATGATGTCACCATCATGTTGCCAGTGCAGGAGAGGACGACTCATCAGTGAAGAAAAGTCCTGGGAAGAGGCTGAGGTGAGGTCTGCTACATGAGGAGAGGTAAGTGATGATTACTCAGTGTGAGAGGCAGAGCAATGTTGGGAGTTGTAGCTATTTAACTGGGACTGTATGTTAGGGCTGAAGTTATTTACGTGGGACAGTGGGGTTGAGTGATGTTATTTACATGTGACTGAATATTGAGGGGTGATGTTATTTACATGGGACTGTATGTTGAAGGTGGCTGGGGAGGGGGTGATGTTATTTACATGGGACTGTATTTTGGAGGGGGCTGGAAATAGAAAGGGATGTTATTTACATGGGACTGGATATTGGAGGGGGATGGAGAGATGGTGTGATGGTATTTACATGGGACTCTATGGCGGAGGAGGAAAATAATATTATTTACATGGAACTGGATGGTGAAGGGGCTGAGGAATTATAATTTCTGAGGACAGTAAACGGAGGAATATAACTACAGGGGGCACTGCAGGGGGCATTATAAATACTGGTGGCGCTTCAAGGTGAGTATTATAACAGTAGGGGGGAATATAAATACTGGGGTCACTGTGTTGGCATTATAACAGTAGGGGGTATTATAAATACTGGGGGCACTGTGGGGACATTTTAAATCCAGGGGACTTTAAGCATTCTTATTACTACTGGGGGCTATATAGGAGGGACTTATAGATCCGCATTATTTCTACTAAGAGCACTCATTTTTCTTCAGGATAGTATTTGGGGGTAGAGAAAAGTGAAGCTAAGATGTCCGTGTGTCACACTCTGCAGAGACGAGGCGGATGAAAGAAGTTGTCCGGACCGAATGGAGATGACAGAGAAGATCTACATCAGAGGAGACGTCACCTGGGAGGAACTGGATGTGAGAGGTAAGTGCTGCTGTGTATAGCAAGTACAGTAAAATGTCTTCAGTGCTAGTGTTTGCAGGGGGAGAGGTTGGGCCCCGGATCTTTTGAGACCCTAGCAACGCCCCTGGGTTCAGGTACAAATAACTTCGACCAGAATCAAAAGCCCTTAGATTGCCCTACCTAGGGAATCTGTGTTTTTTTAAAATTTGAGACAAATTAGATTTGTTTAGAATCGTTTGGTCGTCTCTACGCATATTACTCTGCAATGAATTGTGCAGAGATTGTGCAGGAGAGGGTAGCAAGTTGTCAGAGAAAACCGGGCTCCCCATAGAGGAAGCAGAGATGGTTTATTACCATCCCTGCCTTCCCGATCACTGTATACTGTACTTCATGGTCAATGAGCACCGTGTATACAAAAGTGCAGGGGTTGCTTACTGCTGCAATTCTGGAGATCATGTGATTAGCAGGAGCTGGTTGGCTGCAGGAGCTTCTGGGACTTAGCAGACCCAGATTAGCTCTGCAATGCAGTCAGGAGGCTGTATTTCCCCTTTAACTGAGGCTAATAATATGCTAGTCCTAGTTACAGGGGAAATCTTCAAAAATAAAATAAAATAATAAAAAGTTATAATGCCTCCCCCCTCCCCAAAAACATTTGTATGGCCTTAGGGCGGCATAAATAGAAAAAGATAAAAACAGGTACTTATTTATTTTCTCTTGATTTCAATAAAAATACTAATATAAAATTATATTAAAAATAAAGCTCATTGTATCATAAAACAATAGTAAAAAATAGCTCTCAAACCTTCATGTACTAAAGAAGACCATGCATACATCATCCAATACATACAATATGGACCAGTGCTGACCACAGTATGTTTCCATATTCTCCACTGTGAAAGAAGTCTGGAAGAAGTCAATGTCAATTCAGATGCAATTAAAGGAGTTTTCTGAGGAGATAAAAAAAAGACAGAAAAAGTTAAAAATACAAAGGAAGAATTACTCACCTGCACCAATTTCCCGCCTCTGCTGTTCCGGCACTGCTCCAGTTCCCGTAGCAATGTACTTCTGATCCCAGTTCATCTCACCAGAAATGCCAGGGATACCAGGAATGGCCCTCTCAGCCAATCACTAGTGACCAGGCCAATGACTGGTTGAGCCTGCACGTCTTAATACATTTGTTGCATCTTGCTCCAGCGTTTCTTATAGTCAGCCTTAATACCTCCATGCTTTTTTTTTATTGCAGGAGTACAATACAAATAATCTTTCCTCAGGATAGTTCACCAATGTCAGATTGGTGGAGGTCGAAATCACAGGACGTTTTTTTGCCGTAGATTGTATAGTGGCTGTGCTTGGTATTGCAGCCCAAGCCCATTCACTTGAATGACACTGAGCTGCACATAGGTCATGTGACAAATAAACATGACATCATTGGCCTAGTAAGAGACCTCAGTGCTCACTGGGGCACCACAGCCTCTTCAAACAGCTGATCAGTAGGATGCCAGGACTCAGACCCCCACCAATCTAATATCAATTATCTATCCTGAGGATGGGTAATCAATATTGTACTCCCAGAAAAATACTTTAAAGCTTCTATAAAATTATGTACCAACACTAATTTGGCCACTAGGTTGGTGTTGTTACATCATTTTATAGAAGTCTTAAAGGGGTTTTCTGGGACCGTTCCTCAGGATAGATGCCCATCATGTAATCTACTGAAGTGGTGATTTTAAAGTGCAAAAGTCCCATATAGTAATGAGCCTTTCCCTTAGTGACCCCCATTGGGACATAATGGATGTTAAAGGGGATTTCCAGTACTTAGATATTGATGGCCTATTTTAAGGATAGGTCATCAATATCAGATCAGTGGGGGTCCAACAACTGGCAAGCCCACCATTTGGACAACTGCCAACATCAGAAGCTATACATTGGACTGAGGGCCATGTCTACTCCATAGTTACTGGCACCTTGAATGGGAGCTGCGCTTCATTACCCCTGCATGGCCACTACACAGTGCTTCTGGCTCCATCCACTTTATAGTGTCCAGGGCCTACCTGAGACAGTTGATTAGTGAGGGTGACAGGTTTCAGCCCCCACCAATCTGATATTGAGGACCTATCCTGAGGACAGGCCATAAGTATCTAAGTACCTCTTACTAGGGATCAAGTGGCATGACCTGTTGGCACTTTTATGCTACCCAAGACTCCATGTATAAATTCCATTGTTATGTTTCCCCATTAATTTGCTTAGTCATTTTCCAAAAGGCACTACAGAGGCAGAGGAACATCATTTTCACCATGTAGCACGCAGTAGCCATAAAGATTATGTAATTTGTAGCTGTACCTGTTAGCCTTAGCCTGGTAATATGAGGGCACTGAATGAGGACATTTTATGCAAAAACCTTAAAATAAATTTCTCCTGTTGACGGATCCAATGAAAACTCACTTTCTCCCGCCCGACATTCACTACTCCATGCTCTTGTTGGCACTTCTCCTCTTTGCTCTTGGCCCGCTTCCCCGATCTCACAAGTCCTCATTCTGTATACTTACATTATTGCCTGATCTCTGGTTATTTTAGCCATTTAGACGCTCATTTGCAAAATTCAATTGGAAGAAATCAAGTAGCTTTCGAAAACGGAGAAGCAAACACCTTATTACAGCAGACAGCCCTGTGAAATGTATGCACCTCCGGGTAGAATTTTACGTAAAAAGTTAATGTGAAGGACTAAAGCGTAATCTGGGTCATGTGAAGGAAGCGGGAAAGACTCTTCGGCTCTCTAATTGTATTTGCCTTTTTCATGATATCCTCTCTCACTTTTCCCTCCCCGACTCATTCTCTCTGCGTGCGTCTCCTGCACAAGATCTATGCATTGTCTTCTCAAAGCAGATGGGAATGAAAAGCAAACAGCAAGATGTGATCGCTGTCTCTATAGAAACACAGCCCCGGGAGTGTGCTTGGCTTTATTTGTCCCAGCAGACGTCAGAGCATGGAAGCCAATGTCACATGTGAGAATGGATTAGTATACAGAGGAACTCCCCTCCTCTCAGGAGCTTTTCTTGCCCCAAGCCCTCAACCTTTCATTCAGCAAAACCCTGTCATTGTATCTCATCCTGACTCCACATGATATGGCAGAATGCTTTGTCTGCACAACCTAAAGAGCTGATAGCGGGAAATTTTCAGGTTTAGACAAAATATCTGCAGTGCTGAGCTTGGCAGGATCACCCCCCGTATGGTCCTCAACTGTCTGTCTATATTGAATATACCGTATCTGGGACACAGCAGTGGTCGCAGGATGGGCGCTAGAACCGATGGTAAATAATTTAATGAATTCCAGTATTGTTATATAGGGGTTTCTTAGAATAAATGATACTGAACTCATACCAGCGTACTTAACCCTATCTGTTATTCGCTTCGCAATAATACCTTGAATATTTCCATACAATATTTACAATCTCAATGTGAAGAAATATATATAGAATATAAATTAACCTTCATGACCATGTATAGGAAAGTTGATGGAAGAGTATTGGATATTACTGCATTAAGGCAATCTGGCCTCAACGCTAGACCTCCTAAGCTTTTATAGGACCCAGATCCACCTAGATAAATACAGGCCCTATTACATACCCCCTGATTAAATACAGGCCTCAGAACCTATCCTTTAATAAATACAGACCCCAGACCAAACCTCCAAATTTTTATAGTACAAGACTCTCTTAAATAAATACAGGCCCCCAGAGCAGACCCCCAAATCTTTTTTTAGTACCCAGACCCCCTTAAATAAATACAGGCCCCAGAATATACCCCCTAATTAAATATAGACCCCAGACCTCCTAAACATTATAGTACTCAGACTGCCCTAAATAAACACAGGCCCCAGAACATACCTCCTAATTAAATACAGACCCCAAATCCCCTAGACCAGTGGTGGCGAACCTATTGCACGGGTGCTAGAGGTGGCACTCAGAGCCCATAAAAAGGTTATAGCGTGCCAATATGCCTTAGACATTCTCTGATATTTATCAGTGCAGGGTGCACTATGAACGGCACAGGCAGCGCATTGAATGTAGGCAGGCTATTATAGCTAAATGATAAAGTACATGGAAGATATACTATACTGAACTGTAGTATTCAGGTTAAATTGCCGTGTTGGCACTTTGCGATAAATAAGTGGGTTTTGTGTTGCAGTTCGGGCACTCGGTCTCTAAAAGGTTCACCATCACTGCCCTAGACAAAGACACCCTAACTATTATAGCCCCAAGGTCAACCCCCTTACTACAGACCCCCGAACATACTCCCTAACTATTACAGCCCCCAGTTCAACCCTCTAAATACAGACCTAGAAAAGACCCCCAGCTAAAACACATAATTTTGTGGGATTCTGCAGTCTCAGTCGTAGGAGCTTGCAAGTCAGCCTCAATCGTCCGTTTACGTATTTTCAGTTTCCACACAGTTGCAATTTACATTTTTTGGGGGGTTTCAATTTAATAAAGCCGCATATATACATGATTACTGCAGAAATACTCAAGGTGTGTCAGCAATCTACCTGTGTGTATTAAGGTGAAATTGAGCATTAATCGTCGGTTCCCGTGAATTCCATTTCCACACAGTGGGAATTTACATTTTTGGGGGGATTGTTAAATTTAATTAAACCAACATATATATGTGATTAATCCAAGACACAGCGTAGGCCAGCAATCTACCTGTGAGTGATAATGTGAAATTGAGTGCCAGGCCTCAATCGTCCATTTCTGTGAATTCTATTTCCACATGGTTGGAACTTACATTTTTTGGGTGATTGTTAAATTTAATTAAACCATCATATATGTGTGATTACTACTAGAGTTGAGCGAACACCTGGATGTTCGGGTTCGAGAAGTTCGGCCGAACTTCCCGGAAATGTTCGGGTTCGGGATCCGAACCCGATCCGAACTTCGTCCCGAACCCGAACCCCATTGAAGTCAATGGGGACCCGAACTTTTCGGTACTAAAAAGGCTGTAAAACAGCCCAGGAAAGGGCTAGAGGGCTGCAAAAGGCAGCAACATGTAGGTAAATCCCCTGCAAACAAATGTGGATAGGGAAATGAATTAAAATAAAAATTAAATTTAAAAAAATTAACCAAAATCAATTGGAGAGAGGTCCCATAGCAGAGAATCTGGCTTCACGTCACTCACCACTGGAACAGTCCATTCTCAGATATTTAGGCCCCGGCACCCAGGCAGAGGAGAGAGGTCCCGTAACAGAGAATCTGTCTTCATGTCAGCAGAGAATCAGTCTGCATGTCATAGCAGAGAATCAGGCTTCACGTCAGCCACCACTGCAACAGTCCATTGTCATAAATTTAGGCCCAGCACCCAGGCAGAGGAGAGAGGTCCCGTAACAGACAATCTGGCTTCATGTCAGCAGAGAATCAGTCTTCATGTCATAGCAGAGAATCAGGCTTCACGTCACCCACCACTGTAACAGTCTATTTTCATAAATTTAGGCCCAGCACCCAGGCAGAGGAGAGAGGTCCCGTAACAGAGAATCTGGCTTCATGTCAGCAGAGAATCAGTCTGCATGTCATAGCAGAGAATCAGGCTTCACGTCAGCCACCACTGCAACAGTCCATTTTCAGAAATTTAGGCCAAGCACCCAGGCAGAGGAGAGAGGTCCCGTAACAGACAATCTGGCTTCATGTCAGCAGAGAATCAGTCTTCATATCATAGCAGAGAATCAGGCTTCACGTCACCCACCACTGTAAGAGTCCATTTTCATAAATTTAGGCCCAGCACCCAGGCAGAGGAGAGAGGTCCCGTAACAGACAATCTGGCTTCATGTCAGCAGAGAATCAGTCTTCATGTCATAGCAGAGAATCAGGCTTCACGTCAGCCACCACTGCAACAGTCCATTGTCATAAATTTAGGCCCAGCACCCAGGCAGAGGAGAGAGGTCCCGTAACAGACAATCTGGCTTCATGTCAGCAGACAATCAGTCTTCATGTCATAGCAGAGAATCAGGCTTCACGTCACCCACCACTGTAACAGTCCATTTTCATAAATTTAGGCCCAGCACCCAGGCAGAGGAGAGAGGTCCCGTAACAGAGAATCTGGCTTCATGTCAGCAGAGAATCAGTCTGCATGTCATAGCAGAGAATCAGGCTTCACGTCAGCCACCACTGTAAGAGTCCATTTTCATAAATTTAGGCCCAGCACCCAGGCAGAGGAGAGAGGTCCCGTAACAGACAATCTGGCTTCATGTCAGCAGAGAATCAGTCTGCATGTCATAGCAGAGAATCAGGCTTCACGTCAGCCACCAATGCAACAGTCCATTGTCATAAATTTAGGCCCAGCACCCAGGCAGAGGAGAGAGGTCCCATAACAGACAATCTGGCTTCATGTCAGCAGAGAATCAGTCTTCATGTCATAGCAGAGAATCAGGCTTCACGTCACCCACCACTGTAAGAGTCCATTTTCATAAATTTAAGCCCAGCACCCAGGCAGAGGAGAGAGGTCCCGTAACAGACAATCTGGCTTCATGTCAGCAGAGAATCAGTCTTCATATCATAGCAGAGAATCAGGCTTCACGTCAGCCACCAATGCAACAGTCCATTGTCAGATATTTAGGCCCAGCACCCAGGCAGAGGAGAGAGGTCCCGTAACAGACAATCAGGCTTCACGTCAGCCACCAGTGCAACAGTCCATTGGCATATATTTAGGCCAAGCACCCAGGCAGAGGAGAGAGGTCCCGTAACAGAGAATCTGGCTTCATGTCAGCAGAGAATTAGTCTGCATGTCATAGCAGAGAATCAGGCTTCACGTCACCCAACATTGGAACAGTCCATTGGCATATATTTAGGCCCCGGCACCCAGACAGAGGAGAGGTTCATTCAAATTTGGGTAGCCTCGCAATATAATGGTAAAATGAAAATTTAAATAGGATTGAATGAGGAAGTGCCCTGGAGTACAATAATATATGGTTAAGGGGAGGTAGTTAATGTCTAATCTGGACAAGGGACGGACAGGTCCTGTGGGATCCATGCCTGGTTCATTTTTATGAACGTCAGCTTGTCCACATTGGCTGTAGACAGGCGGCTGCGTTTGTCTGTAATGACACCCCCTGCCGTGCTGAATACACGTTCAGACAAAACGCTGGCCGCCGGGCAGGCCAGCACCTCCAAGGCATAAAAGGCTAGCTCTGGCCACGTGGACAATTTAGAGACCCAGTAGTTGAATGGGGCCGAACCATCAGTCAGTACGTGGAGGGGTGTGCACACGTACTGTTCCACCATGTTAGTGAAATGTTGCCTCCTGCTAACACGTTGCGTATCAGGTGGTGGTGCAGTTAGCTGTGGCGTGTTGACAAAACTTTTCCACATCTCTGCCATGCTAACCCTGCCCTCAGAGGAGCTGGCCGTGACACAGCTGCCTTGGCGACCTCTTGCTCCTCCTCTGCCTTGGCCTTCCACTTGTTCCCCTGTGACATTTGGGAATTCTCTCAGTAGCGCGTCTACCAACGTGCGCTTGTACTCGCGCATCTTCCTATCACGCTCCAGTGCAGGAAGTAAGGTGGGCACATTGTCTTTGTAGCGTGGATCCAGCAGGGTGGCAACCCAGTAGTCCGCACACGTTAAAATGTGGGCAACTCTGCTGTCGTTGCGCAGGCACTGCAGCATGTAGTCGCTCATGTGTGCCAGGCTTCCCAGGGGTAAGGACAAGCTGTCCTCTGTGGGAGGCATATCGTCATCGTCCTGCCTTTCCCCCCAGCCACGCACCAGTGATGGACCCGAGCTGCGTTGGGTGCCACCCTGCTGTGACCATGCTTCATCCTCATCCTCCTCCACCTCCTCCTCATCCTCGTCCTCCTCGTCCTCCAGTAGTGGGCCCTGGCTGGCCACATTTGTACCTGGCCTCTGCTGTTGCCAAAAACCTCCCTCTGAGTCACTTCGAAGAGACTGGCCTGAAAGTGCTAAAAATGACCCCTCTTCCTCCTCCTCCTCCTCCTCCTCCTGGGCCACCTCCTCTTCCATCATCGCCCTAAGTGTTTTCTCAAGGAGACATAGAAGTGGTATTGTAACGCTGATAACGGCGTCATCGCCACTGGCCATGTTGGTGGAGTACTCGAAACAGCGCAACAGGGCACACAGGTCTCGCATGGAGGCCCAGTCATTGGTGGTGAAGTGGTGCTGTTCTGTAGTGCGACTGACCCGTGCGTGCTGCAGCTGAAACTCCACTATGGCCTGCTGCTGCTCGCACAGTCTGTCCAGCATGTGCAAGGTGGAGTTCCACCTGGTGGGCACGTCGCATATGAGGCGGTGAGCGGGAAGGCCGAAGTTACGCTGTAGCGCAGACAGGCGAGCAGCAGCAGGATGTGAACGCCGGAAGCGCGAACAGGCGGCCCGCACTTTAT
Source organism: Bufo gargarizans (assembly GCF_014858855.1). Classification (NCBI taxonomy): domain Eukaryota; kingdom Metazoa; phylum Chordata; class Amphibia; order Anura; family Bufonidae; genus Bufo; species Bufo gargarizans. The sequence continues at coordinate 60,955,671 of NC_058085.1, read as the reverse complement.
GCAGCAGCTCTGACATGTCGGGGTAGTTGTGAATGAACTTCTGCACCACCAAATTCAGCACATGCGCCAAGCAAGGGATGTGCGTCAAACTGGCTAGTCCCAGAGCTGCAACGAGATTTCGCCCATTATCACACACCACCAGGCCGGGCTTGTGGCTCACCGGCAGCAACCACTCGTCGGTCTGTTGTTCTATACCCTGCCACAACTCCTGTGCGGTGTGGGGCCTGTCCCCCAAACATATGAGTTTCAGAATGGCCTGCTGACGTTTACCCCGGGCTGTGCTGAAGTTGGTGGTGAAGGTGTGTGGCTGACTAGATGAGCAGGTGGAAGAAGAGGAGGAGGAAGTCGAGTAGGAGGAGGTGGCAACAGGAGGCAAAGAATGTTGCCCTGCGATCCTTGGCGGCGGAAGGACGTGCGCCAAACAGCTCTCCGCCTGGGGCCCAGCTGCCACTACATTTACCCAGTGTGCAGTTAGGGAGATATAGCGTCCCTGGCCTTGCTTACTGGTCCACGTATCTGTGGTTAGGTGGACCTTGCCACAGATGGCGTTGCGCAGTGCACACTTGATTTTATCGGATACTTGGTTGTGCAGGGAAGGCACGGCTCTCTTGGAGAAGTAGTGCCGGCTGGGAACAACATACTGTGGGACAGCAAGCGACATGAGCTGTTTGAAGCTGTCTGTGTCCACCAGCCTAAATGACAGCATTTCATAGGCCAGTAGTTTAGAAATGCTGGCATTCAGGGCCAGGGATCGAGGGTGGTTAGGTGGGAATTTACGCTTTCTCTCAAATGTTTGTGAGATGGAGAGCTGAACGCTGCCGTGTGACATGGTTGAGACGCTTGGTGACGGAGGTGGTGGTGGTGTTGGTGGTACATCCCCTGTTTGCTGGGCGGCAGGTGCCAACGTTCTTCCAGAGGCGGAGGAAGAGGCCGAGGCGGCAGCAGCAGAAGAGGTAGCAGGGGGAGCCTGAGTGACTTCTTTGGTTTTAAGGTGTTTACTCCACTGCAGTTCATGCTTTGCATGCAGGTGCCTGGTCATGCAGGTTGTGCTCAGGTTCAGAACGTTAATGCCTCGCTTCAGGCTCTGATGGCACAGCGTGCAAACCACTCGGGTCTTGTCGTCAGCACATTGTTTGAAGAAGTGCCATGCCAGGGAACTCCTTGAAGCTGCCTTTGGGGTGCTCGGTCCCAGATGGCGGCGGTCAGTAGCAGGCGGAGTCTCTTGGCGGCGGGTGTTCTGCTTTTGCCCACTGCTCCCTCTTTTGCTACGCTGTTGGCTCGGTCTCACCACTGCCTCTTCCTCCGAACTGTGAAAGTCAGTGGCACGACCTTCATTCCATGTGGGGTCTAGGACCTCATCGTCCCCTGCATCGTCTTCCACCCAGTCTTGATCCCTGACCACCTGTTCAGTCTGCACACTGCAGAATGACGCAGCAGTTGGCACCTGTGTTTCGTCATCATCAGAGACATGCTGAGGTGGTATTCCCATGTCCTCATCATCAGGAAACATAAGTGGTTGTGCGTCAGTGCATTCTATATCTTTCACCGCTGGGGAAGGGCTAGGTGGATGCCCTTGGGAAACCCTGCCAGCGGAGTCTTCAAACAGCATAAGAGACTGCTGCATAACTTGAGGCTGAGACAGTTTCCCTGGTATTCATGGGGGTGATGTGACAGACTGATGGGGTTGGTTTTCAGGCGCCATCTGTGCGCTTTCTGCAGAAGACTGGGTGGGAGATAATGTGAACGTGCTGGATCCACTGTCGGCCACCCAATTGACTAATGCCTGTACCTGCTCAGGCCTTACCATCCTTAGAACGGCATTGGGCCCCACCATATATCGCTGTAAATTCTGGCGGCTACTGGGACCTGAGGTAGTTGGTACACTAGGACGTGTGGATGTGGCAGAACGGCCACGTCCTCTCCCAGCACCAGAGGGTCCACTAACACCACCACGACCATGTCCACGTCCGCGTCCCTTACTAGATGTTTTCCTCATTGTTATCGTTCACCACAACAACAAAAATGATATTTGGCCCAATGTATTGTATTCAAATTCAGCTGAATATAAATTTGAGGCCTAGTATTAAGGCGCTGGGTGACCGGTATAGATTTACTGACAGAATTAGACTTGGAAATGCACAGTAGCGTGTGTGTGAAGTTATTCTGAATGACCCTATGTGCACCTTGAATATTATATACCCTTTTAGGGATAGATTTCAAATAGCTCTGATACAGCAGAAACCACTAAATTATGAAATTGCTAAATTGGAAATTGTTTTTCAACCCAGAACAAAAAATGTGCTTTGACAGACACTAAATAACTTGCCCAGCCAGAACAGTACAGCGGTAACGACAGATTTAGCGGGATATAAATTTGAGGCCTAGTATTTAGGCGCTGGGTGACCGGTATGGATTTACTGACAGAATTAGACTTGGAAATGCACAGTAGCGTGTGTGTGAAGTTATTCTGAATGACCCTATGTGTACCTTGAATATTATATACCCTTTTAGGGATAGATTTCAAATAGCTTTGATACAGCAGAAACCACAAAATTATGAAATTGCTAAATTGGGAATTGTATTTCAACCCAGAAAAAAAATTTGCTTTGACGGACACTAAATAACTTGCCCAGCCAGAACAGTACAGCGGTAACGACAGATTTAGCGGGATATTAATTTGAGGCCTAGTATTTAGGCGCTGGGTGACCGGTATGGATTTACTGACAGAATTAGACTTGGAAATGCACAGTAGCGTGTGTGTGAAGTTATTCTGAATGACCCTATGTGCACCTTGAATATTATATAACCTTTTAGGGATAGATTTCAAATAGCTCTGATATAGCAGAAACCACTAAATTATGAAATTGCTAAATTGGGAATTGTATTTCAACCCAGAACAAAAAATGTGCTTTGACGGACACTAAATAACTTGCCCAGCTAGAACAGTACAGCGGTAACGACAGATTTAGCGGAATATAAATTTGAGGCCTAGTATTTAGGCGCTGGGTGACCGGTATGGATTTACTGACAGAATTAGACTTGGAAATGCACAGTAGCATGTGTGTGAAGTTATTCTGAATGACCCTATGTGCACCTTGAATATTATATACCCTTTTAGGGATAGATTTCAAATAGCTCTGATACAGCAGAAACCACTAAATTAGGAAATTGCTAAATTGGGAATTGTTTTTCAACCCAGAACAAAAAATGTGCTTTGACGGACACTAAATAACTTGCCCAGCCAGAACAGTACAGCGGTAACGACAGATTTAGCGGGATATAAATTTGAGGCCTAGTATTTAGGCGCTGGGTGACTGGTATGGATTTACTGACAGAATTAGACTTGGAAATGCACAGTAGCGTGTGTGTGAAGTTATTCTGAATGACCCTATGTGCACCTTGAATATTATATAACCTTTTAGGGATAGATTTCAAATAGCTCTGATATAGCAGAAACCACTAAATTATGAAATTGCTAAATTGGGAATTGTATTTCAACCCAGAACAAAAAATGTGCTTTGACGGACACTAAATAACTTGCCCAGCTAGAACAGTACAGCGGTAACGACAGATTTAGCGGGATATAAATTTGAGGCCTAGTATTTAGGCGCTGGGTGACCGGTATGGATTTACTGACAGAATTAGACTTGGAAATGCACAGTAGCGTGTGTGTGAAGTTATTCTGAATGACCCTATGTGCACCTTGAATATTATATACCCTTTTAGGGATAGATTTCAAATAGCTCTGATACAGCAGAAACCACTAAATTATGAAATTGCTAAATTGGGAATTGTTTTTCAACCCAGAACAAAAAATGTGCTTTGACAGACACTAAATAACTTGCCCAGCCAGAACAGTACAGCGGTAACGACAGATTTAGCGGGATATAAATTTGAGGCCTAGTATTTAGGCGCTGGGTGACCGGTATGGATTTACTGACAGAATTAGACTTGGAAATGCACAGTAGCGTGTGTGTGAAGTTATTCTGAATGACCCTATGTGCACCTTGAATATTATATACCCTTTTAGGGATAGATTTCAAATAGCTTTGATACAGCAGAAACCACTAAATTATGAAATTGCTAAATTGGGAATTGTTTTTCAACCCAGAACAAAAAATGTGCTTTGACGGACACTAAATAACTTGCCCAGCCAGAACAGTACAGCGGTAACGACAGATTTAGCGGGATATAAATTTGAGGCCTAGTATTTAGGCGCTGGGTGACTGGTATGGATTTACTGACAGAATTAGACTTGGAAATGCACAGTAGCGTGTGTGTGAAGTTATTCTGAATGACCCTATGTGCACCTTGAATATTATATAACCTTTTAGGGATAGATTTCAAATAGCTCTGATATAGCAGAAACCACTAAATTATGAAATTGCTAAATTGGGAATTGTATTTCAACCCAGAACAAAAAATGTGCTTTGACGGACACTAAATAACTTGCCCAGCTAGAACAGTACAGCGGTAACGACAGATTTAGCGGGATATAAATTTGAGGCCTAGTATTTAGGCGCTGGGTGACCGGTATGGATTTACTGACAGAATTAGACTTGGAAATGCACAGTAGCATGTGTGTGAAGTTATTCTAAATGACCCTATGTGCACCTTGAATATTATATACCCTTTTAGGGATAGATTTCAAATAGCTCTGATACAGCAGAAACCACTAAATTAGGAAATTGCTAAATTGGGAATTGTTTTTCAACCCAGAACAAAAAAAGTGCTTTGACGGACACTAAATAACTTGCCCAGCCAGAACAGTACAGCGGTAACGACAGATTTAGCGGGATATAAATTTGAGGCCTAGTATTTAGGCGCTGGGTGACTGGTATGGATTTACTGACAGAATTAGACTTGGAAATGCACAGTAGCGTGTGTGTGAAGTTATTCTGAATGACCCTATGTGCACCTTGAATATTATATAACCTTTTAGGGATAGATTTCAAATAGCTCTGATATAGCAGAAACCACTAAATTATGAAATTGCTAAATTGGGAATTGTATTTCAACCCAGAACAAAAAATGTGCTTTGACGGACACTAAATAACTTGCCCAGCTAGAACAGTACAGCGGTAACGACAGATTTAGCGGGATATAAATTTGAGGCCTAGTATTTAGGCGCTGGGTGACCGGTATGGATTTACTGACAGAATTAGACTTTGAAATGCACAGTAGCGTGTGTGTGAAGTTATTCTGAATGACCCTATGTGCACCTTGAATATTATATACCCTTTTAGGGATAGATTTCAAATAGCTCTGATACAGCAGAAACCACTAAATTATGAAATTGCTAAATTGGGAATTGTTTTTCAACCCAGAACAAAAAATGTGCTTTGACAGACACTAAATAACTTGCCCAGCCAGAACAGTACAGCGGTAACGACAGATTTAGCGGGATATAAATTTGAGGCCTAGTATTAAGGCGCTGGGTGACCGGTATGGATTTACTGACAGAATTAGACTTGGAAATGCACAGTAGCGTGTGTGTGAAGTTATTCTGAATGACCCTATGTGCACCTTGAATATTATATACCCTTTTAGGGATAGATTTCAAATAGCTTTGATACAGCAGAAACCACTAAATTATGAAATTGCTAAATTGGGAATTGTATTTCAACCCAGAACAAAAAATTTGCTTTGACGGACACTAAATAACTTGCCCAGCCAGAACAGTACAGCGGTAACGACAGATTTAGCGGGATATAAATTTGAGGCCTAGTATTTAGGCGCTGGGTGACCGGTATGGATTTACTGACAGAATTAGACTTGGAAATGCACAGTAGCGTGTGTGTGAAGTTATTCTGAATGACCCTATGTGCACCTTGAATATTATATAACCTTTTAGGGATAGATTTCAAATAGCTCTGATATAGCAGAAACCACTAAATTATGAAATTGCTAAATTGGAAGTTGTATTTCAACCCAGAACAAAAAATGTGCTTTGACGGACACTAAATAACTTGCCCAGCTAGAACAGTACAGCGGTAACGACAGATTTAGCGGGATATAAATTTGAGGCCTAGTATTTAGGCGCTGGGTGACCGGTATGGATTTACTGACAGAATTAGACTTGGAAATGCACAGTAGCGTGTGTGTGAAGTTATTCTGAATGACCCTATGTGCACCTTGAATATTATATACCCTTTTAGGGATAGATTTCAAATAGCTTTGATACAGCAGAAACCACTAAATTATGAAATTGCTAAATTGGGAATTGTATTTCAACCCAGAACAAAAAATGTGCTTTGACGGACACTTAATAACTTGCCCAGCCAGAACAGTACAGCAGTAACGACAGATTTAGCGGGATATAAATTTGAGGCCTAGTATTTAGGCGCTGGGTGACCGGTATGGATTTACTGACAGAATTAGACTTGGAAATGCACAGTAGCGTGTGTGTGAAGTTATTCTGAATGACCCTATGTGCACCTTGAATATTATATAACCTTTTAGGGATAGATTTCAAATAGCTCTGATATAGCAGAAACCACTAAATTATGAAATTGCTAAATTGGAAATTGTATTTCAACCCAGAACAAAAAATGTGCTTTGACGGACACTAAATAACTTGCCCAGCTAGAACAGTACAGCGGTAACGACAGATTTAGCGGGATATAAATTTGAGGCCTAGTATTTAGGCGCTGGGTGACCGGTATGGATTTACTGACAGAATTAGACTTGGAAATGCACAGTAGCGTGTGTGTGAAGTTATTCTGAATGACCCTATGTGCACCTTGAATATTATATACCCTTTTAGGGATAGATTTCAAATAGCTCTGATACAGCAGAAACCACTAAATTAGGAAATTGCTAAATTGGGAATTGTTTTTCAACCCAGAACAAAAAATGTGCTTTGACGGACACTAAATAACTTGCCCAGCCACAACAGTACAGCGGTAACGACAGATTTAGCGGGATATAAATATGAGGCCTAGTATTTAGGCGCTGGGTGACTGGTATGGATTTACTGACAGAATTAGACTTGGAAATGCACAGTAGCGTGTGTGTGAAGTTATTCTGAATGACCCTATGTGCACCTTGAATATTATATAACCTTTTAGGGATAGATTTCAAATAGCTCTGATATAGCAGAAACCACTAAATTATGAAATTGCTAAATTGGGAATTGTATTTCAACCCAGAACAAAAAATGTGCTTTGACGGACACTAAATAACTTGCCCAGCTAGAACAGTACAGCGGTAACGACAGATTTAGCGGGATATAAATTTGAGGCCTAGTATTTAGGCGCTGGGTGACCGGTATGGATTTACTGACAGAATTAGGCTGGGATATGGCCAAAAAATAACCACACTATTGCTGGTTAAATGCACTTGGTGTGACAGCTTGACCAACCACACTACTGAGGGTTAAATGCACTTGGTGACAGGCGCAGCTTGCCCCTGATGTAGTATATGGCCAAAAAATGAACAGACTATTGCTGGTTAAATGCACTTGGTGTGACAGCTTGACCAACCACACTACTGAGGGTTAAATGCACTTGGTGACGGGCGCAGCTTGCCCCTGATGTAGTATATGGCCAAAAAATGAACAGACTATTGCTGGTTAAATGCACTTGGTGTGACAGCTTGATAAACCACACTACTGAGGGTTAAATGCACTTGGTGACAGGCGCAGCTTGCCCCTGATGTAATATATAGCCAAAAAATGAACACACTATTGCTGGTTAAATGCACTTGGTGTGACAGCTTGACCAACCACACTACTGAGGGTTAAATGCACTTGGTGACGGGCGCAGCTTGCCCCTGATATAGTATATGGCCAAAAAATGAACAGACTATTGCTGGTTAAATGCACTTGGTGTGACAGCTTCATCCTGATGTAGGCTTTAGCCAAAAAACAACCACACCATTGAGGGTTAAATGCACTTGGTGACAGGCGCAGCTTGCCCCTGATGTAGTATATGGCCAAAAAATAAACAGACTATTGCTGGTTAAATGCACTTGGTGTGACAGCTTCACCCTGATGTAGGCTTTAGCCAAAAAACAACCACACCATTGAGGGTTAAATGCACTTGGTGACAGGCGCAGCTTGCCCCTGATGTAGTATATGGCCAAAAAATAAACAGACTATTAATGGTTAAATGCACTTGGTGTGACAGCTTCACCCTGATGTAGGCTTTAGCCAAAAAACAACCACACCATTGAGGGTTAAATGCACTTGGTCGCAGCTTGTGCTGGCGCACCACAAGACACAAAATGGCCGCCGATCACCCCAGAAAAAAGTGACTGACAAACGGTCTGGGCAGCCTAAAAACAGTGAGCAATTGAGTATCAGCAGCTCAATGATCCACAGCTGCAGATCGATCAATTAATCAAGTCCTTTGGAGGAGTTAATCTGCCTAATCTCGCCCTACTGTCGCAGCCGCAACCTCTCCCTATGCTGATCAGAGCAGAGTGACGGGCGGCGCTATGTGACTCCAGCTTAAATAGAGGCTGGGTCACATGGTGCTCTGGCCAATCACAGCCATGCCAATAGTAGGCATGGCTGTGACGGCCTCTTGGGGCAAGTAGTATGACGCTTGTTGATTGGCTGCTTTGCAGCCTTTCAAAAAGCGCCAAGAAAGCGTCACAAAAGCGCCAAGAAAGCGACGAACACCGATCCCGAACCCAGACTTTTACTAAAATGTCCGGGTTCGGGTCCGTGTCACGGACACCCCAAAATTCGGTACGAACCCGAACTATACAGTTCGAGTTCGCTCATCCCTAATTACTACAAGACACAGGGTAGGCCAGCAATCTACCTGTGGGTGATAAAGTAAAATTGAGCGTCAGGTCTCAATCGCCTCAATTTCTGTGTTCACAAATACGTTTCCAGTCAAAACTTTTTTTTATTGGGGACTGATTATATTCAAACTAGCAGCATATATACGTGATTACTATACCAATAGACATGGTAGCACACAAAAGTATCTGGGAATGATAACGAATTTAGGCCCAAATCTGTTTCCCTATATTCACACATTTTTAATAATTTTTCTTGGGGGCGGGGTTGGTGATTATTCAAACTAGCAGCATATATACATGTTTACTACACCAATATACAGGGTAGTGCACATTATCTGAGAGGCACAAAAATGTCTGGGCTATGGAAGGGTTCTAAAGGAGAGACCCAGAGCCAGATTGTGGGTAGTAGCAGCACCAACTATCGGGCCAGAAGTAGTAGTAGCAGTAGGCCGTAGTTGTCCCTGCTGGTTTTTGACATTATAGTTGAGAAGAAAGAGGATGAAATTGTGGATTAGATGGCTCACTCCTCCTCTGAGTTGCAGCAGGATGACGTTGAGTTGACTTTAGCGTCGGATACCCTACCATGGAGCCAGAGGTCACAGTGTTCCTCCTGCTCCTCCTCCTTGTAGCCCCAAAGAAGGCTTTTAGTGGAGTCCTCTCAGTCTTCACTGCCCCTACCTAGCAGGGCGCCTTCCTTTTTCCTAATAGGTGGCAAGAAAACCCCACCATGCACTACGGCAGATAGTCAAGAGTCTTGTGTGAGAGCCCTAACCGTTTGGGCTGCCCTGAGGAGGAGTTTGGGGAGGAGGCAGGTGACCCCATGCATACCTTTGTTGATGGTGGTTGTAACAGTAGCACCAGTAGCGATGGCATTGGCAGTGGGGACAGCGACAGTAGCAGTCGGGAAAAATGCAGAGCAGGGGAGGGGGGCCAAGGAGCCCACCATAATAGCTCACAATCTGTTAAAAGCGGCAGCGATAAAAAGTAAAGGCCACATACCTCCCAAAGAACAGTCACCACATACCTCCCAAAGAACAGTCAGGGCCACGGCCGCTTCAGGATCTGGTGATGCCGCTGATGCTGTGGGAGGGTTAGGCCCAAAATGTGCTGCCTTGGCTGCCTGTAGTTCTTGGTGAGCAACTCCCATATGGCGCTTTTTCTCCACAAGGCGGGCACACAAATCCACAGCTGTGTGCAAGATCTGCAGGATTAAAATAAGCCGTGACCTTTCAAACACAATTAGAGGTCTCTTGCAGCACATGAGGCGGCATCACTGGATCCTTTGGGAAAATGCAACTGGTCACCAATCAGAACAAATCTGTACTTCTTCTCCTGGTCCTCTTTATGGCAGCCAACCCGCATCCCCAAGCAGTACGGTATCTTTGTCATCACCTTCTTCTTTGTTGGGGCAAAAACCCCAATGCCGGATGAGCGGTGGACTCCTAATTAGTTAATTATATGAGTACTCAGAGAGAATAACTGATACACACGCGCAATGCCATGTACCAATTTTCTCTAAACTTTATTGACAGAAAGCATAGATTATAAGGCACATTTCTGGATCTTTATGGGAGACATAATTAAGCATTTACATTATTACTCACAATCTGAAATAAGCATTTCTTAGCTATACGCCTGAAGCGTCCCCTTAATCTTAAATGTGGGTGTTCGTCACGGACTTGTCCTTTTAATAACTGTGCAAATTCCTTTAAGGTACAAAACTGGAGGGACTACTAGCTAGGAGCGACCTTGAAGTCACGGTTTTTAAGGCTTATAATATAAAATGGCTGTACAAGGCACAACATGGAGTCTCAACCCTCACATTCTTCTACTGATAAAACTCCTCCTTGTCCTTGGCTCCATCGTGAAACATCTATAACAGAATGTTTGGCAATGAAAAAACTTTTCTCCACCAGCAATTAGCTTGTCTACAAGCTGAACCCCCATCTGGCCACATTGGTAGTGGTGCAGTCCCCATAGTAACATTGTAGTAGAACATGTTGTGCTTTTTCATAAGTTTAAATAGTTATATTTACTTATTTTAGTTATAATGGGTATTCATTGCCTTTAAGAGCAATGTTGATTTATATTCACTGTTTTGTATGAAGTTTCATGTAGGCCAAAGTAAGTCAATGAGAAGATTACTGTGCCGTTTAAAAGCTACTGTTATTGTAACAATATATTATACATTTAGAAAGTTAGAAGATACACCGCACCTGCAGATTCTGAGGCTTCATTGTTTTTCCTATCTGAACATGAATTCCACAGTGTGAGAATGGTCTACTCTAGATGTTCCTCAAAGTATATATTCGTGTATCAAAGTTTGTCCCTCAGCCCTGAGACAAGACCTCTAGATGTCAGAGGTGTGAAGTGTTGAAAATATTAGGCATGTATGAGTTAACCCTTAATGGTATGATGCTTATTGCTTATACAACAGTGCCACCTAGATATAAGCAGTTAATACTACATCAGTAGCAAAAGTGCATTCTGGGTAGTATTATGACATCATGCTCCTTATCAATGCACACACCCATCCAACAATGATTGGAAAGTTCCAAACTCGGAGGGCGTGTTCATCTGATAAGTTTTGGGTTAAGAAACCAGTTACCAGAAAGAAAAAAAAGAGGGAGAAAAAGAAAAGGAAAAAGAGAAACAAACATTTGGATTATTGATATCTGGAGAATCATTTGGATTATCGGGAAAAACTCTTGAGAGCTGGCTGCCCCAAGACTCTGCACATCACTTGACCATTGGGTAATGTATATTTTGTTTTTATGTAGTATTGATCTAAATTAATTGGCTTGATACTTAAGCAGATACCCGCTCATTTGCGGACGTGTAACGTTAGTTGCTACATCAGTATTTTCTCTGATTTCAGTTACGATGCATATAACTGAAAAAAGGGGATAATATTGGAGAAACTCTTTGTTGGGAATCTTTGTATTCCCTAGTTTGATATCAAGCCAATAATTTATAAGTTTTGTTGCAATACTACCATTATCTGAAGATTGGTCATCATTTTGGGCGGAGCACGGGCTCGTATCTGTCATCTTCTTGATTGAGTTTTCCGCATAATCCATTGATTGTATATCTCACACAAATTTAAAGCTGTATTGCATAATATTCTTGTGTTTGTTGAGTAGTGTTTTGTTGGTATCATATAGTGGTGAATTCTGGGTACTGCATATCATTGTATATTATTGAAATTTATGTTGATTCATTTTTGTTTGTATTTTAACCTATTGTATAATAAACCATTTATATTTTTGCATAGACGCTTGTACCCTGTTTTACTGATTGCACAAAATAATCAGGTTCTCGATTGAACTCTTTGAGATGTTTATGTCCATCTCACGGGTCAATATAGTTTGCATAATTTTTCTTTTGACCCGATATTTTTTTTTTATATTTATATAAAGCATTTGCTTTATATACCCGACAAACATTGTACTCTCACATGGCAGAGAATGTCGGGCACTCCTTGCGATTCTCGCTGTGCATCAAACTGCACTCCACTGTGGACACACGGAGCAGCTGTTATAGGCAGGGACAGTACATGTCTTTCATGGCCTACTGGGTCAAATTGTTTCCTGGCTCCCACAGCAGGCACTTATCTGCCTCCTCCTCCATGGACAAGGTCCCATCCCAAACAGCAGCAAGATACAGAGTCGCTCACACTACCCCTCCTTCCTATCACATGTGCCAAGTCATGCGTTGCCACGACGTGTTGGAGATGATTAGCCTGGTACAGAGTAGTCACACCAGCCGGTGAGCAGTTGCTCATGTACATCAAGCAGTAAACATCCAGCTGGAAGTCACCTCGCCGACTCCAACTGGGCAAGGTGGTCAGCGACAATGGGCATAACATTCTGGCTGCCCAGAACCTTGGGGAAATAACACATGCTCCCTGCATGGCCTTTTAAAACAAATGCACTGGCTTGCACAAGGTGCTGGCAATGTCCAGGAGACTGTCCCTATTTTCAGCTATATGTCCCTCATATAGTCATTATATATGACTATAACTCCCCTTATCCTTAAGATTAAGAATACACCCATGTACTGCAGTACATGGTTGCATTCCTGTGGATGAAGGGGGTTATAGTCACGTGTAATATAAAGATTTAGGCCAATAGTGGCCCGTCTCCACCTCAAGTTCATGGGTGAGTGACAGCTAGTATATGAAGGGGAGCTCAGGGGCCAACCTGGATATTAAATATGACTATAACACCCTTATCCTTAAGAAAACATCCATGTGCTGCAGTACAGGGGTGCATCCCTATGGATGACGGGGTTATAGTCATTTTTAATGTCCAGGTTGGCCCCTGAGCTACCCTTCATATCCTGGCTGTCACTCACCTAGGAACTTGAGGTAAAGACGGGCCAGAAAACACAGCATTCAGGGGCAACAGAAGGCCAGTAAGACTCCTTCCCTAATACAAGTAAGTGCCTTGTATTAACCTTCTCTACATGATGCATGCAATTTGCTGAAGTGTCACAACCCCTTTGAGTAGAGGTCAATTCTGTCTGCTGTCACCGCTAGGGTGGAGCTCAGTTCGTATGAATTTATTGGGGAGATCTGTACGAGAGCATGGCGCTCCCCCTAGTAGTGGATGTAGTCAGAATATTATAAGGAAGAGAGGAAATTAGAGCTGAGAGATGGAAATTATTGCATCTGCATTGCAGATGTAGGATGCACCTACTGTGCTAACCACCCACCCTAAATGTCAATTGGAGGTCAAGACCAATCTATATGGAAAGCAGGACATACCTCATTACTGATTTCATTAAGGGATGACCTGAAATAACTCTGACTCATTTCTATTTTCAATTTCATGGAGCATCTCTGTGGTCAAGGGCCATTTTTAAAGTAAAATAAAGAGAGGGAAAGCACCTTTACGAGCCATGGGATGTGGATGTGGTTCTTTGAGAACATAAATGCAGCCATGTAGGCAGCTCTCGGAATAGTCTGCTTACATTCATCTATATGTATACAGCTTATTATTTTCTTGTACTGTATATATGTTTCTATGTATGTGTGCATGTATGTATGTACAGGGAAACCTGAAAAATTAGAATATCGTGCAAAAGTCCATTTATTTCAGTAATGCAAATTAAAAGGAATTGCATTAATGCAGCTTAAAATTTGAATTTTGTGAAAAGGTTCAATATTCTAGGCTCAAAGTGTCACACTCTAGTCAGCTAATTAATCCATACCCCTTGAGCAAAGGGGACTTTAAAATTGAGACTTTGGGGTTTCATAAACTGTAAGCCATAATCATCCAAATTATAACAAATAAAGGCTTGAAATATCTCGCTTTGCCTGTAATCAGTCTCTCTCATAGGTTAGTTTCACTTTTTAAGTTGCATTACTGAAATAAATAAACGTTGCATGATATTCTAATTTTTCACCTGTATATATGAATGCATGTAGGTATGTCTATATGTATGTTTCTATGTATGTATGTGGGAATTAGCTCTGTGGCGGCAGGCAAAATGGGATCAAATGCAGTTACAGGAAGTGTGGGGGAAATTTATCAAAACTAGTGCAAAGGAGAATTGGCTTAGTCACCAATTGCAACCAATCAGATTCCACCTTTAATTATTTTAGAGGTCCTCTGGAAAATTAAAGGATTAACTTGATTGGTTGCTAGGGGCAAATAACTTTAGTTTACACCAGTTTTGATAAATCTCCCACAGTGACAAAGAAGTCCATTTCAAACAGGGTTTTGCTTGTTCTTTATGTTGTAGCACAAAATAAACCCATAGCCTTTACATTCAGGCCCAAAAACACAAATTAACCACTACACGTCTGAGAACTAAACATACAGGTCTCCCTGACTATAGAAGTATATAGAAATCGAATACGTCCCACGGTGCAAAAAAAGTCAGCAGGTCACCAGGGCCAGGAATGAGATCTTTTATTGCAGCGATACAATGCGTTTCGGGGAATCACTCCCCTTCATCAGATACAAAGAGCTGCACATGTGCCAGACATGTGCAGCTCTTTGTACCTGATGAAGGGGACTGGTTCCCAGAAACGCGTTGTATCGCTGCAATAAAAGATCTTATTCCTGGCCCTGGTGACCTGCTGATTTTTTTTTGCGCCGTGGGACGTATTCGATTTCTATATACTACTTGTCTTCTTAGGGATTCCAGGTATCTCTGACAAGAAGATCCCTTTTGATCCCGTGGCTGCAGACCGCCATTTCCAGGTGTTCAGGTCCTTCTGATGAGCATTTCACTAGTGTTGTGCCTACATTTGCACAACCTCACAAGGTGAGCCTTGCAATTTACTATTCTTTCATTCACTGGTTTTTACAGAATTACCCTATGGTGCGCACATCTGTTTAATTACAGTACAAACCAAGCCTGCTATATCGTATGACTATAGAAGTGGCTTACTACTCACCACTTGAACAAAAGTACATTAACATATGTTACCTCAAGAGCAATTGCACACTTTCAGTATAGCAACCTCAGTAACAGTCTCTTGAAAAAGGTTCTGTCTCCTCAGATGGCTCTCTTTCTCTAGAGCACACCTTGAACTAGTGCAGTGGCTGGATTTGGGGTGGCCCCAACCCTACGCTGGGTCCCCCGGACATAGTCTAGGTGTCCCCACTTGTTGCTGCTCTCTTGAAGGGATGGTAAGGCGTGTTGCACCCCAATGGGAAATAAGTTCAGAGAGTCAGGGTCTGCAGTAAACCAGGGTGCTTCTTTACTGGAGGAGTTCAGGTACAAAACAATCAGGCGAGGCATTGGGCTGTCTTCTCCCGTCTCCTCACTGGCAGAAGAAGGGTTTGATGCTGAGGAAAGGCCTGAGCTAGCTGTCCCTCTCTCTCTACAGAAGGCTGGCATCCTGGTCAAGGGCCTATGGGTCTGTAGCTCAGTCGTCCGGGTGGCTCCTTGGCCACAGGTCTAGTGACCCATGGTCTGTGGCTCAGCGTCCCCATCTCAGCGTCTTCTTCTGGTCACTCATGCAGGCTGGCATGAGTATTGCCCTCCAAGCACTGGTCCCTAACTTCAGAACACTATGAGCTCTGACTGCTATCCTTATATACTGATTTAGCTAGACTAGAATCTTCTAGTGGGAAAGGTGGAGTGGAGAAGCTCAGCACAAACAGGTACATTGTTTCAACACCTGTCTGTCATAGACTTACATTAGAGCTTCAATGATATTCAATGGCAATGACACAGCAGTTTTTTCAGACACAAACAAGTTTCCAGACATAACAACAAAGCTAAACCAGATAGTTACAAGGTCAGGCTGTCTGGATTTGGTGGTAAACAACGTCTGTTTTTCTCTCTCCAAAACATGGTCTTCTTCAAATTCTATGACAGCTGTGGAAAATTACCAGCTTCTTATTCAAAGTCCTAACAGCCTTTGAGTATTCATTAACCCTTTCCACAAAGCCTTGCAAATACAGTGATAATGACCAGGATATATATCACAACATATAAAATGCAGTTACACAGTATTTAATAGTATACGTTAACATTTTTAAGAGAAATAAAGTAAGACGTTTATAACTTTGAGACGAAACACGTGTCAGGGTGTTTTGGAGGTGCCGTCCATCCGGGTCTGTATTTTACATGCTCTGTTTAATACAGGTTTTTATTTTTTTGGGGGGGGTGAGCCACATGGTAGGATGATTACTGTTATGCATATATCCCCTTGCCTCATTAGCTTTATGTATATTTATAGCTGACCCTATTCAGGCACCTTTTCGTGGTCTCTGTCAGTGCCTTTTTATGTCTATTACTATATATTTTTTAAGATTCTAATAAAGATATAATCCGGAATACTTAGAATATCTATGTTTGCAGTGTGCTTCAGGTTATTCAATAGATGTGGTTTGAGCTTTTTTAGCACCTGTAGTTACTTTACTTTATATTTGGCCCTTTTTCTATGCGGAGCAAGATGGATCCGGCATGAAACACAATTTAAGTCAATGGTGCCAGATCCACTTTCTTGGACTTAAAAGAAAACAGTTCCGGCACCCATTGACTTACAATGGTTTTAGTGCCGGATCCATTTTGGTCATTTTAGAGATAAAACAACTGGATCTGTTCATAATGGATGCAGCTGGATCAGGCAACAACGCAGATGTAAAAGTAGCCTTATCAAACAAGTCTTTGCTAGGGATATTCAACTTTCCTTTTTTACTTCTATCTAATCCAGCTTTCTCGGGATGAGATATATAAGGGTTCATTTACTATCAGATATACGCCAGTTTTCTGGCATATGTCTGTCTCTGATTGTGGCACAAAGGTTATTTAAGCGGCAATCTGGTCTTAAAAACCAGGTATAAAAACAGGGGTGTGGCATGGGCAGGGAAGGGTGCGGGCTGGCAGGCCGGTCTCATTTATCATTCTCTATGCCTGTTTTAGGCATAGAAAATGTAAATCTACACCAACAAAGGAGCTGGTGTAGATTTAGACTGGAGGTGGATGTGCCGAAGATATGCAGAGGTCGGCATCTCTAAAATGCCGGTCTTAATAATTGACCCACATACTTCCTGGCACACATATGAGAGGGATAAAGACTAGTACACATATGAGAAGAATCACTGCCTCACAATGCATATATACACAGTTCTATGTATGTACGTATGTATGTATGTATAGAAGGTTACATACACTATATAAAAAGACACACATATGCATGTTTTTCTCAATATCTGACATGAAATCAGAATAAACCTTTCCTGTTTTTGGTCAATTAGGATTACCATAATTATTATTATTTGCCAATTGACAGAATAATGAGAGAGAAAGAATGTTTTAAGGCATGTTTATTACTTTCTGCAATGTCAAAAATTTACATACACTAAGATTACTATGCCTTTAAACAATATTGGACTGCCCATTGTATGATGTCATGTGTTTGGAAGATTCTGGTTTGTTGGCAACTCTGCCAGGGAGAAGCCATTACTCCAAAAGAAACATAAAAAAGCCAGACTAATATTTGCAAATGCACCCAGGAACAAAGACCTACATTTTTGGAGACATGTCCTGTGGTCTGATGAAACTAAAATTGAACTTTTTGGCCATAATTACCATTCTTACGTTTGAAAGAAAAAGGGAGAAGCTGGGAAGCCTAAGAACACCATCCCAACTGTGAAACACAGGGGTGGCAGCGTCATGTTGTGGGGTTGTTTTGCTGCAGGAGGGACTGGGGTTCTTCACAAAATAGATGGCATCATGAGGAAAGAAGATTATGTGGAAATACTGAAGCAACATCTCAAGACATCAGCCAGGAAGTTAAAGCTTGGGCGGAAATGGGTCTTGGAAATGGACAATGACCCGAAGCATACTGCCAAACTGGTTGCAAAGTGGCTTAAAGGGCTTCTGTCACCCCAGTAAAGTCTTTTTTTTTTTTTAGCTACTTAAATTCCTTATACTGCGATATATGAAAATATAATGGTGTTACTTACTTTCCTTCAGCAGTTTCTTATAAAAACGAACTTTTATAATATGTAAATCAGGTCTCTACCAGCAAGTAGGGCCTCTGTTCATTCGGCGCAGGCGCTCTGGGATGAGGAGGCTCGCCTCCTCAGCACTCCCTCAGTGCGCCTGCGCCGATGATGTCTTCTCTTTCGGTGATGACATCGGCGCAGGCGCACTGAGGGAGTTCTGAGGAGGCGAGCTTCCTCATCTCAGAGCTCCTGCGCCGAATGAACAGAGGCGCGAGATTTTTGAAATGCTGGCATGGCCGGACGGAGGAGGAGATCGCGGCTGGCCCTGTCAATCAACACGACGAGGGGGTGGTTTTTTGCTGGTAGAGACCTCTACTTGCTGGTAGAGACCTGATTTACATATTATAAAAGTTAGTTTTTATAAGAAACTGCTGAAGGAAAGTAAGTAACATCATTATATTTTCATATATCGCAGTATAAGGAATTTAACTAGCCCCAAAAAAAAAAAATTACTTTAGTGGGGTGACAGAAGCCCTTTAACCACTTCAACCCCGCTAGCTGAAACCCCCTTCATGACCAGGCCACTTTTTACACTTCTGCACTACACTACTTTCACCGTTTATCGCTCGGTCATGCAACTTACCACCCAAATGAATTTTACCTCCTTTTCTTCTCACTAATGGAGCTTTTATTTGGTGGTATTTTATTGCTGCTGACATTTTAACTTTTTTTGTTATTAATCAAAATGTAACGATTTTTTTGCAAAAAAATGACATTTTTCAGTTTCAGCTGTAAAATTTTGCAAAAAAAACGACATCCATATATAAATTTTTCGCCAAATTTATTGTTCTACATGTCTTTGATAAAAAAAAATGTTTGGGCAAAAAAAAATAATGGTTTGGGTAAAAGTTATAGCGTTACACACTATGGTACAAAAATGTGAATTTCCGCTTTTTGAAACAGCTCTGACTTTCTGAGCACCTGTCATGATTCCTGAGGTTCTACAATGCCCAAACAGTAGAAAAACCCCACAAATAACCCCATTTCGGAAAGTAGACACCCTAAGGTATTCGCTGATGGGCATAGTGAGTTCATAGAACTTTTTATTTTTTGTCACAAGTTAGCGGAAAATGATGATTTTTTATATATTTTTTTTTCCTTACAAAGTCTCATATTCCACTAACTTGCGACAAAAAATTTAAAATTCTAGGAACTCGCCATGCCCCTCACGAATACCTTGGGGTGTCTTCTTTCCAAAATGGGGTCACTTGTGGCGTAGTTATACTGCCCTGGCAATTTAGGGGCCCAAATGTGTGAGAAGTACTTTGCAATCAAAATGTGTAAAAATGGCCTGCGAAATCCGAAAGGTGCACTTTGGAATATGTGCCCCTTTGCCCACCTTGGCTGCAAAAAAGTGTCACACATCTGGTATCGCTGTACTCAGGAGAAGTTGGGGAATGTGTTTTGGGGTGTCGTTTTACATATACCCATGCTGGGTGAGAGAAATATCTTGGCAAAAGACAACTTTTCCCATTTTTTTATACAAAGTTGGCATTTGACCAAGATATTTATCTCACCCAGCATGGGTATATGTAAAATGACACCCCAAAACACATTCCCCAGCTTCTCCTGAGTACGGCGATACCAGATGTGTGACACTTTTGCGCATCTAGGCTGCAAAAGTGCCCAAATTCCTTTTAGGAGGGCATTTTTAGACATTTGGATCCCAGACTTCTTCTCATGCTTTAGGGCCCCTAAAAAGCCAGGGCAGTATAAATACCCCACATGTGACCCCACTTTGGAAAGAAGACACCCCAAGGTATTCAATGAGGGGCATGGCGAGTTCATAGAAATGTATTTTTTTGGCATAAGTTAGCGGAAAATGATTTTTTTTTTGTTCTGCTAACTTAGGACAAAAATTTAAATCTTTCATGGACTCAATATGCCCCTCAGCGAATACCTTGGGGTGTCTTCTTTCCAAAATGGGGTCAGTTGTGGGGTGTTTGTACTGCCCTGGCATTTGAGGGTCTCCGCAATCATTACATGTATGGCCAGCATTAGGAGTTTCTGCTATTCTCCTTATATTGAGCATACAGGTAATGAGATTTTTTTTTTCGTTCAGCCTCTGGGCTGAAAGAAAAAAATGAACGGCACAGATTTCTTAATTCGCATCGATCAATGTGGATGAAAAAATCTCTGCCCAAAAAAAAAAAGGAGGGGAAAGGTGTCTGCCAGGACATAGGAGCTCTGCCCAACATCCATACCCACTTAGCTCGTATGCCCTGGCAAACCAGATTTCTCCATTCACATCAATCGATGTGGATGAATGAATCATTGCCAGGATTTTTTATTTATTTTTTTTACATACAAAGTGTTTGCCAAAGCATAGGAACGCCGCCTCCTCCTCAGCTCGTATGCCTCGGCAAACGTATCTGTTACTGCAGAGTAGAAATCTCGTCTTGCAGCGCCGCATACACCAACTTGCGTGTAATCTGACAGCAGCGCAATGCTTCTGTCAGAATGCACATCAGTGCTGCAGCAAGTCGATCGGTTGGTCCACCTGGAAGGTAAAAAAAGAAAAAAAAAAAAAAGAAAAAACCAGGCCGCAACGCAATAATTTTATTAACTTTGGAACAGAACATATAAACTTTAACTTTTTGAACTAAACATTAACCTTTTTGCTTACTGGTGTTTTTTTTGTGTTTTTTTACCTTTATAGAACAAACCTCTCCTTTTCCATGGGTCAATGTCCAAAGCGTAAATCGCCCAAAGATGTGGCGAAGTGCGTTATGCACTTTGTCCCAGGTGAAAGGAGACGTTTGCAGCAGCTGTGTGAGTGAATGGGCCCTAATAGCCCTGTGTGCCTGTCCTGGTGAGATGATCCCTATGCTAATAGTGTACCTGTGTGTGGTACTTCCGGAAACACTCCCCTAAGCATAGGGCAGGGTGGTCAGGACAGTCAGGACAGAAATAGCGGGTGTCACGCCTTATTCCACTCCTGCTACAGACACAACATCTTTTTCGGGGTGACGGTTGGGTTGAGGTACCAGCAACGACATTGGGGAAATGTCGCTCGTGTAGACGGCTAACTACACTGGTGGATGGGGCCACGGAACCTCCTGGGTACAGGAGGTTCTCGATGATCTCTTCCTGAAATTTGAGGAAGGATCCAGTTCTCCCAGCCTTACTGTAGAGAACAAAACTATTATACAGAGCCAATTGAATTAAATATACAGACACCTTCTTGTACCAGCGTCTGGTTCTGCGGGAAACTAAATACAGAGACAACATCTGGTCATTGAAGTCCACCCCTCCCATGTGAAGGTTATAGTCGTGGACTGAGAGGGGCTTTTCAATGACACGGGTTGCTCGCTCAATTTGTATTGTCGTGTCTGCGTGAATGGAGGAGAGCATGTAAACGTCACGCTTGTCTCTCCATTTCACCGCGAGCAGTTCTTCGTTACACAGTGCGGCCCTCTGCCCCCTTGCAAGACGGGTGCTAACGAGCCGTTGGGGGAAGCCCGCGCCACTAGTTCGCGCGGTACCACAGGCGCCAATCCGTTCTAGAAACAAATGCCTAAAGAGGGCCACACTTGTGTAGAAATTGTCCACATAAAGATGGTACCCCTTGCCGAATAAGGGTGACACCAAGTCCCAGACTATCTTCCCACTGCTCCCCAGGTAGTTAGGGCAACCGACCGGCTCCAGGGTCTGATCTTTTCCCTCATAGACACGAAATTTGTGGGTATAGCCTGTGGCCCTTTCACAGAGCCTATACAATTTGACCCCATACCGGGCGCGCTTGCTTGGGATGTATTGTTTTAAGCCAAGGCGCCCGGTAAAATGTATCAGGGACTCGTCTACGCAGATGTTTTGCTCTGGGGTATACAAATCTGCAAATTTCAGGTTGAAATGGTCTATGAGGGGCCGAATTTTGTGGAGCCGGTCAAAAGCAGGGTGGCCTCTGGGACGGGAGGTGCTGTTATCACTAAAGTGCAGGAAACGCAGGATGGTCTCAAATCGTGTCCTGGACATAGCAGCAGAGAACATGGGCATGTGATGAATTGGGTTTGTGGACCAATATGACCGCAATTCATGCTTTTTAGTTAGACGCATGTTGAGGAGAAGGCCCAAAAAAGTTTTAATTTCGGAAACTTGGACTGGTTTCCACCGGAAAGGCTGGGCATAAAAGCTTCCCGGGTTAGCGGTGATAAATTGTGTGGCATACCTGTTTGTTTCGGCCACAACTATGTCTAAGAGCTCCGCAGTCAAGAACAGCTAAAAAAATCCCAGGGCCGAACCGATCTGAGCTGTCTCAACCCGAACTCCAGACTGGGCGGTGAAAGGGGGAACTACAGGTGCGGCTGAAGTTGGGGACTGCCAATCAGGGTTTGCCAGCACCTCAGGGATTCTAGGGGCTCTACGGGCACGTCTTTGCGGTGGCTGCGACGGGGTCACTACTGCACGTGCCACCGTACCAGCTTCAACTGCCCTTCTGGTGCTCGCTACTTCACCATGTTCTACGGCAGTGCTGGTACTAGGTCCAGGGAGGGCTGCGCTGCTGGTGTATGCCTCACCACGTAATCCGACAGCACCAGCCCCACTCTGCTGCTCTTGAAGCGGATCCTGCGCAACCTGCGATCTAGCAACACGGGGCCGGGTACGCCTGGTGCTATCAGGGACCTCAGCCTCCTCGTCCGAACTTTGGGTCAGACTGCCACTGCTTTCTACAGGTTCGTATTCTGACCCGCTAGATTCATCAGATGAGGGTTCCCATTCCTCATCCGACTGGGTCAGAAGCCTGTAGGCCTCTTCAGAAGAATACCCCCTGTTTGACATGTGGGCAACTAAATTTAGGGGTATTCCCTGAGACTACCCAAGAAAAAAAAGCAAGCCTGTCTTACAAATGGGAGGCTAGCGAAGTACCGGAGGCCGCTGCGGTTGATAAAAAATATCAAAACTGATTTTTTTATCGCTGCAGCGCGTGTAAAGTGAATGTGCAGTGATCAAAAAAATATATTTTTTGTCACTGCGGTGGGGCGGGTGTGGGCGAACGCACGTGTGGGCGAGCGATCAGGCCTGATCGGGCAAACACTGCGTTTTGGGTGGAGGGAGAACTAAAGTGACACTAATACAATTATAGATCTGACCGTGATCAGTTTTGATCACTTCCAGATACTATAAAAGTACAAATGCTGATTAGCGATACACTAATCAGCGAATCAGTAACTGCGGTGCGGTGGGCTGGGCGCTAACTGATCCCTAAACTACCTAACCAAGGGGCCTAAACTATACTGAAACCTAACGGTCAATACCAGTGAAAAAAAAAGTGACAGTTTGCACTGATCACTTTTTTCCTTTCACTAGTGATTGACAGGGGCGATCAAAGGGGTGATCAAAGGGTTAATAGGGGTGCAGGGGGTGATCTGGGGCTGAAGTGTGGTGTTGGTGCTACTCACTGTGAAGCCTGCTCCTCTGCTGGATCCAACCGACGAAAAGAACCAGCAGAGGAGCAGGCCAGCCATATAACAGATCATATTTACAAATATGATTTGATATATGGCCTCCGATTGTTTTTTTAAAAAATCTGCAACCTGCCAGCCGCGATCATTGGCTGGCAGGTTGCTGACGAAATACTCCTCGACGAATTGCCGGCCCGCGATGCGCATGCGCGGGCCGGCTGTGACGAAATCTCGCGTCTCGCGAGATGACGCGCCGATGCGTCCAGGAGGAGTAAATCAACCACCTCCCGGAAGCATCCGTGCGTTAGGCGGTCGGGAGGTGGTTAAAGGGGTTGTCCGGGTTCAGAGCTGAAACCGGAGATACCCAGAATTTCACCCAGGCAGCCCCCCTGACAAGAGGATGCTGTCCTTTGCCCTGCGCTGAATCGCTCAGGACAAAGGCATTTTGTGGAGTTCCGGTGACGTACCGGGCTCTCCTTCTGGCGGCCACGCGGAGGCTTCCGCCCAGCAGTGTGTTCAGTGATGTAACTAGCACCGATGGGCGGGCTTTAGTGCTGCCCTAGCCCGTAAAACAGCTACGGCAGCGCTAAAGCCCGCCCATCAGAGCCGGTGACATCACTGAACACACTGCTTGGCGGAAGCCTCTGTCCGGCAGTATGTTATAGTAAATAAAAGAGCCCTTGCCCTGTGCGATCCTGCGCAGGGCAAGGCAGAGCATCGGAGCATGAACTGCTCCGATGCCCATGTCAGGGGTGCTGCCTGGGTGAAATTATGGGTATGTCCGGGTTCAGCTCTGAACCCGGACAACCCCTTTAAGGATAACAAAGTCAATGTTTTTACGTGGCGAAAAAAGGGGGAAATGCGCTCATAGGATAGTATGAAATTGTGAGGTAAAGCAAACACGAAAGGTGCCAATTAATGTGCTCACCTTTGTGTGTTGTGCATCAGAGGCACCGCACTCGTGAGATCAGTGGGTCGGTGCTGCCGGTATCTCTCAATCCTCGTGAGTGGAGAGGCCAATTCTCCAGAGAAGTGATGTGAGGTTCAATGGGGGGATATGTACCAGGACAGTACACAACTGTGATACCTCTTGGCGCAAACACGACTCCAGTGGATATTTGTATAATCTATTTTTATTTATGCATAGAGTGACAAAGCGTTTCGGAGTAAATATACTCCTTTTTCAAGTCAAAATTTTTTTAAATATTTGGTAAAAGGTAACATATAGTGATTAAAAAAAATCACTTTATGTTACCTTTTTACCAAATATAGTTTTTTTTTAAACTTGAAAAAGGAGTATATTTACTCCGAAACGCGTTGTCATGTTTGTCGTGTTTGCGCCAAGAGGTATCACAGTTGTGTACTGTCCTGGTACGCATCACCCCATTGAAAGTCAATGTTTTGGAGTGGCCATCACAAAACCCTGATCTCAATCCTATTGAAAATTTATGAAAAAGCAGGTGCAAGCAAGGCGACCAACTACCATGGCTCAGTTACACCAGTTTTGTCAGGAGGAATGGGCCCAAATTCCGACCAACTATTGTGAGAAGCTTGTGGAAAGATATCCAAAATGTTTGACCCAAGTCAAACAGTTTAAGGGCAATGGTACCAAATGCCGGTATTAATGAATTGTATGTAAACTTTTGACTTTGCAGATAGTAATAAAAATGCCTTAGGCTACTTTCACACTCGCGTTTTGGCTTTCCGTTTTTTGAGATCCATTCAGGGCTCTCAGAAGCGATCCAAAGCTGGTCAGTTTTGTCCTAATGCATTCTGAATTGAAAAAGGATCCGCTCAGAATGCATCAGCTTGCCTACGATCAGTCTCCTTTTGCTCTGGAGGCAGACACCAAAACGCTGCCTGCAGTGTGTTGCTGTCCGCTTGACGACACTGAGCCAAACGGATCCATCCTGGCACACAATGTAAGTCAATGAGGTCAAATCCATTTTCTCTGACACAATCTGGCACAATAGAAAACTGATCCGTTTCCCTTTGACTTTCAATGGAGTTCATGACGGATCCGTCTTTGCTATGTTACAGATAATACAAACGGATCCGTTCATGACGGATGCATGCGGTAGAATTATTGTAACAGAGCCATTTATGCAGATCCATGATGGATCTGCCCAAAACACGAATTGTGAAAGTAGCCTTAAACATTCTCTCTCTCTCATTATTCTGGCATTTGGCAAATAATAATATTTATGGTAATCCTAATTGACCAAAAACAGGATCGGTTTATTCTGATTTTATGTCAGATATTGAGAAAAACATGCATATGTGTCTTTTTATATAGTGTATGTAAACTTCTGGTTTTAGCCATATGTATTGTAAGAAGGTACAAGGAATCATCGTAGATGATAGGTATGTGTCACCAAGGTTGCTGGCCTCAGTGGAGTAAGAGGCAGTTTTGTGTGTCAGCAGCAGTTGCTGTTTGACACCTTGCTATATACAGTCATGTGAAAAAATTAGGACACCCTTTGAAAGCATGTGGTTTTTTGTAACATTTTTAATAAAAGGTTATTTCATCTCCGTTTCAACAATACAGAGAGATTAAAGTAATCCGACTAAACAAAGAAAACTGAAGAAAAGTCTTTTCAAGATCTTCTGTAAATGTCATTCTACAAAAATGCCTATTCTAACTGAGGAAAAAGATAGGACACCCTTGCCCCTAATAGCGAGTGTTACCTCCTTTGGCTGAAATAACTGCAGTGAGACGGTTCTTGTAGCCATCTACCAGTCTTCGACATCGGTCTGAGGAAATTTTACCCCACTCCTCAATGCAGAACTTTTTCAGCTGTGAGATGTTTGAGGGGTTTCTTGCACGTACAGCCCTTTTCAAGTCACCCCACAGCATCTCAATGGGATTCAAATCTGGACTTTGACTTGGCCATTCCAGGACTCTCCATTTCTTCTTTTTCAGCCAATCTTTGGTTGATTTACTAGTATGTTTTGGGTCATTGTCATGTTGCATGGTCCAGTTCCGCTTCAGCTTTAATTTTCTAACTGATGGTCTCACATGTTCTTCAAGCACCTTCTGATACACAGTAGAATTCATCGTGGATTCTATGATGGTGAGCTGACCAGGTCCTGCTGCAGCAAAGCAGCCCCAAACCATGACACTTCCACCTCCATGCTTCACAGTTGGTATGAGGTTCTTTTCTTGGAATGCTGTGTTTGGTTTACGCCAAACATGTCCTCTGCTGTTGTGTCCAAATAATTCAATTTTGGACTCATCTGTCCAAAGAACATTATTCCAGAAGTCCTGGTCTTTGTCAACTTTATCTCTGGCAAATGTCAGTCTGGCCTCGATGTTTCTCTTGGAAAGCAAAGGTTTCCTCCTTGCACACCTCCCATGCAAGTTAAACTTGTACAGTCTCTTTCTGATTGTAGAGGCATGTACTTCTACATCAACAGTAGCCAGAGCCTGCTGTAGTTCTCGAGATGACACTTTAGGGTTTTTGGAGACCTCTTTTAGCATCTTGCGGTCTGCTCTTGGGGTGAACTTGCTGGGGCGACCAGTCCTGGGCATGTTGGCAGTTGTTTTGAAAGCCCTCCACTTGTAGACTATCTTCCGGACAGTGGAATGGCTGATTTCAAAATCTTTTGAGATCTTTTTAAATCCCTTCCCAGACTCATAGGCTGCTACAATCTTTTTTCTGAAGTCCTCTGACAGCTCTTTTGCTCTCACCATGGTGCTCACTCTCACTTCAACAGTCAGGAGCACACCAAACTAAATGTCCGAGGTTTAAATAGGGCAAGCCTCATTCAACATGCAGAGTAACGATCTACTAATTATGTGCACCTGGTGTAATATACCTGTGTGAGATCTGAGCCAATTTAAGAGGGAATACATGTGAGGGTGTCCTATCTTTTTCCTCAGTTAGAATAGGCATTTTTGTAGAATGACATTTACAGAAGATCTTGAAAAGACTTTTCTTCAGTTTTCTTTGTTTAGTTGGATTACTTTAATCTCTCTGTATTGTTGAAATGGAGATGAAATAAGCTTTTATTAAAAATGTTACAAAAAACCACATGCTTTCAAAGGGTGTCCTAATTTTTTCACATGACTGTAGTATGGCTGTAAATAGCTGATCCGGGATGGCTCTTACTGGGAGTAGTCAAAGTGCTGGGTGGGTGACTACTCTCCATGGTCCAGGCTGGGTTTTGACAGGCCTATAAAACACACCCAGCAGTATCAGGTGGGTGAATTACTCCTCTCTGACACTAGAGCTGTGTGTGTGTGTGTGCTGGGATCTGAGGCTTCTGCCGTGCTGGAGGGCTGAGACCAGTGTGTAGGGGAAACAGGCCCCCTAAAAGCTTGTTATGGACTGGAGGCAGAACTGCCAACAAGGTGATTTTTGCTATGTGGACTTTCACCAAGTGTGAACTAACACCAAGACTGCAAAGTGACATTTTGTTTTTGCTTTATGTGTGAATAAACATGGAAGTTTGATTTAAGAACTGGTACTGTGTACTGTGCTCTGTACTGTGTCCGCACACCCTGTCTACCAGAGAGAATCCCCACAGTATATTTTTATGTAAATGTATGTATGTATGTTCGTATGCATGTTTGCATGTATTAAAGGGGTTGTCCCACGAAAAATATTCTACAGTTTTCAAACTAGCACCTGGATCTGAATACGTTTGTAATTGCATATAATTAAAAATGTAGCTGTATAGCTCCACCTAGTGTTTGCTTTTTCTTATTTTTTTGACCTGCTCACTGAAATGGCCGCACATGCTCAGCTTTATCCTTCAACTGAGCTGTGATAGGGAGAGCATGGACACGCCCCCTGAGCTGTGATAGGGGGAGCATGGACACGCCCCCTGAGCTGCAGCAGAAAAGACACGCCCCTTGAGCTGTTAGCTTGATGTAAATCTAGCAGAGCAATGAATATGGAGATCTCTGGATCCATGTGAGGTACAGGGTTGGTTCTAGCTTTGTTAGAAAGAGGTTGCCATGCACTATATATTGTCTGGTTTTCAATTTTTTTTCATGAGATAACCCCTTCAAGCTTTTATAGATGCATATTTAAATGTATGCAACCATATTTTCCCATATCAGACTGACAGACCTTTTAGAATACCTTAAATAGATTTTATGGGATCATTTTCTTTGACTTAACCCTCCTTTTACATTTTGAATGCAGGTAATTTAAAAGCCCTCTTATTCCTAATGTATAAGGAGAAGAGAACCAAACATAACAAGAAGAGCTCAGCGCTCAGCAGTGCACTTCTACCCCTTTGTTTCAGCAATCAGTGGTGGTTTCAGCATTCACGCTGATCAAAACTTTTGACATATCAATAATATATGTCAAAAATGTTATTAAAATTATAGATTCCCTTTAAAAAAAATATTATCCCGGTAAACCTCCTTCAATAAGTGCGAAGATGGATACTTGTGCAAAGATTATTAAGGGCTTAAGCCATGTTCAATAGAAAAATATCACAGAAAGAAAAAGATAAAAACATCCTGCATGATATGATAAATATATTAATATATAATGTATTTTATTATACGTACAGTATGTGCATGTCTACATTCAAATATCACTTATTATGTAGAGGAAGTTAATACCAGGAACTTAATAATGTATTGTGATTGTCCATATTGCCTCCTTTGCTGGGTGGATTCATTTTTCTATCGCATTATACACTATGCTTTTCCATGGTTAAGACCACCCTGCAATCCATTTTTTTTCTATAATGAGCAAGCACGACCACCACTGATGGATTGCAGGGTGGTCGTAACCATGGAAACAAGCAGTGCATAATGTGATGGAAAAATTTATCAAACGAAGAAAGGAAGCAATATTGGTAATAATAATACATTAGTACGTGCCTTGTATTAACTTTCTCTACATAATAAATGCCTAATACCTTATTTTGATATGATAAATGACTAATACCTTATTTTGATATAATAAATAACTCATCTGAACTCACCTACCCCGGCAAGGTGACCTCCGTCCAGGTAGGAACCTACTCTATGTAATACCTATCTAATGCCATTGGGCATTTACGGCGGAATTGGCACGTATAATGGGCTGCTACTTGTTACCTCTGTGTGCATTCAAGCAACCAATGAGAGGAAGTGCCTTGCAAAAGTATTCACCCCCTTGACTTTTTTCGTATTTTGGCGCCTCACAACCTGGAATTAACATGGATTGTTTGAGGATTTGCATCATTTAATTTACAGAACATCCCCACAACTTTGAAGATGTTTTTATTTATTTATTTATTGTGAAGCAAACAACAAATAGAACTAAATAACAGAAAAAGTCAATGTGCATAACTATTCACCCAGTAAAGTCAATACTTTGTAGAGCCACCTTATGCGGCAATCACAGCTCCAAGTCGCTTTGGATAATTCTCTATGAGCTTGCCACATCTTACCACTGGGATTTTTGCCCATTTCTCCTTGCAAAACTGCTCCAGCTCCTTCAAGTTGGATGGTTTGCGCTTGTGAACAGCAATCTTTAAAGAGGACCTTTCATCTGGCAACAAATTGTGAACTAAGTATCATGACATATACAGCGGCGCCCAGGGATCTCACTGCACTTACTATTATCCCTGGGCGCCGCTCCGTTCTCCTGTTATGCCCTCCGGTATGTTTGGTCACTTGGTTATAGTAGGCGGAGACTTAGGGGACTTGGTTATAGTAGGAGGAGACTGCCCTTGTTCTCCTGGGCGTCTCCTTCTCCCAGACTATAGCGCTGGCCAATCGCAGTGCAGAGCTCACAGCCTGGGAGAAGAAGATGCCCAGGACAACAAGGGCAGTCTCCTCCTACTATAACCAAGTCCCCTAAGTCTCTGCCTACTATAACCAAGTGATCGAACATACCAGAGGGCATAGCAGGAGAATGGAGCGGCGCCCAGGGATGATAGTAAGTGCAGTTACAGATCATGACACTTAGTTCACAATTTTTTGCCAGATGAAAGGTCCTCTTTAAGTCTGACCACAGATTCTCTATTGGATTGAGATCTGGGCTTTGAGTAGGCCATTCCAACACATTTACATGTTTCCCCTTAAACCACTGAAGTGTTGCTTTAGCAGTGTGTTTGGGGGCATTGTCCTGCTGGAAGGTGAACCTCCGTCCTAGCCTCAAATCACGCACAGAGTGGAACAGGTTTTGCTCAAAAATATCCCTGTATTTAGCACCATCCATCTTTTCCTCAATTCTGACCAGTTTCCCAGTCCCGGCTGCTGAAAAACATCCCCACAGCATGATGCTGCCACTACCATGTTTCACTGTGGGGATGGTGTTCTTTGTGTGATGTGATGTGTTGGGTTTGCCCAGACATAGTGTTTTCTTTGATGGCGGACAAGTTCAATTTTAGTCTCATCAGACCAGAGCACCTTCCTCCATACATTTTGGGAGTCTCCAACATGCCTTTTCGCAAACTCACAACGTGCCTTTTTGTTTTTAGCTGAAAGTAATGACTTTCTTCTGGCCACTCTGCCATAAAGCCCAACTCTATGTAGCGTACGGCTTATTGTCGTCCTATGTACAGATACTCCAGTCTCTGCTGTGGAACTCTGCAGCTCCTCCAGGGATATCTTAGGTCTCTGTGCTGCCTCTTTGATGAATCCCCTCCTTGCCCGCTCCGTGAGTTTTGGTGGGCGACCGTCTCTTAGCAGGTTTGCTGTTGTGCCATGTTCTTTCCATTTGGTTATGATAGATTTGATGGTGCTCCTGGGGATCATCAAAGATTTGAATATTTTTTGTATAACTTAACCCTTGACTTAACCCTTGACTTATACTTCTCAACAACATTGTCCCTTACTTGTTTGGAGAGTTCCTTGGTATTTATGGCAGTGTTTGGTTAGTGATGCCTCTTGATTACGTGTTGCAGCCTCTGGGGCCTTTCAAAAAAGGTGTGTATATGTAATGACAGATCATGTGACACTTAGATTGCACACAGGCGGACATCATTCACTAATTATGTGAGAGCTTTTTATGGGCTTCCTAACAAAGGGGGTGAATACATACGCAAATGCCAATTTTCTGTTTTTTATTTCTAAACAATAGTTTTATTATTTTTCTCATTTCACTTCTTAAACTTAGACTATTGTGTTCTGATCCATCACATAAAATTCAGATTAACAAAACTTAAGGCTGTAATGTACCAAAATACAAAAAAAGTTGAGGGGGTAAATACTTTTGCAAAGCACTGTATGTATTATCTAACCAAAAGCAACCTGTGAAATAGGTGTGATAATAGGAGGGCATTTAGACATGGAGACTGAAAGAGTCACTGAGGCACTTTTACAGAATTTAATTTACTAGAGAATGATGGAAATTTCGAAATCACTTCATTCAAAAAATCTACCTGCATCCACCTGAAAAAAGCTGCAAAGTCATGGCCACTAGGGGTCTCACTTTCACTTAATTTACAGTGCACCAACTGCTATCAGGCAAGATCCTTCCCTGGGTGTGTCAGAGCTAGCTGAGATCCTGAGCCTTATAAAAGAATTGCTTCTGAACATCACAGGAGCATCCTACCATTCTGTAGGTGTGATTTATCCCTCCTTTACTGTTCTGTGAGCTCCACAGCTGAAAATAAACATGGTAGGTAATAAGGGAAAGGATGTCATAGCAGTACAGTGCTGGCAGAAGAGAGACACCTCCTGCTTCTGAGTGAAATGCATCTAGTTGTGCAGCTGAAACAAGGAATAAAATGGCTGAGAAAAAACCCATTAGGAAAGCCCAAATGTAACGGTTTCTTCACAGTTATGATTGTACAAGGGAGGACATTACCGCAGACCTGGAGGTGCTACAATTGTAAATAAAATAGTTATGTTTTATATTGTTATGTATATTGCATGTTATTTGGCCATATCTACAGTACTAGTAGAGAATGGTTGTCAAAGGTTGGCCTAGGAACAAGGTTAACCACTCTGCTCCTCCCCTCTTGGTAGGAGTGAGTTGTTCCTGCTTCCTGCCAGTAGGGGGAGTCCCTGTGTAACCAGAGGAAGGAGACAAAGCATACAGCTGAGCTCCCAACTAGGATTCTCCAGAGAGAGCAATAGCTCAAAACCTGTCCTCAAGCAGGTACTTGAGAGGAATCAAATAGAGAGTGACCAGCAGAGACCAACACTAAAGACACTGCTGTGAGGTGAGGGACTAAAGTTAAGACACCCATGACCCAGAATACTACTAAGCCAGTATGATACTAGTGTGAAACTACAACCATCCAACCTTCCTCCATAATCCTTACTGGTGCCATGAAATTGCACTTGAAATCAGCTGCTATTGAATATATTTGAATTTATACATTCCCAAAAGAAGAAGTTCATAGGGGTAAAGTCTGGTGATCGTGGTGGCCATTCATCCAGGCCTCGTCTACCTATCTAACTATTGGGTAATTTTTCATTAAGAAAATTACGGACCGCTAAAGCATATTGAGGAGAGTCTCTCTCATTCTTCATTTTCATGCTCCAACTGCAATGGTGGCATTCCATCATAAGCTACAGATCTGAGGTAACCATTGTAATGTAAAATATTCATTACCCTTTTACATGATAGCCCTCTTCTGGACTATATCATATATAATGGTGAAAGGATCCTGGCGATCCTTCAAAATGAAGAAAATAGCTTTACTCCTAAAAAAATAAATAAAAAATAGATAGAAATTGTACCTGATTCAGGAAGAAATCAGTTCTTGATAATAGTACAAACTTGAAAGTAAGGAAAATTAGGTGGTGGAGTAATTTATAGTATCACCAGTAGGTGGTGCTCTTCCCTATTGTAAAGCGATGTGCATTAAAGATAATAGTAATAATAAAAGTGATAATAAAAACATGCTACTTTACCAATTCCAGTTGTTTGTGCATGTAATAGGAGTAATATATGTGCAGAATGTGCATCTGTCATATCCAGGATACTGACACCTGAGGCAAAACTACAGCTTTCATTTGTTTTCGGTCTTCTGCTAGCATCCCCAAATGCTTATAAAAAGCTAATCTACAGGTACATAAATACATCCAGGGACCACACAGATAAAGGTAAAAAACAGGGTTAACATATTTATTCCTGTTCATATTGGTGGCCATTAGAGGATCTGGATTTGTGCTCCTTGTCTCCTGTTCATTAATGTTCTGTTGATTCCTCAGTATTTTACAGAATTCTTACTGAACTTTGTTTGAAAATGTTGCAGACAAGGCCTAAGGTAGGTTATCAAAACTCGTTTTAAAAGGTGGGGGACATAGCTACAGCAAATGATGCAGGCATGTCCAAAGTGCGGCCCTCCAGCTGTTGCAAAACTGCAACTCCCAGCATGCCTGGATAGCTTACAGCTATTATGGCATGCTGGGAGTTGTAGTTTTGCAACAGCTGGAGGGCCGCACTTTGGACATGCCTGGATTATGGGCTCTGGTGCAAAAGTTTGACTTAGAACATCTAACATATCTGTAAACCTGCTATTTTTACAAACATCACATTCACACAATGCCTTTGTGCTGCCTTGTAAGTCTAGGTTCATAACTGTGACAGAGAAGCAGCGACCCGGAGGGGAGGCGAGTAGTGGCTATGATGGTAGTAGTAGTACTCAAAGTTCACAGTGGCAGTTCCTATTTTGGCTCTCACTGGGCTGTGCACCGTGAATGGGGGGCTGCTCCTGTCTACTGTTAGGTGGGGTGCCCTTGACGGTGAATGGTTGGCAGGGTGCAAAGCAGGAAGCTAGATGTAGGGGCCGACGAATAATGGAGGCAATGACCAGGCCCAGTTTAGTTACAACAAAGAACAGTCTCTTTACAGAGGATGATGGGTGGTGCAGTCCAAGCATATATCAGTAACAATTGTTATTCCACAGAGCTTGCTTTTACCAAAAGCTGTGTATAGGCAGTAATGATGGTAGTAGTAGTCCCTAAGTATTGTTGTAGAAATATTAATAGTTGTAATCTGCTCTCCAATATCTTTGTGTAAGGAAATGTAAACCCCCTTTCCCTCAACCGCAGTCAGAGTCAGACCCAGGTGTTACCATCTTGCTTGAATTCTTGCTGAGCACTCCTCTCCTCTCTGCCCAGGCTGTTTCTTTTATTTACTCACAAAAGGTGTAAAAGGGGCTGGCCCAAGACAAGGATACAGGAAGTGATGACATACAGGAAGTGATGACATGTCAAAGGACAGGGAAGGGCATCAATCTGGCTGGACAGACAATGCACACACCCCATCCCTGTATAAGGAAAGATGAGTCATGTCCATTGTCTGACCAGCCAGGTGGCTGCCCATCCCCCATCACTTGTCAGCATGGACCTCATTCAATACTGCTCAAAGCGACCAGTATCTAGTGAAGATCATTCTACTGGTTTTTATAGGTTTGAGATTATCTGCAAGACATTGCTACGGCTATTGTCAGTATACGGTACGAGTATACCGACAAGGCAGATATGCATGTCTTAAAAGCAGATATGTATCCAGAAAGGGATAGCGAAGCCGCAGCAGAGGTATAATATGTATCTCTCGTTATGCAGACTTCACGTCTCTAATGTGTATAGACATTTGAAGGGAAGAAGCCCAGTGCATTGCACTTAGTGCTCACAAACCAGCAAACGCCCCCCACTGAGAACATATCTCCAAGCCCATGAAAAGGTTTTCATACTGACGATTTTACCACTGGTCCCGATTCAACCCAAGTACCCTCTGCTAGAGCGTTCTTTGGCCAAATCCGACACAGGGAGACAGATGACAATCTATAAAAACACACACACATCCTAAGATAAAATGTCCGCATAATAAAATTTCCACAACAGTATCTATCTAAACACACTTTTCAATCTTCCTAAATTGACCACAGGCGTACAATACTCACATGATCAGTATTGCAGTTCCCACGGCCAATCCGTTATATAAGGGTGGTGGGTGCTCTTGGCACGTATCCTCTCCATCAGCAGCAAAGTCCATAGCCATAAACGAGCTTTACCTTTGCTAACATCCACAGTCCCCTGTGATCCTAGTAAGTCTGTGGATATCTTTCCTGCCTTCTCTCAGGGTTACTCCTCTCAGGACTTTGGTACTTGTCCTCGGCATAGAGAAACTGAGAACCTATGGCCTCACACTGCACATGCAAGAGGCAACTTCTCTCCACTCGGTTGCTCAGGCTAGACTTACTGGATGATGCAATCCAGACCAGAGGGGAGGAGGTTCACCTTCCTTCCTAATGAGTAGGGCACCATAACTAAGCTGTGCTACCTATACAGCTCTTGGGATCATATACAAGGCATAAAACAAAGCATTAACTCTTTTAGCTCATAGCACTGATGCACTTGGGCACTGCAGAGGTTCTGTTAGGAGCTTCAGTCACAGATTCCAACAAAAATATAGGACAAGTACCGGTGCATGCAACAGTATTTTGTCTTTCAGAATTCTGGAAACCATAACAAAACCCAATGGACCCCATTATAGTCAGTGGGGTCCATTGGGTTTCCTTTATGATTTCTGGAATTCCGCAAGTCCCAGAGGTGGGAGAATAAGGCCCCATCTCACAACCACTACGAATGGAAAGGTTGTTGCCTATGCAAAGTTCTCTCCATTCACTTCTATGCAGTTTTAAAAAAAGGCAAGCATGCTTATATGGTTCTTGTTTTGCCATAAATATTGAGATGAAAATACTCCTTTAAGGGAGCTATCACACACAAATTTGATTCTGGCTTCTTTTTATCTGCAAAAAAAAAATGGCAGAAAAACCACACCTTGTCACTTGCAGTTTTTGTTGCTATTTTTGTTTTGATTTTTTATTTTTTCTGGTGTTTTTGCACACAGTACCACTAGCCTTTTCTAGAAGGCATTTTTACTCGACATAGAAGGTGATGTCAAAATGTCTGCAAAAACTCCATAGCTCCGGCATGCTGCATTTTTGAAAATAAGCCAAAAGTCAAAAAACGCCAGGAGCAAAATAAAAAACTTGTGTTTACTATTTCATATTTCCCATACATGTTCAGCTAACACCTGGAGCTGCTGTTTTACAGCAAAAAAAATAAAAACCAACAATGCCAATACACCAGTGCAAAAAGCACAACAAAAACTGTTGTGTTTTTAGCAAAATTAGATTAAAAAAACAGGACATTGGCTACTCCTCTGCCCCTTACTTACTGTAACAGAATTTCTTAATTTTGTGTCCCAGATACTTTAAAATCCTATTAACCTCCAGCTAAAACTGTTAGCATGGCCTGTATTGGGTGGAGCACTGGTTATATTGTATTCATAGCATTTCTTAAACTATTTTATGGCAACCATTTTACTGGGAGCCTTCAGGATCAAAGCTATAAGAGAGAGATAGCAGCAGTGTTTTGAGCACAATATCATCAACCTTCCCCTTTACCCTAGTCATGTCCACAAAATGCTCAGGTCTTGTTTATACATCTCTATGACATGTGTTCTGAGGTTTTCTGAAAGTTGTTCTCATTGAGTCATGGTTTACACTTTTCTTAAGAACAGTTTAGTGAGTAACCAAACACATGTAAAAACCCATATTTCCAATATCCTTAATTGAAAAAAAAAATCCAATTAGCTCTTAGAGAAGTCATTAACACAGATGTTCACTTACTTCTTCTCCTTGTTTGTGGATGTTTACTCACTGTGCTGAAGACTGTGTTATCAGTTTAGTTAGATTGTGTTTTTCTATAATTGTGACATGATCACAGACAGTGGGTGTGCAACCACTTCGTCAACCAACAGGTTTGACTTTGGGCTACACCTAAGGCAATATTGTGGCAGTCCCTTGTTATTCAACCTTTAACTCCTATACAGGGGTCTGGACTGCAGGGGAGCCACCAGGCTGCTACCTCTTGGAGAACTCTTTGTGTGATTGACATCTAACCCACGGGGGCCAAAGATACCAGTGCGGATTTCTGAGGGATCAGACAAAACTCATAGTAACATGCCAAGGTCAGGGCGGGCAAAATATGTGCAAATCTGTAAAACAGTATGAAGATCAGGGCAGGGAATCAGAGTCATAAATCAGGCATAGATCAGTACAAGGGCAGACAATCAGGATAGCACACGGTTGCATGATCTAGCAAGCTGGATACACCTATTGTTCAGGCACCCTCCTCAAGGGGAAGGTCCCTTAAGTACCTCAGTGTTGCTAATGATTGGCTGGAGAAGATTAGGGAACGAGCACTGGCCCTTTAAGTCTGCACGCATTAGTGGCCAGCATTAGTAACTTAACAGACAAGTTCAGGCTGCAGCCTGCGGCAGAAGATGGAGATTAGAACTCTAGATGCTGGGCCCACTACTGGAGAGCAGAGGAGCGGCAGCAGGTCTGGACTGCCAGAGCACAGCAGCAACAGCAAGGTATTTAGAGTAGTGCCCGTGCCTGCCCGGAGGAGTGGGACGGTGGCAGGCATGAGCCACCAGCACAGCATGTATAACAATCATGACACATCAATGCAGAAATCAAGGTCATTCCAAAGGGTGTGCTTACTTTTTTTTTGCAAATGTATACTTCTAGATAATAAGTTATCATGCTTTTTAAACTGCTCACAACTTTTCTTTAGATAATTTTTTCTAAGGATCTGTACTTATAACGTGTTGTTATTTTATTTCCTTTGGTATTATTGAGGTCTTGGGTTGCTAGACTAAAATATAAGTGTTAAACGGAAGTCAACTTGTTACCAGAAAGGAATCAGTTTCAGAAAAAAGTGGAAGTGTGACGATAGCCTAATATTGGCAGCCACAGAACCGCCACATGCGTGCCGTCCACAGTATACATTTGCCGGCTTCATTGTCCTGTGTTATGCCCTTCTCTGGCAAGGAGGAAGTGAGTGAGCACAGACATTTATGGCATATCCACAGGATATGACGTAAATGTCTGATACGTGCATTCCCACCTCTAGGACCACACCTATATGGATAAAAGAGAATGAATGGAGGGTTGTATCCACACATGGCTTTCTCTATTGACTGGCATGGAGCTTATGGAAACAGCAGATTGACATGTTTTTTCCTATAGCAATCACTAGTGGGAATTTTTTTTTGGGGGGGGGGGAATGGAGAGAACCGTAAAACTGCTGTTAGATTCCCTATAAACCTATTTTGTGAAAAAGGAAATACATGGAGAAATCATTTGTGTTAAATTCATAGTGGTGCGAAAATACTCATTGCTTGTGAAAACATAATAGATGGAAAACTGATTTACACAACATATCAGGTTGCTATTGCTATCTTGACTATGTTACCATTGGCCGATTCAGTGTATAAAAACTAAGTGTCCTCCATAAGCAGATTTCTGCTTGGTAACGAGCACCGATCGGCGATACAGCATATGTCGAACAGTGCTCGTTTAAGGACACAGCAGATAATTGCCCAAATAAACAGCCACATGAACCACCAGATTCAATACAGTATTGTCTAAGCTGCAGACAAAATTTTATGCCAGCATAAAGGATCCTATCAGCGGACAAACAACAGTTGGCTCATTTATTGGCCGATCTGGAGGCTTTTTACATGAGCCAATAATCGGCAACCAGTATTCCTTTCATCCAATAATTGGTCCATGTTGAAAGTCCTTTACTTTAGGCAAGGCTCCATGGAAAAAAGTATGTAAATGATCTCTTCTCCTTCTACGTCAACCAACAAGCCAAACCAGAGACTTCTTCAAAAAGAAGAGACACCCAGAGAGACAGTTGTTTTGTGTTCTTGCTTCTCATCAGTAAAGAGCATAGTACTATTTTGCTGAATGAGATGCCTTTGATGCAGCTATAGGAAGTACCGGTTGTCCTTCAAGAGATCCATACAACTTCTTAATCTCTTCAAAGAGAACCAGCACCTCCAAGAGCTGCATCAGAAGCATCTCATCCAGCCATTAGCCTGCTCTGCACTGCCAAGCAGCAAGAACCCCAAAACAGATGCTATAGATGGGTGTCACTTCCTTTTTGAAATGTCTCTGCTTTGGCTGCTGTGAGATAATTTTCTTTCTTTTGGAGAAGAGATAATTGACAGACTTTTTTCCCATGAGGCGTTACCTGATGTAAGTCTTCCTACACCATTGGACCTCTTCATTGAGAACCATCATCCTCCAGAGCTGTGTCATAGACATCTCACCTAGCCAACCATTACCCTGCTCCATACTGATGAGGTTTAAAAACCCCGAAACAGATTTATTCTTTTAGGAGGAGAGTTAATTTACATACATTCATAGGTAAAATGAAATGGGATTTCACACCCCTTTTGAGGGTGAAGCTTCCCTATGGGTCCAGATTCAATAGCCACACATCCAGCTCTTATATTTTCCGTGCAGTGGCCACTGCAGGAGAAATAAGGTATTACATCCACCGGATCCTCCAGCAAAGACCTCCAGCTAACCGAACGGGTCCCAAACAGAGGATTCCCTTCTTTCACATCCAGATGCCCCAAGAAGTTGTCTAAAAAGTGGTTGCCTGGACGAGACATAGCTTTTATGAGTACAAAAATGATAAGACAAGATGATGGAAGAAGTTTTTGAATATTACCATCTAGCAGGTAACTTTTGTCATATCGCCTTCTGCAGAATGATTGTTTGCTGTGATTCAGCTATCATGTTAATTAACTCGGTAATAATAGCAATTCGACAGGCAAGTATTGTTGCCCTAAATCTCCTCGTCCTAAACGATTTCCCTTCCACTTAGCAGTGACCCAGATTCATAATTATCACTCATTAAAATCCTATATACCACATAACGACTTCATAATTTTAGAAATAATTAAACTCACAACTCCAACTATCATTCGTTTCTATTGAAAATATCTTGTTTTATGATTTGTAAGCTGTAATAATCCAGAATGATTACATTATCCCCACAACAAGAACTCGTAGAATGAGTGCACGAAAAAAAAAAATGGAGCTACAAATAACAGAATGATCCCCACCCGGTCAGAGGAAGGGATTATTGGAAGCTTGTGCGTTGGGCAGTATCTGTTGAGGCAAAGCAGCAGGGAGTTGGTTTAATGGTACCACCGGAGTGTATGGAAAATTCAGTGAGGGATAAAGGCTGACGGCAGGGGGGAAGCTTTGCATTGGAAGCGGCATGGTATATGGCGCCGTGATTCCCGGAACTGGAGAAATGGTCCTTAAGTTATTCATTCCGCTATCCATTGAGTTAATTGGCAACAGACTGACATTCTGGATTGGCATTTGCGCTCCTATACTCGGCATAGGAGAGGAAGCTCGAATCTGGTTGAGAGAGGGTTTCTGGTCTCCGTACTGAAATGGGTTGGTGGGTGACGGTTCTCTGAGACCTACAGGAAAAGTGCAAAATAAATATTTTAGCCCAAAATGTGTTAATATAAATTATTTTAATATGGCAGACAGCAAGAAAATAGAGTACGTCTATGTAATCTTTTTCAAGATAGAAATTAAACTTACCCCACACAACCACATCTTCTGGCTACAGTTTTGGTCTGTGCTCTTGAAGACGACAGGTCCTCTTTAAAGGGGTTCTCTGGGAATAATGCTTTTTTTTACATAATGCCTGCAGCCTGCTTCTGTAAACGGAAGATTCATACGTACCTGCCACTGACCGCTCTGGACCTCCTTGCTGGCTCCCACATGTCCATATACTGGTCCTCCGACTATTTATATCCGGCGGTGCATGAGCATGGTAACATGCTCCACTGCAGCCAATAACTGGCTTCAGAGGTGATGTGCCGCTTGTGGCTACGTCACAACTGAAGCCAGGTATTGGCTGTAGTAGAGCATGTGACTAGGCCAATGCACCGCCGGATGTAAACAGTCCAGGGGCCGGAACATGGACATGTAGAAGACAGCGCAGAGGATCGGCAAGGCGGGAAGCAGGTAAGTATGAGTCTTCTATTTACGGAGGCAGATTGCAAGCATTATGTCAAAAGGCATCATTCCCAGAGATCCACTTTAAAGGGAGTCTGTCACTGCAAATTCATAGATTAAATTGTTCCTGGTGCCCTGCAGTTGACATGTATATACCATTATAATCGGTTTTTTGACATTCTGAGATTCTGTCAAACGTCTTCTAAATCATACCCAAATTACTTGAAAAGAGCCCAAGGTAAGATCCCATCGCTAAGGGCGCTCAAGCACTCCCAACTGAATGGAGTTCCGTGCCCAGCTCCTCCCCTTGCACGTTTTCTCTCAGCACCGAATGGTGCCATGCTCCGCCTCTCAGGACTGAATTGACCACTGTTCCTCCCTCTGGTCCTGATGTCATCAAGCCAGTAGTTGAAATTCTGCACAAGTGCACAGCTCACTTCTCTGCCTGCATAGTGTATAGAGGATGAGGTGTGTTCTGTGAGTTTCTGCAGCAGCTTACTTGTGTATTATGAGGTTCTGCAGCAATGGAGGTGTGTCGTATGAGGTTCTACGGCACCTGAGATGTGTATTAGGAGGTGTGCCGGCATACATACATAATTCCTCTGGGTAGCCATCTTATATGCTTCTGGCATATGTAAAAAAAAAAAAAACCTGTGAACTCTCATCTTCCTGAAGCCTGGGTCACCTATGATATAGATGGACACTTTTATTACCACTACTCTGTGAGGCCAGCTATAAAAGGTCATAAAAGCTATACCAGGCCCAGCTCATCCTATAAGATGAGATCAGCTCGCTGTCAAGCCTGGCTGGAGCGTGACGTCATTAATTTCCAGGTCTGGTTTGAGGAGAGCTAATAGCCTTTAATTAGCTCTGGGCATAAAACCAGTCCACTTTCATATTTCATTTATGAATCAACTTATGCCCTTTCTGACACCAGATCCAGGCTCTATAGAGTATTGTGGTTAATTGGGTATCAAATATGACTAGAGGATGTGATTCCGTAGCTGACCTATGGGTGGTAGAAGAACTACAGGTCCCAGCATTACCGTGTGTGGTAGGGATCGACCGATTATCGGATTTACCGATATTATCGGCCGATATTCAGGATTTTGAACACTATCGGTATCGGCATCTATTTTGCCGATATTCCGATAGTGTATGGGGAACACAGATCGCGCTGCTGGCAGTGCTCTCCGTGTTCCCCTTAGCAGCAGCACAGGGGAGAAGGAGCAGTGTCTCCTCCCCCTGTGCTGCTCCTGCCGCTGCCGCCAATGAAAGGACAGGGGACAGGAGGAGGGGAGGAGCTATGGCCACTGCTCCACCAATGAATATTAATCTATCATTCATTCATATACAAGAGGCGGGAGCTGCAGGATCACATTGCCGGCTCCCGGCCTCTATGAGCTGTAGCTGCGATCTGCGGTAGTTAACTCCTCAGGTGCCGCGGATCGCAGCTACTGCTCATAGAGGTCGGGAGCCGGCTATGTGATTCTGCAGCCAGCTCCCGCCTCCTGTATATGAATAAATGTGGGATTAAGCTTCATTGGTGGCGCAGTGCGCCCCCCCAAGCCCCCCAGTATCAGACATTGGTGGCGCAGTGCGCCCCCCCCCAGTGGTGGCGCATAGGGCCCCCCCACCCCAGTCGCAGTGCGCCCCCCCACAGGATTCCCTCTCCCTTGCTCCTCCGATCGGAGCCCCAGCAGTGTAATGCTGGGGCTCCGATCGGTTACCATGGCAGCCAGGACGCTATTGAAGCCCTGGCTGACATGATAAGCTCCATGCTGCTGTGTGCACAAAGCACACAGCAGCAGGGACAGTGTGAGCTCCTATTCACCCTGATAGATCTCTATCAGGGTGAATAGGACAAGGGTTCTAGTCCCTAAGGGGGCTAAAAGTTAGTTAAAAAAAAAAGTTACAAAAAAAATAATAAAAACACCAAAATATTAAATATAAATGAAAAAGAAAGATTTACAAAAAAAAATACACATTAACAATAAACATTAATTTTCAGCAGATTTGTGGGAATTTTTATTTTTTTTTTCAAAAATGAAAATTCCCAGAATATCGGTATAAATTATCGGCTATCGGCCTGAAAGTTCACAAATTATCGGTATCGGTATCGGCCCTAAAAAATCAATATCGGTCGATCCCTAGTGTGTGGTCTCATTCTGTAGGTAAATAAATAAGGATCGCAAATATGTATTCTGTATAAAAATATGCCGATGTATCAAGGAGATACGGGCTTAAGTATAATCCTCATTGTAGGAACTGAACTTTGATGGGGTCATAAAACACTTGGCGGCCAATCCCTAAGCTTCACAGTCACTCTGCTGCCATTGGCTGACAGGAGTAAGTCTCCTGCCCATGGGAGAGTTCATAAAAATCTGTGCACAAGGACAGAGGAGAGAGACCCATGGAACATCACCAGACCCTTAATTGGACATTGACGGCATATCCCTGTATCAGAAGAACTTTGAGGGTCTCCCCTGATACATACTGAAAAGGGGTTTGCAAGGATTCAAAAAGGACATATGAACGACCATCTGAAACCCTCCAGAGAAACTAAGTATTCTTTAATCTTTTTCCCTTTCATTTAAACTGTCGTGATTATTTATATTGTTATTATTATTCTGTAGATTTATAGTCATTTTCATTAGACTTGTATGCACTGCTTTTTACCTCTTATTAAAGATTATAAAATCTAAATGGCCAA
The DNA here is from genome assembly GCF_014858855.1 of Bufo gargarizans. Classification (NCBI taxonomy): domain Eukaryota; kingdom Metazoa; phylum Chordata; class Amphibia; order Anura; family Bufonidae; genus Bufo; species Bufo gargarizans. The sequence continues at coordinate 60,911,557 of NC_058085.1, read as the reverse complement.
GTCTTCCATATTCTAAGCTGCTGAACTTGCCTTTGAAGAGACGTTACCAGGTAGTTAGTTAAATTGCATTTAGGAATTGTAGCTGGGGGTGATTGACTGCGGTTGGTCAGTAAGTGATATCCGGTTCATCCACTGATCTGTGTGAGAGTGAATTACCCGGATAGTCGGCTCGTGGACCGGGAACCCACGTGGTGGCAGTTACCGAAGTGTAGTGGGGGGTGTTAGCCGGATGGTAATACCCCGGTCACGTGAGGTCTCTGTGTGTGCGCAGACTCTGTCACAGACCACTACGTCACAGCTGTGGGATCCGGAGCGATCGGATCCATAGTTCGTGACAGGAGGTTCTGCAGCAGTGGAAGTGTGTAGTATGAGGTTTTGCAGCAGTTCAGGTGTGTATCATGAGGTTCTGCAGCAGCTGAGATGTGTATTAGGAGGTTCTGCAGCAGTGGAGGTGTGTAGTATGAGGTTCTGCGGCAGCTGAGATGTGTACTAGGAGGTTCTGCAGCAGTGGAGGTGTGTAGTATGAGGTTTTGCAGCAGTTCAGGTGTGTATCATGAGGTTCTGCAGCAGCTGAGATGTGTATTATGAGATTCTGAAGCATGTTTGCTGTGTATTTTGATGTACTACAGCAGTTGAGGTGTGTATTATTTGGGTGTGCTAGGTGGGTCATTTTCCACATCTGCCTAGGGCACCAAAACACCTTGTCATGGCCCAGTTCTTGACTCTCCCCAATAGCAGAAGTTGGGGGGATGGAAGCATCAGACTGTTTAAATTCAACATGTCCAATCCTATTTGAGAAAGTGTGCATGTTCAACCAAGCTGAGTGGGCATGCGTATCGGAAGGCGGGGGTCAGGGAATTTACTAAATGGCCCCGTACAGTCAGCCTACAGATCTAATGGCCCTAACCACTAAAACAGTACAGAAACATGAAGGAAATTACTGAGCACACTGCTTGCAAACATCTCTTCTGGTGTCCGTGTGCCCAAACTGAAATCTACTCCGACCAGGAGCTATAGTAGATGGCGCACATGTTGTTAAATGACCCAGGTGTGGAGTCCCCTCCTACAGCCCACCTTCTCCTGCCCACTTTTTGGAAAAGTGTTGAGGGTGTTGGAAAAAACTAAAAAGTCTTGTTGTATAGCGGCACTTGTGACAAAATATGCGGCTTTTCTAGTACAGAAAACTGGCAGTGAACGTTACTACATGGCCCCCACTACACCAAGACGAAGAGTGTCTTGTTTTCTTCTGCCTGAGTGTGGTGCCTACTTACCAGAAAAGAAGGGATTTTTGGCTTTGGCACTGTCTCCATAAGACACCAGGCTATCCAGGTTTACTAATGACCGGGCAGCAGGTTCCAAAAATAACTCTGGAGTATTACTGCGAGATTTGACACTGGCATCTGGGACAAGGTCTTCAGACTCTAGGTTAGTCCTGTCTGCAGATAGCTTTGACGTAGGTACAAGATCTCCAAAGAGGTCCATTTCTGTAGAGGTAAAATATAGTCATTTCTAAACTATAGTAAATATAGCAGCTCACGCCCGTCATATACTATGTACGGCGTGCAGCCTGAACAGGACATCTTACCCAAAGAGTGGTCGTCCTTTCCAATAGATGGTGGTTTGACATCTTCACCTGCAGTTGAATGAAGTGCTGAAAATATATCATCTGGACCTAAGGTAATGAATATGCCAAAATAACTGAAATTAATTTACAACAGATATGTTTTTTGTGTTTTGATATATTGAAAGTGAAACTCTAAGCGCCCCTAGCCTGTTACCCAAGACGGAAATAGGTTGATATTGATGACATTGGATATTCTGGCTGATACGGCATAATGTAGAACTCAGCAAGCACTATATTCAGATGACCTATAGAGAGTCATGGGGGTTGTGCCACTTCTCTGTAGGGTCACGCTGGCTTGATTGACATTGCACAGGCCTGGATACATTATCATAAGCCAGCTCTGGAGGTATTTGGCGCATGCACAGTGAAGAGAGGTGTGTTGGTCTCAGTTACATCTGCACATGCGCTGTATGCCGCCAGAGCTGTCTGTATAGATGACGCTTGCTACTATTCCTCTTGTCGAAGGGGTCGTCTCTGTAGACTGCTTTGCACTGTCAGCAAACATTGGACAGCTCTGTTCTTACTAGGTTTATGGTCTCCATTTACTTTTACTAAATACTGTTTTATTAATTAGTGTACTGCACTATTCCATACTCAGATCTTTACTGATATATACTGGCCAGACGAAGGCCAAATGGTCCGGCTTAGGCAGAGTGGTGGAAGAATGGGGGGATTTTGGCAAACAGCCCATTCTGCAGGACCTGCAAAGGGAAGCATACTTACCTGCTTCCCTCTGCTGGTTGCCCATTCCTTCCTCTCTCGGCCTGCAATGCTCCTCTGGGTTCCAGCAATGTCAAACCGGATGTTGACATGGCTGGACATCGTTGGCAGCCAATCACAGGCCTCTGCAGTGTCCAGCTCTCCTTGCGAACATGTGACCATTTGTCATGACACGGGGGGGATGTCAGACACTGACATGGCCTGTGATTGGCCGCTGAGATGTCAAACCAGATCGTGACATCCCTGGGGCCCAGAGGAGCTTCGCACGCTGGGAGAAGAAGGAGCGGGGAGCCGGCACCAGGAACCAGTTAAGGCTACTTTTTTACATCTGTGTTGTGCTGTCCAGTTTTGAGATCCAGCACAGGGTCTCAAAACTGCAGCACAACGATTCAGTTTTGTCTCCATACATTGGAACGGAGTGCACCAGAATGCATTCTATTCCGGTATGTTGCATCCCCATGCCGGACACAAAACCACTGAAAGCAGCGTTTGTGTGTGCGGGATGGAAAACCGAACCAAAGTCATGTAAGTCAATGGTGCCAGATCCGTCTTTTTTCTGACACATAAAAACTGGATCCGGCACCCATTGACTTACAATGGTTTTAGTGCTGGATCCGGCATGTTCATTTTTGATATAATGCAATTGGATCAGTTCTGAACTGGTGCAGCCGGTTGTATTATAATAATAGAAGCGTTTTGCTGTGGTTTTGAAATCCCATGCTGGATCTTAAAACTGGACCGCAAAAGCGCAGATGTGAAAGTAGTCTTCCCTTTGCAGGTCCCGTAGAATGGGTAAGTTTGCTAAAAGAAAACCTCCATTCTTGCACAACCCCTTTAAAGAGACCAGTCCTGTATGGAGACTTATTGAAAGTAATCCAGGATGTGTATTGGCAATGTTCAACGGCAAAGGAATATGCAGAGAGCTATCTCCCAAGGAAAAGAGCCATCTCACTACTGCCACCTTGTGGAAGTGGCTCCCTGTGAGTCAAAATCCAACTTTTTAACAAGCTTTGGAATATGACACAGGAAATACCAAGGCAGATATCAATCTATAGACAGTTGTTTCAGGGTGCTTGCCCATCATCATTATGGAGTAGGATTCTGGCTGTAGACATACCTCTTTGCATATTCCTTTCCCAATCTTTCTCCATACAATGGAATTCTTCCAGTAAGTCTCAACACAGGACTGGTTTCTTTAAGGGTCCATTCACACGTCCATGTTTGTTTTGGGGAACGGAATTGCGGATGTGTGAATGGACCCTAAGAAGATCCAGCACCCTGCCTAAGCCACATTCAAGACTGGGTTGGATCATAAATGGAGGGTATGGATAGAGAATAAAAAAAACTTTCTTCTCCTCTTTCTGAATCCACTCCTGGCTTTGGCCTCAAAAACTGTCAAAAAACCTGAACATGAAAACCTTGTATAAGACTATGTTCACGTGGCAGATTTTGCCACTAATTTCAATCGGAGTCTGCACCACTGTTCATGTGACTGCAAACTATTTATTTTTCCTAACCACATCAAGAATGGACATGTCCATTCTTGGCATGGTTTCTGCATGGAAACCACAGGAAATCTCGGCGAGAGTCGGTTCAGCTCCATTCAATGAGCAGGTCTGCAGCCTGAAACTGAAAAACCACATCAGGAAAAAGTCATGTCGTGGTCAAAATCTATTATGTGAATGTAATTGAACAGTTGTAGGTAGACAACCCTATCAGGTAGCAGCAACCAGTTGTCCATTTGTTCATAGATTTCTAGGAGAAATAACAGAGGAACGGCATGAAGTAGAGTTGTATAAGATGCTCCAGAATTGTTATTTAATAAGGAATGCAAGTAATTACTACAGTAGACGTGTCAGGAGAGGTCACACCTATAGAATGTTTGTCTTCTGATATGACATGTTCAAACACTGTGAATATAGTTGAAGTCTTCAATGGCTGCAGTTTTGCTAATGATACAATGATACTTGTTTTCTCCATGCATACTCACTGCTTTTGCTCTCCCCCCAAGGATCAGATGGGGAGCTCTTCAAAACTTGTGGCTCCTGCCAGCCTGTTGGTTCCTCAGAGCTGAAAATTATACTTTGACTTGTGTTATCTGCTTTCAATTGAGAACTCTGAGGAACAGTATCCCAAGGTAAGGGAGCGGTGACTACACTCGAATTCTGATCTGAAATGAAAATGCAGAAGTAAAAGCATGAACTTTGGCTATGGGACTTTGAAAATTCAGTATAAATAAGTTGACCAATGTGCATGTATGGCCTACCTAAAAGTATAGAACAAGTTCTCTGTACACAGACTTTAGCATTAAAATGCTCCTCAATCATGAACTCTACAGAAGTAGGATCATCCTGACAATAATGTTGATTTTTGGGAATCTCTCATGGTGGGCATATGCAGTGACCCGCAGAGGGAGAGCCGAGAAGGGGGGATGGTAGTAGCGGCACTGGTAGGAGTGCTGGTGGTTCATGGGGGTCGTCCTTACTCCAAAACTACCTGGGGCTATGCAGTAAATAGAGAGGTGCAACCCTTCTTACCCTTGGGGCACACTCTTGGGGCTCCTGCCTGATTGTGGCTGTGGTACCCTTGATGTTAAATAAGTGTGATGTTGGGGCGTGAGGCAGGAGGGCAGGTGCAGGGCCAGCAGAAGGATGTGGAGTCAAAGACCAGGTCCATTTGGTTACAATAAATAAGTCTCTCCCTGAATAGACTATGGGAGTTGCAGCACAGTTCAGAGGTATATTACAGAGTAGGATCTTCCCAATTGCTGTATATAGGCAGCAAGAATTATGGTAGTAATCCTCCCCGAGTCTCCCTCTCTAGAAACACTTAGTAATGTTTTCAAATGAGCAAAGACATGTTATTCTATTCCGATTAACTCTTTCTGCAATTTCCAGGCTGCGGGTGTAGACCTTAGACCAGATGGCAAGTCTGTGACAAAGTGTGGTTGGAGATGACAACTGTATGGCAGTGTTACTCGGCCACATACCTTATGGTATTGGTCATCATCCAACTCACGTTGTAAGTTATGCTTTTGTCCATTGGTCTGACCCCTGGGACCCCCACTGATCACAAAAATGGGGCCATGGCCATATATATATTGAGCAGTAGGTCAAACATTCGCACCGCTGCTCCATTCATCTATATGGCACAGCCAAATACAGCTCTTGGCTATGTCTGGAAGTCCATCAGAGTTTAAATGGAGTGTCAATGCGCTTGCACAACCTACAGCTCCATTCACAAAGGTGCAGCCACGAGGAGTGCTTTCTGGCTTTCCCAGAAAAAGATATATTTTAATAAAAATCACATTTTTCACAGCTAGACAGAATAACAAAAGGACATTATGAATCAAGCAGCAATTATACCTAAGAGCAATGCCATCATCATATAACAATGTTGAAGAAGTGCCCCCCATCTAGTATCACATGTTGCCACTTACTTGCAGGTCCCCAGGCTGGAAAGAAGGAGCTTGTGTCTGTGGATAGATGAGAACTGGAAACTTGGGAATCCCAGATATTTGCCGTAGGTGGTTGTGGAGGACCGAATATATCAATCAGATCATTTATGTGTGTCTGGGGAAGGAACAGTAGAGAAAATGAAACTCCCATCGAACTGCTTTGCCTATCAGAGTTGAAATATCTCCAGCTGACAAGTTTGGCAATTTTTCTGGTCAAGTAGGCAATAACACAAGGTGACGAGGGTCTTCTTACAGGAAAAAAAAAAATGAGAATACTTGGAGAGATCGTGAGGATAAAAGGTTTATCCAATATTCACATAAAAATCAGACATCATATAGTACATGATTATCTCTTCCTAAGAAAAGCTAGAACCACCCCTGGATACAGAGATCTCCTTATTTATTGCTGCAATTGATCTGCTAGATTGTTTGCAAGCTGGCAGCATAGAGAGTGTGTCCTTTCTGAGGTGGCGTGTGCATTGAACCCTTGAAGAGCTGGAGCGGAGGATAGGAGTGGTAGTGGATCTGACGATATGATGTGTCTCGGTGGTCTCCCTCATATTGCTGCAACTAATAGAGTGTACACCTGTTCTTATCTTGAGGCACACCCTGATTCTGGAGCTCCTGTCTGATAGTAGCTGTTTTTTTTGTTTTTTTTTAGGTGTTTGGATGGGTGCAAAGTGCAATGAGCGGCATACGGTGTAGTAGGTGTAAGAATACCAAGCCAGAGATAGAAGAACAAACATCCCTTTTTACTGAGCGCAAAATAAGGGTTGTAGTATATCCAAAAACAATCTGGACACAATGTAAATTCTTTCCCCAGATAGTGAGGTATGGAGACTGGCAAAGGCACTCTCTATTTACTAGCTTGCTAAAGTCTCTTTCACTAGAATCTCTAGCTGGTGACTGTACTCTGGCAATTATCCCTGCAATTCACAGGTGCAGGTTCAAATGACTACGATTGGCCAAATGACTACGATTGGCCAAATCGTGTCCAAGTGTGTAGAGCATCTTAACTGCAATTCCACCACGGCAGCAAAGTCTGAATAGCTGTAGTAGCAGGCTACTTTGCTGACTGGCCCCTTGCTTGGCCATGCAGATTCTCTATCTTATTGACTCCATGGTCTCTCTACTTCTTGCTAAGTAGCATGCATAGATTTGTGAGTCTGAAGCTTGAGGTTAAGGCATGGGCAGAGGAGCACACAGTCTTTGCTCCCTCTCCCTACAACCTCTCCTCCAGATACTAGTCTAGATTCTTCCTCTATTCAGGAAAGTAGGACCAGTCCACTCTTGCCTCTCTAGAGAGGGGTGGAACAGGATGGGTAAACCTGTCCCTGCCAAACATTTACATTCATTGACATCACATTACATAACATTTGCAGATGCCACCTGTACTGGGGTACTGCATATGTCCTTTTTGAGGGGGCATATCCTTTCTCGAGTGTACTTTCTGCTGCAGTTCTCTACCTGTACTGCCACATTGTCTAACAGAAGATAAGGCTGGTGGCAGTTGAAGAATGGAACTGAACATGTGTGACCACCTCAGCAAGGTGGACAAAGAAATGTAAAAAGAACAAGCAGTAAGTGGCGCTATACAGATATATTTTATTGAATAGCTCAGTGACTATACTGAATGTTTAATTACATGCAATTACTAAAGTATTCAGATCCAGGTGCTGGTTTGAAAAGCTTGAAATATTTTTCATTGCACGGGTTGTCTGAGTTATATAAAAACTCAGGCAACCCCTGTAAACTGCCTAAAATAACAAATGAATATATATTTACCCATTTTCTCCCCTGCTATTTCCTGAGCTGTTACCTGGTCCTTCATTTTTCTGGCTGCAGCAGTAACATTCTGTGCACAGCACACAGGTTGCCTCTGCAGCCAATCACTGGCCTCAGCAGAGACGTCCCATGCACAGCTGAGGCCAGCGATTGGCTGCAGCGGTGACCTGGGTACACCTGCAACAACCAAGAATATGGAAGCAGAGCACAGTGCACAAAGAAACAGGTGATTATTCATTCATTACATGGGTTGCCCGAGTTTTTATATTACACATGGCAGACATATGCTATGCACTTTGAGGGTCTGCCGGCCTCTTCACCAGTCTGTCACTATACTTGACTGAATGGCACCTACTAATTAGACAGTGTAGGAAGAGGGTGACAGTGGAGTGATGATAATGGAAATATCAATGTTTGCTATAGATATACATGTGCCGTATGTGTCAACCAGCTGATATTCAGCATTGCATAATGGAGGTGGCCCATCAAGGCTGCCGAAGCTGCTAAATGGACTTTCGTTCTAAACTCAATAAAGGAAACTTGTCAAATTGTCTTGTCTGTGGGTTCTATGTAGCAGGCAGAGCTGAGTAGTATAACTTGTATTTCATTTCTATAAATCCCTGCTCAATCTGGGCTTAGGAGTCCAATGGGCGGTCTTATCAGTGATTGCAAGCTAGCTATCTGTATATAGGGAAGGCTGTCCATCACTGGGTAGGACTGCCCCCTGGACATCTAAGCATAGACACAACAGGGATTTAAATGAATGAAATACAAGTTTTACTGAATATTTTCCCACAAAACTATATATCAATCTGCTCAGCTCCTCCTGCTCTATAACCTGCTGCCGGCAGCTCAGACACCATGTTCCACATGACAGGTTCCAGAACATTGAAGTCCTCAGTATTAGGGTACATTCACACGACCATGTGTAATCCTTTCAGATTTGCGGTACGCAAATAACGGAACCGCGTGTCCGCATTTTGCGGACAAATGACTTCCGTACGTCTTCCGTTTTTTACGGTCCGCAAAAAACGGAAGAAAAAAAAAAAAGAGAGAGGGAAAAAAAAAGAATTATTAAGGCCTTTAAAAATAGGGAAACGTTCCCCTTTGTGTCTCCGAATCTTTCTTACAGTAGATTTTGTATGACTCTCCACAGTTAACGCGAAAATAGATACTCTGTTATCTTAGCAACCTGTGTGCTCTTATTACAGTACTGCCCATTCATGACTATTGTATCTGTATTTTCTCAGACTTATTCACTGTAATGACCTATATACATAAAAATGGGACATATGCTATCTTTCGCTCAATGCCCTTAGTTGTATCTTTGTACCGTGAACACTGTACTCCAAAGTCATACTTTTTTGTATGTACATGTCTATTCTTGGAAATATCGTCAATAAAAAGACAATTGATAAAAAAAAAAATACGGAAACGGATCCGCAAAAAACGGATGACATACGGAAACCAATCCGTATGTCATCCACAATTTGCGGATCCATTGACATGAATGGTGCTGCGGACCGATCTGTACGGACAATAGTAGGACATGCTTCATTTTTTTTGCGGAATAGAAATGCGGACACAAGGATGCGGACAACATACTGCATGTTCTCCGCACATTTTATTCACCCATAGGAATGAATCGATTCATTCCTATGGAACGGAACGGATGCGGAACGGAAGTGGAAAAAATAATACGGTCGTGTGAATGTACCCTTAGAAATATCTTTCATTAACCTATTCTAGATTTCTGACATTCTTGCTACTAGAATATTTTTCCAAAAGAAGGTGTTAAGCTTTAGAGGATTTTTTTTTCTGTACATCACGTGACACGGAGTCACGCGATTTCTAAGGCTTGCCAAGATTAAAGGGGTTGCCCCAGGAAAAATATTCTAGAGTTTTCAAACCAGCACCTGGATCTGAATACTTTTGCAATTGCATGTAATTAGAAATTTAGCATAGCTGCTGAGCTAGTTAATAAAATGTATCTGTATAGCGCCACCTGCTGTTTTTTTTTTTTTTTTTCTTATTTCTTTGACCTGCTCACTGAGATGGCCGCACATGCTCAGTTTTATCCTTCAACTGCCTTCTGAGCTGTGATAGGGAGAGCTGAGACACGCCCCCTCAGCTGTGATAGGGAGAGCTGAGACACGCCCCCTCAGCTTTGATAGGGAGAGCATGGATACGCCCTCTGAGCTGTGAGAGGGAGAGAGCTCATGCAGAAAGGATAAATCTAGTAGCGCAATTTCAGCAATGAATAAGGAGATCTCTGGACCCATGTGAGGTACAGGGCTGGTTCTAGCTTTGTTAGAGAGAGATCGTCATGTACTAGATTATGTATGATTTTCATTTTTTAGGTTTATCATGGGAGAACCCCTTTAATGTGAATCTAGGAAAGAAAATAAACTTCTACTTTCAATACCATGTGCTATATCGTCTGCAAACCTAAAGACTTTTCAGTATATCTTCCTACTTGTTTTTGCTTTTGCTGTTTTACTTATTTCTCCTCTGTGCATCATACGGTATGTAAAACTCTGCTGCTCCCTGAATGCTATGAATAGGCGCGCTGAAGGATCTTGTTAGGACTTTATTTTTATTCTAATTATGGCTTATGCACAAGTAAAGCTCAAAATATCCTATTTAACATATATACATAATATTTGCATCTAGAGTTATATGTTTATAAATATGATGGGTATGGGTTATATACATGTAAATGAGCAGGGCTGTGTGGGTATTAAAGTGTTAATGAGACTATCAAATCAACAGCCCTTTCAGGACAGTGCAGCACTGAGCACCGAAACGTACTAAATAGAGACTAACAACAATAAGACAATCTGCCGGCAGCAGCCAGTCTGCTTGCTGATAGTTTCCCTGCTGTTTTCCATGCTGCGCAAAATGTAAAAGAAATATATATAACTGAGGTTAGAAAATTGTAGATCAATGGTATCTAACCCCTGTTTTTTTCAGTCTGTCAGGGCATTTTGAAAATAAACAACATTTTCAAATTTTTTTTTGTAGGATTTTTTGTAATTTTTTTTCAAATTTATATCTATAGTATATCCTGTAGTTTTTCACTCTGGCCACTAAGCCTCACATCAGGCTGTCACAGGCTCGGACTGGCCCACCGGCAAGGAGGGGGATTCCTCGGTAGGCCCCCAGTCTCCTGCGTCGGGAGATAAGACGGAGGAGTAATTATTTGTCTTGTTTCTCAGGAGAGATAATTATTGTAGCCACTAGGTGACAGTATCGCACAGTGATGCAGCCTCCTACTGGTGTAAATTGTACAGGAGGCCCTGCAGTATCTTCTAAACTTCCCGGGCTGCTGGCAGTGAAAGAGGAGAGAACATGTCTAGCCATCCTCCTGCCCTCCCTGATGTCAGAAAACTGTGGTTGCTGGAGAGAAGGACTCCTCTGCGATGCTGTGCTGATTTCTCAGGTGTGTGACAGTAGTGAGCTGTAGGAGACTGTAAGGGGGAAATAGTGGATTTGTTTATGGTAGACACAGATCTGTGTATGTGTGCTGCTCTCTGCAGAGTTCAGAGTGGCATTGGGGGGACTCTGCCCTCGGTCCCCCCAATGCCTCTATTTAGGTGTACCCCCATTAGTGCCACAGCTCCCAATTCCCCCACTCTAAATGCACCCCTAATATTGCCTCTTCTCCAGTTGCCCCCCTAATACCTCTGCTCCAGAATCACCACTATTACCCTGCCTCAGACGACCCTAATGCCTCTGCTTTAGGTGCAGCCCCATAAATGCCCCAGCTCCAGATGCCCCCACTCTAAATGCACTGCTAATATTGCCTCTTCTCCAGTTACCCCTGCTCCAGGATCCCCACTATTACCCTGCCTCAGGTGACCCTAATGCCTCTGCTTTAAATGCACTTCCATGAATGCCCCAGCTCCAGATGCCCCTACTCTAAATGCACCGCTAATACTGCCTCTTCTCCAGATACCCCTGCTCCAGGATCCCCACTATTACCTGCCTCAGGTGACCCTAATGCCTCTGTTTCAGTTATGAGCCTCCGTTTGTGCCCTTTGCTCACGTTGCTCCGCTAGAACCTTTGCTTGGGCTCTGTTAAAGGTTATGACCTGCAAAGGGGGTTGGATTTATGACTGAATAATTCTGCACAGTGCGTCACATCCTCCAGTACTGACACGTATGGTTTACATGGCGGTAGCGATGATATTCCGTATTTACAGGCATCACTGCTGCTATGTAAATAGATACTGTGGTGGAGTGGTGGACGATTTAAAGGAGTTGTCCAGGTTTTCAGGTTATCCTCTCCACACCATAGGGTATACCTATATGATTAGTGGGGTCTGATTCTGTGACCCCCACTGATCCCAGGAACAGGTCCCGTTCCCCCTTTTTGATGGTGTGTCAGGCCACACATATGCCCTGCTGCTCCATTTATTCTCTTTGGGACCACTGGAAATAGCCAGCGCTGTACTCTGCCATCTCCAGCGACCCCATAGAGAATGGATGGAGAGGCAGGGCATATGCTCGACCTGCCACTCAGTCAAGAAGGGGGATCAGTGGGGGCTCCAGCGTTCAGACCCCCACGGATCACTTAGTTATCCCCGGTCCTGTGGATAAAGGATAACTAGAAAAGTGGACACAGGTCCTTTAACAGGATAGCTTTTCTATTTTAGTTTGAGATATATTTTGGGCCAGATTTTTAATTTTAATTTAATTTTATTTATTTTTTACACGCAAAGAAAACCTTTAAGGATAGGGAATGTGAAAAGGTCCAACAGCTATGACATGACAGGTGATAAGTTACTGATTAGTGGCGGTCTGACTGCTGGGAACGTGGTCTTAAGACCCTTGTGTACATAGATTGGCGGTAATGTAACTGAATGTCTCAGGACCCCTTTTTTCATGATCAGTGGGTGTTCCAGCAGTCAGACCCCAGAAATCTGATATTTATCACCTATCCTGTAGATAGGCGATAGGTCATTCTTGTCCGTTTTGCGGACAAGAATAGGCATTTCGACAATGGGCCGCCCGTTCCGCAAATTCTTCTGTTTTTTTGTGGATCCGCAGTTTGCGGACCGCAAAAAACGGAACGGTCGTGTGCATGAGGCCTTATAATGTAGATTATGTACAATATGAGGAGGTTAAGATTTGGTAAATGTATGCTCAAAGGGGCTAAAAGGTTTGTCTCACTTCAGTAAATGGCATTTATCATACAGTTAATACAAGGCACTTACTAATGTATTGTGATTGTCCATATTGCCTGATTTCCATCGCATAATACACAGCGTATCCCTGGTTATTACCACCGTGTAATCGAGCAGTGGTGGCTGTGCTTACACACTATAGGGAAAGGCTGGAAGTGCGCATAGGACAACACCTTTCCCTATAGTGTGCGAGCACAGCCACCACTGCTGGATTACACGGTGTTAATAACCACAGATACATGCTGTGTATAATGTGATGGAAAGGAGGCAATATGGAGAATCACAATACATTAGTAAGTGGCTTGTATTAACTTTCTCTACATGATAGATGCCAATTGCTGAAGTGTTATTTGTTTAACAGAGGGCATTTCTACCATGGAGGGGGTACGGAGGGCATTACTACTACAAAGGGGGCACAGAGGGCATTACTACTACAAAGGGGGCACATAGGGCAATACTACTACAAAGGGGGCACAAAGGGCAATACTACTACAAAAGGCATTAATAGTATTAGGTGGGCACAATGGGCATTACTACTATAAATGGGATACAATGGGCATTATAACTATGAAGTGGGCACAATGGGCATTATTACTATGAAGGGGGCACAATTGGCATTACTACTATTAAGGGGCACAATGGGCATTACTACTATGAAGGTGCACAATGGTCATTACTACTGTGAAGGGGCACAGAGAGCATTATTCTTGTAAAGTGGGTGGGCATAACTGTTATAGGGCACTGAATGGGCATTATTACTATGAAGGGACAGAAAGGGTATTATTACTGTTATGGGGGCATGGTGAGGGCATAACTACTGCGAAGAGGCACAGAGAGGGCATTACAACTGTGAAGGGGTCACAGATAGGGCATTACTACTTTGAAATGGGCACAAAGAGGGCATAACTACTGTGAGGGAGGCACAAAGAGGGCATTACAACTGTAAAGGGGGCACAGATAAGGCATTACTACTGTGAGGTGGGCACAATGGGGGCATAACTACTATAAAGGGGGAACAATGAATGGATAAGTACTTTAAAGGGGCACAATGTGGGCATAACTACTGTGATAGTTGTACAGTTAAGACATAACTTCCTTGAAGGGGTACAACATGGGCATAACTACCGTAAGAGGGCACATATCTGGACAAAACTACTGTGAAGGTTGTACAGTAAGGGCAATACTACTGTAAGGGGGTACAATTTGGTGGGGGGTGCCAGAGAAAGGACCCGCCCTGGGTGCCAAACACCCTAGGCACGCCACTGGTAAAGGATACCTCTCAATGCTTTTAACAGCAGACATTCCCTTTAAATAGTCATAGCAGGATAACAACATAGTTTGAGATATTCAAGAGTCAGGCTCACTTGCTGCTCTTCCCATTTAATACGGTCACCTCAGTACATGGCAGGGATTAGATATCTCACTGGGCACAGCATAAGCATGTATAGCCCGTAAATCTTCCCATTAGTCAGATATATCATGGTCATGACTGTATTTAAAACAAATCGGACTAGTCAGATGCCAGTGCCTGTATATCAGGAGAGAGCGAGCAGCAGGAAAGTTCCACTAATTCAGTATTTAACCGTATACTGCCTGCTGTACCACAATTATATCAAAAGTTTCAATCTCCAAACCAGTAGGCTCTCCAGCAGGGATGCACCTAGCCTTTTAGTTACCTGAGGCAAAAACCGAAATGGCGCCCCACCTTCCCAATGCTAATTTCCTAACCTAACCCCTTCCCTTCAGCCCATGGCCCTTCGGCTGCCCCCCTCTTGCCCCTACCTGGTGCTGCCTGAGGCGATCACCTCACATGGCTTCATTGGTGGTGCACCCATGCTGAGGAGACACTACAACCTCTTCCATGTACTGGTTATTAGTACTTTACTGGAAACAATAGCCATGGCTCTGATTGGTTAGACAGATACATAGACAGATGTATTCTTACCTCATTTTTCTTTACAGTTTCCTTCTGATCATTGTCCCCTGTAAGTTGTGTCTCTATTAAAGCCCTCTCGATCAGCGATATTTCACCCTGTTTCACCTGCAGATCCTAAATAAAGACCAGACTGTATCACAACCAAGACATGACTTTATTTATGAAGCAAGACATACACAGACCACACACCACCTGCCTAATATTGTGGTCTGACCATTCGAGGCATGGATTCCATAAGACCTCTGAAGGTATCTTGTAGGATCTGTCACCAAGACGCTAGCAGCAGATGGTTCTTTTCTTTAAATTGCGAGGTGCGGCCTTTGTTGGTCAGACTTTTTTCCAGTACAACCCACAGATGATCTATTGGATTGAAATCTGGGGAATTTGGAGGCCAAAGTCATCACCTTGAACCCCGAAGCTGAAGATGCTCTGACCCTGTTGTCTATCCATCAATAATATGGTCCTTGTCAAAGTCACTCAGATCCTTACATTTCTTCCTGCTTTTAACACATCTACAAGAACTTACTGTTCCTTCTAACACATCTACAAGAACTGAGTAACTGCTCTCCACTGTTCTGTTCTGGGAATTAGTAGGTATCCTGCACCTATCTGACACTGGTGGCATATCCTAATGATGAGACAACCCCTTCAATGTTCTTGTCTGACTTTAGCCTAAATGAATGTTATGACTGGAGTCAACTTACATACTGTATATATTACATACCTTTTCATATTCCTCTTTACTTCGATTCAGTGCTGCTTGCAGTTGCAGTTCTTCTTCTTCATCCGGGGCTGAAGGGACTTTCTATAAAATAAAAACATCACACAAACCTCTTAAACTTTCAAAAAAGACTTAGTACAAGACCTAAAGTTCTGAGATGACACAAAATGTTTACATTTTTCAGACAAAGTTCAGCCTCTAGGCCTCCCACTGATCATGAGAACAGGGTCCACAAATCCATTGTGTGATTGGATCATTGGTGACCAACGTTCCGACAACCCTCCTGGAACTTCTGGGAGTCTTCAGGAAAAAGGGGAGACCTCCCAGACTCTTGGAAGAGCTGGCAAATCTTCTGCACAGTGCATGGAAGGCTTCTTTCTCCCAGATAGAAGCCCTCCATGAGATCTAATTGTATGTGGTACCGAGATGCTACAGCCCCAGAAATTTACACATGCTCTGAGGGGGATATGATGTCAAGGAGGGGTGTGATGGGTCAGGAAGGGGTTTGGCCTATGCAGAAAAGGAGCAGCTTCTTGGCCACGAAAAACTTCATGGGGGTCCCAGTGGTCAGACCCCATCAATCATACATTTATTACCTATCTTATGGATGGGTCATAAGTGTTGCTTATGGGGAAAAAAAACTTTAAGTTTGGATTGTCACTGAATTTTTGACTACAGGTGTATGTTTATTTCATGTGCAGGAGGGCGGCAGCTGTCACTATAGAATTATTCACAAATGGCACATGTACTACTGCTGCATGTACTGACCTGGTCAATTTACAGTTAAAGGGGTTGTCCAGGATTAGAAAAACATGGCTGCTTTACTTCTAAAACAGTGCAACTGTCCATGGGTTGGGTTCAGTATTGCAATTAGACTCCACTGACGTGAAAGAGGCTGAGTTCCAATTCCACATAAACTCTGTGTACAGGTGTGGCGCTGGTTTTGTAATCCCAGACAACCATTTAACTGCAACTTGACCATCACAAGCCGGTGACGTCAGGCCAGATTATTGGAAGGGTAAAGAGGGGCAACTGCTCAGGGCCACCACCATGTAAGGGGACCCGCTTTTGCAGTTCCCTCAAGCTGCATCTAGGGTACTCTCAGCAGCAAGACATAGAAAAGGGAACCCTTTTCTCTTATTTGATTATTAGAAAAAAATCCAGTAATTCAGGTCTATTGCCATAGAAGGACCCAGACACCTATGGCTGTAGCGACCTCTGGAGGATCAGTCATGCAACATATTTGATCCTTGTTTTCCACAACAAAGAACATCAGGGAAGAGTGGCCCCCATACACACAGGAATATCAGATCTTGTCCACATTGGTGAAGGGTCACGCTGGCCCACCAGAGCTCCAGGGAATCCTCGTTGGGCACAGACTATGATACCATAGTGGGCCCCAAAGGTGTTAAGGAAGGAAGTGGATCCAGCGACTAAAATAACATCATCTTTATTGAAACATGTTCATGCGCTGAAACATGCGCTGTGTCTGACTGGTTTCGACCGTAACAATGGTCTTACTCATATACATAGATGACTAAAATACAAGCATCGAATGTATAGGCAATGTATCAGCTGTAGTCTTTGAAGCTTAATTGCTTGCAGTAATTACAAAGCACGTGTGCAGCACAATGGCATCACTGATAACATCCTAAATTAGTTCATAATATAAGAAAAGTCCATTTATGAGGTGTATAAAAAGAGTATCTGATCATAATACAAATAAAGAAAAAATAAATTTATATATATGAGTAGAAATATGTATAAGTTAGTAAAAGGTTAATATATTTTTATGGAAATTTAGTTCTGTAGGGAAGTAGGAGAAGCGTAAATATCCAATACGCTTCTCTTTCGATTTGACTCTTTCAATGCCAAATATACGTAGGGAAGCAATTTTTCCGCCATGACAGTCGCTGAAATGTTTGGATATGTTTGGTTATTTTACAAATATCATTGATGTGTTCAATTATGCGCACTGAGTTTCCTAATCGTGCTACCAACGTAAAATCTATCACATAATGTGCAATGCACAACATAAATAAAAGTCTGAATTACAATGAATTTAATCCTTGATATTAAAACTAATAGAATGGTCACGATTAGCAAATGTTTTTTAGGGTTCACATCTGTAGAAGTTTTATTTAATTTTTTTTTATTAATTCCCTAGGAATGCTGGGTGCAATTTTCTGTCCGGTAGTAGGTGCTTTCTTGTACACAATTGTATATCCATGTAACAATGTATTGTGTCTTCAAATAAAATTGGGAGATATTTATATATTAGAGCTTTGATCTTATGATACAATGTACTATATTGTTAACATATATATGGGTGTATTGTAGTGGTATTTTTAAGTACTGATTGGTACTGTCCCCTTTAATTCTGTTTAATACTCTGTGTGATAGTTTACAAGTTTTCCCTGTAATGAAGTGGGTTAGAGATAGTAACCACCCCCCAATGTGCTGATAAGAACACATTCCTGAGTGATCTCAGAGACATGCGTGATGCGAATAACTGTGGTCTGCACTAACAATTCATGGGGATTCAGCCAGGTACTTCATCCTAGGTAGGATGTAAGTATTGAACTGCCCTATCTCTTGTACACACTGGCGTGGCGGTCATGTGTTATAACTTGGTAGACAGCCATGTGTTATAGCATGATTGACTGGATCCCTACCCCATATTTAGGCTAGTGATGTTTATTTACTTTTTAATATTCAGTATGTGATTTGTTTGTGTTATCATATATTTATTCACTCAGCCTGCGTAAGCTTACTAATTCTCAAATCTTTTGAATTCACGTTATGTTACAACGTAAGGTTGAATTATGTTTCTTTTTTAGTTTTGAAGAATTCTCATCTGTTTTTAATATTCAATAATAATTCTTGCCTAGCGAGTTGCGCTGTTTTCCCTGCCGCTCTTTCTAGCATCCAACTTGGATAACCTCTACTGGATAATCTAGCATTGATTTGTTTTAACTCTTTGGTGTACAGTGTGTGGCTACTACATTTATGCTTTGCTCTTATATTCTCCCCTACTGGGATCGCTTTGACATAGGGTAGTGTGTATGGGTTTGGAGAATAGTATTACCTGCAGTAGGCTTCCTGTCTGTACTGGAAACAATATTATGATTGGGTATACCTTCCAAACTGAGATCAAGAAAATATATTTTTTCCTGTTGCAAATTATGTGTAAGTTTGAGATTGTATGTATTTTCGTTCAGATAACGTTAAAGATTGCATTATTTCATAAATAAAGATAATAATCTATATAAAATAATAATATAATTATGATAATGTAATGACTAATTATCTAATTATATGTTCAATGCAAGGAATATCCAAGGAAACGTGTCACAGTGACCGTTTAGAAAAATCCAGATTTACCAAAATTGGGATTTACTTGTTTGTGTGACTATGGAATGACTTCATTAGGCGGTGACATAATTGAGCAATTGAAGGACTTTAGCTGACACACCGTACAAATGATTATATGACTACACAGCTATATTTGTAATGGTATAATTACAGTCATTATATTTACCACTGAAGGTTTCAAGGATGTTCCTATGTTGAATAGGTACAGATATCATAGTAGTCAGATATTGCAGATAGGTGCGGATATCAGTACATATAATTCTGCTTGACAATTGACATCTAAGGCTCCTTTCACACCTGCGTTCAGGTGTCCGCTCGTGAGCTCTGTTTGAAGGGGCTCACAAGCGGACCCGAACGCATCCGTTCAGCACTAATGCATTCTGAGTGGACGCGGATCCGCTCAGAATGCATCCGTCTGCCAGCGCTCAGCCTCCGCTCTGCTCAGTGAGCGGACACCTGAAGCAGCGTTCGGGTGTCCGCCTGGCCGTGCGGAGGCGAGCGGATCCGTTCCGACTTATAATGGAAGTCAATGGGGATGGATCCATTTGAAGATGACACCATATGGCTCAATCTTCAAGCGGATCCGTCCCCCTTTGACTTTCAATGTAATGTCTGAACGGATCCGCTCAGGCTACTTTCACACTTAGAAAAATTTTCTAAGTTATAATGCAGACGGATCCGTTCTGAACGGAGCCTCCGTCTGCATTAATATAAGCGGATCCGTTCAGAACGGATCCGATCGAACGCTAGTGTGAAAGTAGCCTAAGAAATATGGATTTCAGTAATTGCACAGAGCCTTCCCCCACAGTGCACTGATTTGGGAAGGATATACATATAGGGGGTTAATGTATCAAAGTTCAACACCAGTTTACTAATGTCAAAAAGTGGCAAGTTTTCGAAAAAGTGCTGTCTTGCACCAAAATGTGTGACTTTTTGCCCTTTTACGCCACTCCCGTCACTTTTGAAACGTCATTAGAAAGTGGCATGGTTAGGCATGCTAATGGGTTTCATGCCAGATTTATCACTAAGGCCCCTTTCACACGGGCGAGTATTCCGCGCGGGTGAAATGCGTGATGTGAACACATTGCACCCGCACTGAATCCGGACCCATTCATTTCTATGGGGCTGTGCACATGAGCGGTGATTTTCACGCATCACTTGTGCTTTGCGTGAAAATCGCAGCAAGCTCTATATTCTGCGTTTTTCACGCAACGCAGACCTCATAGAAGTGAATGGGGCTGCGTGAAAATCGCAAGCATCCGCAAGCAAGTGCGGATGCGGTGCGATTTTCACGCATGGTTGCTAGGTGATGATCGGGCTGGGGACCCGATCTGTATTATTTTCCCTTATAACATGGTTATACGGGAAAATAATAGCATTCTGAATACAGAATGCAAAGTAAAATAGTGATGGAGGGGTTAAAAATAAAAATAAATTAACTCACCGAGACCACTTGATCGCGTAGTTGCGGATTTCTGTCTTCTGTAATGTTGAGCTGCCAGCTAAGGACCTGTGGTGACGTCACATCATATGGTCCAATCACATGGTCCCTCACCATGGCGATGAACCATGTGATTGGACCATGTGATGAGCACAGTGACGTCATCAAAGGTCCTATTCCTGTGCACAGCAAAGAAGAAGACAGAAGAGAAGCCGGGCTGCGCAATCAAGTGGATTAAGGTGAGTTCAATTATTTTTTTTTATTTTTTAACCCCTCCAGCCTTATTGTACTATGCATTCTGTATTAAGAATGCTATTATTTTCCCTTATAACCATGTTATAAGGGAAAATAATACAATCTACACAACACCGAAACCCAAACCCGAACTTCTGTGAAGAACTTCGGGTCTGGGTACCAAACATGCCGATTTTTCACACGCGCGTGCAAAACGCATTACAATTAGTGTTGAGCGCGAATATTTGAATATCGAATTTTTTTTGCGAATATCGGCACTTCGCTAATTCGCGAATATTTCGAATATAGTGCTATAAATTCGGTATTTTGAATATTATTATTTTGGTGGGAGTTTTTCCGGCCCTGCGCTCCAGTTTTCTGGCTTTAAAAAAATCTGAAATTAGAGTTTTGTGACTTTTTGAGTTTATTGGCATAAAAATGTTTCTGACATTTTGCATTTTTCCACCATTCAATCCAGTTTGGAAAAATGGGTGGCATACTGGGCATGGTCAGCCTGTCAAGCTGATTTACACCAGATTTATCAAAGTCACAAATATTGTTGCAACATACTACA
This sequence comes from Bufo gargarizans, assembly GCF_014858855.1. Taxonomy (NCBI): domain Eukaryota; kingdom Metazoa; phylum Chordata; class Amphibia; order Anura; family Bufonidae; genus Bufo; species Bufo gargarizans. The sequence goes on along the minus strand of NC_058085.1, from coordinate 60,890,501 downwards.
GTAAGGGTGCATTCACATCACTGTTGTGAATGTCATTTCCTTCTGAGATCTATACCGGAAAATAACTGATCAGTGTTATCCTAATGCATTCTGAATGGACAGCAATCCGTTCAGGGTGCATCAGGACGTCTTCAGTTCAGTCTTTTTTACTTTTCAGGACAGAGATAATACCGCAGCATGCTGCTGTTTTATCTCCGCAAAAAAAACTGAACACTTGCCTGAATGCCGGATCCGGCATTTTTTACCATAGGAATGTATTATGCATTCAAATTGCCGCATTGACGGATCTGGTATTGCAGTCTACGCATGCGCAGACCTTTTAAAATGTGAAAAGAAATAATACCGGATCCATTTTTCCAGATGACACCAGAAAAACGGATCTGGTATTGCAATGCATTTTTCTGACTGATCAGGCATTTTTCTGACTGATAAGGATCCTGATAAGGCTACTTTCACACTTGCGGCAGGACGGATCCGACAGGCTGTTCACCATGTCGGATCCGTCCTGCGGCTATTTCACCGTGCCCGCGGACCGCCGCTCCGTCCCCATTGACTATAATGGGGACGGGGGCGGAGCTCCGGCGCAGCACGGCGGTGCACAGAGAACGCCGCCGGACTAAAAAGCCTGACATGCAGTAATTTTAGTCCGGCGGGCTTTCTCCGTGCACCGCCGTGCTGCGCCGGAGCTCCGCCCCCTCCCCATTATAATCAATGGGGACGGAGCGGCGGTCCGCGGGCACGGCGAAATAGCCGCAGGACGGATCCGACATGGTGAACAGCCTGTCGGATCCGTCCTGCCGCAAGTGTGAAAGTACCCTAAGTCTGAAAAATGCCTGATCAGTCAGAAAAAATGACATGCGTTTGCATACAGTTTGCCTGATCAGGCAGGCAGTTCAGGCAACGGAACTGCCTGCTGGAATCAAACAACGCAAGTAGGAAAGTACCCTTAAAAACAGATCTCAGAAGGAAATGGCTCAAACGGATGACAACTGATGCAACAGGATACGTTTTTTTACTGGATCCTGTTAAGAAAACGGATCCTATGCAATCCTATGGGAATACTGACTTTTTAGCAAGTACCCGTAGTCTGCCTCGGTAAACAGAAGATCCATATTTAAGATCCATTTTTACCTGCTCCCCACCGCTTCAATCCTCTGTGCTGCCTGCACTGTGTCCTTGTTCCGGTTTCCGGAGTGTTTAAATAAGCGGCTGCATGGACATGGTCACATGTTCCGCTGCAGCCAATGAAGAGCAGGGGGAACTGAGCAGATTGATATATGGCATTTACCACTGAGTGACATACTAACAACGGTGGTTTCTGTCCCTGGTCAGGGTCATCCAAGAACATTTAGGAGGCTCCTGACACGGGATCACCCCTATTGAGCAGCCATTCTGTTTTTAGGCAGGGTCTTGTAAAATAGGGTGTGTGTCCAGAGACAGTATATTTCCATTTACATTATACACCTAGCCCTAGGGCCCTGGAAGTATTATTGTTATGGGTGTGTTTTATTCCGATTATATATCATTAAAGATTACGTTTTAAGTGGTGGTGGCTCTGTGAATGAGATTGACATATGGAGAGTATTCATTCATTATAACTTGTAACTTAACTTAATTGAATTGTTACCGACATGCCTATGGATAATGGATAATGGTTGTGGAACCACTTTGGCAAGTAACCAGTTTCATGTTGGGCCAAATCTAACCCAATCCTTATTCTGGTTCCTCCCCAGTATTTACCCTTTACCCACTGTACAGGGATGTGGAGTTCGCTGTGGGTTAGTGTCCAGACCGCTACCTCCTGGGATGGTCCTGGTGTACTTGGCAGCTGACCTACTGAGGTCAGAGACACTGGTGAAAACACCAGAAAAATGGCATGGCACAGTTCAAAACAAGACATGATACAGGTGAATCCAATACAAACACAAATTACATGCATGGCACAAAACACTGAGTACCGGCAGACGAACAGACTTCAGGAAACCAGACGTACAAACTTCATTCACTTGGACACACAGACTTTAGGAACCCAGGCATACGAACTTCATCCACTTGGACACACAGACTTCAGGAACCCAGGCATACGAACTTCATGCATTTGGACACGCGGACTTCAGGGACGGACTTCATGGACCTACACATAGTTACTACAGGAACTTGGACACGGTTCAGACACAGTCTATACATGAGCAAAACTTAGCAAGACAGAACAGGCAAAGAACTCTAAGACACAGTTCAAATACATTGACACAGAAACTCGGACAAAAGCCAGCATGCACAGACAGATCGAAAGCTCCATACAGACTTTAGCAGAGCACAAACTATGGCTTAGGACACTAGGTCAGAATTCAGACATGGACATAACTAAGACGATCCAGAAGCAAACTTCAGATATACTGTAAACTACAACACAGGGCACAGACAGACTCCAAACGGATCAAAGCAAGACATGGTATTACAAGAAAGACATGATATAATTGCATAACCAGGGGAGGTCACAGCACTCAAGAGACATCCCCCAAACTGACACCGGACTCAGGACTATATAGAAGAATAAACAAACCAATGTAGTCAAACAGACGCACACACACAGTCAATGAAAGAGTAACCCTCACAATACCGAACTGAGTACAAGCACATAGGAATAATTCACACAAGCAACCAACTCCAGGATACACGGTGTAGTGGCAACATGAACTGCCATTGAACACAATAGCCCAAAGTCAAACCCACAAGCTTCCAGAGAACTTAAGGCCATCTGTCCACCAGCTGAAGCTCAACAGAAGATGGGTGTTGCAACAGGACAACGACCCAAAGCATAGAAGTAAATCAACAACAGAATGGCTTAACAGAAGGAAATATGCCTTCTGGAGTGGCCCAGTCAGAGTCCTGACCTCAACCCAATTCAGATGCTGTGGAATGACCTAAAAAAAGTGATTCACACCAGACATCCCAAGAATATTGCTGAACTGAAACAGTTCTGTAAAGAGGAATGGTCAAGAATTACTCCTGACCGTTGTGCACATCTGATCTGCAACTACAGGAAACGTTTGGTTGAAGTTATTGCTGCCAAAGGAGGTCCAACCAGTTATTAAATCCAAGGGTTCACATACTTTTTCCACCTGCACTGAGAATGTTTACATGGTGTGTTCAATAAAACATGGTAACATTTAATTCTGTGTGTTATTAGTTTAAGTAGACTGTGATTGTCTATTGTTGTGACTTAGATGAAGATCAGATCACATTTTATGACCAATTTGTGCAGAAATCCATATAATTCCAAAGGGTTCACATACTTTTTCTTGCAACTGTATCTACAGAGAAGCCACCCACTGGACTTCTAAACCTAGAACGAGCCTGCTGCCTGTAGATTGAGCTTGAATGGTTATTTTTAACCCCTTCCCTTTGTTATTAGTTAAATATTCCATTATTATTATTATTATATAAAAATGTTTTCTCTGCATTATATTCCATTTTCCCCATGTAATTCAATAGCATTATCCCCCTAGGATTTCTTTATGCAGTTTTAATGGATTTAATTGTTACCCTACCATCTAAATGCTCAGACTTCAGTGGAGGTCACCTTGCAAGCCCTAGTGTTACACAATAAAGTAAGTACAGATGTCCCTGTGTATCCCTGCAGCCTGTCCCATTCCTTCACACAGCACTAATGACACTCTCTGACAGGGAAGATATCGAGAAGAACAATCTTGGCTACTGGACAACAATATAATAACACTGTGTAATAATCATGCAAAGTTATAAGCAAGAAAATCGTGAAGTTATTATTGTACCTTTTCAGCTTCTTCTTTACTCATAGCTAAAGCAAGCTGCAACTGAAGTTCTTCCTCCCCACTACTCTGGGGTCTTGCATGTTCCAATTCTGGAGTAAGGGTTGAAGCGGAAGCTGTAAAAAAAAAAAACACACACACAAGAAAAAAAATCCAGTCATCAGTGGTTCTGAAGAGTTAAGGCTCACGCCCTCGAACGTGTGCCGGCCGTGCCTGCAAACAGCTTGAATGGGTCCGCAATCTGGAAGACACGGTGTGGAGGCACTGAGCGGAAGGCCACGAAAGCACTACAGAGTTTTGCAGTGCGGACAGATCTCTGACCTATTCAAGTTGACCACACGACGGTGCACATGCATTACATAGTAACATAGTTAATACGGTTGAAAAAAGACATACGTCCATCAAGTTCAACCAAGGGATAGGTGGCGGTCCCCAATGCACAGCACGGACGATCCCTTATCCCTTTGGCAGGGATGAAATGATTTTTACATATGTTAGTGGTTACTTTGAATATAAAAATGCTGTTTCAGTCTGCAGTCTTCATTCATTTTCAGACACCCTGATATTCAGTTTATAGCCTGCTCTTACTTTCAGGCTTTTCTCATGTGGTCATAACCATCAAAGTAATGCATGCTGGATCTGTGTGTCCAGGATGCTGCTACCTTCTCCCTGCCACTGCTCTGTGCGTGCTTTACTTCCTATCAACAGCATGGATGAGCTGTTCTCCATGGTTTTTTTACCGCTCTCGACAGGGAGGGGAAGAGTAGAGAGCAGTCAGAAATAGAAGCAGAGCTCTCAGATTCAAAACCTCCTGTATAAAGTTGCCAAATTTTGCACTTGGGAAATCATGAACACGTAAAACGTAGACTTTAAAGGAGTTTTCTGAGATTCATCTGTCACGTGGCCTAGGTGCAGCTTAGTCCCATTCAAGCTGCGATAACAAACAATAGATGGAGCTATGCTTAGTAAGCTGCAAAGAGGTTACTGCACAGCCTCTTCAAACAGCTAATCATCGGGTTCTGCAGGTTTTTACTGCACTTTTTTGGCTGGCATTTTTTATTTTTTTGCAGCGTTTTTTAGGACACATCCAGAGGTTATGTATGTGAAATATTCATATGCAGGACAAACAGTTATTTTGCTTGTTTTTTTTTTTTCACCCTTAAGGTGTGTTTTTGAAATCAGTAGTGTTTTTGTTTTTTTCAAATAGCAGCATGCTCTGGTTTTGGCCCTTTTACCCTCATTGCCTGTCATTTTTTTCCTACAGACATCCATTGTTAGAATTTTTATTTTTTTTTCCAGGTTAAAAAAAAAACTATATGCAATGTGTGTTGGGGTACATACTTCCATCTAAAAAAAACACTAGGAATAAAAAAAAACACTATATAAACAAAAGTGGAAAAAACACTAATGAAGTCAGGCATTTTGTGAGGCTTTTTCTTTTGGACTACAAAAATGCCAGGACAAAAATTGTGTGTGAAGGAACCTTTATGGTGCCTTCACAAGCAGCAGATTTTGAAATCAGTTCCATTCTTTTGAATGGGGCAGCAAGCACATGGATTTCTGCAAGCCCCATTCCGATGAGTGAAACTGATTTTCAGTCGTGGAATTTTCTGCCACAAAATCTGACGCATGTGAAGGCACCCTTAAAGTTGACTAGCACAACATCCCTTATCTGCCCTGTTAGGGTGTAAAGATGCTGTAGAGGGGGGGTCCCCTACTAAACCATTGTGAGCAAAAATGTGCAACTTTTTTTTCTAAAAAGTGGACCGGGCCTATAAGACCCAACACATTTAACATTACTTATGCTGGAAAACTGGTGTAAATTGCACCAGAAATCTAAGCCACCTCCAAGGGCTACAGGTATACTTGGCAGCTAGAATATCAAAGTCTGTAGGACTACTCCTGTCCTCAAAAATACCAGAACCTCAACAGTAAAACTGACAGATCCATTTGAAAATAGCAGATCTATTATGCAGTAGAACAACAGAACCATTGATAATAATTTGATAAGAGCCAAAACATTACCAGACATATTACCTTCATTAAATCTTAGCCTATGGCTGCTGTCTATGGCTGCAGTGACTTGAGACATCCTTTTTCGGGTTGTCTGAGCTTGTGCCCTCTCTTGCTTAATTCGCTCCTCATCTTTCAGCAGAGATACTATCTGTTTGGCCTTCTCTCGCACATTAAGTCCATGGTCTTTTCCATCACGATCTAAGAACTGAAAGTCTTTGAGAGTCTGTACAGCAATAAGATTCTCATTACATTCTTGCAGAACTTTGTTGGATCCATTTTTGATCAAATAATCCAAAAGTGTCAGACCTTTATAAACATGGCGCCAGTTTTTTCCACTGTCATTCAGTCTTTTCCAGACCATTATCATGACCTCTTGGTACTCTGCAGTGTAAGTCATTTGAGAAATTTCAGCCATAAGAGTGGCAGATGGTCCCCAGGGGTCATTTGAAGTAGCCTCTCGAACCTTAACTTCAGCATCAGAATAATTGTGGACGATGTTCTTTACTTGACGACGTAAAGATGAAGTAGCCATGATGGGTTGTTCCGGTCTTATCTAGAATGTCTACCAGTTCGTAAAAAAAAAGTGTGGGTCTGTGTTCGCTTTCTGTCTAAACGTTCTGATGTCTGAAAAATAAAGGTGAGTGTGAGAAGGTGATGTTTTTCTACCCTTAAATAACACAGGTAAAATTAAGGTCAAATCAAGGAACTGAAATATACAGTGAAACCTTTTTGAGACATCTACTCAAAATTGCAGTTAAAAGTTATTTTTCTAGAGTAGTAGTCTTCTCGAAGAGGAAGGTCACACATAGGATCCAAGGAACTAAAAACTCATCATAGAAAAATATAGTCTAAATCTGGTGCGTTGGCATCAAATGTGGCATACTTTTTAGGGCTCGTTCACACAACCATGTGAAGCCCGTGCCCGTATTCCGGTGAATGGTTTTCTGTGGCCATTCCGCATCACGGATGCAGACCCATTCATTTCAATGGATCCGCAAATCCGGAGATGCGGAATGGAACCACAGAACGGAACACTACGGAAGCACTAGTGCTTTCTGAGGTTCCGTGCTTCCGCACCGCAAAAAGATAGAGCTTGCCACGTGGCAGGTGCCCGTGCTTAGTGGACCACAATTTGAGGTCCACAGCATGGGCACAGGCTTCACACGGTCGTGTGAACAAGCCCTAAGGCTATGTTCACATGTGAGGTAGCTTGATTCTGCATGCAAAGTTTTTCAGTCTGGTCGAACCCCAGTGCTCATGCCAGAAAGCAACTGGATCCCATTATAGTCTACAGGATCCAGTGGTGAACGGTAGTATTTGGCAATATAAATGGTGTCAGCTCCTGTCCATTGTGTATATAGCCCAAAAGACAGGAAGTATTAATATTTTTTAGGCCCAGTGTGAAAACTGCTGAATTGTATACATTTAAAAAAAAAATATAGTGACATAAAAAAAAATAAAAAAAATTCTAAAAAAAATATGTTTAACAAACAAACATGATTTACACAATAGGTCATTTTCGGATGACCCATTCCGTTTAAAATACTGGTGGGTTGTCAAGTCTAGCTGACAGGGTAGTGGAAGGTTCTCATGAAGTAATGTGTTTTTGATGCTGCGTGCATTATGCACTAATGTACAGTAACTGTAACTGCTGATGCACTGCTTCTCACTCTGCCTCTCATCTCCCAGCATTTCAGTCTGCCTTTCATCTCCCTACATGTGCCGTCTAAAAGAGAAGCTATTACCCATACCGCAGTGCAACAAATCCAACAAATCTATGGCAATATGACAAAGATTTATCAAGACTGGTGTCCCCATATACCAGTCTTGAGGTCCCTGCACTGGTGTGAGATGTGCCTAATTAAGAGGCAGATGCCTCTTAATAAATTAAGAACATTTCTGTCTTCCGTGCACCAGAAATTGAAGTCTACGCCCGCCAGGGGCAAATTTTGGGGCAGTACATGTGAAGATGGCTAAAGGATGAAATCTGTGGTGGAAGTCCACACTGTAAATTGACTTTCTCTAGATTTAAAAGGGTTTTCCAAGACTTTTATACTCCTCTGGATAGGTCATCAGTATCTGTTCAGTGGGGGGGTCGGACACCTGGGATCCCTGACGATCAGCTGTTTGAGAAGGAACTGGCACTCAATAGCGCCACGGCCTTCCCGATGCTCACCAAGGACAGCGCCGTACATTGTGCAGTGGTTGTGCTTACCATCGCAGCTAGCCCCTAGGCCATGTGACTGATGAATGTGTCATCACATGGCCTAGGCTACTGTGCAAGAAGGCCGCGGCGCTACTGCAAGCACCGGTGCCTTCTAAAACAGCTTATCGTCCGGGGTCATGGGTGTCAGACTCCCACCGATCAGATACTGGTGACCTATTCAGTATTAAAATCCCATGTGAAGGGGCCTGAGTTATGCCTAGGCCATGTGACCGATGAATGTGATGTCACATTGCCTAGGAGGAGGCCTAAGCACTCACAGATCGCATCAGCCTCTTCATAGAGCTGATCGGCGGGGGTGGCTGGTCGGGCCCCCACGATCATATATTGATGACCTATCCTGAGGATAGGGAAGCAATATGAATATCCGAGAAAACTGATTTAAGCAAGGCTGTGCTAAACAAAGAGGAAGTTAGAGAGCCAGGACAGGAAGTAGAATCCATAGAGTGACTTCAAAAAATTACATCTAGAAAACCATTCACCTATCATGTTTTTTTTTTTATACTATTCACATATAGACTGTTAATATGTGATTTTAAAAAAATAGATGGAAGTGATCCTTTTTGGAAGTCGTTTTGACAATCTTATGTTTCCGATTTTACTTTAAAAGATTTATCTGGTAAATAATCACAATATCCAATGTGTGAAAAAATCCGGATACTTCAAAACCCTGACATTTTCTAAACTTAAAAGTTAATGAATCATTTAGTGCAACTCACTGACCTGAAAAGGCTTCTAATTTTAGCTTTCTCATCATCTTCCTACCTCCCTCTTTTTAATATGCAAAACGTGCAGAATGTACAAGACCCTCTTTGAATTAATGAATTTATGTTATTATTGTAATAATAATAATCGCCAAGAGTTTTAATCAGTGAGAATTACCGCAACAAAATCATATATCTCCCGGTGGGGAAAATCTTTTAATAACCCACTACAGATATGCAAATCTCTTACATTTATTTAGACAATCAGATTCATTATTCACCACAAGTCTGTAACTCCTGCTATTCACTAGTGACACGAGCAATAATCTATTACAGTTAGGGATGAGCAAATTGTTTATGTTTTTACAATTCGTTTTTGGTTCGGGTTGTGGTATAATGTGAATTGCGTTATGGATTCTGTTACCACGGACCATAACGCAATGTATAATGGAATGCCTTTAGAGGCATTCCGTTATTTATTCCGTCATAATAGAAGTCTATGGCCTGCATAATGGATCCGTCCGGTTTCCGTTGTGCAGGAGAGGCCGTTATGCAGGCCAAAGACTTCTATTATGATGGAATGAATAACGGAATGCCTCTAAAGGCATTCTGTTATGCATTCCATCATAGAATTGGCTTTGAGTCAGAGAATGTTAGTTTGAGGAGGGAGCTGAAAAGTGGAGAAAGAGGTATTTTTCTCTGATAAGATATATTACAAAATTGTTTATATTCACCTGTGAAACGTTAGTCGCTATGTACATACAGATCTGTACTTCTCTATTTGGCCTCCATCCCTTCCTTCCGCCTATACTTTTTCCCCCCTTTTTTTCTTCTTTGTTTCGCCTTTTTTTCTTCTTCCCTTGTGTTAGGCCTAGGCCTTCTGCCAAACCTCTCGCTGTCTCACCTGTCATACCCCCAGCATCTCCTGCCTCACTGCCCGCTGCTGTCTCTGCCAGATGTGGAAGACACGTCCTCTGGCCACCAGGGGCGTAGCTAAAGGGTCATGGGCCCTGGTGCAAGAGTTCTGCTTGGGCCCCCCTTTCCTCAGTGCTTTGTGGCCAGTGGCAGGGGAGCACATAGCCTTCATGCTGCCTGAGGCACCCCCTCCCCCATGCCAAATTTTTTACCTAAACCCTTCCCTCCAGCCAGAGGTGTAACTTGACCAGCATGCACTTTCTATAATGCTGGTGTCTTCATATGCGGCACAAGGGTCTTTGGGCCTCCTAGGCTCCTGGGCCCGTTAGCGACCTCTGCACCCCTTATAGCTACGCCCCTGCTGGCCACCCTGCCTCCGTGCTACATCCAACGCTGGCGTCCCTTAGGGGCGCACGCCTGCCACTTCCTGCCCTTTATGCTTCCAGGGGCTCTTGCTTCCTGACTTCCAGAACAACCCTCGGGCGGGGTTACAAGTTTAAATAGCAGCTTCCTCTCCTAGGAAGTTGCCTGAGCATTGAGTTACTATCAGTAATAGCAAAGGTGTTCTGATCCCATGTGCTTGCCCAGCCAGTTTACCTGCTGCCTACTGGGGAAAAAAAATATGTAGATGAGGCTCAAAATGAGGGGTGTCTCACAAATATTCCAAGATTCAACACTAAAGGGCCCACTTATTAAGATATAACCTTTAAGTAGATATACAATAAAATACACCACAAAGATGCATCAACATGACAAACATAAAGGAGGGGTCCAATCCTGGTCCTTAGAAAAAGGAGACTGTTGCACCTGTGAGGGTGCAAGCAGTCTTACCAGACCAACCAAACGACTAGGATCAGTACGGAGAGGTGATCCGCTTTACTTTGGTGATGCCCGGATAGGAGGATGATTCGTGGCGGCGTGGTGTCTGTGGAGGCAGTAATGGAGCTGTGCCCTATCTGACCCTAGGAAAGGGGGAAGGGGACTGTTTTCATACTGCCTATCTATACAGAGCACCCGCCCCGAAAGGGGCGACCCCGTCCGGATACCTGTCCCTATCTAGGACCTGATCCCTAGTGCTTAAAGTAAAAGTTCCTTCAGACCTCCCGACGTGGCACGTTTCTGACGTGTCGACTCTTCAGGGGAAGACGGTACACAGAAGAAAAAACTAAATATGAAACCACAGGTAAAAAGAGGGGGAGACCCCGCAGCAAGAAGCTCTTGCAAGTTAAAAAGAGCCTATAGGCTGTCACCCCACGATATTTGGATGCAGTCTGCAGAGGGATTGATGTTCCTCTGCTGGTCGGACCTGTTTGACCCTGAGCCTGTCAGATCCTCTGTACCACGCTACTATCTGATACCGGCTCTCTGACCACGCTTCAGCTTCTGACAATCATCATCATCAGCTGCCGCCTTTACTCCAGTATTCTATAAAACACCTTGTTTCCCCTTCTTATATTTTTCTTCTCTGTTCCTTATATACTAACCTGCTTCTGATAAACTAAGCTGCCAATCTGCCACCCCCCCCCCCCCCACATCCTCTGTATCCCTTTGGCCACTCCCAAGCCATCTCCACTTTCCTTCTCATGTACCCTCTATACACCCTTTCTCATATTCAAAAATTGCAGGGCTGTTTTAGGTTAACAGTCAACAGATATCCCGGGCATAGTGTCCTAGGTTTTCTTTTATATTCCAGCCCACTATTTAGTTCCACTTTAAGCCTATTTTGTATGTCTGTTTCTCTCTATATTGTATTACATTTGTCATTTCTTCTTTGTGATGTTACCACCTGCCAGATATTTGTTCAAAATTAAAGGGCATCTGCCAGCAGTTTTGTACCTGTGACACTGGCTGACCTGTTACATGTGCACTTGGGAGCTGAAGACATCTGTGTTGGTCCCATGTTCATATGTGCCCGCATTGCTGAGAAAATGTAGGTTTTAATATATGCAAATGAGCCTCTTGGAGCAAGTATTAAAAAAATAAATGTTTTGAAAAAAAATAAAAAATATATAATACTTCAAGTTGCCCCCTTCCCCAAAAATGAAAAATAATTAAAAAAAAAAAACACTACACATCATGGGTATCAACGCTTGCGAAAACGCCCATACTATTAAAATATAAAAATATTTCTCCTATAAGGAAAACAGCAAAATGGAAAAAATGGTCACAATGGCCAATTCGTCGTTTTCTGGTCGCTTCCTCGCCCACAAAAGAAATAAAAAAATTTAATTAAAAAGTAATCAAAAAGTCGTACACATCCCTAAAATGGTATCAATGAAAATACTGATGAACCCTCAAAAAATGAGTCCTCACAAAGCACCATTCACCTAACTACAAAAAAGTTATAGGGGTCAGAATATGGCGACGAAAAGAAAATATTGTTTTCAAAGTTTTATTTTTTTTTCAGTATAAAAATGCAAGAAAAACTATACATATGTGGTATCGCCGTAATCATACTGAACTGGAGAATGAAAGTAAGGGGGAGTTCGGACTCATATCCATCTTTCCATTGTAGCATTCAGTTGTAATATGTTTAAATGGAAAATAACAGAATTTCTATAATGGAAAGCCAAACGGAACACTTTAAATGCATTCTGTTTAGATCCGTCTTAATAAAGATCATTCCATCTGCTTTCTGTTATTTTGAAAAAAAAAGTCCTGCAGACAGGACTTAAAAACCCATAAAGCTGTTGCAGAATTGTGTTTTGTTTTTCCCAATTTCTCCCTATTTGGAATTTTTCCCAGCTTCTCACTATATTGTATGCAATATTAAATGGTGAAATTAAGAAGGGGCAACTTGTCCCACAAAGATCTAGCCCTCATAGGGCTAAGTGAAGGGAAAAATAAAAAAGTTATGGCCCAAGAAAGGATGTAAACGCAATAATGAAAAAACCCCGGAGCTGAAAGGGTTAAAGCTCTTCTTAGGAGTCCAGTGGGTGGTCCTACTCAGTGATTGACAGCCTTCCCTGTTAAAGTAGGACCATCTGTTGGACTCATAAAACCTGATCTCTGCCCAGACTTCACCTCCATGGAGGAGGAAGAGAGACTCTCCATACTGCTGGGGGAAGAGGAGAACAATATATCACTGCCTGCCATAGACTGAGAGGAGCCTGATATACCATGGACTCCTATACCCCCATCCTGGACGTGTCCCCACCCCCAACCCTACCCAATTATTTCCCACTTGCTTTGGCAGTCAGTAGGTGATAAAGACTTCCCAGAAAAAGGTGTCAAGACAGCATCATACGTGGCAGACAATAGATGTCTAACCCCCCCCCCCCCCCCCCCACCTCTATTCAAGCTTGGCTTCTCCATTTTTACGTAGCTGGCCTCCTTCACGCCTTGTTTGTACCAATCGGCCTCCTTATCCAAAACACGTACTTGTCTGCCACGTATAATGCTGTCTTGACACCTTTTTTCTGGGAAGTCTTTATCACCTACTGACTCCAATTAGGATAATGGAATCAACACCTTTGACCCAATGCTGGGTATAATTACTAGATGTGGATTCAGTTACATATTTATTCCCAGAATTTTTGTACAGTCACTCAGAATTGAGAAAGCTCGTTGGAAGAACGAGTGAAACGTTTTCAAGAAATCTACAGTACGTCCAGTTGCCTTGATTTATTCTTTACAGATATATAATAACAGGTTCTGTGATATCAGGCTTTGTGCTTCCTAAAGCAAACTCTATTATAGAATAAAAAGAGGACATCACATAGAATGGCTATGCTGAACAGACTGACGGCAGAGTAATTACTTCTACCATGCACCCCTCAGATTGACTGAACTCTCAGATGATTTTTTTGCAGGTGACTTGATGCTTCTGATTTTTGCAGGTGACTTGATGCTTCTGATTTTTTTCATCTTTATGCACCATTTTCTTAAATAATTTCTCATACGCCAGTATATCTCTACCCGCAAGTTTTTTTTTTTTTTTCAATATGCCACATGCTCTATCGCAGTGTTATCTAATGCATGTAGCCCTTGTTGTGCAACCCACATATACCTCCTGGTATCATCAGGTTAATAATCAGACCACAATTCTCCTTTATTCCTAGAGCTCTGTTCAGCAATAGTGAGGTTGTCACCATGGGCGGGCTGGCCATAGACCCTACAGGGAAATTTCCCAGTGGGCCGATGCCCAGGGGGCTGCCCGAGCCATCCTCATGGCCGCCGGCCAGGTGCATAATGGTCCGATGTTCTTAGCATTAATTAATGCTTGGAGAATCAGGTACTTATGCCTATGGTTGGCATCCACAGGTGCCCTCCTGAATTCAACTGTATCACCATCACTTTTTATATGTTTACTTTTTTTAAGTCACCCTAGGTGACTATAACCAGCGAACAGATATCAATATCAGATTGCGAGTTGGGTATTTATCCATTACAGAAAACACCATTCACTGTATACCAATAAAGTGCTGACACCTGCAGGCCTGTATTGGTATATACCAGTGATGGGTACCAGAGCCTGCTTGAGGCTCTGAGCTATCACAGGCATATTACAGATTCCCCAATCTCAGCGGGGAAGCGCTGTTACGGACATGGGAAAACACTGCTCCGGCCTCTTCGCCACTTAGATGCCGTGGTCACATTTGACCATGGCATCTGAGGGGTTAAATGTCTGCGATCAGCCTTATGGCTGATCGCGGACATTCGCCCCAGGCCTCTGCTGTTTGAAACAGCAGAAACCCAGCAGCTACGGTGTCTGTTGCACTTGCAAGCTGGCCCCATCTTTAAAGTGCTTATTTAAAGTGCGAAGGGGTTATAGAGGTTGCCTCACCATACGGTGGTATCCCCTATCTAAAAAATAGGGGGAAAATATTTGATTGGTAGGGTATGACCACTGCGATTATCTGTACTGTCATTATCTATATAAAAAACATACTGAAATCATGCAGTTTTTCACTCTAGCCACTCCTCGAGTCAATGGACTGACACTTTCTGTGTTCTCTAGAGATCACTCCTCAGCAGTCATTTCATTATCATCACAGGCAGGATTACAGTAACAACTATATAGATATTATAGGATCACACCATTCACATTAGCTAATTTTCACAGCTCACCTCCTCCCCCTCCCTGCACAATTGCCTCTACACAGGTCATAGAGCATGCTCTCTCACTCTCCCATAGACATTAATGAGTCATATATGATCTGCAGGTTCCTATTGTTCACGTGGCTGCTGTAAAGCATGTCAAAGAATGCTGCTAACAGCAGCTAACGCTAAAGTGAATAAAAAAAATTACAGTCAGAAGAAAAACAGATTAGAGTATGTATCAGCACCTGGTTTTAATTAGTAAAAATATTATAGGTGATACATTCTCTTTAAAAATTTAAATGTTGACTTAAAGAGGACCTTTCACTAATATACAAACGAAAAACTAACTATACCTGTGGGCAGAGCGGCGCCCAGGGGTACTAGTAAGTGCAGGGGACCCCTGGGCGCCGCTCTGCCCACAGGTATAGTTAGTTTTTAGTTTGTATATTAGTGAAAGGTCCTCTTTAAAATTTAAACGAACAATAAAGCCATGATGCGTCAGCAAAAATATTCTGTAAATAACAGAAAAAGTGTTTTCTTTCCTAAACTAATGAAGATTCTAGGCTAATGTCTAGAATACACAGGGCTGATTACAGAGAATGCAAAGGGGGGGATTTTCCCACCACCCATTCTATCCAGTTCCTTCCAGCAGCAAAACATGGGACTTTGAAAAGACCCTTTCATTGTACGACATTAGTAGTGCCCCAACCAAATGATTTGCCCACAAACCTTGATCGGGTCGTTAGAATGCATTAAAGGGGTTTTCCAACACTTTTTAACTGATCGGTGAAGGTCCGACACCCGGTACCCCACCAATCAGCTGTTTGAGAAAGCACGGACGCTCGCAGTAGTGCCGCAGCCTTCTTCCTGGTCGTATATTGTATAGCGGCTGTGCCTGGTATCGTAGCTCAGCCCCATTCACTTTAATGAGGCTGAGCTGCGTCTAGGCCATGATGTGACCGATGAACGTGATGCCACTTGTAATGTTAGTTGGAAACATATGCCAGTTAGGGTCCATTCACGCGTCCGCAAATGGGTCCGCATTCGTTCCGCAATATCGGGAACGGGTGCGGACCCATTCATTCTCTATGGGGCCGGAAGAGATGCGGAGAGCACACTATGTGCTCTCCGCATCCGCATTTCCGGAGCGCGGCCCCGCAAAAAAATAGAACATGTCCTATTCTTGTCCGCAATTGCGGACAAGAATAGGTAGTTCTATAGGGGGTGCCGGCCGGGTGTATTGCGGATCCGCAATACACTACGGACGTGTGAATGGACCCTTAAAAGAAGATGTAGTAAACCTATAAACCGAAAGCTCTACTGCATGATTGCCATGTGGCTACAGGTGGGATAGGACCAGCATCGGTGATATGGCTTCTTCTACCATGTAATTATAAAAACTTTTGACTATAAGGAAGAAATAACGAGTGCTATAATAGATACCAATTAGACACTCGCAATTAAACATTGAGGTCTAGTGTAGAGTGGGGATCAGAGTGTACGACAAACACCAAGGCACAGTGTAGGATCACAGCCTTCATACCCTAGGAATCCCATAAAAACTACCCCCAGTGGCCAGTGACCCAGTAGATCACTGCAAAGAGTTTGTTCACTGCTCAAAAGGGTAATATCTACCATTAAGGCTCCATTCACACGTCAGTATTTTTACCTTTCAGGATAAACGTTCCTTATTTTTGCGGATCCGTTTTTCAGTACAACCTTCCATTTTTTTACTAAAGTGCTTCCGAATCCGTTCCGTGTTTCCGTTATTCAGTTTTTTTTTTTTCCATCCATTTTCCTGTCAACGGATCCGCACAATCGGATGACATTCGGATTGGTTTTGTGCATGTCATCTGCATTTATGCGGATCCATTGACTTGAATGGACAACGGACCCGAAAAATGAACAGAAAGTAGGACAAGCTAATTTTTTTTTTCAGGATCCGCATACTCGAAAATAGGAAAATGGAACGGAGTCAGTGATTCGGACAGCACTATGATTGGTGTCCGCATTTTTGCAGAGGCAATTAAATTAATTGATCCAAAAAAACTTTCCGATTTAAATCGGAACGGAAACGGAGTGTTATAACGGACGTTTGAATGGAGCCTAAGGGTTAATGTACTTTCCAGGCTGTCAGTGGGATCCCATGAATTGTCTATACAGTAGGTGGTGCATTTATTGTGTCCTAGTCAGCAGAGAGAAGGCTGGAACTTCGGCCTCTAAGGGAGGGGCGAGGTAGTCTGATTGCATCAGCCAGTGAGTCTGGCCTTAGCAGCAGAGTGGTAAGGAGCTGCAAGGTCCTGTACAGTGTGAAGCCTACTACAAGAGGTTCTCCATACCTACATCCTGAGGACAAGTGCCAGACCTCTGAGAGAAAGCGGACAGACGTCTGCACACTGTTTAGAATCACAAGAGACTGTGTGTGACAGCAATAGTAATGCTCGTTTATGGCTATGGACTTTGCTGCCTGTGCAGGGGGCATATTGCTTCAGTGTCCACCACAGTTATATAACGGATTGGCCATCCATTTAGTGCTCTGCACCCTGCTGTGGGAACTGCAGTACTACTGACTGTGAGAGTTTTGCATGCTGGTGGTCAATTTGGAAAGATTGCAAAGTGTTTAGACTGAGACTCAGGGACAACTACTACCATCATTGCTGCTACGTATACACAGCCATTAGGAAGAGCAAACTCTGTGGAATTCCTCAGAATTATGCCTGATTTATGCTTGTACCGCATCACCCATCATCAGCAGTAAAAAGACTGTTCTTTGTTATCACTGCATTTGGCCTGGTCATTCACTCCACCATCAGTCCGCCAGCCGCTGCATCTATTCTCCTACCTTGCACCTTGCCAACTATCCACCATCGAGGGAACCCCACCTAACAGGAACTCAGTTGCCAGGGTGTGCCCCAAAGGGTGCACCCTCCATTCACTGCACAGCCCATAGAAAGCCAAGGTGAGGACTGCCACCATAAACTGTTAGTACTACTACCACTATCATAGTCACTACAATTCCTCCCATCCTTGCCTCCCCTCTGAGTCGCAGAAATTGCACAATAGTTTGGGCAAAACTCTATGAATCCTTCTAAAACTGATGATCAACTGTTCTTCTCCAATGACACCGTTATCCTATATTGTGACTGGAGTCTCCTAGCACACCAACCACGTGTGAACTAGTTTAAGGTCCTAGACTCCTGGTCTGACAGATAGGAGCCGGTGAGGATAAGAAGAGGCGGATGACCTACGTGAATGCCTTGTGATATCTTTGTAGAATGCTGATCTTCATCTTATAAAGCATGTTGAGAAGTCATTGTGGACACTATAGTATTGACTCCCTCATGAGGAGAGGTGCACCACCAATGAGGCAAGTTGAGGCGATTGCCTCAGGCGGAACCAGATCAGGACAAGAAGGGGGCAGCGGAAGGGGAATTATCTGTTTCTGCAGTATAGTATTGGGACTATTACCATGCATGTTTTATAGCTCTGTATGTAATGTTTTCCAAGTAGGGCTGGAGGGAAGGGGTTAGGTTAAGAAATTGGCAATGGGGGGTTGGGGCACCATTTCAGTTTTTGCCTCGGATTCATGAGTATGCACTCGCCCATGTTCATAGCTTCTGCTTTGTAGTGTTTTCTTATGGCCTGCTCCTGACAACGTGACCCAGTGCTACTTTGTTCTGGTTTGTTGTCAGTAAACATCCATCTCAGGCAATACTTATGTCGTCTTGTACTATAGACCTTAATTTACAGAACACTCAAGTGGAAAGGTCACCTTAAAGAGCTCCTGTTACCAGGATTAACCCTATTAACCACTTCCAGACCGGGCCATTTACCCCCTTCCTGACCAGGCCTAATTTTGAAAATGTGTCACCTAATGTAGTAATAACTTTGGAACGCTGTTACTTATCCAAGCCATTCAGAGATTGTTTTCTCGTGACACATTGTACTTTATTACTTTAACTTTTATGTTAATCGTCAATATGTTTGACCTTTATTTATAAAAAAATTCAGTTAACGAAAATGTGAAAGAATTCACTGTTTTCTAAATTTGAATCTCTCTGCTTTTAAAACAGATATTGATGCCTCATTAAATATTTATTAATCAACATTCCCCATATGTCTACTTTATGTTGGCATCATTTTAGCAATGTAATTTTTTTTTTTTAGGACGTTAGAAGGTTTAGAATTTTAGAAGCAAGTTTTGAAATTTTTTAAGGACCAGTTCAGTCCTGAAGTCACTTTGTGGGGCTTACATAATAGAACCAACCCATAAAGTACCCCATTTTAGAAATTACACCCCTCAAACTATTTAAAACTGGTTTTAGAAATGTTGTTAACCCTTTAGGTATTCCACAAGAATTAAAGCAAAATAGAGGTGAAATTTCCAAATGTCACTTTTTTTTTTTTTGCAGATTTTCCATTTTAGAATTTTTTTTCCTGAAACATATCAGGGGTTAACAACAAAACAAACCTAAATATTTATTGCCTTTATTCTGCAGTTATACTGCTGTTTGGGCACACGGAAGGGCACAGAAGTCAAGGAGCGCAATATGGTTTTTGGAGGGCAGATTTAGCTGGAATGGTCTTTGGGCACCATGTTGCATTTGAAGAGGCCCTGAGGTAACCCCACAGTGAAAATCCCCCAAAAGTGACCACATTTTGTAAACTACACTACCCAACACATTTTTAAGGTTGTAGCGAGCACTTCACTCAACAGCTGTTTCATAGAATTCTTAATACTTGGGTGTGAAAATTTAAAATTACATTTTTTTTTGCAAGAAAATTGTGTTTTAGGCACAAATTTTCTTTTTCACAAAAGATAATAGAAGAATTACCCCCCCCCCCCCCAATTTGCTACCCACTTTCTCCTGAATACAGTAACACCCCAATTGTGGTCGTAAACTGTTATTTGGGAATACGCCAGTGCTCAGAGGGGAAGGAGCGGCATTTGGATTTTCTAACATGGAACTTTCTGTCATGGTTTTTAAGAGCAATAACTTATTTTTATTTTTTGTTGAATGAGCTGCGTAAGGGCTTATTTTGTGTGAGACAAGCTGTAGTTTTTATTGGCACCGTTCTGGGGTACATTTGGCTTTCTGGTTGCTTTTTATCTCATTTTTGGAAGGCAAAGTCACAAAAAAAGCTGTTTGGTGTAATTTTCCTATTTTTCTTTACACTGTTCACTTGATGGGGTAGATCATGTGATATTTTGATAGATCCGGTCATTACTGATGCAACGATACTAAATATGTCTATTTTTTTTTAATGTTTTACACAATAAAAACATTTTTAGAAAAATAAAATCATGTTTTTGTGTTGCTATTTTCTTAGAGCCATATTTTTTTCA
The DNA here is from genome assembly GCF_014858855.1 of Bufo gargarizans. Taxonomy (NCBI): domain Eukaryota; kingdom Metazoa; phylum Chordata; class Amphibia; order Anura; family Bufonidae; genus Bufo; species Bufo gargarizans. Next base: position 60,870,461 of record NC_058085.1, on the reverse strand, counting down.
TTTGTCTGGCGATAGTCTTGTGTAAGGGCTTGTTTTTTGCGAGACAAGGTGATGTTTTTATTGCTACTATTTTGGGGTACATCCGACTTTTTGATTGATTTGACACAATAAGAGCATTTTTAGGAAAAAAAAATTCATAGAGCCATTTTTTTTTCTGGCTATGGTCTTGTGTGGGGGCTCATTTTTTGCGGGATGAGGTGACATTTTTATTGCTACCATTTTTGGGATTAACATTATGTTTTTTGCGAGGTGAGCTCACTAAAAAAAAATCTGTTTTGGCGCAATGTTTATTTATTTTTATTTTTTACAGTGTTTATCTGATGGGATAGATCATATGATATTATTATAGAGACGGTCGTTGAAGACACGGTGATACCAAATATGTCTATTTTATTTTACTTTTTTAACATTTTTTAAATAACTGATTTAGGGGAAATTTTTTTTATGTGAAACTTTTTTATTTTATTTTTAAAAACACTTTATTTTTGTATTTTTCTAAAAAAATTTTTTTAACTTTGTGTCCCCCATAAGGTCATACAAAACTTATGGGGGACCCAACAGCTCCTGCACTCACCCGGCCCCGGCGTTTACATGACCAGCGGCATAGCGCTTCCTGATCTCTATACACAGCGCTTGTTGAGCGCTTTGTATACAGAGATCTAGAAGGCAGGGACACACAGGAACAGTCCCTGCCTTCTCTCTGGGTTGCCCTGCTGTCACTGACAACGGGCCCCCTGCTCTGCAGCTGTACGATTAGCGTGGCACTGCGATCTCTGAATAGACATTCCAGAATGTCCATTCAGAGATAAATGACCAGCCCAAGGACATTTATAGTCAATGGGCGGTCGTGAAGTGGTTAAACCAGTCACACCACCTTGTAGGCTTGATCCTGCTAATTAAGTATCGGGCCCATTTTCGGTTTTGCATTTTCGTTTTTTCCTCCCCAAGTTCCAATAGCCATAACTTTTTTATTTTCTGTTCTTATAGCTTTAAGAGAGTTTATTTTTTGCGGGATAAATTGTATTTTTTAATGGCACCATTTAATTTACCATGTCTTGTTTTGGAAAGTGTGAAAAAAATTCTTTGTGGGGTTAAACTGAATACTGTAAATGGTAATTGAATGGCCTTCTTGTACCTGGTGAAGAGGAGCCATTGAGTCCCTGGGAGCACAATGCTGTGGTCGCAACTTACTATTTCATCTGTGGGGTTAAAAGTCCGTGATTGGCATTATTGCCAATCATGGACTCTGCCTCTGGGTGTCTGCACCGAGTCGGACGGGAGCAACTGTATGAACCTGGTGGCTGCAGAACAGTTTAAAAAATAATGAAACAAGTCATACACATCTTACAGATCCACTGCTGTTCCTGTTCCTATGCTTCCCAGTTCCTCCACTGGTCCCTACCTTGTGTCCCTCTTGACATTTAGGAAATGATCAGCAAGCCAGTCGTTAGTCACCAGAGAAATGACCTGCTTCAGAATGGGAGCGGCAGCGGAGAGTATGGCTTATTTATTATTTTACATTGTTTTAAGCCTTTTTTATGGTATTGAGCAGACAACCTCTTTAATATGTACCAATGCTTTCTAAGCCAGCACATAAATGACGTAGGCTACACTCACACTTGCGTTTTGGGTGGATCCATCATGGATCTGCAAAAACGGATCAGTTACAATAATACAACCTGTGTATTATTATTGTATGTGTGCATGCATCTGTCATAAATGGATCCGTTTGTATTATCTGTAACATATCCAAGACGGATCCATCATGAACTCCATTGAAAGTCAATGGGGGACGGATCCGTTTTCTATTGTGCCAGATTGTGTCAGAGAAAACGGATCCGTCTCCATTGACTTACAATGTGTGCCAGGATGGATCAGTTTGGCTCAGTTTCGTCAAGCGGACAGCAAAACGCTGCAAGTAGCATTTTGGTTTCCACCTCCAGAGCTGAAAGGAGACTGATCGGAGGCAAACTGATGCATTCTGAACGGATCCTTTAGGATGCATTAGGGCAAAACTGATCCGTTTTGGACCGTGAAGGGTGATCAATGACAAGGGGGTGATCACGCATATAGACTTCCTGATCACTTCCCTGTCATTGATCACTCCCCTGTCATTGATCACCCCCCTGTAAGGCTCCATTCAGACGTCCGTATGATTTTTACGGATCCACTGATACATGGATCGGATCCGCAAAACGCATACGGACGTCTGAATGGAGCCTTACAGGGGGGTGATCAATGACGGGAGTGATCAGGGAGTCTTTATGGGTGATCACCCCTCTGTCATTGATCACCCCCCTGTAAGGCTCCATTCAGTCGTCCGTATGTGTTTTGCGGATCCAATCCATGTATCCGTGGATCCGTAAAAATTATACGGACGTCTGAATGGAGCCTTACAGGGGGGTGATCAATGACAGGGGGGGTGATCAATGACAGGGGGGTGATCAGGGAGTCTATATGGGTGATCACCCCCCTGTCATTGATCACCCCCCCTGTAAGGCTCCATTCAGACATTTTTTTGGCCCAAGTTAGCGGAAATTGTTTTGTTTTTTTGTTTTTTCTTACAAAGTCTCATATTCCACTAACTCGTGTCAAAAAATAAAATCTCACATGAACTCACCATACCCCTCACGGAATCCAAATGCGTAACATTTTTTAGACATTTATATTCCAGACTTCTTCTCACGCTTTAGGGCCCCTAAAATGCCAGGGCAGTATAAATACCCCACATGTGACCCCATTTCGGAAAGAAGACACCCCAAGGTATTCCGTGAGGGGCATATTGAGTCCATGAAAGATTTACATTTTTGTCCCAAGTTAGCGGAAAGGGAGACTTTGTGAGAAAAAAAAAAAAAAAATCAATTTCCACTAACTTGTGCCCCCCAAAAAAACTTTTGAACTCGCCATGCCCCTCATTGAATACCTTGGGGTGTCTTCTTTCCAAAATGGGGTCACATGTGGGGTATTTATACTGCCCTGGCTTTTTAGAGGCCCTAAAGCGTGAGAAGAAGTCTGGGATCCAAATGTCTAAAAATGCCCTCCTAAAAGGAATTTGGGCCCCTTTGCGTATCTAGGATAAATATCTTGGTCAAATGCCAACTTTGTATAAAAAAATGGGAAAAGTTATCTTTTGCCAAGATATTTCTCTCACCCAGCATGGGTATATGTAAAATGACACCCCAAAACACATTCCCCAACTTCTCCTGAGTACGGCGATACCACATATGTGAAACTTTTTTGCCGCCTAGGTGGGCAAAGGGGCACACATTCCAAAGAGCACCTTTCGGATTTCACCGGTCATTTTTTACAGATTTTGATTGTAAACTTCTTCTCACGCATTTGGGCCCCTAGAATGCCAGGGCAGTATAACTACCCCACAAGTGACCCCATTTTGGAAAGAAGACACCCCAAGGTATTCCGTGAGGGGCATGGCGAGTTCCTAGAATTTTTTTTTTTGTCACAAGTTAGCGGAAAATGATGATTTTTTTTTGATTTTTTTTTTCTAACAAAGTCTCATATTCCACTAACTTGTGACAAAAAATTTAAAATTCTATGAACTCGCCATGCCCCTCATGGAATACCTTGGGGTGTCTTCTTTCCATAATGGGGTCACTTGTGGGGTAGTTATACTGCCCTGGCATTCTAGGGGCCCAAATGCGTGAGAAGAAGTTTACAATCAAAATCTGTAAAAAATGACCGGTGAAATCCGAAAGGTGCACTTTGGAATGTGGGCCCCTTTGCCCACCTAGGCTGCTAAAAAGTGTCACACATGTGGTATCGCCGTACTCAGGAGAAGTTGGGGAATGTGTTTTCGGGTGTCATTTTACATATACCCATGCTGGGTGAGAGAAATATCTTGGTCAAATGCCAACTTTGTATAAAAAAATGGGAAAAGTGAGTACGGCATACGGCGATACCAGATGTGTGACACTTTTTTGCAGCCTAGGTGGGCAAAGGGGCACACATTCCAAAGTGCACCTTTCGGATTTCACCGGTCATTTTTTACAGATTTTGATTGTAAACTTCTTCTCACGCATTTGGGCCCCTAGAATGCCAGGGCAGTATAACTACCCCACAAGTGACCCCATTTTGGAAAGAAGACACCCCAAGGTATTTTGTGATGGGCATAGTGAGTTCATGGAAGTTTTTATTTTTTGTCACAAGTTAGTGGAATATGAGACTTTGTAAGAAAAATAAAAATCATCATTTTCCGCTAACTTGTGACAAAAAATAAAAAGTTCTATGAACTCACTATGCCCATCAGTGAATACCTTAGGGTGTCTACTTTCCGAAATGGGGTCATTTGTGGGGTGTTTGTACTGTCTGGGCATTGTAGAACCTCAGGAAACATGACAGGTGCTCAGAAAGTCAGAGCTGCTTCAAAAAGCGGAAATTCACATTTTTGTACCATCGTTTGTAAACGCTATAACTTTTACCCAAACCATTTTTTTTTACCCAAACATTTTTTTTATCAAAGACATGTAGAACAATAAATTTAGCGAAAAATGTATATATGGATTTTTTTGCAAAAAAAAACTTTAAATTTCGATTAATAACAAAAAAAGTAAAAATGTCAGCAGCAATGAAATACCACCAAATGAAAGCTCTATTAGTGAGAAGAAAAGGAGGTAAAATTCATTTGGGTGGTATGTTGCATGACCGAGCAATAAACGGTGAAAGTAGTGTAGTGCAGAAGTGTAAAAAGTGGCCTGGTCATTAAGGGGGTTTCAGCTAGCGGGGTTGAAGTGGTTAAGAAACCCCAAGTAGTGAGCCGGACGATGCTGCACTATGTGTAAACGCACAGTCCAAGTATCATGTAATATAGATCACATATTTTATATTACTTCACTCATGAGTCATAAAAAGGGTAAGATAAAGTACCGTGTAGGTGTATGTGAAACAGTAATAGCCGGAGATGACAGTGTATCCTACATTATCAGCCATGCTCCCTTTCTAGCATTGTCACGCTGATGAGGTGATCATTCTCTCACATTTTAGATGTACATATAGGGTTAATTATCCAAACCACATGAAGTCACATACATTTTAGGCTTTAGTGCACGAAGTCTCTCCTGCATACTCCTGTTAGCCTGGTCCTCCTGCATACTCCTGTCAGGATGGTCCTCCTGCATACTCCTGTCAGGATGGTCCTCCTGCATACTCCTGTTAGCTTGGTCCTCCTGCATACTCCTGTCAGGATGGTCCTCCTGCATACTCCTGTCAGGATGGTCCTCCTGCATACTCCTGTCCGGATGGCCCTCCTGCATACTCCTGTCAGGATGGCCCTCCTGCATACTCCTGTGAGGATGGTCCTCCTGCATACTCCTGTGAGGATGGTCCTCCTGCATACTCCTGTCAGGATGGTCCTCCTGCATACTCCTGTCAGGATGGTCCTCCTGCATACTCCTGTTAGCTTGGTCCTCCTGCATACTCCTGTTAGCCTGGTGCTCCTGCATACTCCTGTCAGGATGGCCCTCCTGCATACTCCTGTGAGGATGGTCCTCCTGCACACTCCTGTCAGGATGGTTCTCCTGCATACTCCTGTCTGGATGGTCCTCCTGCATACTCCTGTCAGGATGGTCCTCCTGCATACTCCTGTTAGCTTGGTCCTCCTGCATACTCCTGTTAGCTTGGTCCTCCTGCATACTCCTGTCAGCCTGGTCCTCCTGCATACTCCTGTCAGGATGGTCCTCCTGCATACTCCTGTCAGGATGGTCCTCCTGCATACTCCGGTCAGGATGGTCCTCCTGCATACTCCTGTCAGGATGGTCCTCCTGCATACTCCTGTCAGGATGGTCCTCCTGCATACTCCTGTCAGGATGGTCCTCCTGCATACTCCTGTCAGGATGGTCCTCCTGCATACTCCTGTCAGGATGGTCCTCCTGCATACTCCTGTTAGCTTGGTCCTCCTGCATACTCCTGTTAGCTTGGTCCTCCTGCATACTCTTGTCAGCCTGGTCCTCCTGCATACTCCTGTCAGGATGGTCCTCCTGCATACTCCTGTCAGGATGGTCCTCCTGCATACTCCTGTTATCTTGGTCCTCCTGCATACTCCTGTCAGGATGGTCCTCCTGCATACTCCTGTCAGGATGGTCCTCCTGCATACTCCTGTCCGGATGGCCCTCCTGCATACTCCTGTCAGGATGGCCCTCCTGCATACTCCTGTGAGGATGGTCCTCCTGCATACTCCTGTGAGGATGGTCCTCCTGCATACTCCTGTCAGGATGGTCCTCCTGCATACTCCTGTCAGGATGGTCCTCCTGCATACTCCTGTTAGCTTGGTCCTCCTGCATTCTCCTGTTAGCCTGGTGCTCCTGCATACTCCTGTCAGGATGGCCCTCCTGCATACTCCTGTGAGGATGGTCCTCCTGCATACTCCTGTCAGGATGGTTCTCCTGCATACTCCTGTCAGGATGGTCCTCCTGCATACTCCTGTCAGGATGGTCCTCCTGCATACTCCTGTTAGCTTGGTCCTCCTGCATACTCCTGTTAGCTTGGTCCTCCTGCATACTCCTGTCAGCCTGGTCCTCCTGCATACTCCTGTCAGGATGGTCCTCCTGCATACTCCTGTCAGGATGGTCCTCCTGCATACTCCTGTTATCTTGGTCCTCCTGCATACTCCTGTCAGGATGGTCCTCCTGCATACTCCTGTCAGGATGGTCCTCCTGCATACTCCTGTCCGGATGGCCCTCCTGCATACTCCTGTCAGGATGGCCCTCCTGCATACTCCTGTGAGGATGGTCCTCCTGCATACTCCTGTGAGGATGGTCCTCCTGCATACTCCTGTCAGGATGGTCCTCCTGCATACTCCTGTCAGGATGGTCCTCCTGCATACTCCTGTTAGCCTGGTGCTCCTGCATACTCCTGTCAGGATGGCCCTCCTGCATACTCCTGTGAGGATGGTCCTCCTGCACACTCCTGTCAGGATGGTTCTCCTGCATACTCCTGTCTGGATGGTCCTCCTGCATACTCCTGTCAGGATGGTCCTCCTGCATACTCCTGTTAGCTTGGTCCTCCTGCATACTCCTGTTAGCTTGGTACTCCTGCATACTCCTGTCAGCCTGGTCCTCCTGCATACTCCTGTCAGGATGGTCCTCCTGCATACTCCTGTCAGGATGGTCCTCCTGCATACTCCGGTCAGGATGGTCCTCCTGCATACTCCTGTCAGGATGGTCCTCCTGCATACTCCTGTCAGGATGGTCCTCCTGCATACTCCTGTCAGGATGGTCCTCCTGCATACTCCTGTCAGGATGGTCCTCCTGCATACTCCTGTCAGAATGGTCCTCCTGCATACTCCTGTTAGCTTGGTCCTCCTGCATACTCCTGTTAGCTTGGTCCTCCTGCATACTCCTGTCAGCCTGGTCCTCCTGCATACTCCTGTCAGGATGGTCCTCCTGCATACTCCTGTCAGGATGGTCCTCCTGCATACTCCTGTTATCTTGGTCCTCCTGCATACTCCTGTCAGGATGGTCCTCCTGCATACTCCTGTCAGGATGGTCCTCCTGCATACTCCTGTCCGGATGGCCCTCCTGCATACTCCTGTCAGGATGGCCCTCCTGCATACTCCTGTGAGGATGGTCCTCCTGCATACTCCTGTGAGGATGGTCCTCCTGCATACTCCTGTCAGGATGGTCCTCCTGCATACTCCTGTCAGGATGGTCCTCCTGCATACTCCTGTTAGCTTGGTCCTCCTGCATTCTCCTGTTAGCCTGGTGCTCCTGCATACTCCTGTCAGGATGGCCCTCCTGCATACTCCTGTGAGGATGGTCCTCCTGCATACTCCTGTCAGGATGGTTCTCCTGCATACTCCTGTCAGGATGGTCCTCCTGCATACTCCTGTCAGGATGGTCCTCCTGCATACTCCTGTTAGCTTGGTTCTCCTGCATACTCCTGTTAGCTTGGTCCTCCTGCATACTCCTGTCAGCCTGGTCCTCCTGCATACTCCTGTCAGGATGGTCCTCCTGCATACTCCTGTCAGGATGGTCCTCCTGCATACTCCTGTTATCTTGGTCCTCCTGCATACTCCTGTCAGGATGGTCCTCCTGCATACTCCTGTCAGGATGGTCCTCCTGCATACTCCTGTCCGGATGGCCCTCCTGCATACTCCTGTCAGGATGGCCCTCCTGCATACTCCTGTGAGGATGGTCCTCCTGCATACTCCTGTGAGGATGGTCCTCCTGCATACTCCTGTCAGGATGGTCCTCCTGCATACTCCTGTCAGGATGGTCCTCCTGCATACTCCTGTTAGCTTGGTCCTCCTGCATACTCCTGTTAGCCTGGTGCTCCTGCATACTCCTGTCAGGATGGCCCTCCTGCATACTCCTGTGAGGATGGTCCTCCTGCATACTCCTGTCAGGATGGTTCTCCTGCATACTCCTGTCAGGATGGTCCTCCTGCATACTCCTGTTAGCTTGGTCCTCCTGCATACTCCTGTTAGCTTGGTCCTCCTGCATACTCCTGTCAACCTGGTCATCCTGCATACTCCTGTCAGGATGGTCCTCCTGCATACTCCTGTCAGGATGGTCCTCCTGCATACTCCTGTCAGGATGGTCCTACTGCATACTCCTGTCAGGATGGTCCTCCTGCATACTCCTGTCAGGATGGTCCTCCTGCATACTCCTGTTAGCCTGGTCCTCCTGCATACTCCTGTTAGGCTGGTCCTCCTGCATACTCCTGTGAGCCCCTTGCTCTCTTCTTGATTTCCGGGGTCGGTTCCTGCACAGTCATCTCTCCTGGTCTTGTCAATCCAGGATAGATAGGGTCTGGCAGGGAAAATCAGGAGGAGCAAGGTACGTAGAGTTGCTCCGGCCCGACTCAGTGCACTGTTCATTTCCTTATACATTAAAAGCACTTCTTCAGAAGAATGAAGTAACAGAAGTGAAATTACATTCAGCTGGACTAGACCTAAGAAGGCTTTGTGCCTGCTTTTATAGGGTTGATCTTGCCGACCGGTGCTTTTAAAATAATTTTTTATGATACAATATTAATGGCCTATTTCTCAGAGCATTAATGTCTGTGTGTTTCACTTGTGTCCATGGTGCTATGTCTGGGGCCACAGCTGAACTTTAGCTGTAGTACCAGATAGAGAGCAACATGTTTGCAGACAAAGTCCTGTCAGCGACTGCAGTGAAGCGGCCTAATGCACCTTCTTTGATGGCTAAACAGCTGGATGTAAGTTGGAGTAAGTGGCTCTGCACATTGCAGTAGCCTTTCTGTATTATTACAGCAGGGTCCAAGCCTGTCAGGGCTGCCTATGCATCACCACGATTTGTCACATTAAGATATTCGAAAATCCCGAATAACACCCTCTGCGTTCCTCCGTAAATTCTCCACATGTGGTTATTATGCCAAAATCAGAAGGTGTATACCCAGCCACAAGCATTTCTGCTTTGCCACTGAAATAGCAAGCCATTTCTTCACCAATGGTTTATAGATGTGGGATTTCACCCTAAAGGTTGGTCAAACACATTGTCGGCCAAATCCACTGACCATCTAAAGGGTATTCGTTCGATCTTAACATGCCCTATGCTTTGTTCACAGGGAAGATAAAGGCCCCCCCTGAGGAGCCTGACAATGGCTTAATCTCCTCCCACCACTGAAAATGCATGAATGAGCAGAAGAGCAATCATGGGAGGGTGGCCGGACATACATGAAGTGTATGGCCAATCTAAGTTATAACTCAAGGAACAACAATAGGTTAACCAACACGAGCCAGTGACTAACAGATGTTTGAAAAATATTTTTTATAGATAAGGTTATTATTACACATGAAGATAAGACGCATGGACGCAGAATTCCTTAGCGGTATTGACCTTGAGCAAGTTTAGTACTGATAACATTCATTCAAAGATAAAAGCTTGTAGGACCAGCTGACTTATGTGTATTGTGGCCTCCCAACTTTCCCCTGACAGCAGATATCAAGGTACAGAAGGATGTTGGAGGGAGAAAAGTATCAGACAGTTGGATTTCAACATGTCTTATCCCTTTTTTCTTAGGGGAAAAAGCCACCACCAGAGCTTTTTGGCAGTGGCTTATTCTTCTTTACCCATTGAGAACACAGGAATGTTAGGATGAGCATGCCTATGTAAGGGGATGCGGGGGAGATAGTTGGGAGGAATGGCTGTCAGCCCAACAAGCCTTAATGCTGACAGCCAACTTTATATATCATAACAAAAAGAGATGGAATCTCTCAAATCTGTCCAAATCAAAGCCCAGTTACATCCACACAGAGTGCTTAGAATTAGGGCTTATATACACAAACATGTGTGGCCCATGCCCATATTGTGGCCTGCAAACAGCGTAGGGGCGTAGCTATAGGTGAAGCAGATGCTTTGGGGCCCGAACTCAGAAAGGGCCCACTTAGGAGAAGGGCTAAAAGATTTTATTTCCAGGGCTCCCTTAAATAGTATTATACAATGACATTATATACATAGACACTGTAGGAAACGGACTGAGCGGCTGCTGGGCCTCTTCTGAGAGAGCGATCTTGACTAGCCCTCAGGATTGGGGGTTGCACAGGAGTCCACTGGACCGCGTCCACAAATGGCAGCCACTGGCCCACGTCCACAAATGGCGGCCCCGCATGAGCCCTTAAAGAGTATGAAGTGTAAAAGAGTCCAAGGCACCACCAGTAGGTTTGATCAGAGCTTTTCTGTGGAGTATATAGAAATTGGACTTTCTCAAGCTGTGTGAAAGCCATGCGTGCTGAAACATTGCTGATGTGCTAAACAGTCAAGTAGTTCTGATTCCAGGATAGCACTCCTGCCTTGGGTATGGTCCACATGACATCCATTTGGACTTAAAAGGGTAGTCTCATCTCAGACTTTGATGGCATATCGCTATGATATGCCATCACTGTAAGATTGGTACAGGTCCCACTTCTGGCACCTATCTACAGAACAGGGCCCTTAAGTAAAGTAGAGCACACAACGCAATGCGCGGCATGCTCCCCATTCACTGCTATAAGAGTTCCGAAAATAGCCAAGATACCATGAAGAAGCTAGTCCTATGTAACAACGCCAAGCAAAAATATACATGAAACAGTAAAAATTAAATGAATTCAAGCGTAGGGAAAAAAAAACATAAGATAAAATATTACAAAAACTATCTCGAGCCCAATGTGCCGAATCCACATACCAAACTAAGAAATAATCCGTTACTACTGCGGACCTTAGTAGATACCCAAGACACGTAGAATGTTATTTTTAGGTCATACATTTTAAAATTTTTGCACAAACTGGTCAATTGTGTCCTTTTCAGCTCAAACATGATTCCCTTCCCTCACCTTTGACCCTAGCAAATAACTGCAATTCCACAGACCACATGCACCACCAATGACTGAACTTAAACTACTTGTGATTCACTTTATGAGGTCCATAAAAAAAATTCTACCAGGAACTAGTTTTTGAGTGTGAACATATTTTAAAAGGGTTGTTTGCTTTGGGCCCCCCATTTGGATAGAAGGGTCCAACAACGACCAGCTGATCACAGGGTGTCCAACTGCTTGGAGTTCCTCTGATCATTTGTGATCTGTGGGACGAACTGGCAGCGCCATCACAGCGGTAAATAAAGCGTTACATAGTACCACTAAGGTCAAGGGGCTGTGATGACTATCAGCCATTGGAAGGGTCCGTGGTGCTCATTCTGATACTGATTACATATCTTGAGGAGGAAAACCCCTAAATGGAGGAGCCCAGAATTTCTTAAAGGAGTTATCCTATGACCAATGTAAAAAATGAAAATGTTCATGACAATCTCTTTCTAACAAAGCTAGAACCAGCCCTGTACCTCACATGGATCCAGAGATCTCCCCATTCATTGCTCTGCTAGATTTCTATCAAGCCGACAGCTCAAGGGGAGTGTATTTTCTGCTGCAGCTCAGGTGGCGTGTCCATGCTCTCCCTATCACAGCTCAGGAGACAGTTGGAGGATGAAACTGAGCATGTGCGGCCTTCTCTGTGAGCAGGACAAAGAAATAAGGATAAGAACAAACAGCAGGTGGCGCTATACAGATACATTTTATTGAATAGCTCAGTGACTATGCAACATTTTTAATGATATGCAATTACTAAAGTATTTGGATGCAGGTGCTGGTTTTAAAACTGCAGAATATTTTTTGAGGGACAACCCCTTTAAGAGAGGTTTTCCAGACTAGACAACTCCCATTAAAGTAAAAGTGAAATAGCCGACCAAAGACGAGGTGACAAAGTGCTTTTCACTTTCTTCTAGCGATGGGACCATTTCCTAGAAACATGCAAATCTGTAAATTTATACTTACTCTCATAATACAGACTGCTGAACATATGTTTATACACATCTTATAATATAGACCACTGTACGTACGCTTATACAAATCTCCCATAATATAGACTGCTGTACATATGCTTATACACATCTTCCATAATATAGACTGCTGTACATTTGTTTATACACATGTCCCATAATATAAACTGCTGTACGTATGCTTATACAAATCTCCCATAATATAGACTGCTGTACGTATGCTTATACAAATCTCCCATAATATAGACTGCTGTACGTATGCTTATACAAATCCCCCATAATATAGACTGTTGTACGTATGCTTATACAAATCTCCCATAATATAGACTGCTGTACATATGTTTATACACATGTCCCATAATATAGACCGCTGTACGTATGCTTATACAAATCTCCTATAATATAGACTGCTGTACGTATGCTTATACACATCTTCCATAATACAGACTGCTGTACATATGTTTATACACATCTTATAATATAGACTGCTGTACCAATGCTTATACAAATCTCCCATAATATAGACTGCTGTACATTTGTTTATACACATGATTCATAATATAGACTGCTGTACGTATGCTTATACAAATCTCCCATAATATAGACTGCTGTACGTATGCTTATACAAATCTCCCATAATATAGACTGTTGTACGAATGCTTATACAAATCTCCCATAATATAGACTGCTGTACATATGTTTATACACATGTCCCATAATATAGACCGCTGTACGTATGCTTATACAAATCTCCCATAATATAGACTGCTGTACATATGCTTATGCACATCTTACAATATAGACTGCTGTACGTATGCTTATACAAATCTCCCATAATATAGACTGCTGTACATATGTTTATACACATGTCCCATAATATAGACCGTTGTACGTATGCTTATACAAATCTCCCATAATATAGACTGCTGTACGTATGCTTATTACACATCTCCCATAATATAGACTGCTGTACGTATGCTTATACAAATCCCCCATAATATAGACTGCTGTACGTATGCTTATACAAATCTCCCATAATATAGACTGCTGTACGTATGCTTATACAAATCTCCCATAATATAGACTGCTGTACGTATGCTTATACAAATCCCCCATAATATAGACTGTTGTACGAATGCTTATACAAATATCCCATAATATAGACTGCTGTACATATGTTTATACACATGTCCCATAATATAGACCGCTGTACGTATGCTTATACAAATCTCCCATAATATAGACTGCTGTACATATGCTTATGCACATCTTATAATATAGACTGCTGTACGTATGCTTATACAAATCTCCCATAATATAGACTGCTGTACATATGTTTATACACATGTCCCATAATATAGACCGTTGTACGTATGCTTATACAAATCTCCCATAATATAGACTGCTGTACGTATGCTTATTACACATCTCCCATAATATAGACTGCTGTACGTATGCTTATACAAATCCCCCATAATATAGACTGCTGTATGTATGCTTATACGAATCTCCCATAATATAGACCGCTGTATGTATGCTTATACAAATCTCCCATAATATAGACTGCTGTACATATGCTTATACACATCTCCCATAATATAGACTGCTGTACGTATGCTTATACAAATCCCCCATAATATAGACTGCTGTACATATGCTTATACGAATCTCCCATAATATAGACTGCTGTATGTATGCTTATACAAATCTCCCATAATATAGACTGCTGTACATATGCTTATACGAATCTCCCATAATATAGACTGCTGTACATATGCTTATACACATCTCCCATAATATAGACTGCTGTACGTATGCTTATACAAATCCCCCATAATATAGACTGCTGTACGTATGCTTATACGAATCTCCTATAATATAGACCGCTGTATGTATGCTTATACAAATCTCCCATAATATAGACTGCTGTACGTATGCTTATACACATCTCCCATAATATAGACTGCTGTACGTATGCTTATACACATCTCCCATAATATAGACTGCTGTACGTATGCTTATACACATCTCCCATAATATAGACCGCTGTACGTATGCTTATACAAATCTCCCATAATATAGACTGCTGTACATATGCTTATGCACATCTTATAATATAGACTGCTGTACGTATGCTTATACAAATCTCCCATAATATAGACTGCTGTACATATGCTTATACACATCTTCCATAATATAGACTGCTGTACATTTGTTTATACACATGTCCCATAATATAAACTGCTGTACGTATGCTTATACAAATCTCCCATAATATAGACTGCTGTACGTATGCTTATACAAATCTCCCATAATATAGACTGCTGTACGTATGCTTATACAAATCCCCCATAATATAGACTGTTGTACGTATGCTTATACAAATCTCCCATAATATAGACTGCTGTACATATGTTTATACACATGTCCCATAATATAGACCGCTGTACGTATGCTTATACAAATCTCCTATAATATAGACTGCTGTACGTATGCTTATACACATCTTCCATAATACAGACTGCTGTACATATGTTTATACACATCTTATAATATAGACTGCTGTACCAATGCTTATACAAATCTCCGATAATATAGACTGCTGTACATTTGTTTATACACATGATTCATAATATAGACTGCTGTACGTATGCTTATACAAATCTCCCATAATATAGACTGCTGTACGTATGCTTATACAAATCTCCCATAATATAGACTGTTGTACGAATGCTTATACAAATCTCCCATAATATAGACTGCTGTACATATGTTTATACACATGTCCCATAATATAGACCGCTGTACGTATGCTTATACAAATCTCCCATAATATAGACTGCTGTACATATGCTTATGCACATCTTACAATATAGACTGCTGTACGTATGCTTATACAAATCTCCCATAATATAGACTGCTGTACATATGTTTATACACATGTCCCATAATATAGACCGTTGTACGTATGCTTATACAAATCTCCCATAATATAGACTGCTGTACGTATGCTTATTACACATCTCCCATAATATAGACTGCTGTACGTATGCTTATACAAATCCCCCATAATATAGACTGCTGTACGTATGCTTATACAAATCTCCCATAATATAGACTGCTGTACGTATGCTTATACAAATCTCCCATAATATAGACTGCTGTACGTATGCTTATACAAATCCCCCATAATATAGACTGTTGTACGAATGCTTATACAAATATCCCATAATATAGACTGCTGTACATATGTTTATACACATGTCCCATAATATAGACCGCTGTACGTATGCTTATACAAATCTCCCATAATATAGACTGCTGTACATATGCTTATGCACATCTTATAATATAGACTGCTGTACGTATGCTTATACAAATCTCCCATAATATAGACTGCTGTACATATGTTTATACACATGTCCCATAATATAGACCGTTGTACGTATGCTTATACAAATCTCCCATAATATAGACTGCTGTACGTATGCTTATTACACATCTCCCATAATATAGACTGCTGTACGTATGCTTATACAAATCCCCCATAATATAGACTGCTGTATGTATGCTTATACGAATCTCCCATAATATAGACCGCTGTATGTATGCTTATACAAATCTCCCATAATATAGACTGCTGTACATATGCTTATACACATCTCCCATAATATAGACTGCTGTACGTATGCTTATACAAATCCCCCATAATATAGACTGCTGTACATATGCTTATACGAATCTCCCATAATATAGACTGCTGTATGTATGCTTATACAAATCTCCCATAATATAGACTGCTGTACATATGCTTATACGAATCTCCCATAATATAGACTGCTGTACATATGCTTATACACATCTCCCATAATATAGACTGCTGTACGTATGCTTATACAAATCCCCCATAATATAGACTGCTGTACGTATGCTTATACGAATCTCCTATAATATAGACCGCTGTATGTATGCTTATACAAATCTCCCATAATATAGACTGCTGTACGTATGCTTATACACATCTCCCATAATATAGACTGCTGTACGTATGCTTATACACATCTCCCATAATATAGACTGCTGTACGTATGCTTATACACATCTCCCATAATATAGACCGCTGTACGTATGCTTATACAAATCTCCCATAATATAGACTGCTGTACATATGCTTATGCACATCTTATAATATAGACTGCTGTACGTATGCTTATACAAATCTCCCATAATATAGACTGCTGTACATATGTTTATACACATGTCCCATAATATAGACCGTTGTACGTATGCTTATACAAATCTCCCATAATATAGACTGCTGTACGTATGCTTATTACACATCTCCCATAATATAGACTGCTGTACGTATGCTTATACAAATCCCCCATAATATAGACTGCTGTATGTATGCTTATACGAATCTCCCATAATATAGACCGCTGTATGTATGCTTATACAAATCTCCCATAATATAGACTGCTGTACATATGCTTATACACATCTCCCATAATATAGACTGCTGTACGTATGCTTATACAAATCCCCCATAATATAGACTGCTGTACATATGCTTATACGAATCTCCCATAATATAGACTGCTGTATGTATGCTTATACAAATCTCCCATAATATAGACTGCTGTACATATGCTTATACGAATCTCCCATAATATAGACTGCTGTACATATGCTTATACACATCTCCCATAATATAGACTGCTGTACGTATGCTTATACACATGTCCCATAATATAGACTGCTGTACGTATGCTTATACAAATCTCCCATAATATAGACTGCTGTACATATGCTTATGCACATCTTATAATACAGACTGCTGTACGTATGCTTATACAAATCTCCCATAATATAGACTGCTGTACATATGTTTATACACATGTCCCATAATATAGACCGTTGTACGTATGCTTATACAAATCTCCCATAATATAGACTGCTGTACGTATGCTTATACACATCTCCCATAATATAGACTGCTGTACGTATGTTTATACACATCTCCCATAATATAGACTGCTGTACATATGCTTATACACATATCCCATAATATAGACTGCTGTACGTATGCTTATACACATGTCCCATAATATAGACTGCTGTAAGTATGCTTATACACATCTCCCATAATATAGACTGCTGTACGTATGCTTATACACATGTCCCATAATATAGACTGCTGTACGTATGCTTATACACATGTCCCATAATATAGACTGCTGTACGTATGCTTATTACACATCTCCCATAATATAGACTAACAACCTCCTGATGGATTCCAGCTGATCCAGCAGTAGGACACGTACAGTAATATATACACACAGCTCCAGCATTCAGTTCCTCCATCTTACCTGATACTTTCCGGTCTTTTTCAGTCTGCAGGGTGAAGGCTAATATCCATAACTTTGTGAAGTCTGAGTGACTACTCACTGTGTTCGGGGCACAGACACCTATATGTGGTGATACAGAGTAAGAAGCGTCTCTTCTGTGTCCAGGACGATTCAGTAGGACAGAGTAATTCCATTTGCCATAGTGGGATTGTGTGTCATTGTGGGTTTATGTGTCCGCTATGTATATGACACTGGCTGTGGTATCAGTTATGGTGTGTCCCCTGTCCCTGCGAGTCTCAGCAATGCTTCTGTCAGTGTTTTTTTCTTATGTGTCACCCTGACTAGAAGTTGCTAGGCTCGTCGGGCCGGTCGCACACTAATTCAGCCCACATTTAACACTTTAAGGACAGGCGAGTTTCTACAGGTAGTCAGGTGAGACACTTCACCATCGACACTGATTCATTTTACAACGCGAAATTTAAAGGGTGTTAATCGACCGTCCAAAGGAGATATACATTTTGTAAGAACTCTGTTCTTTATTCCAATGCAAGTCTCCTATAAAAAGAACCAGGAGGAGATTTATAAAAAAAAGGTGCAAAGGAAAAGGGGGATGGCAATCAATCAGGTCACTTTATTCATTTTCAAAAGGGGCCTCTGAAAAATGAGAGCAAGAATCTGATTGGTTGATGCGGCCCACTGTCAGCTTTATGAGCCTCATTTAAAGTGGTTGTCCCACGAAAAAAATTCTACAGTTTTCAAACCAGCACCTGGATCTGAATACTTTTGCAATTGCATATAATTAAACATTTAGTTATTCAATAAATTGTAACTGTATATCGCCACCTGCTGTTTGTTCTTTTCCTTATTTCTTTGTCCTGCTCACTGAGAAGGCCGCACATGCTCACTTTCATCCTCCAACTGCCTCCTGTGCTGTGATAGGGAGAGCTGAGACACGCCCCCTGAGCTGTGATAGGGAGAGCATGGACACGCCCCCGTAGCTGCAGCAGAGAAGACACGCCCCTTGAGCTGTCAGCTTGATATAAATCTAGCAGAGCAATGAATGGGGAGATCTCTGGATCCATGTGAGGTACAAGGCTGGTTCTAGCTTTGTTAAAAAACTGATTAATTTTTTACACTAGTCATGGGATAACGCCTTTAATCTAACCGGAATACCCCTTTAACCAAGCTGTCTAACAAAAGAACTGGCTTTGTTACCCATAGCAACCAATCACAGCACAGCTTTTATTCTTAGAGAGCGCTGATTGGTTGCTATGGGCCACAAGGACAGTTTTGCTGTGAGACAGATTTGATAGATGAGGCCCTATCAGGGATATTTATGAATACCTGGCCCTGTGGCCCCTAGCAACCAATCAGGTCTCAGCTTTCATTTCATAAACTGCTCTTGTAAGATGAAAACTGAACTGTGATTGGTTGCTATGGGTGACAAGGCTAGTTCTTCTGTGAGAAAGTCTCCTTGAGTTTTGTTTAAATTTCCCTCAAAATGGAGGAGCACAAATGCTAATAACCTATTAAGAAAATACTCAACTTTCTAAATGCTAAGGTTTTCTTAAAATCAGAGTACAATGGGGCGGCACAGTATAATGCCCTCTTACAAGCCAGAAGATTCTACATACAGTTGTCACTTCATATATTTCATCTTCATAGATGAACTTTAGGGCCCATTCACACGACCATATTAATGGGTCCGCATCCGTTCTGCAAATTTACGGAACGGATGCAAACCCATTCATTTCAATGGGGTTGCAAAAAGATGCGAACAGTACACCTAGTTCTGTCCCACGGCCCTGCAAAAAAGGCAGAACATGTCCTACTCTTGGCCCACATTGAGGACAAGAATAGGCATTTCTAACATAGGACTGGCTGGTATCCGTGTTTTGTGGGTCTGCAATTTGCGGGCTGCAAAACACATATGGCCAGCTGAATGGGCCCTTATTGAGTTATCGAGGATTAGAAAATATGGCTGCTTTATTCCAAAAACAGTGCCACACCTGTCCATGGGTTGTGTCTGGTACTGCAGTCAAGCTCAATTGAAGAGAATGCATACTTACCAACGTTTAAGTTGGTTAATTTGGGGATCTAAAATCTGCCCCAGGAATAACCTGCCTCCTTATAGGTGGGCCATAAACCATACATGGAAATTTCCCGGTGGGCTGATGCCCAGGGTAGTGCCTGGGCCCTCCTCACGGCCGGCCAGTGGAAGTTTTTGGGGATGTATTTTGTGCTACTGGGGCAGTATTTTGTGATGGACTGTGGTATTTGGCTGTGTTGGGGTGGTATAATGTCCTACAATATAATATTACTGGCCCAGCCTTCCACCAATTTGGACCCAACTACAAAACGGGGCCACTTTTAGTATTTTTTACAGGGCCGCTTTAAGTTTCCAGTCCGCCCCTGTAGGTGGGATTCATGTTATCCCCATCAATTTTCGGCCCAGGACAGCTCGAATTTGCCGGGATTGTCTCTGAAAATCAGGGACAGTCCCCTCAAATTCGGGACAGTTGGCAACCATGAGAATGGGGCTGTGCTATTTATGGAAGAAAGCAGCCATCCTTTTCTGTTTTTTTTTCCACCCCTTAAAGGTGGTTTCTGTTTTGGAAACCCAATTTTCAAGTGTTATACTGGGGTTATATCAGTTTATAAATGAGACTCCCTCATTTAGGATCTCAGTTTGATAGAGCTGAGCAACTGCAAAGAGCGTCTCTCACTGTGGAGGACCCAACTTCCCAAGGTGTCCATGCATAACACAGATAGTCCTGTTAGTACAATGGACACCATGTAATGCTTTGTTTCCCCTGTGGTGGCACCGCAGGGAATTAAAATAATTATGGCTTCCTTCAGTCTCTAATGAAATGGACAATCCCTTTAAGTATCAGCCAAGTAGTCTAAATGACTGAATATATTTATTTAGAAAAGAAAACGCCTGATTTGTCCTTAAAAGTGAATCACTGTTGGAGGCTGTGACACTCTCAGGTTCAAGACACATGGGAAGGGCATCGCTGAGGAATTACAACACTAGATTTCTGAAGTTCTGGGTGGAAAGTTTCAGCAGTATCCAGAACATTGATGAGTAGACAGGTCTGTCCAGTTCTTGCTTCCACATTTAGAGCATGTGTCACCGAATGAAATTCTTGTCATTTCACAACGTCGATGGCGGATCACACGGAAGCCAAGAGCTTTAACGCACAGGTCAGGCCTGATCATTTACAGGCACCGACAAGTGTGGAGATACTGGCCTGAGGGGCTTCTTTTGAAACTTTTCTTTGAATTATTCACTTGTATACCTTGGAATTGATATGTCTACTTTAAATCCACTGCAATCTTCTAGTTTCAGCACCATCTGTATTCAGCAACTTGGCATGTTTTCCAAAAATTGCTATATTTTTTTTTTTTATTACACATTTAAATAATTATGGGGAAGCCACTGTGTAATATCACACATGTTACAACACATACCGAAACGTCACTGCATACAGTATGTGACTGTTTCGGACCTCCAGAACATGCACCATGAAAAATACAAACTGACATGAAACTATAAATAGGATAAAAAAAGTTAAGGGCCATTTACAAATATCAATGATTGAAATTGGTAAATAGGACAACACTCCATCCAGGTGCCCTATGAGTGCATACGGAGTGACTATTAGCCTGAACAGAGATCTGCTGAAACCATGGCCACACTGGTGGACTCAGTATGACCACATATTATGAATAGACACATGGTCGTACATGTAAGGAGTGCAGATATTCTTGGTGCCTGAGGGGGCCGAATGGTTCCTCTGCCACAAAAGAATGTAAATGGTTAAATTTTTAGTGCATGGCCCTTGATCTGGAAACGGTACCCCACTTGAAGATGGTGCAGTATTAGAGGTGGACAGAGCTTTAGTCCAACTGGTGTAAGAGGAGTAATGGTTACAGACAATAGCATTTCATTTGGCAGTTTTAGTCTTAAATGGGTACACGGCTTGGCAGTTACAATTATAATGGGCACAAACTTAGCTGGTACAGTCTCTAATGGGTATATACCTTGTCGCTGGTAGATGGGCCTAACACAATTTTGATTTAAAAAAAAACTTGTGAACAAAGAGCTTCTAATTTTCATATAGTAAGTACACTGCCTGTCCCCCAAAAAAGTCGCCACCTGGATTTAACTAAGCAAATAGGTATGAGCCTCCTATTGGATAATTATTGCATGGGCGATTATCTTTCAGCTGGCAACAAGTTATTTAACCCCAAGTGGTGCAATGAGTTTCTTCTCATTTCCTAAACAACCATGTCGAAAGACACATCTCGTGGTCGTGGAAAAGATGTTAGTCTGTTTGAGAAGGGTCAAATCATTGGCATGCATCAAGCAGAGAAAACATCTAAGGAGATTGCAGAAACTACTAAAATTGGGTAAAGAACTGTCCAACGCATTATTAAAAACTGGAAGGATAGTGGGGACCCATCGCATTCGAGGAAGAAATGTGACAGGGAAAAAATCCTGAATGATTGTGATCGGCGATCACTTAAATGTTTGGTGAAATCAAATCGAAGAAAAACAACAGTAGAAATTAGGGCTATGTTTTTATTTTCCTTCTTTCAGAACAGTGTTCAACAGATTAACATCTCACTACAGAAGTTTTCTTTCTTTCTTATTAATTATATGATACTCCAGGTTTAAATCAAGTGTTCATCCTAGTACATGCTAGTAATAACATACAAAACCAGATCTGCCTCTAACTAGAGAAACAGCTCTATGCAGATTCACAGAAATGTGTCTAAAGAGGTCCGCGATAAGACGCAGGGGTATAACGGGTTTAAGGCAATGTAGTTGAAACATAAAATACAAATATGCAAGATTATACGATGCAAAGCATGAAAGATTCCAGGAATAAAATGCTCTCAAAGGTAGAAGGGTTGAGGGAGATCAAAATAAAGAAACTAAAGGTAAGAGTAGGAGGGATGCGTGGGATGGTCACTCAGGAAAGTGGAGGAGCTTAATCTCAGATTTATTCTATTGTCTGGGTCACTAGCGAAAGTTAGCTAGGGTTCTCAGGTTCTGTAATATTTGGCTGTGGCTTTATGTGTAGAGGCGCTCAGGTCCTCTAACCTGGCCACTTGACCCAATTTCTGAAACCAGTGAGAGAGAGGTGGCGTTATCATTTGTTTCCAATATAGAGGGATCATACTCTTGGCTACTAGTACCATATGTCTCCAAAGTAGAACTTTATATTTGTTCAAGGAGTCGGGTAGGATATACATAATAACATAGTTGGTGAGATCTCTGGTGAACCTGTACATACTTTTTGTAATTCTTTCCCTACTTTTGCTGATCATGGGGCAGTCCCACCATAAGTGCATATATGAACCTGTACCCGTAAGGCACCTCCAGCAAGAGGAGGGTATGAGCGGATTCATAGTGTGTAGTATAACTGGAGTTTTGTACCATCTACTAACGACCTTGTATGAAGTCTCTTGCATAGTGATACATCTGGATGGACCACAGGCATTTCTGTAGATAACTCTGGTGTCATCTGAGGACAGTTCAATGTTCAACTTTTTTTCCCAAGCTCCTATATACGAGGGTTTAGGACAACCTACGGAACCCACAATCATTTTATATATCGCAGATATCAGCTTCGGAGGTGGAGATCTAAGTAAGGCCAACTTTTCAAACCTGTAATGTTCTCTTCTCATCATCTCTCCCAACTTAATGGTTTTAAAATTGCTTATAAGTAGGGCATATGGGAGGTAGTCTAATTTGAGGGTCAGAAGTTTAGTTTGCAGGGTGAGTAGGTCTGGGAAGGCCTCGTCTATCAGTATGTCGCATCTTTCAGCCATCTTTATTTGTCAAACCAATGGGAGGAGAATGGGTCTGTAAGGCCCAATAGATCTCCAAAATTCAATAGTGGAGAGGGATGCGCCCACAGAGAATGCGTGTGACAAGTAGTTGCCCACACTGACAGCGGGGGCCCTCGTCAATAAAGGTGTATTAGTGGGAGGGTGTTTACCTAAGCCAACCCCAGTTAATGCCTGGGTCAATTAAAATCCTGTGTTCTCTTCCTCAATCTTCACATATAGTTTGTGTGAGGGGTTCCTATACCAGTCCAGTACTCTGGTTAGCTGAACTGTTATATACAAACCTTCTATGTCAGGGAACCCAATTCTACCCAGATGAGGCCTAAGTATTTTAGATGATCAGTGGTCCATGGGAAGTCTGCGTTGGCCTTAGCCCGGTGTATCGCGTTTCGAGAGGAAGATATAGTCATGGCTATTGACTTTGTTGGGTTTATTTTGAAATTAGATAAAGAGTGGAATTTGATAAATACTTTCTATAATGCTGGAAAAGACACATCTGGATTAGAAGTAAATCATCTGAGTATGCAGCCGTTCTATGACACCGACCCCCAATCGTGACTCCCTTAATCTCTGGGTGTTGTCTGACATGTTGGATCAATGTCTCCATTATTAGGATAAAAAGGAAGGGAGAAAGAGGGCACCCTTGCCTAGTCCCATTGGAGATTCTAAAACTGGAGGACAGGGTTCCATTGATCCTAATTGAGGCTGTGGGGTTGGTGTATAAAGCAAATATGGCGTTTATGAAGGGTTCGGGAAGGTTAAATTTTTCTAACGCTTTCCTCATGCACAGCCAATCAATTCTGTCGAACGCCTTCTCCGTATTTGTAGATAAGAGGGCAATGGGGACTTTTTTAAGCTTAGTGTACTGTATGATCTGTAATAACCGTAGGGTGTTATCTTTTCCTTCTCTGCCTTTTACGAATCCCACTTGTTTATAATGAATCAAAGAGGAGAGTAAAGGAGAGAGCCTGTTGGCGATCATTTTGGCATACAGTTTGATGTCTACATTAAGTAGGGATATAGGTCTGTAGCTGTTACACATTTTGCTGTCTTTACCTTTTTAAGGCAGTACTGTAATGTGGCCAGACAAAGATTAAGGTGAGAAGTTTCTATCCTTGGCTGCCGAGTTAAAAGCTAGCAGAAGATACGGAGAAATCATGTCGCAGAAAGACCGGTAATACTGTAGTAGCAGCCCGTCTGGGCCAGGGCTTTTTCCTGTGGGGGTGTCTTTCAGAGCCAGTTGTAGTTCCATGGGGTCTCTAGGTGGTTACTCTGTAGCATGGACAATGAGGGTAGTTGTAACGAGTGTAAGAATTTCTCTATTTGCTCTTTTCTAGAGTTACATACATGAGGTGTATCACCAGATCTTAGGTTTTATAGGGAGGAGTAGTATTTTTCAAATTGGGCCGCGGTTTCTTTAGTGTCTATGGTCGTCCCCCTTGAGGATTTACGGATTTCTTTAATGAATGTCTGCTCCTACCTACGCTTTGCCATTAACACCATTAGCTTGGATGTGCAGGTACGCTTTAGAGGCTTTGTGGTTCAGCAGTTGGTTCAGATTTTCTCTACATGACGTGAGTTCAGCTAGTTCCTGCACAGTTCATGAGTATTTGTGGCTTTATTCTAATTTAGTCATTGTTTTTAGCACGTCATCTATTTCTTTTTGTCGTTGCTTTTTGACGTGAGTCCCAAGGGCAATTAATTCCCCTCTTATTACTATATTATGGGCTTCCCAGATTATTGTGGGTGAGATTTGAGGAGTGGTATTTTCGAAAAAATAATTAGTTAAGGCCTTTAGTATTCTGTCTCTATTGGGGATGTGTTTTAACAGGGATTCATTTAGGTGCCACATATAGGACCTTTTGAGCATGGAATTAATGGGGAAGGACATGCTGACCGGGGCATGGTCCGAGATGCTTATATTTCCTATAGAGGGTTTTACCAAGGCAGAGAGGTATGTTGAAGAAATAAACATATAATCTATTGTCTGATATGACTTGTGCACTTCAGAGAAGTAGGTGTAGTCCCTATCGATTGGGTGGGTTATATGCCAGACATCGCTGAGGTGTATTGAGGCTAGAGACTTCTTCAGGGCCCTAAGCTTTCTCTGTGATGTATGAATCTTGTGTGAGGTTGAATCAAGCTTTGGTTCTAGGACAAGATTTATCAATGAACCTGTCCAGAATTTGGAGCATAGAGGCCTGCTATGGTGGTTAGTGTGTTTGCCATAGTGCCTTTTAGAAATAGGAATCTCCCCTCAGGGTCTATCAGGTTAGAGTGAAGTGTAAATGGTATATTTTTCTTGATTGCAACGGTTACACCTCTGGATTTGGATTCAGCGTAGCAGGAGTGAAACCATTATGAAAAATAAGTGGGGATCATACCCTGCTTGAAATGGGTCTCTTGGAGGATAGCAACTTCAGCCTGAAGAGACTGGAGATGTTGAAAAACTTGTGACCGTTACTGTGGTGAGTTTAGACCCCGCGAATTCCATGTGATAACATTAACAGTAGCCATAGGGAAAAACAAACAGTGAGATAAGTCAAATGTATAAGGTAACTTCTACTAATATCACTAACCGCCAGGAGAATTCCTAACTAGGAGTATAGCTAATTTAAGAGAATGAATGTACCCCTAGTAAATACAATAATACTCATTTAAAAACTGGAACTATTATTATCTCAAATACATGAATGTGGTATTTGGTGGCCAATTCCAATACCCCAGACCCATAACCAGGAACTGTATGGTAGTCGCTAACACCCGACTATAATTATATCCAGCTACTTAAAGTAAGTAATGGATATGGTGCGACCTAGGGTATTATTAGATAGGCAACCAGAAACAGTAAAGGATGGAAAAGCCATCAGTTAAGTGTAACCAACAATACTAATAAGTTAGACAAGGTGTATATATACTCAATCATCATGAGTGGGCAGTCTCTTTCTGGAGTGGTGGCCTTTGGTTTGGTTCCAGGGCGTCGCATCCGGTAGTTTCGGAAGATCTGTCAAATCTGTGATCTGTAGCCATGACGGGATCTCTGAGGATGGTAGGCCGATGGCGTTGCATAGTGGAATCCGATCATCTGGTCTCCTGATGAGTTTAGTAGATCCCTGTAGGGAAAAGGAGATGCCAAAGGGAAACAGCCACCTATATCGTATTCCTTTCGCTCGCAAGGCAGCTGTTACTGGTTTGAGTTGTTTCCTCTTATTGAGTGTAACCGGAGAGAGGTCATGGAAAAAGGAGAGTTTGGAGCCTTCGTAGGAGACGTCCGCTGCTTCCCTCGTTGCCTTTAGGATTGCATCTCTGTGATGAGAGTTGAGGATCTTGCAGACAATGTCTCTAGGGGGTTCTCCCTCTTTAGATTTAGGTCGTAATGCTCTATGTGCTCTCTACAGGACCAAGGTTTCGGCAGCTGTTGGTTCTAATAGGGGTTTTTAAGATGGAGTAGGTTATATCCATGACTAAATAGTCAGCTTGGGTTTCCGGTACCCCTTTAATTCGTAGGTTATTTCATCTCCCCCTATTATCTTGGTCTTCGATATAAGATAGTAGATTATTCATTCTTGCCTGACTTGTGTGGAGTGCTGTAGATGTAGCTTCCCCAAACATTATTAGGGAGATTTGGTTTTCTTCCAAGCGTTCCACTTTACCACCTATTTCCCTGAGATCTTGCTTAATGTCTGAAAGGTCAGCTAGAACTGGCTGCAGGGCTGACTCTATTATATTCTGTAAGGCCTTTTGCATGGTGACTAGCTGTACATCTTTGGATGGAGGGCCTTCACAGCTCACACTTTCTGCATCAGATGATTCCATGGGATCTTGAGGCGTGGAGCCTTGAGTAGGCAGATGGCGATTAGGTTTGGAGTGGGGAGACCGTTTGCTTAGGAATTTCTCCATATCGTGTTGTGTTTTTTTCTGTTTCGGAGTGGTCGCCACTTCTGGTTTGCCAACCTTAACCATATTTAGGCAGGCAGATAATTTCCAGAATGTTGTATGGAAACGGGGTACACTTCCTTCTCTCAGATGGTTAGGGATACATTTGGTGAAGGTTCTCAGTTAGGAGTATAGGATATATTAGGATACGAGGGGGCAGATCTTGAAACAGTTGAGCAGGCTGACTCAGGAGGGAGTCCTGAAACGCTATATGCGGTATCTCACAAAGAGGTGCAGTATAAGTGATCGCTATAGTTTGAAGGGGCAGGCACCAGATATGGACCACTGCGGTTCGGCTTTTTCCCAGCTAGGAATAGTTATTAGATTCAATGCAGTGCGGCAATGTTGAGAGCCTTTATTATGGTGGGTCTTTATTTGTGGAAGGGTATTGGTCGTGTCGTGTATCCCCTCTTTCTTGCCCTTGCTAGAGAGGTGATCAGAGCTTCACTGTATTTCCCTCCAGAAAATGCCTATGAAGTGTATCTCCAGCTCCTGGGGGTCAAAATCTGCTCCGAATATCTCAAAATGGAGCTAGAGACAAATACAATAGCCCTGGAGTAGTGTAGTGGCGGTACAACCTTTAGATCGTGACCGATGACACTTGACAGGATTATCCTCAGAGGAACTGTGCATAGGCACATCCTCTCTACCCAACTTCTGGTCCCCAGGGCTATGTTTAATAGTGAAAGTAAGAGCATTTCCACACACACAATGCAAAGGGAACTCAAGGGATTGGGACTGAACAGCTGTGTAGCCATAAGAAAACCACAAATCAGTGAGGCATACCAGAAGAAATGGCTTCAATTTGCTGTGGAGCATAAAGATTGGACTCTGGAGCAATGGAAGAAGGTCATGTGGTCTGATGAGTCCAGATTTACCCTGTTGCAGAGTGATGGGCACATCAGGGTAAGAAGAGAGGTAGATGAAGTGATGCACCCATCATGCCTAGTGCCTACTGTACAAGCCTGTGGGGGCAGTGCTATGATCTGGGGTTGCTGCAGTTGGTCAGGTCTAGGTTCAGCAACAGTACGTGCTCCAAGAATGAGGTCAGCTGACTATCTGAACATACTGAATGACCAGGTTATTCCATCAATGGATTTTTTCTTCCTTGATGGCACGGGCATATTCCAAGATGACAATGCCAGGATTCATCGGGCTCAAATTGTGAAAGAGTGGTTCAGGGAGCATGAGACATCATTTTCACACATGGATTGGCCACCACACAGTCCAGACCTTAACCCCATTGAGAAACTTTGGGATGTGCTGGAGAAGGCTTTGCGCAGCAGTCAGACTCTACCATCATCAATGCAAGATCTTGGTGAAAAATTAATGCTACACTGGATGGAAATAAATCTTGTGACATTGCAGAAGCTTATCAAAACAATGCCACACCGAATGCAAGCCGTAATCAAAGCTAAAGGCGGTCCAACGAAATGTGACTTTTTTTTTGTGGACAAGCAGTGTATATCAGTAACGCTATATTTATTCACGTTTCCAGTGTTTACATGTGTCTTTGCGCATGGCAGTGTGCTGCTACGTGTAGTCCCTGCTATCCTAACAACCTGGACAATCCCTTTAGCAGGCATTGCGGGCCCCATATATTTGTATGTACCATAGTTGTAATGTTGTAAATGTCCTCCAGAGCTTGAAGAATTTTTGAAAGTCGCAGCCTGTCTGTAGGGTGATAGATGTGACCTATAGAGAAGCAGGATACCCTGAGTAACAGCAAGCAAAGAGCCAGCTCAGGGCTCGGCGCCAGGCACTCGATGGCAGTGATTTTTATTCTAAGGGCGGTACAAGTCACATATGGAGGAAAGGTGCTTTCATTATCAGTTCTAGAGGAGGTTGCACAAAGTAAGGGAACGTCTTCGCACAGTGGGTAGTAATGACAAAATCAATAAGGTAATCCATTAAAATGACACCATATACTTGTCCTGTTGTGAATAAAACATGAGTCATAAGTTGTAAAAAAAAAATAGGAGAAATCCTGTACTTGGGTGCGGGCAATTTTAACCTTATCAAGAGGCCTCAATTACAACTAAAGCTGCCCGTACGCATCAGCATAATTAGTCCCTGAATGGCATATGTCAGGGATTCTGAAGCAGAAGCAATGTCAGGCTGGAAAAGTTCAGAGCTACCATACTAGTAGGGCCTTATTCAGATGCCGACATTGCCATATCAGTATATTATGGGATATTGTTATGAACCTGCAGACCTCTAAACTGTATAGATAGTTGTTTCATTATGTGAAAACTGTAGTCATGGTCCAGGTCTCTGGTACCGTCGGATCCTGATCCTTGTGAAGTACTATTAGCTCTTTTAGATATATGGAGACTTGCAAGTGTAAGCAACCAGCACCGATGAAAGAAGACTCGCGTACAGTTTGCTTCGTGTCCAAGAAATTCTGTGTCCTGTTAACATGTGTTAGACCTTTTACTGGGCTAACCCTGCCCTCCATGGCACATGGCCGCCCAGTATTATTACAGATAGGCAGGTACAATCCACCTCATGCCTTCACCAATAGGAATACATTTTAGAACTGGAAGGTACACATTTGCACACTTCCTGACAATGCCGGTGGGTGGAGCTCAAACATGCTCACCATCCACTACCACACCCAGAACATGTGCAAATGCTTCCAAATGAATCAGTCTTTTAATTAAACAGA
Source organism: Bufo gargarizans (assembly GCF_014858855.1). Taxonomy (NCBI): domain Eukaryota; kingdom Metazoa; phylum Chordata; class Amphibia; order Anura; family Bufonidae; genus Bufo; species Bufo gargarizans. The sequence continues at coordinate 60,840,365 of NC_058085.1, read as the reverse complement.
TATGGCCCTAATCGGACAACATCTATTTAATCCGGTATAGATATCCTACTGACCCAAAGTGAACCTCTGTTAGACATGGTTCCAAAAGGGGAATCAGTCCCTGAGGAAGGTCTTTTAAAACAGGGTCGACCAAGAAAGGTGATATAGCATTCACATGGCCACCAGTCCCACCAACTAATGTTTCGCAGCATGTTGGGGCCCCCATGGTTCAATGAGACTGGCATCAGCGTGCTATACCCCACCGTTGCTGATGAGGACCCGCTGGTAGCTTTCACTAAGAACATTGCTCTCAGAGCCAGCAGCCATTAGATCCCCCTCAAACCAACGGTGGCGGCTTTAACATGGGTGAGTAGGAACCCGAGTCCTGATCTATAGAATTTCCCTTGTAACGTCGTGACCCAATCACGCTCCTTTATAACCATAATCCGGTCAGACCTTACACAGGGAGGCATATACAAAATAAACCTACATAACATTCCTAAGCTAAACAGAAAATCCACTATAGTCATCCTATGCTAATAAAAATTTCCATGACAAAACAAATCATTTTTTTCACGCATATCAATACACCTGACTATATTTTTTTATATTTTTATGAGCACATATAAATGCTAAAACTGTTTAGGTCCAAATTGTACCCCACGATGAAATAACATATAAGTTAGTGTCTAATACACAGTGTAGGGATCTGTACTCGCAGTGGGGATGGTAATGGAATATTTTCCACAGAGAGCGGGGGTTAAAGTCCAATCTGTGCTTTATTTGGTAACTCCAGCATAACATAAACATCCAAGGTATCGTCATTTGGTGAGGTGAAGCTACAGCACTGGCATAATACAAAACAAAACCCAGCCCATCTAGGTTCTAACTAATACAACAGATGATTTCTGATTCACCTATAGAACACTGTTCACATCTTGGGAGATCCGGCTTCACACAGCCATACGGCCCACATAACATCCAAGGTCCAATGGTCCTCCTGCCTCTGACCACACGATTCCTCTCTCCAGGCTTCAATTCCCCGTTCGGTCTAACAGCCCTCCTGGCAGTGACCATACAAAGCCTCTCAGGCTTCCTTCTCCCCAGACGGACAGTATGGGATTTCATTTATTCCCCACTAATCATCCCATCACCGTACACCTGGGATACTTTAGGCTAGAGGGAATACCTGTAGTGGAAGGGTGTGGACTGGGAGGTCCCACTACCAATCCTACCTCTCAGTCCAAATAATATCCAGCCCATGATATTTAAACAAACAGTTCAAAAAGTGCAGCTTCCTAGATTTCATCTATCTTACTCAGCTGTGGAATTCGGGTGAGATATACACGCCTTCCACCACTTTACCATGCACTTCACCACATTAGTAAGGAAGCAGATATGTGCTTTCTGGACTAGTACAGTTACATACCATTGGTAAGGTTGGGAAAATATATACCATAAGTCCATCACCACCTCCTCTGGCAGAGAGCTCTATAGTCTCACTGCTCTTACAGTAAAGAATCCAGCTATATGTTGTTGTAGAAACCTTTCCTCTAGATGTGGTAAGTCAATTAATGTAGATCTATTTCCCAGGGGCCAAAAGTAGGGACACTTAGAAGATATGCAACCTGTTGTGGAGACAGCATTTTCTGTGCATCATATAGTAAAATCTTGTCACTTTGACCCATTCTGTGCCCTTCATTATACTATAGAACAGACTAATCTACATATGACAGTATGACTGAGCTGTTGTTCTCTTCCAAAGACATCAGTATTTAACCTCTGACCGTACTGCAGATTGTGCCAAACTCCTTGTCTTACCACGAAATACAAGATGTCTAGTACAGGTGTATACTTCTCTTCGTCTCCACTTGACATTGCATGCAGAACTAGAATCTGATTCAGCTGAATTTGAGTATTACCGTAGAAAATTGGCAAACATATACAGGGTGTTGCTTGTCTACAAGATAACCTGAGTTCCCTTTGGAAGCAATTATTACTCATTTTGCCTGTTGAAAAGTGTGGGAGCTGAAATCAGAATAAGCCTTCCACTGCATCTCCATACTATGGCCTTTCATTGACACTACTCCTATAAATAGGCCCGCTTACCTACTTACTTGCATACAAACAGCACAAAAACTGCTTCATAATGGAGTATCCTCAAAGGAACTAAAACTAGAAACAAATGATAAAAGTAAACAGGAGACCCTCTTAGCCCCGTGTGAAGGTTTTTTAGCATGTTCCTTAAACAGTCTTGAAGGAATATTGCAAAAAAACACAAAAGTTACTTTTATTGCCCTATAAAACACACCTAGGTTTTAGAGGGGGAAAATAAAACAAATATGTTTTAATCAGGCCGCAAATTAGACCTCCAATGTTAACCAGACCTCAGATCAGAACCCCAATTTTAATTAGACCTCAGCTCAGAACCCAATTTTAATCAGACCTCAGATCAGAACCCCATGGTTGATTAGACCCCCAGCTCAGATCCCCTAATCAGATCCCCAAAGTTAATTAGCCCCCGGCTCAGACCCCCTAATCAGACCTCAGATCAGATCCTCAATGTAAATTAGACCCTAGCTCAGACCCCCTAATCCGATCTCAGATCAGACCACCAATGTTAATAAGTCCTCAGCTCAGACCCCAAATCAGACCCTCAACATTAATCAGACCTCAGATCAGACCCCCATGGTTAATCAGACCTCAGATCAGACCCCCATGGTTAATCAGGCCTCAGATTAGACAAAATAAACAACTCACATCTCCTGCTATGGATGCCGCACCACTCGCAGTGTGAGGTCACACAACAGTATGAGGTCACAGAGTGAGCCTACATAGTCACACTGTACGCAGATCACATCACCGGCAGAAGAAGTGGTATGTACAGCCAGCATAAGGAGTCCTTTATTAACCGCTCCCTGGTCCTACAATGTACTAATGAGCACTTCCATTAATGGAAGCACTCATTAGTATTTGCCCTATAAGATGCAATGCCATTTTTTTGTAGGGCGAAAAATATGGTAATTTAGAGCTGCAAGAGAAGCTCCTGCTCCAGCCAGTTATCTTACAGCCAGACAGAGGACAGGGAGAAGGAGGATGGCGGACATGACTACACACCCGGGACACAGGAGGTTTTTTCATATATGTCTCAGCTTTAATTCCAAGTGAAATGGAGACGAATGGGGGAAGAACTATATATACCGTATACAGTATGCAAATACGAAAAGTGACCAGTCTCCATCACATCAAATACCACAATGCTGCAATTTAATTATATTAATTTATTCATGTGTACATACAATATTAGTTAATTCCATGAAACATCGGCTCAAGATCTTAAGGACTAAAGATTAAAAAATTCTCAAAGCCTTCTGATGTGTCTTGGTCGACAGTTTTGGACACAGATTTCCCCAATTTCAAGTCTTCTGCGATAGGGACCAGATTTTCTGCCACTGCTTCAAGGATGCCATACATCTGAAAGACAGGACATTGTTAAACCATGATGAATATGGTGCTTGGGTCCATGATACCCTTTATTGGTTTTATGCTCTAGATGTACAGGATAAAGACCAGTTTGTACCCGGTGGACTGTGCAATCATTCTTTACTGCATATGAACCAACATTCAACCAAATTTGCTGACAGATTTTAATCCTTTAATGAAGGACTAAAACTACTCTAAAAAATTTTTTTAACCAGAGTGGAGACTAAACCTGAGCATACACCTAAGGGTACTTTCACACTAGCGTTTTTCTTTTCCGGCACTGAGTTCCGTCCTAGGGGCTCAAATCCGGAAAAGAACTGATCAGTTTTATCCCCATGCATTCTGAATGGAGAGTAATCTGTTCAGGATGCATCAGGATGTCTTCAGTTCAGTCTTTTTGACTGATCAGGCTTTTCAGAAAAACGTAGCATGCAGTATTTTTACCTCCGGCCAAAAATCCTGAACACTTTGACTGAACGCCGGATCCGGCCTTTTTCCCATTGACTTGCATTAACGCCGTGTGTTCAGTCAAAACGGATCCGGCTTTTGCATGTTAAACCCGAAAAATAGGAAAAAAAGTTAAAGTCTATAAATGGCGGATCCGTTTTTTCTAGGGGTGCACCGAAATGAAAATTCTGGTCCGAAACCGAAAATTCAGGATACCCCTTGACCGAAACCGAAACCGAAACTGCCTTTTTGCCCAAATACTTTTAAAAGACCCCCCACCCCATAACAGTGCCATCCACAGACCCCCCCCCCACCTCATAACAGTGCCATCCACAGACCCCCCCCCACCTCATAACAGTGCCATCCACAGACCCCCACCCACCTCATAACAGTGCCATCCACAGACCCCCACCCACCCCATAACAGTGCCATCCACAGACCCCCACCCACCCCATAACAGTGCCATCCACAGACCCCCACCCACCCCATAACAGTGCCATCCACAGACCCCCACCCACCCCATAACAGTGCCATCCACAGACCCCCACCCACCCCATAACAGTGCCATCCACAGACCCCCCCACCTCATAACAGTGCCATCCACAGACCCCCACCCACCCCATAACAGTGCCATCCACAGACCCCCACCCACCCCATAACAGTGCCATCCACAGACCCCCACCCACCCCATAACAGTGCCATCCACAGACCCCCACCCACCCCATAACAGTGCCATCCACAGACCCCCACCCACCCCATAACATTGCCATCCACAGCCCCCCACCCCATAACAGTGCCACCCACCCCATAACAGTGCCATCCACAGACCCCCACCCACCCCATAACAGTGCCATCCACAGACCCCCCACCTCATAACAGTGCCATCCACAGACCCCCACCCACCCCATAACAGTGCCATCCACAGCCCCCCACCCCATAACAGTGCCATCCACAGCCCCCCCCCCCCCCATTGTACAATTAATAGAAAATAGCGGGGAGGGACTGGGAGGAGGAGCTGGGGGCCGGTGCGTTCACTGTGCTCCGGCCCCCAGCTCCAGTAGTTATAAAATGTTGTACAATTAATAAGCATTCTATTCATGAGGCCCCCCTCTGCAGTATTACATTCAATACAGCACCACATCCTACTCACAGGGCTGTGCTGGCCGGCCGGGCAGAGGAGCGGCAGCGTCACAACTGACGTCATGTGCCCGGCCTACTTTCTGCATGAAGGAGGCGGCGCAGGCATGTGACGTCAGTCGTGACGCTGCCGCTCGTCTGCCCGGCCGGCCAGCACAGCCCTGTGAGTAGGATGTGGCTGTATTGAATGTAATACTGCAGAGGGGGCCTCATGAATAGAATGCTTATTAATTGTACAACATTTTATAACTACTGGAGCTGGGGGCCGGAGCACAGTGAACGCACCGGCCCCCAGCTCCTCCTCCCAGTCCCTCCCCGCTATTTCCGGCCGATATGTAAAAATATCGGCAGAAACAGATTAGGTGCATTTTCGGCCGATATTTTCGGCCGCCGAAATTTCGGTGCACCCCTAGTTTTTTCCAATGCATTTTTCCATTGTCATCAAAAGCCTGATCAGGATTCAAATGTAATCAGTTTTCACATGTTTTTCCGGATCCGGCGGGCAGTTCCGGTGTCTGAATTGAATGCCGGATTCAAACAACGCTAGTGTGAAAGTAGCCTAAAATAACTATCAAATGAACAACTGTTTGGCCAAGCACTATCTTTCCTGACCCTCCCATATACACTCACCTAATGAATTATTAGGAACACCATACTAATACGGTGTTGGACCCCCTTTTGCCTTCAGAACTGCCTTAATTCTACGTGGCATTGATTCAACAAGGTGCTGATAGCATTCTTTAGAAATGTTGGCCCATATTGATAGGATAGCATCTTGCAGTTGAGGGAGATTTGAGGGATGCACATCCAGGGCACGAAGCTCCCATTCCACCACATCCCAAAGATGCTCTATTGGGTTGAGATCTGGTGACTGTGGGGGCCATTTTAGTACAGTGAACTCATTGTCATGTTCAAGAAACCATTTTTCCAGTCTTCAACAGTCCAATTTTGGTGAGCTCGTGCAAATTGTAGCCTCTTTTTCCTATTTGTAGTGGAGATAAGAGGTACCCGGTGGGGTCTTCTGCTGTTGTAGCCCATCCGCCTCAAGGTTGTGCGTGTTGTGGCTTCACAAATGCTTTGCTGCATACCTCGGTTGTAACGAGTGGTTATTTCAGTCAACGTTGCTCTTCTATCAGCTTGAATCATTCTCCTCTGACCTCTAGCATCAACAAGGCATTTTTGCCCACAGGACTGCCGCATACTGGATGTTTTTCCCTTTTCACACCATTCTTTGTAAACCCTAGAAATGGTTGTGCGTGAAAATCCCAGTAACTGAGCACATTGTGAAATACTCAGACCGGCCCGTCTGGCACCAACAACCATGCCACACTCAAAATTGCTTAAATCCCCTTTCTTTCCCATTCTGACATTCAGTTTGGAGTTCAGGAGATTGTCTTGACCAGGACCACAACCCTACATGCATTGAAGCAACTGCCATGTGATTGGTTGACTAGATAATCGCATTAATGAGAAATAAAACAGGTGTTCCTAATAATTCTTTAGGTGAGTGTATATGCATACATATGTAGTGAATGGAGAGAGGGGAGAAAGATTCCCAAAGTACTGGGCTGCCATGCGTGGACTGGCCATAGACCCTACAGGGAACTTTCCTGATGGGCCTATGAACAGGGCGCCGCTCAAGCCCTCCTCTTGGCCGCTGGCCAGGTACATAATGATCTGATGCTCTCATCCTTAATTAATACTAGGAGCATCAAGTACTTATGGACCTGGCTGGTTGGAAGCAGGTCTCCTCCTGTATTCAACTGTATATCCTTCTTCAGGATGATGATATGCTTTCATACTGTGGTGCGGGTGACATGCATTGTGGTATCTGGTTCTGCTGGCGGGTATTTTGTGCTGTACTGTGGTATCTGGTTCTGCTGGGGTGGTATTTTGTTTTGCACTGCAGTATTGACGTTCCCGCCTACTTCTGTTGTCCCACCTTCTGTCAATATGGACCCGCCTACAACATGAGGCAACTTTTAGTTTTTATCCCAGGGCCACTTTAAGTTCCCAGTCCGCCCCTGTGGGCAGTCAAAATTCAAAGTGGCCAATCTCCTCCGACATTTGCCATGGGGGTACAGTCAGGAGGCCCCCTACACAGATGAGTTTCACAGCTCTGACAAATAACCTGTCAGTAGGTATAATTGACAATATTGATAAAGGGGAAGTGCAGTATCACAGACAACCACCATATAAAATGTAGCCCTTATTGAGTATACTATAAAAATAACCCTTATGTGCCAAAAAGCGAAAAATAAAATAACGAAAAAACAAAAAAGCTGGGATGGATATAGGGTATAAAGGGTAAACCCATGAAGGTCTTGCCCTACATCTCACCCTATCCTCGGTGCCCTGCCTATAAACGGAATAGCCGCCCCGGGCGATCCCGTATCAGGAACCTCCTATATGCCATAGGGAGTCCTAATACCCGTGTCTCTTGGTGGTAGATGCAGATATACCAAAAATAAAAAATGATTTAAAGGGGTTCTGCGCTTTGTTTAAACTGATGATCTATCCTAACTGATGTCACTGGGCCTGCGGTAAACAGTGAGAAGGCCGCGGCGCTGCTGGAGCGCCGCTGCCTTCTCAAACAGCTGATCGGCGAGGGTCCCAGGTGTCGGACCCCCGCCGATCAGATGCTGATGATCTATCCAGAGGATAGATCATCAGTTTAAACAAAGTGCAGAACCCCTTTAAACACAAAATAATACTGACTTAGAGATGTGCCAAGATCCTATATGTATTAGAGCCGGGGTGGCCAACCTTACAGACACAAAGAGCCAGAAAAAAAAAAACGTATGACTGCCACAAGCTATACATTTACACAAATATGCATGCACACGACAGTATTACTGCGATTGAGTTTTCAAACATTTAAAAGTGCATTTAAAGAACCTTTCCTATCTGTAATGTAGACAACTTTAGTGAGACTTCTGGCAATCTTTGTTTTTCACAATGTGTTTCAAATCTGGCTTGTATTCAGTTGTTGCTACTCGAGGCAATTCTTTAAGGGTACTTTCACACTAGCGTTAAAGTTTTTCGGTATTGAGTTCTGTCATAGGGGCTCAATACCGAAAAAAAAACGCTTCAGTTTTGTCCCCATTTATTGTCAATGGGGACAAACCGTAACTGAACAGAACGGAGTGCACCAAATACATTCCTTTCCGTTCAGTGGGTTTCCCAAACCAGAGAGAAAACCGCAGCATGAGTTTTCTTTCCGTCCTGGGATGCGGAGCAAGACGGATCCGTCATGACCCCCAATGCAAGTCAATGGCAACTGATCCGTTTTCTCTGGCACAATCTGCCACAACGCTAGTCTGAAAGTATCTTAACGTGTGTCAGTAAGAATCATCAGTAAGTCAGTAAGTAATCATCTCAATTTGAGTTGTTGCTTTATCTGTCACCAGCGGGGGGTTTCAAACAAATTATGTGAGATGGTACTTTGGGGGTCACTTACTATTACAGGGAGTGCAGAATTATTAGGCAAGTTGTATTTTGAGGATTAATTTTATTATTGAACAACAACCATGTTCTCAATGAACCCAAAAAGGAGATTTTTGTGAAACTCACCTGTAAAATCTTTTTCTCGTCTTTTCCATTGGGGGACACAGACCATGGGTATAGCTTAGAGGTATTAGTAGGAGGGACACTATGCAAATGAAAGAGCTCCTCCTCCTCGGGCTATACCCCCAGACTCCACCAGGAGGAACTCAGGCGTTGCACAAGCAGTAGGAGAAGGAGCAAGAAAAAATCATGGAAACCATCGGACCAAGCCATAAGGTCCAACCAGAAACAGAAAAACTGAACTAAAGACCCCTCCTGCAACAGGAATAATGGGTGGGAGCTGTGTCCCCCAATGGAAAAGACGAGAAAAAGATTTTACAGGTGAGTTTCACAAAAATCTCCTTTTCTCGTGCTTTTTTCCATTGGGGGACACAGACCATGGGACGTCCAAAAGCAGTCCATGGGGTGGGAAAAAATATCAGCACCGCCAGGAGGAACGCCCCAACGGTCAAACAGGAACCACAGCCTGCAAAACCCTGCGGCCAAAGCCGCATCAGCCGAAGCCAGTGAATGCAACTGACAAAAATTTGCAAAGGTATGCAAGGACGACCAGGTGGCCGCCGTACACAGCTGAGACGCAGAGGCACGACTGCGTCTTGCCCAGGAAGCCCCCTCCGCCCCAATGGAGTGAGCGGCAATTCTAGCCGGGGGAACTCCACCACAAGCGTGACAAGCCGCGGAAATAGCCAAGCAGATCCAGAGCGCCAAGAACGGCGGACGGAAGCAGTAGCCGCGAGACACACCTTCAGGACCCGTACAACATCCAGGGAATGCAGAGTGCGTTCCTTGGGGTTAGCCGGAGAAGGACAAAAGGAAGGCAGGACAAGATCCTCATCAAGGCGGAAGGGAGAGACCACCCTGGGCAAAAAGAAGGGGACTGGACGGAGCACAACTTAATCCTGGAGGAAAACCATTAAGGCTCCTGACAGGAAAGAGCGGCCAGCTTCGACACCAGTCTGACCTAAAAGCTCGTGATGGGACGTGAACTCACAGCCACTGCATAATAGCCCAGAACTTTAATCACTACGCTATGTAGCTGTATCAGAAGCTATGGTCACAAGGAAGTCCAGATGAGAACAGTCAGAGAGACCCTCCTCAAAGGCTCGAAGGGAGCCGACTGCAGAGCGCGCAGAACCAAATTGAGATCCCAAGGAGACAAAGGGGGAACATACGGGGAACCGAATGCGCCACCCCCGAAGAAAGGTCACCACCGGACCCTTAAGAGCAAGGGACCTCTGACGGCCCGCGCCGAAACCTGACCTTACAGGGAACTAAGCGACAGTCCCTGCACAAGCCCAGACTGAAGAAAAGACAGTACCATCAAGATGGAAAACCGAAGGGGAGGGAACCCCGAACCCTCAAAAAAGGATAGGAAGGCCATCCAGGTACGATAGTAAATCCGGGAGGAAGAAGACTTCCCCGGACTGATCATGGTCCTAACCACTGAATCCGAGAACCCCATCTTTATCAGGATGGCGGTTTCAACAGTCACGCCGGTAAACGAAGAGACCGCAAATTCCGGTGGAAGAACGGGCCCTGAGACAGTAAGTCCTGTCCGTCGGGAAGAGGCCATGGGGCGTCCGCCAGCAACCGAGCCACGTCCGAAAAACCACGCGCGGCGAGGCCACTCTGGGGTGATGAGAACGGTCGGAGTCCCTTCCGCCTCGAACTGGCGTAGACCCTTTGGTAGGAGAGGAAAACAGAGGAGGCTGAAGTCCTGCCACGGAGACACCTGCGCATCCATCCGTACGCCTCCGGATCCTCGGGCGCGAGCCAGGACCACTGGGATCTTGTTGTTGAACCCGGACGCCATTAAGTCCACATCCGGACGGTCCCATCTGTGGCAGATTTCTTCGAACCCTTCTGGATGCAGAGACCACTCGCTTGGATCCACCGTGTTGTGGCTTAGAAAGTCCGCTGTCCAGTTGTCCATTCCTGGAATGCAAACTGCTGACAACACCGGAACGTGAGTCTCCGCCCACGTCAGAATTCACTTCACCTCCTGCATCACCATCCGGCTGCGGGTCCCGTCCTGATGGTCGATATAGGCCACGGCCGCGGCATTGCCCGTTTGAACCCGCACTGGGAGGCCCGCAAGGAGAGAGGTCCAATAGGAGAGAGAGAGCGGAAAAAATCGCCCTCAATTCCAGAAAGTTGATTGGAAGGCGAGACTCTGCCGCCGGCCAAATTCCTTGAACTGTGCGAGACTGGAAAACGCCCCCCCAACCCAGGATGCTGGCATCGGTGGCGGCGATCGCCCAGGAGAATGCGAGAAAGGAACTCCCCGACCTCAGGTTCTTTGGGAACAGCCACCAAGGGAGAACTGCCCGAACCCGCTGAAAGGTAAAGGATCTCCTGTTGCGCCAGGCGAGTGTGAAACTGGGCATATGGAAAGGCCTCGAAAGAGGCTACCATAAGACCCAGGACCTGCAAGTATTCCCGAATGGAGAGGCACGGGGAGCGCAGCAGATGCGACACTGCCCCCTGGACCTGGGAGGACTTGAAGGCTGGTAGAATACTTTGGCAGCCGAGGTGTCCAAAATCACCCTCCGGAAGGAGAGCCTCTGGGACGGGAAGAGGCAGGAGTTTGGGAAAGTTACCAGGCAGCCGAACCGTTCCAGGGTCTGAACAGTGATCCGGACGCTGTCCGTGGTCTGCGGTAGAGAGGGGGGCCTCTATCCGGATATCGTCCCGACAGGGCAGCAAAGGAATGCCCCTGGTACGAAGAAGCGCCATGAGCGGTCCAGGACCGTGGCAAGGACCCGCGGGGTGGTCGCCAACCCGAAGGAAGGGCGACAAACTGACAGTGTCGACCCATAATGGCGAAGCGCAGGAATCGATGGTGGGATTCCGCAATCGGGACATGTGATAGGCCTAGGAGCAGCAGGGCGGGCTGACTGGGCCCTCTAGTGTTGGGAAGGCTGGTGCAAAGGAAGGCCTCTTTGCGGGCGACCTGAGACCCCCGGCGGAGGAAGCAGGCGACGGCCTACCAGATGAGAAACGGCAAAAGGCATGCAGAGACGAACTCGTCCAGCTGATCCCCACAAGGCCTGGAAACCCCAAAGGGGAGATTAGCAAGGGAACGCTTGGTGGAGGCGTCAGCGTCCCACACCTTCAATCAGATCTCTTCGCGCTGAGTGACAGAGATGGCCAACCTGCGGGCAAAGAGGGAAACAATGTCCCTAGAAGCTTCGCAAAGAATGTTAGAAGCCTGAGACATCTGGAGAACCAACTCCAGTGTGTTAGTAGCCGCATCTCGTACCGCCAGTTCCTGGTGGTGGTGTTGTAACCACACCGAGAGAGCACTGGCTACCCCTGCTGAGTGAAAGGTAGGTCACAGGGACGCGCTGCCAGCGAAAAAAGGACCTGGAAGAGAGTCTATGCGTCTGTCTACAGCATCCTGGAAAGAGGAACTGACTAAGACAGGAAGGGCCACATAATTGGCTAATCCGGCCACCGGAGGATGCACCTTAGGGGGAGGAGACACCTCTCCTCGCCGTCAGCAGGGAAAGGAAAGTATATTCATGCGCTGGGTGGTCGAGAACCTTATTAAGACCACCCCAGGCCCTGGACATGACCGCGGAAAAATCCCTCATAGACCGGGAACATGGTAGTCTCCGACTGCCTGGACGGAAAAAGGGGGAACTCCTGACCAGTGGAAGGAGGAGAATCCCCTTGGAGAATAAAGGTGTCTCGGACAGTCACCACTAAGTCAGCCACCCTGGTGGAGAGCTTAGGCGAGGGGTCCCGCTCCATGACCTAATCAGAGCCGGAAATTCTCCTTCAGACTTGCGCTCCCTAAGGGAGGGGAGAGTCGCCCGAACGCGCCTTTAGACGAGGGGGGGGGGGGGGAGAGCCAGAGCCATCCGAGGAGGGATGCTGCTGCTCACGCTCCCTGTTAGTATTCGGGCGTCTTCTGTGGAAAAACACTTAGAGAGGTGGTTGGCGTCACAGGATTTGAAAATGCCCTATAGTCCAAAAAGGACGTGGCTCGTCCGAGTCGGATAATTCTCCTTCGGAGTACTCTCCCTAGGGAGGGGGAAGAGCAGTCCGCAAGCGCCACCGGCGAGGTGAGGGGGGTGGAGAGACAGAGACATCCGAGGTGGGATGCTGCCGCTCACGCTGCCTCTTCGTAGTCAGTCACCCACTGTGGGGACCACTGAGAGAGATGGAGTCGTTAGCGCCACAGGATTAAAGGACATGGTTGCCTTGGTGACTAAGACCAATTTAGCGGCCGCGCTGGACATGGCAGATGCCCAAGCGGGGACCGCAGGCCCCCAGGGACGTGGAGGAGGGGTGGAGGAGGGGGGTAAGGCAGGGATGCAGGTAATACTTATCTGCTCCTGCAGAACTTCTCCCTCGACTCCAGGACCAGCAGGGATGCACCTCTTCAGGCGTCTGACTCCTTGTCCAGGAGTGCAGTGTTCTGGTGGAGGGTGGCAGCAGGAGACCCAGTAGCTGGTGGGATACCGGAGCTGCAGGTCGAGCCCGGATCCACTTGTCTTCTTTGGGGGGCAATGGAGGCAGCCAGGCAGCGTCCAAGGACGGCAGCGGGCATTCCACGGGGGACCAGGAAGGCGCCATGCCGACCTGTGTCCCCATCTAGAATAATATAAACAATTTTTGAAGGCTGAAAGGGGCTTTGAACTCAGAAAGCCTGGACATGGGGCAACAGCAGCAGTACCACTGAGCTACCAGCTTGCCTGGCACAAAACGGAGTAGAGTGATGAGGAGCTGCACGGCCATGAGCAAACAGAGTCTCCGGTGTAAGGAGAGTCAGAGCGGCATGCCGAGGCTCCGCCTCCCCTAACGCGTCATTATGGCGCGAAAAAAGCGCGCGAAAATAAGCGCGCGCACGAAAAATAAGCGAGCGAAAATTTGCGCGAGCGCGAAAATATGCGCGAGCGCGAAAATATGCGCGAAAATAAGCGCACCACGTGGAGGAGCGGCCTGCCGGCGGGCGCTGTGGGAGCGCAGCAGCCAAGGCCCGACGAGAGAAGCGCTGAAGCCCACAGTTTAAGGGGAAGAGATGCCAGTACTCCAGTGCCAAAATGAAGAAAGTGCCCCATCAGGATCCTTCTTCAAGCTCACCCAGGCAGCCACAGACAAATAGACACAGAGGGAGGGGGAGGGATTGTGCAACACTTATCTGCTCAGCATGCTCCCTCGATGTCCAGACCAGCAGGGATGCGCCTCTTCAGACTTCTGACTCCAATCCAGGAGAACAGTGCTCTGGAGGAGGGTAGGCAGCAGGCGTCCCAGCAGCTGGTGGGATGCCGGAGCTAACAGGTCGAGCCCGGATCCACTTATCTTCTTGGGGGGAAATGGAGGCAGCCAGGCAACGTCCCAAAGACGGCGGCGGGCACTCCACGGGGGACCAGGAAGGCGCCATGCCGACCTGTGTCCCCATCTAGAATAAAAATAACAAAAAGGAGTAGAATCAGAGAGTGTCAACCTCCTTCACCAGACACTAAGCAAAGACTGAGTTCCTCCTGGTGGAGTCTGGGGGTATAGCCCGAGGAGGAGGAGCTCTTTCATTTGCATAGTGTCCCTCCTACTAATACCTCTAAGCTATACCCATGGTCTGTGTCCCCCAATGGAAAAAAGCACGAGAAAAACTCATTAATATCAAAGCTGAATATTTTTGGACGTAGTTTTTAGTTTGTTTTTAGTTTTAGCTATTTTAGGGGGATATCTGTGTGTGCAGGTGACTATTACTGTGCATAATTATTAGGCAACTTAACAAAAACAAATATATACCCATTTCAATTATTTATTTTTACCAGTGAAACCAATATAACATCTCAACATTCACAAATATACATTTCTGACATTCAAAAACAAAACAAAAACAAATCAGTGACCAATATAGCCACCTTTCTTTGCAAGGACACTCAAAAGCCTGCCATCCATGGATTCTGTCAGTGTTTTGATCTGTTCACCATCAACATTGCGTGCAGCAGCAACCACAGCCTCCCAGACACTGTTCAGAGAGGTGTACTGTTTTCCCTCCTTGTAAATCTCACATTTGATGATGGACCATAGGTTCTCAATGGGGTTCAGATCAGGTGAACAAGGAGGCCATGTCATTAGATTTTCTTCTTTTATACCCTTTCTTGCCAGCCACGTTGTGGAGTACTTGGACGTGTGTGATGGAGCATTGTCCTGCATGAAAATCATGTTTTTCTTACCTTGCAGACTTCTTCCTGTACCACTGCTTGAAGAAGGTGTCTTCCAGAAACTGGCAGTAGGACTGGGAGTTGAGCTTGACTCCATCCTCAACCCAAAAAGGCCCCACAAGCTCATCTTTGATGATACCAGCCCAAACCAGTACTCCACCTCCACCTTGCTGGCGTCTGAGTCGGACTGGAGCTCTCTGCCCTTTACCAATCCAGCCACGGGCCCATCCATCTGGCCCATCAAGACTCACTCTCATTTCATCAGTCCATAAAACCTTAGAAAAATCTGTCTTGAGATATTTCTTGGCCCAGTCTTGACGTTTCAGCTTGTGTGTCTTGTTCAGTGGTGGTCGTCTTTCAGCCTTTCTTACCTTGGCCATGTCTCTGAGTATTGCACACCTTGTGCTTTTGGGCACTCCAGTGATGTTGCAGCTCTGAAATATGGCCAAACTGGTGGCAAGTGGCATCTTGGCAGCTGCACGCTTGACTTTTCTCAGTTCATGGGCAGTTATTTTGCGCCTTGGTTTTTCCACACGCTTCTTGCGACCCTGTTGACTATTTTGAATGAAACGCTTGATTGTTCGATGATCACGCTTCAGAAGCTTTGCAATTTTAAGAGTGCTGCATTCCTCTGCAAGATATCTCACTATTTTTGACTTTTCTGAGCCTGTCAAGTCCTTCTTTTGACCCATTTTGCCAAAGGAAAGGAAGTTGCCTAATAATTATGCACACCTGATATAGGGTGTTGATGTCATTAGACCACACCCCTTCTCATTACAGAGATGCACATCACCTAATATGCTTAATTGGTAGTAGGCTTTCAAGCCTATACAGCTTGGAGTAAGACAACATGCATAAAGAGGATGATGTGGTCAAAATACTCATTTGCCTAATAATTCTGCACGTAGTGTAATGTAAGGCACATGGGGTCCAGTCTAAAATCATGTGCCCAGCCTGACATCAGAAATAAATGACCCCCATCATGTTTAAACCATGGAAATGGCAAGATTGGGGTTAATGAGTCACATTAACCCCAATCTTACTGGCTGCCTGATACATATTTTGAGGCAGGCTACTCTTGAACTGTGTGGGGGTGGGGTACCTGCTATGCTGGCGGCACTCTGACTCCGGGGCTGAGGATAGGACACTCAGGAGGAGGAGGCTGCTGCTGTTCGCCGAGCTCACTAGCTCAGACGGTGCAGCAGTTTATTCCCTCTCCTGTACCTCCTCCTGCTTTAATTAGCCGCCCATTCATTGGTGGCAGTGGTGCGGGTAGCGTCAGAGCCTGCTCTTTTCATTGGGCTCTGCAGCGGCCACGTTATAGGAGATTTCTGGATGGACACAGAGGTGACTAGGAGCAGCACACTATATGTGCAGAGTCTGCGCTACTGAACATAGATGCCCAATAGCATAGGTAGGTTTAGTGTAGAACCTGCCACACCTGAGACCACCTTGGCGGGGGTAGGTGGGCACAGATGCGTTTTGATCAAAATATATTAGCTAAGAGTCTTAGATTTTATTACATCAGAGTGAGGGCTTAGTCCATATACAGTGGGGCAAAAAAGTATTTAGTCAGCCACCAATTGTGCAAGTTCTCCCACTTAAAAAGATGAGAGAGGCCTGTAATTTTCATCATAGGTACACTTCAACTATGAGAGACAGAATAGGGGGAAAGAATACAGGAAATCACATTGTAGGATTTCTAATGAATTAATTGGGAAATTCCTCGGTAAAATAAGTATTTGGTCACCTACAAACAAGCAAGATCTCTGGCTCTCACAGACCTGTAACTTCTTTAAGAGGCTTCTCTGTCCTCCACTCGTTACCTGTATCAATGGCGCCTGTTTGACCTTGTTATCAGTATAAAATACCTCTGTCCACAACCTCAAACAGTCACACTCCAAACTCCACTATGGCCAAGACCAAAGAGATGTTGAAGGACACCAGAAACAAAATTGTAGACCTGCACCAGGCTGGGAAGACTGAATCTGCAATAGGCAAGCAGCTTGGTGTGAAGAAATCAACTGTGGGAGCAATTATTAGAAAATGGAAGACATACAAGACCACTGATAATCTCCCTCGATCTGGGTGTCCATGCAAGATCTCACCCCGTGGGGTCAAAATGATCACAAGAACGGTGAGCAAAAATCCAAGAACCACACAGGGGGACCTAGTGAATGACCTGCAGAGAGCTGGGACCAAAGTAACAAAGACTACTATCAGCAACACACTACTCCGCCAGGGACTCAAATCCTGCAGTGCCAGACGTGTCCCCCTGCTTAAGCCAGTACATGTCCGGGCCCATCTGAGGTTTGCTGGAGAGCATATGGATGATCCAGAAGAGGATTGGGAGAATGTCATATGGTCAGATGAAACCAAAGTAGAACTTTTTGGCAAAAACTAAACTTGGAGGAGAAAGAATGCTGAGTTGCATCCAAAGAACACCATACCCACTGTGAAGCATGGGGGTGGAAACATCATGCTTTGGGGCTGTTTTTCTGCAAAGGGACCAGGACGACTGATCCGTGTAAAGGAAAGAATGAATGGGGCCATGTATTGTGAGATTTTTAGTGAAAACCTCCTTCCATCAGCAAGGGCATTGAAGATGAAACGTGGCTGCGTCTTTCAGCATGACAATGATTCCAAACACACCGCCCGGGCAACGAAGGAGTGGCTTCGTAAGAAGCATTTCAAGGTCCTGGAGTGGCCTAGCCAGTCTCCAGCTCTCAACCCCATAGAAAACCTTTGGAGGGAGTTGAAAGTCTGTGTTGCCCAGCGACAGCCCCAAAACATCACTGCTCTAGAGGAGATCTGCATGGAGGAATGGGCCAAAATACCAGCAATAGTGTGTAAAACCTTGTAGACTTACAGAAAACATTTGACCTCTGTCATTGCCAACTAAGGGTATATAACAAAGTATGAAGATGAACTTTTGTTATCGACCAAATACTTATTTTCCACTATAATTTGCAAATAAATTCTTTAAAAATCATGTGATTTTCCAAAATTTTTTCCCCTTCATTATGTCTCTCATAGTTGAGGTATACCTATGATGAAAATTACAGGCCTCTCTTTTTAAGTGGGAGAACTTGCACAATTGGTGGCTGACCAAATACTTTTTTGCCCCACTGTATAATGCTTGCATCTATTTTGTTAGTGCGTTATTATCTTTTTTTTTTTTTTTTTCATAAATGTAGCCAGGGACATCCACATCCTTATTTATCATATCGTGCAGGTTGTTTTTATCTTTGTTTTTATCTCTTTTCTGTGATTTTTGTTTATTTTTAGAATACATGCCACAAAAATCCTGACATACTGCAGTTTTCACCTTGGCCACTAGAGCACACACCCTACGCTCTCATTTCCTGTTTTCTGCAGCTCACTTTCCAGATTTGCTGTATAGACTGGGACAGAGTCAGCAGAGAATTTAATGACAGCTTGATTATACTTGTGGAGAGCTGGGTAAAGCACGATAGAAACACTACACACTAAAAACACAGATACAGCTCTGTCACTCTCTGGGAGGGAGGGGGCGCTACACTCCATCTCTTCAGAAAGATGGTAATGTCCTATCACATTTTTCGATAAATCAACTCTTAATCAGACAACCGCCATAAATCTCATACACCCTGCTGTACTGTCTATACAGACACTACAGGAAGGATGGATGTACAAACAAACCTAAAATATAATAAAAATGACACATCCAAAGTCGATTCGCATACAAGCGCTCTGTACAGTATTAGAATGTATTGGCTCCGATGAGCTGAAGTCATTACTTTCGGAAGTCTCGCGAGACTTCGGGTAATAACTTCATAAATTGATTTCTACTGTAAAAAAACATTTCCCGAACTCAGGTTCTGTTCCAAGGTACCACTTGGAACCGAACCCAAGTTTGGGAAATGTTTTTTTTTACAGTAGAAATCAATTTATGAAGTTATTACCCGAAGTAATAACTTCGGCTCATCGGAGCCAATACATTCTAATACTGTACGGAGCTCCGTACAGTATTCAGACAAAGTTTTATGCGAATCGACTTCAGATGTTTCATCCGAAGTCGATTCACTCATCCCTAAATATAAACATAATTTTACTTCTAAACACTTACATGCAATTCATTAAATTAAAATGAACTACACAAGATATTCCATTTAACCCTACACTCGCATTGGCACCGCTTATCGATAATGTCCTGTGTGCTTGCACTACACGGACAATGATTCTCGCATAACCCCAATGTAACCTCTTTCCCCCCTGTGATACCCTTTTATTCCTCCTGGAAATGTATAAATACATTGACCACTGGATGTAATCCTTCTGCTTTTCACAGTCTGTCACTGATTGGATCATTCATATGGTAATCAATATAATCAATACTCACCACGGTATACAGGTTTTCCTTATATTTTTCTTGTATAACTGGATCCACGAGGCAGAGCCGAGACTCTGGAGGGGTGAAGTCTAAACTTTCTCCCGAGGACACCAGCTCCTTGTTCTCTCTGGAGATGGCTGATGGCTTCTGGATTTTTTTGTCATCCTTGCCTTTCAGTTTTCTACTGGTCGGACGTTCCTATTTGGTTGGAAAAAAAATCATTTCTGAGATTAATCTTTCAAGCACATGGAACATGTTTTTTTTTTTACTTCCCAATTTTATGAACTACTTTTGCAATGTGACATAATCCAGACTTTCTTAACAGTTTCAAACATCATCAGGATGCTTCATATCTCTACTGGAGGCTCCTTCTGGCTCTTCCATGCTATGGCTCACGTCTCTCATTGCATGTAGGTGGCTATGGCCTAGTGGTCTCTTTCTTACTGGTAGTTTGTTCCTTATAGTTTATAATCATTGCTGTAGTGGAAGTATCTTGTCCACACATGGACCTCTAAGAAAGATTAGCAGATTGCAGTGTAAAGCATAAGGGAGGGGCAGACACCAGTGTATAAGCGGCCATTCATATTCAATAGCTGTTGGCCAAATGTTCAATCGAACAGCAGCTATTCCTCCCTACCCCTCTATGCACAAGCAAACTTAGCTGGGCCGAGCATGCATGTTTTCTCGATGGGGAGAAAGGAATAGGCCACTGATTACAAAGGATCCGGCATATTGAAATTCAACATGCCCATCATTTTTTCCCTCCAAGCTAACACTGGCCAAATCATTAATACACTTTAGGTGGTCAACTGGTCCATCTGAGTTAAGTCTAATGTGTATGTATGTCCACCTACGGTGGACCGGAGATGTTTACTGAAATCTATCGGAGAGTTTCCTAGACATGTTATGTGACCAGTACAGAGGTCATTGTGCAGGGAGGAGGTATGCTGTTATCACCTTTTGTGAATGGTGGCTCCCATGTTATCTATGTATAGGTGCCACATGTCATTGTAATCCCATCTGTGACGATAAAGTGATGACGGCTGAGAAGCGATCTCCACAGAACAGAAGTATCAGCCTATTAAGAGGCTTAGTGTAAAAACTTCAGGATTTTAGTTTTTTTTTAAACAAATACAGGAGCGACATGGGAAATTAAAAATAACATCACCAAAAAATTGCAAAACAGTATGTTTAAAACATAAAAACTTTATTTAAAGGGACTGGCCACTTTACTACTCATCTTTCTGGCAGCAGCTGCTGTGGGGAGACTGTAGTATTGCATGCTGACCAATTGAACAAATGGCCATCCACGTAAAGCATGGATATGCTGGGTCTGGCTGGGTCCGAGCTGTAGTTTTTGCAAAAATTGTAAAAAAAAATTCCCGTAATTAAGAAACACAACCTGTGGCTTATTTAAAGCGGAGCTGCAACTACTTGCATCCCCCTTGTAATAGACAGACAGATAGATAGTTAGACAGACAAACAGATAGATAGATAGATAGATAGATAGATAGATAGATCTCTAGACAGACAAAATGGCACTGCGACTTATAAAGCGCACACTACTGAGCGCTTCCATTATGCGGTGACGGTTGCGCTGCACTCACTGCTCCCTGGTCTTCCTCCTGGCGCTGAGCTTCATTGTCCTGACTGCGCACAGCGTCAGGGTGTAGTGTGCACACTAGGACAGGACGTATTTTGCCGGCTTGTCCTAGTGAGCCTGTGATCCAACATGCCCCATCTTTCTTTCCCCCCACATCAAAAAGGGAAAGACAGGGGATCCCCATACACATTAGATGGGCGGCCGGGCTTGCCAAAATCTGCAGCTTTGGCCCACATTAATCTAATGTATGACCGGCCCCTTTTCTAAACCTGGACACGTATATGAAAAGGAGCTTCTCACCGCTCCTGACATGTCTGTCTTAGTGACTACTTGCATTCCCAAGTTATTATGACTCTATGCTCTGGCATTCCTTTATTATTTCCATTACAAGTTATGAATGTATTGGTAGCAACTTGCAGTAAAGGTACACATGGATTTTTACCAGTTGGGGGTGTGTCTGACAACAGCAGCACTGATTGGACAGAGTCAGACACACCCGCTACTGGTAACACCCAGCAGTACCTTTACTGCAGACTGTTGGCAAATTATTTGTAAACTTCTAGCAGGAATAATACAGGAATGGCACAACATAGAGTAGTAAGAAAATATGCTCCAGATGTGTTATTACATGACGGAAGCAAGTAGTTACTAAAACTGTCATGTGAGGAGAGGTGACAGGTCCTCCTTAAATACCTCATACCCCCAGGGTACAGCCACACAGAGGAAATCTGCAGTGTACGTCGCCGAAATCCACAGTGGCTAAATTTGCACCAAATTCTGCAGATTTTACAGCAGTGGGTAAATGTTGCAGATTTTGCCCTTTGTATTGCAAAGGAGATCCGCTGCATAAGCTGACATCCGATTGAAAATCTGCATCGCGGGTCAAGTTGTGCGTGAATTTCATTATTTCAATCATTTTTAAAAACCTGATTTTTGAAAAATCTGATCCACAAAATGCTGCTGCTTTTCCACCGGCAAGTCCACTGCGGGCGCATGTGGCCGTACCCTAAGAAATCACTGTTGTCCAGAGGGAAACTCAATTCTACAAGTTTTTTTTTTTTTTTTTTAAGTTGGATACATGATGGCTCAATCTTTTTTGCAGGTTTTTGTAGTATACGCCAAGTTAGCGGCTGCTGCCGATTGACTCAGTCTGAATAAGAAGCAGCCGGAGATAATTTCGACCTTGCTTTGAAAAGTCTGAAAGTTACATGGTAAAACAAACCTCCAGATATTATGCAAGTGCGATCTCTAATTTTAACCTCTCTGTAATTCAGGTGCTATTTGCAAGCGTATAATTGACTGACGTGCGGACTTCTTCTTAAATGAAAATTGCATGCTGTCGCCAAGTTTATGCTGTGTAATTAAACAAACCGTAGAACGATGTAAAAATGATGTCAGGAAAGGGATTGACGGGCACAATATGCCCAGCAATTTATGTCAGTGAAGAACACACAGTTACAGTTCTGCTGATCCTGGATTAGCCTAACATTTATCGACTGCATAAGATCATCTTAAAGGGGTTCTCCAGTATTCAAATACTCATGGTATAGCCTCATGATCAGGTCAGCAGGGTTCCAACTCTACACACTCATGACGATCATCTGATCAGGAGTAACTCCGAACTGTCGGAACCCCACAGCTCCACCCAGGGTGTAGTGTACGGAGCTGGTTACTGCGGCACTGCTCCTGTTCACGTAAAAAGGGGGTTGCTCCCTCCACTTCTAGCACCAAAGCTATTGCAGAACAGCTGATCAGTTGGGGAGCCTGCCCAAGTGTTGGACCCACACTAACCTAAGGATAGGACATCAATATCAAAATAATAGAAACCCCCTTTAAAGAGTAGGGCAGACACTGACATGATCAGAGGAGACCAACCCCATTCCTTCTCCCGCCACGATACTTTAAGTAAAACTGCGGTATCACCTTTACGATCGCGTGGCCATTGGCCACCACATGTTTAGACATACATGGACGCCTCAACGTCTGCCCATACCCTAAGGTTGTTTGTGTGATTGTCTCAGAAGGGTAAGAAGTCATGTCACCTTTTGGGTATACCTTTGAGTGCTCACAGTTTAGGAATGGAAGGAGAAATTAAATACTGATTAATATTAACACATCCATGATACAGATGGACTATGGAAGAGAGTAAGCCGCCATGGTTGATTCGCAAAGTATATGTACTAGATTTCTGTACAAGGGTCACTGATCCAGGGATCTATGCCATACTTTGAGTCAAGAAGGACACTTTGGTCCTACTATAGTGGTCTACTGTGAAATTTACGCTATAGTAACACTATACTCACTATAGTAGCATAAGCTGGTATGCTGCTGGGGCTCTCCATTTCTGGAGGTTTAATATCCATGAATGGTGGTGACTGGGTTCATCCTCCCGGATACGTGAAGTGTGAGAGGAACTCAATAAACCAGGGTCAATATGACTATGGGCTGTGGCCTTCAGGACAGCCAGGAACTGAGGGATATTTTTTGGTCTATGGATTCCAGAAATGTCTGAGGAGGGCCCTGCTGACCAAGAGACACAAAAGAACAGCGTCAGACCTCCTGGAGTAAAGACCAAAGAGCAAATATAAATCTACTACCTCCGGTCTTTGGGTGTCACGGCCTTTGGAGTGTGCTGTGATACTTATGCCACGCTTGCTGTTGCCTGTGGCAACGTGTTGCTGTTTCAGCATGCGGGGGCAGTGTCACGGCCTTTGTGGTGTGTGCCGTGACATGGTTGCCTTGCATGAGCTTTTTATGCTGGTGTGTGCACTTCCCCTTTAAGTTGTAGCCTCCCTCTGTCTGGTGCTGTAAGGGTTAACTCCCTGACTGGGTGTGGTCACTAGGGTTTTATCCTCTGTGGCTCCCTGGCTGGAGTCAGTTGTACTTCAGCTCTAGTTGGTGCTGGAGCTCTGCTTCAGTCCGGGGTGTTCCATCTGTCCAGTGAGGGCCACCCTTGTGGTCATCAATGTTATCCCGGTGTCTCCTTCCCTTCCTGTCCTTACTTGTATGGAGTGGGTTATGTTCAGGGTGTTTGTATGTCTAGTTTGGTGTTACATGTCTGGTGGTGTTTGGTGTCCAGCATGTTTACAAGACATTCCCCTGTCTCATGTTATTGCAGCTATGGGTGTCCTGGGTTCCTGTGTGGTTTGTGGTGTGAGCTGTGTCCTTAATGTTGGTGTGGACTGCAGCACTAGTGCACGGGTTCCAGTCAGTGTGTCTGTGGCAGGTAAGTGTGTTATAGGTCTCGCTTACCTGCCATCTCCTTATGCTGTATGTGTTCCCCTCTCCTTGCAGCCTGGCCTCAGATAGAGACTACAACTTAAAGGGGAAATGCACACACAAGCATACCAAACACGTAACCACCGGCAACAGCATGCATGGCAACCATGTCATGGCAATCACCCAGAAGGCCGAGACACTGCCACCGCATGCTCTCACAGCAACACGTTGCCGTGGGCAACCGCAAGTGTGGCAACAGTGTCACAGCGTACACCATAGGCCGTGACATTGGGTTCCTCTCACACTGAAACGGTGCTACAATAGCGTTGCAGTCACTAAAGTTGTGGCCTCCAGGACTTTAAACTATGGGTACTGCAGCAATCCACACACTTTATTAGCACTAATCTTTCTTCCGAAAGATGAGGAAAATTGTCTTCTTCTTGATCTTATATCTTTATCCAACCTTACTAACCATATTACTTTAAGAATGAAATGCAACCAGGTTCATCTAAAGCTCAACGATTGTCAGTTCTACTCTGTATAGGGACATAGTCCGGGGCTATGGGAAATCAGACATCACAAAAAAGTGATAGTAATAGTCGTCCTATCAGCTGGGAGATAAAAATACTTCTACCATTAGCAGAAATCTGCAGACATCTACCATCTAAGCATGCCCTAAAAGACAAATATGTAACTACTGTACTAAGTGTAGCTTTTAGCATACCTCTTTCTCTGATTTGTCCCTTGCTGTCTTCCCGGCCTTCTTCTCATCTTTTTCCTTTCCACCAGGCATCCTTTTATCTTCTTTCACGCCTCCTCCTCTCTTATCATCTTTGCCTCCTTTTGCACGCTTTTGATCCAACACTAGAAACAAGGTGTTCAGAAATTTTAGGTTTCTAAATCCAGTCATGGTTCATCATATCGAGCAACACGACGTTACAATTTTTTTTTGCTCTTTTTATTTATTAGGAAGAAGTCACTTTACCAAACAGAAGCAAAGGGGTTGTCTCACAATGGACGCTTGTCCTAACCCCCACCAATGGGAACCGCCCCTCATTAGAAGAGGGTCCTGAGCCCCCTATTTCCCTATCGTGTTCTGCTTCCCTATCGATGTCTATAGGACAAACAGAAATAGTCACGCACTGTACTCAGCTGTCTCTGTCAGTCCCATAGACTTAGTAGGAAGCGGCGCTGCACATCCTTGACTGCCACTTTGCCACGTTCAAAGTCCTCCTCACTGAGGGTGTACAGTGAGGAGGATCAAGGGTCCTGAGCCCCCTATTTCCCTATTACTTTCTGCCTCTCCATCGATGTCTATAGGACAAACATAAATAGTCACGCACTGTACTCAGCTGTCTCTGTTAGTCCCATAGACTTAGTAGGAAGCGGCGCCGCACATTCTTGACTGCCACTTTGCCACATTCAAAGTCCTCCTCACTGAGGGTGTACAGTGAGGAGGATCAAGGGTCCTGAGCCCCCTATTTCCCTATTACTTTCTGCCTCTCCATCGATGTCTATAGGACAAACAGAAACAGTCACGCACTGTACTCAGCTGTCTCTGTCAGTCCCATAGACTTAGTAGGAAGCGGCGCCGCACATCCTTGACTGCCACTTTGCCATGTTCAAAGTCCTCCTTACTGAGGGTGTACAGTGAGGAGGAT
Source organism: Bufo gargarizans (assembly GCF_014858855.1). Taxonomy (NCBI): domain Eukaryota; kingdom Metazoa; phylum Chordata; class Amphibia; order Anura; family Bufonidae; genus Bufo; species Bufo gargarizans. Next base: position 60,814,718 of record NC_058085.1, on the reverse strand, counting down.
CAAGGGGCTTGGGACCCTAGTTCTAGTGGTCATTAGGGATCCTAGTGGCCAGACATTTATCACTTATTCCATGGATAATGATATATGTCCATTGTGGGAAAACCCTTTTAATACCCAACACCCTCCACTGTGTTCAGAAGATTGTCTCACTGTGCCCTACTACTAGATGTGACAGAAGGGGTTCCTGGTCACTTATATATTGCCATCTCCTGCCAAGGGTTAGAGAGGCTGGACTCATGGCGAGCCGGCTTCTATTTCTAAATTGGTTGTCGTTAATATAAAATGCCAACCCCTTTAATATCAGGACTACACAGAATTCCCAGACTTTAGGTGTAATGGAGTTTACAATGAAAGATCTTACCTATAGTCTGGGTTTTTTAGGGGCTTTCCAGTAACATGGAAATATATTACCTAAATGGTAGGCGTCAATACGAGCTGTGGTTAAGGACAACCAGCCCACATGTTGGCAGACGTGACTACCCTGCCCATACAATGAGTCACGTTTATCATGCACGGCCTTAATCGCTCACGTGAAGAGTCTCAATATTTATTCACTAAACAAAGCGTATGATTAATATTTACTCGTATAATGAGAACAAGTGACATAGGATTAACCAGCAGAACGGGCGTGTAGTACATGAGCCATATGATGAATGCACTAAAGGGGTTGTTCGGTTTTGAAAATCCACTTTTATATACTATGGTGGGGGCACCGTCTGTTCGGGATCCCCATCTCTTGAAGTGGAGAGCGGTTACAAAGAGAGTCTCTTGGAGAATCCAAGAATCAGGGGTTACAGCGCCGTCTCTTATAAGTTTCACTTTATTTTGAAGAATCCTTAAAAGGTTATGTGCAGGTTCCAGAGGTACATGTTCCACTAAAACGGGACCCCGAAAGTGAAGGATAGTGTCCCGTTTATGTGTAGTGCGCTCTCTAATTACTTCTATGGGAGTTTTGAAAAGAACAAAGTGAGCACACTCGGCTATTGATGGAAGTCCCATAGACGTTAATGGAGAGCGCACCGCGCAAGCGGGGCCACCTCTCTGCTCGCCTCTGAGGGAGTTCTAGAAATAGCCAAGCCGGCACTAAGCTATTTTCAGCCCTCCCATAGAAGTGAGTGGAGGGTGGCCATGCTTGCAAGGGCAGCTCTCTTACACTTTGGAGGCCTCGTTCTAGAAATAAGTGTGGGTCTCAGAGGTGGGACCTGCAGCTATTGGGCATTCGTGGCATATCCTAACCTTATGCCACCAACGTGTGAGATGGGCCAACCCCTTTAAAATCCCTACAATTCAATATCTAGGACTGAACACCCGGGATTATCTTCCTGCCAACTGTCTAGGCCAGAGGTGCACAACCTTGCGGCCCGGGGGCCACATGCGGCCCTCTATACCATTCTGTGCGGCCCCCAATCATCTGGTAACAGATATGTAGGTCTATAGCTTGTGGCTGCTCACATGTATCTTTCATGTATTCTCCTATTAGATGGGAGTACTAGAACTAGACATTTATGGTATATACCGTATGTACCATATGTCATGAATATAATATTTCAGTTGGTAACACCCCTTTAAGTTTTATTTTCGGCCCTTGGATTTGGTTCACGCTGACAATGTGGCCCCCAACCAGAAAAGATTGTGCACCCCTGGTCTAGACCATATATTGAATCGTACCCTGACGTGTAGTCACTTGTTATGCGTTTTAAAAATACCTCAAAATTAAGAAAAACTTTTTTAAAGGGAAGGCTGGATTCTCTATGTGCACTGTGCAATACGCTCTATTCAGGGAGGACCAGTCCTGTCCAATCCAGTGATGTGAATGGGTATGGTGTAATACTTAGTTTCCCCTGTGGTGGCGCTGTAAGGAAACTGTAAACTTACTACCCATTATCCTGACTGATGACAGCTGATTACTGGGGGGAACACTTTGTGATCGGCTTGTTGTCGAGTGACCCTCCTGATCGGGATTGTACAATGCAGAGAACTCCTTAAATGACGTCGAATGCCCAGACTGATGGCAGCTCTTGCATCACCTTGTCTTAGTTTCTTCTTCTTTTCAGTCTAGCTGGGTGTATACCTGTCAGCTCAGGTAAGACGAATACACCTCTGCCATACCAGCATAGGAATTAATAATTAAAAAGCAAAAGTTTATGAATCTGTGCCAAAGAGCTGTGCCAGGCTACACAAACAGCAGACGCCAAGGTCAAAAATCTACCAATGAATGAAAATCCTAAATGTATCCGGTGTAGGCTGGATTCACCAGTCCGTGTGCTGGTTGTGTTACCCGGCCACAAATACCGGGTTTCGGCCAGACAACAAACGTCGCATGCAACGTTTTTTTTTTGTCCGGCCAACAGCTGGCATTTGTGCCGGATCTCCGAAACACAGCGAGCATAGCCTTACTTAGACGTATCATGGCCCGACCATGGGTTAACTGCCCCTAAAGAATTAGAATTCAGATTGGGTTGGGTCGTGGCACATCAATACAGGCATGTAACACGATTAGCATACAGACATGCAAATCCGTCCTTAGGAGAAAGAACATGGGTGGCTGATTCACGTAGGGGGAACATTCACGTAGTGCAGTTACATGGTCCCACAATCTGGGTTGGACAGGCCAACCAATGTAACCTGTGGCTCTGACACAACAGTGGGTATAGAATAGTCAGTAATGGTCAGCTCACCATGGAAAACTCACAGGGTGCACAGGATTAACATGGTAGCACCTGTCAACAGGATCCATCTTGGTAAACTAGGTATACTGTCTGGTAGGGTTGATCCTGCTGATTAAAATTATACCTGTCTTGTTAAAACTGGTGGTGGTGTTCCCGAGAATAGAGGCTTTTATTATTTATGCAAATGAGGGCTCCAGTGCGCCGACAGGTGCAGCCTAGCCCCTCGGTGCCCCTCCGCTTTCCAGTGCTGGCCTCATTTGTATAAAGAATAAGTCTTTTTTCTAGAGAGTGCCACAACCAATATTTACAAGACAGACATCATTGTGATCAGCAGGATCAACCCTACCAGGTAGTATGCCTGGTTTAATAGGGTTGACATCTGTCAGCAGATTTGTCCCTATGACACTGGCTGACCTGTTACATGTGTGCTTGGCAGCTGAAGGCATCTGTGTTTGTCCCATGTTCATAAGTGCCCGCATTGCTGAGAAACATTTGGTTTTAATATATGCAAATGAGCCTCTAGGAGCAACGAGGGTGTTACCATTACACCTAGAGACTCAGCTCTCTCTGTAACTGCAGCGCCCTCTGCACTTTGATTGACAGGACCAAGAAGTGATGATGTTTTCACTGCCTGGTCCTGTCAATCAAAGTGGAGAGGGCGTGTCAGTTTCAGAGAGGTCAGAACCTCTAGGTGTAATGGTAACGCCCCTGTTGCTCCGAGAGGCTCATTTGCATATATTAAAACAGCAATGCGGGCATATATGTACATGGGACCAACATTCAGTTGCCAACGGTTGAGCCAGTGTCATAGGTACAAATCTGCTGACAGATGCCATTTAAAGCGACATGGTTTCCCAAGGCGAAACGGATCAAGTCAAGATCATGGATTATTTATTTTAGTTTATTTCACTACATTGCTGCCAATATTTTTAGTGATAATTAATTAAAGATGGAGGTACACAGTTTATTGCTTGTTTTATATTTCATTAAGAAATTTAGCGAAATCAATTAATATAAAAAAATCATAATCTTCACTTGATCCAGTGAAACAACCCAATAAACATCCATTCTGCCTCTAAGCAAAGGCGCCAGTGTAACAGATGCCGTGTCTGGCCTGGCCCTCCCTTATTGCTGCTACAATTCAGAGAATATTTACTCCTCACTTAAACAAAGAATCCAAATGAGGCACAAACCTGAGTCTTCAATGATGAATTCCGCTGTCAGGTCCTTGTCTGGCATCCCCAGTACGGCGCGCAGCTCCATGGAGCGTTCTACGAGCTCATCTATGGCTTCACGCCAGAGCTGCAAACTAAGGCAAATACATCAAGATGCTCTCCAATCAGGTTATGCAAGAAGGAGATGTTTACTTACATTCAAGGAATTAGTACGAATATGCTGCATTATGTATTTTAGCATGTGACATTTTGGTGGGTCTGTTGTTGCACTTATTTATTTTTATTTTTATACAGGTAAGTAGCATTCTGTTTGTTTTTTCCCCCAAAACGCAGTGTGCTGTGAGTAGAGTCCTAGAGTCTTTCCCATAGACTTCCCGACAGCATACGCCGTAAAAAGGCAGGTTACAACTGTACCAATTTAAAAAAGGAGGAGGTCTAAGCCTGGATTCACACTTGCAGTTTTTGGTGCAGTTTTTTAGCCTAGGCCAGGAATGGACCTAAAAGAAAAGCAAAAATATAACAATTGACCCACCTTCTGTTTTTCACATCTACTTATGTTTGGCTGCAAAAAACAGTCATCAGCACCAAAGACTGCATGTGTGATCTCAGGATAGGCCATCAATATGAGACTGACGAGGGTCTGACTCCCGGAACCCCCGCCGATCAGCTGTTTGAGCAGGCCGCAGAGCGCCACAGCCTCCTCGCCGTACATTGTATAGCGGCTGTGCTTGGTATTGCAGCTCAGGCCCATTCACTTGAATGGGGCTGAGCTGCGCCTAGGCCATGTGACCATTGTACTTGACATCACTGGACTAGGAAGAGGTCTGAAAAATGTAGTATATGGTGTGGGGGCTTCATAAATTTGCAATGAGCACCACTGAGGGACATGGAATAGATTCTTGTCATTGTCTGCTGTATTACAAGCAGTTAAAATGTAGCTCAGTCATTGGACACCATTTCTACCAGCCTTCTAGATCCCATTATTCTTGCCACTCCTCATTTCTTCCCTCACCAATCTGACAAAGACTGTTGCTTGAATCTCTGCTGATGCTGCTGTGATCACAGGGCTTTATTAACTAGCATGTTCACTCTACAGATGCAAAAACAGCTCAAAACTTGAATATATTCCAAGTTATTTTAGCTATCTGTTCTGCTTTCTGCGAGGAACAAGAAAATGTCTATAGCAGTCCAAGGGCTCATTCAGAGTGCGGAACAGGTGCGGACCCATTCATTTCAATGGGGTGGCAAAAGATGCGGATGGCACACGGTTGTTCTGTTCCGCAGAAAAAATAGAGCATGTCCTATTCTTGTCCGTGGACAAGAATAGGCATTTTATACTATGGTTGCGGCCTGCGAATTGCGGAACACACACAGCCGGTATCCGTGTTTTGTGGATCCGCAAAACACTACGGCCGTCTGAATGGGCGCCAAGTCTAAGGCCTCATGCACTTGACTGTAGTTTTTATCCATGGGATATTCGATAGCACACTGACACATTCATTTCTATGGGGGCCATGCACACATCCATATTTTTGTAGATCTGTGTGGCTGTTCTGCAAATTATAGAAAATGTCCTATTCAGGTGCGCATTGTAGACAAGTATAGTCCTCACTCCTATTGATGGGAGTGAGGAAAATAAGGAAAGTATGTGTATTTTGCAGATCCGTGATCTGCGGACTGAAATACGGACATGTTCGTGTGCATAAGGCCTTATCCTACTCTGGCCTGTATTGTAACAAGTAGTGGGGAGTTACGCTGAGGTGGGTCACTGGAGGTAAGTGTTAGGAGAGTAATCTTATCCTGTAAAGTGATTGCATATTGCTAGGATAGGCCATGAATTATGACTCGTGGAGGTCCGACCTCTGAAAGCCCCACAATCCTTAGAATGAAAGATCCTTAGTTGCGAGTTAGTGCGGCACCCCTACTAAGTTTTACCTGCACAGCATTACTTCCAGCACCACCCCTGTGCAGGGAATCACAGCACACTGCCAAGTGACTATGACTGGGGGCTGATGTGCAGGGAAAGCGTAGGAGATGCAGCACTACACAGTACGGCGGCCTCTTCATTCACAGGATCGGTGGGGCTCCCAAAGGTCGGGCCCCCACTTATTATAAAGTGATAGCATAACTTTGTGATATGCCCTTGCTTTTTTCTTGCTAGACAGTTCTGTAAAGATACAAAGAAAATCAGGCAATAGCATCAGTCATGAAAACTGGTGTCCTCTGAAATAGCTCCACGCCCTCCTTCAGAAGAACACCAGCCCAAAGCACATGACATGCACGCTTTCATTTAAATGAGAGAGTTGGGCGCAGGGGAAACTGGATTTTGTTTCACTGACGAGGATTTCTCTTACCCTAATTTCCATATTTCTCTTCCCTGAAGTAAAATACATTCTCAGGAATTAACAGACGTAAAATACTCACCAAGCCTGGTGTAACAGGTCTAGAGGCGCCTCCTGCACCGGTTCGTTCAGCCGGGTGATACTTTTGTTCAGCTGAAGTAAGAAAGCTTCTCTCGCTTCGTCCTCAGGAATGGCAATAGCGGCCTGAAAGAATAACGCAACCAAGCTGGAACGGACATGCACAGGCTTCTAGACAGGGAGACGACTACAGGCTGCTAACGTACCATGGCACAGGGTTTGTGAATGGGAGATAAACTTTAACATGTTATACACACCACTGCCGCCATCTTTGACTTGACTTCAATGGCTTTTGTTGTGTTAAAGAGAACCTGTCACCGGGATTTTGTGAATAGAGCTGAGGACATGGGTTGCTAGATGGACGCTAGCACATCTGCAATACCCAGTCCCTATAGCTCTGGGTGCTTTTATTGTGTAAAAAAACTGATTTTATACATATGTAAATTAACCTGAGATGAGTCCTGTACGTGAGATGAGTTCCCTTTAAGGATCAAACAATAGTTTGCTGCATCTGTACACCACATACTATTATAGAAAGGTGATTCAGCTTTTATCATAGTGGCCTAGAGTAACCCTTTTTGGAACAGCAACCGGCCTAGCGAGCTGCTGTCACTGGGGGGAGTCATATTTGACCGTTCGTTTCCCCTGGAGTACTATTATATGCTAACCGTTTATATAAATGGCCAACTATGCAATGCATGGATGGTACAGGTCCACTAGACCATACAGCGAATAAGGAAAGGGGCAGTGGCATTTCACTTGGCATGTGGACATTTCTCTACTAGTGGCCCGCAGTGATGGTCAGTACGCAGTGATCGCCAGCGAACACATGTGGGCTGCCATCTTTAGTAAGGTAGACTCACCCGTCCGGCGATGCACAGGTAAGCCCTTACCTGTGTCGGGAGCAGGTCTGAAATCAAATGCAGTCACCGGGAGCAGGCAGTTCCGAGAACAGCCACCGGGGGCCTTCATCGGGCTGTTCGCGGAACTGCCTGCTCCCGGTGACCGCATTTGATTTCAGACCGGCTCCCGGCACAGGTAAGGGCTTACCTGTGCATCGCCGGACGGGTGAGTCTACCTTACTAAAGATGGCGAACACTGCGAACTGACCATCACTGGTGGCTCAGTGGTCAGCACTGTCCAGGGTTTGAACCAACTAAGGACAACATCTACACACAGTTTATATGTTCTCCCTGTGTTTGCATGGGTTTCCTCCCACTGATACTGGTAGCTAAAAGGGGTTATCTAACCCCTATAATGAGCCCTCAAATAGGTTATACTTACCATTCTTCCCGGCACCTGTATCGCTCCTGATGCCCGCGCGGCCGCCGCTGCATCTCCCCGTCACACGGATCAAAACATCCAGCAACGAGGGGAAAGGGGGGGCAGCCAGTAGCAGGCCGCAACGGGAACGAGCCTCCCTAGCATCGCAGGTGATGCCATGCGGGCATCAGGAGCGACGCGGGTTCCGGGGAGGAGGGTAAGTAAAACTTATCTGAGGGGCCCCAGCATTAGGGGGGGTCATTATAGAGGTTGGATAACCCCATTAATTTAAAATTTAGATTGTGACCCTTATTGGGGACAGGCACTGATGTGAGGGACGATGATCTCTGTACTGCAGCGCAGACTATGGTGGTACACTGCTTTTTCTAATATGCGGGTTTTCATGGATGCAGTGTTTAGTCGGTCATTTCCAATCTCACATGGACACGCAGGATTCTCTTGAAACCAATTGGCAGCGATTAAGATGTTGAAGGGAATTCATAAAAAGGTTTATTGCGGTTTTATACTACTGCTCCAGAACATCACTTCCTTTGAACGCACATGATGGCACTGTGCCAGGCCTTAGAGTTTGATTCAAACAGGGCACCATCTGCGTGGGTTTTGTGTGTGAGCACGTACTAGTGAGCTACCGCTGTAATGGGGAATCAGATGGTTATCTCCAGGGACTGGAATAAAGGAGTAAGTAATGTCATCTAGTCGAGCAGAACGTGGAGGTGGCCACACACATCAGGCTAGGTTCACATCTGCGGTAGAGGTTCTTGCAAAAAAAAAAAAAAAAAACTACTATATGCCTGCAGCTGTATTTTGTCTGGCAAAGTGCCACTATTTTGCCAGACACCCAAGAGACCCCATTATAGTGAATGGGACTAGCCTGGCATTCTGCTCCTATGCCGGAACAGAATACTAGAATCTCAGACGTGCACTTAGCCTCAGGTTTCATGCACACAACTGTATTTTCTTTCTGTGTCCGTTCCAATTTTTTGGCAGCCATTCACTTCAATGGGTCCGCAAAAAAACGGAAATGACTCAGTGTGCAATCCGTTTCCGTATGTCCGCAGGTCCGTTCCACAAAAGAATAGAACATGTCCTATTCTTGTCCGTTTTGCGGACAAGGACAGGCATTGTTACAGTGGATCTGTGGATCCAACGTCACACAGATGGCATCAGTTTTTTTTTTTGTGGATTCGTGTTCTGCGGACCGCAAAATACATACGGTCGTTTGCATGTGCCCTTAGACAAACATCGTTCGAACATCTATTGTGTATGGGGGGTGTCCCAACTCTCCCTCTACATCAACTGTGGACGTGACATCATCACTGGAGGACCAGGTCGACTGGGACTGAAGGGAAATTTAAAACTTTGTTTATTTGATATCGCCCCCGGCTCTGTGCCCATCTCAGAAAACCACCGTACAGTGTTTTTTACTGCCGGTACGACACTGTAGCTCTGCTACACTCATTTCTAAATATACCCTTATGTCTTATTCAAACTTCTCAGTGCCCCCTAAAAAACTCTTTAATAATTATGCAAATTAGGCTGAAAAGACCCCAAGGGGCTTTAATTATCCGTTGTGGAGCCCAGCCAGGCCAATCGGTAGTAAGCGCCGCTCCTCCCCTCCTAGCTCAGGCGGCTTCACCATGCTGCCGCTGTAAAATCTTGCGCTTCAGCGTCTTTCCTTTATGTGTTTGTTCGAGCAGTCAGTATTTATCTGCTGAGAGCAGCTTTGTTAACTGAACTGAGCCTACTGATGGCGCATGCGCAGTTTAGTTAATGAAAGGATAACTACAGCCCCCTTGGGCTCTTTTCAGCGCGAGGCCCCAGTCACTGTGACTGTGGGGGCCACCGTGCCCATGTTGCGGACTTCAAACAGCAGTGACTTCTATGGGTCTGCAACCCGGAAGATAGGACACAGAAGGGCTTCCGTGTATTTCATCTTGCAGATCGTGGACCTATTGAAGTCAATGGGTCTGCACCACGATGTGGAGTGCACACAACTCATGCCCGCGCTTTGCTGACCTGCTATTTGTGGTCCGCAACAAGGGCATGGCGACTCCACAGTCGTGTGAATGGGGGGCCTTATTTGTATATTTATGAAAGCTTTTTTGGGGGGGAGCACAGAAAACTTTGAATAAAACATAAGGGTATATTTAGAAATGGCTGTAGACGAGCTACAGCGCCATACAAGCAGTTACACGCTGTAAGGTGGTGACAGATTCCCTTTAATATGCTCTACAGCGACTGATTTGCACAGCATGCTGGACGTTGTAGTCCCAAGAACGGTCGCACTGATCTTACCTGTTTCAGATCCACAACCGATAAGTTCCAGGCTTGCTCTACCTTCTCTTCTTCTTTCAGCTCATCACTTTCTACACTATTTGTGCTTTGGACAAAGTGATCCAGAACCTCTTCGGATAAGCTAAGGCTGTCCTGGACATCAGGGGAGATGTACTCCTTCCACAACTGGTGCAGCTCCTGAACCGTCTCATGCTTGTGGTGCAACTGCAGCAACAACAAAATCACACAATGTCCTTTATCAGAGATGGGGTCGTCCCACTGCCTGCCGCTTACCTGTGTGCCCACCAGCAGGATACATGCGGGATGTGTCTGCTGACATTGTCCTCCCCCAGAAGACAGGCTTTCCCAGCGGCACCTTGCGGTTGCTTAACCCTCTGCTAGGATGAGTGGGTAATTGTGAGAGGTCTATTGGATATTGCTGGCTGGGGGTCCAACTGCTGGTACCCCCATCGATCACGAGTGAATGGAGAGGTGGTGAACAGGTGTGACCACCGCTCTGTTCAATTCCCTAAATCCCATGGAAGCAAATAGAACTTCGGTCAGGCAGGGGATTCAGGAACCCCATTCTCCTGATCGGTTCCACCACCAGCAATGTCCACAAAGGATATTTATCACCTATCCACAGAATAAGTGATACAATAAGTGACCAATAGAATGGGTGATCTAAGCCCCCCCGTCTTCACTGCACAGACGCAGAGCGGGAGCTTGAACAGTGGTCACACACGCCAGATACAGTGCGCTGCTATATCCATCAGCCCCATTGTGCACATCATGTATGACTGCGATATCATTCAGGTTCCTCCTTACTGTATTCGGGGGGCTCGGGACCTCTTTTCTTAGTTACTAGTGGTGGGACCACCACTGAGGATAGGTGATGAGTGATCTTTGTGGCAAAATCCCTTTAAATCCATATGTCTTAAAAGGGGTTGTCCGGGCTTTTTCATATTGATTGATACCTATCCTCAGGATCAGATCGGCGAGGGGTCCGACACCAGGCACAGTGCGCGCCGTCTCCCTTCTCTCTTCCTGCTCTGCTGCTGATGTGCCATAGACATACAGCAGTGAGCAGGAAGAGAGACCGGAAACGGCGCATGAGCACAACGCGCGCCGTCCCGTCAAACAGCTGATTGGCGTGTCGGACCACCACCGATCTGATATTGCTGATAGGTCATCAATATCAAATATCACAGACAACCTACAGATATTACAGCTGATATGCCTCAGATTTAACCCCATTCATTTATTTAAATACTACAAACATAGAATGGGACTAAGTCTCTGCTTGTGACATGATAATGTGTATGTCCTTGAATGTGGGACACCTTTGCAATTCTGACGAAGCTGGGCAGTCACTGTCATTGCCTGCAAGGGACACCAAGGGACATACAGTGAGGGTACAAATTGAGTTAGAACTAGGGGATACTTTCGGGGAAGAGACCCAGCATCTGTCTCCCTCCTTACTTGTACCCCTTTATTTCGTAAACATTTCCCACCTGCTTCTTCTCTCCACCTTTTTCATTGGTGGCGTTTGACTACGTATGTTTGTAGTATTTAAATAAATGAATGGGCCTAATATTTTAATTTTGACCAAATAAAAGTCAATTTTAAGGTAATCCCACTATTCAATTATATTCTAATACTTATGGGTGCCATAGATATCACCGTAATTTGACTGGTACTTATCCCAGTTACGAGATCATTCAGATTTAATCCCTCACAAAAGAGAAGGTAAAACCTAAGGCAAAATCCAGAACAAAACCAGGTCACAATGAACATTCCCAGTATCCCCTCAAATAGGGGTTTTCCAAACCTCAGTCACTTGCACTGTAGCATTGATCGCTGTGGATTTATGATGAGGATGATGTGTGGACACGGCCAAGGGTCCAGTGGACTGAATCCCAAAATCAGATTTACATAGAAGTTATAGTCAACATCTAATTCAACTGTTGAGTGCAATAAAGAAAACTTTAAGGGGCACACAATGTCTGCAAACCTTTGAACGGCGCTGCAGAATACATTTTGTAGAAGGCTGTCTATGCAATCAGATTCCTCAGAACTTCCCGATGACTATAATTTATGGACATGAATGTTCTAATCTTCATGTAATTCATATGAGAAATATAGAGAGTAGGTGCTGCTGTGGGTAACTGCAATACACTGCCTATATGCTTCATCCAACAAGACAAGGGTGCCCTCTAGTGGCTCACAATGAGTACAGCTGTACGCACGTGGCGAGCAATGTGAGCAGGGAGTGAACCTAACAGTAAAGACAATAATTATAAGAAGACGGCAGAGTCCTAAAGAACACTATAGCTTACATACCTTTGGGTTCATGGTACAGAACATCTCTTCTTCCGTCAAGTGTGTAACTGGTGATTGGGGGCGCTCCGGGCTTCGAACGCCATCCAGAATTTCGTGAACCATCTTCTGAGCAATAAACAAGGCCTCCCGAGACTCCAGCTCCCTCTATCAGGCAATGAGCAGCAATGTTAATTAGTGGAGCTGCTACACCCCTACAGTATAAAAACTAATGGCGCAAAATCCCCTTGACTATAAGAGGACAGTATCAGATTTAAAGGGGCACTCCCATTCTAGATATTTATGGCATATCCATGGATGCCGATAGATGTGGGTCCCAAATCTGCAACCACCACCCTGCTTCGTGCTATGGGTTCACGCTTGCACAGCATGAATCTGTCCATGGTCATGCTGTACCCTATAGCAAGGGTTAGCATTAATCTCCAGCAGTTGTGAAACTACAACTCTCAGCATGCTTTATTTACTTCTATGGCAGTTCTGTCAACAGCCAAGCAAGTTTGCAAGCTGGGAGTCGTAGTTTCACTACATATCTGTCTAGTTTCTATTCGCCTACATCAGTGATGGCTAACCTCCACTTATGGTGAAACTATGACTCCCACCATGCTCCATTCATTTCTATGGAGTTCTGAGAACAGCCAAGCAAGTGTGCATCTTGGGAGTTGTAGTTTTACCACAGCTGGAGTGCCGGAGGCTAGCCATCACAGGGATAGGTGTTTCCTACCTACCTGCAGAGCCTCCCTCAGGGGAGCCGTCTTGTCTTCATACAAGGAAATCCCCCACAGGGACACCTGGATCAGAGCGCCGGCCAGTAATACGGGGTGGGTGCAGAACTCCCAGTTCTCGCTAAATATTCCTGCTGTCGGTGACTTGAAGTCGAAGGGAAACGTCTGTGTTTCTCCCGGCAGGATGACACCTAGAAAAACCGCAAGTCAGTAAAATGACAATACATATTAGACGAGGATAGAGAGCTCACAAGTCAGTACACTGGGTGGTCACTTCTGTTAGGCATTTGTCCTTCCCAGATACTTTCAGAGCCTCAAGTGGTTATCCAACCCCTTTAATGACCCCCCCCCCATCAATGCCCGGGCATCTCCGATAGATTATACATAACCCCACAGTGGCGTTATTGGCTGCATCCCCACCCCGTATGTTTTGATTCACACGACGGGGAGATGCAGTGGCGGCCATGCAGGGATCAGGGGAGCGGGGGAAGTACAATCTCTATGAAGTGCCCAGGCATTAGGGGGGGGGGGTCATTATACACCTTATTTTGTTCTCCACTCTACTACATATGTTTCTCTAATTGGGCATGACAAATGTGCAAAATGATGTCACAGTACAGGGGTAATACACACAGTGATGTCACAGTACAGGGATAATGCACACAGTGATGTCACAGTACAGGGATAATACACACATTGATGTCACAGTACAGGGATAATGTACATAGTGATGTCACAGTACAGGATAATACACAGTGATGTCACAGTACAGGGATAATACACAGTGATGTCACAGTACAGGGATAATGCACACAGTGATGTCACAGTACAGGGATAATACACAGTGATGTCACAGTACAGGGATAATACACACAGTAATGTCACAGTACAGGGATAATACACAGTGATGTCACAGTACAGGGATAATGCACACAGTGATGTCACAGTACAGGGATAATACACAGTGATATCACAGTACAGGGATAATGTACACAGTGATGTCACAGTACAGGGATAATGCACACAGTTATGTCACAGTACAGGGATAATGCACACAGTGATGTCACAGTACAGGGATAATACACAGTGATGTCACAGTACAGGGATAATACACACAGTAATGTCACAGTACAGGGATAATGTACATAGTGATGTCACAGTACAGGATAATACACACAGTGATGTCACAGTACAGGGATAATACACACAGTAATGTCACAGTACAGGGATAATACACAGTGATGTCACAGTACAGGGATAATGCACAGTGATGTCACAGTACAGGGATAATGCACAGTGATGTCACAATACAGGGATAATACACAGTGATGTCACAGTACAGGGATAATGCACACAGTGATGTCACAGTACAGGGATAATACACAGTGATGTCACAATACAGGGATAACGTACACAGTGATGTCACAGTACAGGGATAATACACAGTGATGTCACAGTACAGGGATAATACACACAGTAATGTCACAGTACAGGGATAATACACAGTGATGTCACAGTACAGGGATAATACACACAGTGATGTCACAGTACAGGATAATACACACATTGATGTCACAGTACAGGGATAATGCACACAGTGATGTCACAGTACAGGATAATACACACAGTGATGTCACAGTACAGGGATAATACACAGTGATGTCACAGTACAGGGATAATGCACACAGTGATGTCACAGTACAGGGATAATACACAGTGATGTCACAGTACAGGGATAATACACACAGTAATGTCACAGTACAGGGATAATACACAGTGATGTCACAGTACAGGGGTAATACACACAGTGATGTCACAGTACAGGGATAATGCACACAGTGATGTCACAGTACAGGGATAATGCACACAGTGATGTCACAGTACAGGGATAATGTACACAGTGATGTCACAGTACAGGGATAATACACAGTGATGTCACAGTACAGGGATAATGTACACAGTGATGTCACAGTACAGGGATAATGCACACAGTGATATCACAGTACAGGGATAATGCACACAGTGATGTCACAGTACAGGATAATGCACACAGTAATGTCACAGTACAGGAATAATACACAGTGATGTCACAGTACAGGGATAATACACAGTGATGTCACAGTACAGGGATAATGCACACAGTGATGTCACAGTACAGGGATAATACACACAGTGATGTCACAGTGCAGGGATAATATACAGTGATGTCACAGTACAGGGATAATGCACACAGTAATGTCACAGTACAGGGATAATGCACACAGTAATGTCACAGTACAGGAATAATACACAGTGATGTCACAGTACAGGGATAATACACAGTGATGTCACAGTAGAGGGATAATGCACACAGTAATGTCACAGTACAGGGATAATACACACAGTGATGTCACAGTACAGGGATAATGCACACAGTGATGTCACAGTACAGGATAATACACACAGTGATGTCACAGTACAGGGATAATACACAGTGATGTCACAGTACAGGGATAGTGCACACAGTGATGTCACAGTACAGGGATAATACACAGTGATGTCACAGTACAGGGATAATACACACAGTAATGTCACAGTACAGGGATAATACACAGTGATGTCACAGTACAGGGATAATGCACACAGTGATGTCACAGTACAGGGATAATGTACACAGTGATGTCACAGTACAGGGATAATACACAGTGATGTCACAGTACAGGGATAATGTACACAGTGATGTCACAGTACAGGGATAATGCACACAGTGATATCACAGTACAGGGATAATGTACACAGTGATGTCACAGTACAGGGATAATGCACACAGTGATGTCACAGTACAGGATAATGCACACAGTAATGTCACAGTACAGGAATAATACACAGTGATGTCACAGTACAGGGATAATGCACACAGTAATGTCACAGTACAGGGATAATACACACAGTGATGTCACAGTGCAGGGATAATATACAGTGATGTCACAGTACAGGGATAATGCACACAGTAATGTCACAGTACAGGGATAATGCACACAGTAATGTCACAGTACAGGAATAATACACAGTGATGTCACAGTACAGGGATAATACACAGTGATGTCACAGTAGAGGGATAATGCACACAGTAATGTCACAGTACAGGGATAATACACACAGTGATGTCACAGTGCAGGGATAATACACACAGTGATGTCACAGTACAGGGATAATGCGCACAGTGATGTCACAGTACATGGGTAGTACGTACAGTGATGTCACAGTACAGGGATAATGCACACAGTGATGTCACAGTACAGGGATAATGCGCACAGTGATGTCACAGTACATGGGTAGTACGTACAGTGATGTCACAGTACAGGGGTAATACACACAGTGATGTCACAGTACAGGGATAATACACACAGTGATGTCACAGTACAGGATAATACACAGTGATGTCACAGTACAGAGATAATACACACAGTGATGTCACAGTACAGGGATAATACACATAGTGATGTCACAGTACAGGGATAATGCACACAGTGATGTCACAGTACAGGGATAATGCGCACAGTGATGTCACAGTACATGGGTAGTACGTACAGTGATGTCACAGTACAGGGGTAATACACACAGTGATGTCACAGTACAGGGATAATACACACAGTGATGTCACAGTACAGGATAATACACAGTGATGTCACAGTACAGGGATAATACACACAGTGATGTCACAGTACAGAGATAATACACACAGTGATGTCACAGTACAGGGATAATGTACACAGTGATGTCACAGTACAGGGATAATGTACACACAGTGATGTCACAGTACAGAGATAATACACAAAGTGATGTCACAGTACAGGGATAATGTACACAGTGATGTCACAGTACAGGGATAATGTACACAGTGATGTCACAGTACAGGGATAATGTACACAGTGATGTCACAGTACAGGGTAATACACATAGTGATGTCACAGTACAGGGATAATGTACACAGTGATGTCACAGTACAGGATAATACACAGTGATGTCACAGTACAGGGATAATACACAGTGATGTCACAGTACAGGGATAATACACACAGTGATGTCACAGTACAGGGATAATGTACACAGTGATGTCACAGTACAGGGATAATGTACACAGTGATGTCACAGTACAGGGATAATGTACACAGTGATGTCACAGTACAGGATAATACACAGTGATGTCACAGTACAGGGATAATACACAGTGATATCACAGTACAGGGATAATACACACATTGATGTCACAGCACAGGGATAATGCACACAGTGATGTCACAGTACAGGGATAATACACACATTGATGTCACTGTACAGGGATAATGCACACAGTGATGTCACAGTACAGGGATAATGCACAGTGATGTCAGTACAGGGATAATACACACTGATGTCACAGTACAGGGATAATACACACAGTGATGTCACAGTACAAGGATAATGTACACAGTGATGTCACAGTACAGGGATAATACACACATTGATGTCACAGCACAGGGATAATACACACAGTGATGTCACTGTACAGGGATAATGCACACAGTGATGTCACAGTACAGGGATAATGCACAGTGATGTCACAGTACAGGGATAATACACACAGTGATGTCACAGTACAAGGATAATGTACACAGTGATGTCACAGTACAGGGATAATACACACATTGATGTCACAGCACAGGGATAATACACACAGTGATGTCACAGTACAGAGATAATAAACACAGTGATGTCACAGTACAGGGATAATACACAGTGATGTCACAGTACAGGGATAATGTACACAGTGATGTCGCAGTACAGGGATAATGTACACAGTGATGTCACAGTACAGGGATAATATACACAGTGATGTCACAGTACAGGGATAATATACACAGTGATGTCACAGTACAGGGATAATACACAGTGATGTCACAGTACAGGGATAATGTACACAGTGATGTCACAGCACAGGGATAATGTACACGGTGATGTCACAGTACAGGGATAATGGACACAGTGATGTCACAGTACAGGGATAATGTACACAATGATGTCACAGTACAGGGATAATGTACACAGTGATGTCACAGTACAGGGATAATGGACACAGTGATGTCACAGTACAGGGATAATGGACACAGTGATGTCACAGTACAGGGATAATACACACAGTGATGTCACAGTACAGGGATAACGCACACAGTGATGTCACAGTACAGGGATAACGCACACTGTGATGTCACAGTACAGGGATAACGCACACAGTGATGTCACAATACAGGGATAACGTACACAGTGATGTCACAGTACAGGGATAGTACACACAGTGATGTCACAGTACAGGGATAATACACAGTGATGTCACAGTACAGGGATAATACACAGTGATGTCACAGCACAGGGATAATACACACAGTGATGTCACAGTACAGGGATAACGCACACAGTGATGTCACAGTACAGGGATAATACACAGTGATGTCACAGTACAGGGATAATGCACACAGTGATGTCACAGTACAGGGATAATGCACACAGTGATGTCACAGCGCAGGGATAATACACACAGTGATGTCGCAGTACAGGATAACACACATAGTGATGTCACAGTACAGGATAATGTACACAGTGATGTCACAGTACAGGGTAATACACATAGTGATGTCACAGTACAGGGATATTACACGCAGTGATATCACAATACAGGGATAATACACGTAGTGATGTCACAGCGCAGGGATAATGCACACAGTGATGTCACAGTACAGTGATAATACACACAGTGATGTCACAGTACAGGATAATGTACACAATGATATCACAGTACAGGGTAATACACGTAGTGATGTCACAGTACATGGGTAGTACGTACAGTGATGTCACAGTACAGGGATATTGCACACAGTGATGTCATAGTACAGGGATAATACACACAGTGATGTCACAGTACAGGGATAATACACATAGTAATGTCACAGTACATGGGTAGTACGTACAGTGATGTCACAGTACATGGGTAGTACGTACAGTGATGTCACAGTACAGGATAATACACACAGTGATGTCACAGTACAGCGATAATACACACAGTGATGTCACAGTACAGGGATAATACACACAGTGATGACACATTACAGGGATAATAAACACAGTGATGTCACAGTACAGGGAAAATACACACAGTGATGTCACAGTACAGGATAATACACACAGTGATGTCACAGTACAGAGATAATACACACAGTGATGTCACAGTACAGGGATAATACACACAGTGATGAAACATTATAAGGATAATAAACACAGTGATATCACAATACAGGGATAATACACGTAGTGATGTCACAGCGCAGGGATAATGCACACAGTGATGTCACAGCGCAGGGATAATACACACAGTGATGTCACAGTACAGGATAATGTACACAGTGATGTCACAGTACAGGGTAATACACGTAGTGATGTCACAGTGCAGGAATAATGCACACAGTGATGTCACAGCGCAGGGATCATGCACACAGTTATGTCACAGTACATGGGTAGTACGTACAGTGATGTCACAGTACATGGGTCGTACGTACAGTGATGTCACAGTGCAGGAATAATGCAAACAGTGATGTCACAGCGCAGGGATCATGCACACAGTTATGTCACAGTACATGGGTAGTACGTACAGTGATGTCACAGTACATGGGTCGTACGTACAGTGATGTCACAGTACAGGGATAATACACACAGTGATGTCACAGTACAGGGATAGTACACACAGTGATGTCACAGTACAGGATAATACACACAGTGATGTCACAGTACAGGGATAATACACACAGTGATGACACATTACAGGGATAATACAGTGATGTCACAGTACAGGGATATTACACGCAGTGATATCACAATACAGAGATAATACATGTAGTGATGTCACAGCGCAGGGATAATGTACACAGTGATGTCACAGTACAGGATAATGCACACAGTGATGTCACAGTACAGAGATAATGTACACAGTGATGTCACAGTACAGGATAATGTACACAGTGATGTCACAGTACAGGGTAATACACATAGTGATGTCACAGTACAGGATAATGTACCCAGTGACCTCACAGTACAGGGATAACAGGACTTGGTATAGCTATGATGCACACAATTATGTATTGTACAGGGACAACGCACACAGTGATGTCACACTACAGTAATAATACACGTAGAGATGACATAGTACAGGAATAATGCAGCAATGTCACAGCACAGAAAGTATGCAAAAAGCGATGCTGCAGAAGGGACAAATACACACAGGAGAGTCATAACAAGTAGAACTAAAGGTACAGTATATTCTTATCTCAGACATTTATGGCACATCCACGTGATATGTCTGATAGATGAGGGTCCCCACTTTGGGATCCACACCTATCTCCAGAAGATGTTTTCTCTCCCACCGGGTAAGGTGACCAGTGCATTCAGGTGGACAATGAATAGAGAGGTCACAATACATATGTACAGAGCAAGCATGCTCATCTCATTCCATGGAGAGACGTGCGTGCACCAAAATGTGGCCTCCTCTCCTTTCACTCTTCATGTGGATGCGGGACCAGCTGGGGACTCTCGTTCTGGACATAAGTGTCAAACGTGGAAATTAAGTGATCTAGAAAAGCTATTGTTATACTGGCTGGGACGAATTAGTATTAAATCACCCCTGCAGACTGAAGAATCTGATCAGGGATTGTGCGCAGCGCTGCAGAATAAAGCGGACCGGCTTTTATGATGTGTCTGGAAACTACCAAACTTATTTTTATATTGCGTGACACAGTAAGGGGTTGTGTCTGGCAAGGCAGGTATTTTACTTCCAGCAGGTGCGGCTGGGCTGGTTTCCAGTCAGGGGAGGTCAAATACCGGTTTTGTCAGCACCTGGCTGTCCTTAAATAGGCAGCTGGGCTCAGCAGAGATGTCTCTGTTTTTGGGATATGAGGCCTTTGTGCTGGAGGACTGAGAGCCGCCTGCTGGGGAAACAGACCCCCTAAAGCCTGCTGTGGACTACTGAAGGTAGAACTGCCAGCAAGGTGACTTGTGTTATATGAACTGTCCATTCAGGGCCGTCTTTACCAAGGGGCAAAAGGGGCAGCTGCCTCGGGCCCAGTTGCTCCTGGGGGGCCCAAGGAAGCTGCCTCTTGAGCCCTGCTAGCCACTGCCCCGGGTATCAGGCTGTCAGCTCTACCAGGAGTCCAGGCATTATGATCGTACTGTGTTAAAGTTGTGATTTAGGACCTTAATGACATCATCACCATGTGACCAGTAACCTAGCAATTGCTGGTCACATGGCTATGAGGTCATCACAGGTCCTGTGGAGTGTTGCAGAAGTTAACTGTGGAGCTTTTTTGTGTGAAGATTACATCAGAAAAAGGTGACACTCAGGGGCTGTTATGCTAATACACTGTAAACTACTGTATAGTGGGGTGCTGTATACTGTGGTGGGCTGTATACTGTGTGGTGGGCTGTATACTGTGGGGGCTGTATACTGTGTGGGACTGTATACTGTGTGGGACTGTATACTGTGTGGTGGGCTGTATACTGTGTGGGACTGTATACTGTGGTGGACTGTATACTGTGTGGGGGCTGTATACTGTGTGGGCCTGTATACTGTGTGGTGGGCTGTATACTGTGTGGTGGGCTGTATACTGTGTGGGGGGCTGTATACTGTGTGGTGGGCTGTATACTGTGTGGGGGGCTGTATATACTGTGTGGGGGGCTGTAAACTGAGGGGGGGCTGTATACTGTGGGGGGGGGGGGCTGTATAGTGTGGGGGCCTGTATACCGTGTGGGGGCCTGTATACTGTGGGGGGCTGTATAGTGTGGGGGGGGCCTGTATAGTGGGGGGGGGCTATACTGCTGTACTGTATACTGTGGGGGTCTGTATAATGTATACTGAGGGTGCGGTATAGTGTGGAGTGCTATACTGCTGTACTGTATAGTGTGGGGGGCTGTATCGTGTATTGTTTGGGGTGCTATATACTGTGAGGTGTTGTATACTGTGGGGTGCTGTATACTGTGGGCTGCTATACTGCTCAACTATATACTGTGGGGTACTGTATAGTGTGGGGTGCTATACTGCATACTGTGTGGTGCTGTATACTATAGGGTGCTATACTGCATACTGTGGGGTGCTGGGGTGCACTGTAACACTAGGGTGAGCCGAGCCCTGGTCTCCTTCCTGCAGAGCGGTGCCCACTTCCAGCCTGAGCCCAGCTGCCCAGAACACTGATCCTGAGCCGCTGGAGTCTTCAGAACTGGAAGTATTTATATCACTGTACTCTACCAGATGTGTGGATTTTTAGTGTGTGTGTTGGGGTAGAGGGCGTGATTGCATGCTAAGGTGTGGGAAGGCGGGATCCAGGGGGCCCAAGTAAATTTTTGCCCAGGGTCCAATCAATATTAAAGACGGCCCTGTGTCCATTGTGTGTGAATTAACACCAAGACTGCAAAGTTACGTGCTGGTTTGTGCAATTGCCTCAAGTGTGAATAAACACTGACGTTTTGAGTTAAGAACTTGTGTTTTGCCTCTGTACTGCGCCCGCTTACCCTATCTACCAGAGCGAAACCCCACAGTTGATTATTAAAAATTATCATCAAGTCATGGTCCACTCCCCAAGCATGCTCATACTGAGAGCCTCCTCACCAGCACTGGTGTTGAAATAGAAATGTTGTACTCGAGGTTCCTTGCGTCGATTGCCCAGACTGGTGGCATGTGGCAGGCGTCTCCACTCATACCACACCGCCGCACTTCCATTGTTAACAACCTCCAGGACTGAGGACGCTTTCTCCCCTGCAAGGGCTTCAAAAGTAATGCGTGTGGAGATGCCAACTTTTTCCTAAGTTAAGAAGAAGGGATGACGGTAAGGAAACAACATTTTCTAATGACAAATGCATTCTTATTGTGCTATGAGACCCAATGTAATGACATCCTTTGGCAGAACGCCCAAAAAGAGCAGTAAGGCCTCATGTAGACGGCCGTGGCCGTATTGCAGAACCGGCTGCAGGCACCGGCTGTGTGCTCCCCACATCACTTGAACATGTTCTAATTTTTTACGGTGCGGACGGATCACAGACCCATTCACATGTACAGATGTAGTAGAGTTAACACACATGCTTTATGAGACGTGTTGCATTAAGCAAACACCTTCTGCTGCTTTTCAATGGCTTTTGTTTCAAGATAACGCGATGAGTTAAGGAATTTGAGTTAAGAGTTAGTGTGTTACCCCTGCTACTTCTTGTATGGGACAGATTTTCAGGTGCAGAAATTTCTGCAACAAACCTGAAATGCAAATGCATTTTCCATTCTCTCTGACTTGGACCCCAATTTCTTGCCTGGAAGCTGAGTAGTTCACACTGGTCTTGACAGGGGAGGAACTGCTCCTCGTCTCATGTTGAGATGTTAGTTTGGCGCACCCCTTGGGTCCTTTCCCATCAGCAGCCTCGTCCACCTCGGCACAATTTAGCATTACCTCACCTAGCCACGTCACATATTCATGTGACCACAGCTCATAGCAGTTGAACTGGCTAAGGGCCCTTTCACACTTGCGTTGTCCGGATCCGGCGTGTACTCCACT
Organism: Bufo gargarizans; assembly: GCF_014858855.1. Classification (NCBI taxonomy): domain Eukaryota; kingdom Metazoa; phylum Chordata; class Amphibia; order Anura; family Bufonidae; genus Bufo; species Bufo gargarizans. The sequence continues at coordinate 60,791,239 of NC_058085.1, read as the reverse complement.
TGCCGGAATTACACGCCGGATCCGGAAAAACGCAAGTGTACTGAAAGCATTTGAAGACGGAGCCGTCTTCAAAATGCGTTCAGTGTTACTATGGCACCCAGGACGCTATTAAAGTCCTGGTTGCCATAGTAGGAGCGGGGGAGCGGTATACTTACAGTCCGCGTGGCTCCCGGGGCGCTCCAGAATGACGTCAGAGCGCCCCGTGCGCATGGATGGCGTGTTCCATGTGATCACGTGATCCATGCGCTTGGGACGCCCTGACGTCACTCTGGAACGCCCCGGGAGCCGCACGGACGGTAAGTATGCTGCTCCCCCGCTCCCCACTACACTTTACCATGGCTGCCAGGACTTTAGCGTCCCGGCAGCCATGGTAACCATTCAGAAAAAGCTAAACGTCGGGTCCGGCAATGCGCCGAAACGACGTTTAGCTTAAGGCCGGATCTGGATCAATGCCTTTCAATGGGCAGTTATTTCCGGATCCGGCCTTGCGGCAAGTCTTCAGGATTTTTGGCCTGAGCAAAAAGCGCAGCATGCTCCGGAACTGAAGACATCCTGATGCATCCTGAACGGATTTCTCTCCATTCCGACGACGGAACTCTATGCCGGATCCGGACAACGCAAGTGTGAAAGAGCCCTAACAGATTTACAGGGACCGCCCCCTAGCTGTGTAGCTGTGTCACTGCACGGGACCCCCCCCCCTTCCATCTCTGTGTCACTCACTCTTCCTCTAGCTTTGTCACTGCACTGGGACACCAACCATCCCCTACCTGTGTCACTACACTGCCACATCCCCCTCCCGTAGCTGTGTCACTGTATTGTGGCAACCCTCCTCCAGCTTTGCTACTGCAGTAGGACACCCCCTTCTCCCCCAAGCTGCGTCACTGCACTGCGAAACCCCTTTTCCAGCTTTGTCACTGCACTGGGACAGCCCTCCTCTAGCTTTGTCACTGCATTGGAACACCCTCCCCTAGCAGCGTCACTGCACTTGCGACCCTAACCCTCCCCTAGCTGTGTAACAGCAATGTAACACCCCCACCTGTGCCTGTGCCGAATACTGAACGGGACGGCGCGGGCGCGAGATTTACACGGCAGACAGGGCCAGCAGGAGAACCAACGCTGGCCTGGCCCTGTCAATCAAGACAGAAGGGCGTGGAAATGAGGTTGGTGAACGGAGCCTCTAGGAGCAGGTGCAATGCCCCCCCCCCCCCCTGCTCCTAGAGGCTCATTTGCATATAATAAAAGTTAAAATTACACAAAAACGGGGACATACTTAAATAAAAGAAATGCAGAGTTGAATTCAGGTGACATTTTCACATCGATAATGTCAGCCTGTTTAATGAGGTGACAGAAACACTTTAAAATTTTAGCTTAAGCTTTACAATATACTGAACATACTATTTATGGTGATATTATTTCAGTAATATACTATTTATTTAGTGTTATGTGAAAACAATAGCTTTTTGAGCACAGAAAACTCAGTCTTTCCAACAGAGCAGGTCTGTAGTTTAGCGGTAACTCTTCTGCCCTACAGAAGGTTGGTGTTCAAGCCCTTATGAAGACCTGTTAAATAAGTTCTTTAGTAAAAGTCTATGTGCTGGAAGAGGGTCCCTCCCCCAACACAGCTTTATTAGTATTCACTGCATTGAGTCTGTATGACCCCACGTGGATCTGTGATGTTCCAGCTGGGAGGGGAAGGAGGGACACAGACCTGATGCTACAGACACTCCCTGAGAGTCTTGCGTTGGGATGTAAACACAGGGTGCGGGTCACAGATCGCAATTATGCTGAAAATGCACTCAGAACCTCATTATCTGACCTTTATAATGCAGTAAGCTTCAATGCTGGCATTATTTTTTTGTGTAACTGGAAAACCCCTTTAAGACTCCACAAGGAGAAACAGGACCCCCACCCCCATTTTATTTGTTATTTTGAAGATCCTTCTGTAATAATTCACATTACCCTGTAAGTCAAAGGATTTTCCACCCAAACTGCTGGCTGACCACAGAAAAGCAGTGAGGGGCCCAGGACAAAATCAGGAACAACATCTGGGAAATCGCTGAGCGGATCCCTGTAAAAGACAAGTATGGCACATCCTTGTAGTACACGTCATAGTCTACAATTCACCAGTCTTTGGCTGGCCATCATGTCTTGCTCCACCGGCATACTCACTGGTTTTCTTTATCTTCTTCTGCTGGAGTTTCTAGATGCTCTTCACTTAGTGGAACACGTTCAGAAGATACAGATGTAAATGGACGTCCTCGCCCAATGACTTCCAACCCCTCTATATCCTACCAAACAGGCAGCAGGGATATGTGTCAGTGTTACTTAAAATCATTATCTTATGTGACAGCTGGTGTTATATGATGTTTATATGTTAAACATGTTTTACATTTTTTTGTGTATTTTCTCACGTCACTATCTATATTAAAGAGGTTCCGCAGTTCTTTTTTTACTGATGATCTATCCTCTGACTAGATCATCAGGATCTGATCGGTGGGGGTTTGAGAAGACAGCGGCGCTTCAGGCCCCGCCCAGGCTAGTTCATACTAGTCGTGATGTCACTGGGCCTGTGGTAAACAGCGAGAAGCCCGCAGCACTCCTGGAGCGCCGCTGTCTTCTCAAACAGCTGATCGCGGGGGGTCGGACCCCCGCCGATCAGATGCTAATGATTCATCCAGAGGATAGATCATCAGTAGAAAAGTACTGCAAAACCATTTTAACCTTTATCTATGTACCCCCTTCCTGATCAGGCACATTTTCCATTTTTTTTAGTTCAAGCGTCTTCGAAAGCCTTAACTTTTTTAACATTTGGTTATGTAAATAATTTATGCATTTTTTTGGGTCTTACACGAGGCTTTGTTTTCATGTCATTTTCTTTTTGGTATTATTTTGTTTTTATTTTAACAAGGAAAATAAAATAAAATAGAAAGTCTGTTTTCCCATTTTTTTGCAACTACAAGTATATTTTTTACATTACATCTCTTTCCACAATGGTCATTTTGATATATGTGATTAATGGGTTGTAGTTGCTAGGTGTTGCGTGTGGTTGTGTGTTTTTTTCATTTCTATTTTTTGTTTTGTTTTTATTTCACACTTTGTGCCACCAATGAGCTCATTAAAAAAGACCATTGTGGAACAAACAATACATTTGTTTTACATGTATTGCTGATTTCTACTGTAACTGGGGCTGGCATAGTAGCCCCAGTTATGAGAGGTTGTACTTTGTTGTACATGCTCACAGCAGAGCTGATCTGGGTATGATAAGACCCAGCAGCTCACAACAACTCCTAAACCCTGGCAATCACGTGACTGCTGGGACAGGAGCACTGCTGTATCCAGATCTCTATACACAGCACTCGTTGAGAGATGGGGAAGGCAGTGATGGTAAAAAAACTGTCCTTGTCCTATCTATGAACAATACTGCTGTCACTGAGCTGCAAACACAAAATGACAGATTTGTAATTAATACTAATTGCAAAGGTGATTTCTTTTTCATTTTAGATGCATTGGAGCAAAAAAAAATATACGAATGTCGAAAGTGGACTTTTCTTCTAAATGTTTTTTTAAACTTACATACTCAAGAAAAAAGGGACGGCACCTGGAACTGCTTTAGGGTCCTTAGAAATGGTGCTGTTCAAGTCTGCCCATCCTGTGGGTGATGTTGAGCCTACACTGGGCTCCTACTAACCACAAGTACCACAATGTTAGCAACCGAGACAGCACCAAGAATCATGACACCAATAAAGGGAGGGAGAGAGGAAACATGTCCTCTCTGCTGCGGCTCAGGAGGCATATCCTTTCTCAGGGGCATGTTTTGCTGCAGCTCTGGGGCGTGTCCTTTCTGCTTTAGCTCTGTAGCTTTCACAGCTCAGGAGGCAGTTGAATGATGGAACTGAGCATGTGCGTCCACGTCAGCGAGGTGGACAGTAAAATAAGTAGGTGGCGCTATACAGACACATATTATTGAATGGCTCAGTGGCTATACTTCATTTCTAATTACATGCTAATATAAAAGTATTCAGATCCAGGTGCTGGTTTGAAAACTGCTGAATATTTTTTGTGGGACACGCCCTTTTAAAGTTATGTGCCTGTATATTAAAAATGGAAGATACTGATTGCTTACAATGGGTGCAGCACATTTCCACTGCTCATGTCACCATCACATTGTGCCTGTATGGAACAGTTTTCTGGTGAAGTATTTTTACTTACTGGTTTGGTGAAGTTCAGTTCCTCCAGGACAGCTTTGAGTTTCTCCTTGCGGTGCTGAAGATATAAACTTTTATCCCAAGTGCAGTGAAATGGGGGCCTTTCTGCAGAACCTGAGGGAGGCAGGAGAATGACAAGAGTCATGTCTATGTTAGCCGGGATAGCTGGACTTGATAGATAAAAGGCTTGTCATACCTGTCTCCTGCTGGATGCTACATGGTTTTCCTATGCGGGTGACAGGTGAGGGGTAACCCCGCTCGCACTGAGTAAAGGTTAGCATCAGGCCTGTCAGCTCATCTCCTAAAAGTTCTGACACGTTCCAGAATTCACTTCCAATGCGATGGCCCTATATGAAAAAAGGTTAAAGGGGTTTTCCCATAATGGAAATTTAAACTATCTATAAGTCTTCACCGCTGGGACTCCCACGTCCCACCCATCACTGGAATGAAGGTCCTAAGTCTACGTTTCCTCCTCGCTGCACAACAACAGTATGACATTCTATTCAAAAGGGAATGACCCCCACTCCATTCAGTGGCAAACTGTGTGCTCTACGATCTCTCATTCCTATAAAATTTGAATAGAGCAACAGCGCAAAAGCAGACTTTTGCTCCATTCAAACAAAGCGGCTCAGGGCCCCTCTTCCAGCAACTGACGGTCACAGCGGTGGGGCCCCCAGTGATTAGACATTTATCATCTATCCTATCCAACCTGATCTGAACCATGTACCATATGCCCGCAGCACAACACTGTGCCATGAACCCACCTTGCCATGCTCCAGTGCTGGGATACCGCGGTCTATCAAGTGTTTTTCCTCCTGAACTCTGCGGAAATCTTCGCACACATTCATTAGAAGCTGTTCGCTGGGTCTGCAGAGCTGATCTGCCTCAGGAAAGACAGAACAGGTAAGAGGGGCAATAAAAGAAAAGAATTGTGATGTCTCTCTGTTTATAGGCTGATTTACTGTCACGGACGTACTGAGACATACAGACGTTCCCGCGACAGGTGGCAGGAGATCTGTAAGACTGGCCACACGTGGTTTGATCTGGCATGTTTTCCTTTTGGATCAAATGACGTCTGTGTTTCTGGTTCTTGCCACACCTTCTATCCCCAGGTGTGGCTATTATGGACATTTAACCATCTCTATCTATTGTTGTTTCTCCCACAATGCTATGTGGTTTATAGCTTCTGTTGGACTTGTGGTTAGCTTGTGTTTGGTTCTCGGCTGAGTTCCTGGTGCTACCAAAGCTTCATTGAAGATAAGTGTTTCCTTTCCCTTTTGTATTTTTTTATATATGTGTATGTGTTGCTTTTCCCTGTTGTTAATATTATTATCATTAGGCCTTAGGGAGACTCCTGTTCGTCCTTCCCTTTTGGAGGAACAGGTAGACTCAGTACTAACATTAGTTCCAGGGTCCTATAGGGTGAAATAGGATTCTAGGTATCCAGTGTATGAACTTGCCTACCTTTGGGGTTTGTTCATACTGGTATTCTGTCAGGACTGGAGTTAGGGTTTTCTCTAGGAAGGGTCCATCTTCCTTCCCTATTTTCCAGGCCTTATTCCGGTATCCCCTTTCCCTCCTATGCTCGGTGTGGTGTTTTCCTCCCACACACGAGCGTGACATTTACACTATGGATTTAACCCCTTAACAGTTGTGCCCAAACTTTGAGAAAAGGCACTAATAATTCAGTCGGAGCACAGCATGCCTAGCAGGGGAGGCCCGGTTTGGAGACATGGGACTGGTCTTGTTTGAAAGCTGACAACCTAGGCTTTAAAACAAGACCAGAATCGAAGCATGATCTCCTCTACATCGGGAGATATAGCTGTTAGAAATTGGTGGGGAATGATAGCAGCTGAAAATGAAAGCAGGTTTTAGTTGCTTTCACTCCCAACCTAATTTGTAACAGCTATAGCTCCTGATAATACTGCCGTTCTGATCTTGTTTTAAAGCCTAGACGGTCAGCTTCCAAACAAGACCATATCTCTAGCTGTTAGCAAGCCAGAAATATATAATACATCATAGTTGTACTGACCCACAAAATAAAGTTATGTTTTGCGATAAAAATAGTTCCCTCAAAATAATGTTAAAATTGCTGTTTTTTTCTTCTCCCTAAAAGTAAAATAATAAGTTATTTAATACACTATTTAAACCCTAAAATGGTTTCTAAAAAGAACCCACAACTCATTCCGCCAAATACAAGGTCACATACAGCAAAACTGATGAAAAAAATTAAAACAATTACAACCGCTGGAACACAGAAGAGGAAAAATGTTGGTTCTTAAGGTTAAAATTTGTCATGTCACTAAGGGGTTAAAATGCGGTTATGTCTCCAGATTTGTGTACCAACTAGATTTACTTCAGACGTAAATTCTAAATCTACAATAACATTTTTTTGATTTTTGGGAAGGTTTTTCTAATTTTATTGTTACTATTGAGGGGTTAGAGGATGAAATTTACAGGCTGTAAATTGTAGGACTCATGTAGTAGGCTGCATTACGTCTTCGTGTTGTATGGTGTCGTTTGAAAGGAACCTGTCACCTGGGTTGGGACCACTAAACCACCATCATGCCATTATGCAGCTGATAACTGGGGTCTCAAACCTGCCCTAGCGCACCCCATCTGTCCAAATCCAGCTTAACAGGGGAAGAGTTTGGGACTCCTCTCCAACAGCACTGGGAGCATGAACACTGTGTCTAGGGAGCAGAAGATGGGGCAACTCAGTTTACTCCCCATGGGCCCGATGTGAAGTTCCTGAGCAGTAAATAAAGGTGCACTGTCTTCTAGTTAATCTGTGCAGTATCCATGCATTGGTGGCGATAAATCACGATTCTCTGCGGGGACAGATGGGATTGCTATAGACAGGTATGGAACCCTAAACCCAAGTGCATAATGGCATGCTTTGATTTAGTGGCCCCTAACCAGGTGACAGGTTCCCTTTAAAGATGACCCATCACCTCTTCTGACATGCTGGTTTTAATAGCTTCATGCATTCCCCATGTAATAACCGTTCTGGAGCATCTATTCTTATGACTCTATGTTGTGCCATTCCTGTATTATTTCTACTAGAAGATATTAATGAAATGCTTGCAGTCTGCAGTAAGGGTACAGAGGGGTGGTAACCACTTGGGGGAGGTGTACCTGCACAGACTCACTCTATCCAATCAGAGCTGCCATTGTCAGACTGTGCAGGTACACACCCCAAACTGGTTACCGCCCCTCTGTACCCTTACTGCAGACTGCTAGCAATTCATTCATTCCTTCTAGTAGAAATATAGGAATGGCACAACATGAAGCCATAAGAATAGATGCTCCAGAATTGTTATTACACGGGGAATGCATGTAGCTATTATAACAGGCATGTCAGGAGCAGTGAATGGTCCTTTTTAAGGGTCACCTACAGAGGGCTTTACTGTACAGAGTTTTTTGTCTGTCAGTTTCCATACAGGACAGGAAACACATTGTGGCATGCTTCACAGAAAATTAAGCTTGCTTCTTGCTATACAATGAACTATAGGCTTCAGGTATCAAAACCCTATCTGTAGAAAAAATGGCTTTCTGTGCTGTCTATACTGACCAACCAGAGCTCAGCTTTTAACAGAAACCCCCCCAAAAATATACTAACAGGATAAAGAGTCCAGTTGCCTCTTCCTGAGGTTCATGTGGAACTGCCAGTTATTCAAGGCATTGTCCTGCTTCTGGAGATGCGCGAAAGCTTCTTTCTTCTGTTGGAGTGTCCTCTCACCGTCATATGGTCCAAGAAAGTCAAATTGTGGTCCGTCTGGTATAAGCTGCGCAATCTAATAAAGAGCATCCAAATAATAATCAAATGATATAACATGCTATAGCATATGTTCTGAGATACCCATTATGTGATGAGTCCAGGTTTTAAATAGGACCTAAACCGTTACTAAAACCAGGAAGGTGCACCTTCGGCTTTCATGGGGTCTCCTCAGATTTTCCAGTGTGCAGATGTCTCCTGGGTGTGGATTCAATATACTTTCTATGGATCCGTACTGTGTGCATTGGAAAAGCAGAGCAGAGACATTAAATCCAAATGCTCTGAAAAGCGCTGCTGCACCTTCTTGGTTTCAGTAAAAGTCTAGGTCCCCTTTTCTTGGTTTCAGTAAAAGTCTAGGTCCCCTTTAAAGGGGTTGTGCCACAAATAATATTCTACAGCACCTCCATCTGCATACTTTTGTAACTGCATGTCATAAAAAATTTGGTGTAGCCACTGAGCTATTCTGTAAAATGTATCTGTATAGCGCCACCTGCTGTTTCTTCTTTTCCTTATTTCTTGTCCACCTTACAGAGGTGGTCGCACGCGCTCAGTTTAAATCTTCAACTGCCAAAGGCCCTATCTTCTGTTAGAAGCTTTGTCAGTTACAGGGAGAGAACTGCAGCAGAAAGTCACGCCCACTGAGCTGCCAGCCTGAAATAAATCTAGCATAACAACTGGAACAATGAATGGGAGGATTTCTGGATCCATGTGAGCTACATGGCTGGTTCTAGCTTTGTTAGGTACTGTCATGTATTATGGTGTCTGATTTTCATTTTTCACATGAGTCATGCCATAACCCATTTAAAACCTCCCCTCTCCAAGAGAGTCTCTTCTTCAGGAGACCCCATGCATTCCATGGACAGCCCACAGTAGTGATGGTAACGTCCACTCCAATATAGTAAGGTTTTATAGGGACATCAGTAACAGGAAAGAATTATGACATTTAAAGAAACAGCAGTGTGAATCTGTGTGCTATGTGGAAAACACGTCATAGTCATTGAGGAAAAATCCACCATGTGAACATACCCTTAGATATAGTCATTAGAAGGATTCTGCAGGTAGAGATGAATTCAATGGGAACATGATAGCTTAGGCAGGATTTGGGGTCTCCTTAAAGAAACCAGCTATGGATGAAAACTTATTGGCAATGTTTCACGGGAAAACAATAAGCAAAGAGGTATCTCCCAAAAAAACAGAACCATCTCGCTAGCACCACCTTGTGGAAATGGCTCTCTATGAGATATGACAAGGGAATATAGCCATGCCAAATATCCACTCATAGGGAGACATTTCCATAAGGTGGCACTAGTGAGATGGTTAGGGTCTTGATGGTTTATGGCCTTGCCTGTAAGTCTCCTCTTGTGGTGGCTTCTTCTCGTAGCTCCTGTAAGGTCCCAAGAACGTTGTGCGGCAGAAGCTGACCACGAGTGTCACTCAAAGGGACTTCTACCCCTGGAACGAGACATGCATTCATAGTGGTGTGAGAAGGGAGATTTTTGCAAGGTGTATTCCTCTTGTACAATATGTATGGCTCCAGAAGTTTTGGATGTACATTTAGGTATCTTTGATTAATATTTTTATACGGCTTAGTAAACTACAGATTTGTGTTCAATAAGGCAAATATTGAAGTGACCCATCAGTCATTGCCTGGACCCCCAACCCCTCCATATAATAAATCTAGATAAGGGGTTCTCCACTTTTTTAGAAGGGTTCCTTGACAATAAGCTGTTCACAAGTTGCCTCCTGCTGGGTCCCCCAGGAATCAGCAGTAATCACAACAACAACAAAAAGCTAGCAGTAAGTGTTCAATTTCCCTGCAGCGACACCACAGGGGAAACTGAGAATTACACAGGACAGGTCCTCCAGAGCAAGAAATAGTCTATGTAACCACTCTCTACTCGTGCCAATAAATGAGGATCCTAAGCAAGACACTCTATTTACTCTATTTAAAGGGGTTCTCCGGGAATTAAGAAAATGAAAATACTTAAATATTACTTTATTATATATATATTCCCAAATATATTTTTTTAGTTATAATGGCTCGTTTTGTCTAGGGAGCATTCATTAGGAGAAATAAAATGGCTGCTGTCCTATTAGTACACACTACAATCTTTAGCTCTGTAGGAATGGATCTCCTGAGGAGATATGAAGTACAGAGAGGACGGACAGGACAGACTGTGGTAATGTGGGGCTGCGGTAATGGAGACTGCATACAACTGCTGCTGCTGCTCATCAGCCACACCTCACCTCCTCTCTGTACTTCATGTCTCCTCATGAACTCCATTCTTACAGAGATTCAGCTAAAGAACATATTGAACTGTATTCAGGATCATAATCCCTGACAGGCAGAGAGGTGGATGATGCAGCTCTTCAGCTCAGTGCTCTGAAGTAACTTGTCCTATTGTGTGATTAGGAGAGATTGTGTGTGCACTAATAGGACAGCGGCCATTTTAATTCTCCTAATGATTTCTCCCTAGACAAAACAAGTCTTTATAACTAATGAAAAGTATTTGGGAATATTTTTATAATAAAGTAATATTTCATTTTTCAGTCATTTTATTTTCTTAATTCCCGGAGAACCCCTTTAATATACTAATGTGTGCTAGTGGACATCTCGTTGCGGTGAGAGTTTTGTTGCACAGTGATTCTTACAGGGATTATCAAAACTTATAAAATGTCCCCCCATATGCCGGGCCCCTCACATTGAATATACTTACCTGGCTCCCTGCACCGCCGCTGCAGCTACTCCCCGCGTGCGGATGAAAACATCCGGTATCGGGGGTAGGTCAAGTAGGTAATGGCAGGCGGTGACAGGGACGAGCATCCCTAGCGTCACCTGTGATGCTAGGGAGGCTCGTCCTGGTCGCCGCCTGCCATTGGCTGCCCCCGTACACCGGATGTTTTTATCCGCGCACGGGAAGAGGCAGCAGCGGCTGTGCGCAGATCAGCAGCGGCGCAGGAAGCGGGGAGCAAGGTAAGTATATTCAATGTGAGAGGCCCAACATATAGGGGAGCATTTTATAGGATTCGATAACCCCTTTAAAGAGGTTATTTCGGAAGTAATAAAATAAAATTACTGAAAATACTTTGGATGGGTTATCAGCATCTGATCTGTGAGGGTCCAACACCCAGGACCTCCGCCGATCAGCTGAGAAGGCAGAAGAGCTTGCAGTAGCGCTGTAGCCTTCTCACTGTTTCCCGCAGGCCACTGATGTCATAAATATGTTAGGTGGCCATGGGGCTGAGCTGCTCCCAGGCCACATGACATAGTTGTGACATCACTGGCCTGCGGGAAACAGTAAGAAGCTATTTCAAGTGCTGCTGCCTTCTCGAACAACTAATCGGCGGGGGTGTCAGGTGTCAAATAACTACCGATCAGATGCTGATGATCTATCAAAACGATAGATCATCACTAATAAAAAAGTTAGAAAACCCCTTTTAATAATTTTTAGTTAGTCAAAAATGCAAAAGTAAAGCTGACATTAAAATCTGAAACTGAGTTAGTCAAGGTCCTGACTTTGAACCCAACAGAGATGATAAGACCGGACAGTTCTTGCACCAAAATCTACCAATGAACCTAAATTGAGGCAGTCTGGCAAAGAACATTGACAATTACTCAGTTTGAGGGTGCCACACTGCAGATATGGATGCTGCATGACTCATTCATTAAAACGGGAAAAACATGGCCGCTTTCTTCCAAATACAAAGCATCTATGTTATTCTAGTCCTATACAACCCCTTCAGTGGTAACACAATGTAATAGGTGATGAAGTATCACATACTGTTCATAGGTTAGGAATTATTCAGTCTGACAAATATCCAATGACAGGTGACCTATGGAATGAGGCTTTTTCTCCGGACTATCGCTGTGGCCTACCAGAAAAAGTCGGTCCTTTGCTGGGAGACCCTGGTGGCACTGGTCGGGCTACCAGCAGCCGCTTCTTTCTGCTCTGCTCTTGATGCTTCCGGATTAAGATCTGTTTCCTTGTAGGAGCTTTCTGTTCTTCTTTAGGGCGTCGTGGGGGGTGAAGCTATCAGATGAAAGAGGTCATTAGGATATAATCGTTAACCTGACAAAACAGATGAACTTGAGCGATCTTATGCCAAAATTGTGCCGCCTTCGACAGTAGCGTACAGCCAGACTAAGAAAATACCTGACTACAATAAAACTTTAGGATGTACGGTATTTTTACGGAACATTTTTGAGAACACATCCAAAAACCGTGTGCGTTTCTACTGCGAGTAGCCGAGTGTTTGTGACGCAGTGGCTTGTACAGGTTAAGAGCAATACAATCATGGGCTTAGCTGGTATAAACCGTACAACCATAAACTGCCATACAAAACCGTAGTAGTTTTTGCTGCAGTTTTTGGAGGTGGTTTTGACAGACATAGGTCAAAAACATTCTGGGGCACACTTATCAAGCCCGCGTGTTTTTAGGCTTTCAATTAGACAGGCGTATTTGCTTCACCTCTATGGGGAGATTTATCAAAACTGGTGTAAAAGAAAACTGGCTTAGTTGCCCATAGCAACCAATCAGACTCCCCCTTTAACTTTTCAGAGCTCCTTTGTAAAATGAAAGGTGGAATACGATTGGTTGCCAGTTTTTCCTTACACCAGCTTTGATAAATCTCCCTGTATGTCTTTTGCCGACTATTTATCCAGCACTTCATAAATCAGACTCGGCATATTGCTATTAGGGCTCATGCACACAAACGTATTTTCTTTCCGCTTCCGTTGCGGTTTTTTTTTGCGGACCGTATGAGGAACCATTCACTTTAATGGGGCTGTAGAAAATACAGAAGTTACTCCGTGTGCATTCCGTTTCCGTTTGTCCTCATGGCTGTTACGCAAAAAAGTTGTGCATTATTGTCTGCAAATCACAGTCCGAGGCCCATTCAAGTCAATGGGTCCGCAAAAAATACAGAACGCACACGGAACACATCCGTATGTCATCCGTATTTTGTGGATCTATATTGTAGATATGCTATGCCCAGCCCATATTGCTCATGTGTTTGGTGTTTAATTGAATAAGTTACTGTTTCTGTATACGATCCGCAAAAAACTGATCAAATACGGAAACCATATGGATATGTTTTGTGCAATAACGGAACAGGACTTAAATCAGGGGGGAAAAAAACCTCAGATACAGAACGCATCCGTGAAAAACGGACCGCAAAACAACAACAGTCGTGTGTATGAGCCCTTAGTCTGACCTCTAGTGGTTCTTTATCAGTGCGACAGGTTCTTATTCACTAAAGCTGCATTTACACGAGCCAATACTCGTCCAGATTATCGGGAATGACTTTTCCTGCAAGAGGTCGTTCCCGACAATCTGCCCATGTAAATGCGCCGCCGATCGAACGACTGAAACGCTGATTCATCGGGTGATCCTGTCGTTCATGCAGGCACCAACAATCATAGTTTCTGGGCAGAAGATCCTTATCTACACAGCGATCTGCTGCTCAAAAAGAATGATTCTGTATGAGGACGAGGGATGGCAATAGCAATGCCTCGTCCTCATACTGTGAAGGAGATCGCTGCACGTCTCCTTCACTGAACGAGCAGCCGACGGTTGGGAAGGAACGCTTCATGCCCAACAATCGGCTGCAGAATCGTCCCATCTAAATCCACCTTAACACTGGTCTAATTAGTATGAAATTGTGGCGCCAGTGAGCTGAAAGTAGGCGCACGTCTCCATGAAAGTAGGCAAAATGTGGCGCAACTCACCACTCCAAACAGATGCAGAAGAGTATGCCAGCCCTGGAGCAGAAATTAGACTGCTTTTATAACTAAATCAGGCGCAAATTCAGGCACACCTCCCTAAATAGGTCGGGAAATAGGCGCAAAAGTTTGAAAGTTTCTGAATTAGTCTAAAAAAAACAAAATAGGCGAACGACGTACAAATTATTCCAAAACAGGCACATTTTCAGTAGTAAACAAGACTAAAAAAATAAGACACTTTAGTAAATGTGCCCCTCTGTATAAATACATGTGCAATGGAAATGCTGGAAAGGCTGGGTTTCCTCGCAGCGGCTGCAGGTTTACCGTGCAGTCAGAAACCATGCGGCAGGACTGCTGCGGTATGCCGTTAATGGATGTGCTTCCTGAACATGTATACCCAAAGCCATACATAAAACCATGGGGCGACATTTTCTAAGCAGATATCCCCTGCGTTGCCAGAGGAGGCGACTAATTTAGGACTCATGCCCACGAACTTAAGGCCTTCATGCCTATATTGCAGACCGCAAACGGCGGGTCTGCAATATACGGGCACTGGCCATGTGCACTCCGTGACTTGAATGGGTCCACAATCCGCAAGCTACGGTCAAATATGGGACATGTCCCATCTTTTGTGGAGTGGAGAAATAGATCAGAAGCCTGCAGAAACACTTTCAGGGCCATGCCTCCGCACTGCAAAAGATAGGACATGTCCTATTTTTTGCCATATATGGTGGATCACGGACCCATTCAAGTTAATATTTACGGAGCCCATGTTAAAAGGGCATGGGGTTTGAAACTGGGATAAGGGCGCTACATGAAAACCAGTCGGTGTTTGGTCAGTGACTTCCATCAGTGACTGTGAGCCAAAACCAGGAATGGAGGCTACACAGAGATAAGGTATAGGGGAAAGATCTGCGCCTGTTCAGTGTTTTTCACCTGCACCTCATTTTGGCTCACAATCACTGATCAAAGACTGACAAAATACTGACAGTGTGAAAGCAACCTAAGGCCTGCTGCACACGGCCGTTGTTGTGGTCCGCATCTGAGCCGCAGTTTTTGCAGCTCGGGTGCGGACCCGTTCACTTTAATGGGGCCGCAAAAGATGCAGACAGCAAAAAACGGAAATGTCGTGTGTGTGAGGCCTTAGGCCTCTTTCACAGGACTGTATGGCTTTTTCAGTGTTTTGCGGTCCCTTTTTCACAGATCTGTTGTTCTGTTTTTTTGTTTCTGTTCCGTTTTTCCGTATGGCATATACAGTATACAGTAATTGCGCAGAAAAAATTGGGCTGGGCATAAAATTTTCAATAGATGGTTCTGCAAAAACGGAACGGATACGGAAGACATACGAATGTATTTCTGTATGTGTTCCGTTTTTTTTGCAGACCCATTGACTTGAATTTGAGGGCAATAATAGGACATGTTCCATCTTTCAACGGAAAAACGGAAATAAGGAAATGGACTGCATACAGAGTACATTCCGTTTTTTTTACACAACCATTTAAATAAATGGTTCCGTATACGGAACGCAAAAAACGGCCCGTAAACGGGGAAAAAAAAACATTCCAGTGCAAGAGGCCTTAGAGCCGTCCGTGGGGCAGCCGCAGCGGATAGCGGACCTATTCACTTTAATGGGTCCGCGATCTCCGGCCATTCCACAAAAAGATAGGACATGTTCTAACGGAAGTACGGGACGAAATCTCACGGAAGCACTCCGCAGTGCTTCCATAGGGTTCCGTTCCGTGCTTCCATTCCGCATCTCCGGATTTGCGGACCCATTGAAGTGAATGGGTCCGCATCCGTGATGCGGAATGCACATGGAACGGTGCAGGTGTATTGCGGATCCGCAAATGCGGTCCACAATACGGCCACGGAGCGCACACGTTCATGTGCAGGAGGCCTTAGCCTGGGCTTCCAGGTTCAGTTTTGAATGCATCTTTTGAGGCCAAAGCCAGGAGTGGTTCATAAACGGAAGACAGGATTTATTTACATTGCGCTGGCATGAGACGCGCCAAAGTTAATAAAAGGCGCACGTTTGTCAATTTTTGTGCCAGAACCTGACATCTACCCCAGTTAGATGCTGGCAAAGATTTCAGACATGCAGTTGATTGTTGGCTCTGGCTACATTGGGGTGCGGCCGTGCGGGGTGTCAGGAATCTTCCTGTTCTTTACCCTTAAAGGGAACCTGTCACCAGGTCTGGGGCCAGTAAAGCACCCGTATGGGGGTAAGCAGCCAGGGTTCAGGGTCGCAGACCTACCCATAGCAAACTCAACCATCCCCAGAAAATTAAGTAACTCACGAGAAGAAGAGCTGGGACTCCTGTCCAGCAGCATCGGGTGTATGTGCACTGTGCCGACGGAGCCGAGAACGATACACCACGCCTCACTGTACATGTGCACTGAAGAGAGGTGTACGGTCCTCGGCTTCACTGACGCAGTACGCATACGTCCGATGCTGCTAGAGAAGTGTCCCAGACTCTTCTCCCAGTAAGGGCTCAGGCACAACATATTTTTGGTCCGCCTTTGATCCGCACTTTTAGATTCACTTCAATATGGCTGCAAAAGATGCGGACAGCATACAGTGTGATCTCTGCATCCGTGTGTCCGTTCCGTGGCCTTTGTTTTACGGACAAGGATAGGACTGTTCTATTTGGGGCCAGCCATTCTGTTCCGCAAAATACGGAATGCTCCATGGCTGGTATCCGTGTTTTGCAGATCTGCAATGCGCGGGCCACAAAACAGGCATTAGCCCTTTGTTTTGTGGAGATGGGCAGGCTTCCAATGGGCAGGTTTGGCTAAACTCTTCATAACGGCACACTGGTGGTTTAGTGGCCCCAAAAGAGAGGACAGGATCCCTGTAACCCCCACAAGAAAGTATCCAGATTGGAGTCCCAAGGCTCAAGACTCTTTACAAAGGCCTAAAAGGCACCATTGTTACACTGAAACTTACAACGAGACGGGGCCAGGCAGATATATCATGGACATTATATGGAAACGCATGAGATGGACCCCGCTAATGCCTAAGGGTGGGCATTAGTAACTGTCCAGGGGTCCTGGGCTCTGAACCTCAGATCACTGTCACCAGGACTTCTTTCCGTAGGGTCTCAGCTTATGGACTCCGTCATTGGAAGTAACTGCTGAATTACTATTGTTAAAAATGCTTATGTGGGAAAGTATGCGGGAGGGAAGCGCCCATCTCGGATGGAGGCCTGCACTTCCTAGTATTACTTCATATTATCTAGCAACCCATTTGAGCATATAGCCTTTTGGTCTACGCTTCATTCGTATAACCGCTGGACTGAAATTGAATGGCTATGGCTGGCCCCAACCCACCCAGGGACTATGATCTGGGGCTCCCCCCACAACTATCCCAGCTTCTGACTTAGTCCGATATTGTTTACCAGGGAGATCTGGTTTAGAAGTAGGATTAGATATCGCCTCTCAACGCTCCGTTCACCTCTTACGGTTTTTCTCTTTACCCCTTGTCTCTTGGAAAGCTCAGGGATGGTTAGGCCATGGATGGCTGAAGGGCTCAACCGCTTTGTCGACTTGAAGGGCCCCTTTTCTGCTTGGATCTTATCCTTTGAGGACGTTCAGGCTACATTCTCCCTGCCAAGCACCTTGGCATACCAGTACCGCAGATCCTTCATTACTGTAGGAGCGCGTTGATATCATTAGATGTCCTGACGCTTTCCACTTTTGAAATTGTCTGTGTCCGTGGCCCCTCGTCCAAGGGTGATATTTACCAGATATTGGTCTCCTCAGACTTTTCCGCAGACTTTAAACACCTATATATGCGGAAATGGGAGGATTTGCTACATAGGGAGCTTTCGCCAGATACTTGGCATTCTATATGGCAGGGGGCACACTCTAGCTCTTGTATGACTTACAGGAAGAATCAACTGAACATTTTGACACACTGGTATCATACACCAGAAGTACTACATACCCTGAACCCTGGAGATGAACCTGTCCTGTGATAGAGCCCTATTGGTTATTCTTGATATCTGTATCTCTAGGGGCACTTTAGTACTCCTGAATATGGTTCCTGTGACACTTTGGGGCCACGGCGCCAAGCTGTTCCTCCATATATGCCTGATTGCTCTTTACTGGAGGCGTCCTGTACCTCCTAGGGATCTGATCTTTATGCTCGGATACAGGATATTCGGTCCTTAGAACATCTGATCACACTACAGCGTGGTACGACGGCCACGTTTCTGGTTGGCATGGGACACTTGTATGTCTGTCTAAGACTTTATTTGTTCCTTTTTCCATATTTTCACTGTACTTTTGGAAAACGATATATAAATGGGCCCACCTGTTTGGGGCCGTTCAACTCACTGTATATTATATACGTGCTTGGAAAATATAAAACTTAGGCCTCATGCACACGGCCGTTGTTTTGGTCCGCATCCGAGCCGCCATTTTGGCGGCTCGGATGCGGACCCATTCACTTCAATGGGGCCGCAAAAGATGCGGACAGCACTCCGTGTGCTGTCCGCATCCGTTGCTCCGTTCCGTGGCCCCTCTAAAAAAATATAACATGTCCTATTCTTGTCCGCGCTTTGCGGACAAGAATAGGCATTTATATTAAAGGCTGTCCGTGCCGTTCCGCAAATTGCGGAACCTGCACGGACGCCATCCGTGTTTTGCGAATCCACGATTTGCGGACCACAAAACACACCACAGTCGTGTGCATGACGCCTTAAATTGGAAAAAAAATGCTTATGGGTAACAGAAATTGGGGAACCATTTCCCAGCTGCAGAGGGTCTATAATCCTTAAGAGGAAGCTGTGGTCAGAGCTGACATACTGCGCCTCCACATAATTACCTAATGCAACTAAATAAATGCAAAATCGCTGACAGCGGTAAAACCGATTAAGTACATTTCCTCGCGGCTGACGTAAAAATAATTATCAAACAATATTTCACAATCGGCTCATCATACATACAGCCCCCGCGCTCGGGAACCCCACAATGTGTCAGCACAGAGGGCTGCTGAGTATCGCTGGAATGGTCACCATGTATTACCTTTTCTCCTCTGCGGCAGGTGTAAAGCATGGCTTTTAGGCTCCATTCACACATCCGCAACGTGTTTTGCGGATACACGGAGCCACGGATCCGCAAAACACGGAAAGCGGCAATGTGCGTTCCGCATTTTGCGGACCACACATTGCTGGCACTAATAGAATATGCCTGTTCTTGTCCGCAGTTGTGGACAAGAATAGGACATGTTCTATTTTTTGGCGGAACGGAAGTGCGGACCCATAGGAATGAATGTGTCCGCAATTCCGTTCCGCAAAATGTAGAACTAAATTGCAGACGTGTGAATGGAGCCTTACTGCAACTTAAAAGGTCTGCATATAATTTTTTTTTTAAATAGCTCACATTGGTTCACTTTTGTGGGGCTTCCGAGAACAGGTGGTTGTGCACTTGGCTTTCTTTCCCATAAAAAGTATTGGTGAGAGCACATGTTAGGAGAGGGTCCCAGAGATGAAACTTGCACCTATTGGTCATTCATGGCATATCCTTATGGTATAAGCCATAAATGTCCAGATGGAACAAGCCTTGGTGGCATATCTCTTGGATATGCCACCAGGGTTAGATAGGTGCGGGTTCCAGAGGTGACAGCTATCTCCAGAATCGAGAGATGGAGAGAAAAGCTGCAGATGCATGGCTGCCCTCCCTTTATTTACATAGGACTGCCTAAAATAGCCAATGCGGGCTCAGCGACCTGTCAGGATAGCGACAACAGTCACACATACAGGGAAAGTGCAGCCCAAAACTGCCCGAACCCACTATCCCTACCTACTTGCACAATCGCCCTAGACAGTGACCCACAACTGGTAGATGGCCCCTATACTGCAATACGTGAGAGAGTGATGCACAAACAGGGACAAGTACTGCCAGAGGGAAACGGAAAAATCTAAACACAGCAAAAAGTCAAAACCAGGAGATCAATACGATACCAAAAAGAAAAAAACGTAGTCACAAAGCCAAATCCAGAAATCCAAAGTCAAGGGAAGTCTTCAATAATGCAAGCAACCAGTAGGGGGAGCCAGAGGACAAGATATTCACCAAACCGACACCTGCATCTGCTAGCCTTTATAGCAGAAGACAGCTCATGCTGGTATGCAAGTGGGACTGCCGCCCGCGTGCCCTGACGTACAGGAGCTCCAGCGCACCTTGTCATTGGCCCAGGCTCCGACATCTGCAAGGGCAGCCCTGAAAACCTCTGGCAGCAGCCAGGGGAACCATAACACTACCTCTGGCAGTCCCATAGAAGTGAGCGGAGCTGTGGCCACACTTACATGGCACGCTCTCTACTCATTTGGTGCTCACTCGCTCAGCTATTTTTGGAACTTCCTTAAGAATGAATGGAGAGCATGCGGGGCATTTCAGGGGCCCATTCTGGAGATTGGTGTAGGACCAGCACGACCTGACTGTTGATGGTATATCCTAGCGATATGCCACCAATATCTAAGATGACACAAACCCTTTAAGGACCAGTAGAATAATTAGAGGGCATAACTTTATTGCACAGGTCAAGACAAGTGTGAGGATAGCTATATGTACACTCACAATTTCCCAGTCATTCCCAGCAAACACACTGCTTGGGTTAAAATGGGCATGACAAGGGCATGACAAGGGCATAAAAAGGGCAGACCCCCCCCCCCCCCCCCTTTATCAGGACCACAATTACTCACTGTGACAGAAAGAGTTAAAAAGAGTTAATGGCCAGGGCTCGGGCATGTGTACATCGGAGAACAGGAAAGGGACTGGTCTCCTGATGTACATGCGGCTCTGATCCCCAGAACTGAACTGCATCTTCTAGATGAATCCTTGAGTCCAAACAGTTATGCCATTTGTGAACGTGAGCTCATGTGCCCAGAACAGAACTTTACCTTCTCCAAATCCTCCAGTCTGATAGCCAGTGCCTGGATTTCATCATCTTTAAGACCAGCGCTGATGTCTGGCTCTGTCTGTTCTGGCACAGGCGAGGTCGACTGCTCAAACCCTTTCAACTTCTTCTTCTCTGCAACATAAAACATTGGTCTGCATAAAAGAGTAATAAGAACTGGAGACATTTCTACTAGGTTCCCCTTAAAGGGGTTTTAGAGTACTTATATATCCTCAGGTCAGGCCATCAATATCTGACACCCCAACGAACAGCCATTCTGCAGTACCACGTGTGGTGGAAGTAGGAGCTGGAACTAGACAGCTACTGAAGAGAATGGGAGCAGTGCTGGAGTTACCAGCTCCATCCAGTACATAGTGGAGGATGTAGGACCCCCGTAGCAGTCATAAGGGGATATGTGGTAAAAAGTGAGCAGTCAGCGAAGTCTGGCTGGAGAAATCTGCAGAAGAAGCCTCTCTCTCTCTCTGATGGCACCTGCCTGGTGTATGGAGGTAATAATTAATCATCCTATGTGTATATACAGTACAGACCAAAAGTTTGGACACACCTTCTCATTCAAAGAGTTTTCTTTATTTTCATGACTATGAAAATTGTAGATTCACACTGAAGCCATGACCATGAAGGAGAGTGCGCCAGATGACCTGGCCTCCACAGTCACCGGACCTGAACCCAATCGAGATGGTTTGGGGTGAGCTGGACCGCAGAGTGAAGGCAAAAGGGCCAACAAGTGCTAAGCATCTCTGGGAACTCCTTCAAGACTGTTGAAAGACCATTTCAGGTGACTACCTCTTGAAGCTCATGAAGAGAATGCCAAGAGTGTGCAAAGCAGTAATCAAAGCAAAAGGTGGCTACTTTGAAGAACCTAGAATATGACATATTTTCAGTTGTTTCACACTTTTTTGTTATGTATATAATTCCACATGTGTTAATTCATAGTTTTGATGCCTTCAGTGTGAATCTACAATTTTCATAGTCATGAAAATAAAGAAAACTGTAATGATGATATATGGAAGTGATTGCAATATTAGAGTGAAAGGAGAAGTTTTTTGGGAAAAACTGGACAATTGAAAGGAGGCTCTAGGACCCTGTTGGACACCTCCAGCCTGGATACAGGATAAGATACGGCCTATAGTCTAGATACAAAATGAGATAGCCTGGATACAAGATAAGATACGGGCTCTAGCCTGGGTACAGAATGAGATACAGACTCTAGCCTGGGTACAGGATGAGATACGGCCTCTAGCCGGGGCACAGGATGAGATACGGCCTCTAGCCGGGATACGTGATGAGATACGGCCTCTAGCCGGGATACATGATGAGATACGGCCTCTAGCCTGGATACAAGATGAGATACGGCCTCTAGCCTGGATACAAGATGAGATACGGCCTCTAGCCGGGATACAGGATGAGATACGGCCTCTAGCCGGGATACATGATAAGATACGGCCTCTAGCCGGGATACATGATGAGATACGGCCTCTAGCCTGGATACAAGATGAGATACGGACTCTAGCCTGGATACAAGATGAGATACGGCCTCTAGCCTGGATAAGAGATACGGCTGGACATGGAGGCATACAGGTTCCTGGTATCCTGGGGGACATTTTCCCACAGATGTTACAGCTGGGCCTGTAGATCCTGCACACTCGTAGGTTGCTGAAGCTGGTGTCATAGTCAGTCCCATAAATGCTCAATTGGTGATAAATCCGATGACTGGGAAGGCCAAGGAAATGTTGTAATCTGGAGGAGACATTCCTGGGAAACCCTTGCTGTGTTTATAGAATTCCAGGTTTCATGTTCACTACCCCAATGTGAACGTAGGTGATGAAGGCTGGCTGTCAATGACAGGATAAGTAATGGGTGCTGTGACGCCAAATTTCCTTCTGCTAAGCTACTGGAAATGGTCTGGGCAGAGACAGAAATGTGTAATGAAGGGGTCTGGATGGTGGACAACGAAACTATGGGAGCCGCTTGTTCTTGTTGGTGGATCGTGGATCACACAATCCTCTCTACTGCTGTCTGTCTGTGCCGTCCAGAACCTGTCGGCAGCGTGTGCCCTCATGTAACCACTGCTCCCTACACTTTCTAACAGCTAGGTCAGAACCGCCTGGATGGAGGACAATTCCTCAAAACTACCGTCCTACTTCTCTCACTCCTGTCTCCAAGTCTGTCAACTGGGCAAAATGTCTGAGAAAAATGTAGAAGCATGTCTAGCAGTCAACAAGAGTTACACTACCCAAAAGTAGCCTCTGAGAGCCTTTACATAGGGCAGCACAGGCAGCACTTTTACGCCCTCTTGTGGCAAGACCCAGTGTCTAATCAGATTGCACCTGTAATCATCTGCGTGAGACATAAATGCATGCAGAGTTTCTGACATTTCTATCTGGGAGCGGTAGGTTTTTCTCAGTGAATGTGTGTATATATATATATATATATATATATATATATATATACACTGTATATAATTGGAGCAACGCTAAATCGTATTCCCCCAGTTTTTTAAGGGGGTTTCCAGGACCCCATCTGCCACTCCGCAGCAATCACATCACTGACTACTCCATGTGATTGCTGCAGCCAATCACTGGCCTCTGTGGTCACGTCAGGTAGCACGGGATGACTACTCTGATAACATATCTGACTACGTCACATGACTACTGAGGCTGGTGATTGGCTGCAGAGATCACATGGAGTAGAGGTGATCGCCGAGCCCCAGCGGGCGCCCTGGAAGCCCCCTTTAACCATTTAATTCAGAGCCTCAATTAATAAAACTTTTAATTCTACTAAAAATCAGGTGGAAAGGTGACTGCGGCCTCGCTGAGGACCAGACCCTCTCCTACCACCTCCAGTAACCACACAATGGGGGTCAGACCCTTTTATAACTGCACACCAGGGATGATGTGGTCAGTGCCCAGCCCCAGACAGGGAACATTGCACACATCCTATGGGTTGGTCAGGAGTATGTACATGACCTCCCCTAGTTGTCAGATATATCTTAGATTACCCGGAGTCCTGGTACGAGACTCTCTTTTCCCAGCCTTGTTCGCCATGATGTCCTGGAGAACGGTAGCTATGGTAACGGTACACAAGTGAGCCGTATATGTTATCCCCTCCCCGAACTACAAGCCCCATAAGCCAGTGCGAGCAGGCGTGACGCTCCTGGCCGTTCTTACTGCCGAGGTCAGCTCACGTCCTGTTTGCGTGCGCGCCCCCTAGAGGCGCCTCTATAAGAAGGCACAGAGGCGCGCGCACTCCCGCTAGTGTACTCACTGTGCAGGCGACTTGTACGTTTCCATCGTTCATTTTGCTGAATTATTTGCAAGTGCGTTTTTTTTATTTTTTTATTATGAAAACTGTACATATGTCCCTGGCTTGATGAAGTGGCCCCTCACAAAAGGTGATGCACTTTCCTACACAATTGTAGCTTAGGGCCCATGCACACGACTGTATGTATTTTGCGGTCCACAAAAAATGGATGACGTCCGTGTGCATTCCGTATTTTGCGGAACAGAACTGGCCTCTAATAAAACAGTCCTATCCGTCTCCGTAATGCGGCCAATAATAGGACATGTTCTGTTTTTTTTTGCAGTTTGCAGAACGGACATATGGAAACGGAATGCACATGGAGTAACTTCCGGTTTTTGAATGAATGGTTCCGCATACATTCCGTAAAAAACCAGAACGGACACGAAAAGAAAATACATCTGTGTGCATGAGCTCTTACATTTTAAAAATTTACTACATAATACGGATCCGCAAAATACGGACACCTTCCTTGTGCTTTCTGCATCTTTTCCCTCTCCCAAGGCTTCATGCACACCTTCATGGGGCTGTCGTGTCCGTGTTGCGGACCACAAATTGCGGGTACGCTAAACATAGACACTGGCCGTGGGCACTCCGCTGGTGTGGACCCATTGACTACAATTTGGTCTGTTATATACGACTAGGGCTGAAACAATTACTCGATTGAATCGAGTAATTAGACACAAAAAAATCCTCAAAATTTTTGTGTCGTGACGCTCCGTCACATGACACAAAAATTTCGAAGTGAAGCACTTGCTATTACTCATCAGTCCGTGGTCACCCGCCGGCCCGCACCACCCACCTGACAAATCACCAGGATATAGTGCACGTAAGCGCGCACTATGACCCTACGCTGTGTGACGTCAGGACAACAGTGCAGCGCGCAGAGAAGAAGATTGTGGAGCGGCGCTCGTACACCCTACAGCATGGATGTCAAACTCATGGCCCTCCAGATGTTGCAAAACTACAACTCCCATCATTCCCTGATAGCTGTAGTATGCCCAGGCATGATGGGAGTTGTAGTTTTGCAACAGCTGGAGGGCCACGAGTTTGACATCCCTGCCCTACAGGAAAGGTAAGTACTGGCCCTGGGGACATGGCTAGGAGGGCGAGTTGGTGGCACTGGGGGGGCAGCTGATGGCACTGGGAAGGAAGCTGATGCCACTGGGGAGGAAGCTGATGCCACTGGGGAGGAAGCTGATGGCACTGGGGAGGAAGCTGATGCCACTGGGACGGAAGCTGATGCCACTGGGGAGGAAGCTGATGCCACTGGGGAGGAAGCTGATGCCACTGGGGAGGAAGCTGATGCCACTGGGGAGGAAGCTGATGCCACTGGGGGGGGGGCCGATGAGTTCTTTTAATGAATTTTTTATTAGAGTGCTCGATTAATCATTGGATTAATCGATAGAATACTGGATTACAAAAATAGTCGATAGCTGCAGCCCTATACACGACATGATCTATCTTTTGCGGCAAGGACCCAGAAGCCCATGGAAGGGCTTCCGTCTGTTTCCTGGCCACAAAAGATAGAACACCTATGTTTTGCCGCGGCTCCATTGAAGTCAGTGGGTCCCCACCGCGATGCAGAGTGCACAGCGCCCCACAGTGTGCATGACGTCTAATAGAAATGGCTCTTCTCATCTACAGTTCGGACCAGAATAAGATGTGTTCTACGATTTGGGGCATGGACAGACAGATTCACACAGAGCCTACGGATGACATCAGTGCGGTCTGGTTTTTGGCAGACCCATAGAAATAAATGGATCCATGTGCAATCCAAAAAAAAATGCAGATCGGACACAGATGCGCAACACGGTCGTGTGCACGAGGCATGGACTTAGAGGTAAGCTGACCAAAGTGAGATTTTGTTGAGGCACTGACATCTCCAGGAAACCTCAGCAGGCCCCGTCACCACAGGGGCCTCCACACAGTTTTGTGTAGTGCGTTTTTTTTTCCCCATATAGGGGGGTCATTTATCAAACTGGTGTAAAGTAGAACTGGCTTAGTTACCCATAGCAACCAATCAGATTCCACCTTTCATTTTGGACAGCTCCTTTGGAAAATGAAAGGAGGAACCTGATTGGTTGCTATGGGCAACTAAGCCAGTTCTACTTTACATCAGTTTGATAAATGACCCCCTATATGGGCAAAAAACACAATGTTTAACCACCTGGGGTTTTTTTCATAGCAATTTTTTTTTTGTATGCCTCCCAAATTTATATATTTATTTTTTATGTAGGAAAGTATGTCCCCTCCATAATGTCACTTCTTCTCTAGAGCAGTACAGGGATAATACGTAAGTGCAAAATGCGCCAGTAATAAAATGCCTTTATTTACATTTGACCCTATAACACGTGTTGAGAAGTAACAATCTGATTATTTACAATTAGTCACTAGACCATTAATGTCTCTAGGTTGACACGTGTTATTTTAATACTAGAATTTAACATTTATTACTTGTCCATAAAATTAACTGGAACTAAGTTAAAATTCTCAGCTGTGCCTGCTCTGTCACCGGCTATCATCCACATGTAGTCTAAATATTCTACTAAAGTGAAACCACTAGGGGGCGACCTTCACTTGTAACTGTATGTCTGTCTGCACTGTTGCTTTATTTGGTGCACACTGTTGGTTTCACAGTGCGCTACCTCCTAACGTGTTCCCTTTACTGCTTAGGCTCCATTCACACGTCCGCAAAATGGGTCCGCATCCTTTCCGCAATTTTGCGGAAAGGATGCAGACCCATTCATTCTCTATGGGGACGGAATGTGCTGTCCGCATCCACATTTGCGGATCCGCACTTCCGCATCCGTGCTTCCGTTTCCACAAAAAAATAGAACATGTCCTATTCTTGTCCGCAATTGCGGACAAGAACAGGCATATTCTATTATGTCGGCAATGTGCGGTCCGCAAAATGCGGAAAGCACATTGCCGCTTTCCGTGTTTTGCGGATCCGTGTCTCCGTGTATCCGCAAAACACATTGCGGACGTGTGAATGGAGCCTTAGGCCTCATGCACACGACAGTTTATTTTCACGGTCCGCAAAAACGGGGTCCGTGATCCGTGACCGTTTTTTCGTCCGTGGGTCTTCCTTGATTTTTGGAGGATCCACGGACATGAAAAAAAGTCGTTTTGGTGTCCGCCTGGCCGTGCGGAGCCAAACGGATCCGTCCTGAATTACAATGCAAGTCAATGGGGACGGATCCGTTTGACATTGACACAATATGGTGCAATTGCAAACGGATCCGTCCCCATTGACTTTCAATGTAAAGTCAGGAGTCCCTTTACTTTCACACTTGCGTTCATATAATGCAGACGGTGGCTCTGTTCAGAGCGTATCCGTCTGCATTATATTGTTAAAACATTTCTAAGTGTGAAAGTAGCCTCAGACGGATCCGTCCAGACTTTACATTGAAAGTCAATGGGGGACGGATCCGTTTGAAAATTGAGCCACAGTGTGTCATCTTCAAACGGATCCGTCCCCATTAACTTACATTGTAAGTCTGGACAGATCCGCTTGCCTCCGCACGGCCAGGCGGACACCCGAACATAACTTGAAGCGTCCCCATCACCATGGGAACGCCTCTATGTTAGAATATACTGTCGGATATGAGCTACATCGTGAAACTCAGATCCGACAGTATATTCTAACACAGAGGCGTTCCCATGGTGATGGGGACGCTTCAGGTTAGAATATACTGAAAAACTGTGTACATGACTGCCCCCTGCTGCCTGGCAGCACCCGATCTCTTACAGGGGGGCCGTGATCAGCACAATTAACTCCTCAGGTGCCGCACCTGAAGGGGTTAATTGTACTATCATATCCCCCTGTAAGAGATCAGCAGACCCCCCCCCCCCTCCCCAGTTTGAATATCATTGGTGGCCAGTGCGGCCTCTATGTTAGAATATACTGTCGGATATGAGCTACATCGTGAAACTCAGATCCGACAGTATATTCTAACACAGAGGCGTTCCCATGGTGATGGGGACGCTTCAGGTTAGAATATACTGAAAAACTGTGTACATGACTGCCCCCTGCTGCCTGGCAGCACCCGATCTCTTACAGGGGGGCCGTGATCAGCACAATTAACTCCTCAGGTGCCGCACCTGAAGGGGTTAATTGTACTATCATATCCCCCTGTAAGAGATCAGCAGACCCCCCCCCCCCCCTCCCCAGTTTGAATATCATTGGTGGCCAGTGCGGCAATTTTTTTTTTGTATGCCTCCCAAATTTATATATTTATTTTTTATGTAGGAAAGTATGTCCCCTCCATAATGTCACTTCTTCTCTAGAGCAGTACAGGGATAATACGTAAGTGCAAAATGCGCCAGTAATAAAATGCCTTTATTTACATTTGACCCTATAACACGTGTTGAGAAGTAACAATCTGATTATTTACAATTAGTCACTAGACCATTAATGTCTCTAGGTTGACACGTGTTATTTTAATACTAGAATTTAACATTTATTACTTGTCCATAAAATTAACTGGAACTAAGTTAAAATTCTCAGCTGTGCCTGCTCTGTCACCGGCTATCATCCACATGTAGTCTAAATATTCTACTAAAGTGAAACCACTAGGGGGCGACCTTCACTTGTAACTGTATGTCTGTCTGCACTGTTGCTTTATTTGGTGCACACTGTTGGTTTCACAGTGCGCTACCTCCTAACGTGTTCCCTTTACTGCTTAGGCTCCATTCACACGTCCGCAAAATGGGTCCGCATCCTTTCCGCAATTTTGCGGAAAGGATGCAGACCCATTCATTCTCTATGGGGACGGAATGTGCTGTCCGCATCCACATTTGCGGATCCGCACTTCCGCATCCGTGCTTCCGTTTCCACAAAAAAATAGAACATGTCCTATTCTTGTCCGCAATTGCGGACAAGAACAGGCATATTCTATTATGTCGGCAATGTGCGGTCCGCAAAATGCGGAAAGCACATTGCCGCTTTCCGTGTTTTGCGGATCCGTGTCTCCGTGTATCCGCAAAACACATTGCGGACGTGTGAATGGAGCCTTAGGCCTCATGCACACGACAGTTTATTTTCACGGTCCGCAAAAACGGGGTCCGTGATCCGTGACCGTTTTTTCGTCCGTGGGTCTTCCTTGATTTTTGGAGGATCCACGGACATGAAAAAAAGTCGTTTTGGTGTCCGCCTGGCCGTGCGGAGCCAAACGGATCCGTCCTGAATTACAATGCAAGTCAATGGGGACGGATCCGTTTGACATTGACACAATATGGTGCAATTGCAAACGGATCCGTCCCCATTGACTTTCAATGTAAAGTCAGGAGTCCCTTTACTTTCACACTTGCGTTCATATAATGCAGACGGTGGCTCTGTTCAGAGCGTATCCGTCTGCATTATATTGTTAAAACATTTCTAAGTGTGAAAGTAGCCTCAGACGGATCCGTCCAGACTTTACATTGAAAGTCAATGGGGGACGGATCCGTTTGAAAATTGAGCCACAGTGTGTCATCTTCAAACGGATCCGTCCCCATTAACTTACATTGTAAGTCTGGACAGATCCGCTTGCCTCCGCACGGCCAGGCGGACACCCGAACATAACTTGAAGCGTCCCCATCACCATGGGAACGCCTCTATGTTAGAATATACTGTCGGATATGAGCTACATCGTGAAACTCAGATCCGACAGTATATTCTAACACAGAGGCGTTCCCATGGTGATGGGGACGCTTCAGGTTAGAATATACTGAAAAACTGTGTACATGACTGCCCCCTGCTGCCTGGCAGCACCCGATCTCTTACAGGGGGGCCGGGATCAGCACCATTAACTCCTCAGGTGCCGCACCTGAAGGGGTTAATTGTACTATCATATCCCCCTGTAAGAGATCAGCAGACCCCCCCCCCCCCTCCCCAGTTTGAATATCATTGGTGGCCAGTGCGGCCCCCCCCCCCCCCTCTATTGTAATAAATCGTTGGTGGCACAGTGTGCGCCCCCCATCGCCCCCCCCCCTCCCTCTATTGTAATAAATCGTTGGTGGCACAGTGTGCGCCCCCCCATCGGCCCCCCTCCCTCTATAGCAGTAACAACATTGGTGGCAGTGTGCGGCCTCCCATCTTCCCCCCCCCCCCCCCCCGATCATTGGTGGCAGCGGAGTTCCGATCGGAGTCACAGTTTAATCGCTGGGGCTCCGATCGGTAACCATGGCAACCAGGACGCTACTGCAGCCCTGATTGCCATGGTTACTTAGCAATAGTACAATAGTAGAAGATTCATACTTACCTGCTTGCTGCTGCGATGTCTGTGACCGGCCGGGAGCTCCTCCTACTGGTAAGTGACAGTCCTTTAGCAATGCGCCGCACAGACCTGTCACTTACCAGTAGGTGGAGCTCCCGGCCGGACACGAACATCACAGCAGCAAGCAGGTAACTATGAATCTTCTACTATTGCTAAGTAACCATGGCAACCAGGACTGCAGTAGTGTCCTGGTTGCCATGGTTACCGATCGGAGCCCCAGCGATTAAACTGGGACTCCGATCGGAACCCCGCTGCCACCAATGATCGGGGGGGGGGGGGGAGATGGGAGGCCGCACACTGGCCACCAATGTTGTTACTGCTATAGAGGCAGGGGGGGCCGATGGGGGGCGCACACTGTGCCACCAACGATTTATTACAATAGAGGGAGGGAGGGGGGGGCCCGATGGGGGGGCGCACACTGGCCACCAAGCTATTATTACAATAGAGGGAGGGAGGGGGGGGGCCGCACTGGCCACCAATGATATTCAAACTGGGGAGGGGGGTCTGCCCCCTGCTGCCTGGCAGCCCTGAGCTCTTACAGGGGGATATGATAGTACAATTAACCCCTTCAGGTGCCGCACCTGAAGGGGTTAATTGTGCTGATCACGGCCCCCCTGTAAGAGATCGGGTGCTGCCAGGCAGCAGGGGGCAGTCATGTACACAGTTTTTCAGTATATTCTAACCTGAAGCGTCCCCATCACCATGGGAACGCCTCTGTGTTAGAATATACTGTCGGATCTGAGTTTCACGATGTAGCTCATATCCGACAGTATATTCTAACATAGAGGCGTTCCCATGGTGATGGGGACGCTTCAAGTTATGTTCGGGTGTCCGCCTGGCCGTGCGGAGGCAAGCGGATCCGTCCAGACTTACAATGTAAGTCAATGGGGACGGATCCGTTTGAAGATGACACACTGTGGCTCAATTTTCAAACGGATCCGTCCCCCATTGACTTTCAATGTAAAGTCTGGACGGATCCGTCTGAGGCTACTTTCACACTTAGAAATGTTTTAACAATATAATGCAGACGGATCCGCTCTGAACGGAGCCACCGTCTGCATTATATGAACGCAAGTGTGAAAGTAAAGGGACTCCTGACTTTACATTGAAAGTCAATGGGGACGGATCCGTTTGCAATTGCACCATATTGTGTCAATGTCAAACAGATCCGTCCCCATTGACTTGCATTGTAATTCAGGACGGATCCGTTTGGCTCTGCGCGGCCAGGCGGACACCAAAACGACTTTTTTTTCATGTCCGTGGATCCTCCAAAAATCAAGGAAGACCCACGGACGAAAAAACGGTCACGGATCACGGACCTACGGACCCCGTTTTTGCGGACCGTGAAAATAAACTGTCGTGTGCATGAGGCCTAAGCAGTAAAGGGAACACATTAGGAGGTAGCGCACTGTGCCACCAACGATTTATTACAATAGAGGGAGGAAGGGGGGGCCCGATGGGGGGGCGCACACTGGCCACCAAGCTATTATTACAATAGAGGGAGGGAGGGGGGGGGGGGCGCACTGGCCACCAATGATATTCAAACTGGGGAGGGGGGTCTGCCCCCTGCTGCCTGGCAGCCCTGAGCTCTTACAGGG
Organism: Bufo gargarizans; assembly: GCF_014858855.1. Taxonomy (NCBI): domain Eukaryota; kingdom Metazoa; phylum Chordata; class Amphibia; order Anura; family Bufonidae; genus Bufo; species Bufo gargarizans. The sequence continues at coordinate 60,759,457 of NC_058085.1, read as the reverse complement.
GGATATGATAGTACAATTAACCCCTTCAGGTGCCGCACCTGAAGGGGTTAATTGTGCTGATCACGGCCCCCTGTAAGAGATCGGGTGCTGCCAGGCAGCAGGGGGCAGTCTTGTACACAGTTTGTAGTGTATTCTAACTAGAAGCGTCCCCATCACCATAGGAACGCTTCTGTGTTAGAATATACTGTCGGATATGAGTTTTCACGAAGTGAAAACTTAGATCTGAAAAAGCTTTTATGCAGACGGATCTTCGGATCCGTCTGTATGAAAGCAACCTACGGCCACGGATCATGGACACGGATGCCAATCTTGTGTGCATCCGTGTTCTTTCACAGACCCATTGACTTGAAAAGGTCCATGAACCGTTGTCCGTCAAAAAAATAGGACAGGTCATTTTTTTTTGACGGACAGGATACACGGATCACGGCCTCGGCTGCAAAACGGTGCATTTTCCGATTTTTCCACGGACCCATTGAAAGTCAATGGGTCCGCGAAAAAAAAAAGGAAAACGGCACAACGGCCACGGATGCACACAACGGTCGTGTGCATGAGGCCTTATTCATATTTCAAGTTTCTTTGCTGGGCATGGCGCTTGCTGGCTAAAACACAAATCATTTACTCTCTGCCCCCCGACATGTTTCGCCAAATGCCTTGGCGTCTTCAGGGGTATGGGCAGTGAATGTGTTGGGGGGCAGGACAAATGCCAACACACAATGGGACAAAAACATCAGACCCCGAGCATGCTGAACCAGTTCTGGGCCGCCCGTCAACTATAAACCACCTCTGGCATGCTTATCTCCGCTGTGTATACTGATCAGGAGTGACAATGCCACTTTCTGCTCTGGTCCCAGCAGGCTTGTGATCACCAGGGGCCAGGAGTCCGTACAAGCTCCTAGGTTAACGCTGCAGTGAGGCTGCACAACCACAATGTCTCTGAAGGCTGTATTCCCCTGTAATTGGAGCTAATAAGTCAACCCCAGTTACAGGCAAAATCAGCAAAAAAATTTTTTTTAAAGTAACGCCCAACCCCAGCTTGACCTTATGGAGGGCACAAGTGTAAAATAAAGAGAAGCTTAAAAAAAAAAAAAAACATATCAAACAAAGTAGCAGTACACCACTAAATGCACTAAGACTGAGTATACAGGTGAATGTGTGAACAGGGTCAAATACATGACGCCAATACTTACTGCAAATGCAGTAAAGAAGCTCTTAGCGCATATTATTGATCAAAAATATGTCGGGCCCACCTACCAGACGACAAGGTAGCTTCTTTAGTGGTGTGCTGCTACTTTATTTGTTTGCTGTATTATTGCCAGTAAGCTTGCACCTGCGGGTATAATAAAAAATGCCCTAGCAAAAAAATAATAATAATAAGTATAAAAACTGAAAAAAATTAAATAAAAAGGAAAAATGAAGCCCTATATATCTTTGAAAAAGGTGCAAATTAATATGACCGAACAGCAAAAAAAAGTTGTGGCTTTCAAAGATGCACATGGCAGAAAATAGAAAAAGGCATTGACCCAGAATAATTCACCACAAGGATCAAAAAAACTCTAGAAAAAAAATAATAATAAATTCCTTTTTATCCTGCGCTTTAAGGGAATCCATCACCTGCTTTTAGCATTTTAAGCTTTCAACATTGCCCTGTTCAATAAAGTACCTTATTTCCTGCAGTGGTCCTTACTTTATTTTGTTCCTGAAATAATCTCCCACAGCCCCGGCAGACGGTTCTGCCCCCTCATCTTCTACCTTCAAGAAATGCCCCGTTCTTCCCGTCGGCCGCTCGAAATCTCGCGCAGGCACAGTACCGCCTGCGCGATCATCAAGCTCCTGAGGGCAACAGCCTCAAAAGTCTCACTGGGCATGCGCCAAGCCCAGTGATGTAATCTGAGCGCTGTTGCCTCAGGAGCTTGATGATCATGCAGGCCACAGGCGGTACTGCGCCTGCGCGAGATTTCTGAAGGTAGAAGATGATGTGGCGAGGGGCGGAACCAGTTCCCTCGGCTGTGGGAGGTTATTTCGGGATCAGGAGGCGTTCTTGGGCTTCAAATTAAGGCGGGCTGGGCACTGCAGGAGGGGCGTCACTGGGCTCCAGAGAGGGGAAAAAACGCCCCTCTGGGCACCTTGGAGCTTCATTAGCATATCAGAAAGAGAGTTTTTTGTTTTTTTTAACAAAATGACAAAACAAAATAAAGTAAGAAGACCACTGCAGGAAAAAGGGTACTTTATTGAACAGGGCAATGTTGAAAGCTTAAAATGCTAAAAGCAGGTGACAGATTCCCTTTAAATATTTCCTATAGACCACCGTGCAACGTCTGGAGCAGATTTTTTGGGCTAAACCCCCCCAGCAAAATAAGCACACTACAAAACCAAAACACAAGCCCAAACGTGAAGACAATCGCCACAAAACAGCTTGTAGGATCATATCTAGACAATGTTTTTAAGTGTAAAAAAAAAATGCCATGTGCGGGGTTCTCAGAGACATTAAAGGGGTTTCCAAATGGGGCAGAATAGGTTAAAAAAAAAAAAAAATCATGACCTCTCCGATGCCCCGGCCTCGCTGTTCTAAAGCTGCGTTGACCTGCCTCAGCCAGGGAGTGGTGGAATGGGCATCTCCAGCTATTTCCCATGTGTTGAGACCGAAGAAAGATGTTGAGGACAGCACAGGAACGGCAGTGCTTGGATGCAAGGTGCTGGGCACCAGATGGTTGATCGGATGCGCGCGTGATACTAGCTGGGAGCCAGACACTTGCCTTGTAGTTGTGTCTCTTTGCACTTGGGGGGGGGGGGGAATTGCCATCCTGACCCCTTTTTTCACTAGGTCTCTGAGCACCACGCACACCTTTCATATCACTTGCCTGATTTAGCAAGATTGCAAATTTTACCTCATTATTTACTGTATTTTAGTAGATCCCAACCATAATCTATTGAGGGCCTGTCTTGTTACTGGCCATCTGGATGACCCCTTTAATGAGGCACAGTATTGCTGGACAGGTATCAGCACTGGTGATGGAGTAGTTTCCCAAGACACCCAGTCAGGTCACTGCCCTCATATTCCAAACGTCTGACAAATAACTGGAGGACCTGGTTTTCATATCCCTTCCATTGATTTTAATGTGTGTAGTGTACGTGGTGAAAAGGATAACACACAGAGGACAGAAAGGCCAAGCACAGATCTTTCATGGACATCTTCACGAATGAACCAACAACCACCTTGTCACTGAGGTCATCACAACGGTGTATTTTGGAACTAGAAACTTCACAGTGAGAGGGTATGAACAGACTCCTCTGTGTATACCAGGGAAGGAACATGTTGGATTTACAGTCTGCCACTGAACTCTAGAAAATCAATGTATTTATAAATGTACAATAGGCTCCATGGTCAGATAATACAAAAAAAACACAAATCTAGAAAATGCTTTATTCATATTAAATAAATGTCTAAGGTTATACAAAACCATGTACAACAAGATAAAGGGAATCTGCCTGCTTGATTTTCCATATTAAAGGAGTTCTCCCACTGCAAACTCTTCCTCAGGATGGGTGTCTGATCGGCGAGGGTCCAACTGCTGGGGCCCCCACTGATGAGAATGGAGGCCTATGCCAGTGTGAATAATGCGGCGCGGCGGTCCTGCATGCTCCCTGCTGCTTCATCCAGCTAAATGGGTCTACCAGAGATAGCTATCCACCATCTCCGAGCTGAATGGAGCAGCAGTGTGCATGCATGTCTACCGCTCCATTCAAACAGAGAGCACAGGCCCTCATTCTCCTGATCAGCAGAACTCCAGAGGTTGGACCCTTGCCGATCAAACATTTATCCCCTATCCTGTGGAGAATGGATAAGTTGTCTTAAAGGGGTTCCTTATCCCCAGCAGACTTTCAGACAGACCCTCTGCGTTCCCAGACCTGCAGAGGGAGTCATCTGATCCCCTTCACTGCAGATCACCAATCTCCCTGCATCAACAACTGGGTTGAAGCGAGTCACGTGGCCACTGCAGCCAGTGACGTAACCCGCATGCGTTATGTCACTGGGTCATGGTGGGGAGGGGGAGCCGCTGGACCATAAGGCCCAAGGTTGAGTGAACAACCACTTTAATGGGGCGTCCCCTTTAAACCAGACATAATGCCTGGCGTGGTAAAGCCTTCATTGTGGTAATCCATATATCAAAGGGAGAAAAAAAATATTGAAGTGTACAGCCCCCTACACTGCATGCTGTACAAGAGGCATTAGTGTACATTTTGATCAAAAGGCATAAGCCCACTCACCACACCAAGGTTACCTCTTTGAGTGGGACCTACGCTGACAAAAAGGCACAGCACAATGCAGTGACAAAGCAAAATTAAAACCATCTGTGCCGAATGGGAGGAGTGCCGATACCAGTAATAAAGAAGAAAGATTCAACATGCATATATCAAGGGGAGAAAAACAGAACTGGATCGCACATCCACAATTGTATGCTTAGATCTAATTAAACTTGCTTCTCAGCACACTCAAAGAGGCAACCTTGGCGTGGTGAGTGGGCTTATGCCTTTTGATCAAAATGTACACTAATGCCTCTTGTACAGCATGCAGTATAGGGGGCTGCACACTTTAATATTGCGCTGAGAAGAGAGTTTAATTAGATCTAAGCATAGCATTGTGGATGTGCGATCCAGTTCTGTTTTTCTCCCCTTGATATATGCATGTTGAATCTTTCTTCTTTACTACTGGTATCAGCACTCCTCCCATTCAGCACAGGTGGTTTTAATTTCACAGAAGTCTGCATATAATTGGTAATTGACCTGTAGTTCCTGATGGCAATGGACATGTTGTGTTAGACAACTGTTCACATGGTGCAGTACTGCATGGTGGCCGCTGTTTTTGTGGCGCTGTGCTGGTGGGACCCAGTGCCATGGGTGGCATTGTCAGACAGCAGGGTTGCTGTATGACTCCTGGGTCCTGCCGCCTACTAGGGCAGTGCCGCTTTGTCACTGTGCCTTTTTGTCAGAGTAGGTCCCACTCAAAGAGGCGACCTTGGCGTGGTGAGTGGGCTTATGCCTTTTGATCAAAATGTACACTAATGCCTCTTGTACAGCATGCAGTATGGGGGGCTGCACACTTTAATATTGCGCTGAGAAGAGAGTTTAATTAGATCTAAGCATAGCATTGTGGATGTGCGATCCAGTTCTGTTTTTCTCCCATTGAGATATTGTTGTAATCCATTCCTGCATCCCCCCCAAAAAAAACTACTTTGCTCCAATCTGCAAATGAGCTGTTCGGTGCACCCTAGCTCCGCTGCTGCACACAGCGAGTGCCTCCTTGGCCTCGCCACAACCTCAGCACATGCACAGTACAGTTCATTGTGATGCATGGTGCAGGGGAAATATTACAGGGCCAGGCAAGAACAGAATTCAGACACCTGGCCCTATCAATCCACCAAAGAAAAGAGGGACTTCCTTTGTACAATGGTGGAGCTAGAGTGCACTGAGGTGTTAGGGCCTGCCCTCAGTGCACCGAACAGCTAATTTGCATAATAAAGGTGCAGTTACACTACTCTCAGCAAGCTCTGGTTTAATGTGCAAAATCGTGTGGAGAGACTCCCTTTAAACACAGTCCCACCATAGAACTGGCGGCAGCGGGTCTCTACACCAGAGACTACAGGTATGTGCAGTATTCTCATGGGATACAGCCTGGGACATCATTTCTACGCAGTAGTCTGTGGCCGATGAGGTTTTATGTTCTCAGACTGAGCCCAAGAATCCTGAAACTGGCTTAAGAGCGTCGGCAGAAGACCGTCTAACACAGCGAGCCCCCTCCACGTGCAGCGAAGACCACTAAACAGGAGAGAGAAAACAAGGATCACTTCTATAAATCAGCATAATCCTGGACCCCACGGGCTCAAGAGAAATGGAATCTGTGCAGTGGGATACCACAACGCAGATTCCGTCCGATTTGCAGCGCATGCAGCACTATTTTTCCTGTCACAATGACAGAACCAACGGTCCACATTATAATTCAATGGGCCCTGCTGGTATCTGTCGTACAATGGATCGGGCACTGCACTGCAGGACCTAAGATAAGGGGATCAGCAGCACGTACCCAAGACACAAGCCCTTTTCTCCCAACATCCCACTGTAAAGGCCAGGATCAGTAATAACTCTGATCCCACCATTTAACCACTTAGATGTCGGTGGACAATAAGGACCATGGCATCTAAGGAGTGTAACAGAAGGAAAGCGTCCTCCTATCACTCCACCTTTACCCCTGCGACACGATAAACAAATCCTGAGCAACAGTACTCGGTGCACACTGGATGGAGTCTTCAGCTTTATTTCTAGCTCCTGCCAAAAACAGCTGATCGGTGAGGGGTGCAGGGTGTCGCACCCCTATGATCCGATATTGAGGTTAACAGGTCATCAAGGGTGGAAGATCCCTTTAAAGGGGTTACGGCATGACGGATGTAAAAAGTGAAAAATCAGACGTCATATAGTACATGACAATCTCTTTCTAACAAAGCTCTGTACCTCACATGGATCCAGAGATCTCTGTATTCATTGCTCTACTAGATGTATTTCGGGCTACCAGCTCAGAGCGTGTGTCCTTTCTGCTGCAGCTCTCTCCCTGTAACTGCCACAGCTTCTAACAGAACATATGGCTGGTGGCAGCTAAAGATTTCAATTGAGCATGTGCGACCAGCTCAGTGAGCTGGACAAATAATAAGGAAAAGAACAAACAGCAGGTGGCGCTATACAGATAGATTTCATTGAATAGCTCACTGGCGATACAAAATTTTTAACTGCATGCAAATATAAGTATTCATATCCAGGTGCTGGTTTAAAAGATGTCGACAATTTTTCATGGCACACCCCCTTTAAGGGCTTAAAAAAAGACCACTGAACCAGAGTGCGGGTGACTAAAGATTTCTTCTATCTTCTGCATGTGATTTTTTTTTACTTACGTGTGATCTAGCACCAGAAGTCCATTCTCCTGAAGATCCCTCAGTTCCTGTGATGCTTCAAATAAGCCATGTAAGCTGACCGCATGGCAGAGCGCGTGCCAGCGCTGTGCAATAGGAAGTACAGACAGGGAAACCTTTGACTAAGAATTTATTTTCCACAAGCATGAGAATACATTAATCATCTCCTCTTTCTACACATGCCCACCCAATGCTGGAGCTTCCTGGCAACATCAGCACATATTACCCAATGCTCATCAGAAATATGTACAAATATGTACTCACATCTCCTAGTGACATGTCACAGATTTTCATGAGTGAGGGTCCGAGTCGCGAGTCACCCACCAATCGCTAAAATGATGGGTCAGTGGCACTCCGTTCTGTTCTTTAGCTGACAAAAGACAGCTGAGCGCTTCTAAGGCTCCATTCACACGTTCGCAAGTGTTGTCCGCACCTGTTCCACAATTGTGCGGACCCATTAATTCTCTATGGGGACTGAATGGATGCGGAGAGCACACTATGTGCTCTCCGCATCCACATTTCCGGAGCGCGGTCCCCCCATCTTCCTATCTTGAGCATGTCCTATTCTTGTCCGCAATTGCAGACAAGAATAGGCATTTCTATTGGGGTGCCAGCCGGGTGTATTGCGGATCTGCAATGCACTACGGACGTCTGAATGGACCATAAGCCTTCATTTTACTGATCGTCAGGGTTCTCAGCACATGGACCCCCGCCAATCAAAGCTTCTGACATGTCAGAAGTTTTTTCAAATAATTGATTCTTTAATGACCGCGTATACGTGTTTTTACAGTGCTCATTAATGGGCTTTATTCTAGGACACCCTTGCCTTTTTACGGCGGCCTAGAATAGGGGCTGAACCAGACAATTTTGGTAGGATCGCTGACATCTAACGTGTATGGGGGTGTCTGACATTACCCGATGGCAGATGCCAGGAAAGAAAGACCAGACATGTTGGATTTCAACATCCTTGATCCTTTTGTTCTCAGGGGAGATAAGCAGCCACCAGATCCATATCCCCCTGTTCAGAACACACAAGCATGCATGTACATGGGGTGGCAACATCTATCTAAAGGGTTCTCCACGGACAGCACATGTCCCCATTTACACTTCAGTGTTTTTAGCACGGATACATGCTCTATTTTGTCAGTGTTCACGGATCCATCACACCCATTATAGTCTATGGGTCCACGAAAGCCACGCCACCATCCATTGTTGCATCTGTATTTCACAGATCAATAGGAGGAGATGCTTTGAAAAAAAATTTCACCTGCGCAGGTTCAGTGGAACACGGACAGCAAAAAAACAGACACACGGATCCTTCACGGCTGCATCACTGACCACCTGCTCACGGATTTTTAGCACAGACACGGACGTGTGAATGAAGCTTTAGGTGTATGGCCACCCTTACAGACGCCAACTCCATCCCCAATAATCTCTGCATTGTCCTCACCTTATGCGATATTCCAATGTCTGTCCGTAAGCCCAGCACTAGCAGTTCTGATAATCTGGAAAGAAGAAAGTGCCAGATGACATCAGAGGACGGCACAGTTTGCAGACACCAAAATACATAGAACATTTTTAATACCCTGCCTTTCATTTCCGGTCATTGCTGTCAGAGGTCAAGAGGATTGAAAATCGCCATACACATCACTGGCTGCGTACATCCTGACTGGCTCGAGACTTTTCTCTAATAAACCTTAAAGGGGTCATCAGATTTTATATTTTTTTTAAAACATTCCCATATGTCAATAAATTAATAAAATCCTCCATTACTCCCACGCTGTTATCAGACACGCTTTTCGCATATGCTGGGTGCAGTGGGCCTATGGATACGTGTACGCCGGGAGCTTTCCCAATGCCTTTGTCAAATAAAAGGGAAAAAATAAACAGCATGTGAACAGACCCTAAGAAATGGAAGATGCAATGTGCAAAACAAGCCACACATTCTAATAGAATACTCACATATCAAAGTCATTCTGCTCAGTCACTTTCCGAGTGCCATGTCCATAGCTCATCACTTCCTGCATCCACGGTTCTGGTTCTAGGGTCTGAATTCGCGCCTGCCTCCGTTTACCCCGACTACTGTGGACGACAAACCTTCCGTGGGCTCCTGGGACGATAAAGAGGTGAATGAGACCCCCAATTCACTACCAGTCAGATGTATCATCGTGTTTTTCTACTTTATAGAATTTTAATATCCCTTTTATAAAAACATGACTAGCTTGTATCTTTTGGGCAAACCTCAAAGATCCATGTTCTTTGGAGTTTCCTATTTTGGAAAATTTGCATGGATTCCAGTAGGTTTCTGGGAGAGTCTAACTCAACTGTTTTTATATTGATTACTTATTCTCAGGATAGGTCATTAATATCTGATCGGCAGGGGGTCCGACTCCTGGCACCCCTGCTCATCAGCTGTTTGAAGAGAGAGCAGCGCCCGTACAAGCACTGCCTTCTCTTCATTGTTTAACTGCTCACTGTCGCAAAGTGAATAGAAGTGCATGGGACCGCTGAGCTATAAACTGCTCACTGCTGCAGTGCCGATGACGAACAGGTAATCAGATAAGAGAAGACTGCGCTCAATATGAGCGCTGCGGTTGTCTCTTTTTTTTTAAATTGATGGTCATCAATATAAATAATATAAAGGATTGTCCCCAAAACCACTTCTTATTGGGGGTTATTTATTAAGGGACTTGTGACTATTATGTAAAAACAGCCACAAGTCCCCTTTTTTGACTGGCCGTGCAACAATATTAAGTCGCATGGCTGGTGTTAAAAAGTTTAACAGTTGGGTGGGACAGGGGCATGTCAGAGCCGGGACTCTGACCCTGGCAAATGTACTAACATGTATGCCTGGAAACCCTGGGCCTAGCATAGTTTTCTCGCCAGGCGCACGGCTGCCTTAGATTACCCAAATTTATGATGAGGCGCATGACTGGACTCTGTCGGTCCCATAGACTTTGAATAGAATGGGACACAGACCTCCGCTTTGGAGATTGGTGGGTTCCCAGCAGTCAGACTTCCACCAAACAAACACTTAGGGTACGGCTACACTGGTCACAGAGTAGTGGTGATCCCTATGGCAATGAGTCGCAAGAAATACAAAACTGCTGGATTTGTTGCGACCTGCGCAGTGATCCCATTCACTTAAATGGGATCACCGCTACTCTGCGATCCTGGCCACAACCAGTGTTGCCGTGCAGCGGTATAATCTGTCTCATGCATAGGTTATATGCTTGGAAACCCCTTTAAAACACCCCACACAAACTAATTGGCCCGAGCCGGATTTGTTCACACAGAATAGGAAAATACACTTGGGCTGCGTGACTGCAGAGGAGAAGGGCACTGTCTAAGGCAGGCATCCTCAAACTGCGGCCCTCCAGCTGTTGCAAAACTATAACTCCCAGCATGCCCGAATAGCCTACAGGTATCAGCCTACAGCAGGGAATTTTGGGAGTTGTAGTTTTACAACAGCTGGAGGGCCGCAGTTTGAGGATGCCTGGTCTAAGGCTAGCATGCAGCTAGAGCTGCAGCTGTAGTCACAATCCAGCCCGAGTTAGAGCAGGCTGGAGTGAGGGCTGCATATACCGGTAGCCTGTGTGAAGAAGGAGACTGGGGCTGGTAGCAGAGAGAGGAGAATCAAAGATCTTCCTCCTCTCCCTGTATGGGTTCAGATCACCCCAGGCAAAGGAATGACATTAAATGGGGTGTGTCACTTCCACAAATGGCATTTATTATGTAGATGATGTTAATACAAGCCACTTACTAATGTAATGTGATTGCCCATATTGCTTCCTTTGCTGGCCGGATTCATTTTTCCATCACATTACGACCACCATGCAATCCATCAGTGGTGGTCGTGCTTGCACACTATTGGAAAAAGTACTAGCCCATGTGTGCTCCCACGGTCCCGGCTACCAAAGAGGCCAGTGCTTTTTCATATAGTGTGCAAGCACGACCACCACTGCTGGATTGGTGGTCATAACCATCGAAACGAGCAGTGTATAATGTGATGGAAAAACTAATTCAGCCAGCAAAGGAGGCAATATGGACAATCACAATACATTAGTAAGTGCCTTGTATTAACTTTCTCTACATGATAAATGCTATTTAACTGTTCATGTTATCTCACCCCATAACCGCTCTCTGAACGTCGCACATGATGGGGTCAATTTTTTTCTTCAGAAAAGGAGTGAAAAGATGAGCACTTGCTCATGTAATCACTCCTCTACATCTAACTAGCTATTTAACCCTTCAGATGCTGCCATCAGTGCTAACTGTGGCACCCAAATGATTTCACAGAAAAAGTTAATTAATTACAGGTTTTTTTTTTGTTTGTTTTTTTAAACATGCCCCATCTGTAACGACCTCTACTACAGATTTATAGGGGGTCTTCCACCTTATAGATATTTATGACCTATACTCTGAAATTGGCTCAAATGCAGTTACCTACACCAGCACTTTTTTTTAGGGTCCATTCACACGTCCGTTTTTTCTTTCCTGATCTGTTCCGTTTTTTCAGGAACAGATCAGGAACAGATCTGGACCCATTCATTTTCAATGGGTCCTGGAAAAAATCGGACAGCACAATGTGTGCTGTCCGTTTCCGTTGTTCCGTTCCGCATGTCCGTTTAAATATAAAACATGTCCTATTCTTGTCCTGAAAAATCGGATCCTGGTACAATACAAAGTCAATGGATCCGCAAAAAACGGATGACATTCGGATGTCATTCCGTATGTCATCCGTTTTTTGCGGATTCCGTTCCTGGAAACACATAACAAATTTTTTTTTTTTTTTCAATTTTTTTTCAAAGAAATCCAAACAACTTTATTTGATTATTGAAATGTATACATGTTCCCGTTTTTTGCGGATCCGCAAAAACGGATGACATACGGATGACATACGGAAACATTTTCAGGAACAACGGATCCGCAAAAAACGGACCGTTTTTCAGGATGAAAAAAAACAGGACGTGTGAATGGACCCTTAATCAGATCATTTTTTATTTGTCTTGTCCAAAATATTACTCCCCTCCCCCATGCAGTGTCCTCCCTCCCCTTAGCATTTTCTTTACCCAATTCCTAACAAAAGTTAACCACTCCATCCTCATCTACGTCCAATGATCATCTTTTGGCATTCCTACTTCTCCGACCTGGGACAGATATTCTCATTATCTACCAGCCATGTTCTCGTCAGATCCTGGGAGCCTAAACCAGAACCTACAATCCAATTCTCCTCTTCTTAAGTAAATACCCCTTTCTAAGCGGACCAGGTGATTTCCAGCCCCCATCAGTTCCTGCTGGTTCGGACCGTCAGTTTGAATCGAATCCCTGGGGTTCTAGGAACTGGAATATTATACACCTCAGATCAATAAGTACCCAGCCCTCTACAGGACCATATCATATGGATAAGGCCTGCCTCCGCCTCTGTACAGCGAGGGCACTGAGCGCTTGATCGGATTCCCACCTTATGGAGCATTAGGCTCCTTTCACACTAGCGTTAATATTTTCCGGTATTGAGATCCATCATAGGGGCTCAATACCTGAAAAAAAAACGCTTCAGTTTTGGCCCCATTCATTGTCAATGGGGACATAATGTAACTGAACGGAACGGAATGTTCCAGAATGCATTCAGTTTAGTTGCGTTCTCATACCGGAGAGCAAACCGCAGCATGCTGCCGTTTTATTTCCATCATGGGATGTGAAGCAAGTGTTATCTGACAATAGAAAATGGATCCGTCCCCCACTGACTTTCACGACGGATCCGTCTTGGCCACAACCGGATCGGTTCATAACGGATGCAGATGGTTTATTATCAGTAACGGAAGCGTTTTTGCTGAACCCTGCCGGATCCAGTAAAAACGCTAGTGTGACAGTAGCCTTAGGGACGTTCTGTACATTCTATACAACAGGAACAGTTGTGATCGATGTTGAGCCTCACTAATAGACAATACAGGTGTATTCTCCAGGACGGATTGCCACTGCTTAGAAGTTAAAGTTCCCACATCCATTTTTCTTTTAGACCAGCTATTGGGTCTCCCAGGCACTGCAGCTCCTTTAGGCCTCTTTCACACTACCGTTTGTTTCCGTTTTGCGGGCCGTTTTTTGCGTTCCGTATACGGAACCATTCATTTCAATGTATGTACTCCGTATGCATTCTGTTTCCGTATTTCCGTTCCGTTGAAAGATAGAACATGTCCTATTATTGCCCGCAAATCACGGTCTGTGGCTCCATTCAAGTCAATGGGTCCGCAAAAAAAACGGAACACATACGGAAATGCATCCGTATGTCTTCCATATCCATTCCGTTTTTTCTGAACCAGCTATTAAAAATGTTATGCCCAGCCCAATTTTTTCTATGTAATTACTGTATATGCCATACGGGAAAACGGAACGGAACAGAAACGGAAACACAATGGAAACAAAAAAAATGGAACGGATCCGTGAAAAACAGACCGCAAAACACTGAAATAGCTATACGGTAGTGTAAAAGAGGCCTTATTCTCAGGATAGATAGAGGTCCCAGAGTTTGGGCCACCATCGATCATTCTAGCAATATGCCATCACTTCTTAAAATGGGAATACCCCTTTAAGTAAAGCCATCCTCACCCGTGCACTTTGTCATCCTGTGGTTTCCCTACAGGCTTACCTGGTCCTATACCAATGTACTGCTTTCCAAGCCAGTATGTGAGGTTGTGTTTGCTCACTGCGCCCTACAAAAAGTAAAAGTGGTTAGAATACAACAAAAGCTATGCAAATGGCCATGGTCATACACCACTCTAGCCAATGACTGGCTTACGCGGTGATGTGGCCACAAGCGGCATGTCACCACTGAAGCCAGTCATTGACTGGAGCCGTGCCAGTGACCATGGCCATGCACTGCCAGGTGTAAACAGCACGGGGACTGGAAGATGGAGGCAGCGGGGGCAGCGCAGAGGGCCGAAGCGTCGTGGAGCAGGTAAGTATGAATCTTCTATTTCAGGGGCCATGCTGCAGGAAGTGGTTAACAAATCATTTTTACCAGAACAGTGGCGACATTTCCTTCCATCCTGCCTCCTATTCATAAGGGCTTGGTCACACGACCGTATGGCTTTTTCAGTGGTTTGCGGGCCGTTATTAACGGATCCATTTTTCGTTTCAGAAGTGTTTCCGGTTCCATTCAGTTTTTCCGTTTTTCCATATGGCATATACAGTAATTACATAGAAAAAATTGGTCTATGCATAACATTTTCAATTAATGGTTCCGCAAAAACGGAATGGATACGGAAGACATAAGGAGTACATTCCTTTTTTTTTGCGGACCCGTTGACTTGAATGAAGCCACGGAACGTGATTTGCGAGTAATAATAGGACATGTTCTATCTTTGAACGGAAAAACGGAAATGGAATGCATACGGGAGTACATTCCTTTTTTATGCGGAACCACTGAAATGAATGGCTCCGTCTACGGACCGTTTACGGGACTCAAAAAACGTTTGTGTGAACTGCAGAGGACGGAGCTCACTGGTTATTACCATCTCCTGCCCCCAGTTATAGGCGCCCTGCAGTAACCACTTTACCTTGCTAGTGGGGAAAACACTCATTGGTTAACGCTTTAATGACCAGGCCTGAAAAGGCTTAAATGACCAGACACTTGTGATTTAGCGCGTGTGGTGGTTCAAACGGTTGTAATTATCTATTTGTTGGACTACAAAATAATTTTTGCATGTTTTATTTGGGGGAAACTGTACAAAACGTATAAAAAATTTTTTTTTTTCAAACTATAGCTCCTTATTCTTTAAATATGCAAACTGACACCAAAATAAATTATAATTTGTTCCCTATTTTGTGTAGGCTGTTTTGTTTTGTTATATAATATGTATAGTTTTACATGAATGGGGTGGGGAAATGGTGACGGTTTTGGTTGGTGTGGGTGTTTTTTCTTTTATGGATTTTCTTTTTTTAACTTAATTTTTTATATATTTCTACATAATATGTCAACCAAGAGGTCATTAAAAGACCTTGGAGGACACAGTCACTTTTTTAAATTTTGCAAATGTATTTATTTTTTTACTTTTATTTGTATTTTATTAATATTTTATTTATAATTGGTTCATTACTTTTTTATATATATTTTATTTTATTTGTATTTTTTAGAATTTTCTATTTTTCTAAATATATTTTTGCCACATATGTCCCCAAGGAGTCATCAAAAGACTGTTGCGGGACAGTGAACACTCTTATTTAGCACTTTTTCCTTTTCATTGTATTTAATTTTTTTTTTATAAATATCTATTTTCATATTTTATTTCTCTTTTCTTTTATTGATATTTTATTATATATTTTTATTTAGTTTTCAATTTTTTTACCACATAATTTGTCCCCAAGAGGTCACTGAAAGACCTTTGGGAGATTATAAGTGACTTTTTTGGTACTATTTCCACTGTAACTGAAGCATCGAAAAGGAGCCCCAGTTACAGGGAAACCAGTCTGCTGGGGGGGGGGGGGGGGGGCTTTGTACAGGGCAGAGCTGGTCAGGGTCTACTGACCCTGCAGCTCTGCACTCCTCTGCCCCTGAGACACCCAGCGATCATGTGATAGAGGAGTCCACACTGCATAGCGCTCATAGAGGAGAAGGCAGAAGCGCCGATAAAGTGCTTCCTTCTTCTCCTCGCCTTCCCCGCTCTCACTAACAGCTGGGGACCCTTTCCGCTTCTGCTACAGTAGAAGAGCAGGAGCTGTCATCCATCGCTGTGCGGCGCTCCAGGCAGAAACACAACCGATCACAGGATCATATGTGTTTCTGCTCAGCAGGACGGGGGCCGCAAACCATGGCTCTGGGGGCCGCAGGTTTTGCTCCCCTGCTTTAAAGCATCTAGATTTTCAGTCCATAGAGATAGATACTAGTACTGCCTGGGCATACCCTTAAGGAAGATATGTTGCACGCCATGCAGCAGTAAGAATTAAGGCTCTGTTCACATCTTGGTTTTGGATACAAAATGAGTATTCCTCATTATATACAGTACAGACCAAAGGTTTGGACACACCTTCTCATTCAAAGAGTTTTCTTTATTTTCATGACTATGAAAATTGTAGATTCACACTGAAGGCATCAAAACTATGAATTAACACATGTGGAATTATATACATAACAAAAAAGTGTGAAACAACAGAAAATATGTCATATTCTAGGTTCTTCAAAGTAGCCACCTTTTGCTTTGATTACTGCTTTGCACACTCTTGGCATTCTCTTGATGAGCTTCAAGAGGTAGTCACCTGAAATGGTTTTCACTTCACAGGTGTGCCCTGTCAGGTTTAATAAGTGGGATTTCTTGCCTTATAAATGGGGCTGGGACCATCAGTTGCGTTGTGGAGAAGTCAGGTGGATACACAGATGATAGTCCTACTGAATAGACTGTTAGAATTTGTATTATGGCAAGAAAAAAGCAGCTAAGTAAAGAAAAACGAGTGGCCATCATTACTTTAAGAAATTAAGGTCAGTCAGTCCGAAAAATTGGGAAAACTTTGAAAGTGTCCCCAAGTGCAGTCACAAAAACCATCAAGCGCTACAAAGAAACTGGCTCACATGCGGACCTCCCCAGGAAAGGAAGACCAAGAGTCACCTCTGCTGCGGAGGATAAGTTCATCCGAGTCACCAGCCTCAGAAATCGCAGGTTAACAGCAGCTCAGATTAGAGACCAGGTCAATGCCACACAGAGTTCTAGCAGCAGACATCTCTAGAACAACTGTTAAGAGGAGACTGTGTGAATCAGGCCTTCATGGTAGAATATCTGCTAGGAAACCACTGCTAAGGACAGGCAACAAGCAGAAGAGACTTGTTTGGGCTAAAGAACACAAGGAATGGACATTAGACCAGTGGAAATCTGTGCTTTGGTCTGATGAGTCCAAATTTGAGATCTTTGATTCCAACCACCTTGTCTTTGTGTGACGCAGAAAAGGTGAACGGATGGACTCTACATGCCTGGTTCCCACCATGAAGCATGGAGGAGGAGGTGTGATGGTGTGGGGGTGCTTTGCTGATGACACTGTTGGGGATTTATTCAAAATTGAAGGCATAGTAAACCAGCATGGCTACCACAGCATCTTGCAGCGGCATGCTATTCCATCCGGTTTGCGTTTAGTTGGACCATCATTTATTTTTCAAACAGGACAATGACCCCAAACACACCTCCAGGCTGTGTAAGGGCTATTTGACCATGAAGGAGAGTGATTGGGTGCTGCGCCAGATGACCTGGCCTTCACAGTCACCGGACCTGAAACCAATCGAGATGGTTTGGGGTGAGCTGGACTGCAGAGTGAAGGCAAAAGGGCCAACATGTGCTAAGCATCTCTGGGAACTCCTTCAAGACTGTTGGAAGACCATTTCAGGTGACTACCTCTTAAAGCTCATCAAGAGAATGCCAAGAGTGTGCAAAGCAGTAATCAAAGCAAAAGGTGGCTACGTTGAAGAAACTAGAATATGACATATTTTCAGTTGTTTCGCACTTTTATGTTATGTATATAATTCCACATGTGTTAATTCATAGTTTTGATGCCTTCAGTGTGAATCTACAATTTCAATCTCCAAACTTTTGGTCTGTACTGTATGTCTGATGGAAGCCTCCAATGTATGCCACTGTACAAGAAAACAGTGCCAAATGTCGGCCATTGACTTCCACCAAAAAAAAAAATACAGTACATGGTATAAAATCTTTTCACTGTGCCCAACTTTATAGGAAGTCTAAGCTTTCCTATACAGTGAAAAAAAGAGACACGCCGATACGCACTGGCCCAGCATGAACAGTGCCCAGTTTTGGATGGAACGGTAGTCACCAATTGTGACCAAGCTGTAGAAATAACTTGACCTACTGATACCTCGAATTCATATTGGTCTCATAAAGCAGTTTAACTTCAACCAAAAAATATATATAACACTCACGTTTCTGGCAAAATTTGACACTTCATACTGCTGGAATCCAGCCTGTTGTAGAATCCACCTGGCATCATCGTACATCTGAGCAGTAAGTTCTTGATCAGGAAAGGTAACTTGGGCTTTCTCCTTCCATTTAAACATCATGGTTCCCCTCTCCAAGGTGAGTTGATAGAGAGACACGTGGTCATCACACTGTTCCAAGAGCCTGTGTAATGTGCTGTGCCATGATCCCAGGCTTTGACCTGGAAGACCAAACATTACATCCACTGAAGTTTGACCAGGAAAGATCTTGCTTGCTTCCTCTAATGTGCGCTGTGCATCTGAGGCTGTATGTGTCCTTCCAAGGAGCAGGAGGTCATGATCATTCAGGGACTTGAAACAAAGCACAAGTAGAACAGAATAAAAATTCAATATACAAGAAAGGCCAAGCGCGAGCGGGAGGGAAAGGGAGGAGAGACCAAGCGCGAGCGGAAGGGAAAGGGAGGAGAGACCAAGCGCGAGCGGAAGGGAAAGGGAGGAGAGACCAAGCGCGAGCGGAAGGGAAAGGGAGGAGAGACCAAGCGCGAGCGGAAGGAAGGGAGGAGAGACCAAGCGCGAGCGGAAGGGAAAGGGAGGAGAGACCAAGCGCGAGCGGAAGGGAAAGGGAGGAGAGACCAAGCGCGAGCGGAAGGGAAAGGGAGGAGAGACCAAGCGCGAGCGGAAGGGAAAGGGAGGAGAGACCAAGCGCGAGCGGAAGGGAAAGGGAGGAGAGACCAAGCGCGAGCGGAAGGGAAAGGGAGGAGAGACCAAGCGGAAGGGAAAGGGAGGAGGAGAGACCAGTCGCGAGCGGGGAAAAAAAGAGGAGAGACCAATCACGAGCGGGATAAAGAGGAGAGACCAATCGCGAGCGGGATAAAGAGGAGAGAGACGAATCGCGAGCGGGAAAAAGGAGGAGAGACCAATAAAGAAAAATGGTACAGAAAATCTACGAAGACTATATTAGTAAGTGTCAAATAGTCATCTTACATACACATTGGTCAAAAGTAGCCAGGAAGTGGCCAACCCCTTTAAGAGACATCCAGGATAAGTCCTGCGTCTTCCACACAGTGTCTTAATAGGATCTACAATATTACCTGATGATCATATAATGTACTTACCTGGACCCCAATAGAGAGGCGATTCACCCCGACATCCCGGAATTGCTGCAGTTTACTCTTCCTGGATGACGTAGGATTTGCCTCCAGGCTGATTTCAGCATCCGCTGGCAAGTCCGCATACTTAGCGATCGCCTCCAAAACAGCACCTATGGTGGACGGACTGGCAAGGCTTGGTGTTCCCCCACCGAAAAATACTGAGGGTACTCTGTATGTCAGAAAATATAGAAAGGAAAAAACACAATGCTTACTAACACTCCATTCATTGGATTACTACTAGATTTTATAGGGCTGCTTAACCCTGCGAGCACCACAGTATTTCATCCGTTGCAGCCCACCAATATTGAGCATACAGCGGATATTTTACTACCTCCTACTGTTACATTGTTCCTACCTCTAGCCGATGCATCCTTGGTCTTACAGGGTTGTTCCTGATGATGGGTGTCAATGCATAATTTCTAACAGGAATAAAGTGTACCTTTCTACAATTGGTGAGTGCGGCTCGTTTTGTTTTTCTCCTTCGTTCGAAGATAATTTCTAACAGGTGCTGGCAGTCTGCCTCCCCTACTGAAAGGATGACACATACCTGCTTCCCACCGCTCCGACCTTCCATGCTAGTCCTTCTGGTCTTCAGTTTGTTTTCTTCCGCTCTGACATCTGATCCTCTTTAGCCAAACACTGGCTTCAATGGTGATGCGTCCAAAGGAGACATGTCACCACTGAAGAGGATCAGGTGACCATGCTGGGGAGCAAGAAAATAAACCCCAGACCAAAAGATGGAGACGCGGGAGCCAGCGCGGAGGACCGGAGCCGGCAGGGAGCAGGTAAGATCCTTTCAGAATTTATGTATCTCCAGACAACCCCTTTAAAAGGGCACTTCCATTTCAGAAGAGGGCTCCTCTAATTTCATCCTGCCTAGATGCGGTGGCTTGAGGTGGTGGGAACTAGAGAAACAGTCATGCGGGCTGTGCTGTAGTGCCGACCACCTTTGGCCACTGAATCCAGGCGAGACTGAATTTATGGGGGGGGGGACCTTCTAGAGATAAATGTGGGGACGTTTAGGACATATCCTGTGGACATAAAATATCAATTTAACGCTACACCCTGCCGCCCTTCATACCCCCAGATGTCCCCGCTTCGGAGCAGCTCTCACCTGCGCACCTGGCTGAGCTGGATCAAAGTGTGAGCTTCTTGCACCAGGCAGGAGCGGATGGCGTCCTCGTTGTCAGAGCGAGCAATGTATTTGTTGAAATTACAGTAAGTGCAGCGTTTCTCACAGTACGGCCACTGAGGAAAGAGGGGACAGTCCAGAGGAGGTCTACACGGCTTATCTATAGGGTACTGCCATGTGCAGGTAACACTGCCCACGTTATGCCCAGCAGGTCCCCGGCGCCCTGCCCACGTTATGCCCAGCAGGTCCCCGGCGCCCTGCCCACGTTATGCCCAGCAGGTCCCCGGCGCCCTGCCCACGTTATGCCCAGCAGGTCCCCGGCGCCCTGCCCACGTTATGCCCAGCAGGTCCCCGGCGCCCTGCCCACGTTATGCCCAGCAGGTCCCCGGCGCCCTGCCCACGTTATGCCCAGCAGGTCCCCGGCGCCCTGCCCACGTTATGCCCAGCAGGTCCCCGGCGCCCCTGCCCACGTTATGCCCAGCAGGTCCCCGGCGCCCTGCCCACGTTATGCCCAGCAGGTCCCCGGCGCCCTGCCCACTTTATGCCCAGCAGGTCCCCGGCGCCCTGCCCACTTATGCCCAGCAGGTCCCCCGGCGCCCTGCCCACTTTATGCCCAGCAGGTCCCCGGCGCCCTGCCCACGTTATGCCCAGGTCCCCGGCGCCCTGCCCAGGTTATGCCCAGGTCCCCGGCGCCCTGCCCACGTTATGCCCAGGTCCCCGGAGCCCTGCATACGTTATGCCCAGGTCCCCGGCGCCCTGCCCACGTTATGCCCAGGTCCCCGGCGCCCTGCCCACGTTATGCCCAGGTCCCCGGCGCCCTGCATACGTTATGCCCAGGTCCCTGCAGAGCTCTCCCTGTATACTGCCAGCAGCGGTCACTACTTACATGCACGTATACGGCCGCAGCCTCCTCTGCACTACACACCTCCTGGTTATAAGACCGGGCGCACACACTCCTTATCGCAGCCGCTACCGCAGGTGCAGACACACGGGAGCGCAGCATGACCGGAGCCTGACCTCCTCATTTCATAGGAAAGCAGCGTCAACCTGCGCTACTTCCGGCGTTCCCCCTGCTGGACGTTAGAGGTAATAGCAGCACGCTGTGTAATGTGGAAACATGACCGCTTCCCTGCCTAGCACTCCTCGCCTCCGCCAGTCCTAACTATCTTGCTGCCATCTGCTGGTGGAAGGAGAACATTACATGGTGGCATTACATACTGGCTGTAGTCGGGTGGGAGGGGGAGGGATCGTATTTTGAGCCCCTGTACCACTGTTGGGTGGAGAAAGAAGAGCATGTCCACAGCTGCACTGCCAGGGGGCAGGGGGCGATGCTTCTGCTACTTTAGTGCTCTTTTAGATGAGCCAATGATTGGCTAAAGGAGCGTTCATAAAAGAAACGCTCAGCTGATCACAACCTTTAGGTCGGCATAAAAATGGCCGCTGGTCAGAAGCACGATGTCCAACATAAACCTGGAGCGTGCTGCTGAGTATGCAAGAAGAGTAGGGATGAATGATCGTACTAATGATCACCTGTCCCTCCTTCAGTTTGCTTTGGCTGGTGTGAAGCCCCTTTAAACGAGCGCCGATCGACTGACTTTATTGTGTATGGGAGGCATCCCTAATCTATTGCCAGGCACCGGCCCATGTAAAAGCGTAGGCATGTGGGTCAGTGTGTACATGTGTGTATGTACAATATACGTGTGTGCCTGTGTGTATAAATATATGTACTGTATACACGTGTTTGAATATATGTATGATATACTTGTGCCATAGTGTGTAGATGTGTGTATGAACATATGTGCAGTGTATATGTGTTCATAGTGTGTGTCAGTGTGTATGAATATATGTACTGCATACATGTGTCACAGTGTGTACATTTGTGTAGCTGTGTGTAGGTATGTACAGTATATATGTCAGTGTGTACATGTGTGTCGGTATGTACAGTATAAGTCAGTGTGTACATGTGTGTCAGTGTGTAGGTATGTACAGTATATATGTCAGTGTATAGATGTGTGTAGGTATGTACAGTATATATGTCAGTGTATAGATGTGTGTAGGTATGTACAGTATATATGTCAGTGTGTAGATGTGTGTAGGTATGTACAGTATATATCTCAGTGTGTACATGTGTGTCAGTGTGTAGGTATGTACAGTATATATGTCAGTGTGTACATGTGTGTCAGTGTGTAGGTATGTACAGTATATATGTCTGTGTACATGTGTGTATGTACAGTATATATGTCAGTGTGTACATGTGTGTCAGTGTGTAGGTATGTGCAGTATATATGTCTGTGTACATGTGTGTATGTACAGTATATATGTCAGTGTGTAGCATAGAAACAGTCCCTCTTTTTGATCTGAGGTATAGATTTTCATGATTGCATTTACAATATTGATCCAGAAAGTGTTTGTCTGGTTCCTCTCTGTATATTAGAGCCCACCTTGTATATTATTATTTAATGCAATTAGAATTTTAGAAATTACTATATTCAGATGATTTTTGTGCTATTTCGTAAGAGATAACTATTGAATGGCATAAATATACAGGAAAAATGCATCTTTCACACTATGAACCATAAGTGTCCCTCTTTGAATGTCCAAAAAGTTGGGAGGTATGTATGTGTGTAGGTAAGTACAGTGTATATGTGTCACAGTGTGTGGATGTGTGTATGACTGTATGTACAGTGTATATGTCTGTGTCATTGTGTATGACTGTATGTACAGTGTATATGTCTGTGTCAGTGTGTATGACTGTATGTACAGTGTATATGTCTGCGTCAGTGCGTATGACTGTATGTACAGTGTATATGTCTGCGTCAGTGTGTATGACTGTATGTACAGTGTATATGTGTCAGTGTGTGGATGTGTGTATGACTGTATGTACAGTGTATATGTCTGTGTCAGTGTGTATGACTGTATGTACAGTGTATATGTCTGTATCAGGGTGTATGACTGTATGTACAGTATATATGTGTCAGTGTGTGGATGTGTGTATGACTGTATGTACAGTGTATATGTCTGTGTCAGTGTGTATGACTGTATGTACAGTGTATATGTCTGTATCAGGGTGTATGACTGTATGTACAGTATATATGTGTCAGTGTGTGGATGTGTGTATGACTGTATGTACAGTGTATGTCTGTGTCAGTGTGTATGACTGTATGTACAGTGTATATGTCTGCGTCAGTGTGTATGACTGTATGTACAGTGTATATGTGTCAGAGTGTGTATGTGTGTATGACTGTATGTACAGTGTATATGTCTGTGTCAGTGTGTATGAGTCAGTGTGTATGACTGTATGTACAGTGTATATGTCTGCGTCAGTGTGTATGACTGTATGTACAGTGTATATGTGTCAGTGTGTGGATGTGTGTATGACTGTATGTACAGTGTATATGTCTGTGTCAGTGTGTATGACTGTATGTACAGTGTATATGTCTGTATCAGGGTGTATGACTGTATGTGCAGTATATATGTGTCAGTGTGTGGATGTGTGTATGACTGTATGTACAGTGTATATGTCTGCGTCAATGTGTATGACTGTATGTACAGTGTATATGTGTCAGTGTGTGGATGTGTGTATGACTGTATGTACAGTGTATATGTCTGCGTCAGTGTGTATGACTGTATGTACAGTGTATAAGTGTCAGTGTGTGTATGTGTGTATGACTGTATGTACAGTGTATATGTCTGTGTCAGTGTGTATGACTATGTACAGTGTATATGATTGTATCAGGGTGTATGACTGTATGTACAGTATATATGTGTCAGTGTGCGGATGTGTGTATGACTATGTACAGTGTATATGTCTGTGTCAGTGAGTATGACTGTATGTACAGTGTATATGTCTGTATCAGGGTGTATGAATGTACAGTAGATATGTGTCAGTGTGTGGATGTGTGTATGACTGTATGTATAGTGTATATGTCTGTGTCAGTGTGTATGACTGTATGTACAGTGTATATGTCTGCGTCAGTGTGTATGACTGTATGTACAGTGTATATGTGTCAGTGTGTGGATGTGTGTATGACTGTATGCACAGTGTATATGTCTGTGTCAGTGTGTATGACTGTATGTACAGTGTATATGTCTGTATCAGGGTGTATGACTGTATGTACAGTATATATGTGTCAGTGTGTGGATGTGTGTATGACTGTATGTACAGTGTATATGTCTGTATCAGGGTGTATGACTGTATGTACAGTATATATGTGTCAGTGAGTGGATGTGTGTATGACTGTATGTACAGTGTATATGTCTGTGTCAGTGTGTATGACTATGTACAGTGTATATGTCTGTATCAGGGTGTATGACTGTATGTACAGTATATGTGTCAGTGTGTGGATGTGTGTATGACTATGTACAGTGTATATGTCTGTGTCAGTGTGTATGACTGTATGTACAGTGTATATGTCTGTATCAGGGTGTATGAATGTACAGTATATATGTGTCAGTGTGTGGATGTGTGTATGACTGTATGTACAGTGTATATGTCTGTGTCAGTGTGTATGACTGTATGTACAGTGTATATGTCTGCGTCAGTGTGTATGACTGTATGTACAGTGTATATGTCTGTATCAGGGTGTATGACTGTATGTACAGTATATATGTGTCAGTGAGTGGATGTGTGTATGACTGTATGTACAGTGTATATGTCTGTCAGTGTGTATGACTGTATGTACAGTGTATATGTCTGCATCAGTTTGTGACTGTATGTACAGTGTATATGTGTCAGTGTGTGGATGTGTGTATGACTGTATGTACAGTGTATATGTCTGTGTCAGTGTGTATGACTGTATGTACAGTGTATATGTCTGTATCAGGGTGTATGACTGTATGTGCAGTATATATGTGTCAGTGTGTGTATGACTGTATGTACAGTGTATATGTCTGCGTCAGTGTGTATGACTGTATGTACAGTGTATATGTGTCAGTGTGTGGATGTGTGTATGACTGTATGCACAGTGTATATGTCTGTGTCAGTGTGTATGACTGTATGTACAGTGTATATGTCTGTATCAGGGTGTATGACTGTATGTACAGTATATATGTGTCAGTGTGTGGATGTGTGTATGACTGTATGTACAGTGTATATGTCTGTATCAGGGTGTATGACTGTATGTACAGTATATATGTGTCAGTGAGTGGATGTGTGTATGACTGTATGTACAGTGTATATGTCTGTGTCAGTGTGTATGACTATGTACAGTGTATATGTCTGTGTCAGTGTGTATGACTGTATGTACAGTGTATATGTCTGTATCAGGGTGTATGACTGTATGTGCAGTATATATGTGTCAGTGTGTGTATGACTGTATGTACAGTGTATATGTCTGTGTCAGTGTGTATGACTGTATGTACAGTGTATATGTCTGTATCAGGGTGTATGACTGTATGTACAGTATATATGTGTCAGTGTGTGGATGTGTGTATGACTATGTACAGTGTATATGTCTGTGTCAGTGAGTATGACTGTATGTACAGTGTATATGTCTGTATCAGGGTGTATGAATGTACAGTAGATATGTGTCAGTGTGTGGATGTGTGTATGACTGTATGTACAGTGTATATGTCTGTGTCAGTGTGTATGACTGTATGTACAGTGTATATGTCTGCGTCAGTGTGTATGACTGTATGTACAGTGTATATGTGTCAGTGTGTGGATGTGTGTATGACTGTATGTACAGTGTATATGTCTGCGTCAGTGTGTATGACTGTATGTACAGTGTATATGTGTCAGTGTGTGGATGTGTGTATGACTGTATGTACAGTGTATATGTCTGTGTCAGTGTGTATGACTATGTACAGTGTATATGTCTGTATCAGGGTGTATGACTGTATGTACAGTATATATGTGTCAGTGTGTGGATGTGTGTATGACTATGTACAGTGTATATGTCTGTGTCAGTGTGTATGACTGTATGTACAGTGTATATGTCTGTATCAGGGTGTATGAATGTACAGTATATATGTGTCAGTGTGTGGATGTGTGTATGACTGTATGTACAGTGTATATGTCTGTGTCAGTGTGTATGACTGTATGTACAGTGTATATGTCTGCGTCAGTGTGTATGACTGTATGTACAGTGTATATGTGTCAGTGTGTGTATGACTGTATGCACAGTGTATATGTCTGTGTCAGTGTGTATGACTGTATGTACAGTGTATATGTCTGTATCAGGGTGTATGACTGTATGTACAGTATATATGTGTCAGTGAGTGGATGTGTGTATGACTATGTACAGTGTATATGTCTGCGTCAGTGTGTATGACTGTATGTACAGTGTATATGTGTCAGTATATGTCTGTGTCAGTATGACTGTATGTACAGTGTATATGTCTGTGTCAGTGTGTATGACTGTATGTACAGTGTATATGTCTGTATCAGGGTGTATGACTGTATGTGCAGTATATATGTGTCAGTGTGTGGATGTGTGTATGACTGTATGTACAGTGTATATGTCTGTGTCAGTATGACTGTATGTACAGTGTATATGTCTGCGTCAGTGTGTATGACTGTATGTACAGTGTATATGTGTCAGTGTGTGGATGTGTGTATGACTGTATGTACAGTGTATATGTCTGCGTCAGTGTGTATGACTGTATGTACAGTGTATATGTGTCAGTGTGTGGATGTATGACTGTATGTACAGTGTATATGTCTGCATCAGGGTGTATGACTGTATGTACAGTGTATATGTCTGTGTCAGTGTGTATGACTGTATGTACAGTGTATATGTCTGTGTCACGGTGTATGAATCTATGCGCAGTATACATGCGTCACAGCGTGTACATTTGTGTAGATGTGTGTAGGTATGTACAGTAGTATATATGTCAATGTGCGGATGTGTGTAAGACTATGTACGGTAAATGTGCTGTTCATAATCACCGTAGCACAGAGACCACCAGCCTCTGCCCCTTTCTTCTACCTTCTGCAGTTCAGCCATAAGGCTATGTTCACACATTCAGGATTTGCCAAGGGGTATCCTTCATTAAATCTATCCATGGACACTTTGATTTCTGCCAGGAGATCTGCACAAGGATTAGTCCCATTAGACCGGCACAGGCCTGAAGACAGCTGTGCGGAGGGTGGTCAGGTCAGCTTGGGGGAGCGTCTGTAGAGGAGCTTCACTGTAGAAGGCCTGGAAGGTTGTCTCGAGAGAACATGGTGACACAAGTGACCACTTGATGACCGTGGAAGAGTTGGGGGCTGTGCGAGAATACCTGAGGCCTAAGGAGAGGACTGGTCAGTTCAGGCCTGAGGTACAATGGACTGAAAGGAATCATTAGTGGAAGGAGTGACGTGGTGAGGGATCTTAGGCCCCTTGCAGATGAGCATGTCCGGATGCGTTGCGTCTGCGATCAGGGAAAATAGTGCGAGTAGGTACGCGATTGCAGTCAGTTTTGACTGTTATTACCTTCCAATGTTCAGTTTTTATCGCGCGTGTGCAATGCGTTTTGTACACGCGTGATAAAAAACTGACTGTGGTACCCAGACCCGAACCCGGACTTCTTCACTGAAGTTCTGGCTTGGGATCGGTGTTCTGTATATTTTATTATTTTACATTATAACATGGTTATAAGGGAAAATAATAGCATTCTTTAATTCAGAATGCTAAGTAAAAGGTCCATTGTGGGGTTAAAAAAAATTGAATAAAATGTAACTCGCCTCATCCACTTGATCGTGCAGTCGGGCTCGTTCATCTTCTTTCTTCTTCTTCTTGCAGGACCTGGCTAGAAAAGGACCTTCAGTGACATCATCACGCTCATCACAAGTGATGTGTGAAAATCACCGCTCATCTGAACAGCCCAATTGAAGTGAATGGGTCTGGATTCGGTGCGGGTGCAATGTGTTCACCTCACGCATTGCACCCGCGCGGAAATCTCGCTGTGAAGGACTTTGATGCAATTGCCTATATGCTTCAGTTTAATTCTCTCCCTGCTATTTTAAGGTCTATATTGTTTGGTTCCAAATGTCAAGAATGAATGTATTCGTGTACCGAACAGGGAGGCTGAAATTATGTTTGTATGTGGGATGGAAAGTACTTTTCTGAAAGTGTTAAAAGTTGTAAATGTTCTGGCCAGCAGACAATTGAGCTGTGTGTATTCTGAAAGTGTTAAAAGTTGTAAATGTTCTGGCCAGCAGACAATTGAGCCGTGTGTATTGTTAAAACTCAATTATCTAGCCGGGCCCAGAGGAGGAGTTTTATGCTGCATAAATTGTGAGTTCTGTGCGCCAGTAAAGTTAGTCTCGTGTTTCCAGCATTAAGTTGACTCATGTGTGGATTACTCGGCGATTCCAGGGATATTCCTACTCGTGGAATATTGGGTGACTTTCTTTCATGGGAAGAAGGGAATGCTTGACGGGGATATTTTCTACTACCGTCACAACTGGTTGGCAGCAGCGGGATTTTCCCTTCTACTTTCCTTTACACCAGGATTCCAAGCAGACACTGGGAACAGTGAATGGAAGGCTGGTACACCCTGCTTAAAAGAAATACACTGAAAGAACTACTGGAAGTCCGTGGAAGGATTGCTAGCAACAAAACCAAGCGGGTCATTATAGCAGAATTAATGGAGCTAGACCAGGAGAACTTGGTTGCAGCAACGCCAGCAGTACAAGAGATGGGGACACCAGTGATTCAGGAGGAGGAATCACCAGCCAACAAGGCAATGAGAGAGAAGCTAGCATGGTTCGGTCCGAACCCAACGGCGGATGTGGTGCTGAAAGTGATGAACCTGTTAGCGGAGGAGGCTAAACAAATAAGAGACGCAGAGCTACAGTTAAAACTGGCAGCAGTCCAACAAGCAGCCGCACATTCTCCAAACAGTGAGTACAGTACAGCAGACACAAGGAAGATTCCGTTTAGCGCTTTTAAAGCTTTTGATGAAAAAGACAGTGAAATTGATAATTACCTGGCAGATTTTGAGCGACAATGTAACCTGCACCGAATAGATAGAGGAGAGTGGGTCTCAATATTGTCAGGCAAACTGTCAGGCAAAGCTTCTGATGCTTTCCGGACCGTGCCAGAGCAGGAGATCCATAGCTACGCCAGGGTTAAAGAAGTGCTCCTGGCTCGTTATGCAGTAACCCCGGAGTCCTACCGACAAAAGTTCAGGGACTCACGCAAAACCACGAAAGACTCTTACGTGGAATGGGCATGCCAGTTATCCCTGTCGGCCTCTAACTGGGTCAACAGCAGCCAGGCCACCACCGCAGAGGACATTTTGCAACTAATGCTCCTGGAACAATTTTACGAGCACATCCAGACGGATGTCAAAGACTGGGTGAGAGATCGCCGGCCCATGACTCTACCAGAGGCCGCGAAGTTGGCGGATGAATATGCGGATACTCGCAAGACAAACCCGGTCACACCACGGGTACAACCTCCACGACCAACGGTGCCCTCATACCCACCCGCCGCTAGATACCAACCTCCTAACAGACCGGTGACATCTAGCCCTCGCTATCCACGCCAGGAGGGCAATGAACAACGCTGCTTCCGGTGCAAACAGCTGGGTCACTACAAGCAGAATTGCCCCATGGACAACAACACCAGGTCAAATTGGTCTCGACCTGGGTACCGCCCCCCAGCAGCAGCCCATTGTGTAGACTCGGCTTGGGATCCCCAGGAACTGGGTCAGGAAGAACCATTGGGCACCCTTTACGAAGCCCTCATGGTACAATCTGTTATTACGGACAACAGGAAACACCATTGTCAGCTGGTCATGGTTAATGGAAAAACCGCCCGGGGATTAAGAGACAGTGGGGCAACCATCACGTTGGTACAAAGACACCTTATTAAGGCATCAGAGAAACCGGGGAAATCAATTGCTGTGAGAGTGGCAGGGGGGGCAGTATACCGTATCCCTACTGCACAGGTACACCTAGACTGGGGGGCGGGAGCTGGCATTGTTCATGTGGGCGTCATGAAAGACTTACCTTCTGAAGTCATCTTGGGCAACGACATTGGCCCCCTGACTTCGGCGTTCGCCTCTACCCCCGCTCAGGAGGCCCACGCAGTAACCACCAGAGCACAAAGTCGCGCTGCCGAGAGCCATCCACTTCCTACTGAGACCCAGGTAAGCCAACCCAACCTACCCTTGACTGTAGAACCCCTACCCTGGGACACCCCAGAGGACTTTGGGCGGGAGGTGACCGGAGACCCTTCCCTCAGAAAATATCGAGAGAAAGCCAGGAGGGGCCAAGGGGGATTAGAGAAGGAGCAATTTATCTGGGAGAACGGCCGCTTGTACAGGCTCACCGAGACCCGGGGTAATGCACCAGGGCCTAAGCAAAAACGCCAGCTGGTAGTTCCCCGGAAATACCGGCAGGAGTTATTGAGGATTGGGCACGACGTACCCTTGGCAGGCCATTTGGGAATACGCAAGACAGGGTATCGGGTAACTCAGAACTTTTTCTGGCCTGGGGTATCTGACGACGTCAGGGCGTATTGTCAAACGTGCGAGGTATGCCAACGTATAGGTAAAAAGGGAGACCACCCAAAGGCTAAACTAGTTTCCATGCCCATTATTGAAGAACCGTTCACAAGGGTAGCCGTGGACATTATAGGGCCCCTGGCCCAACCTAGCCGTTCCGGCAAGCGGTATATACTCACCATAGTAGACTACGCCACCCGTTACCCCGAAGCGGTAGCTCTCTCTAACATACAGGCTGAGACCGTAGCAGAGGCCCTAGTTAAAGTATTTTCCCGAGTAGGCTTTCCCAAGGAGGTTCTGTCCGACCAAGGTACCCAATTCACGGCCGAGGTAACCCAGCAGATATGGAAAACCTGTGGAGTTAAATCCCTGACTAGCTCCCCATACCATCCCCAGACTAACGGCCTGTGCGAGCGCTTCAACGGAACGCTAAAGCAAATGTTGAAGTCGTTCACGGGGGCATACAAGGATTGGGAGCGATTCCTGCCACACCTTCTCTTTGCCTACCGAGAGGTGCCGCAGGAATCGACCGGATTCTCACCCTTCGAACTTCTCTATGGGAGGCGGGTGAGGGGGCCCTTAGATCTCATCAAGGATCACTGGGAGGGGCAGACAGAGATTGAGGGGACCCCGGTTGTACCTTATGTCCTGGAGCTGAGGGACCGCATGGAGGAATTAGCCCAGACAGTGCGAGAGAACCTCCGGGCGGCCCAGCAGCGCCAGAAGGTATGGTATGACCGACGGGCTAGGCAGCGGAGCTTTCAGATAGGCCAAAAGGTCATGGTATTAAGACCGGTCCGAACAGACAAGCTCCAGGCCGCCTGGCAGGGCCCCTATAAAGTTATAGGACAGATATGCGACACGACCTACACGATAGCCAGCTGCGAGGATGAAGATGTGAAACGAACCTTTCACATCAACATGCTCAAGGCCTATCAGGAACGGGCAGAGGAGGTAGCCGCTATCTGTGCACCAGCAGGAGAAGACACAGAGACCCTACCCCTTCCCGACCTATTGGGCAGTAACGACGGGATGACCCAGATAAAGAAAGTCCAGCTAGGTGAACAGCTGGAGCCGCAAGAGCGGGCTCAAGCTGCCCGCTTACTAGAAACAAAACAGGCCACATTCTCTCAGGAGCCTGGATACACCCTCCTAGCCATACACAAGGTAGAGACTCCAGGACAGGCACCCCTGAGACAGCCCCCTTACCGTATCCCCGAAGCAGTCCGGGAAGGGATGCGGAAGGAAATAGATGAGATGCTTCGGCTAGGCGTAATTGAGCCCTCAGAAAGTCCTTGGGCCTCGCCGGTAGTCTTAGTGCCAAAGAAGGATGGGACAACCCGCTTCTGTGTAGATTACCGGCGCCTCAACGACAAGACAGTTACGGACGCCTATCCGATGCCACGGATGGACGAGCTGCTTGACCGTATCTCTGCAGGGAAGTATCTGACCACAATAGACCTATGCAAGGGATATTGGCAGATTCCCCTAGCAGAAGATGCCATACCCAAGTCGGCCTTCATCACCCCGTTCGGCCTATACCAATTCCGGGTTATGCCGTTCGGGATGAAGAACGCCCCGGCCACCATCCAACGGATGGTGGATCAGTTACTTGGGGGTCTCCAGAGCTTTGCATGCGCTTACCTGGATGACATCGCCATCCATAGCGATACTTGGGAGGCGCACCTAGAGCACATAGGGGTAGTATTAGATAGGATCAGGGGGGCCGGGCTGACCCTGAAACCCGACAAATGTCACTTGGGTATGGCGGAGGTACAATATTTGGGCCACCGAGTAGGATGTGGTAAGCAACGGCCGGAGCCGGCTAAGATCGAGGCTGTTGCCAATTGGCCCACTCCCCACACCAAGACACAAGTCATGGCTTTCTTAGGCACAGCCGGCTATTACAGACGCTTTGTACCCGACTATAGCGCCCTGGCCAAACCCCTGACCGACTTGACCAAAAAGAAGCTACCCCGACAAGTCCTGTGGTCCCCGGAATGCGAGGTGGCTTTCCAAGCACTAAAGACTGCTCTGGTTAATGCTCCGGTGTTGGTTACCCCAGATCCTAACAAAAGATTTATTGTCCACACAGACGCTTCAATGTTTGGACTGGGGGCAGTACTGAGCCAGATCGGGGAGGATGGAGGTGAGCACCCGGTGGCATACCTGAGTCGGAAGCTGTTGCCAAGGGAAGTCAGCTATGCCACCATTGAAAAAGAGTGTTTGGCCTTGGTGTGGGCACTCAAAAAGCTCACACCTTACCTTTATGGCCGGGCGTTCACTCTCATCACCGATCACAACCCCTTGGTGTGGCTTAACCGGGTTTCAGGGGACAACGCCCGTTTGCTACGCTGGAGCTTGGCCTTACAGCCCTATGACTTTACGATTCATTATCGCCCAGGCAAGCAAAACGGGAATGCCGATGGATTGTCACGCCAAACGGATTTAACCTCGGACTAAAAGCTCTGAACCCGTCAACCCTACTGGACCAGGAAAGGTCCAACCGAGTTGCCGGAGCAGGGAGAAAAAGGGGGGCCATTGTGAAGGACTTTGATGCAATTGCCTATATGCTTCAGTTTAATTCTCTCCCTGCTATTTTAAGGTCTATATTGTTTGGTTCCAAATGTCAAGAATGAATGTATTCGTGTACCGAACAGGGAGGCTGAAATTATGTTTGTATGTGGGATGGAAAGTACTTTTCTGAAAGTGTTAAAAGTTGTAAATGTTCTGGCCAGCAGACAATTGAGCTGTGTGTATTCTGAAAGTGTTAAAAGTTGTAAATGTTCTGGCCAGCAGACAATTGAGCCGTGTGTATTGTTAAAACTCAATTATCTAGCCGGGCCCAGAGGAGGAGTTTTATGCTGCATAAATTGTGAGTTCTGTGCGCCAGTAAAGTTAGTCTCGTGTTTCCAGCATTAAGT
The DNA here is from genome assembly GCF_014858855.1 of Bufo gargarizans. Taxonomy (NCBI): domain Eukaryota; kingdom Metazoa; phylum Chordata; class Amphibia; order Anura; family Bufonidae; genus Bufo; species Bufo gargarizans. Next base: position 60,725,924 of record NC_058085.1, on the reverse strand, counting down.
TGACTCATGTGTGGATTACTCGGCGATTCCAGGGATATTCCTACTCGTGGAATATTGGGTGACTTTCTTTCATGGGAAGAAGGGAATGCTTGACGGGGATATTTTCTACTACCGTCACACTCGCCCGTGTGAAAGGGGCCTTAGGAGCAGGGCCTAGGTTACTGAGAACCATCCACCAGTCATACGGTGAGGAGCATCCAGAAGAGGCCTGTGTGACATAACATTTTGGGGTGGGGCTCTTGTGGAGTGAACTGGAACCAGAGGCAGACCGAACCTGGAAAAAACCTAAAAGTGGCCCCATGTTATGCCCAGGTCCCCGGCGCCCGCACATGTTATGCCCAGGTCCCTGGCGCCCCGCACACGTTATGCCCAGGTCCCCGGCGCCCCGCACACGTTATGCCCAGGTCCCCGGCGCCCCGCACACGTTATGCCCAGGTCCCCGGCGCCCCGCACACGTTATGCCCAGGTCCCCGGCGCCCCGCACACGTTATGCCCAGGTCCCCGGCGCCCGACACACGTTATGCCCAGGTCCCCGGCGCCCCGCACACGTTATGCCCAGGTCCCCGGCGCCCCGCACACGTTATGCCCAGGTCCCCGGCGCCCCGCACACGTTATGCCCAGGTCCCCGGCGCCCCGCACACGTTATGCCCAGGTTCCCGGCGCCCAGCACACGTTATGTCCAGGCAGGGCCGTCTTTAATATTGATTGGACCCTGGGCAAAAATTTACTTGGGCCCCCTGAATCCCGCCTTCCCACACCTTAGTAGGCAATCACGCCCTGTGAATGACTGTAAATACTTCCAGTTCTGAAGACTCCAGCGGCTCAGGATCAGTGCTCTGGGTAGCTGGGCTCAGGCTGGAAGTGGGCACCGCTCTGCAGGAAGGAGACCAGGGCTCGGCTCACCCTAGTGTTACAGTGCACCCCAGCACCCACAGTATGCAGTATAGCACCCTATAGTATACAGCACCCCACAGTATGCAGTTTAGCACCCCACACTATACAGTACCCCACATTATATAGTAGAGCAGTATAGAAGCCCACAGTATACAGCACCCCACAGTATACAACACCTCACAGTATACAGCACCCTAATCTATACACAATACAGCCCCCCACACTATACAGTACAGCAGTATAGCACTTCACACTATACCGCACCCACAGTATACAGTATACAGACCCCCACAGTGCAGCAGTATAGCCCCCCCCCCCCCCCCACACACTATACAGGCCCCCCACAGTATACAGCCCACCACAGAGTATACAGCCCCAACACAGTATACAGTCCCACACAGTATACAGCCCCCACAGTATACAGCCCACCACACAGTATACAGCCCACCACAGTATACAGCACCCCACTATACAGTAGTTTACAGTATATTAACATAACAGCCCCTGTCACCTTTTTCTGATGTAATCTTCACACAAAAAGCTCCACAGTTAACTTCTGCAACACTCCACAGGACCTGTGATGACCTCATAGCCATGTGACCAGCAATTGCTAGGTTACTGGTCACATGGTGATGATGTCATTAAGGTCGTAGATCAAAACTTTAACACAGTATGATCGTGATGCCTGGACTCAGTGCCAGCTTGACACCCGGGGCAGTAGCTAGCAGGGCTTAAGAGGCAGCTGTCTTGGGCCCTGCAATATACTGCCCTACAATATACTGCCCCAGCAGAACCAAATACCACAGCGCAGCACAATATACTGCTCCAGCAGAACCAAATACCACAGTGCAGCACATAATACTGCCCCAGCAGAACCAAATACCACAGTGCAGAACAATATGCTGCCCCAACAGAACCAAATACCACAGTGCAGCACAATATACTGCCCCAGCAGTACCAAATACCACAGTACAGCACAATATACCACCCCAGCAGAACCAAATACCACAGTGCAGCACAATATACTGCTCCAGCAGAACTAAATATCACAGTGCAGCACAATATACTGCCCCAGCAGAACCAAATACCACAGTGCAGCACAATATACTGCCCCAGCAGTACCAAATACCACAGTACAGCACAATATACTGCTCCAGCAGAACCAAATACCACAGTGCAGCACAATATACTGCCCCAGCAGTACCAAATACCACAGTACAGCACAATATACCACCCCAGCAGAACCAAATACCACAGTGCAGCACAATATACTGCTCCAGCAGAACTAAATATCACAGTGCAGCACAATATACTGCCCCAGCAGTACCAAATACCACAGTGCAGCACAATATACCGCCCCAACAGAGCCAAATACCACAGTGCAGCACAATAATACCTGCCCCAGCAGAACCACAAATACCCCAGTTAGCACAAATCTGCCCCAGCCAGACAAATAACACAGTGCAGCACAATCTGCCCAGCAGAACCAAATACCAGCAGTACAGCACATATACTTAGCTCCAGCAGAACACAATACCACAGTGCAGCACAATATAGCGCCCCAGCAGAACCAGATCCACAGTGCATGACATATACTGCCTCAGCAGAAACCAAATACCACCGTGCAGCACAATATACTGCCCAGCAGAACCAAATACCACAGTGCAGTACATATACTGCCCCAGCAGTACCAAATACCACAGTACAGTACAATATACCGCCCCAAGCAGAACCACATACCACCGTGCAGCACAATATACTGCCCCAGCAGAACCAAATACCACAGTGCAGCACAATATACTGCCCCAAGCAGACCAAATACCACAGTGCAGCACAATATACTGCTCCAGCAGAACCAAATACCACAGTGCAGCACATATACTGCCCCAGCAGAACCAAATACCACAGTGCAGCACAATATACTGCCCCAGCAGAACCAAATACCACAGTGCAGCACAATATAGCTGCCCCAGCAGAACCAAATACCACAGTGCAGCACAATATACTGCCCCAGCAGTACCAAATACCACAGTGCAGCACAATATACTGCCCCAGCAGAACCAAATACCACAGTGCAGCACAATATACTGCCCACAGCAGAACCAAATACCACAGTGCAGCACAATATACTGCCCCAGCAGAACCAAATACCACAGTGCAGCACAATATACTGCCCCAGCAGAACCAAATACCACAGTGCAGCACAATATACTGCCCAGCAGAACCAAATACCACAGTGCAGCACAATATACTGCCCAGCAGAACCAAATACCACAGTGCAGCACAATATACTGCCCAGCAGAACCAAATACCACAGTGCAGCACAATATACTGCTCCCAGCAGAACCAAATCCAGCACAATATATGCCCCAGACCAATACACAGTGCAGCACAATATACTCGCCCCAGCAGATACCAAATACCACAGTGCAGCACATATACTGCCCCAGACAGAACCAAATACCACAGTGCAGCACAATATACTGCCCCAGCAGAACCAAATACCACAGTGCAGCACAATATACCTGCCTCCAGCAGAACCAAATACCCACAGTGCAGCACAATATACTGCTCCAGCAGAACCAAATACCACAGTGCAGCACAATATACTGCCCCAGCAGAACCAAATACCACAGTGCAGCACAATATACTGCCCAGCAGAACCAAATACCACAGTGCAGCACAATATACTGCCCCCCAGCAGTACCAAATACCACAGTACAGAACAATATACCGCCCCAGCAGAACCAATACCACAGTGCAGCACAATATACTGTCCCAGCAGAACCAAATACCACAGTGCAGTACAATATACGCCCAGCAGAACCAATACCACAGTGCAGCACAATATACTGCTCCAGCAGAACCATATACACAGTGCAGACAATATACCTGCCCCAGCAGAACCAAATACCACAGTGCAGCACAATATACTGCCCCAGCAGAACCAAATACCACAGTGCAGCACAATATACTGCCCCAGCAGAACCAAATACCACAGTGCAGCACAATATACTGCCCCAGCAGAACCAAATACCACAGTGCAGCACAATATACTGCCCAGCAGAACCAAATACCACAGTGCAGCACAATATACTGCCCAGCAGAACCAAATACCACAGTGCAGCACAATATACTGCCCCAGCAGAACCAAATACCACAGTGCAGCACAATATACTGCCCAGCAGAACCAAATACCACAGTGCAGCACAATATACTGCTCCAGCAGAACCAAATACCACAGTGCAGCACATATACTGCCCAGCAGAACAAATACCACAGTGCAGCACAATATACTGCCCCAGCAGAACCAAATACCACAGTGCAGCACAATATACTGCCCAGCAGAACCAAATACCACAGTGCAGCACAATATACTGCCCCAGCAGAACCAAATACCCACAGTTGCAGCACAATATACTGCTCCAGCAGAACCAAATACCACAGTGCAGCACAATATACTGCCCCAGCAGAACCAACTACCACAGTGCAGCACAATATACTGCCCCAGCAGAACCAAAATACCACAGTGCAGCACAATATACTGCCCCAAGCAGAACCAAATACCACAGTGCAGCACAATATACTGCCCCAGCAGAACCAATACCACAGTGCAGCACAATATACTGCTCCAGCAGAACCAAATACCACAGTGCAGCACAATATACTGCTCCCAGCAGAACCAAATACCACAGTGCAGCACAATATACCGCCCCAGCAGAACCAAATACCACAGTGCAGCCCAATATACTGCCCCAGCAGAACCAAATACCACAGTGCAGCACAATATACTGCCCCAGCAGAACCAAATACCACAGTGCAGCACAATATACTGCCCCAGCAGAACCAAATACCACAGTGCAGCACAATATACGCCCCAGCAGAACCAAATACCACAGTGCAGCACAATATACTGCTCCAGCAGAACCAAATACCACAGTGCAGCACAATATACTGCCCCAGCAGAACCAAATACCACAGTGCAGCACAATATACTGCCCCAGCAGAACCAAATACCACAGTGCAGCACAATATACTGCCCCAGCAGAACCAAATACCACAGTGCAGCACAATATACTGCCCCAGCAGAACCAAATACCACAGTGCAGCACAATATACTGCCCAAGCAGAACCAAATACCACAGTGCAGCACAATATACTGCCCCAGCAGAACCAATACCACAGTGCAGCACAATATACTGCCCCAGCAGAACCAAATACCACAGTGCAGCACAATATACTGCCCCAGCAGAACCAAATACCACAGTGCAGCACAATATACTGCCCCAGCAGAACCAATCCCACAGTGCAGCACAATATACTGCTCCAGCAGAACCAAATACCACAGTGCAGCACAATATACTGCCCCAGCAGAACCAAATACCACAGTGCAGCACAATATACTGCCCCAGCAGAACCAAATACCACAGTGCAGCAACAATATACTGCCCCAGCAGAACCAAATACCACAGTGCAGCACAATATACTGCCCCAGCAGAACCAAATACCACAGTGCAGCACAATATACTGCCCCAGCAGAACCAAATACCACAGTGCAGCACAATATACCTGCTCCAGCAGAACCAAATACACAGTGCAGCACAATATACTGCCCCAGCAGAACCAAATACCACAGTGCAGCCAAATACCACAGTGCAGCACAATATACTGCCCCAGCAGAACCAAATACCACAGTGCAGCACAATATACTGCCCCAGCAGCACCAATACCACAGTGCAGCCACAATTATACTGCCCCAGCAGAACCAATACCACAGTGCACACCAATATACTGCCCAGCAGAACCAGATACCACAGTGCAGCACAATATACTGCCCAGCAGAACCAAATACCACAGTGCAGCACAATATACCGCCCTCAGCAGAACCCAATACCACAGTGCAGCACAATATACTGCCCAGCAGAACCAAATACCACAGTGCAGCACAATATACTGCCCCAGCAGACCCAATACCACAGTGCAGCACAATATACTGCCCCAGCAGCACCAAATACACAGTAGCAGCACAATATACTGCTCCCAGCAGAACCAAATACCACAGTGCAGCACACTATACGGCTCCCAGCAGAACCAAATACCACAGTGCAGCACAATATACTGCCCCAGCAGAGACCAAATACCACAGTGCAGCACAATATACCTGCCCAGCAGAACCAAATACCACAGTGCAGCACAATATACTGCCCCAGCAGAAACCAAATACCACAGTGCAGCACAATATACTGCCCCAGCAGAACCAAATACCACAGTACAGCACAATTATACCGCCCAGCAGAACAAGATACCACAGTTGCAGCACAATATACTGCCCAACAGAACCAAATACCACAGTGCAGCACAATATACTGCCCCCACAGAACCAAATACACAGTGCAGCACAATATACTGCCCCAGCAGAACGAATACCACCATGCAACACAATATACTGCCCCAGCAGTACAGAACCAATCTACCACCCCAGGCAGAACCAAATACCCCCAGTGCAGCACAATATTACTGCCTCAGCAGACCCAAATTACCACAGTGCCCGCACAATATTACTGCCCCAGCAGTACCCCAAATACCACAGTACAGCACCAATATACCACCACAGCAGAACCAAATACCACAGTGCAGCACAATATACTGCTCCAGCAGAACCAAATACCACAGCGCCAGCACAATATACGGCCCAGCAGTACCAAATACCACAGTACAGCACAATATACACCACAGCAGAACCAAATACCACAGTGCAGCACAATATACTGCTCCAGCAGAACCAAATACCACAGTCGCCGCACACTATACTGCTCCAGCAGAACAAATACCACAGTGCAGCACAATATACTGCCCCAGTAGAACTAAATGCCACAGTGCAGCACAAAATACTGCTCCAGCAGAACCAAATACCACAGCGCAGCACAATATACTGCCCCAGCAGAACCGAAATACCACAGCGCAGCACAATATACTGCCCCAGCAGAACTGAATACCACAGTGCAGCACAATATACTGCCCCAGCAAAACCAAATACCACAGTGCAGCACAATATACTGCCCCAGCAGAACCAAATACCACAGTGCAGCACAATATACTGCCCCAGCAGAACCAAATGACACAGTGCAGCACAATATACTGCCCCAGCAGAACCAAATACCACAGTGCAGCACAATATACTGCCCCAGCAGAACTAAATACCACAGTGCAGCACAATATGCTGCCCCAGTAGAACTAAATGCCACAGTGCAGCACAAAATACCACCCCTGCAGAACCAACCCCCCGCCGCAGTATCACAGTCCTGAGGAGGACAATACAGCGGAGTTCAGGAGGGCACCAGCCAAGTGCATAAGTACCTGATGTTCTTAGCATTTATTGCTGCTGAAAGCATGAGATCATTATATATCCAGCTGACCGGCTTGAGTGGTCCTCTGGGCAAGTTTCCCTGTAGGGTCTATGGCCAGTCTACACATAAGTTAGAAATTGACTCATTTGTTATAGTCCATTTGTGTCCATTGGAGTGTAATATAACTGTAAAGATTTTGTGCCTCATCTGAGCACTGTAACCATCAAGCTTGTTGTAGCGCTGTACGTGAACAAGACACAGGGGGAGATTTATCAGAACCGATGCAAAGGAAAATTGGCTTAGTTGTCCATAGCATTCCGCCTTTTTATTTATAGGAGCCCCTTTCGAAAATTAAAAGATCAATCTGATTGGTTGCTAGGGGAAACTAAGCCAGTTCCTTTAAACCAGTTTTGATAAATCCCCCCCACCGTGCTGACCGGCTAGCATCACGGGGGATTGGGGATCCAGCTGACTCAGTAATAATAATAAGGCTTCTCAAGTTGTCATGTTGCCCAATGCCTGGTATGACAAGCCATGTAAATTCCACCAGCTACTCAGTTATACCTCCAAATCAGGAAGAAAGAAGAGTCAATAATAAAAATTTCTGTCCGTCATTGAATTTCACAATCCATCTGGGTATTTCATGAGCTGTCCCCGGGGTTTCCAGGAAGAACTGCCTTATATATTAGAAGAAGTTTAGAGGAAGAACTACAGCCATGCGGTGGAACACAATCGGCGGGTGAGTAGCAGGACTTATCTGCACCGTGCTATGCAGAATATCACTTCATTACAAAATCAGTCTGGATTTCTATGCTGACCAATGTAATGTACTACAGCCGGTATACAGCATCTGCTGTGAGTGCAGCTTGTTGAAAAGTTATGGATTTACAAGCAGGGTCATCATCAGAAGTGTACTGGAGATAGTGGCCCCAGATAGAATTATTTTTTTTTTCAAAAAGTGTCCCGTTTGCTGACCTCTTGATGTCCACCACAATATGATTTCAGCATGACCTTGTGTACAGAGGGGAGGAGGGGCATCTAAATCAATTTTGGAGTCTGGTCAGGTATGTAAATTAATTTTTGGATCTGTCTGAGGTGGTAATTCAATTTGGGTTTGTGTCAGAGGTCGTAATTTATTAAGAGAACTGGAGGGACTTCTCAGGGGTATGAATAAATTTAGGGGTCTGGTTTGGGATCTGAATTAATTTTACTTGATCTTTTTCTGGGGACTGTACAGGAGACGTGGGTGACATATATGAAGAGGAGAAGGAGACTTTATCCAGGCATGCTGCATAAATGGAAGATCTTAAAACCTGGAACCATAAGTAGTCAGGTAGCACATTCAATGCAATGATTTTTTACATTGTCCCCATGCACACCTACTGTCTCCACCTGTGACCTCCCCTTCCACCTGCCCTCTCCTCCTACACCCAGAGCCCTGCCACCTAGTTTCTCTCTTGCCTCCTGACAGAACCCCTGTCCACCTACTGCATCTATCCTGCCCTTCACCCAGCTTCTGCCATTTTTCATCCCACCTCTGTCCCTCCTCCCAGGGGCAGATTTGGCAACGAAAATTACCGGGAATTTTCCCGGTGGGCCAATGTTCTTTTTTACTGAGAACATCCTATCCCCTCCTGCTCTGCTTTGGGGTTCGCTGCCTGACTCCATATGTGGCTATTTCCACAAAATATTTTTAGTTCATCCTATCCAGCATAACTGGATATTGCTGTTCACCACTGGAGCCTATTGACTATAATGGGATCCGGACGGTTGGCGGCATGAGTGCCGGGGTTCGGTCCGACAAAAACTAGTGCAAGCAAGATTTTTTTAGTCTGGCCAAATTCCGTCACTAATGCTGAAAACAGTCCGGTCTGGCAGTGATTGGGGGAGATTTATCATGAGGGAAATTTTCGAAGTCAGTTTTTCAGGAGTCTGCAGTGCCATAATTGCACCACATTTATCAAATGTCACACATTGTTTATTAAATTTGGCGCACCTGCTGTGAATGGAGAGGTGGCCGCGCATGTGCTTCTCCCCTCCAAAATAAGCCTAGCAAGCATCCTTGGCTATTTTCATAAACTCCCAAAGAAGTAAATGGAGAAAGCCCTGCATACTGGCCACCTCTCCACTCACAGCAGTCAAGAGAGGAGGGTTGGAGATCCACTATTCTTGAAATAGGTGCGGGTCCCACCCCCTGTGGATATACTGTACCTTAAATGTTGAGATGAGAATATCCCTTTAAGAAACCTTTGTAATGATAATTGCTATTCCATTTCTAATTTTCAGGTGTGTCAATGGTCAAGCTTTGCACAATCTACTTCCATGGGTAGACCTTCTTCGTATGGACACTAGGCTATGAAGGAAAGATCTTGTGGAGCCCAAGAGTGGACAGCGAAGCTAGGACTTTGGTTCAGTATGCGGTGCCAGCCTCATGCTTAGCCGTCATGGTTGGGAATGTGTCATCCTTGCACTCCCGTGAAAATAATCAGGATTATTAATTAGACGTTATTTCCTGAGCCTGCGGTTCTACTGATCATAAAGAATCATCTGCATTCTGTGTCTGATGTCTTATTCCTCCGGGCGTCTCATATTTATCAACTGTTGCCATTATGGCGTCCAGGCTTCAAAATCCGTTTGAGGGTGCATATCTTTGTGAGCAAATTGCCTGTTTGGACTCGCACATCGTGTATCTAACCGGGCGAGTTTCGACACTGAGAAGCGTTGGCAATTTGGAGTTTGCTGCTCACTGAGCAAGCACTCTATGGGGTAGATGAGGGGGAGGGTGGTAGCGAGGAGGCTCAGGAAAGGGAGGTAGCTAGCTGGGTAACAGTTAGAAAGCGGGGTAGAGGGAAGAGTGCCAGGGAGGCAGATAAGGGGGATGTCAGTCCAGGGAGAGCACTGCTGGTGTCAGTGTATGAAAGTCTTAAATATGGAAAGGAGGACCCAAATTGTACAGGAAACAACAGAAAAAATAAACCAAATAAAGGAAATAATAGACAAATTCCCGATGAGTATAACAGTTGGCAAGAAACATTTTCAATAACCTAGGAACAGTAGAACAGGAGATTATTACCCAAAAAAGTAAAAAGATTAAAAATCTCATCAGAAATGAAACACAAAAAACACAATAATGTACAACAAACAGAACTGCAGAACAATGCACACACTCAAAAACATAATGATAATCAGGAGCATGTACGATATAATATTCCCACACCACAGGATAAGGACTCGTTCAACACGACAATCACCACTAGATCGAAGATATCAACAGTCGTCACCGGTGGGTCACAAATACAACCTAAGATACAGAGATGGCAATCAAAAATCTGAATCAGCACACACAGAAAATATATCACACGAGGGATTCACATCAGGATTATGTAAAAGGGACACAGGCACAGGATTCAAAAAACGGAAGAGGAAAGGGAAAATAGAGAAAGAAGAAACTACAGACCGAGATAAAAGCAAGCGAGGACTAAATTTAAGCTCAATTATGCTTACACCGCACCAATATCTAGTCTACTTAATAAAGGATTAAAATTTGCACCCACAACTCACCTGAACAGATTTGACACGCTTATTGGAATAGAAAAATTCATAAGAAAATTATGTTTAAAAAAATATTTAAAAAAAATCCAATAATAAGAAATGATGTTAAAAAAGATACATATCAACACACTAATCTAAAACAAAAAAACAAAATCTATCCTAGACAGGAAATCGGACAAGAAATTGCGACTTATCGGAGAAATGTGGAAACTGACATAAAGAAATTAGGAGGAAGGTCAAGGAAATTAAACAACCTTACCGCACAGGAAATTCAGGTTATCAAAGAATTACAACAGAAAGAAAGTATTATTATACGACCAGCTGACAAAGGTGGGGCTATTGTAATCTTAGACACACAACAATATACTATGGAATGTGTGAAACAACTATCAGACACAACTACAAATAGACGATCAAGGAATATAGTAACACACTTAAAGGGATTCTGTCACCTCCCCTAAGGCAAAAAACGATTTAAAACCAGCCATGCAGCACAGCTTACCTGGATTAGGCTGTGCTGTTCAATCTTGAAATCCGTCCAGCAGTTAGTTCAAAAAACGAGTTTGATCAATGAGGAAATGCGTCCTGAAGGTGCCCAGAGGGGCGTTTTTTTCTTCTGAGAGAGCCCAGTCCCGCCCCTTTTTCAGTGCCCAGCCCGCCTTCCTTTTACTTCCTAACCGCCGCCCCCAGCCTGCCACAGCCTCTCCTGCCTCTCCTCCCCCTCCCTCTTGCCGAACGAAGTCTTGCACAGGCGCAGTACCCACTGAGGGCTGCGCCTGTGCGATCATCAGGAGACTGAGGGCGGCAGCTTCATCTTCGTCACTGGGCATGCGCCGAGCCCAGTGACGTCCGATGCTCGCTCTTCCCTGCTGACTGAGGGAAGAGCGAGCATCGGACGTCACTGGGCTCGGCGCATGCCCAGTGACGAAGATGAAGCTGCCGCCCTCAGTCTCCTGATGATCGCACAGGCGCAGCCCTCAGTGGGTACTGCGCCTGTGCGAGACTTCGTTCGGCAAGAGGGAGGGGGAGGAGAGGCAGGAGAGGCTGTGGCAGGCTGGGGGCGGCGGTTAGGAAGTAAAAGGAAGGCGGGCTGGGCACTGAAAAAGGGGCGGGACTGGGCTCTCTCAGAAGAAAAAAACGCCCCTCTGGGCACCTTCAGGACGCATTTCCTCATTGATCAAACTCGTTTTTTGAACTAACTGCTGGACGGATTTCAAGATTGAACAGCACAGCCTAATCCAGGTAAGCTGTGCTGCATGGCTGGTTTTAAATCGTTTTTTGCCTTAGGGGAGGTGACAGAATCCCTTTAAGGAATATGCCAGAAAAGGATTGGATATGGGTCTCTTACAAGAACAAGAGTATAAATTCATATTGGGAACGCAACAACGATTACCGATGTTTTATTGTATCCTGAAAATTCATAAAGATTTCATAAATCCCCCAGGCAGACCAATAATTTCTGGATAGGGTCCTTTACGTCTAATCTGTCTCAATATATAGACAAACTATTGCAACCAACAGTAAAACAAACTTTTTCATACATTAAGTACACTACAGAAATAATTGGAATAATTGAGAATCTACAGTACAAACCTCACTGGATACTAGGTACCCTAGATGTAAACTCTTTATATACAATAATAGATCATGAACAAGGAATACAGGCCCTAAAAAAACAACTGGAAATACATGGTCATTTACAAAAAGAACAAATAGAATACATAGCCGAAGGAGTTCAATTCATTTTAATGCATAATTATTTTGCATATGAGTCTGACTTTTACCTCCAAGTAAAAGGAACCGCCATGGGCACTAGGTTCACCCCAGTTATGCTAATTTATTTATGGTGCAGTGGGAAGACCAATATATTGCGCCTAAACTGGGGGAGAACCTAGTGCTATGGCACAGGTATATAGACAATATTATATTTATTTGGCAAAAAAACGGAAAGTGAACTAAGTGCCTTTCTAAATGAGATGAATTAAAATAACTTAAAATTTACATCAAACATTAGTAGACATCAGATGGAATGCCTTGATTTAACCATAAAAACACAAACTAACCATCTAAAATCTGTGTAAAAAAAATAGCCATATACTCCACTTTAGCTGCCACCTACCAAAATGGCTACTTAATGTCCCTAAGGGATAATTCAGATGTCTAAAGAGAAACTGCACTATAGAGGAAGATTTCGAAAGAGAGGCCTTACATATGAAGGAACAATTCCTAGTTAAAAACTATCCATCTCGCCTTTTGAATACATCTCTGGCCAAAGTTAGAGATATGAATAGGGACCTTTTCTTCAAGTCAGAAGAAAATATGACAAAGACAGATCAAGAAAAGGAAGATCCCATAAGAATTATTTTACCATATAATGCCCAACACAAAAATGTTGAAACAATTATAAAAAGACATTGGCACCATGTTCTAAAAGACAAACTAGTTGGCCCTCTTCTAAGTAATACACCTCAAATTACATACACAAAAGCCCCTAATTTGGCATTGAAAGTAGCACCTACAATAAAGACTAAATCAAAAGCACAAAAAGATGGGACCCTTCATAATTGGTTTAATCTGAAAGGTTTCTACAGATGTAATAATTTTCCAAGAAAAACCTATGAAATTAATGATTTTCTGTCCTGTAAGTCATCTAATGTCATATATTTAATTGAATGCCCCTGCAAAAAAAAAGGGAAAACCAAAAGATCACTGAAAAAAAGAATTTCCGAACATATGACCAATATCAGAAACTGCTATGAAAAACATTCACTATCTAAACATTGTAAACAGTATCATGATAAAGATCTGAGTAAATTAATATATGTAGCCTTTGAGAAGCGGAGATGTGGAGAGGGGGTGACCACATTGCACGTATGTCAAGACAAGAATGTAGACGTATTTATGACTTTGATACACTGTTACCCGATGGTCTAAATGCTGACTTTGAACTCTTCGGTTTTCTATAAGACAATGGGATGGGTGCCTTTCACTGACGGGACATCGGCGTCAGGCTGTTTACCAGCACTCCGATCTCCCCTCGGCAGGAGGCCCCCACCCTCATTACATCTACTGACATACTTGTTGTCAAGGAATACAGCCGGATAAGATTGGAGCCAGTTAGACAGATTCCATAAAATAAGAATAAATAATAAGTCAATTTAATGGTAAGAATACGCTTATCCAATATCCCAGTTAATGGAAATGTATCTAAGTATATTTAATAGGGTCACAGATCTATATAACTCAAGGAAAATGTATTTTAGTTTATTGTATTTTATTGTATTTTATTACACATTTTTAGAAATAAGAACATATGCAATAGAAAGGTACAAACAAAACAGGACTGAATAAGAAAAAAGCATGTAGATAAAAAAACGCATAAAAAACGCATAGAAAACACATGCGTTTTGTATCAGCAATATGGAATAGATGAAATATATGAGTATATACTAGTGGTATGAATATAGAGAATGTTGTTGATACTTTATTTTGTGCCAATATGTGCCCAACTTTAATGCCGAACATTTTGATGAAGGAATTCCATGCTGGGTTTTTGGTGGGGTTTTGTGTGGGTATAAAAAGGGAAGTCTTGCATTTTAGAATATGGCCACTGAGGAAGAGGTTGGAATATCTCGAAACACGTCTGGCAAAATAACTCAGACTCCCACCAATACCCACATCTGATTTAGAAGAACTTAATCCATTAAAGGTCCTATGCTTATTAGTGCTGAGCGGCAGGCGTCATATTCGAATTCGCAATATTTCACGAATATTTTGTAGAATATTCGTCAAATATTCGCAAATTCGAATATTTGTTAGGAGTAGTGTTGATTGCGAATTTTCGTAATGAGAATTTTCATAATGAGAATCAATGAAATCGTGAAAACTCAGATCCGATGGTATATTCTAACCCCCAGGCGTTCCCATGGTGATGGGGACGCTTGTCAGGGAGGAGTATGCCAAAGTGGAACAGATAAAAAAAAAGACGAATATTCTAGAAAACAAATATATTCATTTTTTAGAATATTCGTAGTATTCAAAAACATGAATATATAGCAATATAGCGAATATTCGAAAAAAACGAATGTAGATCAAATTAGCTAATATAGTGCTACAATCTTTTTTTTAATAGTTGTAATTTTTTTCCAATCTGAGCTTCAAATGAGAAAAAAATTAGAACCATAAGACAAAGAAGATTATAGCACTATATTAGCTAAATTGCTCTAGATTCGTTTTTTTCCCGAATATTCGCTATATTGCTGTATATTCTTGTTTTTGAATATTATGAATATTCGAAAAAACGAATATTTGTTTTTTAGAATATTCTATATTTTTTTAAAATCTATACAGTTGTTGCACTTTGGCATACTCCTCCCCGACAAGAGTCCCGTCACCATGGGAATGCCTGGGGGTTAGAATATACAATCGGATCTGATTTTTCATGACCTTTTTGATTCTCAATATGAAAATTTGCATTATAAAAATTCACAATCAACACTACTCCTAAAGTCAGATATTGACTACTCCTAAATATATTGCAGCCTTCTCATTGGCCCACAAGCTAGAAGCAGTGAGGGATCATGGGTACTGATAAAAAAACAATCTTAAATATTTCGAAATTACAAATATATATCACTATATTCTAAATATTTGCGAATTCTCGAAGTGCCGATATTCGAGATATAAATTTGCAATTCGAATATTCGTGATAAACACTAATGCTTATTACATTTGGACTACAGGGGCAGCGCAGCATCTGAATGGCTGATCCAAGGGCAAAACAGCCACGTGACACAACCCACACCACGTGGAACGCCAACTTTGGCACCCAGCAGCCGGTGCTATGGAGGACATAACTATTGAAAGTATATGAACGGCTGACCCGAAGGTAAAACAGTCATGTGATACAACCCACATCACGTGGGACGCCAACCTCGGGACTCAACAGCCGGCGCTGCGGAGGACACAGCCATTGAAAGAAGCGGGGGTGAGTGAGCCGATTATCGGGTGGGACGCCACCGAAATCAGCAATATAAAGGACAACTTAATAGTGAGTACGATAACCAAACTAACCACCCGCTCCCACCAATACACTTTGCTCCATAATACTGCATATGTATGAATATAATGGAAAGCCAGCCGCATTTTTCAGTTTGTGATCATTC
Organism: Bufo gargarizans; assembly: GCF_014858855.1. NCBI lineage: Eukaryota > Metazoa > Chordata > Amphibia > Anura > Bufonidae > Bufo > Bufo gargarizans. Next base: position 60,709,966 of record NC_058085.1, on the reverse strand, counting down.
ATGGAAGGAGTATATTAACAATACCATATAATACATTCCTTGGAGGATCAGGTGTTTTGTTACATCATTTTGCACAGATCTCACCAACAAAGTTTTATGCGGAAACCTTACAACTAAAACGAACAAGTTGTTTGAGTGAATGAATTGCTGAAACTAACAATATGTATATGGATGTGTATTAAAACCTATACCGGACTGTGGGGATAATCAGAAAGAACTGTACACCCTGTCTCATATATGTATACTGTACATCAAGGAAGATTTTTGGAAGTCAACATATTCTTTTAAACCTACATTTTGGCACGTTGAACCTGCGATTCTATATATGCCTTAAAACTATATGGATCCAACCACATTAAATTTTTAAAATTTAAAAAAAAATTGGGGATTGTATTATTTATGTATTTTATGACGGGGTTTTAAGTTGATATGTATTTGATCATCCCAGAATAAATTAGAATTTTTAGGATTTTGTATACAGCAATTCATATCTGACTTAAGTACTGTATAACAGATGTTGAGTGCCTGCCTATTATATTGTTTAGATTTTTCCTGTTTTTCAGTGACTGGGTGAGTCACTTAGGTCAGAGCACCATTTCTATGCTGATAGAGTCAGCAAGCCACTATAATACTCTTTATTTTTTTTTTACTTTCTGTCAGGGGCACAATGTGGGCAGATTACTGGGGGGCACAATGTGGGCAGATTACTGGGGGGCACAATGTGGGCAGATTACGGTGGGCACAGCTGGGCAGATTACTGGGGGCACAATGTGGGTATATTAATGGGGGCACAGCTGGGCATATTACTAGGCGCACATATCTGGTCATATTACTCGGGGTACAGCTGGGCATAATTCTTTGAAGACACAATGTAGGCATCAGGTGTGGTGGCATGAAGGGGGAATAATTACTATGTGGGGGCATTAAGGGGACTGGGTGGGATTAGGTGTATAGCTATGTTTTGGGTGGAGTTAGAAGCGCGACCTAGTGCAGAAAAAACTCGCAAAGCGCGCCGCCGCACAATGTGTCCCTCTTTGTTCATTTGCAAGGTTCGCCGGTATGTGAACTGGATGGAAAGATGTCTTTTTTCAGCCTTATAAACCATGTTACTATGTAAAATCGAGTATTAATATAATGGCCACCATTTTACTTGAACTCTTTGAAGGCGTATTCCCATGACATAAAGTGATGGACTTTCACAAGGATATGCTGTCCCTTTCTGATCGGTGGGGAAGAGTCTATCGAGGATGCAGATAGAGTTGAAATTGTGACGTGCAGCATCTGTCCCAGGATGGCGGCTGGAATTTCAGATTGTCCGGCTAGATCAGGGATGGTTTGGAGGCCTGTATTGCTTTGTGTTATATTCTTTCACATTGTGAATTGCTCCAAAGTGATTTTTGAGCACTTCTCAACCACTAGGTGGCAGCTGAACATCATCAACAAACTTCATGTCACAACCTCATATACAAAACCTTATCTGTTGAAGGGGTATTCTATCCTGCAGATAGGGGATAACTTTTACCTATCGGAATACCCCTTTGAGGGAGGTTTCACATCTCTGTTTAATTTTCCATTCTTCTGATCCATCAGAAGAACAGAAAAAACAGGATCCTGTAAAAATTTAAATGGATCCTGTTGCGCATTTGCCATCTGTTTTAGCCGTTTCTGTCTGAGATCTATTTTTTCAGACAAAAAAAACGGATCTCAGATGAAAATGACTCAGGATCCATGCAACAGGATCCTGTTTTTTGCTCTTTCCTGTTTCTCTGGCGGATCTCTGGTGACATTTTCGTAGCTCTCACGTATATCCATACTATAATTAGAGATGAGCGAATCGAAGTTGATGAAGTGGAATTCGATCCGAATTTCGGGAAAAATTCGATTCGCACCGAATCAGAATTTCCTCACGCTTCGTGGTAACGAATCACTTTTTCTTTTTACTAAAATGGCTGCTGCATGTTTCAGGACATGGAGCAAGGAACTCTGGGATCACCCACAATGCCATGCATGCAGCCAATCAGCAGCCATCCAGCCCTGTGATGTCACCACCCTATAAATAGCCTCAGCCATCTTGGATTCAGCCATTTTCCAGTGTACTTAGTGCCGGGAGAGACATCAGCAGGCGCTAGGGACAGTGGTAGAAAAGACTTTCAAACTTTTATTTTGCTGTATAGAAGTTCAGGGAAAGGACAGAGAGGAATCATTCCACAGCATTTGTGTAGAACAGGGTTAAGTAGGGGAGGTTACAGCCTGGGTAATAGGAAAATTCCTATTACACCTTGCTGCACTGACTGGGGATCCAACTTGCCATTATACAGCTCCGTAATTCCAGCAAATCGTTCTTGTTATTGGGCTGCAAGTGCTGTGTGTTGCAGCCATTAACAGGGTTTATTACAAGGAAATATTTCTACGTCTTATTTGCCCTTGTGCGGTGCAGTTATAAGTTCTAAAGCATTTTTTGGCTTGTATTAGTGGGAAAAAAGGGCTTATTAACTGTTGTGTGGTGAAGTGAGAAAATTACAGCCGTTTCTGGCGTGTATTAGTGGCACAAAAATATATATTATTTGCCGTTCAGCGGTGCAGTAATATGTTCTAAAGCCCTTTTTGGCATGTATTAGTGGCCAAAAATATATACAGTTGCAAGAAAAAGTATGTGAACCCTTTGGAATGATATGGATTTCTGCACAAATTGGTCATAAAATGTGATCTGATCTTCATCTAAGTCACAACAATAGACAATCACAGTCTGCTTAACCGCCTCCGGACCGCCTAGCGCAGATCTGCGGTCCGGAGGCGGCAGCTCTGCGCAGAGTGACGCGTATACGCGTCATCTCGCGAGAGCCGTGACTTCCTGTGAACGCGCGCACACAGGCGCGCGCGTTCACAGGAACGGAAGGTAAGAGACAGGATCTCCAGCCTGCCAGCGGCGATCGTTCGCTGGCAGGCTGGAGATGCGATTTTTTCTAACCCCTAACAGGTATATTAGACGCTGTTTTGATAACAGCGTCTAATATACCTGCTACCTGGTCCTCTGGTGGTCCCTTTTGTTTGGATCGACCACCAGAGGACACAGGCAGCTCTGTAAAGTACCACAAAACACCACTACACTACACTACACCCCCCTGTCACTTATTAACCCCTTATGAACCCCTGATCACCCGATACAGACTCCCTGATCACCCCCCTGTCATTGATCACCCCCCTGTCAGGCTCCGTTCAGACGTCCGTATGATTTTTACGGATCCACGGATACATGGATCGGATCCGCAAAACACATACGGACGTCTGAATGGAGCCTTACAGGGGGGTGATCAATGACAGGCGGGTGATCACCCATATAGATTCCCTGATCACCCCCCTGTCATTGATCACCCCCCTGTCATTGATCACCCCCCTGTCAGGCTCCGTTCAGACGTCCGTATGATTTTTACGGATCCACGGATACATGGATCGGATCCGCAAAACACCTACGGACGTCTGAATGGAGCCTTACAAGGGGGTGATCAATGACAGGGGGGTGATCACCTCATATACACTCCCTGATCTACCCCTGTCATTGATCACCCCCCTGTCATTGATCACCCCCCTGTAAGGCTCCATTCAGACGTCCGTATGATTTTTACGGATCCACGGATACATGGATCGGATCACATACGGACGTCTGAATGGAGCCTTACAGGGGGGTGATCAATGACAGGCGGGTGATCACCCATATAGATTCCCTGATCACCCCCCTGTCATTGATCACCCCCTGTAAGGCTCCATTCAGATGTCCGAATGATTTTTACGGATACATGGATCGGATCCGCAAAACACATACGGACGTCTGAATGGAGCCTTACAGGGGGGTGATCAATGACAGGGGGGTGATCACCTCATATACACTCCCTGATCACCTCCTGTCATTGATCACCCCCCTGTCATTGATCACCCCCCTGTCAGGCTCCGTTCAGACATCCGTATGATTTTTACGGATCCACGGATACATGGATCGGATCCGCAAAACACATACGGACGTCTGAATGGAGCCTTACAGGGGGGTGATCAATGACAGGCGGGTGATCACCCATATAGATTCCCTGATCACCCTCCTGTCATTGATCACCCCCCTGTAAGGCTCCATTCAGACGTCCGTATGATTTTTACGGATCCACGGATACATGGATCGGATCCGCAAAACACATACGGACGTCTGAATGGAGCCTTACAGGGGGGTGATCAATGACAGGGGGGTGATCACCTCATATACACTTCCTGATCACCCCCTGTCATTGATCACCCCCCTGTCATTGATCACCCCCCTGTAGGGCTCCGTTCAGACGTCCGTATGATTTTTACAGATCCACGGATACATGGATCGGATCCGCAAAACACATACGGACGTCTGAATGGAGCCTTACAGGGGGGTGATCAATGACAGGGGGGTGATCACCCCATATAGACTCCCTGATCACCCCCCTGTCATTGATCACCCCCTGTAAGGCTCCATTTAGACATTTTTTGGGGCACAAGTTAGCGGAAATAGATATTTTATTTTTACTTTATTTTTCTCACATGAACTCACCATACCCCTCACGGAATCCAAATGCATAACATTTTTTAGACATTTATATTCCTGTCATGGAACCATGAACCAGACGTACAACAAGAGATAAGTGGAAAATAAGAAGGTTTTATTGAAGAGCAAGCCTTAAGCAAAGTCCAAACGGATGGCTAAACCGAAGCAGGGTCTTGCGGAGACAGAGGTCAGGAACCAGAAGGGTAGTCAGACGAAGCCAGGATCAGGAACCAACGGGGTAGTCAGACGAAGCCGGAATCAGGAACCAACGGGGTAGTCAGACGAGGCCAGGCTCAGGAACCAGAAGCAGCAGCAGTCTTGGAAGCATGTGAACACAGGAGGACCAAGCAAGGAACTGAAGCCACAGACCTCCTATATATATGAGCTAGGCATCCAGCTCCTCCCAGTGGGAAGGAGGAGCCGCAGGGTGGGAGGCTACAAGAAAACCCAGAAACCAAGATGGCCGCCAGCACATGTCAAACGAAGGGAACAGCAAGGAGGTAAGACCATGACAGTACCTCCCCCTCAAGGGCCCCTCCTCCGCGGAGTAAGGAACGGTTTCTGAGGGAAGCGTGCGTGAAAGCTCGGAGCAAGACAGGAGCATGGACATCTGCGGAGGGAACCCAGGAACGCTCCTCTGGACCATAACCACGCCAATGGACCAAAAACTGCACCCGGCCGCGGACCAGGCGTGAGTCCAGGATATTGCTCACCTCATACTCCTCACGATTGCCCACTTGGACCGGACGAGGCCGAGGAATCGAGGAAGTGAAACGATTACACACCAGTGGCTTCAACAGGGAGACATGAAACACGTTGGAGATCCGCATGCCAGGAGGAAGCGCAAGGGCATAGGCTACCGGGTTTACCCTGCGAAGCACTCGGAAGGGACCAACAAAGCGAGGCGCCAGCTTGGGAGTGGGCACTCGAAGGTTGAGGTTGCGGGTGGACAACCATACGCGGTCTCCGACCTGGTAGGAAGGAGCGGGCGCTCGTCTGCGATCAGCCTGGAGTTTCTGGCGCTGCGCAGAGACCTCAAGGGACCTCTGGATCTGTACCCAAGAAGCACGTAGGACGGAAAGGTGATCCTCCACAGCCGGAATATCCTGGGGAGAGAATACCTCCGGTAACACGGCAGGTTGGAACCCATAATTGGCCATGAAGGGAGACGTCCCAGAGGAAGAGTTCACCGCCGTGTTCCTGGCAAACTCAGCCCAAGGCAGGAGGTCAACCCAATTGTCTTGGTGATCGGAGACATAGCAACGAAGGAATTGCTCCAAGGCCTGATTGGATCGTTCTGCGGCCCCATTGGACTGAGGGTGGTAGGCCGAGGAGAAAGAGAGATGAATCCCCAACTGGGAGCAAAAGGCGCGCCAGAACCTGGACACAAACTGACTCCCCCGATCCGACACAATCTCCTTGGGCAAACCGTGCAACCGGAAGACCTCCCTGGCAAAAATCGAGGCCAACTCTTGTGCAGAGGGTAACTTCTTGAGAGGAACACAGTGGCACATTTTGGAAAACCGATCCACTATCATGAGAATGACCGTATGGCCTCGGGATGCAGGGAGGTCCACAATGAAATCCATCCCCAGGTGTGACCATGGACGCTCCCCGGTGGCTATGGGTTGCAAAAGGCCCAACGGACGGTGCCGAGGGGACTTACTCTGGGCACAAACGGAGCATGCCGCTACATATGCGGTGATGTCGGAACGTAGGGAAGGCCACCAGAACAGACGTGAAACAGCCCAGGACAGCTGATTCTTTCCAGGATGCCCCGCGGCCTTGGAGTTATGGTAGGTTCGCAACAACCGAGTGCGCAACTCCTCAGGCACAAAACACCTGCCGTTGGGTCTCCCAGAGGGAGCACCAGATTGAGCCGCCAAAATCTGCTCACCCAGGGGAGAGGTCAGGCTGGTGCGAATGGCGGCCAGGATCTGATTCGGAGGTATGACCGAAGTCGGAATCGACTCCTCCCCGGACAGCTCGGAGTACTGCCGTGATAAGGCATCCGCTCTGATGTTCTTGGAACCGGGTAGGTAGGAGACCACGTAATTAAAACGTGACAAGAACAGAGCCCATCTGGCCTGACGTGGTGTCAATCTCTTGGCCTCAGAGAGGTAGGTCAGATTCTTGTGGTCCGTCAGGATGAGAACCGGAACCACCGAGCCCTCGAGCAAGTGCCTCCATTCTTTAAGGGCCTGCACGATGGCCAATAACTCCCTGTCACCAATCTGATAGTTGCACTCCGCGGAAGACAGTTTCCGGGAGTAAAACCCACAAGGAAGCAGAGGACCCTCCGGTGTTCTACGCTGAGACAGGAGGGCGCCTACTCCCGTCTCAGACGCGTCCACCTCAAGGACAAACGGCAACCCAGGGTTGGGATGCGACAGAATCGGAGCCGACACAAAGGCGGACTTTAGAGCCTCAAAAGCTCGGATGGCCTCGAGCGGCCAGACCTGGGGATTACTGCCCTTCCTGGTCAGATCCGTGAGAGGCTTGGCTAGCATGGAAAAGTCCCTGATGAACTTCCGATAATAATTGGCGAAGCCCAAAAAGCGCTGCAGGGCACGAAGACCACTGGGCTGGGGCCACTGTAAGACAGCCGAAACCTTCTCAGGATCCATGGAGAACCCCTCAGCGGAAATGATGTAACCTAAGAAGGTTACCTGGGATCGGTGAAATTCGCATTTCTCAAGCTTACCGAACAGCTTGTTCTCTCGTAACCGTTGCAACACTCGTCTGACATCCAGAACGTGGGCCTCCATGGATTCAGAATATACCAAGATGTCATCCAAATAGACCACCACACACTGCTGCAACAGGTCACGGAAAACATCGTTGATGAATTCCTGGAAGACTGCGGGCGCATTGCACAACCCAAAGGGCATAACCAAGGATTCATAATGACCGGTCCTGGTGTTAAACGCGGTCTTCCACTCATCGCCCGCCTTGATCCTTACCAGGTTATATGCCGCCCTCAGGTCGAGTTTGGTAAAGACCGTAACCCCTTTGAGGCGATCGAACAGCTCGGAAATCAAGGGTATCGGGTAAGCGTTCTTTATCGTGATGCGATTGAGACCCCTGTAATCGATGCAAGGCCTCAATTCACCGCCCTTCTTTTTCACAAAGAAAAATCCAGCCCCTGCCGGGGACGAGGATTTGCGAATGTGTCCGCGTGAAAGCGCCTCCCTCACGTACTCCTCCATGGCCTCATTCTCCGCTACCGACAGTGGATAGACTTTGCACGAGGAGGAACGGCACCAGATTGTAACTCTATGGCACAATCGTATGGGCGGTGCGGAGGTAGGGCAACCGCACGCACCTTATCGAATACATCCCGGTACTCCTCGTATTCAGGAGGCAACAGAGAGTCCGAGGAAGTACTCAGCAACTTGACAGGCCCATGGATGCAACTAGCCCCACACTGCGGTGACCACGAGAGGATCTCGGCCGATTTCCAATCGAAAGTCGGATTATGCTTCTGGAGCCAGGGGTACCCCAAGACCACCGAGTAGTGTGGAGACGAAATAACCTGGAGACAGACCGACTCTCTGTGAACGGCACCAATGGCCATCCCCACTGGAAGGGTCTCATGAGTCACGTGTGGCGGCAGAAGGGGTCTGCCGTCTATCGCCTCAAGAGCCAGTGGGGAACCTCGAGGCTGCAGAGGAATGGAATTGGCGGCAGCGAACACACTATCAATGAACAAACCACCAGCACCAGAGTCCACCAACGCCTGGGTCGTCACCGAGCCCCCGACCCAGGAGAGGACAACAGTAATCAGTGGTTTGTCAACACGGGAAACCGGGGACGAGGAGACTCCACCCAAGATCTGCCCCCGACAGGATCTCAGGTGCGAGCGTTTCCCGGACGGTTCGGGCATGCCAACCAAAAATGCCCACCGAGACCACAGTACATGCATCGGCCTTCGCGTCTCCGGAGTACCCTCTCCCCCTCGGACAGGCGAGCAAACCCCAGCTGCATGGGTTCACCCCCAGACAAGTCATCCCCAGGAGGCGTGGGAGGAGAGGGAGGCACGGGTGGGACAGCAAACGTAGGTGCCAATCTGTTAGAAGGTCTCCGCAGGCTCTCCTTAAAGGAAGGTCTCTCCCTGAGTCTGGTGTCAATCAAAATCAGGAAAGAAATAAGAGACTCGAGCTCCACTGGTAGGTCCTTAGCTGCAACCTCATCCTTCAAGGCATCCGAGAGACCATGAGAGAAAGCAGCGACCAGAGCCTCATTATTCCAGCCCACCTCTGCTGCCAGGGTACGAAACTCAATGGCGTATTCAGCTACGGATCGTGAACCCTGTCTGATGGACATAAGGAGCTTCGCAGCAGAGGCAGCACGAGCCGGCACATCGAATACCTTCCGAAGAGAAGCAACAAAACCGGAAAACTCGGCAACCACCGGATTGTTGTTCTCCCATAAAGGGCTGGCCCAGGCCAAGGCCTTGTCCGAGAGCAGCGAGATCAAGAAGCCCACCTTTGATCTCTCAGTAGGAAAGGCATGTGGCAGCAACTCGAAGTAAATGCCCACCTGGTTAAGGAAACCTCGGCACTGAGTTGGCTCTCCCCCAAAGCGCTGTGGAAGGGGGGCAGAACCGGTCATACCCTGAAACACCACAGGCGCAGCAACAGGTGTCAGGGTAGACTCTGGTGCAACAACCGGAGCGGCAGTAGGAGCGGGCCCAGGAGCGACAACCGACCCATCGGCAACGGAAGCTAAATGAGCCGTGCGTTCAAGCAGGGTTTGCAACGCCACAGCGAACCGACCCAACAGGTGATCCTGCTGATCAAGTCTGGCAACCAGCGTAGGTAGCGAGGGTGGCCCTGTACCGTCAGAATTCATGGCTTGGTCCTAATGTCATGGAACCATGAACCAGACGTACAACAAGAGATAAGTGGAAAATAAGAAGGTTTTATTGAAGAGCAAGCCTTAAGCAAAGTCCAAACGGATGGCTAAACCGAAGCAGGGTCTTGCGGAGACAGAGGTCAGGAACCAGAAGGGTAGTCAGACGAAGCCAGGATCAGGAACCAACGGGGTAGTCAGACGAAGCCGGAATCAGGAACCAACGGGGTAGTCAGACGAGGCCAGGCTCAGGAACCAGAAGCAGCAGCAGTCTTGGAAGCATGTGAACACAGGAGGACCAAGCAAGGAACTGAAGCCACAGACCTCCTATATATATGAGCTAGGCATCCAGCTCCTCCCAGTGGGAAGGAGGAGCCGCAGGGTGGGAGGCTACAAGAAAACCCAGAAACCAAGATGGCCGCCAGCACATGTCAAACGAAGGGAACAGCAAGGAGGTAAGACCATGACAATTCCAGACTTCTTCTCACGCTTTCGGGCCCCTAAAATGCCAGGGCAGTATAAATACCCCACATGTGACCCCATTTCGGAAAGAAGACACCCCAAGGTATTCCGTGAGGGGCATATGGAGTCCATGAAAGATTGACATTTTTGTCCCAAGTTAGCGGAAAGGGAGACTTTGTGAGAAAATACAAAAAAATAAAAAATTTCCGCTAACTTGTGCCAGAAAAAAATAATTTCTATGAACTCGCCATGCCCCTCATTGAATACCTTGGGGTGTCTTCTTTCCAAAATGGGGTCACATGTGGGGTATTTATACTGCCCTGGCATTTTAGGGGCCCGAAAGCGTGAGAAGAAGTCTGGGATCCAAATGTCTAAAAATGCCCTCCTAAAAGGAATTTGGGCCGCTTTGCGCATCTAGGCTGCAAAAAAGTGTCACACGTGGTATCGCCGTACTCAGGAGAAGTTGGGCAATGTGTTTTGGGGTGTCATCTTACATATACCCATGCCGGGCAAAGGGGCACACATTCCAAAGAGCACCTTTAGGATTTCACAGGTAATTTTTTACACATTTTGATTTCAAACTACTTACCACACATTAGGGCCCCTAGAATGCCAGGGCAGTTTAACTACCCCACAAGTGACCCCATTTTGGAAAGAAGACACCCCAAGGTATTCCGTGAGGGGCATGGCGAGTTCCTAGAATTTTTTATTTTTGTCACAAGTTAGCGGAAAATGATGATTATTTTTTTTTTTCTTACAAAGTCTCATATTCCACTAACTTGTGACAAAAAATAAAAAATTCTAGGAACTCGCCATGCCCCTCACGGAATACCTTGGGGTGTCTTCTTTCCAAAATGGGGTCACTTGTGGGGTAGTTATATTGCCCTGGCAATTTAGGGGCCTATATGCGTGAGAAGTAGTTTGAAATCAAAATCTGTAAAAAATGGCTGGTGAAATCCTAAAGGTGCTCTTTGGAATGTGTGCCCCTTTGCCCACCTAGGCTGCAAAAAAGTGTCACACATCTGGTATTGCCGTACTCAGGAGAAGTTGGGGAATGTGTTTTGGGGTGTCATTTTACATATACCCATGCTGGGTGAGAGAAATATCTTGGCAAAAGACAACATTTCCCATTTTTTTATACAAAGTTGGCATTTGACCAAGATATTTATCTCACCCAGCATGGGTATATGTAAAATGACACCCCAAAACACATTCCCCAACTTCTCCTGAGTACGGCGATACCAGATGTGTGACACTTTTTTGCATCCTAGGTGGGAAAAGGGGCACACATTCCAAAGAGCACCTTTAGGATTTCACCGGTCATTTTTTACAGATTTTGATTGCAAACTACTTCTCACGCATATGGGCCCCTAAAATGCCAGCGCAGTATAACTACCCCACAAGTGACCCCATTTTGGAAAGAAGACACTTCAGGGTATTCCGTGAGGGGCATGGCGAGTTCCTAGAATTTTTTATTTTTTGTCACAAGTTAGTGGAATATGAGACTTTGTAAGAAAAAAATAAAATAAAAAATAAATCATCATTTTCCACTAACTTGTGACACAAAATAAAAAGTTCTATGAACTCACTATGCCCATCAGTGAATACCTTAGGGTGTCTACTTTCCGAAATGGGGTCATTTGTGAGGTGTTTGTACTGTCTGGGCATTGTAGAACCTCAGGAAACATGACAGGTGCTCAGAAAGTCAGAGCTGCTTCAAAAAGCGGAAATTCACATTTTTGTCCAAACCATTTTTTTTTTACCCAAACATTTTTTTTATCAAAGACATGTAGAACAATAAATTTAGCGAAAAATTTATATATGGATGTCGTTTTTTTGGGCAAAATTTTACAACTTAAAGTGAAAAATGTCATTTTTTTGCAAAAAAATCGTTAAATTTCGATTAATAACAAAAAATGTCAGCAGCAATGAAATACCACCAAATGAAAGCTCTATTAGTGAGAAGAAAAGGAGGTAAAATTCATTTGGGTGGTAAGTTGCATGACCGAGCAATAAACGGTGAAAGTAGTGTAGTGCAGAAGTGTGAAAAGTGGCCTGGTCATTAAGGGGGTTTTAGCTAGCGGGGTTGAAGTGGTTAAACTAATAACACACTAAGAATTAAATGTTATCATGTTCTTATTGAACACACCATGTAAACATTCACAGTGTAGGTGGAAAAAGTATGTGAACCCCTAGACTAATGACATCTCCAAGAGCTAATTGGAGTGAGGTGTCAGCCAACTGGAGTCCAATCAATGAGATGAGATTGGAGGTGTTGATTACAGCTGTCCTGCCCTATAAAAAACACACACCAGTTCTGGGTTTGCTTTTCACAAGAAGCATTGCCTGATGTGAATGATGCCTCGCACAAAAGAGCTCTCAGAAGAACTACGATTAAGAATTGTTGACTTGCATAAAGCTGGAAAGGGTTTTAAAAGTATCTCCAAAAGCCTTGCTGTTCATCAGTCCACGGTAAGACAAATTGTCTATAAATGGAGAAAGTTCAGCACTGCTGCTACTCTCCCTAGGAGTGGCCGTCCTTTAAAGATGACTGCAAGAGCACAGAGCAGACTGCTCAATGAGGTGAAGAAGAATCCTAGAGAGTGTCAGCTAAAGACTTACAAAAGTCTCTGGCATATGCTAACCTCCCTGTTAGCGAATCTACGATACGTAAAACACCAAACAAGAATGGATTTCATGGGAGGATACCACAGAGGAAGCGACTGCTGTCTAAAAAACATTGCTGCACGTTTACAGTTTGCACAAGAGCACCTGGATGTTCCAAAGCAGTACAGGCAAAATATTCTGTGGACAGATGAAACCAAAGTGGAGTTGTTTGGAAGAAACACACAACACTATGTGTGGAGAAAAAGAGGCACAGCACACCAACATCAAAACCTCATCCCTACTGCTAAGTATGGTGGTGGGGGCAACATGGTTTGGGGCTGCTTTGCTGCGTCAGGGCCTGGACAGATTGCTATAATCGAAGAAAAAATGAATTCCCAAGTTTATCAAGACATTTTGCAGGAGAACTTAAGGCCATCTGTCCACCAGCTGAAGCTCAACCGAAGATGGGTGTTGCAACAGGACAACGACCCAAAGCATAGAAGTAAAATCAACAACAGAATGGCTTAAACAGAAGAAAATACACCTTCTGGAGTGGCCCAGTCAGAGACCTGACCTCCACCCGATTGAGATGCTGTGGCATGACCTCAAGAAAGCGATTCACACCAGACATCCCAAGAATATTGCTGAACTGAAACAGTTCTGTAAAGAGGAATGGTCAAGAATTACTCCTGACCGTTGTGCACGTCTGATCTGCAACTACAGGAAACGTTTGGTTGAAGTTATTGATGCCAAAGGAGGTTCAACCAGTTTTTATATCCAAGTGTTCACATACGTTTTCCACCTGCGCTGTGAATGTTTACATGGTGTGTTCAATAAAAACATGGTAACATTTAATTCTTTGTGTGTTATTAGTTTAAGCAGACTGTGATTGTCTATTGTTGTGACTTAGATGAAGATCAGATTTTATGACCAATTTGTGCAGAAATCCATATCATTCCAAAGGGTTTACATACTTTTTCTGTATATTATTTGCCGTTCAGCAGTGCAGTTATATGTTCTAAAGCCTTTTGTGGAATGAATAAGTGGAAAAAAATAAGGGTATGTTTGCCGTTCTAAAGCCCTTTCTGGTGTGTATTAGTGGCACAAAAAAAGTATTTGCCGTTGTGTGGTGAAGTGAGAAAATTACAGCCCTTTTTGGTGTGTATTAGTGGCAAAAAATCCAAAGGGTTTACATACTTTTTCTTGCAACTGTATATTATTTGCCATTCAGCGGTGCAGTTATATGTTCTAAAGCCCATTTTGGCGTGTATTAGTGGGAAAAAAAGGGGCTTATTAGCTGTTGTGTGGTCAAGTGAGAAAATTACAGACTTTTTTGATGTGTTTTAATTTCCTTTTTTTTTATTTGATCTTACAGTATGTCAGACAGAGAAGTGCCAGGCCCTCCACAGGGGAGTGGCAGAGGCCTAAATGTTTGTAGCGCAGGCACAGGTAAGGGGAGTAAGGGGGCATGGCAGCAGGAGTTGCAGCGAGAGGCCTGAGCTCCCGGTGTCATCTAGCGGTCGTGTCTTGACCAGCAACCCAGCGGTTCTTGAATGGTTGACTCGGTCACCCACTTCATCCCAGGTGACATCAGACACCCCCAGCCAAGAGTCGGTGGGTTTGAAGACACAACCCTTAGTTGGCATGGCCCGGGAGCAGGCCCTGTGCCCTCACCTGTCCTCAACCTGCCTCTGTCCTTTTCTGTTCCCTCAGCTAGAGAAGTATTATATGCTGTGGGCTCAGCTCCTCTATACAGCGAGGACGAGCTACTAGAGGACAGTCAGCAGTTACTGGCCAGCCAAGATGTGAAGGAGACATCCGCCGCTTCCTCCGGTAGGCGGGCAAGTAGTAATGAGGAGAGTGGCGTGGGAGCTGGTGTTACAAGGGCTCAGGCTCTTGACCCAGAGACCCTTGAAGAGGACATCAGTGACGTGCAGACAGTACTCGATGATGATGATGTAGCTGATTGCACTTGGGAGCCGGATGAATTAGGGGCTTCATCATCATCATCGGGAGAAGAGGGTGGCAGCTTGCCTGTGAGGCGCCGGCGGAACCAGCAAGTCACTAGAGTGGCCAGGAGTCAGCAGGGTGGCAGCAGTGGGAGGTCGGGAGCCAAACGTTCCCTGGGTAGACCACCCACTTAGCAGGAGCCTACCTGCCCGGAAAGTAGCGGTGCAGGTGTTCACGTAAGCAGCAGCGGTAGCAGTCAGTCAGTGAGCAGTGTTAGGGATAAAATCACCTACTCAGTGGTGTGGCAGTTTTTTGTTAAAGAGAACCTTTCACTAGTTTAAAAACTAAAAACGAACTATAGCCAGGCTATGAGCTGTGCGCTGCGATTGGCCAGCGCTGCAGCAAGGGACACGCCTAATACAAAAAATCCGTCCAGTACAACAGAGGGAGCTGCAGACACCGGAGCCTATACCGGGCGAACGGAGCGGCGCCCAGACATACTAGTAAGTGCAGGGGGACCCCTGGGCGCCGCTCTGCCCACTGATATAGTTAGTTTTTAGTTTTTAAACTAGTGAAAAGTCCTCTTTAAGCTGCCGGAGGAGGTGAACATGGCCATTTGTAGAATCTGTGGGCAGAAGGTGAAGCGTGGCCAGGGTGCCAATTTCATACAGTACAGACCAAAAGTTCGGACACACCTTCTCATTCAAAGAGTTTTCTTTATTTTCATGACTATGAAAATTGTGTATTCACACTGAAGGCATCAAAATTATGAATTAACACATGTGGAATTATATACATAACAAAAAAGTGTGAAACAACTGAAAATATGTCATAGTCTAGGTTCTTCAAAGTAGCCACCTTTTGCTTTGATTACTGCTTTGCACACTCTTGGCATTCTCTTGATGAACTTCAAGAGGTAGTCACCTGAATTGGTCTTCCAACCGTCTTGAAGGAGTTCCCAGAGATGCTTAGCACTTGTTGGCCATTTTGCCTTCACTCTGCGGTCCAGCTCACCCCAAACCATCTCGATTGGGTTCAGGTCCGGTGACTGTGGAGGCCAGGTCATCTGGCACAGCACCCCATCACTCTCCTTCATGGTCAAATAGCCCTTACACAGCCTGGAGGTGTGTTTGGGGTCATTGTCCTGTTGAAAAATAAATGATGGTCCAACTAAACGCAAACGGGATGGAATAGCGTGCCGCTGCAAGATGCTGTGGTAGCCATGCTGGTTCAGTATGCCTTCAATTTTGAATAAATCCCCAACAGTGTCACCAGCAAAGCACCCCCACACCATCACACCTCCTCCTCCATGCTTCACGGTGGGAACCAGGCATGTAGAGTCCATCCGTTCACCTTTTCTGCGTCGCACAAAGACACGGTGGTTGGAACCAAAGATCTCAAATTTGGACTCATCAGACCAAAGCACAGATTTCCACTGGTCTAATGTCCATTCCTTGTGTTCTTTAGCCCAAACAAGTCTCTTCTGCTTGTTGCCTGTCCTTAGCAGTGGTTTCCTAGCAGATATTCTACCATGAAGGCCTGATTCACACAGTCTCCTCTTAACAGTTGTTCTAGAGATGTGTCTGCTGCTAGAACTCTGTGTGGCATTGACCTGGTCTATAATCTGAGCTGCTGTTAACCTGCGATTTCTGAGGCTGGTGACTCGGATGAACTTATCCTCCGCAGCAGAGGTGACTCTTGGTCTTCCTTTCCTGGGGCGGTCCGCATGTGAGCCAGTTTCTTTGTAGCGCTTGATGGTTTTTGTGACTGCACTTGGGCACACTTTCAAAGTTTTCCCAATTTTTCGGACTGACTGACCTTCATTTCTTAAAGTAATGATGGCCACTCGTTTTTCTTTACTTAGCTGCTTTTTTCTTGCCATAATACAAATTCTAACAGTCTATTCAGTAGGACTATCAGCTGTGTATCCACCTGACTTCTCCACAACGCAACTGATGGTCCCAACCCCATTTATAAGGCAAGAAATCCCACTTATTAAACCTCACAGGGCACACCTGTGAAGTGAAAACCATTTCAGGTGACTACCTCTTGAAGCTCATCAAGAGAATGCCAAGAGTGTGCAAAGCAGTAATCAAAGCAAAAGGTGGCTACTTTGAAGAACCTAGAATGACATATTTTCAGTTGTTTCACACTTTTTTGTTATGAATATAATTCCACATGTGTTAATTCATAGTTTTGATGCCTTCAGTGTGAATCTACAATTTTCATAGTCATGAAAATAAAGAAAACTCTTTGAATGAGAAGATGTGTCCAAACTTTTTGTCTGTACTGTATGCAGCATCACCATAAGGTGGCCTGGGAGAACCCTGGCTCCGATGTGGCGGTCCAGCCTGCCGCAGCAACTGCTACATCACCCAGTGGCACGCGCCCAATTTCAGGCAGTCAAGGCTCCACCACCTCAGCCGAAGGGAGCTGTCTGTCCTTCCCATAATTTGCTGGTCCTGATGCTCCTGCTGCTCAACCTACTCCTCGTCAGTCATTCCATCAGCAATCGATCACCAAAGCGATTGCCAAGAGACAACAGTATGCATGCATTCATCCAACGGCGCAGAAGCTGAATGTGCTCCTGGCGAAGTTGCTGGTGCTGCAGTCCCTTCCTTTCCAAGTGGTGGACTCTGTACATTTCAGAGAACTGATGGCTTGTGCCGAGCCGAGGTGGAGAGCCCCAAGCCGTCATTTCTTTGCCAAAAAGGCAGTTCCAGCCCTGCACACATATGTAGAACAAAAGGTGGGCCGACCCTTGAGCCTGGTGGTGTCTGCCAAAGTGCATGGCAGCGCCGATGTGTGGAGCTGTAACTACGGTCAGGGACAATACATGTCTTTTACGGCCCACTGGGTGAATGTGGTTCCTGCACAGCCACACCAGCAACTTGGCCAGGTGACGCCACCTCCACATTCTCACGCCGTTGGTCCTGCGACAATGTCCGCCTCTGCCTCCTCATTCTGAACCGTGTCCTCAGCCTCCACTGCAGGGACAATTCCCAGTGCCCCTCTAGCATGCCACATGTGCAGGGCATGGCGGTTTCACACTTTTCTGCACCTCGTTTGCCTGGGTGAACGGAGTCACACAGGGGAGTAACTGCGCCGTGTCCTTTCATTTAGAAATCGAATCTTGGCTTTCTCCACGACAACTCAAAATCGGAACCGTGGTGACAGACAACGGGAAGAAAATTGTTTCAGCGCTGCGTCAAGGAGGGCTGGGCCATGCGCCCTGCATGGCACACATGTTCAATCTGGTTGTCAAGCGATTCTTGAAGTCTTCCACCCATCTGAAAGACATCCTAAAAATGGCCAGGAAACTTTGCATGCACTTCAGCCACTCGTACACCACAAAGAACACCCTCCTTGAGCTGCAGCGGCAGAATGGCATCCCCCAACATGGGCTGATATGCAACGTTTCCACCCGTTGGAATTCCACCCTCCATATGTTGGACCAACTATACGAACAGATAAAAGGCCATAAACGATTTCTTGATGATCCTGTCACGGTGGACAGGATACAAGATACACAGAATACCACCAAACAAGTGTCTAGGCAAGAAGCTGGGGATAAAGGTCCCCTCCTGACAAATCCCTACCAGCTCTCCCTAGACTTCTATGCCCACGTTCAGACCCTAAAGGTGGAAATGAACGTGTCCCCGTGCCTAGGCTGAAGATTCCCTAAAATCCCTAAGATGGTGAAAGGGGGAAAGAGGCAGCCTACTCCCTCAGGACCTGGAGGGGGCAGGCGTCTCTCTAACAGCCTAGACAGACAACCACAAGAAAAACAAAACCAACTTATCTTGTTACTAAGCAGGAACAGCAAATCCTTCCATCCTTCCTCTGAGCAAGACAGAAGCTATAACCTGTACAGGACACTGGGAGTGGGCGTAATTTAAACTCATACCAACGACCCCACCCAGTGCACCTGAAGGGAGGGGGATACAGCTCAACTCCAAAACAAAAACAAAAGGCTACACACGTGCTGCTAACCTGGCAGACCTGCACACATAACCTGAGCAGGGCATGACAGATCCAAGCGGACAGGAGTACTCCCCTGTGTAACTTCGATGTCAGCCAGTGGTAGCTCATGCGTGAGACCTGCCATTTGCTCAGGCCCTTTGAGGAGGCCACGTTATTTGTCAGTCGCCAGGACTACGGGTTGAACAATGTCATTCCACTGCTTCATGTCCTGGAACAGATGCTGGTAAATCTGTCTGGTCAGGGGACTGGAGAAGTGGCACCTAGATCTCACGGCCACATGAGCCCTGTGGGGGGCTGAACTGGAGGAGGAGGACATTGGAGCACAAGCAATGTGTAATGTAATGGGTTGTTTTTCTACACAGGTAACAGGAGAGGATGAGCAGGAGCAGCCAGAGGAGCTACAGGGCGATGAGGAAGACAAGGCAGAGGACCCAGACACACCATGGCAGTATGCAATGGAGACGGAGGCAGGGAGTCCCTCCAAGTCACTTGCACAAATGGCCCGATGCATGCTCACTTGCTTGCGTAGTGATAGCCGAATTGTCACCATTCGGCAGAGGGATGACTTCTGTCTCACCACCTTGTTGGACCCTCGCTACCGGTCCAAAATGGGGGCCTTTTTTTATACCCGCAGAGAGGGAGGACAAACTGAACTACTATGGAGACATCCTATGTAGTCAGTTGGCCGCTGCCTATCTGCACCATCGTCCATCCTCTCGCAGGTCTGACCAGGTGGGCCCTCTGCGCTCATGTTCCTCTGCCATGGCTGCTGTAGCGGAGCGGGGGGGGGATAGGAGCAGTTCCAGCTTCATCAGCAGCAACTTGAGTCTAGAGTCGCTGATGAGCAGCTTTATTCACCTGCCTAGTGAAGAAACTACTCACCAGCAGCAGCAGCTAGACCTGGAGAAGGACCTGAACTGCCACCTGCTGTCACGGATGGTGTTGCAGAAAACTAGAAGACACAAATAAAGATCCGACTGACTTGATCCCAAACTAAGGAACATAAGGGTGAGCCCTATAAAAGCACTAGAGCTCTCTCTGACTGCTCAGCCCATGCAAAGATCTTTATGATAGAAAATCGCATGCCCTCGTACCTAGACTGTGTGACACCTGAAAATCCTATAATAGTGAGGGGACACGACCACCGGCTCCCTACACTTAATACGGAGGGAGTCAGGGTCACCTAGGATCAAGCCAACAGGAAAACACAAATAGAGGAACAGACTTATCTGAAGAGCCAGCAGTTGCAGCATCTAGCAATGAGCACCATCCAGGAAGTTGTATAAACCGCAAAGTGATGCAGCATGGGAGGGGATATAAAGGGATGCAATCAGTGCAACTAGATGACAGCTGAGAGAGGGAAACGAGATGACAAAACGAAACCAAAACAAAAGAACCTCAAGCAACAGGTACTGAAGAACGTCTGTCAGAGCTTCTCAGATCTCTGGCGGTGACAGTACCCCTCCTTCTACGAGTGAACTCCGGACACTCAGAGCCTTCTCAGGATGGGACCTATGGAAAGCCCTGATGAGACAAATGGCCTTAATGTCTGTCACTGGGACCCACATCCTCTCCTCAGGAACATAAGCCCGAGGTACTGGAGAGAACCGCGGATAATGCGAGAATCCACAATCCTAGAGACCTGAAATTCAAGATTACCATCAACCACAATCAGAGGAGGAGGCAAAGAGGAGGGTACAGTGGGTTGGACATAAGGTTTTAACAGGGACTTGTGAAAAACATTATGGAACTTCCAAGTCTGAGGAAGATCAAGACGAAAGGCATCGGGATTGATGACGGACAGAATCTTGTAAGGCACAATAAACTTAGGACCCAATTTTCAGGAGGGAACCTTCAACTTGATGTTCTTAGTAGACAACCACACCAGATCACCAACATTCAGCTCCGGACCAGGGACACGTCTCTTATCCGCCACACGCTTATATCTCTCACTTATGCTCTTCAGATTACCCTGAATCTTTTGCAAATAAATGACAAAGACGAGGAAAATCTCTCCTCATCAGGTAAAACAGAAGACCCCTCTCCAGAGAATGTCCCAAACTGCGGATGAAACCCATATGCACCAAAAAATTGTGACTTATCTGAGGACTCCTGGCGACGGTTATTTAAAGCAAACTCTGCAAAGGACAAAAAAGAACACCGATCCTCCTGATTCTCAGTCACAAAACAGCGCAGATATGTTTCCAGATTCTGATTGATGCGCTCTGTCTGGCCATTCAACTGTGGGTGGAAAGCAGAAGAGAACGACAATCAAACCCCCAAGCGAGAACAGAAAGCCTTCCAGAATCTGGAAAAAAACTGCGTGCCCCTATCCGAGAAGGAATGTCTGAAGGAATGCCATGCAGTTTGACAATGTGATCAACAAATGCATGCGCCAGCGTTTTAGCATTGGGTAACCCAGGAAAAGGAGTAAAATGCGCCATTTTGCTAAAACGGTCTACTACTACCAAAATCACAGTCTTCCCGAGGAACAAGGCAGGTCCGTAATAAAGTCCATTGACAGATGTGTCCAAGGACGGGAAGGAATGGGTAATGGGAGGAGAGGACCCGATGGCCGTGAATGAGGGACCTTGGCACGAGTGCAGGTCTCGCAGGCTGCCACAAAACCCTGAACCATCTTGAGAAGAGCCGGCCACCAGAATCTCCGAGCAATGAGATCCACAGTGGCTCTGCTCCCCGGGTGCCTAGCAAGGACAGTATCGTGATGCTTCTTAAAAACCTTGTGTCGTAAAGCGAGAGACACAAACAACCTCCCAGGAGGACAAAGATCAGGAGCCTCTGCCTGGGCTGCCTAAACCTCTGCCTCAGGGCTGGTGCAAGGATTTTTGCCACCCTAGGCAAGAGGTAATTTTGCCGCCCCTTGACTCCGCCCATTGACCCCGCCCTCTTTTTCGGCCACCTATCGCCACCACATACAGTGCCATTATGTAATTTGCCCCCACTAAGTAATACTGCCCCCACATACAGTGCCCTCCATTATGTAATTTGCCCCCACATACAGTAATATTGCCCCCACATACAGTGCCCTCCATTATGTAATTTGCCCCCCCAGTGCCCCCACATACAGTAATATTGCCCCCACATACAGTAATATTGCCCCCACATACAGTAATACTGCAACTGCCCCCACATACAGTAATACTGTCCCCACATACAGTAATATTGCCCCCACATACAGTAATACTGCAACTGCCCCCACATACAGTAATACTGCCCCCACATACAGTAATACTGCCCCCACATACAGTAATACTGTCCCCCACATACAGTAATACTGTCCCCCACATACAGTAATACTGTCCCCCACACACAGTAATACTGTCCCCCACACACAGTAATACTGTCCCCCACACACAGTAATACTGCCCCACATACAGTAATACTGCCCCCACATACAGTAATACTGCCCCCACATACAGTAATACTGTCCCCCACATACAGTAATACTGTCCCCCACATACAGTAATACTGTCCCCCACACACAGTAATACTGTCCCCCACACACAGTAATACTGTCCCCCACACACAGTAATACTGTCCCCACACACAGTAATACTGCCCCCACATACAGTAATACTGCCCCCACATACAGTAATACTGTCCCCCAGTGCCCCCACATACAGTAATATTGCCCCCACATTGCCCCCAATACTGAACTGCCCCCACAGACAGTGCACAGAGTCAGACTCCATTATGTAATTTGAAATTGCCGCCAAAAAAAAAAAACACCCCCACCCCCGTACATACTTGTGTCGCTCGATGTATGCCGGCGGCGGCAAAGGAACAGCCGAACAGGAGGAGGAGTCAAGAAGCCGGGCGGCGCAGGTCATTATTGCAGAGCAGGCGCAGCAGTCAGATGATGTCAGACATGGATCACAGGTAGGGGGCGTGGCGCGGGCGGCGGCTAGTAGGAAATTAGATGGATCTCACAAGTAGGGGGCGTGGCATGGCGGCGGCTAATAGAACTCGGGATTCGGACTCCAGAGCGCCGGCGCCCCCAGGCAGAGTGCGCTCTACGCGGTGGCCTACTCTGCTTATGGGTGGCGCCGGCCCTGCTCTGCCTCCAAATCAGGGTAAAGAGCAGAGACGACCACCCCTTCAGCCAAAATGGGACCCGGGTCTTCAAAGTTCCCCCCTCCCGGAAAACAACGTGACAGGGCATCGGCCTTCACATTTTTAACCCCAGGGCGGAACATGACAACAAAATTAAACCTGGAAAAGAATAAAGACCATCTGGTCTGTCTCGGGTTCAGACGCTTGGCTGACTCCAAGTAGGCCAGATTCTTATGGTCGGTAAACACGGTAATAGGGTGTCTGGCTCCCTCTAGCCAATGGCGCCATTCCTCAAAAGCTAATTTGATGGCCATCAACTCCCTATCTCCCACATCGTAATTTCTCTCTGCGGAGGAGAGTTTCTTAGAGAAAAAGGCACATGGTCGCCACTTGGCAGGAGAGGGACGCTGAGACAAGACCGCACCCACACCCACCTCAGAAGCGTCCACCTCAACAATTAAAGGTAGAGAGACACATCAGGTTGTACCAAGATGGGAGCGGAAGCAAAACTCTCTTTGATACTAGAAAAGGCCTTACGCGCATCTACCGACCAGGAGGAAAAATCTACCCCCTTCTTAGTCATATCAGTGAGTGGCTTAACAACAGAGGAATAATTAAAAATGAACTTCCTGTAATAATTGCTAAAACCCAAAAAGCGCATCAGCGCCTTCTGATTCTCAGGAAGCTCCCAATCAAGCACAGCGCAGACCTTCTCAGGGTCCATGCGAAAACCGGAAGCTGAGAGAAGAAAACCCAGAAATTGCATTTCTGGAACCGCAAACACACATTTTTCCAGTTTAGTGTAGAATTTATTCTCCCGCAGAATGAGCAAGACCTGACGTAGGTGGTCCTTATGAGTTTTGAAATCAGGAGAAAAAATCTAAATGTCATCTAGATACACTAGTACAAATTTCCCCATTACATGGTAAAAAATGCTGTTCACAAAATGTTGGAAAACGGCTGAAGTATTCATCAAACAAAAGGGCATAACCAATTTCTCAAAATGGCCCTCAGGAGTATTGAAGGCCGTCTTCCATTCATCCCTTTCCCTGACCCTGACCAGGTTGTATGCCCCTCTCAAATCGAACTTAGAAAAAACTTTAGCCCCAACAATCTGGTTAAACAGGTCTGGCATCAGAGGAAGCGGATAAGGGTCACGAATTGTGATACTGTTCAGCTCCCTGAAATACAGACATGGTCTTAAAGAATCTTTTTTCTTAACAAAAAAAAAACAGCGGCAACAGGTGACTTTGAGGGTCGGATGTGTCCCTATCTCAGGTTCTCAGAGATATACGTATGCATAGCGACCCTTTCAGGTTGGGAGAGATTGTATAAACGAGATTTAGGCAGCTTGGCGTCTGGGATAAGATTAATAGGGCAATCGTACTCCCGGTGAGGGGGCAGCTCCTGGACACCACTCTCTGAAAACACATCCGAAAATTCAGAGAGAAAAGATGGTAGAGTCTTGGTAGAAACCTCTGAAAGAGGCAATTCTCTCTGCAAAAGTCACTCCAATCATTTATTTGCCTTGCTTGCCAATCAATGGTGGGGTTATGTTTAGTGAGCCAGGGTAGCCCCAACACTAGAGATTGACAGCTGCTCCACTATCTACAAAAATCTCACAAAAAATGTTCTTGCTCTCTAGCGCCACCCTGGCAGGTAGGACAAAACGGGGACTTCAAGCAAACGGAAAAGCTTCAATTTCCGTATCAACCTTGCCAATGGTAATAGATGGAAAGTTTTTAGAGGATTATTTCTTTTAGTTTCTTTATTACCCTCAAAACTCTCCCTGAATCTTCTAGAGGGACAAACATTTGCCAAATGATTTATACCTCCACAACAGAAACAAACCCTGCCCTGAGAGCTGAATCTTCTACTATCAGAGGCAAGCAAACCCATGTGCATGGTCTCCTGCTCAGAGGGGATTGAGAGAGACTGAGACCCCTACGCACTGAATGAGACCGCCCACTGTCCTTGGACTGAATATGACAGGAAGGAGTGATCTCTCCTCTCTCTCTAAGATAACTGCCAATACGAACAGCCTGAGACATGGCAGACTGCAAGGAGGCAGGTCTCTCATGAAAGGCAAATGCATCTTTCAATCCCTCCTAAAGACCATAGCAAAATTGACTTCGGAGTGCAGCATCATTCCAACCAGTATCAGCTGCCCATCTCCGAAATTCTGAACAGTATATCTCAGCGGACTGTTTACCCTGGCATAAAAGATGCAGTTTAGATTCAGCCAGAGCAATACGGTCCGGGTCATCATATATCTGACCCAGGGCTGCAAAAAATTCACCCACCGATCGGAGGGGCCGTGCCCCCACCGGCTGCGAAAAGGCCCAAGACCGAGCGTTATCCCTGAGCAGCGAGATGATGATCCCCACCCTCTGCTCCTCATCACCAGAGGAATGGGGAAGTAGGTAAAAATGGAGTTTGCAAGCCTCTCTAAAACGAACAAAATTTTCACTACCCCCGGAGAACGTATCCGGGAGCGAGATCTTAGGCTCAGAACAAACTCCATGAACGCAAGCTGAACCGGTCACCTGAAACTGAGATACAGTTTTACGGAGATCTGCTACGTCCAAGACCCTGCATGCGTTCAGTCAAAAGTGAAACCGGATCCATGCTTAAGACGGTTTTGGCGGTTTATAATGTCATGGATGGTGTTGCAGAAAACTAGAAGACACAAATAAAGATCCGACTGACTTGATCCCAAACTAAGGAACATAAGGGTGAGCCCTATAAAAGCCCTAGAGCTCTCCCTAACTGCTCAGCCCATGCAAAGATCTTTATGATAGAAAATCGCATGCCCTCGTACCTAGACTGTGTGACACCTGAAAACCCTATAATAGTGAGGGGACACGACCACCGGCTCCCTACACTTAATACGGAGGGAGTCAGGGTCACCTAGGATCAAGCCAACAGGAAAACACAAATTGAGGAACAGACTTATCTGAAGAACCAGCAGTTGCAGCAACTGCAGCATCTAGCAGTGAGCACCATCCAGGAAGTTGTATAAACCGCAAAGTGATGCAGTATGGGAGGGGATATAGAGGGATGCAATCAGTGCAACTAGATGACAGCTGAGAGAGGGAAACGAGATGACAAAACGAAACCAAAACAAAAGAACCTCAAGCAACAGGTACTGAAGAATGTCTGTCAGAGCTTCTCAGATCTCTGGTGGTGACACCTGCCTGAGGCCACACATCTGGTGCCGAGTGCTCCTTTCGCCCACCATCTTCAGCTGGTACTGGTATTGCCACCCACCTCCCCACTCTGTCATCACATCACTCTGTGGTCTCCTGATATTGCTGCCACCTCCACACTGTCATTGTGCCACTCTGTGGCCTCCTGATGCTGCCACCTCCACACTGTCATTGTGTCACTCTGTGGCCTCCTGCTGCTGCTGCTGCCACCTCCACACTGTCATTGGGCCACTCTGTGGTCTCCTCATGCTGCTTCTACCACACCACTATGTCATAGGGCCGCTCTGTGGATGTCTCATGCTGTTCCCACCCTACCCACTTCATGACTGGCCAACTATTTTGCCTTTCGCCCTGGCTGACATCATCATTTATTTGACCCTTCTTCTGATCTGTCAGAAGGAAGGAAAAATTAGACGCACAAAGGATCCTGTCTATGTAACAGCTGTAAGGTCTGTATGGTCCCTATTTTGCATCAGAATTGGCTTATGATTTGGTAGCCAAAAGCAGGAGTGGGTACAAAACACAGAAGACATGCAAATATTCCATTCACGGGTCATCTCTGTTTTGGATCCACTCCTGTTTTTTTGTTTGTTTTAGCAATACTGATGGATTACTGACCAAATGCTGACCGAGTGAAGGCGGATGCTCCACAGACAGGATCCGTTTTTTGGGGGTTATTGTTCTGACGGATCAGAGGAAGAAAAAAATCACAGAAAAAACTAAGATAAAAACATCCTGCACGATATGATACAAATTTGCGGATGTCCCTGGCCATATTATTGAAGAAAACCACAGAAATAAGATAATAATGCACTTATTAAAGCAGATGCAAGAACTATATATGTACTAAGTCCTCACTCTGATATGATAATGTCTGAGACACTTAGTCAATATATTTTGATCAAAACACATCTAAGCCCGCCTACCGAACGTCAAGGTGGTCTCAGGTCAGGCGGGTCCTACGCTAAACCTACCTAAGCCGTTGGGCTTCTATGTTCAGGAGCGCAGACACCGCACATATGGTGTGCTGCTCCTAGTAACCTCCATGTGCTTCAAGCAACCAATGGGAGGAGGAGCAAGCACAGCCATATGTACCACCTAATTAAGGCGCTCATTGGATAGGGGAGGGGGGCAAAAGTGCAGAGGAATGCTACTCCCAAGATACTAGGTGCGCATTCACACTTAAAGGTGCCACTCCCTCAAGCAAACACTACATAAACAAAAAAATCACAGAAAAAACTAAGATAAAAACATCCTGCACGATATGATACAAATTTGCGGATGTGCCTGGCCATATTATTGAAGAAAACCACAGAAATAAGATAATAATGCACTTATTAAAGCAGATGCAAGCACTATATATGGACTACGTCCTCACTCTGATATGATAATGTCTGAGACACTTAGTCAATATATTTTGATCAAAACACATCTAAGCCCGCCTACCGAACGTCAAGCTGGTCTCAGGTCAGGCGGGTCCTACGCTAAACCTACCTAAGCCGTTGGGCTTCTATGTTCAGGAGCGCAGACGCCGCACATATGGTGTGCTGCTCCTAGTAACCTCCATGTGCATCAAGCAACCAATAGGAGGAGGAGCAAGCACAGCCATATGTACCACCTAATTAAGGCGCTCATTGGATAGGGGACATGGCCAGGGACATCCGCAAATTAGTATCATATCATGCAGGATGTTTTTATCTTATTTTTATCTGTGATTTTTTTGTTTATGTAGTGTTTGCTCGAGGGAGTGGAACCTTCAAGTGTGAATGCGCACCTAGTATCTTGGGAGTAGCATTCCTCTGCACTTTTGCCCCCCTCCCCTATCCAATGAGCGCCTTAATTAGGTGGTACATATGGCTGTGCTTGCTCCTCCTCCCATTGGTTGCTTGATGCACATGGAGGTTACTAGGAGCAGCACACCATATGTGCGGCGTCTGCGCTCCTGAACATAGAAGCCCAATGGCTTAGGTAGGTTTAGCGTAGGACCCGCCTGACCTGAGACCACCTTGACGTTCGGTAGGCGGGCTTAGATGTGTTTTGATCAAAATATATTGACTAAGTGTCTCAGACATGATCATATCAGAGTGAGGACTTAGTCCATATATAGTGCTTGCATCTGCTTTAATAAGTGCATTATTATCTTATTTCTGTGGTTTTCTTCAATAATATGGCCAGGGACATCCGCAAATTTGTATCATATCGTGCAGGATGTTTTTATCTTAGTTTTTTCTGTGATTTTTTTGTTTATGTAGTGTTTGCTTGAGGGAGTGGCACCTTCAAGTGTGAATGCGCACCTAGTATCTTGGGAGTAGCATTCCTCTGCACTTTTGCCCCCCTCTCCTATCCAATGAGCGCCTTAATTAGGTGGTACATATGGCTGTGCTTGCTCCTCCTCCCATTGGTTGCTTGATGCACATGGAGGTTACTAGGAGCAGCACACCATATGTGCGGCGTCTGCGCTCCTGAACATAGAAGCCCAACGGCTTAGGTAGGTTTAGCGTAGGACCCGCCTGACCTGAGACCACCTTGACGTTCGGTAGGCGGGCTTAGATGTGTTTTGATCAAAATATATTGACTAAGTGTCTCAGACATGATCATATCAGAGTGAGGACTTAGTCCATATATAGTGCTTGCATCTGCTTTAATAAGTGCATTATTATCTTATTTCTGTGGTTTTCTTCAATAATATGGCCAGGGACATTTGCAAATTTGTATCATATCGTGCAGGATGTTTTTATCTTAGTTTTTTCTGTGATTTTTTTTGTTTATGTAGTGTTTGCTTGAGGGTGTGGCACCTTCAAGTGTGAATGCGCATCTAGTATCTTGGGAGTAGCATTCCTCTGCACTTTTGCCCCCCTCCCCTATCCAATGAGCGCCTTAATTAGGTGGTACATATGGCTGTGCTTGCTCCTCCTCCCATTGGTTGCTTGATGCACATGGAGGTTACTAGGAGCAGCACACCATATGTGCGGCGTCTGCGCTCCTGAACATAGAAGCCCAACGGCTTAGGTAGGTTTAGCGTAGGACCCGCCTGACCTGAGACCACCTTGACGTTCGGTAGGCGGGCTTAGATGTGTTTTGATCAAAATATATTGACTAAGTGTCTCAGACATTATCATATCAGAGTGAGGACTTAGTCCATATATAGTGCTTGCTTCTGCTTTAATAAGTGCATTATTATCTTATTTCTGTGGTTTTCTTCAATAATATGGCCAGGGACATCCGCAAATTTGTATCATATCGTGCAGGATGTTTTTATCTTAGTTTTTTCTGTGATTTTTTTGTTTATGTAGTGTTTGCTTGAGGGAGTGGCACCTTCAAGTGTGAATGCGCACCTAGTATCTTGGGAGTAGCATTCCTCTGCACTTTTGCCCCCTCCCCTATCCAATGAGTGCCTTAATTAGGTGGTACATATGGCTGTGCTTGCTCCTCCTCCCATTGGTTGCTTGATGCACATGGAGGTTACTAGGAGCAGCACACCATATGTGCGGCGTCTGCGCTTCTGAACATAGAAGCCCAACGGCTTAGGTAGGTTTAGCGTAGGACCCGCCTGACCTGAGACCACCTTGACGTTCGGTAGGCGGGCTTAGATGTGTTTTGATCAAAATATATTGACTAAGTGTCTCAGACATTATCATATCAGAGTGAGGACTTAGTCCATATATAGTGCTTGCATCTGCTTTAATAAGTGCATTATTATCTTATTTCTGTGGTTTTCTTCAATAATATGGCCAGGGACATCCGCAAATTTGTATCATATCGTGCAGGATGTTTTTATCTTAGTTTTTTCTGTGATTTTTTTGTTTATGTAGTGTTTGCTTGAGGGAGTGGCACCTTCAAGTGTGAATGCGCACCTAGTATCTTGGGAGTAGCATTCCTCTGCACTTTTGCCCCCCTCCCCTATCCAATAAGCGCCTTAATTAGGTGGTACATATGGCTGTGCTTGCTCCTCCTCCCATTGGTTGCTTGATGCACATGGAGGTTACTAGGAGCAGCACACCATATGTGCGGCGTCTGCGCTCCTGAACATAGAAGCCCAATGGCTTAGGTAGGTTTAGCGTAGGACCCGCCTGACCTGAGACCACCTTGACGTTCGGTAGGCGGGCTTAGATGTGTTTTGATCAAAATATATTGACTAAGTGTCTCAGACATGATCATATCAGAGTGAGGACTTAGTCCATATATAGTGCTTGCATCTGCTTTAATAAGTGCATTATTATCTTATTTCTGTGGTTTTCTTCAATAATATGGCCAGGGACATCCGCAAATTTGTATCATATCGTGCAGGATGTTTTTATCTTAGTTTTTTCTGTGATTTTTTTGTTTATGTAGTGTTTGCTTGAGGGAGTGGCACCTTCAAGTGTGAATGCGCACCTAGTATCTTGGGAGTAGCATTCCTCTGCACTTTTGCCCCCCTCCCCTATCCAATGAGCGCCTTAATTAGGTGGTACATATGGCTGTGCTTGCTCCTCCTCCCATTGGTTGCTTGATGCACATGGAGGTTACTAGGAGCAGCACACCATATGTGCGGCGCCTGCGCTCCTAAACATAGAAGCCCAACGGCTTAGGTAGGTTTAGCGTAGGACCCGCCTGACCTGAGACCACCTTGACGTTCGGTAGGCGGGCTTAGATTTGTTTTGATCAAAATATATTGACTAAGTGGATCAGAGGAAGGGCAAAATAATCAGTGACATCAACACAAACTTACTGCTGACACCCTCTCCCCTCTGTATAGACTTGTAAAAGCGTTTAATAGAGCAGGTTCTGTAGACATCTACGGTATGTGGAATCAGCTGCCGACAATGTAAAAGGAGTGCACTTCTTCTTGGCGCTAACATCGACCTGTAAGGCTGAGTTCATACTTGAGTTATTTGGTCAGTTTTGGCCCCGTGACTGCCCAAATAAGTGAAGTGTGCAGTGATTCTAAGAGCGACACCTGTCATACTGACCCATAGTATTGTTTCACTACCACAGCAGACTCCCTATGTGTGTTACTGTAAGGCACAGTTTTCTACATCACTATAAAGGCTCTCTGCAGCCAGGAAATTGTCACGACGTGGTGTGGGAGGGGAACTCCACATCAAACACAAAAGGGAATGAGAAGGTATCAGGGATATCCTCTT
Source organism: Bufo gargarizans (assembly GCF_014858855.1). Taxonomy (NCBI): domain Eukaryota; kingdom Metazoa; phylum Chordata; class Amphibia; order Anura; family Bufonidae; genus Bufo; species Bufo gargarizans. The sequence goes on along the minus strand of NC_058085.1, from coordinate 60,679,145 downwards.
TTCCCTCTCCTTTATGTCTTGTCAATGGAATATCTAGCTATGGCTCTCAGTAATAACCCTAATATTAAAGGAGTAGAGTTGGGAATCATAGGTCAGAGATCTTCTCCTTTATGTGACTTCTCCCTATATCATCTATACTTCAGGAATTTGACAGGTTTAGTCTTCTTAGCAATTTTAAGGTGAACCTTGCTAAAAAAAAGAACTATTAAATGTCTCCCTCTCCCAGACAGAGGCTTTATCCATCCAAAGCAACTTTTCCTTTCAATTGAAAGACCAAAGTCTGACATATTTGGGCGTTCAAATTCCAGCGCAATTACATTTACTATTTCTCCTGAACTACTTGCCACTGCAGAGGAGGATTCTTGAGGACTTGCGGTTGTATAAATTGAAACATCTTTCATGGTTAGGCTGTACTAATACTGTTAAAATGGATATCCTTACGAGATTCCTTTACCTCTTTCAGACTGTAGTTATTTGTGTTCCGAGGAGTTATTCTTCAGCCATACAAAAGGCCCTTACCAGGTTTATATGACATACCAGTAAGCCTAAGTTAAACAAACGGGTTCTAATTAAACATAAATCCCTCAGAGGATTTGGCCTCCCAGACTTTCACCTTTATCACAATGCAGCAGTACCTTCTAGGATACTAGACTGGACGCATAAGGGTTCACAGAAGTTGTGGGTCTCCCTAGAACAATCCCTTTCTCCACTATCTCTTAAAGCTGCTCCTTGGATCACCTTAATAGACAGACCACCCAGAGTTGATTGGCCATATCTTGTGAGACATGTCCTAGCAGTCTGGGATGATTGGATCTCAAAATCACAGATCTGGTATAGACGTGGACCTATGACTCCATTACATTGCAACCCAGCTTTTAGTCTGTATTAGATCCCTCATCGTTTTTGCAAAAAACTGTGAACAAAGGTTTTCTGAGAATACAGGATGTCCTAACATCAGGGAAGTTGGCTTCATTTGAAGCCTTGTGTACGAGCTCTACCTTTTGTCGGGTCTTGTGGTTAGGATACGCTCAGCTGTGCTCCTTTTTTGGAGCCACATCCTCTAACACAGCGACTGGTCCTCTGATGGGGTTTGACAAGGTGTACTTGCAATCAGGGGGTAGAAGGGGAACTTTGTCCGTATTGTATCAGGTTCTCCTAGACTCGTGCAGCGTGGACAGGGCCCCATTTTTTGACAGGTGGGAATATGATTTGCAGGTCCAATTCTCAGAAGATGTTCTCAAAATATGTACGTTCTCCAATGGAATATCGCTGGCGGCACAAGCTAAACAAAAGAATAAAAAAATTCTATGTAGGTGGTACTATTGTCTATCTAGGTTGGTACTATTGCACCATATGTTACCCTCAGTGTCGGATTTGTGTTGGCGATGCGAGAGGGTATGGGGTTCTCTATTACATATTTGGTGGAGCTGCCCTGCAATTTGCTCCTTTTGGGATTGAGTATTACACATATATGCCAAATATTATGGTAAGAAGATTTCAAATACTCCTCAAGGAACCCTACTCTCTCTTAGGGTACTTTCACACTTGCGGGAGAGGATTCTGGCAGGCAATTCCTTCGCTGGAACTGCCTGCCGGATCTGTCAAAACGTATGCAAACTGATGGCATTTGTCAGATGGAGCAGGATCCTGATCTGTCTGACAAATGCATTGATATGCCGGATACGTCTCTCCAGTGTTATCCAGAAAAACGGATCCGGCATTTATTTTTTTCATATTTTTTGCGGTCTGAGCATGCGCATTAATGCATGTCAATGGGGAAAATGGGATGTGTTTCGGAATTTTGGACGGAGATAAAACTGCAGCATGCTGCGGTATTATCTCCGTTCTGAAAAGACAAAAAGACTGAACTGAAGACGTCCTGACGCATCCTGAACGGATTACTCTCCATTCAGAATGCATTAGGATAAAACTGATCAGTTATTTTCCGATATTAAGCCCCTAGGACGGAACTCAGTGCCGGAAAAGAATAACGCTAGTGTGAAAGTACCCTATACTGGGCTCTTTGGCTCAAATTAAGAAAGGGGTTCTAAGGCATTTTCTGACTGCAGCGACAATGGTAATCCCCAGGCATTGTCGCTGGACAATGGTAATCCCCAGGCATTTTCTGACTGCAGCGACAATGGTAATCCCCAGGCATTACCAGAAGATACGACCACCCTGCAATTCAGCAGCGGTGGTCGTGCTTGTACACTACAGCAAAAAGCACTGGCCTCTCTGGTGGCCAGGACCATGGGATCACACATAGGCATGCATGCGCAGCAGCTCCCATCCCGGCCACCTCATATCTGCGCTGCAGCAGTGCCCGTAACCCCTGTATGCAAGCAGTGAATAATGTGATGGAAAAATTAATCCAGCCAACAAAGGAGGCAATATGGACAATTCCAATACATTAGTAAGTGCCTGGTATTAATTTCCTCTACATAATAAATTACATTTACTGAAGTGACACAACCCCTTTGTGAGGATTTTTCAGTTCCACCCCTGCTTGTACTGTACAAAGCTTTCCCCCGTGGTTCTTTCTGCAGGACAGTCCACTGCTGACAGTAGGATTGCCACTTTTCCCAACACAAAAAAAGTTTACACCGGTAAAAAGGAGGTGTTGCTTTGGGGCATGGGTAAACATGGGTTGTTATCTGACACCAATAGTTTGTTCATACGTTGATTATTGTAGTATTTTTATTTTTTTATAAAAAAAAAATCTTTTTTTGCTATCATTTTTAAAATAAAATGCATGCATCCACACATGATGCGAAGACATGATTTGTGAACAGGTGTCACTGAATGAGATTTTATCGAAAAGCAAATAACCACAAAGCCAGGAAAAATGTGCTCCTACAATAATTTCAGCGCTGTCCCTTGAACCGTGCAGCCTTATGTTGGATCCCAGTTTGCTATACTGGTTTGTTTTGTAAAATTATTTAAAAGCAATTTGTAATGGCAGCAGTCATTGAGCAAAAATATTTTACATCTGTCAGAAATATTTCTCTCCAGTGATAATCACTGCCACTATTACTGTAGCGATCCCAGTCTTGTTTTTAAGCTTAGATTTTCAGCTATAAATAGGAGCTGTCCCCTCTCCTGACATGTCTGTTTTTTAGTAACTACTTGCATCCTCCATGTAATAACAATTCTGGAGCATCTATTCTTATGATTCTCTGTTGTTCCGTTCCTTTATTATTCCTGACAGAAGTTAAATTAATGAATTGCTAGAAGTTTGCAAAGAAGGTCCATCTGGGTGTTACCAGTTTGGAGGTGTGTCCCTGCACAACCTGACACTGGCAGCACTGATTGGATAATGTCAGACTGTGCAGGGACACACCCTCAACTGGTAACACCCATTGCAAGACAGTTAGCAATTCATTTAGAACTTCTAGCAGGAATAATAAAGGAATTGTACAACATAGAGTCATGAGAACAGATGTTCCAGAATTGTTATTACAAGGGGTTGCAAGTAGTTACCAAAACAGACATGTCAGGAGGGGTTATGGGTCCCCTTTAAAACAAGACATATAGCTTGAGACAAGGCAATACCTTCTTGACTACTTAAAAGAATATTAAAATTATCGTAGCCAGTGCAAGAGAAATGCCAGCTTGGCCAGCAGTTTACCAGTCAGGTGGCGATTTTCTAGTAGAGTAGATAAGTAAATACAGACAGGCACCAATAAGTAGTGGGCAACTATGGAAACTGCTCCTCTTCTACATTAACTTACTTCTGAGAGGGCATTACTGCTCATGTTACTCCAGTGTGGGCTGACGCACGGACCAGGTTGTCGGATCAATCTGAACCCGATTCGCTCAAGCCTAATTATCATCACTCTGTCCCAAGTAGAGCTCACAAACCTAAATACCTGGGGGAGACCCACACAGACAAGGGAAGAACATACAAACTCCATGCAGAAGTTGTCCTGGTTTAGATTCAAAACTAGGACCCCCCCCCCCCCCAGCTCTACAAGAAATCAGTATCAACCACTGAGTCACTGTGCTGCCTACTAGTTGACTTAAAGGAGTTGTACCTTCTTGGACATTGGGGTCATATCACTAGGAAAGGCCCCCAATATCCTATCTTTAGAACAGAGCCCGTAAAGTGGAGGAGGGCGCACCACCCTCCATTCATTTCTTTGGGCCTGCCAAAAATAACAGAGAGCTGGCTCGGCTATTTCCGTGAACCCCATAGAAGTGAATGGAGCGGTGGCTGCGCTCATGCGGTGAACTTCCCATTAATTTTGATAGGACTTCTGAAATGAATGAAGAGTGGCTGTGCAGAGTTGGGGCCTGCACCTATCAGACATTGGAAGCATATCACCCCAATGTCCAAGATGGGACAACCCCAGTAAAGGAGTTTTCCGTGAGTTTAATATTAATTTCCTATCCTCAGCATAGGTCATCAATATCTGATCAGTGTGGTCCGACACCCTGCTCCCCACCGATCAGCTGTTTGAAGAGGCTGGTGAGTGCTGAGGCCTCCTTGCAGCATATCAAGCACAGCACCGTACACTGTATAGTGGCTGTGCTTGGCATTGCAGCCCAGGCCCATTCACTTGAATGTGTGACTGAGATAGACCATGTGACTGATGAACTTGATGTCACTGGCCTAGGAAGAGGCCACCGGGCTCTCCGGAGTGCCCCTTAAAGCAGCTGCTTGATGGGGGTGCTGGGAGTCGGACCTCCACCGATCTTATATTGACAATCTATCCTGAGGACAGGTCTCAATGTGGTACTCCCAGAAAACTCCTTTACTCAGTCATAATATACAGTACACAACAATTCTGTACTGCAGAACTGACCCCCCTGTTGAAGGGTTGTCCATGGTGGGAAAACACAAGTAGAAAGGGCCAGCACAAGTAAGTGGTGCCAGAAATACAGTAGTGCAGCACTAAATACTACCCCAGCAGAACCAAATACCACAGTGCAGCACAAATACCACCCCAGCAGAACCAAATAGCACAGTGCAGCACAAAATACCGCCCCAGCAGAACCAAATACCACAGTGCAGCACAAAATACTGCTGCCCTCACCACAGTATTCAACTGCATCACTGTCCACAGGACAGTGATATAGTTGAGTTCAGGAGGGCATTTGCCCAGATGCATAAATATCTGATGGTCCTAGCATTAATTAATGCTGAAAGCATCACATCATTATCTACCTGTCCATCAGCCATGAAGAGGGCTCAGGCGGCCCCCACCCCTTGGGCATTGGCCCACCGGGAACTTTCCCTGTAGGGTCTATGGCAGTTGACAGGGATGCTAGGGGTGCAGCAGCCACTTTAAAAACAGGCCTCCTGAACCGTCTGCATTACAACTTTAGCCTCAGAAGCTGCACAGACTGTGTAAAGCGCTCGTTAATATTGGAAATGCTCCATTAAAACACATTTGTTCACCATCATGGATTAACCAGGACAAACAACATTATTGCAAGGTTTCACATTCAAGGAGAACGTTTATTGAGGGCCATATGAATCATTAAAAATGTTCTAAAAATACAGTTAGTTATTACTCATCGGTGCCAGATACAGATGGTTGTTCCTTTGGCGGTTGCCATCGCGCTGGTATTTTACTTCTAGTCCAATAAAAATTTGACCTAGTGCCAATAATAAGTCTATGGCAGGAAAAGTTTTTTTTTTTTCCGGAGTAGGCAGCGGGGGAATTTTCCTCTGTCTTGTGCATTTTGGAAAGAGAAGTGTTAAATCGTTTTCAGATGTCATACTCGTGCTGCTACCATAGTAGACTTGCGTTACACATCACATCCATGAGAGAGTTTTCTTCTTTAGAAGCCCAAGACATAGGCCTATTGCAGGTAAGGGATATTGTTCTGCTCAAAACATGAAGCCACCGGTTTGTGACCTGGTCTTCACAGTATAAGGCACTTCTTTAGAAGCCCGAGACATAAGCCTATTGTAAGTAAGGAATATTGTTCTGCTCAAAACATGAAGCCACCGGTTTGTGACCTGGTCTTCACAGTATAAGGCACTTCTTTAGAAGCCCGAGACATAAGCCTATTGTAGGTAAGGAATATTGTTCTGCTCAAAACATGAAGCCACCGGTTTGTGACCTGGTCTTCACAGTATAAGGCACTTAGGTGTACCTAAAAGGGTTGTCACTTGAAGACCTCGCCTTTGTGAAGAGAAGCTGGCAACCAACTTATGGCCCAAGATTCAGCTTCTCTCTTTTCAATCAGCTGTTATTGCCAGGGGAAGCCATGTTTGGCTATATAACGGGGTGATATCACAGGATCGGTGATAAGTGATCACTGGGGTTTCAGTGTTGAAATCATGGATATCCCGATGCCCACCATTCAGACACTTATCACCTATCCTATGCCTTTAACAGTAACTAAAACAGTCATTTCTGCTGGGGCAAGAGGCACTCTTTGTGCAGCTCACAGACATCTATATGTCATATTAGCACATATAGACCAAGGTCTTCATCCTGACATAACCCCTTTAAGCACCCTACGAAGCTAAAAGATAGATAACAATCAGGTTCACGGAGAGAGAAAGTGTGGAGTACAAAGTTAAATGGAAGACTTAATGGCAGATGAGGACTAACATGTAACATAAGGAATTTATTGGATTAATATACTGATACGTGTCATATAGTGCCCGACTAAGATATGTTTGGCTTTTGTTGGTGTCCTGCAGACTAATATTGGAGGATGAGGTGTCAGCAATTACGGACATTTCTGCATTAGACATAAGTACACGTGGAACATTTATCAATTAAAGGGGTTGGCCACTTTCTGGGTACTCTTAACCAATGTGTTTGCAAGATGATTACATGACACTTACTAATATAGCCTTTGTTGAAATTCTGCACCATTTTCTAGATATTATAAGTTATGCCTCCTTGTTTACAGAGTCTTTTGTGCTGTCCACACAGAGGTCCTGTCCATAAAATGGCTGCTGATGTAGGGTCATGTGACCAAGCAAATCACCTCCATGTGACGTCTTCTGCATTCTAACACACTGCATCTGCTCTAAACTCCCAACTGTGCAAGTACAGATGGCAGGTGCAGTATAATTGAACAGAGGAGACATCACATAGAGCTGATTTGCTTGGTCACATGTCCCTCCATTAGCAGCCATTTTATGGACAAGACCTCTGTGTGGACAGCAGAAATGACTTTGTATACAAGGGGCCATGCCTTATGAAATATGGAAAATGGTGCAGAATTTCAACAAAGTGCCATATAATCATCTTACAAACACATTGGTCAACAGAAACCAAAAAGTGGCCAACCCTTTTAACTATTAGATTGGGGCCCACTGCCCGGACCCCTACCAAACATGGGGGTGTCCAGTGTCTCCTATTCTCTAAACCCAAGCAGATGGAGGAGATGCAGAAAGCAATGACTTAGAGACCCCATAGTAAATTTTGGTCTTGTCCCTATCCTAAAAGAGGGAGCATTCTGACCGCAGACTCAGAGGTTCTCCAAGACTGGGAAGCAATGGTCAGGGGGCAGACAGGAAGCAAAGGTAAAAAGTTTTATTAACATAAAATAAAATAAAAAAGACTCATCTTCACAGGCACTCCAGTTTCAGTGCCGAGCTCCTGTCTTTACCGCTTGCAGTCCCAGCGAGACCGGAAGCATGACCTGCCATCTACATGCTGGTCAATCAATACTCTCAGGGTGATCTGTGGAGGAATGGCCCATGACAACGTACACCCCGATGACATTTTCGTTTTTGCTTTTGAATCCTAACCCCCATCAATTAGACCATGAGTTCTCCGAGATCACATTAAAATGTATTTAGACCCTAAACAGGCCCTTCTATAACATTATTTTGGTTGCACAAATGAAACTATCCAGCACTTTCACTAGATGGCCATCTCAGATGATACTTTCTTGCCACAAAGAGGATGGGAGGGTTTATGCTGCGCATGACTCAATGAATGTCAAGGTGGAGGCAGGGGGTTGATTGATGGCATCCTCACACTGTACCACCAAAGCGGGCAATCATGTGTTTGGAATAGACATCTCCCAAGCATCTCCACATCTCATGCAACTGTTACACCCTGGCAGCATATTTCATTATAAGTCTATGGGAGATACAAAAATAGCTGAGCAAGCGGGGCATGGGACATTCTCAAAGCAATCTGGCATGTGTTCGGAAATCCCTTTTAAGTAATTAAAACTAAAGTGAGAAGAATTTTCCGGTGCATGCATTGATGCATAGGGTCTATTTACCAGAATATACCAAATAATGTTTAAAGGGGACTTCACATTAAACTGCTAAAGTACAAATTCACCTTCAGTGAACCTACTCTTATATAATAAAGAATCGCTTAACCAGCTGTTTCCTAATGTACACTTATTGTTGGAATCATTCCCTTTGCCCACATGACTGTAGAGGGTTCACATTTCCTGCTGTTGCCTGGTATTCGGTATATGGAGTGGCAGGGCAGGCTGGAGAAAACATCTGTGGATGCTGAGAGGCAGACAGGGAAGCTACAGGGATTTCAGATCTTTAACACCGGCTCTGTAGTCAGAAAGTGTATAATGTAACTCTTTTCAAGGTTAATCTTCATTAGCTTTTCACTGTTAAAGGGGTTTTCCGGGATTTTCATATTGATGGCCTATCCGACTCCTGGAACCCCTGCCGATCAGCTGTACGAATAGGTCGCAGCACTCCATGAGCGCTTAGGCCTCTTCCTAAGCCACAGTGATGTCACGTTCATTGGTCACATGGCCTAGACGCAGCTCAGAACAATTCAAGGAAATGGTGCTGAGCTGCAATACCAAGCGTAGCCACTATACAATGTATGGCGCTGTGCTTGGTAAGCACTGCGGCCTCCTCAAACAGCAGATCGGTGGGGGTGCCAGGAGTCGGACCCTCGCTCTCATAATAATGACCTACCCTGGGGAAAAAAAATCTGTGCACACAATATGACTGGAGATTACAGGTATAAGGATTCTGTAGTGTGTTTGGAACGACCACAACATGGCCTATTCCTTGCAGATCTAAAAGGCTTTTCCGAGCTTATAAAAAATACAGAAAAGCACCAAAATCAATCTGATGCCAAAATAACTCAGAAATGAAAATTTTTAATGATCTTGTCCAGCTTTGTACCGCACCTTTGTTTTGATATTGCAAGGGCTTGCTATGGTTGGAATTACCGCATAAAGTTACTAGAATTCCCATGATTATTTTCCCCCATCACAAGCATTGTTTCTATATACAGCTTACTTCATGCCCTTGTATTACAAGGCATGTAGGTAGTGATGTCATTATTCACTGTCCTCACACACTTCATAGATCTGCTACTGACAAACTGTTCTGCTGCTCACTACACAATAGGCTGCCCAGCATGAGAAACAGGAGTAGGAGAGCCACGAACCATACATCAAGGAGGGGAGATGGGAGATAACCATGGACCGCAACAACGGGAACGGCAGTGTGCATGAGCCCTAACTCCCAGACAACCCCTCAGCTTGAACTGGGTAAAACATGGCATCGGGAACCGTATGTAAAACAGCTGTAATATGGTAGTCACAGTCTTTGTAAAGAACCAGTTCTAGAAACATTTCTTAGAAATAATTGTAGTGTGGAAGTGTAGTGTGGAAAACTGCAACACAGCTACTGGTACATGTGAACAATGCCATAATCAATTACTGGTCACTTCTCTAGCGGCTGGACTGCAAAGATCAGACCTTTATGGCACATCCTAATAATATTCTATAAATGTCTCTATACAAATTAGCTCTACTCCAGGTGGAAGGAAACTGTTCCTCTAGTGCCACCTACCAACGAGTAGAAATAGCTTTCTACAGACGGTTGTCTATGGTTTGGCTCATGTCATGTTTCAATGCTGTTTCACTGATTTACGGGGTGGCTAACTATTGTGGTGATGTGTACAGTAAAAATCCTGGAAGGGGTGTATATCTCACCCAGGTTCCTCAACTGGGTGAGATAAGTAAAGTCCAGGAAGATGGCGCTGGCTTCAGCAAACATAGTTGCTGGAGCTATTTGTTTATTAAAGTACAAGGGCTGGATTTTATTTGGACTGGGAAGGTAGGTTTGGTAGTGGGACCTCCCCAGTCCACCTCCATTCCAGGGCATGTTTTCCCCTATCCCGAGGTCATCAGAGATGAGGCCTGCTGTAATCAACAAGGGATAAAACCAACCCTCTGTGTGTCAGTCGGTGAAAAGAGAGGACTTGGAATCAGAGGCCTACAGAGCCTCTGGGTGGTCTCAGCAAGGAGGGCTGAGGGGCCACGAGGCTGTGTAAAGTCAGATCTCTTCCCTGTATGGACTTGTGTTCGATGAGTTGGAACTTGAGACCCTGTGTATAAGCTGTGCTTAGAGGTGAGTCAGGGAAAAGGACTGTGTATTAGTTAGAGTACAGACTGCCAGGAGTTATTTCATTCTATTTATGTTTGTGTGGGTGCGAAAATAAAGCATCATATAGACTTTAACCCCACTGTCTGACGAGATGTCTGTGATTGCGACCCCCTGAGAGAGAGGCACCCCTTACACTATGGGCAGTTTTCTTTCTTCTGGATAGCCAATTTGCATACTTCTCCATAGGAGCATTACTAGTAAGGCTCTCTACACCAGCTGGATTTCCACAAGGAGAACTAGTACATTCCAAAAGAAAACATTTTCTTGTAAGAAAATTCAATGGGGTGTAAAAAAAGTAGCACATTATGGCGCGCTCTATATTTGTGCCTTTTAGAGGTTTTTGCAATTTTTTTTTAAAATAGCAAAAAAAGAGGTGCGGCTCAGAGGAGTGGTGGGGCTTAGCAGAGCCCACTGGATTCACTATAACTTTCGCCAGAAACTGGCGTAAGTTATAGCTCAATGAGAAAAGAAGTGGATTACTGGACTATTTTACTATCTGGCCGCAAATCTTATTTCTAGCCGAGCACCAAATCTATCCTGTATCTTATATGTTAAAGAAAAGGCAAAGTGTATGAATGTGGTCATAGGAAGCGGAAGGTAAGGACAGTGATAGGAAGAGAAGTGGACGGCTACGTGTTCTTCATCATTCCAGCTCCTTTTTCTATTCTCCTCATAATTTCAGCTGTTTCTCCATGATTTCTTTCAATTTAAACTTTTGGACCTGAAATGAAGAGCAGACAGAACAGAAAAATATGATCGGAGATCTAAGAAAAAATAAAATAAAAATTTAAAGGGGCGGTCTTGATAAAACCGATACACTAGTGCAGGAACTGGGGTCAGGTGCATGACACAAGAGTTCTCTCTAGGTCAGTCATCCACCACCATCTCAGGTCCTGCAATAGTTACACCGGGAGGGCTCCTTGAGGCTGCATTCACACATTCAGTTTGTTATACCGTTTTTGGAGACAAAGCCAGGAGTGAGTATGAAAGGAAGGAAGAGTGCAAAGAAACGATATCTCCTCTTTGTTGTATTCACTCCCGTTTTTGCAGCCTTAAAAGGGGATGTTCAAGATTTTATTTATTTTTTAAACCAAAACTTTTTAAACCACTGTTAAAAGAAAATGATATTCACCATCCCAAACTCCCTACATTCCAGTGCCACTGATCCCTTCTCCCCACTGGATTTTGTTGTCCTGAATGCCAATCACTGCTGTCAGTGGTGCAGTATACCGCTGAGGCCGGTGATCGGCTACTGCGATCACGTGTCATCACTACAGCCAAATTACCTCATGGCTGCAGGTAGCAGGCAGCAGCGCTGGAATGGAGGATTGCCGGTAGGTTTATTTTTAATTATTCTAACCGTTCCCCTTCCAAAAAAAATTGATAGACAGACTGATAGATAGATAGATAGATAATAGATATGTAGATAGATAGACATACAGATAGATAGATAAATAGGCAGATAGACAGATAGATGGTTAGACAGACAAACATATAGATAGATAGATAGATAGATAGTAGAGATATATAGATAGATATATAGATGATAGATAGATAGATCATAGATTGATAGATCATAGATAGATAGATAGATAGCTAGGAGATAGAATAGACAGATAGATAGATAGATAGGAGATAGACAGATAGATAGATCTCTAGACAGACAAAATGGCACTGTGACTTATAAAGCGCACACTACTGAGCGCTTCCATTATGCGGTGACGGTTGCGCTGCACTCACTGCTCCCTGGTCTTCCTCCTGGCGCTGAGCTGCATTGTCCTGACTGCGCACAGCGTCAGGGTGTAGTGTGCACACTAGGACAGGACGTATTTTGCCGGCTTGCCCTAGTGAGCCTGTGATCCAACATGCCCCATCTTTCTTTCCCCCCACATCAAAAAGGGAAAGACAGGGGACCCCCATACACATTAGATGGGCGGCCGGGCTTGCCAAAATCTGCAGCTTTGGCCCACATTAATCTTATATGTATGACCGGCCCCTTTTCTAAACCTGGACACGTATATGAAAAGGAGCTTCTCACCGCTCCTGACATGTCTGTTTTAGTGACTACCTGCATTCCCAAGTTATTACAAATTCTGGAGCATCTATTCTTATGACTCTATGCTGTGCCGTCCCATTATTATTCCTGCTAGAAGTTATGAATGTATTGGTAGCAGTTTGAAATGAAGGTCCATACTGGGAGTTACCAGTTGGGGGTGTTTCCTTGCACAGTCTGACACTGGCAGGACTGATTGGATAGTGGCAGTCTGTGCAGGGACACACCCCAACTGGTAACACCCATCTGGACCTTTATTGTTGAAGGTCCATAAATTCTAGCAGAAATAATAGAGGAACTGCTTAACATAAAGTCATAAGAGTAGATTGTCCAGAATTGTTATTACCTGGGGAATGCAAGTAGTTACTAAAACAGACATGTCAGGAGCGGTGATGGGTCTTTAACCCAACTACATCTGTATCTGTCCTCAACACAACTGCCCATGTGAGCCTCACTTTGGTGCAGGGCAATTCTCGTACTCACTTACCTTTCCAGAAATTGTAAGAGGATAGTCATTAACAAAGACAATGTAACGAGGAATCTTAAAATGAGATATCTGTTGAGTAGAAAACAACAAAGCAGACGGATGAAATTTACTTTACTATATAACATGTTTTTATGCAGCACTTTATGATTTATTAGCGAGGTCTGATATTCTCCTTATAGGAGAGCAGACAATATCCGTGAAATAGGGCAGTCTATTCACGTGACAGATTCACTTTAAAAGGGATTTCCAGGACTTCTATACTGGTGATCTATCCTCTGGATAGGTCATCAGTATTTGATCAGTGGGGGTCCGACACCAGGGACCCCTGCCGATAAGCTGTCTGAGAAGGCGTTGTGCTTGGTGAGCTGAGAGAAGGTCGCGGTGCTACTACGAGCACCACTTCCTTCTCAAACAGCTGATCGGAGGAGCTCCCAGCGTCAGACCCCTACCAATAAGATACTGATGACCTAGATCATCAGTTCAAAAATCCTCGAAAACCCCATTAAACACTTACACTTCTGCCCAATACATTTATAAGCATAATCCAATGCAATACATAGGTAAGTCAGTGTATTATAGAAGTGATCAAAATCCCATGGTGGGACTACAAAAATGGTAAAAAAAAATTATACCTCAAAATGGTACATTACAACTCGCTCCCCCCACTCCTTTCCAGTTGATAAGCCCTCATATATATATATGTTAACATAAAAAAAGTACAGACAATTGTTGCTTCCTTAAAAGGGTTTCCAGAAGTTTCATATTGATGGTCTGTCCTCAGGATTAGCCATCAATATGATATCAGTGGGGGTCCAACACCCCCACACTCCCCCAGATCAACTGTTATCTTGTAGCTCCGGCATCAAAAGACGGAACCGGAAGTACACAGCTGGTAACTGCAGTACTGCTTCCACTGAATGGGAGCAATGCTGCAGTAACCAGCTCCATCCACTACATAGTGGATGGAGCTGTGTAGTTCCACCACCAGAGCTTCTCGGAAACAGCTGATCAAGGTGTGGGGTGCTGAAACTCCACCAATCTGATGTTGATCTTTGGAATAGGCCATCAAAAACAATATCCTGGACTATCCCTTTAAGGCAAAAACTAGCTGCATTCTTATGGAAATGAAAACTGCAATCACCACTGATGCCTAACCTTTTTTAGTGGTTTTCTAAAGTTGTCTATGACATAATGACACTGGTTCCTACACTGGTCTAACTGGCTTCCGTAATCTGCCTGTTTGTTTTTCACTCTCTGTCTTCCCAGAGCCATAACGTTTTTATTTTTCTGTTCCCATAGCCATATGAGTACTTGTTTTTTTCGGGACAAGTTGTACTTTCTAATGACAAACGTTTTATATTGCACATGATGTATTGGAAAGCTGGAAAAAAATCTAAATGGGCTGTAACTGGAAAAAAAACTCTACAGTTTTATGGGTTTAGTTTTTACAGCATTCCCCATGCAGTAAAACCCACCAGTTCCCTTCATTCTCCGGTCTTATAGTAATACTACATTTAAATAGTTTTTTGTGTATTTTACTGGAAAAAAAATCTGGAAATTGTTTTTTTCTTTTCCTCACCATAAAACTTTTTTTTAATATTTATGTCCATGGCGCTGTGTGAGGGCTAATTTTTTGCAGGGTGTTTTTCAGTTGATGGCATTTTGGAGTAGGTTTTTTTCATAACTTTTTACTTAACTTTTTTGGGTAGGTGAAGCAGCAAAAAGAAAAAACGCAAATTGGCCATTTAGACTTTTTTTTTCTGTTACGGCTTTCACCACATGGGATAAATCCATTTCTATTTTAATAGTACAGTGTTTTGGGATGTGGCAATGCAAATGTCTCTGATCGGCGATAACACCGATTAGCTCCCTATGTAAAAATGCAGAAATCTGGTGGCAATGGCGCTCTACTCTTTAAAGACCCAACCTCTGGCCTACATGTACGGCAGATGTCGGGAAGGGGTTAAAGGGGTTTTCCGATTAACAACATTTATCATCTCTCCAAGAGATAAGTGATAAATATATGATGACTGCTGGGACCCTATCTGACTATGAGAACAGGGCTTAGCTATCTCCGCCAGTCCCACAGTGGTGAATAGAGCATTAGTCACGCATTCGCACCAGCACTTTATTCACATACAATGTTTGTGAATGTAATATGTTAAGAAGCTGGACATGCCTTTGCTGATTTGTGTTCCCCTATTCTAGAATACACAGCAGAGCCTCCATATTGAGGTGCTTTGTCGATTCCACCGCTCACCTTTCCTTTGCAGTATTCTTTGATCTCTTCTGCAGAACATTCTTCATTTGGACGGACTCTGATGGCGGCACAGATCTCCTCTCCCATCCTTTCATCTTTTACTCCAATCACCTATAACAACACGTTAAAATGTGACCCTTTGACATACTGCAGCCCGTGCACATGACCATTACTTGTCCATTCCCACCACTTACCTGCGCTTCCATGACTTTGGGAAGAGTGTGCAAGAACTGTTCTATTTCAGCTGGATATATATTTTCACCCCCTCGGATAATCATATCTTTGCAGCGCCCAACAATCCGACAGTATCCATACTCGTCCATTGTGGCTAAATCTCTGGTGGGGGGGGACACAACATTGTTTGAGACCATCGGTTGCTACATGACCTGACTTCATAGAGCCACCATAATGGTTAGGGCTCATGCACACGACCATTTGTATTTTGCAGCCCGCAAAAAAAAACCGGATGAAATCCATGTGAAATGTGTGTTACATCTGTATTTTTTGTGGATCCATTGTAACAATGCCTGTCCTTGTCCGCAAAACGGACAAAAATAGGATATGTTCTATTTTTTTGACTTGTGGACATATGGAATGCACACGAGTATTTTTTTGTCTGTTTTTTATGCGGCCCCATTCAAATGAATGGTTCCGCATATGGGTCGCAACAAAAAATAAGTTTGTGTGCATGAGCCCTTACTGTCCTCTCCTGGGTCTTCTCATTCTGAAGAACATATCTGACAGCATATTCTCATCTGTAGCTGAATTTAGGATTTTAGTAGCCTCTTACGGTTTAAGTCTTGTGCTGTGCCGTGCACTTCAGTATCCAGCGCAGGTGCAGTCCAGGAAAGATACTTGCAGTAACAAACTACCATCAGGCCTCGTATCTGTACTGCGTCTGCGAAGGATACTGAAGTGCACGGCACAGCGCAAATCATTAGGAGAAGTCAGGGCCAGGCATGATCACTTTCACGCTGTCGGTGCGGTCAATCACAGCGGAGAAGGTGCGTCAGTTGCACAGAGAGCAGAGCCTCTAGGTGTAATGGCAACGCCCCCATTGCTCCTAGAGGCTCATTTGCATATATTAAGGAATCATATTTCTCAGTAATGCGGGCACATATGAACATGGGACCAACACAGATGCCTTAAGCTGCCAAGTGCATATATAACAGGTGAGCCAATTTACAAATCTTATGCCCTTTAACACTGTATATTATATAAATTATGGAGAATCTAAAACTCTAACATGTCCTCTAGTTCAGTAGTAATCCAGAAGCCATCACTTACCCAGTTTTGTACCATTTCTCGGAAGTAATTGTCTCTCTGGTTTTATCTTCATCTGCCCAGTAGCCCAGCATGACGCAATAACCTCTTATCTGCAACTCACCGGGGCTATTTAATGGTACAATGCAACCTGTGTTGGTGTCTACTATTTTTGCCTAAAAAAAATACAAAAAACTGGAGTTAGTGTAGCTCTGGAGGATGGGGGGTTGCAGAGATCCAGCTGCTGTAGGGAGTCTCCCAGGCAATGCTCTCTGGGAAGAAAAGTACGCAAATTAGCTCTCCTCCAGAGGCAAGAAAGCTGTTTCTCTAGCGCCACCTAGAGGTAGCTCCCCTGGAAGTCATATCTGGGTTAGTGGAGAGAAGGTTCACATTAAAGAGGTTGTCTCATCACAGACAATGGGGGCATAACGCTAGGATTTGCCCCCAATGTCTTATAGGTGCGGAGCCCCGAAAGTGGTGGAGAGCACACTAAGCTCATTCATGGGGCCACCGAAAATAGCCAAGCGCTGGCTCGGCAATTTAGTTCGGCACATAGAAGTGAATGGGAGCGGTGGCCGGTCATGCGAGGTGCGCTCTTATTCACTTCTATGGGGACAGCGATTGGTGGTGGCCGGACCAGAGTCCTCCAGCCACCACCTTGCGGGGCTCCGTTCCCGATACAGCTGCCCCTATAAGACAATGTGGGCATATCCTAGCCATATGCCCCCATTGTCTGAGATGAAACAACCCCTTTAATACTGTACGTTAAGGAGAACGTCCACAGCCTCACCTCAGTATGGGGCATAACAGATCCTACAGTGTCACATTTTCGAAAAATGTCATCATAGGCAAAGCCTGAAAAAGTCACCGGGCTGTTTTCTGTCGTGCCATATCCAATCTGTAAGAAAGAACAACACAAGGGCGTCATTGAGATCCCATAAGCATCAAAGTGAAGAAGGAGAACAGTTTTGAAACCAGAACAGCCCTGACTTGCAGGGGTTAAACGTCTGCCCAGGAACCGTGTTTGTGCATATTTCAGGGGCTGCTCCTTTTTGCTCCAAATACATATTCCTGGCTGCTTTCCACATGCCCCTCCTTTGTCTCATAAGCAAGAGACATGTGGCAGCTTCACGAGAGGTCTATGTGATTTTCCAAAATACAACTAGGCTGCCAGATTTTGAGATGAGCGGAACTTAGGTGAGACATTTGGGTCAACCAAGAGACACTTGGGTATTAAAACATATAGACCTACAGAAATGTAGGAAGGTAGATTTTAGCAGGTATAAGCTCTGACCAAAATGAAGTCAATATTAAAAAAAAGAGTCACTGAGCCAGTTGTCTAAACCCTGAGAGTCAGACAGCTAGCCACAAGCTGCCTTTAATAGAGAATATAAATACTGCTTGTGCCAAGAAAGTGTCTCCTGCTGCCCGACCACTGGCAATACCCGGCAGCTACATAAACAGCACGTAGAATCCTTGCCAGGGTACAGCCATGCATCAGGGCCTTCTGACAGCCCCTGTCCTGAGCGCCATGTCCGTAAAAGTTTCTCTCTCATTAGGATGTGTTACTAACAAAACAAAAAAATAATTTTTAGTGTATGTTCACAAAGCTTAAAGTGGTACTGCACTTTCAGTAAACTTTTGATATTTCGTAGGTACAGATCAAAAGTTTAGATTGGTGAAGATCTGAGGCCCCTACCGATCTCTAGAACGAGGGGAGGGAAGCTCTCGATTGGCATGTTCTCTCTACTCGCTGCAGGACAGGACTCAATAGAAAGTCTATGTGCCCGCCTCGCTCTCATCGCATAGCAAGGAGGGAGAGGACACTTATCAAGCGCTTATCTCCCCTCATTCTAGAGATTGGTGGAGGTCTCAGCACTCAGAACGAAATCTATGTGAAATTTTAAAATGGCACTGAAATTTCAGTAAACATTTGATATGTGATAGGGACATATCAAAAGTTTAGATCTGTGGGGGTCTGAGTGCTGAGACCTTCACCAATCTCTAGAACAAGAGGAGAGAAGTGCTCGCTTAGCAGCTCTCTCTCCTCACTATACGAGATGGGAGCTGAAGGGACCCATAGGCTTTCTATTCAGTCCGTCGCGCTTCCTAACCTGCAGCGAGGAGAGAGCTAAGCGAGTGCTTCTCTCCCCTCGTTCTAGAAAGTGACCCGTTAAATTTCACTGTGGCGAAACCAACCTCGCCACGGTGTTTTGGAGGGGGCTGTTTGAAGGCCTCTTGCCTCAGGATTATGGCCCATAGTAACTTTTAAACCCCTGAACCTATTCCAGGGAATTTTGGACAGGTTTGTCCCCCAAGTTATACTGTTTAAATTGATGTAAGTTATATGTATGGACAATGTAACCTCACAAAGTTATAACAACTTATAATAAGTGTAACTTGTCAGCTTGGGAGGAATATGCTGGGTGTGGTTCTATTGTCCCATTGTCCAATTGTGTGTTTAAATGGTGATGTCTGTCCTGTTGTCTCCACATGTGTATTGGTGATCTCCCCTTTGTCCTGAGAGATAATTGGATTGTCTTCGGTCGTCTCCCAGGCAGAGAGGAGGAAACCATGATGCATTGTGGGGATATGTTGTATCTGTTCTGTGTCGCAGTCTCCCTTCTGGTCCTCTAGGGGGCGGGAACGATTGGTTGCTGTATTTACATTGTGTGTGTTGTGAATTACTGATTGGTTGGATTTCAAAACCCTGTGGGCAGTACTATGTTTGGTTTTTATCAATAAAAGAGGCTGTACTTGAAGTACAGTCAGACTACTGCTGACCCTCAAGACGGAGCCTTGTCTCGTTATTGGGGGGATTCCCTGTATGCTGTTGGAGACTGATTGCCAGGAGTGTAAGCTGACGGATACGCTTTTCCTGTTCGTCTGACTGACAGCTATTTGCGAGGTTCCAGTTTGGAGTGCTATTTTGTATCCAGTTCGGGAGGTTGGTGTTCTGCAGTAGCTGTGCCTGTCTCTCGGAAAGGGGCATATCGTCTAAACGGATTTTAACCCCTTGTCTGCTGAAACGGTGCCGTTACATTGGTGGCAAGCAGCGGGATCGTTCCTACAGCCAGAAGGACAGCTACAGGAGACACCATTTCTTTGGATTTTACAACTTAAGGGCAACGCATGTCTCAGTACAGTGACCCTAAAAGCACCAGGATGGAACCAGCAGTGGAGTACAGATACTCTGTGGAGGAATTTGACCGTATGATGTGGTTGCGGCTGAACTTCTTCGGACCCAATCCAGCTGAGAAATACGTGAAGTTCGTGAGGAATCTAGTGTCTAAGACCCTACTATACCGGGCAGAAAATGACGGTCAGCTGCCACGTTGGGTGGACCTCCATCGGAAGTTACGGTTGCGGGACAGTGGAAGCCCAGTCTCCATTCCCCAGCGGCAGTGTGAAGTGCAGAGAGAGGAGAGCAGCGGCCTCCCTCCCCAGCGGCAGGCTGAGTTACAGGGGGCAGAGGTAGTTGTTCCTGCCCCCCAGCAGCAGCATGATTTTTTGGGAATTGGGAGCCTAGTCTCCATTCCCCAGCGGCAGTGTGAAGTGCAGGGAGGGGAGAGCAGCGGCCTCCCTCCCCAACGGCAGGCTGAGTTACAGGGGGCAGAGGTAGTTGTTCCTGCCCCCCAGCAGCAGCATGATTTTTTGGGAATTGGGAGCCGAGTCTCCATTCCCCAGCGGCAGACGGAGTTACAGGGGGCAGAGACAGTCGGTCCTGTCCCCCAGCGGCAGAGTGTCCTACAGGGAATAGAGAGCCCAGTCTCCTTTCCCCAGCAGCAGGACACTGTATTGGGAGCGGAGGCGGTCGGTCGCCCTCCCCAGCGGCTGGAAGTATGTATGGGAGAGGAGATCGATACCCCCTCTCCCCAGCGGCAGCTTAACGCACCAAGGGGAGACAGTAAGCCCCACAACAGTGCAGATGGGACCGTGGTCTCTGCACTTACAGCACAGGGGGTAGGGACAGTTGTTCCTGCCCCCCAGCAACAGGGAAGTTTAGCCAAAGGGGAGACAGTCGGTTTCCCCCTCCAACAACCAGACTCCAACCAGGCTTCTTCCATGGTAGCGCTGGTACCAGGGCAGAGTCCCGCTGATCCCTGCCCACAAAGCAACTTCCACTCCAAGCCAGGAAGCAACTCAAGAGACCGGGAGTACCAGCTACCAATATAACCTTGGTGGATTCACTGGACAGAGACAGCCTACTAAATTCAACAGGTCCAGTATTGGGTTGTGGGTGGGCTGCCAGACTAACTCAGGTACCGACCGGCGTGAGGTCAGGTATCTGGTTAGTCTTCCCTGGGGGGGGGGAGATGTGTGGCGAAACCAACCTCGCCACGGTGTTTTGGAGGGGGCTGTTTGAAGGCCTCTTGCCTCAGGATTATGGCCCATAGTAACTTTTAAACCCCTGAACCTATTCCAGGGAATTTTGGATAGGTTTGTCCCCCAAGTTATACTGTTTAAATTGAGGTAAGTTATATGTATGGACAATGTAACCTCACAAAGTTATAACAACTTATAATAAGTGTAACTTGTCAGCTTGGGAGGAATATGCTGGGTGTGGTTCTATTGTCCCATTGTGTGTTTAAATGGTGATGTCAGTCCTGTTGTCTCCACATGTGTATTGGTGATCTCCCCTTTGTCCCGAGAGATAATTGGATTGTCTTCGGTCGTCTCCCAGGCAGAGAGGAGGAAACCATGATGCATTGTGGGGATATGTTGTATCTGTTCTGTGTCGCAGTCTCCCTTCTGGTCCTCTAGGGGACGGGAACGATTGGTTGCTGTATTTACATTGTGTGTGTTGTGAATTACTGATTGGTTGGATTTCAAAACCCTGTGGGCAGTACTATGTTTGGTTTTTATCAATAAAAGAGGCTGTACTTGAAGTACAGTCAGACTACTGCTGACCCTCAAGATGGAGCCTTGTCTCGTTATTGGGGGGATTCCCTGTATGCTGTTAGAGACTGATTGCCAGGAGTGTAAGCTGACTGATACGCTTTTCCTGTTCGTCTGCTGACAGCTACTTGCGAGGTTCCAGTTTGGAGTGCTATTTTGTATCCAGTTCGGGAGGTTGGTGTTCTGCAGTAGCTGTGCCTGTCTCTCGGAAAGGGGCATATCGCCTAAACGGATTTTAGCCCCTTGTCTGCTGAAACGGTGCCGTTACATTCACATATATTTTGTTTATTCTGCACCGAAATCCATGGCAAATCTGGGTCCCGTTGTTTCCATTTTCTGTCTGTATCTGAAATCCACATCAAGATGGACAAATACAAGGCCTGGTATTCCCACGAGGATTACCCCCTATTGAATTACACACTACAAATCAGTGAAAGAAATCTGATAGTCGGCCTAGTCTTGGATTTCTTCTGCGGATTCCATCGAAATGCACGTCAGATTTTTCTGACTGGTACTTTATATCTATGGGTGTATACATATGGTGAATATTATGAGAATATTTTCATGTGGAACATCTGCAGAGTAATACAGTACTAGTTAAGTAGTTAAGATTTACCTAATTAGATCTACACGGTGCAGAAAATCCATATAAACTACATTGTCATGTGCATGTGTTGTGCTGTCCGAGTTATGGCTTTCAACAGGAATCCATTATATTGTATGCTGCATTATATCTGTTAACCCCTATACTTAGTGTACTGTGCTGCTATCTAGTGGTCATTGTTATATTCGGTTTTATGAAGTTATCTATGGTTGTAATTCCTTATGTTATTCATCTTGTAACTCCTCCTCTTCTGTGAACTCACATCCTGTGTCCTGCAGTCTTTTCCCATTTGTCAGACATGTTTCACAGAGTTCGAGAGAGGATTTTGTTTTGCCTTCTATCATCAATTCTGATTTTCATGTTGTGTGACCAAAGTTGTAGTATATGCCGAATAGCAATCAAAATGGTGCATGGGATATGGTGATGCTGCCAGTATCCTCTTACAATCGGGGAATGAAGGAAAAATTATGAAAGACCCTGTGTAAAAACAAATGATTTGGGGGGAAATGTATCAACCACTGTACACACCATGTGCACCAAAGTGGTCAGAGAAGGGTGGGGAGTGGTCGATGTGAGGCCTGGCATAGCTAGCTAGCATTTCCTGCTCCAATGCTCTCCCTTTCCCTACGCGGTAGCGCAGGGCAATGGCTTTTTTTGTTCACAAACTTACACTGCTAGGCAGAGGCTTCCACCTAGCAGTGTTCCTGGTGACCTCACCGGCACTAATGGGCAGGCTTTACAGGCTAGTGCAGTGCTAATGCCCGCCCATTAGTGCCGGGACGTCACGAGAACACCGCCTAGCAGAGACCTGGTACGTCACCGGATGTGCTGAAAAAGCCCTTTCCTGCGCGATTCAGCGCAGTGCAAGGGAGAGCATTGGAGCACAAAATGCTTCGATGCTCATCTCAGAGGGGCTGCCCGGGTGAAGACAGGGATATGTCCCATTTAAGTGCTTGTTTGTGTATAGATTCAAAATGAAGCAATGGATGACTAAGTGAAAGGTATTATTGTTTTCAGCTGAACTAACGCTACAAGGCATTGTGCCTAGTTTATCAGTAAATTTCCTGGTGACAGACTCCCTTTAAAATCAAAAAGCCTGGTGCACCTAGATTTATACTGGGCAGATGCCTTACCGTTAGGACCATAACCATGCTATAATACATGAAAAAAAAAAAATCTCTAGTATATTTTTCGACAAGTTTGAGGTGAAAAGCAGACCAGAGATCATATATCCAGAGGAAAGGGTGGGGAGGAACAAACTCTGAACGTTGTTAGCTCTGCAATGCTGAAATTCTTCAAACATTTTTATGCTTCTTGGAGCTAACTTCACTTAGCAGGTACTTCTCAGTTCACAACCTTGGGATTTAAAAAGAGTCAGATTCTGCTTCTCATAGTGGGTTAACTTCGCACACACCTCCCAAAATCTGCCTCCTCCACATTTCCACATTTGGCGCGGTCTATATTTTTTTTTTTCTTATTTAATATGATATAAATAGGTCTGTGTGTGAAGCTCTCACTCACACTGCCCGTGCTCTGTGCTCGCTATGGAACACTTTGGTTTCTTTCTCATCCTAAGCGTACTAGCAACGGCATGCCCAGTTCTGAAGGCATGTCCCACAAACTGTCACTGTCATGGAGGAGACCTGCAGCATGTGATTTGCTACAACGCAGGGTTGACTAAGCTTCCAAAGATATCGGAGCAAACTCGTCTGCTCAACGTACAGAAAAATTTATTTCCAGTCCTGGCTCCTAATTCATTCAAAGAAATGAAAGGTCTGGTGTCCCTGCACCTGCAGCACTGCCAAATTCGAGAAGTTTCAAATGGGGCGTTTCGAGGTCTTAAGAAACTCGTCTACCTCTATTTATCCCACAATGATATCAGTGTGATAGGTTCTGGAGCATTTGATGAACTGTCTGAGCTAACTTACTTATACATGGATCACAACAAAATCCTCGAGATACCCAAGGGACTCTTGTCACCGCTTTTAAACCTATTCATCCTTCAACTGAACAACAATAAGGTGCGTGAAGTGAAAGCAGGGACCTTCAGTGGTGCCAAAGACTTGCGGTGGTTGTACCTGGCTGAGAATGAGATCACCACACTGCATCCAGGATCTCTGGATGAAGTGGAAAACTTGGCCATCTTCCACGTAGAGGGAAACCAGCTGAGTACTTACCCACTAGCTGCCCTTAGCAAGCTAAGGGTAGTAGAGGACTTCAAGATATCCCAAAACCCAATCAAAGTCATCCCTGACTATGCCTTCCAGTCCTTTGGCCGATACATGGAGTCTCTGTCCTTGGACCACATGAGTCTGGAGAAGGTGGGTACTCAATATTGAGAAGTTATTGCAGAATTAGTTGTTAAGACCGATGTCTATGTTACAGATGTGTCCACCGTTCCTTTTTTGTTAAGGACTCCAATTTCTTGCTATTGGGTTACATATAGCATAAACAAAGGCCAATAGAGTAACATAATTTTCTAAGTTATCATTGGACTATTGTGAGCCAAGAGGAAAGGTAAGGAAGGACACATCTGTACATAATATTATCTGAGATCCATTACGTAGGTCACAAAAAACATATGAACATGACATTTAAGCAGAAAGAAAGCTATAAACTGAGCTGCTAAGAGGTCAAGAAAGAGTTGACATTGAATTACCAAACTATACACCCTCTCCTTCATACTGCAAACCAAAGAACATTTCTCTGCCTTCAATAACAGAACGTTTATTGACAAGATTTCTCACAACTGGCCGTCTCTGCAATTCACAAAGCAATGCCTGTCTGTGACTCCAAGGCTAGGAGGAGGGAACCTTCACCGCTCACTTCAAACTAGTAAAAAAATGAGGGGAACATAGAGCAGCTCTTAGCAGAAGTTACCAAATTCCACAACATGATATGTCAGGGAAAGAGACATCCACCAATTATGAGCGGGTAGGTTGATGTAGGACCATTTCCTTCTCTAACTAGTTTACTTGAAGCCTCCACGTAAGATCATACGGCAGTGCACAAATGAAAGGTGGAAATTTCCAGTGAGATTCCAGTCAAAGGCAAGAGAAGGGAGTCCAAGGAATGCGTGAGAGAGTTGGAGTGGAGGATGTGAGCATTCGTAGGGAAATTCGTAGGGAATGTTTGTTCCTCAACTTGTCGCCAAACCCACATATTTTTTTCGTTTTAGTTTTCAGAAAAAGCTTTTGCTGGAGTTACAGCCCTGAAGAAGCTTAATATTGAAGGAAACAAGCTAAACCAGCTTCCTTCCGACGTCCCATTTTCGGGCATGCAAAATTTGACACTGGCAAATAATCCTTGGCACTGCTCCTGCCAACTGGCAGCAGTTAGAAGGTGGGTCTGCTTGACATGCATGCGTCTATTAAAATACCATCATTCTAAAATATCAAACTGTGCTTTTGCACTACAATTAGCGGTGTTGATCAGGTATACATCGGGAAGAAGTCCTAATATATACCTGCAAGAGATGTCATTATAAAGGCCTACTACATTTGTCACCCATATTCTCGTATGTTAGAAAAAATATATAAACTCGTAGAAATGTTTTTTCACTGGATGCCTCTGCAAGGAATAGTACAGCAGACTGTTCTATAACTACAGTGGGAAAAATGCAATACCACCTATTCCAGCCCAACAGAGGTCAAAAGAAGACTCTTCTTTAGTGATATGTTTGATGTGTCTTCCGAGTGCTTTCCATGCACATACGGCAAACATAAACTGTAACATGCACTCTGACAGCAGCCTTATCCAAACCTAATGGTATTTATTTGGACACAGATGGATGGACAATAGCCGCTCCCGTCCAGATGCCACTTGTGCAAGCCCATCTCAGTACCGTGGTCAACAGATAAGAGACACAGGAGCTTTCCGAACCTGTAAGCAACCAACAAAGAAATCTCGAAAGGTACACCGTCATTAAAGTGGTATCCTGACTGTATGGCTAGAGGACATCTAGATTAAATGGTATGTGGTTAGTTATACTTGGCATTACCTCTACACTGTATGTTGAGAAATGTTTTTTAGGTACATTTAGGTACTAATGACCAATTTTACCTCTCTAAGGAAATTATTTTCTAACCCTACAAGGTAAGTCAGATATTTTTCCTGGTTCACAATTATCTCCAAACTTTGCTATTCCTCTTCCAACAATTCACAGTCCTCTGTCAGTCTCTACTTCCTGGTCCCTCTTTACACATAGGAAATAACCGTTTATCTAATCACTGGCTCAGAAGGGCCACTGCTGTGGTCAGTTATTGGACAAGTGGTCATTTCCTGTGGTGTCGAGGGACTAGAAAGGGGAGACCAATGAAGAACAGGAAGCACTGGAACAGGAGGAGCAACAGTTGTTAAAGTGAGCATGACACGTGAGCATTTTTTTTGGTAAGGAACCCCTTTAGTCTTTAGTTAGATTATAAATATACCCAACTGTTCAATGCCCTCTGAATTATTATTTTTTCAGATACCTTTTTATTAAGTTTTATCCAAAAACAAACAAAATGCACATCATGTTTACAGTGTCTAAAACAGTTCAGACATATTAGGATATAGTATTGATACGACATTCATAATTGACCAATAAGTAGTACTCAAGTGCAAGCCCACAACTAACTCGCCCCCCCCCCCCCTCACAAGACAATCACAGTAACAATTGGCTGCCAGATATAAAGGAAGAAGAGTAGAAGTAAAGATTCAGGGTTGGTTCCCTGAAGAGAAGGAGAGCGAAGTGGCTCCACCGGGGTAGCAGCAAGGCCTAATCATCAGCACACATCCTTAGTTAGATTTAGGCATACACCACAATATCATAACTCCAGGTTCCCTAGTATTATACTCCCCCTCAATTACGGATGAATGAGTCACCTAGTAAGTGCCAACCACGGACTACAGATTCCAGATCTATCAATCCAGGGACCCCAAATAGCCTCAAATTTCGAGAGGCAGTTTCGCTTGAGATAGACCCCCCTTTCCAGTCTTATAACATTCAGTCTTGCTATGTACTCTGCTATAACAGGAGGCTCATTAAAAAGCTGTTTCACCCACTTTAGGAAAACTGGGCCAAACCCTATCTTTGCCATAACTGCCCAAAGGTACTCCCACTCTATACTATCAAAAGCCTTGGCCGCATCAAGTGAGAACACAGCACTACATCCATCCCCTTCGCCCCCCAACTGAAGGTTAAGGAACAGGCGTCAGATTTTAGGATGTGGATTTCCCAGGCATAAAGCCAGATTGATCTTCATGAATAACAGTATTAATGACGCCTATATTAGCTAGGACCTAGGCTAGTACTTTAATGTCCACTGTCAACAGGGAAATAGGCCGATAAGAATCCACCTGTGTAAGACCCTTACCTGGTTTTGGGATCACTACCACAATTGCCTTTCTCATCGAGCTGGGAAGAATGCCAGTCCGAAGAGAGTCATTGAAGACATTAAGATGGGGGAGTAAGATCTCTTGGAGCTTCTTGTAAAATTCTCCTGTCAAGCCATCCCCACCGGGTGCCTTTTCATTAGGGAGAGACCTCAACGCCATCTCAAGTTCCTCCAGCGAGATTTCCCCATCAAGCAGCTGTCTATGCTCCACAGAGAGAGTAGGCATAGATATGGCTGATAAATAATCATCTCTGTCTGTCGAGTCAACCATCAGCTTAGACTTATATACAACCTTGAAATGAGCATGGAAGACTCCCAAGATATCATTATCCCCCAGTAACCAGGTCCCCCTGTATATTTCTAATAGAGGTCACACAGGAGGGGCCAGATTGTGTTTTGATGACAGTAGCCAGTAAGTGACCAGCACACTCCCCCTGAGTGAAAAACTGGGTCTTAAAAAATTAACTTGCAAATGTTCTTTCAACAAACCCTGGGCTTCCTTCCAACTAGCTGAATTCTCCGGTGAGGGACTTTCGATATATTTACACTCCGTGGACAAAACCCTATTAGAGAGTTCCGCTGTAAGAGCCTTGCTTTTGGTCTTGTGCACACTAATAATTTTGATATACAATCCTCTAACATATGTCTTCATAGCGTCCCATACCATGGGTTCAGATGCAGACCCTATACTGTGACTAAAAAAAGTCTACAATGGCACTAGAAATTGCAGTACTCGTGTCCACTAGATGAAGCCAGAACGGGTTCAGACACCATAGGGGCCTCGGATTGTGCTCCAAAGTCCCTAGACGCAGCTGTAACATAACTGGGGAATTATCAGAAATGCTGCAGAGAAGGTAAGTGACCTCCTGAGTTATAGTCATTAAGGATAGAGATCCAATCACCAGGTCTATTCTGGACAGCGAGTTATGTGAGGAGGAGTAGCACGAAAACTGCCGTTCCCCCTGGTGCATAACCCTCCATAGGTCGCATAAATCAATCTCCGATAGCAACCTAGCCAGTATGGTGGGGAAGCTACCCGGGCCACAGGCAGCTGGGTCAAACTTATCAAGGAACCTATCCAAATACATATTAAAGTCTCCCATCAACAAAATGAGTACATTAGGGAATTTAGCTGCGAATGCTAGAATTGTTTTCATAATCTCACTAGAGAACGGTGGGGGAATGTACACCGCCACCAATATCAGCCTAAAGTGGAATATGGAGCAGTCAACACATACAAACCATCCCTCACTATCAATACAGGTATCTCTAGCAGCAAAGGGAAGAGTTCTATGTACCAGGAGACTAACTCCTCGCGCATGTGTGGCATAGGTAGAGTGGAACTCATGCACCATCCATGCCTTATGAATCAGATGGATTTTATCGGGAGTAAGAGGTGTTTCAGAAAGACAGAGGATTGCTGGTTGGTGTGTTTGCAAAGCGTGAAAGACAGCATGTCGTTTAGAAGTCTGGCCTAATCCCCTCACGTTCCAAGCAATAATCTTAAGGGTACCCATTATCAAACCAACTCCAGAAAAGAACCAGCCCAGTGCCACTTACCCCGAGGGAGCCATCGCACAGCCCAATGAAAAACATACATAATTTCTCAGGTACCCCCTAAACCCACCGAAATAAACCCGCTAACAAAACAGACATTTCTCCCTGCAGTGGAGAAGCTGGGGTAAAAGAAATTCCTGATCCCTGAATGTACGGTACATACAGACTAACAAAACTAGAATAGGATCTGCCTAGTGCTGCTTTGGCGCTCAATATCTCAATATTGTAACCTGCCGCAGTACAGAACAACAAAAAAATGATAAAACTAAATGCTGAAAGGAAGGTAATAAAGAAACTCCCCCTGCCCAGTGTTACATTTATCCAACAGAGAGTCTTATTAGGAACTGGTATGTAACCAGCTAACCCACAAAGTATTGGACGCAGCTCAAGTACCACATAGAGTCCATAGTGTCCTCAAGTGTTGCCACGCAGATCCTTCTCATGAGTGTCTAGCCACTGACATGCTGCTGCTGGATTATCAAACATATGCGTTCTATCTCCTGCCACCACACGCAATCTGGTGGAGTAGATCATTGAATAGGGTAGCTTTAGTAGCTTATGACATCCAGGACGTGTGCTCTTCGTTTTTGTACCTCCGCAGAAAAATCTGGAAACAAGAATACACGATTGCCATTGATAGTAAGATCTGCACAGTCTCATGCGCCTCTCAAAATCGCATTCCGATCTTTAAAATGCAGAATATTGATCAGAAGAGGTGTCAGCGCCGCCGCTGGGGGTGGAGGGCAAAATGGTACACGGTGAGCCCGCTCAATAGCGAATAGTGGACAGTCTCTCTCTTTCAATTTTATCAGCAAGCCATTTCTCCATAAACGTAACAGCATCAGCTCCCTCAGCATGTTCAGGCACACCAATTATTCGGATATTATCACGTCTCAGTCTATTCTCAAGATCATCAGATTTACATATAAGCAGTGAGACATTGTGTATTACACGCTGAAGGTCTCTTTTTACAGGCGTACCTGATCCTCCATTGTACTTAGTCGGCCCTCCATCTCACCAATCCCCTCCTTCACTTGCCTCATGTCTTGTCTGATAAGTAAAATTTCCTCCTTGAGACCCCCCATATGCGTATTAAACGAGGTGGCAATGCGCCACTGCTGCAAAAACGTCTTTGATGGTGGGTTCTATCTCAGGAGCAGCCCCCATGTCCAGTAGTGTATTGACCTCAGTCTCTGTTAATGGTATAGGGCAGGATCCGGCATTCCCAGTGGCGTCTGTAAGTTCGGATGCCTTGTCTACCTATAGATCTGGGGTGTTTGCCGAGAGTGTCGAAGAGCAGGCAAACTTTTCTAGCCGCACAGCCATTTCTGACATCTTCGCAGCTTGCACGGTGCCCTGTTTGGCTAACGTAACAAGGCTGCATTCCTTCCCCTCCTTTTCTTTGGACTTTTGGCATGTCATGTTGTCGCTGGAAGGTCGCAGGGTAAGCAGTTCCACACAGGCTAGTGGTAAGTTGTCCAGTAAAACAGCAAGTAAACAGAGAATTTACAGGAGACTTAGCCAGGAACTCAACACCATGCATCTGCTAACATGCCCGGTCAGGCCATGCCCCCTCTGAATTTTTTCTACTCAATCTTGATATTGTACCTGGGTATATTATTTCTCTTATGTTAAAGGAGTTGTCCCCACCTCGAACATTGGTGGCATATTGTTAAGGTTTTTAAATGCTCCAGAATTATCACAGTGGTTCAGGTTGGAGCCTCTGTAGGCTGCATGTCTAAAAGTTTAAGCCAACTTTTAGTTGTCTTCCTTTTTTCAGATTTTTACATCAGGAATGTTGGCACATTATGGTGCCAGGTCACATTTTAGACCACACCTCTGTTCCCACACATCCCCTTGTTCAACATGTAAAGAAAAAACCCACCAGATGCAACTTTTTGCTCCAGCATTGGAAATAAAATCAAGGTGGAGATTTAATTTTAGCCATGTTTTTTTCTTCTTCTAAATAATACTCTTTTCACATAATTTTTATAGGCTTCGTTTGGCATATATGTCAGGAAGATTCCACTTCGTATATGCCAAACGTAAAGCCCCAAGAATGGCACTATATAAAAGAGTATACTGCACGGTAAACATTTTTGGTGGCCTACTGTAGACAGCACTGTTTCAGGATTTTTGCTCCTCATCAGTACAGAACAGGATATTGGTTGGTTGGATGAGGGGATCACAGTTCTTATTGAAGAGACACAGCAGTGTATGTTCTTCTTGAAGAGACACAACAGGCTATGCTCCATGGGGAAAAAAACAATGCAAATTAGCCCATCTCATACCAAATTGGCAAGCTTTTTTCCCATGCAGAACTGCCTAAAAAATAAGTCTCCATATAGAGATGTGTCTCTTCAATAAAAACCAGTACCCCACTTGCTCATGCTGAATCTAAGGCATCTCTTCTAGCCGAACAGGCAAGAGTCCCACTATGGTGATGTCCACAGAAGAGGTGCCTCTAGTTTGGCTGATATAAGCTAATAATATCTCTAGTGACTCAAATTCTAACACCTGTCCCATTTAAACAGGCACCTACTAAACAGACTCGGTAACTGTGACGCTGTCGACCTGCAAACTACTGACCTGTAGGACCTTCCAGAAGATTTCCCCCCCTTTGATTCAAGCCTTCGCATAGGTCTACATTCTGAATCTGCATTTACCAAGGCACACCATCCTGTATGCATGTACTAATGTGATCAGCTAAAAGTTCTCCCACTTCTAATGATGTGATCTACTAGGTACATACGTACATGTACTACATACATCTTATACAACATAAAAACATAGAGAAAGTCTAGCAAACTAAAAATAAACCTATCTGCTAATAATTATATATAAAGAATATAATAGTGCTGGCACACGTGTGCCATATATAAGCCAAATACACTATAACACATCAACAAGTAACACAGTTAACGTCCATTCGTCATCATTAGTGCAAAGACTGACGAGAGCCCTTAAATGTAAGGGT
The DNA here is from genome assembly GCF_014858855.1 of Bufo gargarizans. Classification (NCBI taxonomy): domain Eukaryota; kingdom Metazoa; phylum Chordata; class Amphibia; order Anura; family Bufonidae; genus Bufo; species Bufo gargarizans. Next base: position 60,647,304 of record NC_058085.1, on the reverse strand, counting down.
GGCTCCACTGCTAGATGATGTACAGTGAGTTATATGATATATATATATATATAAAATGTATGTAAATGTATATGTATACGTAAAATGTTAAGCTGTTCAATATAACAGAAAACAAAAAAGAGTAAACTGAAATCCAAAAAGTTGCTGTCTTATGTTTCGCACACATGAAATGTTACAAGGTGTCTTTTCTTAACTGGATCTGTCTGTGTTATTAGGAATAAACTATATTTCTACATTATGCGAAGCAGGTGGATGGAGATTCTGCTTTTCTCCCCTAACTTACCTGGAAGAGTATTTACTGGAGAACATATAATTTTTTATTAGACTTCAAGAAAAAAAAAATTCTGCACAGTAAGTCGGCTGCATTTATATGCCCATATTTGCAGTGCATGGGAAGTCCATTTATTTTGTGCCACAAACAGGTTTGGATCACACGAGAGGGAGGCACAAAATCGACAGACCTGAGCACAAATAGGGTTGTGCAGGGTTGTGAGTGTCACTTTAGGTATGGAACAGTACAGCCTTAAGTTCCACCCAAACTACTGTCCCTACCTACTTGGATGATCCGGCCTAAAGGGAGGTCCCCAACTGAGCAACAGTCCCTAACCTGGCTAAGTGCACAGGAGTAGTCAAACAGACTGGGTCAGAACCAGATGATCACAACTAGGACCAAATCAGAATCATAGAGCAAAGCTAATAACAAGCCTAAGTCAAAACCAGAGAGTCACAAGAAACAAAATGAGAGACAAACACAGAGCCAAATACCAGACAGGGTTAGCACCAGAAGATAACGTCAATGGTACAATCTTCAGCCAGAGGCGAAGTCACAAACTAGCCAAAGGTCAGAGATCCAGGAATCTGAGAGTTTAAACAAAACACACTTGTGAGGCAGGAGGACCAAGAACAGTCTCCTGTTAAAATATCCCACTGCAAGGAAGTACGGGATGCGGTGTCGAGCCTGATTGGACCAATATCCCTGCAATCTGAACAGTGCTGCTGTCGGCACACACACAAGACGCCAGTGCTAAGCCTTAATGGTGCAGTGGTCTTGATCATTGATAGGCAATGATACCACAATGATGCCACGCTCCTGTGCAACCATAGAGAGGCTGGGCTCACTGCATACAGGTAAGTACGTGAGTCAACCAACATTTGACTAAGTCTGTGAAGGTTCTCATTTATCCAGGTCATGGTATATATCTGTAAAGAATAAATCAAGGCAACTGGACGTTCTTCCAACGAGCTTTCTCAATTCTGAGTGATTGTACAAAAAATTCTGGGAATAAATATGCAACATTTGACTAAGGGCTAATCCTAAGAGTGTTATCCTCAAAGTCCTTTGGTTTTCATCCTTTAACTCATGTACAGGGATCTGGACTTTGCTACAGGGAAAACCACTAGGCTGCTACCGCTTGGAGTTGTCTCTGTGTGACTGACAGCTGACCCACAGGGGTCAGAGACACCGAGAGGTCAAGCAAAGAACATGGTAAGGGACAGGCTGAGTTCAGGGCAAGCAGAGTACATGCTACATGGAAAACGGTCTGAGGTCAGGGCTGGCAGCAGAGCGACAATAGAGGTCAGGCAACAGAAGCACTATTGGCTGGTGAATATATGGCACTCTGGCACTTTACTGTAAGTGGTTAAGGGAGCACGTGCATGAGCCTTACGGGCAGAGGAGGAGAGGCCTTTCTGGCAAGCAGACCGCAGCCTGCGTGGAGGGACCGAGCAGGCCAGCCCCGCCAGAAAGAAGGCGACAGTGGTAGGCAGTCTGGGCTGCCAGGAAAGGGGAGTAGAGCAGCGTGGGCCAGCAATTTGTCGGTCTGTTCCTACTGAAGAGGAAGAAGGTGGAAATGATCACCTTTCAGCTATAAAATGTGTGGACTGTAGTGCGCAAGAATAAAAAAGGTGGACTGTTCTCAGATATTACAGTGATGATGTAGATTAAACAATGTAAAAATATTGGGTATCTTATACGTGGAAGAGTAAGAGGATTTTTTATTGCATAAAAAATGGGGGGGGGGGGGGGAGAAAATCTGGTGTTTATACTATTCCTGGCCATTTTCTCAATTAAAAAAAAAACTAAAAAAACTAAAAATGAAAATATAATGACATAAAAACATAAGCTTTCAAATAAAATAAATGTTTACCTTGGTTTGTAATGCATTGAAAAGATTTAAAGGAGACATTTAGTAATAACTGTGTAAGAGGCACACTCCTCTTAATTGTGGTGCGCAGGTCCATGGAATGGAAATCTAGACAGCAAGGGAGCTGGTGTAGATCTCCACCATAATCTAGTCAGCCTTACACAGCCCACTTTTTGCAAACCTCAAAAAAAGTTTGCAAAATTTTGCAAACTGGCTCACCAACCTCTGCCACTTGTTGGCACCAGTTTTCAAGCCCACAGAGGATAATAAATGTCCTCCTAAATTCAAATTTTGGAATATTTAGAGATTAAAGGGGTTATTCAAGACTATAAAAGTTCCCAGAGCGGCCAACCCACTGTGGCGATCTTACTGTACTTACCTGTCCCCGCTGTTGGGTTCAGTCTCTATCATTCCATGGCTGGTTCTTCATCTCCCTGGTGTGCTGATATCATCATGATGATGGAGTGTAGGCACGTGACCATTGCAGCCAATAGCTGTCCCCAGCGGTGACCTGGTCCCTTAGCATCATGTGACCATTTGTCATAACACAAGGCGAGCCATTCACCACTGTGGTCAGTGACTGCCGCCCCCCCATCAACAGGTAGTTGATATCAGCACAGCAGGGAGATAAAGAGCAGGCCATGGAATGATAGAGGCTGAACCCAGCGGCGGGGACCAGGTAAGTATAATCAGCACCATGGATCGGCCACTCTGTTAAGTTTGATATAATGTCGGACAACCCCTTTAAAGGGCATGATCAAACAGAGCTTAAAGGGTTGTACCATCTCTACGTTTATGGCATTTTGCTAGGATATGCCATAAATGTCTCACCTCTAGTACCCGCTCCTATGTTCAGAACGGGACCCCTGAAGTGAAAGAAAGCACAAAGCACATGTGCAGTGTCCTACTCGTTCACCGCTACAGAAATACTGGAAATAGCCGAACCAGCATGGCTGCGCAGCTGCTCTCCCTTCCCTTCGGGGGTCCCGTTCTAGGATGGGAGATTGGACAACTCCTTTTAAATGATTTTTGGCTCATGGGATTTGAAGATTTCTGACCACCCAGAAAAATCTATCATCTAGTCGTGTCCTTTAGGTCTCATACACATGGCAGCACTATGTGATGGAGCTTGTATGGTGGCGCATGGAATCCCTACAGCTCTGTACGTGTGCTGCCATATGATGCATCCATACGGTGCTGTATTATGGAGACATTCTCCCCTATGAACAATGCTTCTAAATGACAATTTCTCTGTAATATGACATCCGATGCAGCATGACTTTTTTTTCCTTTTGTTGGGTTTATAATGTACCCGATTGGCAACTTTGTTCCTATATTATGTCCATGGGGTCTGGAAGAGCCAAAAGCTCATGAATATGAGGACTCACTAGTGTGCGCTTTATAAAGAGTGGACTCTTTTAGCAAAACATCTGTGTCAGTTTGAGAAAGCGACCCTGCGTTTTCATCAGGCAGCAGAAAACTGCTGACAGATTTCCTTTCCTACTGGTGGCCCCACAAAGCTTCAGCACCTGTCCCGGGATAAGCTATGATGGTCCGACCTTAACACCTGAAATGTGTGACTGTTCAATATTTTGCTCTGAGTTTGGACTAAGGTAAGTGTCTCCGAGTTCATTCAGTACACATGCAATGCAGTAGCCTTACCAGCGCCTGTAAATAGGGTTGCCACCTTTCCCAACAAAAAATACCAACCAAGCTAAGCCACACCCCAAATAGGGTGTGGTTTTGGGGGCGTGGCTTAACACAGGGTGTTAAATCGCTATTATACTGTGGCTCCCAATAATATTAATGCCCTCATTAGTGCCCCCAGTAATAGTAATGCCTCCATTAGCGCCCGCCAGAATCAATATTGTCCACATTAGCGCCCCAGAATTAATACTGTCCACATTAGTGCCCCCAGTAATATTAATGCCCCCATTAGCGCCACCCAGAATTAATATTGTCCACATCAGTGCCCCCAGTAATATTAATGCCCCATTAGTGCACCCCAAAATTAATGCCCCATTAGTGCCACCCAGAATTAATAATGCCCCCATTAGTGGGGGTAATAGTAATGTCCCCATTAGCACCCCCAGTAATAATAATGCCCCATTAGTGCACCCCAGAATTAATGCCCCCCTTTAGTGCCCCCCCATTTGTGTCCCCAGGAAGAATAATGCCCCCCAGGAAGAATAATGCCACCCAATAGTGCCCCCCCAGGGAGAATAATGCCCCCCCCCATTTGTGTCCCCAGGAAGAATAATGCCCCCCAGGAAGAATAATGCCACCCATTAGTGCCCCCAGTTAGGATAATGCCCCCCCCCATTAGTGCTGCCAGTTAGAATAATGCCCCCCCATTAGTGCCCCCAGTTAGAATAATGCCCCCGTTAGTGCCCCCTGTTTGCGTCTGAAAAAAACAACAACACTCATCTCCTCCATTTGCTTGTGCTGCGGTGAACGCCAGCGGCTGACAGGAAGCTCAGTGCAGGACCTGCGCTCCAGCGTGGTGACGTCTCGCAGGTCCGGTCCTGCAGTCAGCAGCATGAGAAAATGGAGGAGGTGAGTGCTTTATTTATTTTTACCATTGCCGGTACAAAAAAATTACCAGCACCAGCAACCCTTCCTGTAAACATAGTTTCATGAACCTGAACTAACACTAGGATTACAGAGCTGCTCCTGTAATAATGCCATCAGAATAATCCACCTAGAACGTACTGTCCCCGGCCTGTACAGGGAATAAAAGAAACCTCTGCACGATTGTTCTCTGTTCTCCATAGCAATCAGCTGCAAACAGTCTTAAAGGGGTATTCCTGTCAACATTTCTGGCATGTCGGTATTATACGGCACAAAGTCAGACAGATGAGGGTCTTGTCTACAGAACGGGGCTCCGAAGTGAAGGAGAACACATTGTGATGTGTGGTGTCCTCTCCATTCACTGTTATGAGACTTCCAAAAAGAGCACGCTCGTCTATATTCGGAGGTCCCATAGCAGTGAGTTGAGAGAAAGCTGCACAAACATGGCCACCTCTCCATGTACCACTATAGGACTGCCGAAAATAGCTTGGAACTCCTATAGGAGGGTGGTCTTACATGCACAGTGTGCTCTCCCTTTACTTCCGAAGCTCCGAGGTCCTACATCTAGGAGTGGGTCCTAGATGTAGGATGTGCATGTATCAGTCCTAGCAATATGCCACAAATTTTGGGAGGGAAAAGCCATTAAAGGGCGACAGATAAAATATAAGCACATGGTGGATGGAGTGAAGTTCATTCAAGAGGACCTACTTCTATTACTACTCCTGACGTGCCCGTTTGAGTGAATACTCAACTTCTCCATGCGATAACCATCCTGGAACATCTCTTTTCATAAGGGCTTATTCACATGACTGTAATTCTGGGTCCCCATTCGTTCCACAATTTTGCGGGACGAATGCGGACCCATTCATTTCAATGGGGTCGCAAAAGATGTGGACAGCGCACCCATGTGCTGTCCGCATCCGTAGTTCCGTTCCGCGGCCCCACAAAAAATATACAGCATGTTCTATTCTTGTTCCCAATAGTGAACAAGAATAAGCATTCTCATAGCGCTGGTCATGTGTGGTCTAAAAAATTTGGAACGCACACGGCCGGTATCTGTGTTTTTCCGCAATTTGCAGACCACAAAACACTTACAGTCGTGTGAATGCACCCTTAGGGCTCATGCACAAGACCGTATGTATTTTGCGGTCCGCAAAAAATACAGATAAAGTCCGTTTGCATTCAGTATTTTCTGGAACGGAACAGCTGGCCCCTAATAGAACAGTACTATCATTGTCCGCAATGCGAACAGTAATAAGACATGTTCTATTTTTTGGGGGAACGGACATACGGAAATGGAATGCACATGGAGCAACTTCCATTTTTTTACGGACCCATTGAGATGAATGGTTCCACATACGGTCCGCAAAAAAAACTAAAAACGTAACGGACATGGAAAGAAAATATGTTCGTGCGCATGAGCCCTTACTCTGTATTGTTCCTCTGTTATTCCTCCTGAATATGCATACAGATGCTGGATATCCTCCTGTGGTCATTCCAAGCTCTGTCATCATGCACCCGTAGTTCATCCAAGGTGGTTGTTGGCTGCTGTGCATGGGAGACCCATTGCACCATCCAGTCCCAGACATTCTTGATGGGGGCGAGATCGAGCTGGCCAAGGGAGCTGCTTGATACCCTAAAGAGTACGTTGTGTGGCGATGGCAGTGTAGCTGGCCAGCTAAGACCTGTCCTAGGTTGCTAACATAGCGTATATGTTTACACAGCTAGACCTGCCAATAACCTTAATACAGTTCCTATGTTTGTGTGTTAAAGACAAAAGCAGAGTTATTTACAGTGACTTCATGTTTGGATGTCATGTAATAGTTATATTTGTGTCCACATAAGCAGAAAAAGATAATATGCCTTTAAGATTCATTATATAATGTAAGGTAAGCTCAATGACACAGCAGATACAACAGAAAGCATAGAGTTAAACTGTTGTTTCTAAGCAGGAGTCTTGACCAATCCTAGCTAGCCTCACACAGCAGGTGTTTTGACCAATCACAGCCAGCCTCACACACAGCTTGTGTGGGAAATTCCCCTAGCAGGAGCTGCTGGAATTATTATTCACCAGAGAGAGGAGCTGAACAGACACACACTCCACTAAGAGCTGTGTTATATGGAAGCATGAGGCCAAAATAGATATTTAAAACAGTTATGCAATGTTCCTACTGTTAATATAGTGATTAGAACGGTATACGGAACTGGTTATATGTGTGTTTACTTACAGTTCCACCAAACCACAAATTCAATTGCATACAAACGAACTACTGAGCCATACAAACCAAACAAATTGCATACAAATGCGAACTGCTCATACCAGATCATAAGCAATTGTATAGAGCAAACTGCAAACCAGGTAGAGCAAGTGAACTATTGGTTAACCTCAGATATACCTCTCAGAGAGATCATAAAGTGCTTAAATAACTTAAAGTGAGAGTACAGACACTGAAGAGAGAAATATATCCACCATTTGATGTTGAATGACAAGATTGAACAGTTGAAACACCATCTTATGCATACCGCCATTTTATGATACTTTATTCAACACGTGTTATGTACATGGACTATCTGTTGCGGAGGCGGCCGTGTTATATATGAAGAAAAGATGAAGAACAGTTGAAGTTAATAAATAAGTAATTTCAAGCATTTAATGTGCTCTTTAAACCTACTGCTTCCATAGAACGGCGCTAAAGGAATTACAGAGTACCAGACAGTCTGGTTAGACTAAAAAGTCAGAGATATCAAAATTCTTCTAATGCCACAGTGCAAAAGGCACTTCATAGTGCTGCGCCTGCCACAGGCAGTGTGTGTGTGTGGGGGGGCGTTAGAACATCATGTCTCCTAACAGAATTAAAATAATGCAGTAGGACTGGATCCACAATATCCTGGATAAAGTGATGTCCATGCCTGCCTCATCAGATACCCTGCTGCAGAACTCAAAAAGGGTGCACTTCCTTGGCTGTTGTGATCAATGACGAAGCTCCACTAGGAGTTTATGCTCTGTTCATCTCAGCACAATCATATTAAGTTTTCTAGGTGTTTTTATCCTTTTCTAGTAGTGTATGTGAATGAGGCACCTTATTATCAGGACTGATGGAGTCCTAACAGTCAGAACCTCACTGATAGTGGAGTACAGAGAACTGACCCAGGAATTTGTAGATTGGTGCCGGCTGAACCACCTTAGGATCAGTGCTGGGAAGACTAAGGAGATGGTGGTGGACTTCCGCAAGCACAGACATCCTCCTTAACCAATGGACATCAAAGGGACGGACATTGAGATAGTCAACACCTATAAGTACCTAGGTTTGCTCCTTAATAATAAGCTAGACAGGGCAAATAACTTGGACATGAGTCACAGCAGGCTATACCTTCTTAGAAGGCTGAGAGCTTTTGGAGTGCAGAGGACACTTCTTGGGGCCTTTTTCAACTCTTTAGTGGCATCAGCCATCTTCTTTGGAGTGGCCTGCTGGGGTAGCAGTATCTCAACCAGGGAGAGGAAGACACTTGACAAACTGATTAGAAGGGCCACCTCCGTCCTGGGGAGACCCCTAGACCCAGTGCAAGTGGTCGGTGAGAGAAGGATATTGTCCAAGTTGATCTCCATGCTGGAGAATAACTCCTATCCCATGCAGGAGACTGTGATAGCATTGGGCAGTACCATCAGTGACCGACTGCTTCACCCCAATTGTGAGAAGTTGCGCTATTGGAAGTCATTCCTCCCTGCTGCTGTTAGGCTGTACAACACTGACCCAAGCGGAGATATTTGGGATCCTGCGGATATCATTCCATCCAGAGACTGAATTCTATAAGCTGTTATATCTATATCCCTTATCTTTTACTTTTTTGTTATCTGTACCCTGTACTGTAATGCCTTTATTATGGAGTTTTTGTACTTTCTGTGCTGCTGTAACATTGTGACTGTCCCTATGGTGGGACTATTAAAGGATTGCCCTATTTTATATGGAAATCAGCACTGCAGCACAGTGGCCAAGTGGTTAGCACCATTAGCGCTGAGATCCTGGGTCCGAACCTGACCCAGGACAACATGTGTATGGAGTTTGTATGCTTTCCCAATATTCGCATGGGTTTCCTCCCACACTCCAAAAACATACAGGTCCAATAAGGACAGGAACCGATGAGAGGGGTATATTTAGGAACATCTTGGGCTGGATTTGGCACAAGTGGGATTTCTCTACTTTTTTCTGAATTGCTCAAAAAGGGGTTGGGACTTAGTGGAAATGGGTGGAGCTTCATAGGAAAGGGTGTTCCGTTTTGCACCAAAATTATGCCACAATTCCGGCGTAAATTGTCTAAAAGTAAGCCAACCAACAAATGGTAGAAAGTTCAAAACAAGTGTCTATCCTTGCACCGTATTTATCATCTAGCCTGAGCCCTGTGAAAAATCTGGGGCAGGTCTAGACGGCCGATCTAAGTTTATACCATTTATAAGATTAGTAAATCTGGGCTCTGTGTGAACTCAGCCTTATAGCACACTGTGCATTTACATTTGGTGCATTTGATTTTTCTAACAGTTTTTATGACAAAAAAAATTCAATTTTTAGGTGTTGGGTGGAAGTCTATGGGAGTTATTAAAAAACAGAACACACATTTTCTTTCTTTTCTTTTTTGCGGTGGTTTTTTTACTTGAGGTGTGTGTTTTGGGGTCAGGCATTTTTTTCCTCATTATCTTTCAATTTTGTCCCATTTTTTTTTTTTTTGGGCCCTGCTTTAAAAAACGCAAGAGGTAAAGAGGGTTGTGTTTTTATATTATGTTCTTGTAAGGCGTTTTCTTTCTAAAGTCTTTTTTCCATACAGATCTACAGAAGGGACATTAGAGGGGGGCTCACACTTTCCCGCAGAAAAATGCATGGCTTGTAAACCATGCCGTATGCTCAAATACACTATTTGGGCAAAAAGGCCATAAAAATACGCTAATAAAACGACTATAAAAAAAAACAAAAAAACACACAACTCCAAAAGTGTAGTCTGGCCGCACCCTTATGACAGCAGTACATGGAAGCTACTCACCACAATATTTCTCATCGCAGTCTCGGTGGCAAGTTTCTTCACAATCTCAGGCGGTGCGATGGACCCAGCAATGACTCCTACAAAAATGGTCACAGACAATTTATCAGAAACTAGTTTTGTAGCAGATCTCATTCCTCGTTCTGCAAAATCTTGGAAATCATCCATACGAAATATAATATAAAGCTGACTGCACTGGACTGAACAGACCCGGAGTGACAGTGGTAATGTCAGAGCACAATGTCACAGTATCCTCCATGATCATCTGCTGACCTAAGTTCATCCTGTCCAGGACTACAGGGCTCAGCAACATGAGGTCCTGTAAATGACAATGTTTCACCGCTAAGACCCTCAGGGGGGTCACCTGTTCACACTGTCTATGGTCATTGATTGAGATAACTTTTCTTCACTGGACCACAGTATGTAGTCTATTGCTTGGGACTTTTTTTTGAGTCTCCCCCTCCAAACTCTAATTGCAGATCTCTGGACTGTTAAAATGCAGACTTATTACAGCTGTATCACAAGTCTAAAGCCTCTTGCACACGTGTCCCCCGCGGCTGCATTGCGGCCCGCATATGGCAGGTCCGCAATACACTGGACACCCGCCCATGTGCATTCCGCATCATGGATGCGGACCCAGTCACTTGAACAGGTCCGCAAATCCAGAGATGCGGTGCGGAACGGAAGCACTACAGAGTGCTTTCATGGGGTTCCGTTCCGTGCTGCATGCTGCACCTTGTTTTTTTCTTTTAAGGCGTTTTCAAATCACCTTTTCTCTGGGGGAAAAATGCCACGCTAGTGGTAAGACAGTGTGTGTGAAAAACATCAGGAAAAAAAGCAAAATAAGTTTGTGTGTGTATGGACCCTAAGGCTGAAAACACCTGTAGGTATTTTGTGTTATTTTTTTGTGTGCATGAGGCCTTAGACTTCTACTGAATGCCTTAAAGGATAACTGTCACACTTAGACCCTAATTTCAATTTTCATATATGTAGTTACTAATAACATGATATTCCAGAATCAGTTACTATTAGACTGACTTACCCCATATTTAATAAGATTCAGCCCTTAGCAACCAGTCTGCATAAAACTGCAATTTCTCTATTCAGTTAAGATGGCCGCCACTTCCCTCACCCTGAGGCTAATCCCGCCTGCCCTCAATACCCACAATGCATTGAGCGCATCACATGCACTAGCCAGTAACAATAGCCCCCAAAAGTGTCAGTAACCAGAGCTCTCCCCCCCTAAAGGGTTAATCTCCTGCAGCACAAAGGGGTCCTCTTACCACATGTTGCTTTCCTTTATACACTGAGCAGATGGCAGATCTCCCTTCCCTGGTGTGCGCTGCTCCAACTCTGCATTCTCCAGCTCTGAGTGAGGGAGCGTCTGCCAAGCGCAGGGACAGGGAGAAGTGCACACAGCCCAGGCACTGTTATCAGCTGCTGGGGAGGACCTGGCTTTAATCATTTACTTACAGTCCCTGGCCGTCAGTAATGTGAGCCTGCACACAGCCTTGCTTCTGCGTGCTCCGTCTATCAACACATAGACGCACCATGCCTAGCAACCCTAATTTAAGCACAGGTAAAAATAGGCAGTACAGGGAACACAAATGTGTTGCCCGCAGCGGCCGTTGCATGGGGGCTCCCTCTGCAGGGCGTCTTGTGTCATGGCGCAGCTGCACCATGGGGTCCGTCATCGCTGGCGCATGCCATCGGTGCGGGAGGACCGGCTCGCGTCCGGATTCGTACCATACGCGCCGAAGTGGTGTGTACCGAGGGCTGGAGACGGCTGTGCTGGGGGCCACTGCATGCACTTGTGCAGGGTTGTCATAGGCGGCATAACGGATGGTGTCCTCCTGGTGCACCGGGCATTGCGCGTGGGGGATTCAATCTGCTGCACATGGGGGGGGGGCGTCCGGTCGTTGCATGCACAGGAGCCGTGCTGCCCCCATGTCTGTCCGCTGCTGTGGCATCTTTTGATGCATGTGTCTTTACAGAGGAAGAGGTTCTAAGTTAGCTGTCTAAAATCAATACAAATAAGTCACAGGGGCCTGATGGGATACACCCAAAGCTATTAAAAGAGCTCAGCGGCGAACTAGCAAAACCATTAACAGATTTATTTAACCAATCACTGGCAACAGGAGTCGTCCCAGAAGATTGTAAATTAGCAAATGTTGTGCCGATTCAAAAGAAAGGTAGTAGGAAGGAATCAGGCAACTATAGGCCAGTAAGCCTGACATCAATAGTGGGGAAATTAATGGAAACCATACTTAAGGAGAGGATTGTGGAACATCTAAAATCCCATGGATTGAAAGATGAAAAACAGCATGGGTTTACTTCAGGGAGATCATGTCAAACTAATCTTATAGATTTTTTTGATTGGGTGACAAAAACAATAGATGGTGGAGGTGCAGTAGACATCGCTTATCTAGACTTTAGTAAGGCTTTCAATACTGTCCCACACAGAAGGCTTATCAATAAATTGCAGTCTTTGGGCTTGGACTCCCATATTGTTGAATGGATTAGGCAGTGGCTGAGGGTTGTAGTCAATGGAGTATATTCAGACCAAGGTCTTGTTACCAGTGGGGTACCACAGGGATCTGTTCTGGGACCCATATTGTTTAATATCTTTATCAGCGAAATTGCAGAAGGCCTCGATGGTAAGGTGTGTCTTTTTGCTGATGACACAAAGATTTGTAACGGGGTTGATGTTCCTGGAGGGATACACCAAATGGAAAAGGATTTAGGAAAACTAGAGAAATAGTCAAACATCTGGCAACTAAAATTTAATGTGGATAAGTGCAAAATAATGCACCTGGGGCGTAAAAACCCAAGAGCAGAATATAAAATCAGTGCTACAGTCCTAACCTCAGTATCTGAGGAAAGGGATTTAGGGGTCATTTTTTCAGAAGACTTAAAGGTAGGCAGACAATGTCATAGAGCAGCAGGAAATGCTAGCAGAATGCTTGGGTGTATAGGGAGAGGAATTACCAGTAGAAAGAGGGAGGTGCTTATGCCGCTCTACAGAGCACTAGTGAGACCTCATTTGGAGTATTGCGCTCAGTACTGGAGGCCATATCTCCAGAAGGATATTGATACTCTAGAGAGAGTTCAGAGAAGAGCTACTAAACTAGTACATGGATTGCAGGATAAAACTTACCAGGAAAGATTAAAGGACCTTAATATGTATAGCTTGGAAGAAAGACGAGACAGAGGGGATATGATAGAAACTTTTAAATACAAAAAGGGAATCAACAAGGTAAAAGAGGAGAGAATATTTAAAAGAAGAAAAACTGCTACAAGAGGACATAGTTTTAAATTAGCGGAGCAAAGGTTTAAAAGTAATATCAGGAAGTATTACTTTACTGAGAGAGTAGTGGATGCATGGAATAGCCTTCCTGCAGAAGTGGTAGCTGCAAATACAGTGAAGGAGTTTAAGCATGCATGGAATAGGCATAAGGCCATCCTTTATATAAGATAGGGCCAGGGGCTATCCATAGTACTTAGTATATTGGGCAGACTAGATGGGCCAAATGATTCTTATCTGCCGACACATTCTATGTTTCTATGTGGAACACGTTCCTGGCCAATTGGAACAGAGTCTCCCTGTTTGTGCTGCAATTGGGTCCCGCATCTGCCGTGATTTTCTCGGACGCGCCTCTTCCAGGGGTTTCGCGGCAATTTGCGGGAATCAGTGGTTCGCAGGTTCCTGGCCCTTAGAAATCTCTTCAGCCAGAGATTTTTTTAAGTCTTCTCCTTTATTGGAGATCTACCCAATCGTAGCGGCCGCCCAAGTTTGGGGCAGACAATGGGCCGATTCTTTGGTGGCATTCATTACCGATAATCAGGCGGTGGTAGAGATCATTACTAAGGGCAGATCAAGGGCACCCTGAATCATGTCTTTTTTCCACAGGCTGGTCTGGCTCTCCCTGCAGCACATTTTTTTATGTGTCATGTAGGTACATTCAGGGTATACGAAATGTTGCTGCAGATGCATTGTTGCGTTTTAATCTTCATGCCTTTTTTCAGGTTATGCCAGAGGCGAAACAAGTGGGACTATCCCCTGCAGCTTTCCAAACTCTAATCATGGATTAAAACCATACAGCAATTCAGCCAGGTCTCTCGTGCAAAAGTCTCCGTCTGTTAACATGGCCAGGAATTACAAAACCGCCTGGAACGTTTTTAACAGATTCGTACTCCGTCATCCAAGGGAGAACACCGACAACCAAGGGAGAACACCGACAAGACCACGTATTTTATGGCTTTCATAGCTTACTGCCACACTGACCTTAAACTTTCCTACCACACAATTAAATTGTATTTGGCCAGGGTTCAGCATTTTTCCATGTTAGAAGACCCAGATAGCAAGTCGGTTTTTACGTCCCAGGCAATCAAAGCCACTCTCAGAGGCGTACAGAGGAGTAGCGGGGGAACGGTCCCAAGCAGACAGCCGGCATCAGGGGAACTATTCAGAAAACTTTCCACCTCCCTAGATGGTCATCCTTTCGGGCCCCATTCTAGTATAGTCATAAAAGCGGCCATGTACCTCAGTTTTTACAGGTTCTTGAGGCCAGGGGAATTCACCAGTATTTCCGCCAAAGCCAAAAGCTTAACCAGGAGTCAGGTGGTATGGTGCAATGACCATTTCTCATTATATCTCACGTCTTCCAAAACGTCTCGAGTCGGGCCACCGGTGGAGGTCAAGTACTTTCAGACATTCAATGAATGGTGCCCAGTTCAGGATTTTAAGAAATTATTGTTGGGTTTAGGTGACTCCGCCCCGGACAGCCTATTGCTTCCATTTAGGGTCAGGGCCATCAGTTCATCTCAGTTCATCTCCCATATCCCTACCCTAGTAACTGGGTTGGGTTTTGATCCCAAAGCCATTTCGGTGCACTCTTTCCGCATTGGGGCTGCATTCGCGGCTTCAAAGCATAATGTCACGGCGGACGTGCACTCAGTATAAAAGATAACGCACCAACCAGGCTCTGGACGAGAGACAGGGGAAGGGTCACCTCCTAGCTCATCCCTGACCTCTTTCCCTGCACTGCTCAGCCCACATGCAGACCTTGAAGGTAGGTGTGCTGTGTCCTCCAGCCTGGGCTGACAAAACCCTGAACTCCCTGAGATGGTGAAGTGGGGAAAAAGGAGCAGCCTGCTCGCACAGAACCTGGATGGGATAGATGACACAAACAACCAAACTAGAAATGACACTTATCTTAGAGAGCAGGAACCTTCCCTCCAAGCTTCCCAGACCACAATGATGAGTATAATCCGCTCAGAGCACTTAGCTGGAGGCCATTTAAACTAATGACTCCACCCAGTGCACCTGATGAGAGGCGGATCCAGCACGGCACCAAAACAAATACTAAACTCGTGCTGCTATCCTGGCCGACCTCCGCACATCGTCAGAGTGGGGCATGACACATAATGTCCCAGGCCATATCATTCGCAAGATGGGTCGTTGGCACTCTGTGTTTTGCTCGATATATCCTGAATTCTCACGCTGAACTATTTGAGGCTTTATGATTTGGTTGTACATACTCAATAAAGTTATTCCTTATACTACATGGCTTGGTTTTTGCCCCCTTATAGGCCTACCCACGACATGGCTAAGGGCACCCCACCAGCTTTCCAGTCAGGTAAGCAAGCCGTTAGTTAGGATAGGTCAGTTAGGTCGTTATTTGTTAGGGATCCAGGTTCTCTTTGTCCGTAGCCATGACCACAAATAGATAATATGTAGGCTTTCACATCTGCGTTGGGGGCTCTCTCGCAGATTCTGTAAAAAAGACCTGAAAGGACTTTTTTATCTGGTAAAAAGGCAGGATCCGTAACGAAAACTGAACAGACTCCATTATAGTCAATGGGGTCTGCTCAGCTCCTTTCGGGGGTCAGTGTGCCCGATCCGTTATTTTCGTTGTTCTACTCATCTAACGAAGCAGAACAGAAATAAATAGCGGTGGTGTGGATGTGGCCTAAGAGGTGAGTATTTATGCAGGCAATTATAGTGAAGTGATTAAGTACAGTCCAATATGCTGCATCTTACCTGTACTTTATCACTTGGCTATAATATTGCACCTGCATTCACTACACACTGTGCCACAGACATCACACACTGCGACACAGACATCACACACTGCGACACAGACATCACACACTGCGACACAGATATTCCACACTGCACGTCAGACATCCCACATTGCGCCACAGACATCCCAAACTGCACTCCAGACATCACACACTGCACTCTAGATGTCACACACTGCGCCACAGACATTCTACACTGCAATCCAGACGTCACACACTGCGCCACAGACATTCTACACTGCACCACAGACTTCACACACTGCAATCCGGATGTCACACACTGCACTCCATATGTCACACACTGCGCCACAGACATCCTACACTACACTCCAGACGTCACACACTGCGCCACAGACATTCTACACTGCACCACAGACATCCTACACTGCACTCCAGATGTCACACACTGCGACACAGACATCCCGCACTGCACCACATACATCAGGGGCGTAGCTAAAGGCTCATGGGCCCTGGTGTAAGAGTTCAGCTTGGGCCCCCTTCCCTCAGTGCTTTGTGGCCAGGGGCCACACTGCACTACATACTTCACACCCTGCACTTCACACACACTGCACCACATACATCACACACTGCACCACATACATCACACCCTGCACCACATACATCACACCCTGCACTACATACATCACACCCTGCACCACATACATCACACCCTGCACCACATACATCACACCCTGCACCACATACATCACACCCTGCACCACATACATCACACCCTGCACCACATACATCACACCCTGCACCACATACATCACACCCTGCACTACATACATCACACCCTGCACTACACACACACTGCACTCCAGACATCACACACTGCACCACATACATCACACTCTGCACTATACACATTACACGCTGTCACCTAGTGCATGTCAAACTGGATGTCCGGGCTGTAGTTTTCCACCACTCCAAAACTCCACGCTATGTTCACAGTTGTCCTCAGGGACAGCGCACTGCTTCCCTACTCTGGCCCAGGAGCTAGCCCCTCCTCCTTACAGCTCCCGCCAGATGCAGGACACGATGATGCTCCGGCAACCCGGCCAAATAAACCAATAACAAAGCTCCTTACTGTACGCAGCTGCTCTGCCTGTGCTGTTCACTGTATGTCAGGAATAGGTCTAAGGCCTCACGCACACGGCCGCGTTCTATTTTTTTGCAGTGCGGACGGATCACGGACCCTTTTTAAGTTGAATGGGTCTCGATCCGTCCCAGCCGATGCATGGACGTTGCCCATGCACTGGGGACCGCAAATTGCGGTCCCCAATGCACGGAAGAGCCGGCATATGCATGAGGTCTAAAGGCGTATTGGTACGCCTCAATATTTTTTTGAGGAGTAAAATGTCCTGAACAGGCGTCTGACACTTGTACAGGCTTTATTGCGACCTCTGATAACAGCCTTATATAAGATGGCCGTCTTCACTGTTATTTACAAAGCGCCTGCTAGAAAACCGCCTGTCTAAACGGAAGGCGACACGGGAACTATGTATTTTGGATGGAGCTGCTTTTAAACTTTGGAACAAGGGCACATAATGATGATGAGTCTACATTCAGTTTTTCCAAAGAAAACATGCAAGAAATACCAGGCGCTGCGCCACAGACATGGACCCCGCAAATATCTGAGGGAGACACTAGAACGGCCAACAAACGGCAGAGCAAATGCCCTCTAATTACAAGTGGAAATCCACACACCATGGGTGAGATGAGAAGTAAGAGAAGCATAGTCTGGCTGCGCCAAAAGATCTATATACATGGTCGGAGTCCCGTACATCGTCGTGCATCTGCAAGACATAAGGAGGACCACATGTCAACAGTCTCCTACAGCACACAGGTGGCTTAAAGGCAACCTGTCACCATGAAAAGAAGTGCAGCCAGCATTAGGGTTGCACCGGGTATCACATTTTTTTTTTACCAGGTTCGATTTGATACTGGGATTGGCCTTTTTTCTAAACAAAGCTGTGCCATTGTACAGCTTAGTATCAGTCTCTACCAGAGACGATGTCCTCATAAGAAGGAGGGAGAGCTTCCCTCCCTCCTCACTGTGACGTGGCCGGCCACTGCCAGCAATGAAAACACTTAGTAGCCTTATGGGGGAGTATCAGGGAGCATAAAACGGCATGGGAGAGAGTAACTCACCACGGTCCTCGCAGTGCTGGATGCTGATAGTTAAAGGACCTGTGATGATGTCATTGCCGTGCACTTGTTACTGGTCACACGGCCATGACATCATCACAGGTCCTTTATCCTTCAACATTCAGACGGATCTTGCTGCAGGAGATGTTTCCTGCTGTTTTTACGGGTAGGTGCTTCATGCTATATGCCTGTATTAATGTGAGGCACATGGTCTTATTACTTTAGTACCTCCATGTGCCTCACATTAAGGCCTCATGCACACGATCGTTGTGTGTTTTGCGGTTCGCAAATTGCGGATCCGCAAAACACGGAAGGCGTCTGTGTGCAAATTGCGGAACAGCGCGGACAGCCATTAATATAACTGCCTATTCTTGTCCGCAAAACGGACAGGAATAGGACAGGTTATTTTTTTTTGTGCGGACCACGGAACAGAGCAACGGATGCGGACAGCACACGGAGTGCTGTCCGCATCTTTTACAGCCCCATTGAAGTGAATGGGTCCGCATCCAAGCCGCAAAAACTGCGGCTCGGATGCGGACCAAAACAACGGTCGTGTGCATGAGGCCTAATAGCAACAGTGGCCCCGCCACGTACTTCATATAATGGACAACATGGGGTTAATGATGCTGTCACTTACTGTTATTGTGAAGCATGTGGAGGTCCAAATTAATAACGCACATTAATAGTAACCCTGCCAACTACCTCCTGACACAATGGGCAACATGGGGTTAATGTGAGGTACATGATGAGGTTACTCTGATAGGAGACACAGAGGTCCAAATTGATAAAACCATGTGCCTCATTAACAGTAGGTAACCCCATCATGTACTTCACATTAACTCCATGTTGTCCATTATGTGAGGAGGGCAATCAATATTTTGCATTAAAAAAAAAGTGTGGGTATTTTTTGTGTGTTTTTTTGTGTGGTATCAAGTATCACAATACTTTTCCAATCAAAATCTTGGTATTGTGACAATTGGTATTGTGACAATTTTATTCATTTACATTCCTGCTTTTTCTCTATGACTGCATTGCAAATAGTGAAATCCGTGGTGGAGATCCGCAGTATAAACTGACATGCTGCAGATCTAGGGTCCATTCACACGTCCCTAGGTGTTTTGTGGTCCGCAAAACACGGACACTGGTAATGTGCGTTCTGCATTTCGAGGACCGCACTTCGCCGTCACTATAATAGTTGTGGAGAAGAATAGGACATTTTCAATTTTTTTTCAGGAACGGAATTGCGGATCCGGAAGTGTGGATGCGGACAGCACACTGTGTGCTGTCCGTATCTTTTGCGGCCCCATTGAAAATGAATGGGTCCGGATCCATTCCGCAACGTTGCGGAATGGATCCGAACTCATTTTGCGGATGTGTGAATGGACCCTTAAGCTAGTGCTACATGGCAACATTTCACGTAATGTATTTCAATGGTGTGGCAGTGTGACATGCTGTGACTGTGATGTGACAGTTGCAAAAAAAATCCATCCAGTTTGGATATTTTTGCGACTGTCGCGTTGCAGCAGCAACATGTCACACTGCCACACCATTGAAATACTTTACATGAAATGTCATGAGACTTTCTTGTTGCGCAACAAATGTCACCATGTAGCTTTACCCTTATTTTAGTTGCATGACACATGTTGCCATGTAGCCCCAGTCTTAAAGGGCATCTGTCAGCAGAATTGTACCTATGACACTGGCTGACCTGTTACATATGCGCTTGGCAGCTGAAGGCATCTGTGTTGGTCCCATGTTCATATGTGCCTGCGTTACTGAGAAAAACTGTGTTTTAATGTATGCAAATGAACCTCTAGGAGCAATGGGGGCGTTGCTGTTACACCTAGAGGCTCTGCTCTCTCTGCAACTGCCGTACCCTCTGCACTTTGATTGACAGGACCAGGCAGGGTAAACGTCATCGCAAATGGCCCAGTCTATCAAAGTGCAGAGGGCGCTGCAGTTGCAGAGAGAGCTGAGCCTCTAGGTGTAATGGTAACGCCCCCGTTGCCTCTAGAGTCTCATTTGCATATATTAAAACATCATTTTTCTCAGCAATGCGGGCACATATGAACATAGGACCAACACAGATGTCTTCAGCTGCCAAGAGCACATGCAACAGGTCCGCCAGTGTCATAGGTACAAAACTGCTGACAGATGCCCTTTAAAGAGGAACTGTCCCCTTCCCTGACATGTCTTAGTAACTACTTGCCCTATGTAATTTCTGGAGAATATATTCTTATGACTCTATGATGTCCCATTCTCATATTATTCCTGCTAGAAGTTATGAACGAAGGTCCAGCTGGCTTATCCAGTTGAGGGTGCGTCCCTTCCCAAGATAACACTGTCCAATCAGTGCTGCCAGTGTCAGACTCTGCAGGGACACACCCAGTCGAACCTTTGTTGCAAACTGTTGGAAGTTCATGAATAACTTATCCTAGGAATAATAGAGGAATAACACAACAGAGTCATGAGAATACATGCTCCAGAATTGTTATTACATGGGGATGCAATTAGTTACTAAGACAGACGACATGTCAGGAGAGAGGACCGATCCTTTTTAAAGGGAATCGGTCACCAAGAAATTCACACCAGTTACACCAGGCACAATGCCTCGTAGGGCTCGCTCAGCTGAATACAATCATACCTTTGACTTAGTGATCCGTTGATTCACTCTGCAGAAAAAATACTTGAATGCCTACGCAGATAAGCAGTTAAGTGCACCGAGGGTGGGCTCAAGCCCCTGTGGGCACCCCATCTCCTGCTTTCTCTGCCAGCGCCTCCCTCTCCTTTATTGACCGAGCCAGGTTCCTGCACAATCATCTCTGTAGACAGAGGTGCAGGCGTGAGATTACAGGGTGTGTTCCTGGTCCGCGTCAATCAAGGGGACGGCGGAATTCTTTCTAAGTGGAGAGCAGAGGGGCTTAGGACCGCACCGGAGGCTTAAAGGGGTTGTCTCACTTCAGCAAATGGCATTTATCACGAAGAGAAAGTTAATACAAGGCACTTACTAATGTAATGTGATTGTCCATGTTGCCTCCTTTTCTGGCTGGATTAATTTTTCCATCACATTATACACTGCTCGTTTACATGGTTACGACCACCCTGCAATCCATCAGTGGTGGTCGTGTTTGCACACTATAGAAAAAAAGCACTAGCCTGTGTGCACTCCCACCAAAGAGGCCGGGGCTTTTTCCTATAATGTATAAGAACGACCACCACTGATGGATTGCAGGATGGTCGTAACCATGGAAACGAGCCGTGTATAATGTGATGGAAAAATGAATCCAGACAGAAAAGGAGGCAATATGGGTAATCACAATACATTAGTAAGTGCCTTGTATTAACTTTCTCTACATAATAAATGCTACTTGCTGAAGAGACACAACCCCTTTAATTTACATATTAATAAAAAGTTGTTTTTCTCAGAAACAGTGCAACACAGGAACATAAATCGTTTTACTCAGCAGGATCAACCCTACTTGGATTAATCTTCATATATATATATATATATATATATCAATAATCTTATAAACTGTACACAGATAAACTGCATGAAGTAAAATAAAAGGGCAAATAAGACAGAAAAGTCTAAATAAAGACACGTACCTCTCCCGTGAAATAGCCTCCAATAAAGCACGAGCCTCAAAGGTTGGAGATGGAAAAACCACCGCTGGACCATACACAGCCATTACAAGACTGCCTAAAACGGAGCCCATGCAGTGGTAGAGAGGCACAGGAAGCGCTATCCGTTGTCCCTTGGGAAGGATAAGGGAAACTGTCAGAATGTAGGTTAGTGTGAACACATTTTCAGATAACATGCGCTTCCTCTAACTTACCTTCTTCCAGTCAAAGCCAATCCTGTGCCCTATCATAGCCGCATTGTTCACAATGTTATGGTGGCTCAGGGTCGCTCCTTTAGGATATCCAGTTGTTCCCTAAACGAAAAATGAAAACCAAGGACAAGTGGGTTAAGCTGGTTGTAAACATTACACAACTGTGAACCAAGTGCTAGTTCGTCCAACAGCTATCCCTCCCGACGCCCCCATACACACGCAACCTCTGGTTTTGGTGGCAATTTTCAAATGGTGACATCTGTAACATGCTTTTTGGCATTATAGAGAAGCTTAACAGAGAAGAAGGAGAGAAAAAAATAAAATAATAATAATATATATACTCATTTTAAAAAATAAAAAATGCCATGTATGTAGACTTTTTGATAATTTCCTAGAGACTTTTGGCTGCAATGTTTTTGACTTAAAAGAGGAGCTGTCACCTCTTCTAACATGTCTGTTTTATCACCTACTAATTCCCCATGTAATTAAAGCCTATACCTATGACTCTATGTTGTGCCATTCCTTTGAACTTCTATGTTGAACTTCAGGGACTCCCTCCCCCCAACTGGTAACACCCAACAGGACCTTCACTGTAAACTGCTAGCAATTAATTCATAACTTCTAGAAGGAATAATAAAGGAATGGTATAGCACAGAGTCATAAAAATAGATGTTTCGGAATTGTTATTACATTGAGAATGCAAGTAGTTGCTAAAAGATAAAAGGTCAGGAGAGGGGACAGCTCCTCTATAAAAAGCCAACGAAACTGCAGCAAAAAAATGATGTAAAATGCTCTGTGTTAATCCAGTCTTATGATACTAGATAATCAAAATAGTAGCACTGCACAACCCCTTGGTGTTTTGTACCGGTGTCTTGTGACCCACTTGGATCAGCAATCTACTTAACTGATACTACTCCAGGAGGTAGCTGCCTGGTGGTTCCCCTGCAGCGAAGTCTAGATCCCCGTATACAGGTTAAAGGGTGAAGGGCAGGGGACTACCAGAGTAACACCCTTAGGGGTAAGCCAAATCTGTTCAGTAGGCACAGCGCTTCCACACCTGCTTAAAACGTACATATCTGCCTATAGTTTACTCGAATTGAGCCCTAATTGTTTGTTCGGTTTGAGTCATAGACACTGGCCCAAAAAGTGGACAGTTTCACCAAAAAGTGGAAAAAATTGGCAAATCTAGGTTTAGACAAAAGTTTCCTAGTCCAAAGAGAGGGCATAGCTTAATGGAAAAGGGGCGTGGCTTGTGGGTAAACCGTCCGCCAAAATTGCACCACAATTCCGGTGTAAAATTTAGTTTTACAAGTAAGCTGACCAATGGTTGGTATAGGTTTAGAGAAAAGTGTCCGTCTCTGCACCACATTCACCATCCAGCCTGAGCCCCTGTGATAAATCTGGCGCAGGTCTAAGCTTACGCCATCCCACTGTGGACTGAAGGTCCATTTTCTGAAGAAGGGGCATAGCCCCGAAACGGGTTATTTGGACTTTACTGTTTTTATGTATCCACTGAAGTGGTTTTAATAGAGTGGAAAATCTTTGGAGGAAGCGCTGGATAAAAGTCTTCTTTTTTTCCACTGGATTCCTGCATTGAGCAATGATCATTTATCAACCCCAGGTCACCAGTAAAGTGGTGTCAACTTTTTGCACAAATACCACGCAACCTTTTGTGGTTTTACGCTAGAAAAAGGGAGACTGACAAGGGCAGAGCTTGGCAGGAAGAGGATTGCATCTCACTGCAGAATAAAGTAGAGCAAGACAAGCGTATAAAACACTAGTCGAGAAATTCTCTCCTATGATTTGATAATAATATTAGGGTCAACCTCCAGTCAACCCGGAAATAAGAGTTACTCACCATTTGTTACTCCTCCCCACCCCCAACCTATTCATGCTCAGAGTGGTCCAGGAAGAAGAGATTTGGGTTGTACAAGGGTGCTGCCACACTACATCTTTTTCTTGACTCGTAAAAATAATTTTTTTTAAGACACACGATTTTTTAAATACTTTTTTACTCCTATAGGCACACTCACAGCATGCTGCGATTTTAATAAAATATCAAGGGAGTAACAAAATATGGGGAAAAAAAGAAGTGTAGGGCGGTTTATGATTTCCAATTGGCCAGCATATCAGACACTGCAGTTTTTGTTCCAGAAGTAAAATGCAACAACAAAAAAAACACACGTGAAACCACCCTTAGGTCTCATTCACACGACCGTTGGTGTCCCGTGCCTGTGCTGTAAACCGCAAATTGCGGTCCGCAATGCACGGGCACCTTCCGTGGGGAAGGTGCATGGGGATCGAAGATCCCACCGTTCCGCAAAAAGATAGAGTATGTTCTATCTTTTTGTGGTGTGGAGGCACGGAACGGAACCCCAGAAAGCACTCCGTAGTGCTTCCGTAGTGTTCCGTTCCATGCTTCCGTTCCGCATCTCCGGATTTGCGGACCCTTTGAAATTAACGGGTCCGCATCCGTGATGCGGAGAGACAACAGAACGGAGCCCGTGCACTGCGGATCCGCAAATGCGGTCCGCAATACGGGAACGGGACACCAACGGTCGTGTGAACGAGCCCTTATGCACAGTTCTGACACTGGGTAGCAAGCGAAAACTTTAAGTATAAGGCAGAAGAACAAGACCGTGTCAACAGGGATGCCTAACCTGTGGTTCTCCAGCTGTTGTAAAACTACAACCCCCACCATGCCCTGCTGTAGGCTGTCCAGGCATGCTGGGAGTTAGAGTTTTGCAACAGCTGGAGGGCCGCAGGTTGGGCATCCCTGATTTAAAACATAACGTTGTTATTGCCTGCAGCTTTCACTAGAGGGCGCTCGGTACATTTGGTTTTACTATTTAGCTCAATGGCCCGGATTTACTAGTCCTGTAATCCGGCCATCTAGACCCGCACCAGATTTATCACAGGGGCTCAGGCTGGAGGATAAATGTGCTGCAGGGATGATAAATGTGCTTTCTTTGATATTTATGTCAGAATTGTGGCGCACTTTTGGTATACGGCCATCGCCGTCTACAGCACAAGAGATGAAGGACTGTGCCATATACCTGCATGTTACTGCAGCAGCTTGTAAACAAACAGAACACGGCGGACCAGCTGCGTGAAAATGGCGCAGCAGAAAGAGATGAGAATATACTGCCTTGGACAACCCCTTGAAAATGAATGCCTGCCTTGGAATACTATATTGTGTTATTAGTGTAGTACTGCTGCACAATCCTCAGCAAAATCCACATGTAAGGCTACGTTCACACAGAGAATTTCCCAGGTGGTTTTTGCAGCAGCTGCATTTTCCGCGGACAGCGCACGTACCCAATGATCTGAATGTGTCTGTTCACATTGGTCAGTGAAAACAAATCACGGAGACATGCACTACTTCTGTGAAACAGACGGACCAAACACGACCATTATGATCTATGGGTCTGTGAAAATAACGGATACATGAAGAGGGCATTGGCTATTTGCTCGGTCCTCCCCAATTACCTAACCCCATACTCCGAGCCCCTCCCCCCAAACCCCAAAGAAATAAACACACCACACCACTGCTTGGATTTAATCGGCCACAGCAGCCGTTTATTTAAATACATACAAATTAAATAACATAAGTTAACCAATGACGAGGGAGGTCCTAGAAGCCCCAATAACTTAATAACACTGGAACACCTACGTCACCATCTTACCCCCAGCCGTTGAACCCAGCTCGGAGGCAGCAACTGATGGCCACGTAATTAGTTCCTACCAGCTCCTCAATGAGAGTCCAGCCCCTCCCGCGGGGCCCTCCCATCCTCAGGTACCACCATATTCCTCCACTTCAAGGACCTCCCCCGCCTCCACGACTGCTACGACACAGAAAACAACAAACATCAACACCTCCCCTACCCCCACCTCCAACAGGGCAGGGTGGGTGGGCGTTTCGCTCCCCTGGCCGCACTGAACACTGCTCCGCCCACTTCCTCCTTCCCTGCTCCTGCCGCGCCCCCCGCTGCCTCGGCAACTCGCGCCTCCGCTGGATACCGCCCCCCGCACCTCTTAACCCTTACCTCACCTTCCCTCGCCGCCACGCCTCTTCATGCGCGTCCTCCCCCACCGCTGCGCTCCTGTCCGGCCTGACTTGAAGAGGGCATTGGCTATTTGCTCGGTCCTCCCCAATTACCTAACCCCATACTCCGAGCCCCTCCCCCCAAACCCCAAAGAAATAAACACACCACACCACTGCTTGGATTTAATCGGCCACAGCAGCCGTTTATTTAAATACATACAAATTAAATAACATAAGTTAACCAATGACGAGGGAGGTCCTAGAAGCCCCAATAACTTAATAACACTGGAACACCTACGTCACCATCTTACCCCCAGCCGTTGAACCCAGCTCGGAGGCAGCAACTGATGGCCACGTAATTAGTTCCTACCAGCTCCTCAATGAGAGTCCAGCCCCTCCCGCGGGGCCCTCCCATCCTCAGGTACCACCATATTCCTCCACTTCAAGGACCTCCCCCGCCTCCAACAACGCGCAGCTTGACCACCTCAACCCTGCGCGTCCCCCCACATACGTAACGCTATTTCCACACCACTCTGGAGCCCCAGAGACCACAGATCCGTCCCCACCGCATTCAGGTGCACGCCATCAGCCCTCCAAAATGCACCCTTACCTTTCTCCAGCACCTCATGCCGCACCACCACCCCGCCATTACGCGCCATAAACCGGCCCACCGCCCTATTCACCTTCATCCGCGCCTTATTAAGCCTCTCCACCGACCTCGCCTCCCTCCAAACCTTCCGCGGAACAATGTCAGACCAGACCGTGATCACCCCCGGAAACAAAGCCCAAATCCTGAGCAAGTCGAACTTAATATCACGAACCAATTCCCTAAAAGGCCGCTTACCCAAGTCATTCCCCCCCACGTGCAAAACCAACACGTCCGGGGGACGGTCCAACCGCACAAAATGATGCACCTCCCTCATCACCCCGCCCCACAACATACCTCTCACCCCTAACCACCGGACCGTAGCCAACTCCGGACTGAAACCCAACTGTCGCCCACTCGGCCGCACATCCGCTCTGATCGCACCCCAAAACACATAAGAGTGCCCCAAAATCCACACCAACGCCGCCGCCGTCCGACCTGTAAACACAAAAGAACATAATTAACACCAAACCACCACCCCAATCCCATTACAACAAAGCAGGCCGCACATAAGATCTAAAACGCACCGACTCCCACCGCCCAATCCTCCTAATCACTTCTTCACTGGCGCCCAGCCTAGCGGCCTCAGTCGCCGCACCAATCCGGAACGAATGCCCAGAATAATCCTTGACCGGCACCCCCAACGCCCTCAAACACTTCCGAAAGACCGTCAGAAATTGAAACCTAGACAAAAAGGAACCATCCTCATGCCTAAGGAAAGGAACCCCGTCCCTCACCAGGCCCGCCCCATAAGACCGCACACACCGAACTGGGCACATAATACACCCCGGAACCGAAAACAACATGAAACGACGCCCCCTGCCCTCCTGATCCGTTTTCGACCTGCGAATCCGAACGGACAACCTGTCCCCCAACAACTCGATATCCTCACTCCTCAGCCCCCCCAGCTCGACGAACACTGTCACACACCAACTCCCCCCAGCGAAAGGCGCCAAAAAACGCCAACGCAAACGCACCCCTAAACAGCCCCAACTCCCACCCGGAACTGCAAATCCCACTCAACTGGTCACCCATCCGCCCCAACAACTCAAAAGACACCGGCCTACGACAATCCGGCCCCCTGCCCGCGCCCCTCCGCCAACCCTTCAAAACCTGCCGTACCAAAAATTCCTTCGTCAAATCCCGCAGCCCACGCAGCCGGAAAACGAACGCGACCCCTGCAATAAAATGGTTCACCTTCGACACCGACCACCCCTCGCCCTTCAGCTGTCCCAACAATATCAACAACCTCACATCCCCATCACCGCCCCCAGCCCCCCAAGCCCCGTTCCAAGACTCCCAGATCGCCCACGCCTTACCATATTCCCTCCACGTCCCCGGACTCAACGAATCCCTCAACATCCCCATCACCTCTCCTCCAAGATCCCCCACAGCCACGACGGACACTCCAGACCCACCGCCTCCGCTTCTGGCGCTAGAAGCCGGAACCGCTCCCACTGTGAACGAGAAAGAGAATCCGCCACTGAGTTAGACACACCAGCCACATGCTCCGCCACCACCCACACATTAATAGATAAGCAGCGCAACACAAAAAACTGCAACAGCCGCACCACCGGCGGAGAAGATGCGGACAAACTGTTGATAGCCTGAACCACCCCCAGATTGTCGCAATGAAAGCGCACCTTCCTGTTCCCCAATCTCTCCCCCCACAACACCACCGCCATCACAATGGGAAAAAGCTCCAACAAAGCCACATTCCTCACCCACCCCCGACTGACCCACGAGTCCGGCCACACGCCTGCGCACCATTGACCCTGGCAATAAGCCCCAAAACCCACCCCCCCCCCCCCCGACGCGTCAGTATATAACTCCAACTCCACACTATCACACAATTCCTCCATGACCAACGACCTACCATTGTACTGACCTAAAAACTCCTGCCCACACCCTCAAATCCCCTTTCAACTCCTTACGCAACCTGATAAAATGATGCGGCGCTGACACCCCTGCCGTAGCCGCGGCCAACCGTCTACAAAAAATCCTACCCATTGGCATAATTTGACAAGCAAAGTTCAATTTGCCCAACAATGACTGCAACGCCCGCAACCTAATCTTCTCCCCTCCTATGGCCCTGTCAATCTCCTGACGCAAATCCACCAACTTATCCTGGGGAAGTCTGCACTCCATCCGCTCCGTGTCTATAACAATCCCCAAAAAACACAATTCCGTCACCGGACCAACTGTCTTCTCCCGCGCCAACGGTACCCCAAAACGCGCAAAAACTGACTGCACCGTGTGCAGCAACAAAGAACACACCCGTGAATTCGCCGCCCCCAAACACAAAAAATCATCCAAGTAATGGATAACAGATGAACAACCGGAAACCTCCACCACCACCCATTCCAGAAACGAGCTAAAAGTCTCAAAATATGCACATGAGAGAGAGCACCCCATCGGCAAGCACCGATCCACAAAATACTCCCCATCCCAAAAACAGCCCAACAAACCCATGCTCTCCACGTGCACCGGCAGCAAACGAAATGCCGCCTCCACATCAACCTTAGCCATCAACGTCCCCCGCCCCAACCGCCTTACCCATCTCACAGCCGCATCAAAGGACGTATAGACCACCGAACAAAGTTCAGGAGCTATACCATCATTGACCGACGCCCCTTTCGGGTAAGACAAGTGATGAATGAGCCGAAACTTATTCGGCTCCTTCTTCGGCACCACTCCCAGCGGAGACACCCTCAACCCCGGGATCGGCGGTTCCTTGAATGGACCCGCCATCCGCCCCAACTCCACCTCCTTCCACAGCTTCTCCGTCACCACATCCGCATGATCAAGCGCGGACCTAAGATTCTTATGAACCATAGGCCCCGCCGTAACAACCGACGGAATCCGAAAACCAAAACTAAACCCATCCCCCAACAAAACAGCCGCAACCCGATCCGGGTACCTATCTAGGAACACCTGCATCTCTTCCAACCGCACCGGCGTCCGTCCCCTTTCCAGCGCCATCCCCGCCCCTATTCCTGCCCCCTTTGAAGCAACGGTTGGCGCCATGGGCCCCCCCACACCCCGTGCACTCGTGCTTAAACTTGCACTTGGCCCCAAATCTGCAATTTCCTTCGTTAAATAGGAAACACAACCCCTTTGCCGACGCCGCTGCCAAGGCACCCGGGGAAGACCCCCCGGACTCCCCCCGAAAGGACTGCCCAGTCCTGGGAGCCGCCGTCACCCTCAACCACAACCCAATGTCCTTATGATCCCATCGGATATCGGGCCTAACCGCCTTCCGCTGCCGAAACTGCTCATCATACCGGAGCCAACCCATACCCCCATAAACCCTATACGCCTCCCCAATCGCGTCCTGGTAGCAAAACAGCGCCGAACAACAATCCGGCGACCGCTCCCCAATGACACTCGCCAATATGGCAAACGCCTGCAACCAATTAGCAAAAGTACGCGGGATCAACCGATGCCGCCGCTTATCCTCATCCTCCTTCTTCCCCTCATCCTTCCTACCCCTATCCAGGTTAAACCATTCCAACGGAAGCAGCGAGAATATCTCCACATACTCCCCCTTCCAAATCCTCTCCCTCACCTCCTGTTTCAAATGAGCCCCCAACGGCCCCTCAAAGCAGACGTACACCTCCCCTCGCGCTTTATCATCCAACCTCTGCACTTCCTCCTCTCCCCCCGCCTGCGTTTCCACTGACACCGACCCCCCCACAACCCCCGGCGACCCTGCCACGGACCCCGGTACCACCCCCCCACCCCGGCAACGGAGACCCCGCACCCGCCCCTATACCCGATAACCAACCCGCCAGACCCCCCAACAACTGCCCCAAACCCCTACCAAACTCCCCCATGGACCCCCCCCCCCCAGCAACCGGGAAACCCTGCGCTAACATGGAGCCCCACGCAATCTCACCAGGCACCGCGGGCGCTGTGACTCCCGCTGCCGCAGATCCTGACTCCCGCCGACCGGACACTTCACCGTCCTGGATCCTGGACGTCGACGGCTGTTCATCCCGGACCACCTGCACGACCCTCTGCACAACACTGGACGGGCCCCGGGCGAAGACCTCGGCGCCCCCCACGGCAAGGGGATCCTCATCCGCGCTGCTCCCATCTTCTCTGGACCTGCGCCGGCATCCGTCACCACCCAGCGCAGCCCGAGGAACCACGACATCGTCCAGAAGCCGAGCGGACCGCCCGCTTAAGGAGGGACAGGGCCGGTCCGCCGTTCCCGGTCCGGAATCCACCAGCACCGCCGCAGGGAGCGGGGGAAGGGGCGTCCCGCTCCGCTCAGGGCCCCGCCGCGTGACGGGATTCCTTCCACGGCGTGAGCGACTCGCAGTAGGCCGAGCGGCCGCTCTCCGCCGCGAAGGGTCCACAGAGGGGCTCCCTACTCGGCGCCGGGCCCGTGGGGTGACTTCAGGGCTTAGGCGCGCCGGCGGAACCCCACGCCGCGGCCGGGCAGCCCGAACTGTGGGGGAAATCTCAGGAGCAGGGGACACCAAACAGGCACCAACCTGCTCCTGCAGCCAGCCAGGCCCCCGCACCTCCGCCTCACGCCGCAACCGCTCCAGCATGGCATCCACTGATAGGACAGGCGCCGACATCTTGCCGTCCGTTTCGCTCCCCTGGCCGCACTGAACACTGCTCCGCCCACTTCCTCCTTCCCTGCTCCTGCCGCGCCCCCCGCTGCCTCGGCAACTCGCGCCTCCGCTGGATACCGCCCCCCGCACCTCTTAACCCTTACCTCACCTTCCCTCGCCGCCACGCCTCTTCATGCGCGTCCTCCCCCACCGCTGCGCTCCTGTCCGGCCTGACTACATCAGTGTTGTGTCCGTGTTTGGTCTGCTTTTCACTGACCACTGATAGGACATGCTCTGGAAATTAATTTTCAGCCTAAGGGCTCATGCACACAAACTTATAGGGCCAGATTTATCATGACTGACAGCTCACTCCACTTTCACATATGGCTAAAGTCAGTTTTAGCCAAGTCAGATTTATGATCGGCCTTTTAAGACTGTAATAAATGTGGTTTGACGGTAGCAGTTTATCCGTCCGTAAGCAGCTTTACAAAAGTCGCACGTCTTTACGAAAAAGTTGCATGTTCTTGTAAAAAGTCGCATAAGATAAGCATAGTCTGCACTGGAGTGATTTTGCACATTTTTTTGCGACTTTTTAAATGGTCGCAATAGTAAATCTGTCTAGAGATTCATTTACATAAGAAAACACGCCCACTTTCAGAAAACTGGCGAGCATAGCGCAGAGCCAATAAAAGTCGCAAATTTTTGCACAGTTTAAGCGATTGCGCAAAAACTTGTGACTTTTTCACTCCATTATTCTGACTTGAGCTAATGATAAATCTGGCCCATTTTATTTCCGTGTCCTTTCGGGTTTTTTTTGTGGACTGTATGTGGAACCATTTATTTCAATGGGTCCGCAAAAAAAAAAGGAAGTTACTCCATGTGCATTCCATTTCCGTATGTCCGTTCCGCCAAAAAGTAGAACATGTCCTATTATTGTCCGCATTACGTGCAAGGATAGGACTGTTCTATTAGGGGCCAGCTGTTCCGTTCTGCAAAATACGGAATACACGCGGACATCATCTGTATTTTTTGTAGACCGCAAAATATATATACGGTTGTGTGCATGAGCCCTAACAGTGTTCGTGGAATACGGATGACACACGGAAGACAAAAAGTACGGAAACACAGATCCTTCATGGATAAAATACGGACAAATGTTAACGAGTCCTATGGATGTGTGCTCACAGTTGTGTAAACACACAAAATGACCCAAGCGGTCGGTCGCACATGTGGTAGCAGAGAGATAGCAGAGTACAGCGCTCTCCTATCTCCGGAACTCCCATAGAAATGAATGGAGCGGTTGTGCACATGTGCGGAAAGCAAAAAGGGGCCTGCAGAGGGTACAAGGCCCCATTCTCATGATCGGTGGGGTTCCCAGCGGCAGGACCCCCACCAATCTGATAGTTATTCCCTATCCTGTGTATAGGGGGATACCCTGTACCTACCAGAATACCCCTTTAATGTGGTTTTTTGGCCTCCCATCAATTTCAATGGTACTCTGAACATTTTCCCCTCCACAACGTGCATTTTCAATATGCGTGGATTTCCCATCAAAATTCTGCTCAGATTTTGGTGCAGAAAACTATGCAAAATTCAAACAGTGTGAATAGGGCCTTAGGCCTCATGCACAGGAACGTATTTTCTTTCTGTGTCCGTTCCATTTTTTTTAGCGGAAAAAACCCCCCATAACATATCAAAAACATATCAGTCCTCGTGTGGACACACAAGGACTGATATGGTTTTGTGATATGCATAATACTCTGCTACGTCTCTGAGTATAATAAACCATTCATTTATTTTATTTTTGGTGGTGGTTCTTCACTATTTGCGCAATTTTGGCCTTCACAGAAGGATGGATTTGGAATCAAGAAATCCCTTAGGCCACGATGTTCATCTAGCGTATATCTAAGGCTACTTTCACACTTGCGTTCAGAGCGGATCCGTCTGAGACGGATCCGCTCATATAATGCAGACGGTGGCTCCGTTCAGAACGGATCCATCTGCATTATATTGTTAAACAAAATTCTAAGTGTGAAAGTAGCCTGAACGGATCCGTCCAGACTTTACATTGAAAGTCAATGGGGGACGGATCCGTTTGAAGATAGGTGACACAATATGGCTCAATCTTCAAATGGATCCGTCCCCCATTGACTTACATTGTAAGTCTGGACGGATCCGCACGGCAGGGCGGACACCCGAACGCTGCAAGCAGCGTTCAAGTGTCCGCCTGCTGAGCGGAGCGGAGGCTGAACGCTGCCAGACTGATGCATTCTGAGCGGATCCGCATCCACTCAGAATGCATTAGAGCTGGACGGATGCGTTCGGGGCCGCTTGTGAGAGCCTTCAAACGGAGCTCACAAGCAGACAGACGAACGCTAGTGTGAAAGTAGACTAAGTGTGGATTTTGGTTCATAAGCGGGATACCAACTGGAAGTTTGGAGTAGCGCGGTTCTATGTCGAAATAAACAGAGGGTGCACTTGGTGGCAAATCCGCTGTAAAATCCATGAGAAATTTGCACTCAACTCAACACTGCATGAGCGGATGGTGGCGATGGTAAAAAGTCCAAGGGTCAGCGACAGATGTGCTGGGTCTGCGTAACCTTATGATTGCGAGATACAGATTCCCCACCAGCATTAATGAAGACCAGAGCCAATTAATGAGTAAATAATTGAACGTAGTTCCAGCCATAAGCCAACTTTAGTAAGAAAACGATCCTTCCTGACCTTGGAAGGCTGCAGGGGTCTGAGTAATGATTGAACGAGAAATCTACAGTCACTTACCAAATGCTGGCGCTCGGACTGCTGCCAGCGGCTGAGAGACAAGGTCAAACCTAAATGGCTTCTCATGCAAAAAGATGAATCTATATCGGCGGAGAAACTCCTGCAGAACCTTCCTCCATGACAGTCTATGAATGGGGTGTCCAGCAACTAGCTGGGAGTCTGTCACCTCGAAATCGGCTTCGTAAGAGCTTTCTTGTAGAACCTGGATCTAATCTCGAGAAATGCTTCTTTTTCATTTTCATGCAAATACCTTTTTGGGTGCACAGTGGGCAGGGCTGCTCCTTTTGGTGCACCGCTGCTCAACAGTAATGGCACCCAGCACCTCCCACTCTTGTCTTGTTGACAGCCCCTTCAGATTTTCAGAGCTGATAGAAATGACAAAGGAGATGCCAGGTGCACCGAACGGAGTGGCCCCGCCCACAGTGCACCGAAAACCTTATCTGCACAAAAATAAAAAGAATTTCCCAGGATTAGAGGACCGGATTTCACAAGAAAAGATATGATCATGCTTTGGGGCACCTACCCTACATGGTGGTGTGCTTACTGTGACCGACTCCTCTGTCTGTTAACCCCTTGGCACCCCAGGCACTTTTTGTAATTTTTTCAGCCCCGCCTTCTAAGAGTCATTAACATTTGTCGACATACCCGCAGGAGGGCAAAGTGGTTAAAGGGGTTCTCTAAAAACAGGAATCCTTTTTCATACGTGCAAGCAGGGATTAAAAGAAAAGAAAAATGCAGTCTACAACGAATGGTCTCGTGGCAGTGGTCACATGTCACCGCTGAGGCCAGCCGAGGTGTTGTGCGTGTAGACACTTCTGGTGTAAAAGGGCCCGAGAGCGGAACAGAATGGAGCTCAGCACTGGAACGGACGCTCCAGTGACAGTTTTTTTTAACTGCAAAACAGACAAGGATAGGAATTGTTCTATCGTATTTGGGAGGCCTCGGAACGGTCACATGGCTGCGGAGAGTGCGCAGATTTTTTGCTGTCCTATTGAAATTAATGAGTCCGCATCAGAACCGCAAAAAAATGGCAGTTAGGGTGCAGAGGATATATTAAAAAAAAAAAACACTGCTGTCCGCATCAATATGTCCATTCCACGGCCCTGCAAAAAAGACAGAAGATGTCCTATTCTTGCCGTTTGGTGGACAAGAATAAGCATTGTTACAATGGATCCACCCAGAAAAAACATGCAACATGGACATTCTGTGGTGAATTCAGACGACTGTATGTATTTTGCAGTCCACACAAAAAATACAGAGCATGTCAGTGTGAAATCCGTGTTGCATCCGCTTTTATTTTTTTTTGCAGACCCATTGTAACAAGGCCTATTCTTGTCCACAGGACATGCTTAATCTTTTTTGCAGGAGAGCGGAACGGACATACTCGATGCAGACAGCACACAATGTTTTGTCCTCATTTTTTGGGCCTCATTGAAATGAATGGGGCCTGCATCCTATTTGAAAAAAATGTGGATCGAACATGGAGCAAAAATATGGTCGTGTGAATGTGGCTTTATACGGTAAATCAAATTGAAATGCCAGAAACCATCACATGCAGGCCTGCAACTGGGAGGTCAAGTGGTTTTCCGAGATTTTAATACTGACAACCTAACCTCCCAATAGGTCATCAGTATCTGATCAGTGGGGGTCAGACACCCGGGACACCCGCCGATCAGTTGTTTGAGAAGGCGCTGATTTATGCAGTAGCGCTGCGGCCTTCTCACTGCTTTCCCTAGGCCGAGGGAACAAACCTCCAGCAGATGTGGCTGGGAAATCTACAGTAAGTGAATTTAAACATACGTCTAGCCTAAGATAAAAAAGAAATAAAAAGAAATAATATAAGGGCAGACTGGAAGGACCAGGTGGTCTTTTTTCTGAAGTCAATCTTATGTTTCTACGTTTTTCTTAGTGATAGCAGAGGCTTGTTGTCTACAATGTGCATTACAAACCACATCCTGCTCCAGGTGTCGGGGCCTGATTACATCTACTTAACCCTCTCTAAACCAAAAGTAACAGCTAATACAAGACAAAATACATATTAGGCCTTATGCACGCGACAGTTGTTTTTCTCAGCCTCCGTTCCGTTTTTTTTGCTGATGGGATGGGGCCCCATTCATTTCAACGGGTCAGCAAAAAAATGCTGATAGTTCATCCGTTTGTGTTCTGCGTTTGTTGTCTGTGTTTCCCTTCAGCAAAAAAAAATAGTGCATGTCCTACTTTTTTCACATTTGCGGACAAGGCATTTATTACAAGGGATCTGTGGAAAAAAACGGATCGCAAAATTTGCGGACGCAAAAAACAACTGTCGTGTGCATGAGGCCTTAGAGACATTCTCACAATACAAAATGCTATAAAAGAGGTTCATCTTTTTTGGCAGACCCCCTCCCCCCTTGTAGCCGGACCTGCAGAGGGAAGCACACTTATCTGCTCCCCTGCTGTCAACATACGGTTTAACACTGCTGCAGCCAATTGCTGACTGCAGCGGTGATTTGCCCCCAATTGGTGAATGCAGGTCACTGCTGCGGCCAGTTACTGGCTGCAGTGGCATCAAACCGGATGTTGACAGAGGGGGACCTGAGCACTGCAGCAGGGGGGAAGAGAGGGAGCCAGGACCCAAAGGTGGGGAGCCAGTAAGTATGACCATAAGAGGGTCTGCTGAAAGACTCCTGGGAGATGAACAAACCTCTTAAATCCATACTTAATTGGCAAACTACATACTGAATATCAGATAATCAATAAAAATATAGAAAGTACAAAAGTGTATCCGTACCCGATATCCAAGTGTAGGATCCAGAAAAGCTCCCTGGTATGCAATTTTATGTTCCCAATCACCACCTCTACTTGGGAAGCTTTCTCCGACCTCATTACCTGTAATGTATAGACATAACCTTGATGTACTACAGAAAGCCGCCAAGGCGCGGCATTCACAATTGGGAACATAAACTGCATACCAGGGAGGCTTTCTGGATCCTAAATTTGGATACCAGTCTCCCAACTGGAACGTTTATAATTTGATTACAAGTAGTTGGCCATTTAAAAGGGTTTGCCAAGATTTTAATACTGATGACCTATCCTCTGGAGACACCGGCGCTTCTGTGAGCGCCGCTGCCTTCTCTGTGCTTACCAAGCACAGCACCGTACATTGTATAGCAGCTGTGCTTGGTATTGCACTCAGCCCTATTCATTTTAATGGGGCTGAGCTGCACCTAGGCCACTAGAGCGAGGAACGTGTTGTCACTACGAGGAGGCAGCGGCACTACTCAGAGCGCAGGTGCCTTGTCAAACAGCTGATTGGCGGGGGTCAATCCAGTAAGTATAACCAGTAGGAGGGGCCCGGCCATTTTGGGGGGCATTATAAGGGTTGGATAACCCCTTTAAATGCAAGGCTTTGGTGTCACTGAGGGTGCTGCCACACGTTCAGATATATCATGCAGTTTTTGAAGCCAAAACCAGAAGTCGATTCAAACAAAGAAAAGTAATATTGGCCCTTAATACTATCTCTCCTTTTATGACCCACACCTGATTTTGGCTCCAAACCTGCACATGTGGCAGCATCATAAGAACATTGATGCTCTCGCTCGAAACGCGTAAGCAGCTTTCAGCTGTGGCCTGCTACGTTTTTAACGATTTGGCAAGTAGTGGATTTTTTATGAAGCGCTTATGGTTTTTCATCTAGTTCAGACATCTTTAGATGCCCTTGTCTAACTTTATGCCCCCTGGTTGGCTTACTTTCAACCAATTTTTGAACCAAACCTTTGGTGAAATATTGAAAATTAAAGCTATGCCCCTTCCCACTGGACCACATTCCCTTTTCCTCTAAGTTATGCCCCTTGTCAAGCAAGACAAAAAAACAATAAACCTGGAGAAAGACATGTACACCAGCTTGATGGCACAAATATGTTGTCACTTTCTTATCGGTGAGAATGCAACCTCTGGAATCCTAAAACTGAAGGCATCTCGATCACCTTTCTTCAAGTGAATGGGGTTGTGTTGCAGTTTCCTGCTCAGCAGGGTGGCCAGGATCAGCAAACCAGTGCATGGAAAATGTAGAATTTAGCACTGCAACCCCCTCATTCTCAGGATACATGGGGGTCCCACAGGTTTCAGCCCAATCCTAAGCAGCCACCAGATGGTGAACTCTTCTCATGGCCAGTCTTTACAATGATACATACAGCTTATATGTTCACTTACAGATGTAAACTGGATGTTGACAGGATCATCGCAGGATATTTTCTTCTGTAAGTTGTGCAGCTGCTGAACAAACTGAGTGCTCCCAGCATCCATTACTTCTTGGAACTGAAATGCACCTGGAAACTTCTTATCCAAGACTATAACAGTCTTCAGGTCGGGAAGTCTGAAAAACACCAAATAACACAGAATCAAAACCAGACATTTGCTAGATCAGGGATACCCAACCTGAAGCCCTCCATCTGTTGCAAAACTCCAACTCTCAACATGCCCTGTCCAGGCCTGCTGGGAGTAGTAGTTTTGCAACAGCTGGAGGGCCACAGATTGGGCATCCCTGTACTAGATGGTGGTGACCAATATACATTCTCCAGCTCTAGCTTACCAATAATAGGTGGACTCTAGAATAGGTCCACACTCTATCATGTCTTCATCCTATCAGGGCACATTAACAGGGATTTTCTTTATCAGACCTTTCAAAGTTTTTTTTTCTATGAAAAACGATAGGCCAGGGATCGGCAACCTTCGGCACTCCAACTGATGGGAAGCTACAACTCCCAGGATGTACACTTACTCGGCTGTTCTTGTAACTCCAAAAGAATTGAAAGGAGAATTCTGGGAGTTGTAGTTTCAGAACAGCTGGAGTGCCAGAGGTTGCTGATCCCTGTGATATGCTATAAATTTATGATTGGTGGTGATCAGGAGGATCATACATCGACTGCCTATCGTGAAGATAAAGAGAACAAAGGGGTCCCCAGAGGAGAAGAAATCAGAGGCTTTCTTGCAGTGGTGGTCATTACGTCCTTGTTATTTGTAATACAGAATACAATACCCTACAATGATAAAACTGTATTCATGTAGGAATAGTTATGATATAAACATACAGTACATAATATAATACTGCACAATGATAAAACTGTAGTTATGCAGCAATACACTAGTAGAAAATGAAAAAGAGCACCTGGAAAACTTAATGTGATAGAGATGAGACTGAGATTATATACTGGCTGACAAGTATAAACTGCTAGTGGTACTTGGTCAATGGTCACACAAGGTGTTGCCCCCTTTATTTTGGGTTCTGCAGCAGGGTATATGTTGAGTCAGGGTCACACTAATACTGGGTGGTATCCCCCCTTGCTGCGATACAGGGGGCCACCAGCCTTTGGTATGTCCAGGACATCATAGAACCAGTCCTACAGACTTTTTTTACTCTTGACGAGGTTTTTGAACAAGATAACGCCCCCACACACACACACTGCCCGGGCTACATAACATGCTCTTCAGGGTATGCAGCAGCTCCCCTAGTCCGCTCCATCACTAGATCTCTCTCCTCGAGAATGTCTGGGACTGAGTGGGGTGATGGGTCTCCCATACACAGCAGCCAACAACCACCTTGGCTGAACTACGGTTTTAAGATGAAAGAGCTTGGAATGACCACAGGAAGATATCTAGCATCTGTATGACCATTACCATGCCAGAGTGGTCCCCTGTATTGCAGCAAGGGGAGATACCACCCAGTATTAATGTGACCCTGTCTCACCATATACCCTGCTGAAGAACCCAAAATAAAGGGGCCACCACCAAGCACCACCAGCAGTTTATACTTTTTCAATCTCAGCTCTAATGCATTAAA
Organism: Bufo gargarizans; assembly: GCF_014858855.1. Lineage (NCBI taxonomy): Eukaryota > Metazoa > Chordata > Amphibia > Anura > Bufonidae > Bufo > Bufo gargarizans. The sequence goes on along the minus strand of NC_058085.1, from coordinate 60,607,635 downwards.
GGGGTTGTTCACTAATAGGGACCTTTTCTGGAGACCCCCCTCCTCCAACATGGCTAGATCAGCAGTGGAAATTATACTTACCTGATCCCTGCCGCTAGGTTCCAGCTCCTTCTCTTCAGGTCCTGGGTCTCCTGCATGAACATTCAGTTTGACACGGGTCACGTGGCTGTTGTAGCCAGTGACTGCCTGCAGCTGCAATGTATCACCCATTGCGTCACGTCATCCAGTGAGATGATGCAAGGGTGACTCATAGAGATGATGCAAGGGTGACTCATAGAGATGATGCAAGGGTGACTCAGAGATGATGCGACTCCTAGTTTTGCTCATCTGTAATACCACCATGCTTCTGCCCTCAGTAATACTGATCCATCTAGTGCCCGTAGTGTCTGATAGGAGTTCTTATAACTCTCTACGGACATTTTGATATGTGAATTGTAAGGGGACATTCACACAACAGATTTTACAGCAGAATTTTGGCATGTACAGCAGGGCCACGGCCACGGCCTTTCTGCCTTCCATTCATTTCAATGGGAGGCACCACTGAGGCTCATGGAGCGGCGGCTTAAAGCCGCGGTGCACCTATTAGCCATTGTTCTGCGATTGAGGTGTATGAAAGGCAGAAAAGACGTGGGCGGGTTTTTTGAGGAATTTCGGCGTGGCTGTCCACGCCAAAATTCAGTTGTAAAATTTGTTGTGTGAACATTCCCTAAGTTGAAAGTAATGTGTAAGGCTATGTCCACATCTGCATTCAGTAAATCCAATAGTCTGTTCTGGCAGAGTAGCAGGCTTCCAGAACTACTGTTTCCGGCATAGTCAGACACGGCTGTGGCATGCAGTAATATTTTTCTATCAGAAAGCCAGCATTCATGCCAGAAACCCAACAATCCCATTACAGTGAATAGGGATCCGGCGTGGTGTCTGGCTATGCTAGATATGGTAATTCTGGTAGTCTGCTCCTCGGCTGGAACAGATTACTGGATATAACTAATACAGATGATAATCTAGTCTTAGTAACGTGTCTCCTCTGTATTGACCTCGGTTATAGTTATCTACCTTATCTGCCAGTCATGAAGGACTACAGGATGCCAACAAGTAAAGGGTGAATCAGTAGAAGTAATAACGTTTATGGCATCAAATATCTGAAAGGAACTTGTCACTGGGTTTAGGCCACCAAACCACCACCATGTTCTTATACAGCTGGGGTTTAGCTTTTTAAAGATGTCACTGTGATAGCTAAAGAAATCATCTCAGATGAGTCTGGCGGCCTTGCGCACATGAAGCCAAGGGCACTACAGGTCACTTCATGGTATACGTAGTGAAGCGAGGCGTACTGTCCTCGGCTTCCTCTGTGCAAGAGCTGGACTCATCATCCAGACTCATTCCAGGTAAAAGGTGATTTCAGAAGTTAAAGATCAACAGGGTCCTTCATGACAGAGAGCTATGTGAGGGAAAGGAGGGGGGATCTAGGCACAGGGAGAAAAGTCAGGTGTAGGAAGAACAGTCGAGGCATAGGGAGAGGAGTCCAGGTGCAGGAAAAAACAGTCCAGGCATAGGGAGAACAGTCTAGATGCAGGAAGAATAGTCAGAGCACAGGGAGAAAAGTCTAGATGCAGGAAGAACAGTCTGGGCTCAGGGAAAGGAGTCAATGTGCAGGAAGAACAGTCCAGGCACTAGGGGAAGAATCCAGGTGCAGAAAGGACAGTCCAGGCACTAGGAGAAGAATCCAGGTGCAGGAAGAACAGTCTGGGCACTGGGGGAAGAATCCAGGTGCAGGAAGAACAGTCTGGGCACTGGGGGAAGAATCCAGGTGCAGGAAGAACAGTCTGGGCACTGGGGGAAGAATCCAGGTGCAGGAAGAACAGTCTGGGCACTGGGGGAAGAATCCAGGTGCAGAAAGGACAGTCCAGGCACTAGGAGAAGAATCCAGGTGCAGGAAGAACAGTCTGGGCACTGGGGGAAGAATCCAGGTGCAGGAAGAACAGTCTGGGCACTGGGGGAAGAATCCAGGTGCAGGAAGAACAGTCTGGGCACTGGGGGAAGAATCCAGGTGAAGGAAGAACAGTCTGGGCACTGGGGGAAGAATCCAGGTGCAGGAAGAACAGTCCAGGCACTGGGGGAAGAATCCAGGTGCAGGAAGAACAGTCCAGGCACTGGGGGAAGAATCCAGGTGCAGGAAGAACAGTCTTGGCACTGGGGGAAGAATCCAGGTGCAGGAAGAACAGTCCAGGCACTGGGGGAAGAATCCAGGTGCAGGAAGAACAGTCCAGGCACTAGGAGAAGAATCCAGGTGCAGGAAGAGCAGTCTGGGCACTGGGGGAAGAATCCAGGTGCAGGAAAAAACAGTCTGGGCACTGGGGGAAGAATCCAGGTGCAGGAAGAACAGTCCAGGCACTAGGAGAAGAATCCAGGTGCAGGAAGAACAGTCCGGGCACTAGGGGAAGAATCCAGGTGCAGGAAGAACAGTCCGGGCACTGGGGGAAGAATCCAGGTGCAGGAAGAACAGTCCAGGCACTAGGAGAAGAATCCAGGTGCAGGAAGAACAGTCCAGGCACTGGGGGAAGAATCCAGGTGCAGGAAGAACAGTCTTGGCACTGGGGGAAGAATCCAGGTGCAGGAAGAACAGTCCAGGCACTGGGGGAAGAATCCAGGTGCAGGAAGAACAGTCCAGGCACTGGGGGAAGAATCCAGGTGCAGGAAGAACAGTCCAGGCACTGGGGGAAGAATCCAGGTGCAGGAAGAACAGTCCAGGCACTGGGGGAAGAATCCAGGTGCAGGAAGAACAGTCCGGGCACTGGGGGAAGAATCCAGGTGCAGGAAGAACAGTCTGGGCACTGGGGGAAGAATCCAGGTGCAGGAAGAACAGTCTGGGCACTGGGGGAAGAATCCAGGTGCAGGAAGAACAGTCTGGGCACAGGGAGAAGAGTCCAGTTGCAGGAATAATAGTCTGGGCAGAGGGAGAAGAGTTTGGGTGCAGGAAAAACAGACCAGGCACAGGGAGAAGAGTCCAGGCACTGGGGGAAGAATCCAGGTGCAGGAAGAACAGTCCGGGCACTGGGGGAAGAATCCAGGTGCAGGAAGAACAGTCTGGGCACTGGGGGAAGAATCCAGGTGCAGGAAGAACAGTCTGGGCACTGGGGGAAGAATCCAGGTGCAGGAAGAACAGTCTGGGCACTGGGGGAAGAATCCAGGTGCAGGAAGAACAGTCCGGGCACTGGGGGAAGAATCCAGGTGCAGGAAGAACAGTCTGGGCACTGGGGGAAGAATCCAGGTGCAGGAAGAACAGTCCGGGCACTGGGGGAAGAATCCAGGTGCAGGAAGAACAGTCTGGGCACTGGGGGAAGAATCCAGGTGCAGGAAGAACAGTCTGGGCAGAGGGAGAAGAGTCTAGGCACGGGGAGAAGAGTCTGCTGTGTGACCTCTCCCCGCCCTACTCTGCTTGATTGACAAGTCTCAACCCGTTAGCATATAGGGACCGACCTGTCAATCTAGCAAAGCACAAAAGGGAGAAGCTTTAACGGCAGACTCTTCTCCCAATTCCCAGCTCTTTTTAAATAATGTGTTCTCTAAACATTGCAGCTCATAGTTCAGGCGGCAAGAACCTGATAATTATAAAATATGCCTTTACATGTTCAAAAGTGTTAAGCACTCATAAGAGACCCAGACCATCCACGGATCTACTGAACCGATCACAGATCAACATAATACCCCATACTGTACATCTACCTTGTTTTGGAGAGGCTTTCCTGTTCTCATAGAGACAAAAACAATATACCGTATATGCCTCCTGATGTAATGCAGCTCACAATAAACAAACGCGGCCCTATCTGGGAAGGGTTTCTTTTAATCACCAAAATAAAGCCTGTTTAGGCTAATGCCCTCACTTGTCCCAGATAATAAAACTTAACTTTTACTACCATTAGTTAAAACACTTTACTAAATATAAGTGGATGTGAGCAAAAAACTAGGTTAAAAGTATCTCATGCCCTGTCAGTGCTGAAGCTTATTTCTGCGTCTGCGATGTCAATCGGGGGTGCCCACCCCATGCCTTCACATGCTTGAACTCTGCTTTAGCAGGCCGGTGCAGCACCGTCCTATATGTAGTGAAAGGAATAGTGGCAAACAATGTTTACTCTAGGATAGCTTCACTAGTGATTTGCTTCACTAGTTGCCAGAACTGACTCGGACATAGGAATCTAAAAACACTGATTGCTGTCCCCCAACTGGCTTCATCAGGGGTAACGAACAGAGTTGAATAAAGACGCCATCCTTGAACCTTATAAAGGCTATCTCCACCCTAACAACAGGCTGGAGAGCCAATGAACACATTGACTGTGGGAGGGAGGGTCATTTCCTAAATTGTCCTGCCAATGGAAAGGCCAAAAGTCACAGTGACTCGTATCACCGTCATCCAGATGGGTGTGACTTTGAGATAGATGAGTCCAATACCTGCGCAGAGACTTACCTCCTGCCAACACCGCTGTACTGCCCTGCGGCTGTGCAGGAAATCCAAAACGAGCCGCTCGTCCCAGTGTGCATGCGCCAACACTTAGACTCAGGGCATGCTCCTCCGCCCCAGTGCAGCTGCGCACGGACTTAGTCTTAAGCCTCACAGACGAATCGCTCGTTGCAGTGCGCATGCGGCAACACTGAAACTCCAAAATTGAACCGCTCGTCCCAGTGAACATGTGCCAACACTTAGACTCAGTGCGCGCTCCTCCGCCCCAGTGCGGCTGCACACAACCATAGTCTAGCATGCCCAGGACCAAACGATCATCCCAGTGTGCATGCGCCATCACTTAGACTCTGGGCACGCTCCTCTGCCCCAGTGCAGCTGCGCACAGACTTAGTCTCTTAGCATGGGCTATAGAGTTGTGCGCCTGCGTTAACACTTAGGCTCTGGGCGCATCCTTCAACCTTCATGCGGCTGCGCGAGGATTGCTGCACGAGGATTTAGTCTCTCAACGTGGGCTATGGAGTGTATGGGCATGTGTCCACACTTAGGCTCTGGGCGCATCCTTCACCCTTTATGCGGCTGCGCGAGGATTGCTGCGCGAGGATTTAGTCTCTCAACGTGGGCTATGGAGTGTATGGGCATGTGTCCACACTTAGGCTCTGGGCGCATCCTTCAACCTTCGTGCAGCTGCAATTGAGAGACAGGGACAAGTGGGCCTACAGTGTCAGAACTTAATGCAACCAGATAATTCGCAAATTATTAATCTCTCTAGTTTTAGCTTAGAGGACAAACACTATTAGCTACTTAAAAGAGGTCTCACCCCAACACCAAATTTTGAGTGTTTTTCTTGGGTGAAGGATGTGAACCTCTTTGCAAGAGAATTACCTTTGCATAAAGTTCAATTCTAGAATCCCTTGACTGTGAGAACCAATACAACCCTGAGTGTATAGACCCCCCCGTTGTCATCACTCAAACCACGGTCCAAATTTACACCACCGTTCTCACAGTTGGGAGACGTTCGTAAATCTGGTGACCAATGACCTTAGAACCATTAAGACACCTAGATCTGTAGTTAACAACAAGCTTGATCCGGATGAAATAACAGCTCTTGCAGAACTAAGGGTTAATAGTGAGCTGGTAATAAAACCGCCTGATAAAGGCGGCAATATAGTAATTACGGAGAGACAAATGTATGAGGACATGGTCATGACGCTGCTAAAGGAAACTCAGAGATACAAAAAAATTAGACACTAACCCCAGGGCGCGTTACCAGGAGGCGCTCAGAGTCATCCTCACAGCAGCTAAGAGGGATAATATGATCTCAAAGGATGAACACACATTCCTGTGTAATCCTTGTCCAACTATTGCAACTCTGTATGCAATTCCCAAGATACACAAGCAGAGACGGCCTATACCAGGTAGACCCATTGTATCTGGGAACAATACTCAGTCAATATGTAGATTTTTTTCCTTTCACCCTTTGTTCCCTCTTTACCGTCCTATATTAGAGATACCAAGCATGTGGGCACCAGATTACAGGAGACTCAGGTTCGAGATCACACCTATCTTGCCAGCCTGGATATCGAGGCATTATACACAAACAGTAGGCATGATCTGGGAATACAGGCAGCAGCCTCCTTTTTATTCACAAAGGGCACTCAATTTCACGCTCATAGTGAGCTGGTACTTACACTATTACGTTATTTAATGGTTATTTTTATTTACAGCAAATTGGCACAGCAATGGGGAGTAGTGTGCACCAAATTACGCAAATCTTTTTTTAGGGTGGTGGGAGAACACTATTGTTTTCACTGAACACTTTCAACAATACACTGAGCACATTTTATTTTTATTTTTCATAGATGACGTCCTGATTCTATGGGACGGCACAGTGGCACAGTCTAAACACAAATGATATAGGCATGACGTTCACTTCAGAGATACTTGAACACTCTAACATTTCTTGACCTTAGAATCTCCATTGACTCTGGTGGCCACATCAACACTGAAGTATATCGGAAACCCACGTCTACCAATAACCTTCTACATTGACAGACTCATCATACCCACTGGGCAGTATATTAGGGCACGTCGTAACTGCTCGGATGACTCTTCGTTCCTCAGGGAATGCAATACTCTGTTTGAAAGGTTCCACCAAAGGGGGTATCCTAAAAAGACCCTACACAAAGCCTCCTTCAGAGCTAAGAGCACACAGGAAGAATGTATGTCTATGACTTTGCCAGGTTGAGTACTGTATGTCTGGTTATATACCAGCCTCTGAACCTTGGATTATATAGAGACAATGTTCATTCCCTGAAGATAAGGGCACTATAGGGAATGTTTCCCCACATCCTATATATAAGGGTACGATAGGCAATGGTTTCCCGCATCCTATGTATATATGACAGCAAGCCCCAAGATAAATCTGCCAGTTAGGATTGAGGATGGGTGACCTACGGCAGTAGCAGTACTGCGCGCCGGGAGACTAGGTCCGTGCGCAGCTGCACGAAGGTTGAAGGATGCGCCCACAGCCTAAGTGTTGACACAGGCGCACAACCCTATAGTCCACGCTGAGAGACTAAGTCTGTGCGCAGCCGCACTGGGGCGGAGGAGCGCGTCCTGAGTCTAAGTGTTGGCACACGCGCATTGGGATGAGCGGAACACTGGGACGAGCATGCGCACTGGGACGAGCGGTTCGTCTGTGAGGCTCAAGACTAAGTCCGTGCGCCCTGAGTCTAAGTGTTGGCGCATGCGCACTGGGACGAGCGGCTCGTTTTGGATTTCCTGCGCAGCTGCAGGGCAGTACAACGGTGTTGGCAGGAGGTAAGTCTCTGCGCAGGTATTGGACTCATCTATCTCAAAGTCACACCCATCTGGATGACGGTGATACGAGTCACTGTGACTTTTGGCCTTTCCATTGGCAGGACAATTTAGGAAATGACCCTCCCTCCCACACTCAATGTGTTCATTGGCTCTCCAGCCTGTTGTTAGGGTGGAGATAGCCTTTATAAGGTTCAAGGATGGCGTCTTTATTCAACTCTGTCCGTTACCCCTGATGAAGCCAGTTGGGGGACAGCAATCAGTGTTTTTAGATTCCTATGTCCGAGTCAGTTCTGGCAACTAGTGCAGCAAATCACTAGTGAAGCTATCCTAGAGTAAACATTGTTTGCCACTATTCCTTTCACTACATATAGGACGGTGCTGCACCGGCCTGCTAAAGCAGAGTTCAAGCATGTGAAGGCATGGGGGGGGCACCCCCGATTGACATCGCAGACGCAGAAATAAGCTTCAGCACTGACAGGGCATGAGATACTTTTAACCTAGTTTTTTGCTCACATCCACTTATATTTAGTAAAGTGTTTTAACTAATGGTAGTAAAGGTTAAGTTTTATTATCTGGGACCAGTGAGGTTATTGGCCTAAACAGGCTTTATTTTGCTGGTCTAATGCTGCCAAAAGAAGATTTAGAATTTGTTATCACATGAACTTCTATCAACCTCTTAAGTTAATCAGCTCATCTTACACACGATCACCTTGAAAGGGTATAAATTGGGTAGACCGGTTGCAGGGGAGGTATTTTATTTTGAGGAACTGTTAAACAGCATACAGTTTATTACAGAAGTATTTTGGCCATTTGAGAGATATTTTCATGTACTGGGCAGATGATCAGAAAATGTCATGGTGACCTAGAAAGTCCTCACGGGATGGAACTCCCACTATAAGGAGAGACAACAGGTGTAACACTGCAGGATTATACAGGCACGTCATGGTACAACTGCTAAATTATAAACGGGCATCATGGCAAAAATATAAAGGTGCATCACCATGGTAAAATTATACAGGTGCACAACCACAAAACTATACAGGCGCACCATGGCAGGATTATAAATGTGCACCATGACAGGAATATACAGGTACACAATGGCAGGAGTATATAGATGCACCACAGCAGGATTATATAGGAGCACCAGAGAAAATCTATCCAGGTACACCGTGGCAGAATAATACATGTGCACAATGGCAGGATTATATATGTACATGATGAAAGGATTATACAGGTGCACCATGGCAGGTTTATATACCATAGGTCCACCATTACAGAATTACACTACGTGCAGAATTATTAGCCAAATGAGTATTTTGACCACATCATCCTCTTTATGCATGTTGTCTTACTCCAAGCTGTATAGGCTCAAAAGCCTACTACCAATTAAGCATATTAGTGATGTGCATCTCTGTAATGAGAAGGGGTGTGGTCTAATGACATCAACACCCTATATCAGGTGTGCATAATTATTAGGCAACTTCCTTTCCTTTGGCAAAATGGGTCAAAAGAAGGACTTGACAGGCTCAGAAAAGTCAAAAATAGTGAGATATCTTGCAGAGGGATGCAGCACTCTTAAAATTGCAAAGCTTCTGAAGCGTGATCATCGAACAATCAAGCGTTTCATTCAAAATAGTCAACAGGGTCGCAAGAAGCGAGTGGGAAAACCAAGGCGCAAAATAACTGCCCATGAACTGAGAAAAGTCAAGCGTGCAGCTGCCAAGATGCCACTTGCCACCAGTTTGGCCATATTTCAGAGCTGCAACATCACTGGAGTGCCCAAAAGACCAAGGGGTGCAATACTCAGAGACATGGCCAAGGTAAGAAAGGCTGAAAGATGACCACCACTGAACAAGACACACAAGCTGAAACGTCAAGACTGGGCCAAGAAATATCTCAAGACTGATTTTTCTAAGGTTTTATGGACTGATGAAATGAGAGTGAGTCTTGATGGGCCAGATGGATGGGCCCGTGGCTGGATTGGTAAAGGGCAGAGAGCTCCAGTCCGACTCAGACGCCAGCAAGGTGGAGGTGGAGTACTGGTTTGGGCTGGTATCATCAAAGATGAGCTTGTGGGGCCTTTTCGGGTTGAGGATGGAGTCAAGCTCAACTCCCAGTCCTACTGCCAGTTTCTGGAAGACACCTTCTTCAAGCAGTGGTACAGGAAGAAGTCTGCATCCTTCAAGAAAAACATGATTTTCATGCAGGACAATGCTCCATCACACGCGTCCAAATACTCCACAGCGTGGCTGGCAAGAAAGGGTATAAAAGAAGAAAATCTAATGACATGGCCTCCTTGTTCACCTGATCTGAACCCCATTGAGAACCTGTGGTCCATCATCAAATGTGAGATTTACAAGGAGGGAAAACAGTACACCTCTCTGAACAGTGTCTGGGAGGCTGTGGTTGCTGCTGCACGCAATGTTGATGGTGAACAGATCAAAACACTGACAGAATCCATGGATGGCAGGCTTTTCAGTGTCCTTGCAAAGAAAGGTGGCTATATTGGTCACTGATTTGTTTTTGTTTTGTTTTTGAATGTCAGAAATGTATATTTGTGAATGTTGAGATGTTATATTGGTTTCACTGGTAAAAATAAATAATTGAAATGGGTATATATTTGTTTTTTGTTAAGTTGCCTAATAATTATGTACAGTAATAGTCACCTGCACACACAGATATCCCCCTAAAATAGCTAAAACTAAAAACAAACTAAAAACTACTTCCAAAAATATTCAGCTTTGATATTAATGAGTTTTTTTGGGTTCATTGAGAACATGGTTATTGTTCAATAATAAAATTAATCCTCAAAAATACAACTTGCCTAATAATTCTGCACTCCCTGTACTGATGCACCACCCCAGGATTAGGGCTCATGCACACGACTGTATGGCCGTGGTGATCGTATTGTGGACCATAAACGGCCGGTCGGCTGGCGGCACTGGCCTGCGCACTCCTTGGTGTGGATGCGGACCCACTTACTTGAAAGGGTCCGCAATCCGGAAGATACGACCAAAAATAGGACTTCACATATCTTTTTCGGAGCAGAGGCACAGATCAGAAGCCCAGGGAAGGGCTTTCAGGTCTCTGCCTCTACACTGCAAAAAGATAAGCATGTTCTATCTTTGGCCATAGCTTGCGGATCGTGGACCCATTTTCGGTCACTGAGTCAGTACGGTCGTGTGCATGAGCCCTCATGGAGGTGCACCACATACAGGTACAAAATCTCATGATTATATTGGTGCACCACCAAAGGATAATACAGGTGCAATATCTCAGAATTCTGGAAATGTCCCACCACATGATTATACAGGTGAAATATCTCATGATTATAGAGGTGCACCAAAGAAGGAATATACACGTGCACCGTGGCAGGATTATACATGTGCGCCACAGCAGGATGGATCATGGTAGGATTATACAGGTGCATCATGGCAGGTTTATATACCAAACGTACACCATTGAAGAATTGTACATGTGCACCACCACAGACACAAGGGTTATAGAGATGCACCAAGGTAGGACTCTAGAGGTGTATAACTATATCTTTATAAAAGTGCTCCACAGCAGGATTATACAGGTGCACTACTATAATACTGTACAAGTGCACTATGCAGGATTATACAGGTGCACTACTATAATACTGTACAAGAGCACTATGCAGGATTATACAGGTGCACTACTATAATACTGTACAAGAGCACTATGCAGGATTATACAGGTGCACTACTATAATACTGTACAAGAGCACTATGCAGGATTATACAGGTGCACTACTATAATACTGTACAAGAGCACTATGCAGGATTATACAGGTGCACTACTATAATACTGTACAAGAGCACTATGCAGGATTATACAGGTGCACTACTATAATACTGTACAAGAGCACTATGCAGGATTATACAGGTGCACTACTATAATACTGTACAAGAGCACTATGCAGGATTATACAGGTGCACTACTATAATACTGTACAAGAGCACTATGCAGGATTATACAGGTGCACTACTATAATACTGTACAAGAGCACTATGCAGGATTATACAGGTGCACTACTATAATACTGTACAAGAGCACTAAGCAGGATTATACAGGTGCACTACTATAATACTGTACAAGAGCACTATGCAGGATTATACAGGTGCACTACTATAATACTGTACAAGAGCACTATGCAGGATTATACAGGTGCACTACTATAATACTGTACAAGAGCACTATGCAGGATTATACAGGTGCACTACTATAATACTGTACAAGAGCACTATGCAGGATTATACAGGTGCACTACTATAATACTGTACAAGAGCACTATGCAGGATTATACAGGTGCACTACTATAATACTGTACAAGAGCACTATGCAGGATTATACAGGTGCACTACTATAATACTGAACAAGAGCACTATGCAGGATTATACAGGTGCACTACTATAATACTGTACAAGAGCACTATGCAGGATTATACAGGTGCACTACTATAATACTGTACAAGAGCACTATGCAGGATTATACAGGTGCACTACTATAATACTGTACAAGAGCACTGTGCAGGATTATACAGGTGCACTACTATAATACTGTACAAGTGCACTGTGCAGGATTATACAGGTGCACTACTATAATACTGTACAAGAGCACTATGCAGGATTATACAGGTGCACTACTGTAATACTGTACAAGAGCACTATGCAGGATTATACAGGTGCACTACTGTAATACTGTACAAGTGCACTATGCAGGATTATACAGGTGCACTACTATAATACTGTACAAGAGCACTATGCAGGATTATACAGGTGCACTACTATAATACTGTACAAGAGCACTATGCAGGATTATACAGGTGCACTACTATAATACTGTACAAGAGCACTATGCAGGATTATACAGGTGCACTACTATAATACTGTACAAGAGCACTATGTAGGATTATACAGGTGCACTACTATAATACTGTACAAGTGCACTATGCAGGATTATACAGGTGCACTACTATAATACTGTACAAGTGCACTGTGCAGGATTATACAGGTGCACTACTATAATACTGTACAAGAGCACTATGCAGGATTATACAGGTGCACTACTATAATACTGTACAAGAGCACTATGTAGGATTATACAGGTGCACTACTATAATACTGTACAAGTGCACTGTGCAGGATTATACAGGTGCACTACTATAATACTGTACAAGAGCACTATGCAGGATTATACAGGTGCACTACTATAATACTGTACAAGTGCACTGTGCAGGATTATACAGGTGCACTACTATAATACTGTACAAGAGCACTGTGCAGGATTATACAGGTGCACTACTATAATACTGTACAAGAGCACTATGCAGGATTATACAGGTGCACTACTATAATACTGTACAAGTGCACTATGCAGGATTATACAGGTGCACTACTATAATACTGTACAAGAGCACTATGTAGGATTATACAGGTGCACTACTATAATACTGTACAAGTGCACTATGCAGGATTATACAGGTGCACTACTATAATACTGTACAAGTGCACTGTGCAGGATTATACAGGTGCACTACTATAATACTGTACAAGAGCACTATGCAGGATTATACAGGTGCACTACTATAATACTGTACAAGAGCACTATGCAGGATTATACAGGTGCACTACTATAATACTGTACAGGTGCACTATGCAGGATTATACAGGTGCACTACTGTAATACTGTACAAGTGCACTATGCAGGATTATACAGGAGCACTACTATAATACTGTACAAGAGCACTATGCAGGATTATACAGGTGCACTACTATAATACTGTACAAGTGCACTATGCAGGATTATACAGGTGCACTACTATAATACTGTACAAGAGCACTATGCAGGATTATACAGGTGCACTACTATAATACTGTACAAGAGCACTATGCAGGATTATACAGGTGCACTACTATAATACTGTACAAGTGCACTGTGCAGGATTATACAGGTGCACTACTATAATACTGTACAAGAGCACTATGCAGGATTATACAGGTGCACTACTATAATACTGTACAAGAGCACTATGCAGGATTATACAGGTGCACTACTATAATACTGTACAGGTGCACTATGCAGGATTATACAGGTGCACTATTATAATACTGTACAGGTGCACTATGCAGGATTATACAGGTGCACTATTATAATACTGTACAGGTGCACTATGCAGACTTATACAGGTGCACTACTATAATACTGTACAAGTGCACTGTGCAGGATTATACAGGTGCACATACAAGTGCACCATGTCAGGATTATATAAATAAACTACCGCAGGATTACACAGGTGCACCATCACAGGATAAAGTCACCTCTCTGTTTCTGTAATACAATGGAAGATAACACACAAGTGACTCCTGACGGACACAATGCCCGCATGGTATGGCACACTTACGTCTTGCTCTTGATTCCCCCAGCTGGAGAATGATCGATCTCTGGACAAAGCTTCTTTACAATTTCATAATATCTCTGAGTTTTAAACTCTGATGGAAACACAAGGGCAGAACAGCCAACCTGGAATATAACCCAAAAGTCAGAACCAGAGGCAGTCCTATGCAATGACGTGATTCACCTATAATGTATACATCATCAGAATTTCCAGAGTGTATAAAATCAGACGGTTCCCTATATCCCCTAAAATGTATATCACTGAATCTGTGGACCTCAAAAAATTTGCTTTTTATATATATATATATATATATAGTATTAAAACTAGACAGATAGTAAAAAAAAATACAAGAATAAAATGGTGGTGGAAGTTTAGTGTCTCAAATCATATGACAGGTTTCTTTTAATATTACCTTAAAACACCTTTCTATATACACGGAATACCCCTTTAATGCTACAGGGTTACAGCAGTTTTCATTTCTCTGCATTGCAAAGGGAGAAATCCATGCCGCAGGTCAAGGTCATGCAGATTCAATTACAATTGTATCCGCTTTGCTACTACCGTATTACACTGCAGTACCGCTGCAGGAAATTCCTTCATCTTTTCTCCAATTTATAACTAATCACAATTGACCACAAGAAAGTATAACTTAGGCCTCAGGCACACAAACCGTAGTTATGGTCCGCATCCGAGCCGCAGTTTTGGCGGCTCGGATGTGGACCCATTCACTTCAATGGGGCCGCAAAAGATGCGGACAGCACTCCGCTTGCTATCCGCATCCGTTGCTCCGTTCTGTGGCCCCGCAAAAAAAAAATAGAACATGTCCTATTCTTGTCCGCGCTTTGCGGACAAGAATAGGCATTTATATGTAAAGGCTGTCCGTCCCGTTCGCAAATTTTTCGGCATCAATTATGCACATCTGGCATCCGTTGGAGCCATTTCCGTCTGAGATCCGTTTTTTTAGAAGGAAAAAACTCCTGCATGCAGAACTTTCTTTTCTGTCTAAAAAAGACAGATCTCAGATGGAAATAGCTTGAATGGATGCCAAATGTGCATAAGTGATGCAAAGGATATTTTTTTTTACAGGATCAGTTTTTTTCTGTTCTTCTGACTGATCAGAACGGAAAATGAAACAGAGATGTGAACTCTCCCTTAATTGCTGGTAATGACAGGAGCCTTGGAAGCGCAGGAAGCACGGTATGCTGTGTTTTTCCGCTCTCCTCCCTCCCCCTCTCCGCACCAGCTCTGTTATCGAGCCCTCCAATATTAACCACCTTTTCCCCCTCCCACGGTGGCTGCTGTGGCAAGAACAGACAATTTCTGTGCTAATGCTATCATGGCACCCAGACTCACTCCATCTGCGGTTGTTAACGGAAATGTGAGCTGCATTTTAAAGGGGATTACTGGAGGATTCTCCTCAGGATAGGCCACCAACATTAGTGGGGTGGGGGGTCTAACACTTCTTACCCTAGCATATCAGTAGGTTGCAATGGCCACTGTTATGTAGATGGCATGTAGGCAAATATTAAAAGGGATGTCTGGAGGGTCTGATCTGAAAGGTGGGGAGTCGCTCTACTGAGCTTGCTGTACTACGTGGCTTGTGAATAAGTGGAGTTTAAAGAAAAGGAGTTTAAGACAAGGAGCAAGAAACTAAGGTTTGCTAGATTCTCCTTGTGTATTGTTGGCTTGATTCTAGCGAGTCAACCAACTACAGCAAACAGGGTCTAATTGTAACCCATATTTACTGTTTTCCTTCTTTACTGTTCATCCCCATTTAAACATGTGCTCCATGGACGATGCTACCAAGTGTGTGTCCTGTGTAATGTATGCGTGCCTTGAAGAGCCATTCATTTGCACTAGATGCAAGCATGTTGCATATTTGGAAGTCCAGATCTTGGATCTAAAAAGGCAGCTTGAAACACCTAGGGGCATTGCAGACCTGGAGAGAGGCTTAGGCCCCTTTCACACGGGCGAGATTTCCGTGCGGGTGCGATGCGTGAGTTGAACGCATTGCACCCGCACTGAATCCTGACCCATTCATTTCTATGGGGCTGTTCACATGAGCGGTGATTTTCACGCAACACTTATGCGTTGCGTGAAAATCGCAGCATGTTCTATATTCTGCGTTTTTCACGTAACGCAGGTCCCATAGAAATGAATGGGGTTGCGTGAAAATCGCAAGCATCCGCAAGCAAGTGCGGATGCGGTGCGATTTCCACGCATGGGTTCTAGGTGACAGTCTATTCACTGTATTATTTTCCCTTATAACATGGTTATAAGGGAAAATAATAGCATTCTGACTACAGAATGCTTAGTATAATAGTGCTGGGAGGGTTAAAAAAAATAAAAAAGTTAACTCACCTTATCCCCATGATCGCCTAGTTCCCGGTCGGTCTCTTCTTTAGCTGTGACTAAAGGACCTGTGGTGATGTCAGATCACATGCTCCATCACCATGGTGATGGACCATGTGATTGGAGCATGTGATCTGACATCACCAAAGGTCATTCAGCCCAAGCCCACAGCTAAAGAAGAGACCGACCGGGAACTACACGATCATGGGGATAAGGTGAGTTAACGTTTTTATTATTTTTTTAACGCTTCCAGCGCTATTATACTAAGCATTCTGTATTCAGAATGCTATTATTTTCCCTTATAACCATGTTATAAGGGAAAATAATAGAATCTACAGAACATCAATCCCAAGCCCGAACTTCTTTGAAGAAGTTCGGGTTTGGGTACCAAACATGCGCGATTTTTCTCACGCGAGTGCAAAACGCATGACAATGTTTTGCACTCGCGCGGAAAAATCGCGGGTGTTTCCGCAACGCACCCGCACATTTTTCCGCAACGCCCGTGTGAAACCAGCCTTAGACCTCACTGTGCAGGCACTGACTGGGGTCCGTGAAATGGAGGTGGGAGGAGGAGGAGGGCAAGATCAGGACTATCAGGTCAGCAGTTGGGTTAATGTAGGAAGAAGGGGTAGAGGGAAAAGTGCCAGGGAGGCTAGTCCTGAGCTGGAACGCCCAAGTAAATATGCCTGTTTGGCTGATATTAGGGATGAAAGCCCAGGGCCAGCCATACTGCAGCAGGGCGTTTCTCCTAGCACCCAGGAGGATGACCACTGCAGGAAGGATGGGGAAAGGAGTGCAGCAAAGGTCAGACAGATGCTGGTGGTAGGGGACTCTATTATTGGGAGGACAGACAGGGTCATTTGTCGCCGACACCGTGAATGCTGAACAGTGTGTTGTCTGCCGGTTGCTCAGGTTCGGCATATTGCGGATCGGATTGACAGATTGCTGGGTGGGGCTGGGGAAGACCCGGCGGTCATGGTACACATTGGTACCAATGACAAAGTCAGGGGGAGATGGAAGGTCCTTAAAAATGATTTTAGGGAACTAGGAGAGACGCTCAAGTCCAAGTGTTTTCAGAAATACTACCATTGCCACAAGCGTGACTAGAGAGACAACGGGAGCTTAGGGAGTTAAATAAGTGGCTCAGAAGCTGGTGCAGGAAGGAAGGGTTTGGGTTCATGGAGAACTGGGACGATTTCTCGGTTGGTTACAAGCTCTACAGTAGGGACGGGCTGCACCTTAATGGGAAGGGTGCAACTGCTCTGGGGGGAAAATGGTTAGACGGCTGGAGGAGCTTTTAAACTAGGATCTGGGGGGGGGGGAGGTGTCATACTAATAAGGGGGTAGATAGTGTAGATAGAGAGTGGGATATAGAAGGGGACAGTGGGGATTTAGTGGGGGCTGGGGTTAGTGAGGAAAATAGGGAGAAGACTGGGCATAACTATACATTTATAAAAAATAAAACTGCTGGTAACAAGAACCTGTTACATACAAAAATCAACCAAGGTAATAAAAAAATCCCGGATAATCACTTTACAAATAATAGTAATTTAAAATGTTTTTTTCATAAATGCCAGAAGTCTAGCTAGCAAAATGGGGCAGCTGGAGGCTATGGTACTAGAAGAACACATAGATGTATGATGGTGAGGATGTGGAAACCTTATATCACGATCGGCGTAACTGTCACATACGTGACACGGAGGGAGGAAAAGAGGGAGGCCCTGCCCTAGTGAGAGGGAAGGTGGTGACCCCTGACTCACCTTGCGGCTGGCACCTGGCTGCCCTGTCGTCCCTAGACGGGTTCCTCACCCGTACGCCGATCACGTGCCTAAAACCCTGGCTTTCCCTAGGATGAGCCCTAGATAGTGAACAGGGCGGTGGGAACACTAGTCCGCACCACTAGCTCTAAAGGAAAACACCAAGGGGAGGACAGACAATACAAACTAAACATATAATCCCAGGTGGGCAACAACAGGAGACAACAAAAGCCCAACAGGGATCCGGAGGGTAGCACTCTGGAACAACAACCAGATTCTCAGCTCCAGTGGGTCAGCATAGATGTCCAGGCAGGAAGCTCTATAACTGGCAACAAGAGAAGTGTGAGAGGAGAATATAAGGAGTTTGGGAGTGGCAGACAAGAAACAGCTGAGGAGGAGAAGCTACGGATCCCTGAGTGAGACAAAAAGGATAGCAAGGCAAACACAGAAAACAAACACTAAGAAACACCGTGATCTTTAGACATAGAGCGCGCAGCCACCCGCTGCGACTTCCTGACCCCGGGTATAACGGAGTCAGACGTGGCTCTTGACACCCTCGTGACAGTACCCCCCCTTTCACGAGGGGCCTCCGGACACTCAGGACCAGGTCTCTCCGGATGAGAGACATGGAAAGCCTGAATCAACCTGTTGGCGTTTACCTCTGACGCTGGAACCCACATTCTTTCCTCGGGACCGTAACCCCTCCAATGCACCAGATACTGAAGAGAGCGGCGGACCCGACGAGAATCAACAATTCTGGATATTTGAAACTCCAGATTACCATCCACAACAACAGGAGGAGGTGGCAGCGGTGATGGTTCTAGAGGTGGAACATACTTCTTGAGCAACGACTTATGGAAGACGTTATGGATCTTAAAAGTCTGAGGTAGCTCCAGGCGAAAAGCCACAGGGTTAATGACGGCTACAATTTTATAAGGACCAATGAACCTAGGACCCAGTTTCCAAGAGGGAACCTTCAACTTAATATTCCTAGTAGACAACCACACATAGTCATTCACTCCTAGGTCCGGACCTGGCGACCGTTTCTTATCGGCCATGCATTTGTATTTACCACTCATATTTTTCAAGTTAGCTTGCACCTTCTGCCATACCGATGAAAGAGATGAAGAAAACCGTTCCTCTTCGGGAACCCCAGAAGACCCCCCCTCTTTGAAAGTACAAAATTGGGGATGAAAACCGTATGCACCAAGAAATGGTGACTTGCCAGTGGATTCCTGACGGCGATTATTTATGGCAAACTCGGCTAACGGTAAATATGATGACCACACCTCTTGGTTTTCAGACGCAAAACACCTTAAATATGTTTCTAGGTTTTGGTTGGTACGCTCAGTCTGTCCATTCGACTGAGGATGGAAAGCTGAGGAAAAGGATAAGTGTACCCCTAAACGGGTACAAAAAGCTTTCCAAAACTTAGAAATAAACTGGGTTCCCCGATCCGAAACCACATCGGAAGGGACCCCGTGAAGCTTCACGATTTCACTGATAAACACCTGAGCAAGAGTCTTAGCATTAGGAAGTGCGGGTAGCGCAATAAAGTGTACCATTTTGCTAAACCTGTCTACTACTACCAAGATAACTGTTTTACCCGCAGACAAAGGTAAGTCAGTGATGAAATCCATTGATAGATGTGTCCATGGTCTATTGGGGATGAAAAGTGGCAATAAAGACCCTGCTGGACGTGTATGAGAGACTTTCGCGCGTGCACAAGTAGAACAAGTAGACACGAAATCTATTACATCCTGACGCAACCTTGGCCACCAAAAACGACGAGACAATAGCTCCAAGGTTGCTTTACTACCCTGGGTGCCCAGCAAGTGCCGAATTATGATGTTCCTTCAATAACTCAAGACGCAGGTTTAACGGTACAAACAATTTCTCTGAGGGGCAAGAGGCCGGGGCGTCCCCCTGGGCCTCTAACACCTTTCCCTCTAGAACAGAGTGTACAGCCGAGACAACCACTCCTCTTTGTAAAATAGGTACCGGATCACTAACATTACCCCCTCCAGGGAAACTACGAGACAATGCGTCTGCCTTGGTATTTTTTGCCCCAGGACGATAGGTGATTACAAAGTTAAATCTGGTAAAGAATAGCGACCACCTAGCTTGTCTAGGGGTGAGACGCTTAGCCGATTCTAGGTACAGAAGGTTTTTGTGATCCGTAATTACCGTGACGGGGTGGATTGCTCCCTCTAAGAAGTGACGCCACTCTTCAAACGCCAGTTTAATCGCCAACAGTTCCCTATTTCCAATATCATAGTTCTTTTCTGCTGCAGATAATTTTTTGGAAAAGAAAGCGCAAGGACGCCATTTGCCAGGAGACGGACCCTGAGACAATACAGCCCCCACTCCCACCTCCGACGCATCAACTTCAACAATAAAAGGCTGGGAGACATCAGGTTGAATTAGAACAGGTGCCGAGGTAAATCTCTCTTTTAGAGAGGAAAATGCAATTTTAGCGGCGTCAGACCATTTAGAAAAATCAGTCCCCTTCCTAGTCATGTCAGTAAGGGGTTTAACGATCACTGAATAATTTTTAATAAACTTTCTGTAGAAATTTGCGAAACCCAAAAACCGTTGTAGAGCTTTAAGGTTCTCAGGAAGATCCCAATCTAAAATTGCCTGGACCTTCCCAGGATCCATACGGAAACCTGAAGCAGATAATAGATATCCCAGGAATTGTATTTCCTGAACGGCGAAGACACATTTTTCAATTTTCGCATATAATTTATTCGTCCGTAGGACCTGCAGTACTTGCCTGACATGTACTTCATGTGTTTTCAGATCAGCCGAATAAATTAAGATATCATCTAGGTATATGACTACAAACCTGCCGATGAGATGACTAAAAATATCATTAACGAAATGTTGGAAGACAGCAGGGGCATTGGTCAGACCGAAAGGCATGACTAAATTTTCGTAATGCCCCTCAGGGGTGTTAAAAGCTGTCTTCCACTCATCCCCTTCCTTGATACGAATCAGATTGTAGGCCCCCCTAAGATCAAGTTTGGAGAACCACCTAGCACCCGCAATCTGATTAAAAAGGTCAGGAATGAGAGGAAGAGGGTATGGGTCTCGGACGGTTATCCGGTTTAGCTCACGGAAATCTAGGCAAGGACGCAGGCCCCCATCTTTCTTTTTAACAAAGAAAAACCCTGCAGCCACGGGTGAAGAAGAGGGTCTGATGTGTCCCTTGGCCAGACTCTCGGAGATATAATCTTTCATGGCTTGTCTCTCGGGACCCGAAAGATTATACAACCTGGACTTGGGTAATTTTGCACCGGGAATCAGGTTAACCGGGCAATCATAAGGACGATGAGGTGGTAGCTTCTGACAACCCTTTTCAGAAAAAACGTCCTCAAAGTCCGAAATAAATGTAGGTAGGGAAGCTATGGAGGCGATTAAGCAATTGTTATTTAAGCAATTCTCTCTGCAATGCTCACTCCACTCCAATATCTCCCTGGCCTGCCAATCCACCACTGGATTGTGCGCTACCAACCAGGGAAGACCCAATACCACAGGAGAGGGAAGGCCCTCCAGAACGTAACATGAAAGACGCTCCTTATGGTGGTCCCCTACCCGAAGATGTAAGTTATGGACAACGTGAGTGAGGTTTCTCTGAGACAGAGGAGCAGAGTCAATAGCGAATATGGGAATGGGTCTCTGCAGCGTACAGAGAGACAAACCCATAGTGCGGGCAAAATGGGCATCTATCAAATTTACCCCTGCACCACTGTCTAGAAAAAAAGAAATAGACTCCGTCTTAACACCAAAAACAATAACCGCTGGCAACACAAATTGAGATGTTCGTATGGAGGAAACGTATACCCCCCGGCTGACATCCTCCGCACAGCCTGGGGTTAGTAGTTTTCCGACGGTCTTTTGTTTTTGGGAAAGGAGGGACAGACATTAATGAAATGACCCTTCCCCCCACAGAAAAAACAAGCCCCCCACCTACGGCGAACCTCAGGAGGACGGACCTGACGAGAAGTTCCTCCTAGCTGCATAGGCTCATCCAAGTCCGTACAGACTAACTGCTGCTTGGGAGAGGTTACCGATTGCTCAGGAATTTTCGATCTCTCCCTAAGACGTCTATCTATCCTGATAGAGAGGGACATAACAGCATCAAGGGAAAGGGGGGTCTCATACAGCGCCAGCGCATCCTTAACCCTTTCAGATAACCCAGAGCAGAACTGACTCCTGAGAGCCGGGTCGTTCCACTGAGTATCCGTAGCCCACCTGCGGAACTCTGAGCAATATTCCTCTGCTGGCCGATCTCCCTGTAGGAGTCTCCGTAACTTCGACTCAGCCAGGGCGACACGGTCAGGGTCATCATATATGAGACCCAAAGCCCCAAAAAATCCCTCCACTGACCGGAGAGCCTGGGAACCAGGGGGTAACGAGAACGCCCAGGATTGCGGGTCCCCCTGAAGCAGGGAAATAACAATCCCCACCCGCTGTTCTTCATTACCTGAGGAGTAAGGGCGCAGCTTAAAATATAATTTGCAGGCCTCACGGAACAACACAAATTTGTCCCTTCCCCCAGAGAATCTGTCAGGAAGAACAACCTTGGGTTCTGTAACAACCTGGTTACCCATAGCAACCGCTGGGCTTACGGTCTGCTGCATTTGCTGCTGCTGTTGGAGGACAGACGCCTTCAATCCTGCCACCTCCAAAGACAGGCCTTGAAGCTGTTTTGCCAAAGCAGCAATAGGATCCATATTGGATTCTAAGTAGAGAAAAAAAAAATTTAAATAATATTTTTTTTTTTTTTTTTTCTCAAAAAATAAGGGCCAGTTATAATATCACGATCGGCGTAACTGTCACATACGTGACACGGAGGGAGGAACAGAGGGAGGCCCTGCCCTAGTGAGAGGGAAGGTGGTGACCCCTGACTCACCTTGCGTCTGGCACCTGGCTGCCCTGTCGTCCCTAGACGGGTTCCTCACCCGTACGCCGATCACGTGCCTAAAACCCTGGCTTTCCCTAGGATGAGCCCTAGATAGTGAACAGGGCGGTGGGAACACTAGTCCGCACCACTAGCTCTAGAGGAAAACACCAAGGGGAGGACAGACAATACAAACTAAACATATAATCCCAGGTGGGCAACAACAGGAGACAACAAAAGCCCAACAGGGATCCGGAGGGTAGCACTCTGGAACAACAACCAGATTCTCAGCTCCAGTGGGTCAGTATAGATGTCCAGGCAGGAAGCTCTATAACTGGCAACAAGAGAAGTGTGAGAGGAGAATATAAGGAGTTTGGGAGTGGCAGACAAGAAACAGCTGAGGAGGAGAAGCTACGGATCCCTGAGTGAGACAAAAAGGATAGCAAGGCAAACACAGAAAACAAACACTAAGAAACACCGTGATCTTTAGACATAGAGCGCGCAGCCACCCGCTGCGACTTCCTGACCCCGGGTATAACAGAGTCAGACGTGGCTCTTGACACCCTCGTGACAGAAAGACAGGATCAATAGAAAAGGTGGTGGTGTGTGCCGGTATGTGAGGAGTGATCTGAAGACAAGTGTGAAAGAGGCAACTGTGGGTGAGGATGGTGAGGATGTGGAAACCATAAGGGTGGAATTTCAAGGAGATACAAACACTGAAAAAATAATACTTGGTGTAATCTATAGACCCCCTAACATCACAGAGGAGATAGAAGCTCAATTGTATAACCAAATAGAGCGGGCGGCACAGGCTGGTACAGTGGTCATAATGGGAGATTTTAACTTTCCAGACATTGACTGGGGTCATGGTTCTGCCTCAACCCCAAAGGGAAGAAGATTCCTCAACTTGCTGCAGGACCTACTTTATGGGCCAGTTTGTAGAAGCTCCCCTAGGGCGATGCTCTGTTGGATCTGGTAACTTTCTAATGATGCAGAGCTTGTTGGTAATGTTACTGTTCGCGAAACACTAGGTAATAGTGACCACAATATAATTATATTCCCCCTAAACTATAAAAGCAAACTCTGTCAGGCAGAGCAAAGACACGAAATTTCAAAAGCAATTTCCCTGGGTTGAGGGCAGCATTTCAGGGCATAGACTGGGAGCAGCTACTGTCACATAATAATACTGAGGATAAATGGGAGAGCTTCAAATCCACATTGAGTAATTGCACAAAAAATGTATTCCTTTAGGTAACAAGTATAAACTTCTAAAATTAAACACCCCATGGCTTACAGCTACTGTAAAAAGAGCAATAAAAGACAAAAAAAGGGCATTTAAAAAAATACAAATCTGAGGGGTCAGCTGTAGCGTTTGAAGTTTACAAAGGGTTTAATAAAATCTGCAAAAAGGAGACAAAATGATCAAAAATACAAAATAAACAGCAGGTAGCAAAAGAGAGCAAAATAAAGCCACAAAAATTATTTAAATATATATGGTAAATGCTAAAAAACCAAGGTCTGACCAGGTAGGTCCCCTAAATAATGGTAAAGGGGGTGTTAGTCCCTGAAGATAACGAAAAGGCAAAATTACTAAATGTTTTTTTAGCTCTGTATATATAAAAAAAGAGAAAGGAGCTGATATTTATGGTGCTAGGGCTGTTAGTACATCCAGTGATATACTCAATTGGCTAACTGTAGATATGGTCCAAGATAAGTTAAATAAGGTAAATGTGAACAAGGCTCCGGGTCCAGATGGATTACACCCAAGAGTGCTTAAAGAGCTCAGTTCAGTCATTGCTGTGCCTCTGTTTATAATTTTTAAAGATTCTCTAGGGACTGGTACAGTGCCAAGTGATTGGCGCAAGGCAAACGTGGTGTCCATATTCAAAAAAGGATCTAGGTCCTCCACAGGTAATTATAGACCAGTTAAACTTCTGTTGTGGGGAAAAATGTTTGAAGGACTCTTAAAGGGGTATTCTCATCTTAGACAATGGGGGCATATCGCTAGGATATGCCCCCATTGTCTGATAGGTGCGGGTCCCACCGCTGGGACCCGCACCTATATCGAGAACTGAGCGAGGAGCGCTGTGGCTGGAGGACCCCAGATTTCCCGGGGTCCGTCCACCACCAAGAAATAATCCCCGCCTCTTCCATAGAAGTGAATGGACAGAAGTTGTAAGACTAACGTGATTTGTTTTTATGAGGAGGTGAGTAGTAGCCTGGACAGATGGTTGGCTGTGGATGTAGTGTTTCTGGATTTTGCAAAGGCTTTTGATACTGTCCCTCATAGACGTTTAATAGGTAAAGTAAGGTCTATAGGCTTGGAAAGTATAGTCTGTAATTGGATTGAAAACTGGTTGAAGGACCGTTTCCAGAGAGTTGTCATCAATGATTCGTATTCAGAATGGTCCCAGGTGATAAGTGGTGTACCCCAAGGTTCAGTGCTGGGTCCTCTATCATTTAATTTATTAATTAATCATATTGAGGATGGGATTAACAGCACCATATGTTACTTATGTAAATTAGGTAAAACTGCCGATGCACAGGCCTCCTGCAATCCTATACTGACTAGTTACTGCCATGATGTCAAGATGACACCAGAGAGCTACTGTTTATTGCCCCACGAACTAGTAAATAATCTTGGTAGTGATAATATCTGTGCTTCATATGTCCTAGAGGATGTAACACTGGGGAAGTCACTTATAGAGAAGGATGTGGGTGTCCTTGTAGATGGTAGATTAAATAACAGCACACAATGTCAATCAGCTGCTTCTAAGGCCACCAGGATATTGTCATGCATTAAACGAGGCATGGACTCGCGGGGCAGGGATGTAATATTACCACTTTACAAAGCGTTGGTGCAGCCTCATCTGGAATATTCAGTTCAGTTCTGGGCACCAGTCCATAAAAAGGACACACTGCAGCTGGAAAAGGTACAAAGGAGAGCGACTAAACTGATAAGGGGCCTGGAGGGTCTTAGTTATAAAGAAAGATTAAAATAATTAAATGTATTTAGTCTTAAGAAGAGACATCTAAGAGGGGAAATGATTAACCTATACAAATATATAAATGGGCCAGACAAAAAATACGGAAAAAAACTGTTCCATGTAAAATGCCCTCAAAAGACAAGAGGGCATTGCCTCCGATTGGAGAGGAAAAAGTTCAGTCTCCAGAAGCGTCAAAGCTTCTTTACTGTAAGAACTGTGAATCTCTGGAATAGACTTCCTCAGGATGTGGTCACAGCAGGAACAGTGGACAGTTTTAAAAAGGGTTTAGATGAATTCTTGAAAGTAAATGACATTAATGCTTATGAAAATGTGTAGAAATCTGAGTCTCACTTCATTCTGGGATTCGCGTCCCCACCTATCCCTTGGTTGAACTTGATGGACTTATGTCTTTTTTCAACCGTATTAACTATAGAACTATGAGTCCGACTCCCAGCACCCCATGTGGATCAGCTGTTGAAAAGGCTGCGTCACTCTGGTGACCACCGCAGCGTTCTCATAGCTCACCAAGTACAGCACTGTACATCATATAGCGGCTGTGCTTGGTATTGCACCTCTGACCCATTCACTTGAAGGGGACTGAGCTGCGACTAGGCCAGGTGACCCATGAACATGATGTTGCAGGCCTAGGAAGAAACTCCAGAAGTCACTGGAGCGCCGAAGCCTCTTCAAACAGCTGAATGAATGGGGTGCCGGGAGCCAGACCCCATTGATCCTATTCTGAGGACAGGTCACGAGTATCAAAATGCCAGACAACCTCTTTAAAAGGGTTGTGCAAGAACTAGCCGGACCTGTAAAGGGAGGATTACTTACCTGCTTCCCGAAGCTGGCTCCCCTTCTCCTCCAAACCTGTGATGCTCTGCTGGTCTCCCTCACCGAAAAAATCTCGTTTGACATAGTCACAGCCAATCACTGGCCGTGGAGGTGACCGGATCCCCTTGTGTCATATGACCATTTGTCATTACGCAAGAAAAGCCGCTCACCACCACAGCCAATCACTGATGTCAAACTGGATGTTTACAACGGAGTGTCGCAGCCCAGGAGGGAGAGCCAGCACCAAGAAGCAGGTAAGTAAGCTTTCCTTTACCGATACAGGTAAGTGTGGCAGGATTGCCAAAACCCCCCATTCTTGTACAACCCCTTTAAAGAGGTCACAGCACTCAAGCTAGTGCCGGGAACCTGTTACCATGAAAATGCTAAATAATCTGCAGGCAGCATGTTGTAGACCAGGATGAGCTGAGCAGAATGCTATTATATAGTTCTGTGAAAAAATATTCAGTAAAACTTGTATTTCATTCATTTAAATCTCTGCTCATTGTGGACTTTGAAGTCCAGGAGTCAGTCCTATCACCTACAGTATCTCTGTATACACATCAGTTTTTTTCCCACAAGTTGTTAACCCTATCGACAAGCAGCGCTATCTGATATGGATCATGAACATTTGACTGGAAGAAAATACAAGAAATGAGAAGTCTAATATACGGTACCTTCTTCAGCACATATTTCACCTCACTTTCTTGATACGCAGGATTCACAGAGACCTGGAAAAAGCACAAGATGATTATACACGAAGGAGATACAGCTAATAATATGAATAGGCTTCACCCTACCAGATTCTGTACTAGATTGAGAAGAGTGGGCAGTTCATTCCTGAACTTTGAAAGACTTACAATGTTACATATCTATAGCTATCCCCATACCAAGTCCTAGATTCAGGAAACCCCTGATGGAGTCCTGGTACTATGCCTGGATGCAGCATATCTGGTATCCTCTCTGTCTAAATTGTCTGCTCCAGTGCCAGTCTCTGATAGGACGATAAAAACTCCTGTTAGAAGAATCAGAGGTAGAAACATGGAGGAAGTAAGTATGTTGGAGTACTGGAGAACTGACGGAGTATAGGGGGCACTGACAGAGTATAGGGGGCACTGACGGAGTATAGGGGGCACTGACGGAGTATAGGGGGCACTGACGGAGTATAAGGGGCACTGACGGAGTATAAGGGGCACTGACGGAGTAAAGGGGCACTGACGGAGTAAAGGGGCACTGACGGAGTAAAGGGGTACTGACGGTGTAAAGGGGCACTGACGGAGTAAAGGGGCACTGACAGAGTAAAGGGGCACTGACGGAGTATAGGGGCACTGAAGGGGTATAGGGGCACTGAAGGGGTACTGACGGAGTATAGGGGCGCTGACGGAGTATAGGGGCGCTGATGGAGTACAGAGGCACTGAAGGGGTATAGGGGCACTGTAGCTAGCACACATGTATGAATATTGCTATTGGTGGAACATTTTCACCACTCTAGAAATGAATTAAGGATGGCTGCTCATGAGCCGTCCGCACTCCTTCACTTTGCGGGTACTGTTCTAGAGATAGGAGCAGGTCCCAGAGGTCACACGTTGGTGGCATATCCAAGTGATATGCTACCAATGTTTGAGATGGGTCAACCTTTTTAACTCATTTAAAACTTGAGGGCAGCAACGAATCGGAAAAAAGTTGGGACAGGGGCAGCAAAAGGCTGGAAAAGTAAACGATACTAATAAAAAAAATATCAGAAGGGGCAATTTGCAACTAAGCCACATGACTGGGTATAAAAAGAGCGTGTTAGAGAGGGAGAGTCTCTCAGAAGCAAAGATGGAAAGAGGTTCACCAATTTGCTAAGAACTGTGTCTAAAAATGTTGGAACAATTTCAGAAGAAAATGTTCTGCAACATAAAATTGCAAATACTTTAAATATCCCACTATCTACTGTACATAATATCATCAAAATATTCAGAGATTCTGGGGAAATCCATGTGCACAAGTAACGAGGCCGATGGTCAATATTAGATGCTCATAATCTATGGGCACTCAGACGGCACTGCATTAAATCCAGGCAGGATTCTGTAATGGAACACTCCCAGAAACACAGTTTGCCGTGCAATCCACAAATGCAAGTTAAACCTCTACCATACAAAGAAGCCACATGTGAACACCATCCAGAAATTCTGCCATTTTCTCTGGGCCAAATCTCATTTAAAATACACTAAGGCAAAATGGAAAACAATTCTGTGATCAGATGAATCAAAATTTGAACTTCTTTTTGGAAACCACAGATGCCATGGTCTGAGGATTCAAGAGGAGAGGGACCATCCAGCTTGTTATCAGATGGTATGGGCTTGCATTAGTTCCTATGGTGTGGGCAGTTTACACACTTGGAAAGGCTCCATCAATGCTGAACAGTATACAAAGGTTTTCGGATGACACATGCTCTATCCAGAGAACGTCACTTTCAGGGACATACTGCATCCCTCACAACAGCATGGCTTCACATAAGATTCTGGGTGGTGAACTGGCCGCCTGCAGTCCACACCTTTCACCCATAGAAATCATTTGGCGAATCATGAAAAGAAACAAACGGCAAAGAAGACGCTGGACTGTGGAGCAGCAAGAATCCTACATCAGACCAGAATGGGACAACAGTCCTCTCCAAATGTCCAGCAATTGGTCTCCAGATGTTTACAGACTGTTGTTAAAAGAAGAGGGGATGCTACACAATGGCAGTTATGTCCTGTCCCAGCTTTTTTGAGATGCGTTGCTGCCATCAAGTTCTAAATGAGTTAATATTTTCATGAAACGGTAAAATGTCTCCCTTTCAATATCTGCTATGTGTATGATCTATTGTGAATAAAATATGGGCCTGTGAGATTTGCAAATCATTGCATTCTGTTTTTATTTACATTTACCGTATTTTTAGCGCTCACTAGTATGAATTAGGTGCTGGGAGAGGGGAGCAAAGCGCCGCAAGTGCTTGTAGTACTCACACTCCCCGATCTTTCTTGCTGGGGCCGACGCTACACGCCGACGCTGCACGCACTATGACCTGACGCTGCACGCAGTCAGGTGACAGAGCAGCACAGGCCGGGAAGCACGACTTCTGCCGGAGGTGGAGAGGAGCCGTGGCGCAGGACAGGTAAGAGATGGTTTTTATTTTCACCTGATCTGAGGTCTGATGGGGGTCTCACTATGTGGGCTGATATAAGGTCTGATGGGGGTCTGACATGAAGGGCTGATATAAGGTCTGATGGGGGTCTGACATGAAGGGCTGATATGGGGACCTGATCTGATGTCCTGATATTTATGGGGTGTTTGATGTGATGTCCTTATATTTATAGGGGTCTGATCTAATGTCCTGATATGAGGTCTGATGAAAAAAATGTTTTTCTTATTTTCCTCCTTTTTATCATCGGGTGTGTCTTATAAACGAAAAATACGATATTCACATTTTACACTTTTTTGGAATTGGGGTTGTTCTATGGTTTTTAAACTGAAATACTGCACGTAAGATGTGTCCAATTTATTAAGAGGGGCAGAACTTGGTGCATCTTTGGCTGTCTGCGTTATGAGCAGGCATAGATTCTGAGCAGTTTTATGTATCTTTTGCCGGGAAAACCCATTTAAACAGTTTTTAGAAAATTTTTCAGTTTTCCTGCATAATAGTGCATAACACGTGAAATTACCATTCTAGAGCATCTGTTCTTGTGACTGTTTTTTTGTTTGTTTTTTTACTTTTCGTTACATAAAATCCTGTGTGTATAGGATAAGTTGTCATAGGACAACCCCTTTAAATCCCCCTCCCTGTTTACAACGTTGCAGTACCAACATGAAAACACTGGCGCAATGGTCACGAGCCATACATACTGACACCCCTGCTGCTCTCATTGATTGGCTGCAGCGATCATGTGGTGCAATAGCGCTGCCGTGATGTGACACAAAGAGCGTTGGGGGACCCATTGTTGCTGGGGCAGGGGGAGAAGGGGAGTGAGACATCTTACCAAAATAAGTCCGGCCTGAGCTGTTGCATACTGCATAAGGACCCATTCATAAGAATTTGGCCCCCACATGCCTATGCGTTCTCCCTTCTTTAAGCCGAGAGCTAGGAGTCCTGCAGCGAGGGTCTCTACCTGAAGAGAGAAAACACTCAGTGAGGTCATTTTTGCATTTATAGCATCCATCCGTACACCGCATGCCCGCCAAAGTGACACCACCCTCAGCTGGGTGCTTCTCCCCCTTCATTTTAGTAGTTGATCTCAAGACCCCCACTGATGAAACCTTAGGGATGTCAGTACAGCATGTCAAAAGTTTAAGCAAACGACTGGTACTGTGGATGTTCTGGCCCAGGAACAGCCTCCCGGATCCGGCATTGCCAGACGCTGATGGAATGCCGTCCGGCCCCAATAACTACAATGGGTCGCAGTAGCAGCACGTCACATGTGGTATTAAGACACCATTGACAAAAATTACGTAAAATATCACGCAACAAATGTCGCCTTGTAGCCGTAACCCTTTTTACTGCACAACTTGTCACCATGCAGCCCTCGCCTAAAACCAGTTATACCTTGTTAGTGTCACAAGTGAAGGAGAAAGACATTTGGGGGAAGATTTATCAACACTGCTGCAACAGGGAAACTGGCTTAGTTACCCCTAACAACCAATCAGATTCCACCTTTCATTTTTCAAAGCTCCTTTGGAAAATGAAAGGTGGAATCTGATTGGTTGCTATGGGCAACTAAGCCAGTTTCCCTTTGATAAATCTCCCCTAATGATTCCTTTTACAGTGGAAGCTGTTGCTCTCTGGTTTCAGCTATTTCTCATAGCTGACAAGCTGAAGGAACACTCACATTTATGAATGATAAGAGCCATGACAGCAGTTCTTTTTATATGCACTACTTTTATAGAACTAACAGCATGCCAAAGCAGACGACTGGATGGGTTTCAATTCCACTGCTGGCACTCAGCTGCCACAACCTTATTTAAAAACTTCATTACCGAAGTGTAATAAAGGGGGCACCACCTTAGTTGTGTGACCAAGCACCACCAGCAGTCTATACTTTTAGTCTCAGCTCCATCACATTACGTTGTGCAGCAGGTCCGCCCAAGGATTAGCTCCATGGTTATTCAATCCTCCTGGAAAATTTCCTTTGCATGTGAACCCCATTCACGTACAAGGAGTGTGGATGGTTGTCAGATTTGATGAGGTTTTCAGTGTGGTATCTGCGTTGCGTTATACTGGACCCGATTGCAGATCGGGGCTCAGGCCACTGCCCAGTTTGCCACCCTCCCAAATCTAGTCCTCTCTCATCCAGCCATCATACATCCCCTGGCACATTTTCTGTCTACTCTTCACATACATCTTTACTCATTTGGCTGAAGGTTTTCCGTGTACCAGAATGGACAACTACAACGGCTTCTTCATCGGGTATACGCTGGGTTGTGTCCCACAGACACTGCTGCACAGTCCGGCTGGTCAATGGTAGAACGCTCGTTCCATGGACATAACTAATGGAGGTGACTGGTTCTGCAGGAGGATGATCGGCGAGGAGACGGCTGTGAAGGAAATAATAAGGCATTAATCGGTATGGCAGTAAATAAACTAAAAAGCTATTTTTTTTTATATACTGTAGATTTGTTATTCGGAATACATAGGAGTTCAGGAAGCTGAGATAAGGAGTGCCGCTTGCACCCTGACTTGGAGGAGAACATGTGGTGATTTTCTTTGCAAGGGAAAGAGACTCAATGGAGACACTCCACAGGCAGACGCCCGACAGTGTAGAGACCCTAAAAACATCCCTCATATCTCAGCTCCCTCACAATAGAGTACAGTGCAGGGCACGTGACTGGCTCATTACAGCCTAGAAACTCAAAGTTTGCTCCGAATTGGAGGCAGCAGTACCTGATATTCCCAGCGCCATGATGTCACATGATCTGACTGATGTCATGATGTCACATGATGCTGGAGGCGTCAGGTCCTGGTGCCTCCAGTACGGAGCAGGTGATCAAGTGGATGAGAGGAGTATTTTATTTTATTTTTAAACTGAGGGCACATTACATATACTAGAAGGCACTATGGGAGTCAATACTTATACTGGGAGGCACTATGGGGACCAATGGATGTGCAGGGGGCTCTATGGAAGGCATTATGTATACTGCAGGGGTTTGGATGGAAAAATAAAGTGCCAATGAAATTCATCCATTTTTAATGGTTGTTAAAAAAGGATGCAAAGCCAATCAGAAAATGGATGCAGACTATGATGCAAAATGGTTATGAAAAACTGACAGTTTAGCTGATTTTAATGGGCTTCTTTTTTTTTGTTGCTGTCGTGTGAATGTACTCTGAAATATATGTCTATTCAGATGATTTTTGTGCTAAAAGATGTTCCAGCCCATACAGATATCCATGAAAAATAGATAAATAAGATCAATATCCCTTTTTCCATTTTTTACGCCAATCTGGTTTTAAAGGAATAATTTCAGTGGTTTATTAAGTATATTAAAGCAGATCATACTAGGGTTGGGCGATGATGCGATAATGATATATATCACGATAAATACCCATCCAACAAGGAGACATTATACTGTATGGGGGCCACAAGGAGACATTATACTGAGTTTTTTTCCCCGGCCAAAATACCGGAACAATGCCACACTTGCCGGATCCAGCATTAATTTCCATTGAGATGTACAAGGAGTGCAGAATTATTAGGCAAATGAGTATTTTGACCACATCATCCTCTTTATGCATGTTGTCTTACTCCAAGCTGTATAGGCTCGAAAGCCTACTACCAATTAAGCATATTAGGTGATGTGCATCTCTGTAATGAGAAGGGGTGTGGTCTAATGACATCAACACCCTATATCAGGTGTGCATAATTATTAGGCAACTTCCTTTCCTTTGGCAAAATGGGTCAAAAGAAGGACTTGACAGGCTCAGAAAAGTCAAAAATAGTGAGATATCTTGCAGAGGGATGCAGCACTCTTAAAATTGCAAAGCTTCTGAAGCGTGATCATCGAACAATCAAGCGTTTCATTCAAAATAGTCAACAGGGTCGCAAGAAGCGTGTGGAAAAACCAAGGCACAAAATAACTGCCCATGAACTGAGAAAAGTCAAGCGTGCAGCTGCCAAGATGCCACTTGCCACCAGTTTGGCCATATTTCAGAGCTGCAACATCACTGGAGTGCCCAAAAGCACAAGGTGTGCAATACTCAGGGACATGGCCAAGGTAAGAAAGGCTGAAAGACGACCACCACTGAACAAGACACACAAGCTGAAACGTCAAGACTGGGCCAAGAAATATCTCAAGACTGATTTTTCTAAGGCTTTATGGACTGATGAAATGAGAGTGAGTCTTGATGGGCCAGATGGATGGGCCCGTGGCTGGATTGGTAAAGGGCAGAGAGCTCCAGTCCGACTCAGACGCCAGCAAGGTGGAGGTGGAGTACTGGTTTGGTCTGGTATCATCAAAGATGAGCTTGTGGGGCCTTTTCGGGTTGAGGATGGAGTCAAGCTCAACTCCCAGTCCTACTGCCAGTTTCTGGAAGACACCTTCTTCAAGCAGTGGTACAGGAAGAAGTCTGCAAGGTAAGAAAAACATGATTTTCATGCAGGACAATGCTCCATCACACGCGTCCAAGTACTCCACAGCGTGGCTGGCAAGAAAGGGTATAAAAGAAGAAAATCTAATGACATGGCCTCCTTGTTCACCTGATCTGAACCCCATTGAGAACCTGTGGTCCATCATCAAATGTGAGATTTACAAGGAGGGAAAACAGTACACCTCTCTGAACAGTGTCTGGGAGGCTGTGGTTGCTGCTGCACGCAATGTTGATGGTGAACAGATCAAAACACTGACAGAATCCATGGATGGCAGGCTTTTGAGTGTCCTTGCAAAGAAAGGTGGCTATATTGGTCACTGATTTGTTTTTGTTTTGTTTTTGAATGTCAGAAATGTATATTTGTGAATGTTGAGATGTTATATTGGTTTCACTGGTAAAAATAAATAATTGAAATGGGTATATATTTGTTTTTTGTTAAGTTGCCTAATAATTATGCACAGTAATAGTCACCTGCACACACAGATATCCCCCTAAAATAGCTAAAACTAAAAACAAACTAAAAACTACTTCCAAAAATATTCAGCTTTGATATTAATGAGTTTTTGGGGTTCATTGAGAACATGGTTGTTGTTCAATAATAAAATTAATCCTCAAAAATACAACTTGCCTAATAATTCTGCACTCCCTGTATTAATGTTGGATCCAGTACCAAGGGTTCCCGGAAATTGCCACGTCACCAAATTCGTTTTTCCTGTCTGCGCCTGAATATAGGAGGAGCTGGTTTCGCAGCTTCCTTTTGGCGTCTTTGCTCCAGCCTGCGTAGGAGAAGGCAGCACGCCATTGAATGTGAGTATAAAGTTGTTGTTGTTTTTTTGTGCCACATTAAATTTTTTTAATGTAAGCAGTTCCTATATACTTATACTACCTGCAGTTCCAATACAAGTACATAGGGAATGCTAGGAGTTGCAGCACCTAGGAATACTACTCCTAGCATCCCCTATGTACTTATACTACCAGCAATCCCTATGTACTATTGTATGGAAAAAGCAGGGAGTATAAGTACATAGGGGATGCTAGCAGTTGCAGTACCTAGGACTACTACTCCTAGCATCCCTTATGTACTTATACTATCTGCAGTCCCTTTGTACTATTGTATAGAGACTGCAGGTAGTATAAGTACATAGGGGGTGCTAGGTGTAGTAGTCATAGGTACAAGAATATAACTAATATTTTTTTAGTTCTGCCTACCAGCAGACATCACCCTTCCGGGCAGGACACCAGCCCAACACACAGGCCGCCAGATAGCCCGCCACACAGCCCGCCAGCCCGCCACACAGGCCCACAGACAATAAAAAAGTTCCAGAAATGGAAAGTAAATAATATTTACGTGGGTGTGCGTGTCGTGTGTAATGTTCAAATCTAAAAAAAAAATTTAATAGACATATCTTCTTCAAGTGATGTCGAGAGCACTCCTCGCCTATATGATACGGCATGTCGGATTATAGCAAGCCCCACTGTAATATTTTGCCATTATTCTAATTATGTTTTTTATTTTTTCTCGCAGTCATCGTCTGTGGAGGAATTGCATCCCGGCTAAGAAGAAACTATAGATGGTGAAAGTGGAGGTGGAGGTCAGCAAATGGTAGATGTTTACTTTTATTTATTTTTTCCCCAAAAATAAATGTTATTGTATGTTCTGAAATAAAAAAAAATTATTTTATTTTACAGCCATCTCGTCCTGTTGCCTCTCAGAGAGGCCTTCGAGCCTCTGCCAGAGGAAGTCGGGGAGCGCACGGCGGTCGGGTTATTGTGAGTATTTGCAATCAGTGTTTTAAATTAAAAAAAAATTCAAACTGTATTTAACTTTTTTTTTTCTTAGTTTTTTAGGGTTCCAGAGTCTCAACCAGAATGGACGAGGAAGAGGTCTGCTTTTTTTGATAGAAAACAACCTCCTCATCCAGATGGTGGGACCACACTAACCATTGCCACACAGACCATCACGCAACCCGGCTCCTCTGGCAAGAAATCGGTGAGGCAATTGTGTCGAATTGGGAGGACCTCGGAGACAGGCAATTGGAGCAGTGCTATAAGTATACAGTACTTCATTTGTAGATTGCATACACATATGTTTTATTGCTCAGAAGTGGTTCCCCCTCGTCCTGCTCAAGCAACTGGTCAGAACTCCGATGTTCCGTTACCTCCACCCCCTGGCGACGCAACAATCGCCCAATTAGCCCAATTATTTGAGGTCATCATGCGTCGCCAGAGGGCAGGTAGGAGCCGTCAGGTGGACTCGTTTACGAGTCCTTGATGGGATTCACAAATAGAGTTGCCAGATTGGAGGACAATTTGCGTCGTCTTCAGGAGGGGGCGATGTTGACATTGCAAATGAATCCGGCGCAACTTTATTTGAATTCGTTAGTCCCCGTGATGGAACAGTTTACGCCTGGCCAATTGTTTGAGGCCAGAAGACTAGTGGACTGCACCTTGTGGCAAGTGCAACACCGCCACTCACCTATCCCCCATCCCACACCTATCCCCCATCCCACACCTATCCCCCTTCCCACACCTATCCCCCTTCCCACACCTATCTCCCTTTCCAGTCACCCCATCCCCCTTCCTATCCAACCCATCCCCCATCCCAGTCTCACCCCATCCCAATCCAAACCTCCGGGCTATTTTCTTACCTCTTTTCTCCTTCTCCTCTTCATTACTATCCTCCAACCGCTTTCACCACTCCCTCTACCCTAGCTCGGCAAATAGTGTTGATCGAGAGCTCTGGTGCTCGAACACAATGGAAGTCAATGGGAGAAACAGAGCATTAAACCAGGCACCCCCTGCTCTGAAGAGGGAAGGGTGTCTGGTTCTTAGGAAAAGGTCAGAAATAGATGGAAACTTCACTGAAATAGTTCGGGAACAGCATGGGGAGGATGTCTTGGACTCCCAGGTCGCTGCTGGGAACGATATTGTCCGAGTAGTGCGCCACTTTTACAGACTGACAATAATAAGCACAAAACTGAAGATAAAATCGATTTTAGAGGAAAAATTGTTAGGAAACATTTTTTCCTGTATATTTACTTGTATATAAAGTGCAAGTGCTGCCAAAAATTACAAGGAAGAGGCACTCCGATACAAACTGTATATCACATAAAGGAGGACCTCATTCACATTGTGGTACAATTGTTCAGGTAGTAGGACTCCTACCCTCATAAAGCCTATGCACTAAGTGAAAGGGCTGCCAAAAATTACAAGGGACCGGCACTCCAATACACCCTTTATTGCACATAAAGGAGGTCATCATACACACCCTTGAAAAATTATGATTGATGGCCTGCTGGTGACCATCTAAAACATTAGGGGTGAGGGCCTGCTGCTGAGCTGACCCTCTAAAACATTAGGAGCGAGTGCCTGCTGCTGAACTGACCCTCTAAAAACATTAGGGGCGAGGGCCTGCTGCTAATCTGACCATCTAAAACATTGTGGGCGAGGGCCTGCTGCTGATCTGACCATCTAAAACATTATCGGCGAGGGCCTGCTGGTGACCCTCTAAAACATTAGGGGTGAGGGTCTGCTGCTGAGCTGACCATTGTAGGAAAGTGCAAGGGGCCGTCATTGATGGAAGGTATGTGTCACCGAGATTCCTGGCCTCGGTGAGGTAAGATCCGGTATTTTTAAGTGTCAGCGGCAGCTAGTGCTGACTGACACTGTTTTGTTGTTAGTATGGCTGTAAAGCCGATCTCGGCCGGCTCCTACTGGGAGTAGCCAAAGTGCTGGGTGGGTGGCTTCTCCCCGCGCTCCAGGCCAGGTCTTTTTTGGTCTATATAAAACCCAGCCAGCAGTCTCCATTTGACAGAGAAGCTGGGGAGTCTCTGTGTTTTGGGACCTGTGAATTTGTGGCATGCTAAAGGGCTGAGAGGCGCATGCCGGGAAACAGGCCCCTGAAGCCTGCTGTGGACTGCAAATAGAAAACTGCTAACCAGGTGAAGATTTTGTTCTATTTTGCATGGTGGGAACAAACACCAAGACTGTGAACGGTCATTTTGTTTTTCATTATGTGTGAATAAACACCGAACTGTTTAAATTAAAGACTTTGTGATTGCCTCTATACTGCGTCCGCTAGCTTGTCTACCAGAGCAAAACCCCACAATTGGTGTCGGATGCGGGCAAATGCAGTGAGGCAGACCCGAAGGCCGAAAAGTTTTTAGTTTTTTCCCGGGCAAAAGTGTAGGTCCAACTTTAAGCCGGCAAGGTTACGACCTATGTACCCTAACAAAATGGAGGCGGTCGTTAAAGCCCTCGTGGAGGCTAACTTGCAGCAGCGGGAGGCTAACAAGCAGCAGCAGGAAACTAACCAGCTGCTATTACAACATGTCATGATGTTGCAAGCGGCCAGAGTGTCCCAGAACATCCACGATACCCGGAAAGCTGTCCGTGCGGTGATCCCTAAGATGTCCCCCTCGGATGATGTCGAGACCTATATGGCGATGTTCAAAAAGGTGGCCGCGAGGGAGAAGTTACCCCAAGACCAGTGGGCTGAGGTCGTCGCTCCGTTCCTAGCGCCAGTGTGGAGAAGAGAGGCCTGGCATAATCTCCCAACTCTGGCAGAGCGTCACAATTATTTGTCGCTCCTCCAGCGTGGGGAGAGTATGTTGAAGACTAGTGTGGAGAAGAGAGGCCTGACATAATCTCCCAACACTATATTTTGAAGACTACTGTGGAGAAGAGAGGCCTGACATAATCTCCCAACGCAAAACAGGTTTAGAAAATCAATAAACACACTACTGTATCCCCCCACCCACATAACCACGCAACCAAACTGCATCTAGAAGATATTCAAATTACATAAATTTTTCATGAAAAAAACCACTAATAATTTAAATGATTTGGTCCTGCCAGTCCACTCTTCCTGCAGCGGAGCAGAAATATTCAGCAAAGGAGTCTCTCATCCTGAAAACTGCTACAGTGGTCCTTGGTCCAAAACTTTCAATACTGGCAAAATCGCTGTCTTCAGGGATAAGCTCAACATGTAGCGGTTCTTTTATGAGTAGGTAGTTGTGTAACACCACACATGCCTTTACTACCTCATCAACAGTTTCTAATTTTAGTTGAACGGGTTTGGTGAAAATCCGCCATTTAGCCACCAGAATGCCGAATGCGCATTTCACCATTCTTCTGACCTTAGTCAGGCGGTAGTTGAATATGTGTTTGCTCTGATTTAATCCGCGGCTGCAATAAGGTTTACCGCATTTTTCACTTTATAAGACGCAC
Organism: Bufo gargarizans; assembly: GCF_014858855.1. Taxonomy (NCBI): domain Eukaryota; kingdom Metazoa; phylum Chordata; class Amphibia; order Anura; family Bufonidae; genus Bufo; species Bufo gargarizans. The sequence continues at coordinate 60,568,279 of NC_058085.1, read as the reverse complement.
TTTGGGGGGGGGGGGGGGCGGTGGCATTAGTGCGTCTTATAAAGCGAATAGTGCAATTTATAAATGTCTTACACTGATACATCACCGGCCGCTATGCTGCTCAGTGCGGCCTGTGATGTATCAGTTACAGTAAACCTCTATCATGCGGGGTGGGAGGAGGGTCTGGAGGCCATCAAATGCTGTTGCACTCGTGGCGGGGCCCAATGCAGTCACTGTATTCCATTACACCAGGCCCCGCTCACAGTAGTCTTTACGAGCGTTACTGAGTGAGTGACGTTGCGCTGCCGGCCTGCCAGCCGTTTTGATAGTCACTATGTGAACTCTCCTTCCTGTAGGACAGATGACCTCTACCGTGCTCGAAAAGGGTTAACATTCTCTGCCAGCAGAAAGTTAGGGTTGTGAATGAATGTCTGTCTTATGCCAGTTGCTCTTTTGTTATTATGACCAGTATTCATGCCATTGTGTCAAGGATGTTACCCTCTGCATATGGGGTGACTCTCTGCAGATGACACGGCCATTGGCTCCTACCCTGCTGAAACCTTTCGTCTACTAGGCATTAATAGCAGGTCCTTGCATGTGACTTCTGTCCTCAGAGTCCTTGTCTGCAGCTGGGACAGCAGATGACAAGTGCTGGTCGCCTGCAGCAGGTTGTGAGGGCTGTGAGCACAGAAAGGTGAGTTCTTCATTGTCTTCAGGAGTCTTTACCGCATGTCTTTGTATATGACTGCACTTGGGAGGCTCATGTCATGTCTTAGCCTGGGGTTCCAACATTTAAAAAATGCATTTATTTACCTGATCCCTCTTATGTATTTTATTACTTTGTGTGCTTACTGTCTGTGCAATTAAATTCATATTGATACTTGTGACAGTAAGTCTGGGGCGTCAGATACTTAGATTTAGCTCTGTCTCATGAACCTGTACAGGGCAGTGTCTCAAAGAAGCTGCAGTCGACTTCCTTTTTTTCATTGAAAATTGGCACTTAATAAGAAACAATTTAGTTGAAAACCCACCAAAAGTACACCTTTTGGTCAAATGTATTTCTTTCTTATTATACTTCTCAAAAACCTTGGTGCGTCTTATCAGGTGCATCTCATAAAGCGAAAAATACGGCAATTAGATTGCCACACATCTGAAACGCTTCATCAGCAACCAACACAAAGGGCATTGGGGGAGCATCAGTACCTGGTAGAGGTTGAGGTGGTGGAAAATCAAATTGTCTATTGTATAGCCTTCGACCCATGTCAGCATTTTTTAAGACCATGTAATCATTGGTTCGACCATAAGCCCCAACATAGATTGCCACAAAACAGTACTGGGCATCAGCAATGGCCATTAATATAATTGAAAAATATTTTTTGTCGTTAAAATACTCTGAACCAGTGCCTTGGGACTTGATAATACGTATATATGTTTCCCGTCCACTGCCCCAAGACCATAAGGAAACTGGTATTTTTCTGAAATTTCGATCCACTGTTGCCTACTTGGATGTGGTATAAATTCTGCATGCAACTGCTCTCACAAAGTATGGCACATATCCTTCACAATCAAGGAAATTGTTGATATTCCTAGACGAAATTGATAATAGAGAGACATCACACTTTCTCCTGTTGCCAGAAATCTATCAGAATCAATTACCTTATGGTAAGCATTAACCGTTCTGCAGGTGAAATAGTTTGACAAAAAATGGTGTCCTGTCTTTTGATGTGATGAGACACCCTTTGTAGCAGATCCTCGAAATTGAAGACGCTCATCTGTAGGTAGTTAAGAAACTTGTCCGGATAATTCCGCAGTTCGAGAAACAGAACTTCGAATGCTCCTCTTCTCATTCTGGCAGTAGTGATCGGATGCACCCAATAGCGATGGCGCCGTCTGTCTCAAAGACTTCTTCTTCAGCGGAAAACAAGGATTAGAGCCTGAAAGCCAAACTGAATGTGGTCCGGCATCATCTTTGCTATCTTCTGAGGCAGCATCTGAGGGGTATGTGACCTTCGGTTGCCTTTTATAGCCACTGTACCATTTGCATCTGAAATTGATTCTTTTGATCTATGAAAAATGCAAATACTGGCTCCGTTATTCCGTTTGAAATAAGATGATAACGGATGAGACGGATCCGGTATTTCAACCGGTTTGCCGAATCCGACAGGCAGTTCCGGCAACAGAACTGCCTGCCAGATTCTAACAACGCTAGTGTGAAAGTACCCTTCAGCATCTACTGTTAGCCTAGTGCATTGGGGATGTGAAGTTCATAAGACTCACCAAACGGTACATGCTCAGATGATGACTTTGTGGAGTGTATCGGCCCTTGTTTTAGAAGCAGTCATCGCTTTAAAACCGCCCCTATGATGCCATTAAAATATCACAGAATTTCTGTAGTCCTTGATATCACAGTAGTCCTTGATAGCTTCATACTTTCCAACAGTCCTGATTTCACCAGCATGGGGGTGTTGTCAGGTCAGGTGGTTCAAGGGGTGGGCTTAAATGTCCAATTTTTTCTCTCAGTTTTTTCTTTTTGAATGGTAGTAAATAAGTTTTAACATATAGATAGGACCCCTAAAAGGAGTTTTTGGTCAGGTGACCGTGGTTTGATTTTTGTTACAGTCTCCTGAGGACCCTATAGGGACATAAATCTGGTTCGTAGTAAATAAGTAGCAACAGAATTTTATGAAAGTGTCTCATTGTCTTTATTGCCGATAGCAACCAATCCCGATGCAGCTTTAATTTCTTATTCTGCCCTAAAAAAAAAATGAAAGCTGAGCTGTAATTGGTTGCTATGGGCAATAAAGCCAATTTTAGACGGTTTTCCTAAATTTGCCCCATGTTTTCTTTCCTGTTTTGGCTAATAAGGGAGCGGACCTGTCCCCATACTGCTGCCCAATATAAAACCCAACACAAGTAAGTTTCCTCCAGTGTAGAAACACGTTACTTCAGTATCGTCTCCTTGTTCCTTGTCTGTTACACCCACACAGTAAGTATCTAGAGGAGAACAATGGCCTAGGAAAGGAAATGACTCAGAATTCCAGAACAGATATAAATGTGTAACAGCCCGCTAATGGCCGGCCCCTCTAACAGGCCGCAAAAATAAACCCTCAGCCCAGGTTTACAGCGCACTAGTGTGCACAGTGCTAGGGCCACAACGAGTACACTATTAAATCGAGTAATTCAACACAAGGATTCGTTTGTGTCATGTGACCACGACGGACTGAAGCTCTTACTATTACTCCCGCTCCGTGGTCTCCCGCTGGCCTGCAATGCACTCAGAATACTCACCTTTCCAGCAGGGGGCCCCCGGACACTCACAGCATGTCCATGGTCCCGCGCTGCACTGACCTCCTGACGTACGCACGCCGTTACCTGAAGCACTGTGTGGCGTCAGGCCCAGAGCAGCGCGGAACGATGGAGTGTCGGTGGCGCCCCTGCTGGAAACGTAAGTTGGTGACACTGAGGGGTGGGGGTGCAACTATGGCCGGGCGCCCGGAGTGCACAGCGTCATAGCAATCAATGACGCTGTGCACTCTGGGTGTCAGGAGGAGGGCAGAAGGGCACAAGGGGGAGCAGAGACTATGACACAAGGGGGAGCAGAGACTATGATACAAGGGGGGAGAGCTGATGGCACAAGGGGGAGTGGAGCTGAAGGCAGCGGGGTGGGGGAGAGCTGAAGGCAGCGGGGTGGGGGAGAGCTGAAGGCAGCGGGGTGGGGGAGAGCTGAAGGCAGCGGGGTGGGGGAGAGCTGAAGGCAGCGGGGTGGGGGAGAGCTGAAGGCAGCGGGTGGGGGAGAGCTGAAGGCAGCGGGGTGGGGGAGAGCTGAAGGCAGCGGGGTGGGGGAGAGCTGAAGGCAGCGGGTGGGGGAGAGCTGAAGGCAGCGGGGTGGGGGAGAGCTGAAGGCAGCGGGGTGGGGGAGAGCTGAAGGCAGCGGGGTGGGGGAGAGCTGAAGGCAGCGGGGTGGGGGAGAGCTGAAGGCACCGGGGTGGGGGAAAGCTGAAGGCACCGGGGTGGGGGAAAGCTGAAGGCACAGGGGTGGGGGAAAGCTGAAGGCACCGGGGTGGGGGAAAGCTGAAGGCACCAGGGTGGGGGAGAGCTGAAGGCACCAGGGTGGGGGAGAGCTGAAGGCACCAGGGTGGGGGAGAGCTGAAGGCACCAGGGTGGGGGAGAGCTGAAGGCACTGGGGGGAACGGAGCTGATGGCACTAGGGGGTACTGATGCACTTGGGCTGATTGCACAGGGGGGAACAAAGGGGTTGGGGACTGATGAGTTTTTATAAAGGAAAACAGTCTATTAATTCATTTTTTCTTATTAGAGTACTCGATTAATCGTAAAAATAATCGGTAGAGTACTCGATTTCTCAAATAATTGTTTACTGCAGCCCTACACAGTGCCAACTGTTGCACGGAAAAATTATATTCACATTTGACCACAGCATCTGAGGGGTTAAAAGTCCGCAATCTGCATTACCGCCGGTTGCTGACATTAGGCCTAGTTGTCTGCTGTGTGAGACAGCAGACCTCTGGTTGCTATGGTGCCCACTTCACTCCGGGCCCCATTTTTAAAAACCCGACATGTGATGTACTAGGACTTCACATGTCGGGAAGCGGTTAAAGGGGTTGTCCAGAAGTTCAATATTGATGGACTATCCTCAGTATAGCGCGTCAATATCAGATCATGGGAGGTTCAACTCCCGGCACCCCACCAATTGTCTGTATGAAGAGGATGCAGCACTCCAGTGAGCTCTACAGCCTCTTCCTAAACCAGTGAGATCACGTTCATTGGTCACATGGTCTGGGCATGGCTCAGTCCCATTCAATTCTTTCTTATTTTTTAAAATGAACCACACTTCTAATCCCACCTATCCATTTTATGCCGACCACACAGTAATAGTGCCTCCCCACACAGTATGAATGTCCTCTATGCACCTAGAGGCTCGGTCTAGTCACCCTTTATCCAGCCCAGGTCCTCCGTTCTGCCCGCACCACTCCTCTTGATTAATGTCCAAGTACCATGCATCGTTGAGGATAAAGGGTGAGTAGATGGAGCCTCTAGGTGCTGAATCTACGCCCACATAGCACCTAGAGGCTCATTAGCATATTATAAAAGTGTGTATTTTAGCAGAATGGCTGCAGGGAGAAATGTAAAAAACATACTGTTATGTAGTGCTGACATTAGCACATCACTAATGTCAGTCAGCTACATAACAGTATTTCTGATGGTAGAAACCCTTTAAGGATAGCACAGGAGATTTATCCAGGAGCTCTGCGCTGCATGTCTGTTCACATCCCCGGTAAGGCCATGCCCCCCCTCTTAAAGGATCATTCTACTGTGTATGTGTGTGGGGTGGGGAACTAAAGGGATATCATACTGTCCGAAGGGCACTAAGGGGCATCATTATTGTTAGAGGGCACATTTATAGAGGACATTCATACTGTGTGGTCGGCATAAAAGGGATAGGTGGGATTAGAAGTGTGGTTTATTGTAAAAAAAAAAATAATAATAATAATAATAAAGAATTGAATGGGACTGAGCCACGCCTAGGCCATGTGACCGATGAACGTGATCTCACTGGTTTAGGAAGAGGCTGTAGAGCTCACTGGAGTTCTGCATCCTCTTCATACAGACGATTGGTGGGGTGCCGGGAGTCGGACCTCCCATGATCTGATATTGACGAGCTATCCTGAGGATAGTCCATCAATAGTGAACTCCTGAACAACCCCTTTAACCTCTTCCCGACATGTGAAGTCCTAGTACGTCACATGTTGGGTCTTAAAAAATGGGGCCCGGAGTGGAGTGGGCACCATAGCAACCAAATGTCTGCTGTCTCACACAGCAGACAACCAGGCCTAATATCAGCGACCGGCGGTAATGCTGATTGTGGACTTTTAACCCCTCAGATGCCGTGGTCAAATGTGGAGGCGCAAAAAACATTCCAGGGAGAGTAGTTGTTCCCCTGGTGAATCGCCATCCTTCAGCAGCTAAATGATGCGCCAGAAGACCAAGGAGAAGGAGGGGAAGGAGTGCGTTCTCGCCACGCCAATGAAAGAAAAAAGGCGCCACGCAGACTGCAAAGTCATCTGATGTGGCCGCTGGGCTGGAGAAATGTGCCTGCTATTCAACTCCGCCTTTAACCGCTCTGGACCCAGATGATGCCAAAGCCATGGACTTTTAGGGGCCGCTGAAACTGTCAGCTCATACTCAGCACCAGTGGAGAAAAAGGAGGTTAGTGCACTGGTGGATGGAGGGGCTACTTCAGAGGCGGGACCCACCATTAAAGATGTGTGTTCAGCGGTGGCGCAGTGCAATATGTCGCTGAACTCAGTAAATAGCCACATGGAAAGCCTCAAAGAGGACGTTATACTTATAAGGCAAGATATAAGGCAAGTGAAGGAGCGTATGGGTGAAATGCAAAGTCGAATTAGCGCTGTGGAGGATCAAATGTCGCCAGTGAAGAATGATCTGTAGCGTGTAATACACAATGTCACTCTACTCATATCCAAATCCGATGATATGGAAAACAGGCTAAGGCGTAATAATGTCCGAATAATTGGAATGCCTGAAAAAACGGAGGGAACAGATGCTGTATCATTTATGGAAAAATGGCTTGCTGAGAAAATTGGTAGAGAAAAACTCTACTCGCTATTGATCGGGCTCACCGCATACCATTCCACCCTCCTCCACCAGGGGCACCACCAAGGCATCTGCTGATTAAAGTCCTGCACTTTAGAGACCAAGATGCAATTTTAAAAAGGAGCAAAAGACTGTGCAGATCTTACTATAAATGGAAATAGCATTTCCCTATTCACTGACTTCTCTGCGGAAATCCAGAAAAGAAGAGCGCACTTTTTAGACGTCAAGAAATGGCTGAGAGTCCTAGAACTACCTTACTCAATGATCTATCCTGCCAGATTGAGAGTGGTGGCGAAAGGGAAGACGCATATGTTCGACAATCCAGATGCGGCGTGTCAGTGGCTCGATGCACACGAGAAGGATCCCCGTGGCAACACCTAAAAAAAGACTGTCTTCTACATAGTATCTGAAGGTCATCTGCGCTTCTGAGGACCAAAAGGGACATGTACTAGTTCCTTATAGTTATATTCTTGCTGAGAATGGGTGGGGAGTGGCCACTGCCACGAGAAGATAACAGCTGCACGGCCACTGCTTCCGGTGCACTGTTAACCAATATCCCTGATGAGCCGAGTCCACACTTGGTGAAACGCGTTGGTTCATGGTATAGAAGATATCTACTAGGGAGGTAAGAGCATAGGGCTTCATGGCACAGGCCCGAGGTTCCTGAGGCTGGGGGTCGTCCTTCTAGGGACGAGTGCCCCGACTACAGCCACTGAGGTATCTACACTCAGTAGACTAGGCCAAGTAGGGTGAGCACTTAGGGTGAGATACTGTCCTCATTAGTAGGCTCCTCCCCAATATTCCCCCAACAGACTAGGTAACTAACTAGGCCTTGTCTGCAACTATAGACCCTGTGTGCCCCCTCCTTTTTACAGTGCAGGATTCTACTACATTCGCTGTCTCATATATTTTAGAAGACACAAATAAAAGTTAAATATGAATTTAAATACACAAAGGCATTCTCAGTCCAGTATATATCTTGTTTGGGGAGTGCTCTTATGTTCGGGGGCCCCCCCCCCCCATTGATCCTCGGCCTTGACAGGTTAAGGTTGTTCTACAATATGCCGGGGTTACAACAATACTAAGGAAAGTCAGGGCCTGAAGTCAAGTAGTATTTCAGAAACAGATCCATTGTCAGTCTTTGTGGTCTATACCAGGGATCAGCAACCTTCGGCACTCCAGCTGTGGTGATACTACAACTCCCAGCATGCACAGCTCCTTGGCTGTTCTCAGGACTCCCAGAGAAGTGAATGGAGCATGCTGGGAGTCGTAGTTTGACAACAGCTGGAGTGCTGTTGCTGATCCCTGGTCTATACTAAGGTTCAGGTAATTTTTGTACCCCATTTTCTCTATCATAGAGAAAAATGCATTTTTTCTGTTTTGGTTTATGTGGGGTGGGGGACTTGAGAGTATAGGACTGATGTTGGGCCATATTGTGGCTCCCCAGGGGTAGGCAGCAGCGTGAGAATTAAGTTGTGGAAGTGGTTTAATGATGGGTACCCTTAAAATTGTTGCGTGGAATGGGCTAGTCCTCTAAGAGACACACTGTCTTCCATGCTCTACAAATATACCAACCTGCAATCCTCTATCTATCTGAGACCCACCTTACTCTAGATAGGACGCACCTGATACATAAAGCGTGGATGGAGCATGAGTTTCATTCCACATATACCACCCACGCGTGGAGTTAGTATTCTCGTCCATAGAACCATTCCCTTCATGGCTAGAGACATGTATTGATAATAAGGGAAGATTTGTATGTATTAATTGCTCAATTTTTCAATTCAGGTTGATTCTCGTAGCAAAATATATCCCCCCACCTTACTCCAGCGAGATTCTGAAAAAAGTGTTGGCGTTCACAGCCAGATTTCCTAGTGTTCCGGTAATAATGATGGCAGACTTTTAATATGTGTATGGATAAGTCTATTCATAAGTTCACTCCAGGCACCGGGCTCTTCACCCACCTCACTGGCTAGATTGTTAAAGGAAGTTGATATGGGGGACCTTTTGTAGGATTAAGCATAGGGAGGAGCGGCAATATTTATGTAACTCTTCCTCACATAACTCATTATCCAGAATCGATTTAGCGTTGGGATCCCTGTCCTTATTGGACATGATACGAGAGGTATCCTATCTCCTGCGCAGTGTATCTGTGCAGAAGTAAAAAAGAAACTGAACCTTTAGGATGGTGCTGTCAGCAGGAGTCAGAAGCAGGTAAGTATTGATAACACAATACTTTTTATTTACAGTCAACGCGTTTCAGGGGCGGAGAGCCCCCTTCATCAGGACAATATACAACATAAAACAGCATTCATATGTAGCGGTTATTTAAGCTCAAAAAAGGCGCGTGAGGCCAAGCAAGGTGGAGCAAGGGGAGGGGAGAGGGGCGGGGAGTAGGAGTGTGTCTAAAGTAATGGAAAGCTGTCAACAGGCATTAAATTTCCTTACCAACCCATTTTTCGTATACAAAATTTTATATTCTAAGGTGCTTTGGAATATAGCAGTGCTGAAATGGTTGAATATCACCGTATTTTAAAATGCTTGCGAGTGGATAAGTCTCATATTCATGATTTTTTTTTTAAAAAACAGTGACCGGGCAGGGGGTAGTGTAAAGCATTGTGGTTATATTGATTTATTCTATTCTGTGTTCTGGTTGAAAGGAGGTTTAAAAATAGAAGATAAAAAGTATGTATATCTTGATAAATTATAAAAAAAATATTTTTATATATATATATATATATGTAATAATATATAAATATATATAAAAGTCCTACTGTTGCATAAAATTACCTATACTAGTAGATAAAAAAAATTACATATACTAGTAGATAAAAGAGGGGGGGGGGGGAGATGTTGGCTGATTTTTAATATTAATGAAAAGGAAATATTTTTTGTGTGTGTTGGATGGGAGAAAAAAAAAAAAAACAGGAGATCAACCTCATTAAAATCCAAGGATAGTGACTACTGATACAATATTGCAATTATTTTATGAAACTGTATCGGATGATTGTCATAGACACAGTTTTGACAAATGTAGCTAGCAGAGTTCTTTTAGGTGGTAATGTAAAACTGCAGATGTTTGTTACATAGGGATAGTATTAGGAATATAACACTGGGGCCACACTTAACCCTACTACTACAGCAATCAAAGAAGTGCATAGATGTAGTGGCCTAAAGTATTGTGGTGTATGGGCCTATTGCATAAAAAACATTAAATATTCTTGGTGGGATATCAGGCGACGAGATGTAGATTCTTTTAAGAGGATGTCCAAAAGAGAAAGAGAAGAGAAAAAAAAAAAAAGGGTTACACTAAAAAATGGTCTCATTTATTTCATTCAACTCTTGTGGCGCAAGGGTATCCAGTTGGTATATCCAGTAGACTTCTACGTCGCTGTAAAGTACTGAACCGATTGTATGGGTTTTCTGGTATGTAATCAATTGGTGTAATCCTGATACGGGTATTTTTCTTTCTCTGATGTAGAGGCACAATGTCTGGAGAGACTATGTTTTTGGTAATGTTTTTGAATGTTGTGCCTATGCTGGTTTAGCCTACAGTGTAGCTCCTGGGTGGTGCGGCCTACGTATTGAAGCCCGCAGCTACACTCAATTAAATAGATTACATAGCTAGATTGGCATGTCAAATGATGCTTTATCGTGAAGGTGGTCCCATTTTTATTAGACAAAAAATATTGGTTATAGTCTTACAGCATAGGCACCGACTTTTTCCACATTTGTAGCTGCCTATTTTTTTTAGGTGGTAAGGGTGGGCCAGCAGAAATGTCTTTTTTGTGTTGTTTCGACTTGCTGGGGGCAAGGAGGTTCTTAAACGTAGGGGCTCTCCTGTAAATCATTCTAGGCCTGGGGGGTAAGTGTTTTGCGAGTGTATCTGATCATTCCCCCATTTTGGTCCAGTTGAGAATGGGAAACCTAGAGCAAAAATCAAAACCTATTTGGCGTCTAAACCTATTCTGGCTCCAGTTGGTAGACATGGGCAATACCATTTTCAATGCGCTGGTGGAATTTTTTAACTCCAATATAGGGTCTGCCAATGTAAAAATAGTGTGGGACACAATGAAGGCGTATATGAGAGGCATTGTGAGGAATCTGGATTATCATTTACCGGCAGCCCTGATTGTCATTTGATTCACCTTTTGGCATGTACACAGTCAGTGTACATGCAAAATATGTTCTCACCCCCCAGCCATCTGCTGTCAGCTAGCAAAGGAGGAAGCCCCAGGGGTCCAGGCTTCAAGGAGGCCCCAGGTGGATAAAGTCACACCTCAACCAGCCAGGTTGAAAGCAAGCTAATCCTGCAGGAAAGCTCCCATCAGGGGGTCTCAACCTTTGCCCAGGATCAATGATACCTCCAAGACATCTTGGCACCTACATTTCATACGGAATTATGAATCGTCCGTCCACCCATAATTTGGTTTTCTTTTTGCGATCCTGGGGCAAAGCCAAACATCCACGTGGTCCTAGCTGATGCTAGGCTGCCCGGGAGGCGAGATATACATAACGCCCGACAGAAACTACATAGCTACAAAGGTAGTTGTAGCCGGAACCCAGGCGGATCAATTGGGCCTGGAACCATCTTCCTGCAACATTCTGGTCTGGGGCTATGAGCCCTAAGGGGTTTTATGGTTCATTTTCTGCCAGCACCAGGGAAGGAGGAGTGGACCCTACCCATAGGCGGGGAGGGGAGCGGCCAGCTACAGGTCATAAGCCCATGCAAGCCAGCAGGCTGTGTCCTTTCTGAAAAGCGATCACATCGTGCTATCCTGTATCTCGATCACGAATCCCCACGTCCATGTTTCGGCCTAGTTATAAGCTACCACGGGTTTGTTTCTCACCCTATATAATCCTGTCAGTCGGACTGGGCTTATATCAAACTGAGAAGCTGGTGGCAGATTTCCCAGGCTGAGGATGCGCTTTTCACTGCGGCAGTGAAAAGGCTCTCTCAGCTTGTTGCCTCTCTGTACCTGCGTGGACAGGGGGTGTCTGGGTGAACTCTCCTCTGGAGGGCGTAATGTCATGCTTTGGTAATCCGTGACCATACCGCGTCTCGTGAGCTTGACGTAGGTGACGTCAAGCGGGCACGAGGTCTGGTATTTATCACAGGCGTGTATATTAAGAGTATTAGTAAGCACAAGACAAAAAGGAGGGCTTTCTGGGTAGAGCTGTCCAACAGGGTGTTGAGCACTGAATCTAAATATATAGCAAATCCATCGCAGGAAAATGCCTGATAACTGGAAGGAAGCTCAAGGCCTGTTAAAGGAACATCTAGTTGGGGATAAACAATTTTTTAGGAGCCAGAAGTATTTTACTGAAGGTGAGAGTGCCGGTCACTTACTAGCCACTGTTATTAACACACAATATGGTCCATCCTGTGTGACCTCTATCAGGGATATGCAGGGAAACCTAATTATCATCGCTACAGTACACAACTAATCAGATGCTTAATACTGTGGTGGCAATAGGAAGCAGTAAAGGGAGCTCTCTCGAAAGTCTACCAGGTCATTACATGAGGAATTCCTGAAAAAATTCACGACTAAGGTTAAAATGAAATAGGAAAAGGATGTTGGAGTAATAACTGATAACTAATGGGAAGAAATGTTAGCGCTAACTCCAAACTTGTCCCTTAGTGAAGCAGCTAGATTGTCACAGCTGTTCATGATACATAGAGTATACAAGACTCCAATATTCCTCTTTAAAACCGGGTATAGAAGAAATTCCTGCTGTCCAAAGTGTGGGGAGGCGGAGGCTGCTATGGAGCCTTGAGAGCGTACTGGCATGACATATTACATTTGAGAAATACTGTATATAGTGCAAATTTCTCTCCTGATCCCAAAATGAGCCTGCTTGGCATTTTTGATGCGGATAATTTGCAGTCACCTGTTATTACAGGAATAAATAGAATGCTATATCAGGCACCTAAAACATTGGCAGCAAAGTGGAATGTAGTGATTTGGTTGGAAAAGGGGGTTTATCATAAAAGAAACTGTCTCTCGAAATTTGAGGCTATTTGGGGCCTATGGATAGATAGATCCGGAGTGTGCAGCCCTTGGCTGGCTCTTGATAGGAGCTTGGGAAATATACAGTAATTGGTTGAATGCTGGATGGATGTCTGGTGTTGATATTCTGCGGTCGCTGCCCCTGGGGAGTATCAGTTACTCTTCTTCTTCTCAATGGACAAAGAGTTAAATGCCATTACAGTAGGTACTGCTGCTACTTATGCCTGGGTTTACGCAAGATGATCTGTTATCTGTCTCGGAGGGGGGGGGGGGGCAGGGGGAATAGCTGTTGAGGGAATTGATGTGCAATTTGCTTGTCACTGGAAAAAATGTATTACTAAAAATGATCCGATTCAAAAAAAGAATGATCCTTTAAGTGCCCCCCACACAGATTAAGGCCCCCTTAAGTGCACCTAACACAAAGTGATGTTCTCTTAGTGCCCTCCCTTACACAGTTTGATGTTCCCTATATTGATGACTGATTCCTATATTTTTTTTAAAGAAATACAAAAAACAAAAACACTATAGGAAAGTTTTAACATCTTCTTTGCGCCTAAAAAAATGGTGTTTAAAAGTCACAGGTCCAACTTTTTTTAATTTTTATTTATTTATTTATTTATTATTTTTATTTTATTTATTTTTATCTCCCACTTTTTCAACACCTTTGAAGCGGGGGCGTCGTAAGGACGGGGAAGGTGGCGTGACCAGCTGTCCCAACATATTTATCATCATTTACACTGTAAATAAAGCCAGAAATCTACTGCAGCTCTGAGCTGTCGTAGATTTCTGATTAGGCGTACGGACTGCAGGAGGATGCATCTAATTCTTAACGAAGCCTGCACCTCGTCATAAATTATGCTGTGTTTAATAGCCAAAGGCTATCTAATCCCTGTTTGAGGTCATTTTCCCTTTTATTTAAGGGTACTTTCACACTTGCAGCAGGACGGATCCGACAGGCTGTTCACCATGTCAGATCCGTCCTGCCGCTATTTCGCTGTGCCGCCGGACCGCCGCTCCGTCCCCATTGACTATAATGGGGATGGGGCGGAGCTCCGGCGCAGCACGGCAAAAGCCGCCGGACTAAAAAGTCGGATGTGAAGGACTTTGATGCAATTGCCTATATGCTTCAGTTTAATTCTCTCCCTGCTATTTTAAGGTCTATATTGTTCGGTTCCAAATGTCAAGAATGAATGTATTCGTGTACCGAACAGGGAGGTTGAAATTATGTTTGTATGTGGGATGGAAAGTACTTTTCTGAAAAGTGTTAAAAGTTGTAAATGTTCTGGCCAGCAGACAATTGAGCTGTGTGTATTGTTAAAACTCCATTATCTAGCCGGGCCCAGAGGAGGAGTTTTATGCTGCATAAATTGTGAGTTCTGTGTGCCAGTAAAGTTAGTCTCGTGTTTCCAACATTAAGTTTTGACTCATGTGTGGATTATTCGGTGATTCCAGGGATATTCCTACTCGTGGAATATTGGGTGATTTTCTTTCATGGGAAGAAGGGAATGCTTGACGGGGATATTTTCTACTACCGTCACAACTGGTTGGCAGCAGCGGGATTTTCCCTTCTACTTTCCTTTACACCAGGATTCCAAGCAGACACTGGGAACAGTGAATGGAAGGCTGGTACACCCTGCTTAAAAGAAATACACTGAAAGAAGCTACCCCGACAAGTCCTGTGGTCCCCGGAATGCGAGGTGGCTTTCCAAGCACTAAAGACTGCTCTGGTTAATGCTCCGGTGTTGGTTACCCCAGATCCTAACAAAAGATTTATTGTCCACACAGACCCTTCAATGTTTGGACTGGGGGCAGTACTGAGCCAGATCGGGGAGGATGGAGGTGAGCACCCGGTGGCATACCTGAGTCGGAAGCTGTTGCCAAGGGAGGTCAGCTATGCCACCATTGAAAAAGAGTGTTTGGCCTTGGTGTGGGCACTCAAAAAGCTCACACCTTACCTTTATGGCCGGGCATTCACTCTCATCACCGATCACAACCCCTTGGTGTGGCTTAACCGGGTTTCAGGGGACAACGCCCGTTTGCTACGCTGGAGCTTGGCCTTACAGCCATATGACTTTACGATTCATTATCGCCCAGGCAAGCAAAACGGGAATGCCGATGGATTGTCACGCCAAATGGATTTAACCTCGGACTAAAAGCTCTGAACCCGTCAACCCTACTGGACCAGGAAAGGTCCAACCGAGTTGCCGGAGCAGGGAGAAAAAGAGGGGCCATTGTGAAGGACTTTGATGCAATTGCCTATATGCTTCAGTTTAATTCTCTCCCTGCTATTTTAAGGTCTATATTGTTCGGTTCCAAATGTCAAGAATGAATGTATTCATGTACCGAACAGGGAGGTTGAAATTATGTTTGTATGTGGGATGGAAAGTACTTTTCTGAAAAGTGTTAAAAGTTGTAAATGTTCTGGCCAGCAGACAATTGAGCTGTGTGTATTGTTAAAACTCAATTATCTAGCCGGGCCCAGAGGAGGAGTTTTATGCTGCATAAATTGTGAGTTCTGTGTGCCAGTAAAGTTAGTCTCGTGTTTCCAACATTAAGTTTTGACTCATGTGTGGATTATTCGGTGATTCCAGGGATATTCCTACTCGTGGAATATTGGGTGATTTTCTTTCATGGGAAGAAGGGAATGCTTGACGGGGATATTTTCTACTACCGTCACATCGGACATGCAGGACTTTTTAGTCCGGCGGATTTCGCCGTACACCGCCGTGCTGCGCCGGAGCTCCGCCCCCATTATAGTCAATGGGCACGAAGCGGCGGTCCGGCGGCACGGCGAAATAGCGGCAGGAAGGATCCGTCCTGCCGCAAGTGTGAAAGTACCCTAAGGCTACTTTCACACTTGCTGTGAGGAATATGTATTATCATTTATTGGCAGCCCTGATTGTCATTTGATTCACCTTTTGGCATGTACACAGTCACTGTACATGCAAAATATGTTCTCACCCCCCCAGCCATCTGCTGTCAGTTAGCAAGGGAGGAAGCCCCAGGGGTCCAGGCTTCAAGGAGGCCCTAAGTGGAAAAAGTCACACCTCAACCAGCCAGGTTGGAGGCAAGCTAATCCTGCAGGAAAACCCCCAGCAGGAGGCCTCAGGCCTCATATCTCCCCACAGAAACCAAATAACGGTACCATGCTTGGACTCTAGTTGTAGCTGGAACCCAGGCGGATCAATTGTGCTTGGAACCATCATCCTGCGCCATTCTGGGGCTATGAGCCCTAAGGGGTTTTATGGGTCATTTTCTGCCAGCACCAGGGAAGGAGGAGTGGACCCTACCCATAGGCGGGGAGGGGAGTGGCCGGCTACAGGTCATAAGCCCATGCAAGCCAGCGGGTAGTGTCTTTTTTGAAGGGGGTCACATCGTGCCAATGTGTTTGGAGAGACCGGGAACCAGCTGACATCACTGCCCCCACATGACTGCAGTCAAGGACTATTCCACCCTCAAAACCCAAAGGAACTTTCAT
Organism: Bufo gargarizans; assembly: GCF_014858855.1. Lineage (NCBI taxonomy): Eukaryota > Metazoa > Chordata > Amphibia > Anura > Bufonidae > Bufo > Bufo gargarizans. The sequence continues at coordinate 60,552,178 of NC_058085.1, read as the reverse complement.
CTACCCGGTAACTGACTTATGCTCTGCTTAACCCTGTTGTACCTATATAACCTGTATCTGTAACCTCAGACCACTGTATATATTCTCTGTATATATTGGGTTATATCTAGTGCACCCTTAAGGTGATTAAATATATAATTTAATCTTGTTCCATCTTGTATCTCGATCACGAATCCCCACGTCCGTGTTTCGGCATAGTTATAAGCTACCGCGGGTTGGTTTCTCACCCTATATAATCCGGTTAGCGGACCGGGCTTATATCAAACGAGAGAGCTGGTGGCAGATTTCCCGGGTTGAGAAAGCGCTGTTTCACGGCAGCAGTGAAAAGGCTCTCAGCTACTTGCCTCTCTGTACCCGCGTGGACAGCAGGTGTCTCTGTAAACTGTACCAAGCTGACCTTACCTGCTCCTCTGGAGGGCGTAACGTCACGCTTTGGTAACCCGTGACCATACAGCGTCTCGTGAGCTCGACGTAGGTGACCTCAAGCGAAGAAACCAGAAAGGCAGATGTAGCAGCACAACAGTTGGATCCTTCAGTGGTGGTGTCCGCGGTCACAGGTGCCAGTCCGTAGCACCCCGCCACAGCAAATACAAAAAAAAGCGATATACCACGGCACTTTCGTTTCTTCATAATTCCAACGTTTAATCGCCAAATCACAGCGACGTTTTGACTGGTGTGGTCTTTTTCGAGCTGTGATTTGGTGATTAAACATTCGGAATGATGAAGACACGAGAGTGTCGTGGTATATCTCATTTTTTTGTATTTGCGGTGACTTCAAGCGGGCATGAGGCGTAGTATTCATCACATTCGCGTTTTGGCTTTCCGTTTGTGAGATCAGTCATGGGCTCTTACAAGCGGTCCAAAATGGATCAGTTTTGCCCTAATGTATTCTGAATGGAAAAGGGTCCGCTCAGAATGCATCAGTTGCCTCCGATCAGTCTCCATTCCGCTCTGGAGGTAGACACCAAAATGCTGCCTGCAGCGTTTTGCTGTCCGCTTGATAAAACTGAGCCAAACGTTTTCTCTGACACAATCTGGCACAATAGAAAACTGATCCGTCTCCCATTGACTTTTAATGGAGTTCATGACGTCTTGGCTATGTTATAGATAATACAAACGTATCCATTCATGACAGATGCATGCGGTTGTATTATTGTAATGGATCCATTTTTTCAGATCCATGACGGATCCGCCCAAAACGAGAGTGTGAAAGTAGCCTAAAATACAGTCCTGATCAAAAGTTTAAGACCACTTGAAAAATGGCATGGCTGGATCTTAACAAGGTTCCAAGTAGAGCTTCAACATGCAACAAGTAGAAATGGGAGTGAGAAAACATTTTTTGAGCATTCAATTTAATGAAAACAACGAATATACTGAAACAGGCTGTTTTTCAGCTGATCAAAAGTTTAGAACCACACCTCCCAAAAAATGTTTAAAGTCTAAACCCCCCCAAAACAGAAATCCAACTTCCAAACATGAACTCAGTAATGAGTAGCTCCGCCGTTATTGTTTATCACTTCAAAAATTCGTTTCGGCATGCTTGATGCAAGCGTTTCCATGAGGTGAGTCGGAACATTTCTCCAAGTGGTGAAGATGGCCGCACGAAGGCCATCTACTGTCTGGAACTGTTGGATTTAGATCAGGGGAACACGCAGGATAGGCAAAAAGAGTGATGTTATTCTCCTGGAAGAAGTCCCTTGTCCTGCGGGCATTGTGTACTGTAGCATTGTCCTGTTGAAAAACCCAATTACCACACAGACGAGGGCCCTCAGTCATGAGGAATGCTCTCTGCAACATCTGGACATAGCCAGCGGCCGTTTGACGCCCCTGCACTTCCTGAATCTACACCAGACCATTATGGCGCCCCCTCCACTGTGGCGCGTAGAAAACATCTCAGGTGGGATCTGCTTGTCATGCCAGTAACGTTGCAAACCATCAGGACCATCAAGGTTAAATTTTTTCGCATCAGAGAATAAAACTTTCTTCCACCTTTGAATGTCCCATGTTTGGTGCTCTCTTGCAAAGTCCAAACGAGCAGTTCTGTGGTGTTCAAGGAGACGAGGTCTTTGAAGACGTTTTTTGTTTTTGAAGCCCTTCAGTCTCAGATGCCGTCTGACGGTTATGGGGCTGCAGTCAGCACCAGTAAGGGCCTTAATTTGGGTCGAGGATCGTCCAGTCCGTCTTGTCGGACAGCCAATTGGATCCTCCGGCTCAGTGCTGATGAAATTTTTTTGGGTCTTCCACTTTACTTTTTTGTTCCATAACCCTCAGGATCATTTAAGAAATTCCAAATGACTGTCTTACTACGTCCCACCTCACCCCGCTTATGCAGTTCAACAACCCGACCACGTTCAAAAAGGGAGAGTTTTTTTTGTCTTTGCCTTTGGTGTGACTACCTGACAGAAAATGACAATGAATCCACATCTTTGCACAGATTTGGCCTTTTAAAGACATGTGGTCCTAAACTTTTGATCAGCTGAAAAACAGCCTGTTTCAGTTTATTCGTTGTTTTCATTAAACTGAATGCTCAAAAAATGTTTTGTCTCACTCCCATTTCTTCTTGTTGCATGTTGAAGCTCTACTTGGAACCTTGTTAAGATCCAACAATGTAAAATACGATTTTTTGCCATTTTTCAAGTGGTCTTAAACTTTTGATCAGGACTGTATAACCAATATTTACTTTAAGACCTTTTAAATTGCCCCAAAAATGGATTTAAAATTTTAAAGTGACCATTATGAGTCTTTTCTTTTTACTATAAATTATTTTACATCATATCCCCTTGGAGATATGTGCAGTGGCTGTACTAGATTGTATCAGTATCTTATTTAGCAGTTAGCTAACAACTTTGTTGTAAATTAAAGGGGTTGTCCGGGTTCAGAGCTGAACCCGGACATACCCTTATTTTCACCCCGGCAGCCCCCCTGAGCCTAGCATCGGAGCATCTCATGCTCCGATGCGCTCCAGTGCCCTGCGCTAGATCGCGCAGGGCACGGGCTCTTTTGTGTTTAATAACACACTGCCGGGCGGTAACTTCCGCCCAGCAGTGTGTTCGGTGACGTCACCGGCTCTGAGGGGCGGGCTTTAGCTCTGCCCTAGCCGTTTTACTGGCTAGGGCAGAGCCAAATCCCGCCCATCAGTGCCGGTGACGTCACCGGGGTTCCTGTCAGCCCCATGGAGAGCCCGGTACGTCACCGGAACTCTGAAAAATGCCTTTGCCCTGCGCGATTTAGCGCAGGGCAAAGGAGAGCATCGGAGCATGAACTGCTCCGATGCTCATGTCAGGGGGGCTGCCGGGGTGAAAATGGAGGGCTGTCCAGGTTCAGCTCTGAACCTGGACAACCCCTTTAATGATTGTTGTTCAGTTATTACCATTTGCACATTCTCTTTTATCGATGGGTAGAGTGGACTACTATTTAATGGTGCTGGTATTGCTAGTACTACTGATTCTGAGCTTATATTACTAAACCTAAGCTTGTAGATGTTATCACTTTCTATCCCTCATCGCTAATGTTTCCCTTGCAATTGAATATTAGCCTGAGCTAGCAGGGGGCCTGCAGCACACCCCAGCGCTACTTCAAATATTAACATAGTCACTTCACATTAAAAACCGTGTGAACGCAGCTCCCCCAACATATTTCACCGATAGACACTTCAGTGATAATAAATAGAGTTGAGCGAACACCTGGATGTTCGGGTTCGAGAAGTTCGGCCGAACTTCCCGGAAGTGTTCGGGTTCGGGATCCGAACCCAATCCGAACTTCGTCCCGAACCCGAACCCCATTGAAGTCAATGGGGACCCTAACTTTTCGGCACTAAAAAGGCTGTAAAACAGCCCAGGAAAGGGCTAGAGGGCTGCAAAAGGCAGCAACATGTAGGTAAATCCCCTGCAAACAAATGTGGATAGGGAAATGAATTAAAATAAAAATTAAATAAATAAAAATTAACCAAAATCAATTGGAGAGAGGTCCCATAGCAGAGAATCTGGCTTCCCGTCACCCACCACTGGAACAGTCCATTCTCAGATATTTAGGCCCCGGAACCCAGGCAGAGGAGAGAGGTCCCGTAACAGAGAATCTGGCTTCATGTCAGCAGAGAATTAGTCTGCATGTCATAGCAGAGAATGAGGCTTCACGTCAGTCACCACTGCAACAGTCCATTGGCATATATTTAGGCCCAGCACACAGGCAGAGGAGAGAGGTCCCGTAACAGACAATCTGGCTTCATGTCAGCAGAGAATTAGTCTTCATATCATAGCAGAGAATCAGGCTTCACGTCACCCACCACTGTAAGAGTCCATTTTCATAAATTTAGGCCCAGCACCCAGGCAGAGGAGAGAGGTCCCGTAACAGAGGATCTGGCTTCATGTCAGCAGAGAATCATTCTGCATGTCATAGCAGAGAATCAGGCTTCACGTCACCCAACATTGGAACAGTCCATTGGCATATATTTAGGCCCCGACACCCAGACAGAGGAGAGGTTCATTCAACTTTGGGTAGCCTCGCAATATAATGGTAAAATGAAAATAAAAATAGGATTGAATGAGGAAGTGCCCTGGAGTCCAATAATATATGGTTAAGGGGAGGTAGTTAATGTCTAATCTGGACAAGGGACGGACAGATCCTGTGGGATCCATGCCTGGTTCATTTTTATGAACGTCAGCTTGTCCACATTGGCTGTAGACAGGCGGCTGCGTTTGTCTGTAATGACGCCCCCTGCCGTGCTGAATACACGTTCAGACAAAACGCTGGCCGCCGGGCAGGCCAGCACCTCCAAGGCATAAAAGGCTAGCTCTGGCCACGTGGACAATTTAGAGACCCAGAAGTTGAATGGGGCCGAACCATCAGTCAGTACGTGGAGGGGTGTGCACATGTACTGTTCCACCATGTTAGTGAAATGTTGCCTCCTGCTAACACGTTGCGTATCAGGTGGTGGTGCAGTTAGCTGTGGCGTGTTGACAAAAGTTTTCCACATCTCTGCCATGCTAACCCTGCCCTCAAAGGAGCTGGCATTGACACAGCTGCCTTGGCGACCTCTTGCTCCTCCTCTGCCTTGGCCTTGGGCTTCCACTTATTCCCCTGTGACATTTGGGAATGCTCTCAGTAGCGCGTCTACCAACGTGCGCTTGTACTCGCGCATCTTCCTATCACGCTCCAGTGCAGGAAGTAAGGTGGGCACATTGTCTTTGTAGCGTGGATCCAGCAGGGTGGCAACCCAGTAGTCCGCACACGTTAAAATGTGGGCAACTCTGCTGTTGTTGCGCAGGCACTGCAGCATGTAGTCGCTCATGTGTGCCAGGCTGCCCAGGGGTAAGGACAAGCTGTCCTCTGTGGGAGGCGTATCGTCATCGTCCTGCCTTTCCCCCCAGCCACGCACCAGTGATGGACCCGAGCTGCGTTGGGTGCCACCCCGCTGTGACCATGCTTCATCCTCATCCACCTCCTCCTCATCCTCGTCCTCCTCGTCCTCCAGTAGTGGGCCCTGGCTGGCGACATTTGTACCTGGCCTCTGCTGTTGCCAAAAACCTCCCTCTGAGTCACTTCGAAGAGACTGGCCTGAAAGTGCTAAAAATGACCCCTCTTCCTCCTCCTCCTCCTCCTCCTCCTGGGCCACCTCCTCTTCCATCATCGCCCTAAGTGTTTTCTCAAGGAGACATAGAAGTGGTATTGTAACGCTGATAACGGCGTCATCGCCACTGGCCATGTTGGTGGAGTACTCGAAACAGCGCAACAGGGCACACAGGTCTCGCATGGAGGCCCAGTCATTGGTGGTGAAGTGGTGCTGTTCTGTAGTGCGACTGACCCGTGCGTGCTGCAGCTGAAACTCCACTATGGCCTGCTGCTGCTCGCACAGTCTGTCCAGCATGTGCAAGGTGGAATTCCACTTGGTGGGCACGTCGCATATGAGGCGGTGAGCGGGAAGGCCGAAGTTACGCTGTAGCGCAGACAGGCGAGCAGCAGCAGGATGTGAACGCCGGAAGCGCGAACAGACGGACCGCACTTTATGCAGCAGCTCTGACATGTCGGGGTAGTTGTGTATGAACTTCTGCACCACCAAATTCAGCACATGCGCCAAGCAAGGGATGTGCGTCAAATTGGCTAGTCCCAGAGCTGCAACGAGATTTCGCCCATTATCACACACCACCAGGCCGGGCTTGAGGCTCACCGGCAGCAACCACTCGTCGGTCTGTTGTTCTATACCCCGCCACAACTCCTGTGCGGTGTGGGGCCTGTCCCCCAAACATATGAGTTTCAGAATGGCCTGCTGACGTTTACCCCGGGCTGTGCTGAAGTTGGTGGTGAAGGTGTGTGGCTGACTGGATGAGCAGGTGGAAGAAGAGGAGGAGGAAGCCGAGAAGGAGGAGGTGGCAACAGGAGGCAAAGAATGTTGCCCTGCGATCCTTGGCGGCGGAAGGACGTGCGCCAAACAGCTCTCCGCCTGGGGCCCAGCTGCCACTACATTTACCCAGTGTGCAGTTAGGGAGATATAGCGTCCCTGGCCGTGCTTACTGGTCCACGTATCTGTGGTTAGGTGGACCTTGCTACAGATGGCGTTGCGCAGTGCACACTTGATTTTATCGGATACTTGGTTGTGCAGGGAAGGCACGGCTCTCTTGGAGAAGTAGTGGCGGCTGGGAACAACATACTGTGGGACAGCAAGCGACATGAGCTGTTTGAAGCTGTCTGTGTCCACCAGCCTAAATGACAGCATTTCATAGGCCAGTAGTTTAGAAATGCTGGCATTCAGGGCCAGGGATCGAGGGTGGCTAGGTGGGAATTTACGCTTTCTCTCAAATGTTTGTGAGATGGAGAGCTGAACGCTGGCGTGTGACATGGTTGAGACGCTTGGTGACGGAGGTGGTGGTGGTGTTGGTGGTACATCCCCTGTTTGCTGGGCGGCAGGTGCCAACGTTCCTCCAGAGGCGGAGGAAGAGGCCGAGGCGGCAGCAGCAGAAGAGGCCGAGGCGGCAGCAGCAGAAGAGGTAGCAGGGGGAGCCTGAGTGACTTCCTTGGTTTTAAGGTGTTTACTCCACTGCAGTTCATGCTTTGCATGCAGGTGCCTGGTCATGCAGGTTGTGCTCAGGTTCAGAACGTTAATGCCTCGCTTCAGGCTCTGATGGCACAGCGTGCAAACCACTCGGGTCTTGTCGTCAGCACATTGTTTGAAGAAGTGCCATGCCAGGGAACTCCTTGAAGCTGCCTTTGGGGTGCTCGGTCCCAGATGGCGGCGGTCAGTAGCAGGCGGAGTCTCTTGGCGGCGGGTGTTCTGCTTTTGCCCACTGCTCCCTCTTTTGCTACGCTGTTGGCTCGGTCTCACCACTGCCTCTTCCTCCGAACTGTGAAAGTCAGTGGCACGACCTTCATTCCATGTGGGGTCTAGGACCTCATCGTCCCCTGCATCGTCTTCCACCCAGTCTTGATCCCTGACCTCCTGTTCAGTCTGCACACTGCAGAAAGACGCAGCAGTTGGCACCTGTGTTTCGTCATCATCAGAGACAGTGCTGAGGTGGTATTCCCATGTCCTCATCATCAGGAAACATAAGTGGTTGTGCGTCAGTGCATTCTATGTCTTTCACCGCTGGGGAAGGGCTAGGTGGATGCCCTTGGGAAACCCTGCCAGCGGAGTCTTCAAACAGCATAAGAGACTGCTGCATAACTTGAGGCTGAGACAGTTTCCCTGGTATGCATGGGGGTGATGTGAAAGACTGATGGGGTTGGTTTTCAGGCGCCATCTGTGCGCTTTCTGCAGAAGACTGGGTGGGAGATAATGTGAACGTGCTGGATCCACTGTCGGCCACCCAATTGACTAATGCCTGTACCTGCTCAGGCCTTACCATCCTTAGAACGGCATTGGGCCCCACCATATATCGCTGTAAATTCTGGCGGCTACTGGGACCTGAGGTAGTTGGTACACTAGGACGTGTGGATGTGGCAGAACGGCCACGTCCTCTCCCAGCACCAGAGGGTCCACTAACACCACCACGACCATGTCCACGTCCGCGTCCCTTACTAGATGTTTTCCTCATTGTTATCGTTCACCACAACAACAAAAATATTATTTGGCCCAATGTATTGTATTCAAATTCAGCGGGATATAAATTTGAGGCCTGGTATTTAGGCGCTGGGTGACCGGTATGGATTTAGTGACAGAATTAGACTTGGAAATGCACAGTAGCGTGTGTGTGAAGTTATTCTGAATGACCCTATGTGCACCTTGAATATTATATACCCTTTTAGGGATAGATTTCAAATAGCTCTGATATAGCAGAAACCACTAAATTATGAAATTGCTAAATTGGGAATTGTATTTCAACCCAGAACAAAAAATGTGCTTTGACGGACACTAAATAACTTTCCCAGCCACAACAGGACAGCGGTAACGAGAGATTTAGCGGGATATAAATTTGAGGCCTAGTATTTAGGCGCTGGGTGACAGGTATGGGTTTAGTGACAGAATTAGACTTGGAAATGCACAGTAGCGGGTGTGTGAAGTTATTCTGAATGACCCTATGTGCACCTTCAATATGATCTACCCTTTTAGGGATAGATTTCAAATAGCTCTGATACAGCAGAAACCACTAAATTTTAAATTGCTAAATTGGGAATTGTATTTCAACCCAGAACAAAAAATGTGCTTTGACGGACACTAAATAACTTTCCCAGCCACAACAGGACAGCGGTAACGAGAGATTTAGCGGGATATAAATTTGAGGCCTAGTATTTAGGCGCTGGGTGACCGGTATGGATTTACTAACAGAATTAGACTTGGAAATGCACAGTAGAGTGTGTGTGAAGTTATTCTGAATGACCCTATGTGCACCTTGAATATTATATACCCTTTTAGGGATAGATTTCAAATAGCTCTGATATAGCAGAAACCACTAAATTATGAAATTGCTAAATTGGGAATTGTATTTCAACCCAGAACAAAAAATGTGCTTTGACGGACACTAAATAACTTTCCCAGCCACAACAGGACAGCGGTAACGAGAGATTTAGCGGGATATAAATTTGAGGCCTAGTATTTAGGCGCTGGGTGACAGGTATGGGTTTAGTGACAGAATTAGACTTGGAAATGCACAGTAGCGGGTGTGTGAAGTTATTCTGAATGACCCTATGTGCACCTTCAATATGATCTACCCTTTTAGGGATAGATTTCAAATAGCTCTGATACAGCAGAAACCACTAAATTTTTAAATTGCTAAATTGGGAATTGTATTTCAACCCAGAACAAAAAATGTGCTTTGACGGACACTAAATAACTTTCCCAGCCACAACAGGACAGCGGTAACGAGAGATTTAGCGGGATATAAATTTGAGGCCTACTATTTAGGCGCTGGGTGACCGGTATGGATTTAGTGACAGAATTAGACTGGGATATGCACAGTAGCGGGTGTGTGTGAAGTTATTCTGAATGACCCTATGTGCACCTTGAATATTATATACCCTTTTAGGGATAGATTTCAAATAGCTCTGATATAGCAGAAACCACTAAATTATGAAATTGCTAAATTGGGAATTGTATTTCAACCCAGAACAAAAAATGTGCTTTGACGGACACTAAATAACTTGCCCAGCAACAACAGTACAGCGGTAACGACAGATTTAGCGGGATATAAATTTGAGGCCTACTATTTAGGCGCTGGGTGACCGGTATGGATTTAGTGACAGAATTAGACTGGGATATGCACAGTAGCGTGTGTGTGTGAAGTTATTCTGAATGACCCTATGTGCACCTTGAATATTATATACCCTTTTAGGGATAGATTTCAAATAGCTCTGATATAGCAGGAACCACTAAATTATGAAATTGCTAAATTGGGAATTGTATTTCAACCCAGAACAAAAAATGTGCTTTGACGGACACTAAATAACTTTCCCAGCCACAACAGTACAGCAGTAACGAGAGATTTAGCGGGATATAAATTTGAGGCCTAGTATTTAGGCGCTGGGTGACAGGTATGGGTTTAGTGACAGAATTAGACTTGGAAATGCACAGTAGCGGGTGTGTGTGAAGTTATTCTGAATGACCCTATGTGCACCTTGAATATTATATACCCTTTTAGGGATAGATTTCAAATAGCTCTGATATAGCAGAAACCACTAAATTTTTAAATTGCTAAATTGGGAATTGTATTTCAACCCAGAACAAAAAATGTGCTTTGACGGACACTAAATAACTTTCCCAGCCACAACAGGACAGCGGTAACGAGAGATTTAGCGGGATATAAATTTGAGGCCTAGTATTTAGGCGCTGGGTGACCGGTATGGATTTAGTGACAGAATTAGACTGGGATATGCACAGTAGCGTGTGTGTGTGAAGTTATTCTGAATGACCCTATGTGCACCTTGAATATTATATACCCTTTTAGGGATAGATTTCAAATAGCTCTGATATAGCAGAAACCACTAAATTATGAAATTGCTAAATTGGGAATTGTATTTCAACCCAGAACAAAAAATGTGCTTTGACGGACACTAAATAACTTTCCCAGCCACAACAGGACAGCGGTAACGAGAGATTTAGCGGGATATAAATTTGAGGCCTAGTATTTAGGCGCTGGGTGACCGGTATGGATTTAGTGACAGAATTAGACTGGGATATGGCCAAAAAATAACCACACTATTGCTGGTTAAATGCACTTGGTGACGGGCGCAGCTTGCCCCTGATGTAGTATATGGCCAAAAAATGAACAGACTATTGCTGGTTAAATGCACTTGGTGTCACAGCTTTACCAACCACACTACTGAGGGTTAAATGCACTTGGTGACGGGCGCAGCTTGCCCCTGATGTAGTATATGGCCAAAAAATGAACAGACTATTGCTGGTTAAATGCACTTGGTGACGGGCGCAGCTTGCCCCTGATTTAGTATATGGCCAAAAAATGAACAGACTATTGCTGGTTAAATGCAATTGGAGTGATAGCTTGACCAACCACACTACTGAGGGTTAAATGCACTTGGTGACGGGCGCAGCTTGCCCCTGATGTAGTATATGGCCAAAAAATAAACAGACTATTGCTGGTTAAATGCACTTGGTGTCACAGCTTCACCCTGATGTAGGCTTTAGCCAAAAAACAAACGCACCATTGAGGGTTAAATGCACTTGGTGACAGGCGCAGCTTGCCCCTGATGTAGTATATGGCCAAAAAATAAACAGACTATTGCTGGTTAAATGCACTTGGTGTGACAGCTTCACCCTGATGTAGGCTTTAGCCAAAAAACAACCACACCATTGAGGGTTAAATGCACTTGGTCGCAGCTTGTGCTGGCGCACCACAAGACACAAAATGGCCGCCAATCACGCCAGAAAAATGTGACTGACAAACGGTCTGGCCAGCCTAAAAACAGTGAGCAATTGAGGATCAGCAGCTCAATGATCCACAGCTGCAGATCGATCAGTTAATCAAGTCCTTTGGAGGAGTTAATCTGCCTAATCTCGCCCTACTATCGCAGCCGCAACCTCTCCCTACGCTAATCAGAGCAGAGTGACGGGCGGCGCTATGTGACTCCAGCTTAAATAGAGGCTGGGTCACATGGTGCTCTGGCCAATCACAGCCATGCCAATAGTAGGCATGGCTGTGACGGCCTCTTGGGGCAAGTAGTATGACGCTTGTTGATTGGCTGCTTTGCAGCCTTTCAAAAAGCGCCAAGAAAGCGACGAACACCGAACCCGAACCCGGACTTTTACGAAAATGTCCGGGTTCGGGTCCGTGTCACGGACACCCCAAAATTCGGTACGAACCCGAACTATACAGTTCGAGTTCGCTCATCCCTAATAATAAACCATCTGCATCCGTTATGAACAGATCCAGTTGTATTATCTTTAACATAGCCAAGACGGATCCGTCACGAACTCCATTGAAAGTCAATGGGGGACGGATCCATTTTCTAGTGTGCCAGATTGTGTCAGAGAAAACAGATCTGTCACCATTGACTTGCATTGTTGGTCATGACGGATCCATTTTGCTCCGCATCCCAGGACAGAAAGCAAACCGCAGCATGCTGCTCTCCGGTATGAGAACGGTGTGGAATGCATTTTGGAGCATTCCGCTCTGTTCAGTTACGTTTTGCCTCCATTGACAATGAATGGGGACCAAACCGAAGTGTTTTTTTCCGGTATTGAGACCCTATGACGGATCTCAATACCGGAAAATTTTAACGCTAGTGTGAAAGTAGCCTAACTGCTAAATAAGATAATGATACAATCTAGTACAGCCACTGCACATGTCTCCAAGGGGATATGAAGTAAATATCCCCAGTGATGTCTCAAATGCATGAAAATAATTTATAGTAAAAAGACTCATATGGTCACTTTTAATTTTGTATTAATTTTTTGGGCAATTTAAAAAGGTCTTAAAAAAAAGAATAAATGTTATATTTTAAATAAAATGGAAAATGACCTAAAACGGAGATTGTATAGCCTTTGGCTATTGAACACAGCGCTCTTGATAACCCTGGGTCACTTTTGGGGTCAAAGTATTTTGGATTCGTCATAAATTAGGCGCATCTGCTGGCGGCGCAGGTGATATCGAGACTGGCGGCAATTGATCAAAAACGCCAGGTGTTAAAAACACACTTATATGGGCATAAATGCCTAAAAGAGTCTACCAAAAAAAAGCATATCAAATCAGGTGTTCTTTCAGGTGCGACTACTGCCTTATTTCCCACGGACACGCTTCCTACTCTGCCGACCTCTGGCCTACTCATCTTACAGTTTCATAATCTCCTCCTAAGGCCTCATGCACACGACCGTGGTGTGTTTTGCGGTCCGCAAATCGCGGATCCACAAAACAAGGATGGCGTCAGTGTGCGTTCCACAATTTTCGGAACGGCACGGACAGCCTTTAATATAACTGCCTATTCTTGCAAAGTGCGGACAAGACGACAAGAATAGGACAGGTTATATATTTTTTGTGGATCACAGAACGGAGCAACGGATGCGCACAACACATGGAGTGCTATCCGCATCTATTGCGGCCCCATTGAAGAGAACTCCGCCGCTCGGATGCGGACCAAATCAACGGCCGTGTGCATGAGGCCAAAGCTATGTGCACATGAGGGATTTAAAATATAGATTCTGCTGTCGGCGCGAGTATTCGCCCCATTGTCATTCAGCAGGCTAATCCTTGCATTTTCTGCCCAAAATAGGTGACTTGCCAAGTATTTCCATTCATTTTTTTTTCTGCTGCACTGAGAGAAATCTAGGCAGAAGTTTTCTTCTAGCTGTAAATGAGGTTGCAGAAACTCCATTTGCACGCATGTAACATGAGCCGTAACCACTATGTGAACATAGTCTAAAATCTTCTACCACTCCTGGAAAGATACATAACACGTACGAGCTGTCTGTACTGTTTGTACCAATTAGCGCACTATTTCACTGGCAGGACGCCTGAACGCGAGGCTTTTTGGCCATAGCTCAATGCACTCTAAGCCTACCTGCACAATAGTACAGGTTTGCAATGAGATGATGGGGCGAATCTGCGTCAAAATTAGTTAGCAGTCACCTTTCAATAGTAAAGCCCCTTTAGTGCCCACCTTACAATAGTAAAGCCCCCTAGTTAGGACTCATCTTGCAATAGTAAAGCCCCCTTAGTTAGTGCCCACCATACAATGGCAAAGCCCCCTTAGTTAGAGTCAACCTTACAACAGTAAAGCCCTCTTAGTTATTGCCCACCTTACAACAGTAAAGCCCCCTTAGTTATTGCCCATCTTACAACAGTAAAGCCCCCTTAGTTATTGCCCATCTTACAACAGTAAAGCCCCCTTAGTTACTACCCACCTTGCAATAGTAAAGCCCCCTTAGTGCCCACCTTACAACAGTAAAGCCCCCTTAGTTATTGCCCACCTTACAACAGTAAAGCCCCCTTAGTTATTGCCCATCTTACAACAGTAAAGCCCCCTTAGTTATTGCCCATCTTACAACAGTAAAGCCCCCTTAGTTACTACCCACCTTGCAATAGTAAATCCCCCTTAGTGCCCACCTTACAACAGTAAAGCCCCCTTAGTTATTGCCCATCTTACAACAGTAAAGCCCCCTTAGTTACTACCCACCTTGCAATAGTAAAGCCCCCTTAGTTACTGCCCACCTTACAATAGTAAAGCCCCCTTAGTCAGCACTTACCTTACAACAGTAAAGCCCCCTTAATTAGGGCTAACCTTACAATAGTAAAGCCCCCTTACTTAGTATCACCTTACAATAGTAAAGCCCCCTTAGTTAATGTGGCGAAACCAACCTCGCCACTGGGTTTTGGAGGGGCCTGTTTACCAGCCTCTTGCCTCAGAATAATGGCCCATACTAACTTTAAAGGAGAAGACAGACCGGCCACTCAGCTTAAATCTGTCTTTGGAATTGTATTTTATGTTATGTGAGGGTACCCAGATAGCTAATTTTATTGTATTCGTGTATTCTGAGTGCTATTCACCTAATTATATACACTCAGACTTGAGCTATCTGGGGATGTGTTAAATGTCTGTGTTTACTTTAAGGGTGTGACATTGTATGTTTAAATGGTAAATTCTGTCCTGTTGTCTCCACATGTGTATTGGCGATCTCCCTTTGTCCTGAGAGATAATTGAATTGCTCCTCGGGTGTCTCCAGGGCAGAGAGGAGGAAACCATGATGCATTGTGGCGATGTGTTGTGTCTGTGTATCCTGAATTGCTGCATATCTGTCCTGTGTCACAGTCTCCCTTCTGGTCCCCTATGGGCGTGTCCACCAGATGGGGACCTGCATAAATACGGGCGAGTAGCCCTCAATAAAGTCTTCCTGTTTTATCCTTCATCATGTTGAGTCTGCAGTGCGTACGGTGTCAAGTGGAGTGCTTGGAGTCCTTGGAAAGCACTAGGAGCATCTATCGACGGAGGTACCCGGTCGGGGTGCCAGGAGATCCGTTACAGTTAGCACTCACCTTACAATAGTAAAGCCCCCTTAGTTACTGTGACGGTATCATCCGTGTCACCGTCTAGTATTCCCTTCTCCCCTTGAAATAGCACAGCCAAGTAATCCACAGAGCAATAAATCGCTATTATCGCTAGTATCGCCGGTATCGCCAAATAAGTCTATACATTAGCCCAAGCTGAATGCTAGAAATACTTTACTGGAAGGCCTCACATTGAAAAATACAATTGCTTTTATCCCCTGCTCCCATGCAAGGGAGACACCCACAACAACCATACATTAACCCATAACACAAAGGTTACAACCCACATAGACACCATGGTTAACATAATCAGGAGAATACACATTGCCCTTTGTCCTGAGAGACAATCGAATTACAACTCGGTTGTCTCCAGGACAGAGGACAATCGCCAATACACACAGAGAGACAATGGAACAGACATCACTTACTCAAACATACAATGTCCCACCCTTTACAATACACATAGACATTTAACACATCCCAAAATGGCACGAATTAGACCAGAAATTCAAAAGTTAGTACAAGTCTCTTTGGCCTGGATGTACTTATAGCTTTTCTGCACAAAACCGATGCATTCAACATGGGACCATAATCGCATGGTAAGAGGCTGGCAAGTAGTCCTTTCCAAGCACTCGTGGCAACCTCAAAAGAGGGGAGATTGTCACATATCTTCCCTTTGGGGTTAAGACTAAACAGGTACCTGACCTCCTGTCGGTCAGTACCTAGATTAGTCGGGAAGCTCCCCCACACAGAAACATTAGCAGAGTTTCCCACCCACGGTAAATAGTTAACAGGGTAGCTCACCCACCAGGGACTGTACTGGTCTGTAGGTCCCAGGTTGTGGTAAAACAGTTCCGCATCCTCAGTCTCCCTGGTGCAGCTAGGCAAACCGCTGGGGCTACTTGGGGAACAGCGGCCAGCGGTGTTCTGCACTGATGCCAGCACTTCTGGGGCGAGGGGGGTGCAAGCCAGTCCTGTAACAAGGGGGTCGGTGGAGCAGAGGCTAGCGGCGCTCTGCCCGGATGCCAGCTCTTCTGCTGGGAAGGGATCAGTGGGTATCGCAGGCTCATCCCCTGCCCCCAGAACTCGATTGGAGGGATCAGTGGGTATCGCAGGCTCATCCCCTGCCCCCAGAACTCGGTTGGGAAGTAGCTGGGAAGGGGAGGGCTCGCTTACCTCCTCCTCCTGGTATCCCTGCGGAGATGGCTGGGGATCTGGACCGACCGTCCAGCATCCCTGTAGGACTGGCACCGAGCCTGCGGTCTCATCTGCGCCCGTGTAGAGGGGTTTGTGTTCCCCTTTTCCCGGTATCTCCGGCTGCTGTTGGAAGGTGAGGCCGGTTGCCTCTCCTCCCCAGGACTCTGGTTGCTGTAGGGCAGAGGGACCCAGCATCACCTCCCCCTGGAACTCTGGTTGCCGCTGGGGAGAGAGACCGGTTGTCTCCTCTCCCTGTGATATGCACTGCCGCTGGAGATCTGGGCAGGCGGCCCAGCATCCCTGTAGGGCCGGTAGAGAGACCTCGGTCCAATCTCCACCTGCCATCTGTGGGTCCTCCCAGGACAAGTCTATGAGGTTGCTCACCTCTGAGGTTGGTTGGGCAAACGAGGGTATAATTTCCAGGCAATCCTCTGGGCTGAGGGATGGTGGTTGAGCTAGGTTGAACAGTTGACGGTAGCTCTGCTCCAGCTCCCACTCCATGGTGACTAGATGAATCAGGTCTGGCCCCAGGTCATCCGCTCGGGGAAGGTCCAGCTCGGTTTCCCTGATGTCGTGGGTGTCCCAGAACCGACATTCTGTGGGGCATCCAAAGTCATCGCCCTCATCAAAGGCTTCCCACAGTAAGCCCGGACCATTATAATCCTCTCCCTCCGGCAGATAGTGGTTAGTCATCCATGGGTTGCGCTGGGTGGCATACCACTTTAGTGCCCGGTACACTTTGTCCAGCCACAACTCCCTCCAACTCAGGGTCTCCAGTTCTGTCACCCACTCAGCCAAGGGTTGCTTTCCTAGGAAGGGTGACCGCAGGGACACGAGTACCTGGAGCCTCTGTTCCTCACTGGGAAGACTCTCTCTGCACTGCCACTGTACCTCCTCCAAAGCGTCATACCACAGCCCCTTTCGAGTGGCATCTCTGTAGTCCAGTATGCCCTCCTCTGATAAAGGCCCATCCTGCTGGGCCAAGTACTGCTGCAACCTCCAGTTAAACTCCTCTTCCATGTTGCTGTGGATAGGAACGCTGCCCGGTAGCTATCTCTGAGCCTTGAGCTCCTTCATAGCCAGGGTCGCTGCACGAGTGCCAGAGTTGCCCTTCATGCACCATACACTAGTGCCTTCCTTGAATCCTCTGTGCAGGGAAAAAGAAGGGAAAATCCCGCTGCTTGCCACCAGTTGTGACGGTATCATCCGTGTCACCGTCTAGTATTCCCTTCTCCCCTTGAAATAGCACAGCCAAGTAATCCACAGAGCAATAAATCGCTATTATCGCTAGTATCGCCGGTATCGCCAAATAAGTCTATACATTAGCCCAAGCTGAATGCTAGAAATACTTTACTGGAAGGCCTCACATTGAAAAATACAATTGCTTTTATCCCCTGCTCCCATGCAAGGGAGACACCCACAACAACCATACATTAACCCATAACACAAAGTTTACAACCCACATAGACACCATGGTTAACATAATCAGGAGAATACACATTGCCCTTTGTCCTGAGAGACAATCGAATTACAACTCGGTTGTCTCCAGGACAGAGGACAATCGCCAATACACACAGAGAGACAATGTAACAGACATCACTTACTCAAACATACAATGTCCCACCCTTTACAATACACATAGACATTTAACACATCCCAAAATGGCACGAATTAGACCAGGAATTTAAAAGTTAGTACAAGTCTCTTTGGCCTGGATGTACTTATAGCTTTTCTGCACAAAACCGGTGCATTCAACATGGGACCATAATCGCATGGTAAGAGGCTGGCAAGTAGTCCTTTCCAAGCACTCGTGGCAACCTCAAAAGAGGGGAGTTTGTCACAGTTACTGCCCACCTTACAATAGTAACACATTTCACCAGGTCTGCATATAGGTACGGTATATATTTTTATATTGTGTACTATACTCTAGAAAACTTATAATGCAGACAGTACAGCAACAGTTTAGTAGAAGGAAAGAAAAACCATCAGCGATACAGGTTTATTCATTTCCATTTTATGGCTACAAAAAAAATGTAAAATCAATCATCACATTTTTTTTCAACCTATCCTTAGCATATCGGACCGGTGGTGGTCCGACTCCCAGCATCCCCCCGTCATGTCAGAAAAAGTGGAACAAGTGCGTTCATAAATATGAACCTCATTCTGAACACCATGTTTCTCAATGTATTCACACCAGATAACTGGCATAAATACATTGTCAATCTCCTGCTTCTCTTCTATTACAAAGCTGGCTGCCTGCAGCCACCACTAGAGGGAGCTCAGTGAATAAGAATTAATGCTGTTACAATTGACTGAATTAGAAGCTGTAGTAATCTGGGGTGTATATATATATATATATATATATATATATATACACACACACATACACACACACACACACACACACACAACACATGAATGGGGCTGAACTGCAATACCAGACAAAGCCACTATCCAATGGACAGTGCTGTGCTTGGTAAACTATGAGGAGGACATGGTGCTCATCGGAGTGGCACGGCCTCCTCAAATCATCAAGACTGGAGTCGGAGACTGAGGATAGGTCGTCAATATAGAAGACCCTGTTAAAAGGGAGTCCTCCCTTAAAAGGGGTTGTCCGGGTTCAGAGCTGAACCCAGACATATCCCCATTTTCACCCAGGCAGCCTCCCTGTCTTGAACAACAGAGCAGTTCATGCTCTGATGCTCTCCTTTGCCTTGCGCTGAATCGCGCAGGGAAAAGGCATTTTCTGGAGTTCCGGTGACAAACCGAGCTTTCCTTAGGTCCTTAGGGCTGCCAGGAGGACGCTTCCGCCCAGCAGTGAGCCCGGTGATGTCACCGGCACTGATGGGTGAGCTTTAGCGCTGCCCTAGCCTGTAAAACCGCTAGGGCAGCGCTAAAGCCCGCCCATCAGAGCCGGTGATGTCACTGAACACACTGCTAGGCGGAAGCCTCTGCCCGGCAGTGTGTTATTATAAATAAAAGAGCCCTTGACCTGCGCGATCCAGAGCTCTCTTTGTGATTTATCCTGATGCTGTTATTCTGAATAAATGTGCACAGATCAGGCACCTCGCCACAGCAAAGTCACGTGGGTATAGGCTTTAGTGACGCCCACACCCCAGAGTGGGAATGTTTTGGAGAAGTTATGATGCAGGAACATGGAGGACATCAAGAAATGCAACTATTACATTTTGAGGTATTTATTAAACAGGGGAAATGGGAAGACCCCCTTCTTCCAACACCATAGCTCCAAGTTACTCCTGCCGTACTAGCATGGCTTCTTTATTGCATGGCTTCTTTATTATGCAGCGTTATCTTTTATGAAGAAACTTCACTTCTGGCATTGCTACGGAGTTTTATTGATGTGGTTAAAATATGTTTATTGCTGCAATTCACACCAGAAACAGGAATATGCAACATACCGAACTAAAGTGAGCTAGGACAAGGTCTCTTCTATGTCCTCTAGGACCAAACTACAGTACACTAGTAGTAATACCTACAAATTACTCATTTGTTGTTGAAGTCACTACTACTGGCGACAGTCAGTATCTCTCTATCCTTAAGGAAGCGGCAACAAGCAATTTAAGGAAAAGGGAGAAAAAAGACCAGCCGCCGATTGCTTCAAAAACATTTCTTTATCGGACTCCAGTAAAAACTTACAGATAGCAATATCAATGGTAAAAAGACAGCACTCACCTCACGCGTTTCAAAGCAGTCCCTATTAAATCCACAGGCCATGAGAAAGGACAATAGCATACGTTGAGTGTTCAAGCTATGAATAAGGATTGTACTGGTCTGAAATGCTGAGGGCTAAGGCTATGCATAAGAACTATATTGGTCTGCCACGTAAAAAATGAATGCCCAGGCCATGTATAAGGACCATACTGGTCTGAAGTGTGTTAGCAGAGTGCTCAGGACCATACTGGTTTGGAACTCTGGAATCTCAATGCTCAGGTTATGAATATGGACCTGCTGTTCTGAAACATGTAAGCTGAGTGTTCAAGCTATAAGTAAGGACCGTAACGGCCTGAAATGTATAAGTTGAGCGTTCCGACTATGAATAAGGACCATACTGGTCTGAAAGAATGAGTGCTCAGGCTACAAACAAGGACCGTACTGGTCTGAAATACGCAAATTGATTGCTATGGGTATGAATAAGGGCTGCCATGGTCTGAAACACATAATGCTGAGCCAACAATTCTGGACTGTATTGGTCTAAAACGTGTGAAGTAGGTGATCAGGCTATAAATAGCTATACTACAAAAAGGTCAATAGATACCAGCGCTGCCGCCGTAAAAACTTCACTAGGTTACGATCTGTTGGTTTCGTCGCTGCTGGGTTTGTGAGGCTTAACCGCCAATGCCCCTAAAATTGCATAAGGCTAATGGTTGAGAAAGCTGAACCCGCGCTGACTTAAAGACAGATCAAACTAAATTATAGAAAACAGTCAGTACTTGCCATTGGCGATGTGAAGTAGATCCTATCCAAATTGGTTTCACTTTCACTTTCGCTGTAAGGGATGGCGCAGTCTTCAGCTTCCTTTTCCAGCGCAAGGCTCCGGCCGGTAGCTCGTGCGCACGAGGGGAAGCCGCGCTGTTGTTTCCAGGAGAACGGACCTTTAGTGTGAGGTCACACACGCATGTCTACGGATGCCTCCTGAGTCCACACTACCAACGAGTTTCGGAATCCTCAAATTCCTTCATCAGGGATAAGTGTAGTTCTTACTACTTGGGGTTTTATAGGCATCCATCTCCATGGTAACCAGCCCATTAAATAGGAGATGAATACCATTCTGGCATAAGCTACCCATAAGCGCTTTGTATCTCTCCCTTTAGGCTATATACTGTCCCTCCCTATATGCTATATTTAATAGCATGTGGTATGTATATATGTACAGTACAGACCAAAAGTTTGGACACACCTTCTCATTCAATGAGTTTTCTTTATTTTCATGACTATGAAAATTGTAGATTCAAACTGAAGGCATCAAAATTATGAATTAACACATGTGGAATTATATACATAACAAAAAAAGTGTGAAACAACTGAAAATGTGTCATGTTCTAGGTTCTTCAAAGTAGCCACCTTTTTCTTTGATTACTGCTTTGCACACTCTTGGCATTCTCTTGATGAGCTTCAAGAGGTAGTCACCTGAAATGGTTTTCACTTCACAGGTGTGCCCTGTCAGGTTTAATAAGTGGGATTTATTGCCTTATAAGGCTACTTTCACACTAGCGTTCATAGGTCCGTTCGTGAGCTCCGTTTGAAGGAGCTCACGAGCGGACCCGAACGCCTCCGTCCAGCCCTGATGCAGTCTGAATGGATGCGGATCCGCTCAGACTGCATCAGTCTGGCGGCGTTCAGCCTCCGCTCGGCTCGCCTCCGCACGGACAGGCGGACAGCTGAACGCTGCTTGCAGCGTTCAGCTGTCCGCCTGGCCGTGCGGAGGCGAGCGGATCCGTTCAGACTTACAATGTAAGTCAATGGGAACGGATCCGCTTGAAGAGGTCACCATATGGCTCAATCTTCAAGCGGATCCCTCCCCCATTGACTTTACATTGAGAGTCTGAACGGATCCGCTCAGGCTACTTTCACAATTTTTTCTAAGTTATTAATGCAGACGGATCCGTACTGAACGGAGCCTCCGTCTGCATTAATATGATCGGATCCGTTCAGAACGGATCCGATCAAGCGCAAGTGTGAAAGTAGCCTTAATGGGGTTGGGACCATCAGTTGCGTTGTGGAGAAGTCAGGTGGATACACAGCTGATAGTCCTACTGAATAGACTGTTAGAATTTGTATTATGGCAAGAAAAAAGCAGCTAAGCAAAGAAAAACTAGTGGCCATCATTACTTTAAGAAATGAAGGTCAGTCAGTCCGAAAAATTGGGAAAACTTTGAAAGTGTCCCCAAGTGCAGTCACAAAAACCATCAAGCGCTACAAAGAAACTGGCTCACATGCGGACCGCCCCAGGAAAGGAAGACCAAGAGTCACCTCTGCTGCAGAGGATAAGTTCATCCGAGTCACCAGCCTCAGAAATCGCAGGTTAACAGCAGCTCATATTAGAGACCAGGTCAATGCCACAGAGAGTTCTAGCAGCAGACACATCTCTAGAACAACTGTTAAGAGGAGACTGTGTGAATCAGGCCTTCATGGTAGAATATCTGCTAGGAAACCACTGCTAAGGACAGGCAACAAGCAGAAGAGACTTGTTTGGGCTAAAGAACACAAGGAATTGACATTAGACCAGTGGAAATCTGTGCTTTGGGCTGATGAGTCCAAATTTGAGATCTTTGGTTCCAAACACCGTGTCTTTGTGCGACGCAGAAGAGGTTAACGGATGGACTCTACATGCCTGGTTCCCACCGTGAAGCATGGAGGAGGAGGTGTGATGGTGTGGGGGTGCTTTGCTGGTGACACTGTTGGGGATTTATTCAAAATTGAAGGCATACTGAACCAGCATGGCTACCACAGCATCTTGCAGCGGCATGCTATTCCATCCAGTTTGCGTTTAGTTGGACCATCATTTATTTTTCAACAGGACAATGACCCCAAACACACCTCCAGGCTGTGTAAGGGCTATTTGACCATGAAGGAGAGTGATGGGGTGCTGCGCCAGATGACCTGGCCTCCACAGTCACCGGACCTGAACCCAATCGAGATGGTTTGGGGTGAGCTGGACCGCGGAGTGAAGGCAAAAGGGCCAACAAGTGCTAAGCATCTCTGGGAACTCCTTCAAGACTGTTGGAAGACCATTTCAGGTGACTACCTCTTGAAGCTCATCAAGAGAATGCCAAGAGTGTGCAAAGCAGTAATCAAAGCAAAAGGTGGCTACTTTGAAGAACCTATAATATGACATATTTTCAGTTGTTTCACACTTTTTTGTTATGTATATAATTCCACATGTGTTAATTCATAGTTTTGATGCCTTCAGTGTGAATCTACAATTTTCATAGTCATGAAAATAAAGAAAACTCTTTGAATGAGAAGGTGTGTCCAAACTTTTGGTCTGTACTGTATGTTTTATTGGCTCCACTTTATTTATATCCTACTTTAAGGAAAAGCCATCCCTTACAGCAGGCATCCTCAAACTACGGCCCTCGAGCTGTTGCAAAACTACAACTCCCAGCATGCCCGAACAGCCTACAGGTATCAACCTACAGCAGGGCATTGTGGGAGTTGTATTTTTACAACAGCTAGAGGGCCGCAGTTTGAGGATGCCTGCCTTACACCGATAGTGAAAGAGAAACCTATTTGGATAGGATCTACTTCCCATCGCCAACGCCAAGTACTGACTGTGCTTTCTATATATTGGTTGGATCGGTCTTTAAAAGGAACCTGTCACCAGAATTTTGGGTCTAGAGCTGAGGACATGGGTTGCTAGATGGCCGCTAGCACATCCGCAATACCCAGTCCCCATAGCTCTGTGTGCTTTTATTGTGTCAAAAAAACTATTTGATCCATATGCAAATTAACCTGAGATGAGTCCTGTCCCTGACTCAGGATTATCCAGATAGTATCCAATTATCAAGATCCATTAAGAATAGGATCAAGATAAAAGAGGATAAAATAATAATTAAAAAGAAACTAAAATCTGAGAGGGACTCAATGCCACAACTCACAATAGGAGAAGGGTATAGTTACATGAAAGAAAAATCTACATTTAAAGGGAACCTGTCACCGGGATTTTGTGTATAGAGCTGAGGACATGGGTTGCTAGATGGCCGTGCTTCTATTGTGTAAAAAAACTGATTTGAAACATATGCAAATTAACCTGAGATGAGCTATGGGGGCTGGATATTGCGGATGTGTTAGCGGCCATCTAGCAACCCATGTCCTCAGCTCTATACACAAATTCCCGGTGACAGATTCCCTTTCATCCACGGTATTAAATTGTATGTGAAGACACAGAAGAGATTAGTAGGGATTTCACTATACACAACGTGAGTTTAGAAACAGCTATAACACAAGAGGATCATAGAGATAGAACTGATCATATCCCCCTCACCCCAATAGTACATATTAATAAGAATCATAGGAAAGCTTGACTTTCGGGAGGCGGCGCTTCGCAATGGCCGCATCTTAGCAGAGCTCCGGACCTTCCATCTAAAGACCACTGCCTCACGCTATCCCTGCCTGGCACCGGAGGCGATTCAAGTCCTGATAACTGCAAATAAAAAAGATAAAGAGAGGAGGCAGCTCCTCATGTGTGGTGTTGTTTCACAAATAGGTAAAATGGAGGTAATAGATTGCGCTTACCAAAAAGGTGTTGTGATAGAGTCACAACTGCTAAATTAATTTTTTGGGATCCCGACCAGCATCTGGGAGGTTCACGTGACTGCAGCCCTGGTTCCCAACTGCACTATCCTATGGATTTTGTGCAGTGACGAAATGAGGAGGAAAATCCGGAGGTATTGGAACCACTTGTTTCGGCGCTGTGTTGTAGGCAGGACTTGTCTTTTCACACAAGGTATATTTTGGTCAACGCTTTTCAAGGGCTTGCAGCCTCCTTCATCAGGACAATATTCACATACAACAATTTAAAAAGCACATGAAATTAGTGGTCTTTTATATGTACCATATATTATTTGTTGGGACTTTTTGGGGGTTAACGGGGGGGAGGGGTTAACTTATTTCTTCCGGTTATTGTCCAGTTAACATACCTATCCGGGCTGATCATGTGATGGTCGTGAGACCTGGCTCGGAGTTTGACGGGCTGTGCCACGTGTGATATGCCCCACACTGAGGTCTGGCATAATATCGCAAGATTTCGGGCGATAGATCATTCACATAGCGCCATGTCATCGCGGTGTTTGGTGTATTGCCGCGAGATTTCAGGTGATGGGTTCTTCATGGGGCACCGCGATATTGCGGTGTTTGTAGACGTCCAGGTGCGTGTTTATTTGATTAGGATGCGCACCTGACTAGCCGGTGGACTTATTATACAGTCCTGATCAAATGTTGAAGACCACTTGAAAAATTGCAAAAAATCTTATTTAGCATGGCTGAATCTTAACTGCCTCCGGACCGCCTAACGCAGATGTGCGGTCCGGAGGCGGCGGCGCTGCGCACAACGACGCATATACGCGTCATCTCGCGAGACGCGAGATGACGCGCTATGCGGCCCGCGCATGCGCAGTTCGCGCCGGCATTTCGAAGAGGACCATTTCGTCATCAGCTTGCCAGCCAATGATCGCGGCTGGCAAGCTGATGATTTTCAAAAAAGCCAATCACAGAGCCATATATCAGATCATATTTGTAAATATGATCTGTTATATGGCTGCCTGTTCCTCTGCTGGTTCTTTTCGTCGGTTGGATCCAGCAGAGGAGCAGGCTTCACACTGAGTACACCAAACACTACACTTTAGCCCCAGATCACCCCCCTGAACCCCAATTAACCCTTTGATCACCCCTTTGTCAATCACTAGTGAAAGGAAAAAAGTGATCAGTGTAAACTGTCACTTTTTTTTTCACTGGTATTGACCGTTAGGTTTTAGGTATAGTTTAGGCCCCTTGATTAGGTAGTTAGCGATCAGTTAGCGTCCAGCCCACCGCACCGCAGTCCGTTATTCGCTGATTAGCGTATCGCTAATCAGCATTTGTACTTTTATAGTATCTGGAAGTGATCAAAACTGATCACGGTCAGATCTATAATAGTACTAGTGTCACTTTAGTTCGCCCTCCACCCAAAACGCAGTGTTTGCCCGATCAGGCCTGATCGGTCGCCCACACGTGCGTTCGCCCACGCCCGCCCCACCGCAGTGACAAAAAAAAATTTTTTTTTTGATCACTGCACAATCACTTTACACGCACTGCGGCGATAAAAAAATCAGTTTTGATATTTTTTATCAACCGCAGCGGCCTCCGGTACTTCGCTAGCCTCCCCTTTGTAAGACAGGCTTGCTTTTTTTTTTCTTGGGTAGTCTCAGGGAATACCCCTAAATTTAGTTGCCCAAAATGTCAAACAGGGGGTATTCTTCTGAAGAGGCCTACAGGCTTCTGACCCAGTCGGATGAGGAGTGGGAACCCTCATCTGATGAATCCAGCGGGTCAGAATACGAACCTGTAGAAAGCAGTGGCTCTCTGACCCAAAGTTCAGGTGGTCCCTGATACCACCAGGCGTACCCGGCCCCGTGTCGCTAGACCACAGGTTGCGCAGGATCCGCTTCAAGAGCAGCAGAGTGGGGCTGGTGCTGTCGGATTACGTGGTGAGGCATACACCAGCAGCCCAGCCCTCCCTGGACCTAGTACCAGCACTGCCGTACAACCTGGTGAAGTAGCGAGCACCAGAAGGGCAGTTGAAGCTGGTACGGTGGCACGTGCAGTAGTGACCCCGTCGCAGCCACCGCAAAGACGTGCCCGTAGAGCCCCTAGAATCCCAGAGGTGCTGGCAAACCCTGATTGGCATTCCCCAACTTCAGCCGCACCCGTAGTTTTCCCTTTCACTGCCCAGTCTGGAGTTCGGGTTGAGACAGCTCAGATCGGTTCGGCCCTGGGATTTTTTGAGCTGTTCTTGACTGCGGAGCTCTTAGACATAGTTGTGGCCGAAACAAACAGATATGCCACACAATTTATCACCGCTAACCCGGGAAGCTTTTATGCCCAGCCTTTCCGGTGGAAACCAGTCCAAGTTTCCGAAATTAAAACTTTTCTGGGCCTCCTCCTCAACATGGGCCTGACAAAAAAGCATGAATTGCGGTCATATTGGTCCACGAACCCGATTCATCACATGCCCATGTTCTCTGCTGCCATGTCCAGGGCATGTTTTGAGGCCATCCTGCGTTTCCTGCACTTTAGTGACAACACCGCCTCCCGTCCCAGAGGCCACCCTGCTTTTGACCAGCTCCACAAAATTCGGCCCCTCATAGACCATTTCAACCAGAAATTTGCAGATTTGTATACCCCAGAGCAAAACATCTGCGTAGACGAGTCCCTGATACATTTTACCGGGCGCCTTGGCTTCAAACAATACATCCCAAGCAAGCACGCCCGGTATGGGGTCAAATTGTATAAGCTCTGTGAAAGGGCCACAGGCTATACCCACAAATTTCGGATCTATGAGGGAAAAGATCAGACCCTGGAGCCGGTCGGTTGCCCTGACTACCTGGGGAGCAGTGGGAAGACAGTTTGGGACTTGGTGTCACCCTTATTCGGCAAGGGGTACCATCTTTATGTGGACAATTTTTACACAAGTGTGGCCCTCTTTAGGCATTTGTTTCTAGAACGGATTGGCGCCTGTGGTACCGCGCGAACTAGTCGCGCGGGCTTACCCCAACGGCTCGTTACCACCCGTCTTGCAAGGGGGCAGAGGGCCGCACTGTGTAACGAAGAACTGCTCGCGGTGAAATGGAGAGACAAGCGTGACGTTTACATGCTCTCCATTCACGCAGACACGACAATACAAATTGAGCGAGCAACCCGTGGCATTGAAAAGCCCCTCTCAGTCCACGACTATAACCTTCACATGGGAGGGGTGGACTTCAATGACCAGATGTTGTCTCCGTATTTAGTTTCCCGCAGAACCAGACGCTGGTATAAGAAGGTGTCTGTATATTTAATTCAATTGGCTCTGTACAATTGAATTAACCCCCCTAAGGCTACTTTCACACTAGCGTTCGGGCGGATCCGTTCTGAACGGATCCGCTCATAATAATGCAGACGGAGGCTCCGTTCAGAACGGATCCGTCTGCATTATATTAGCAAAAAAAAGCTAAGTGTGAAAATAGCCTGGGACGGATCCGTCCAGACTTTCAATGTAAAGTCAATGGGGGACGGATCCGCTTGAAGATTGAGCCACATTGTGGCATCTTCAAACGGATCCGTCCCCATTGACTTACATTGAAAGTCTGGACGGATCCGCACGGATCCGCATGCCTCCGAACGGCCAGGCGGACACCCGAACGCTGCAAGCAGCGTTCAGCTGTCCGCCTGTCCGTGCGGAGGCGAGCGGAGCGGAGGCTGAACGCCGCCAGACTGATGCAGTCTGAGCGGATCCGCCTCCATTCAGACTGCATCAGGGCTGGACGGCTGCGTTCGGGTCCGCTCGTGAGCTCCTTCAAACGGAGCTCACGAACGGAAACCCGAACGCTAGTGTGAAAGTAGCCTTAGGCTGATAGGAAAAAAAATCTCATTACCTGTATGCTCAATATAAGGAGAATAGCAGAAACTCCTAATGCTGGCCATACATGTAATGATTGCGGAGACCCTCAAATGCCAGGGCAGTACAAACACCCCACAACTGACCCCATTTTGGAAAGAAGACACCCCAAGGTATTTGCTGAGGGGCATATTGAGTCCATGAAAGATTTAAATTTTTGTCCTAAGTTAGCGGAAAGGGAGACTTTGTGAGAAAAAAAAAAATAATCAATTTCCGCTAACTTATGCGGAAAAAAAAAAATTCTATGAACTTGCCAGGCCCCTCATTGGATACCTTGGGGTGTCTTCTTTCCAAAGTGGGGTCACATGTGGGGTATTTATACTGCCCTGGCTTTTTAGGGGCCCTAAAGCGTGAGAAGAAGTCTGGGATCCAAATGTCTAAAAATGCCCTCCTAAAAGGAATTTGGGCACCTTTGCGCATCTAGGCTGCAAAAAAGTGTCACACATCTGGTATCGCCGTACTCAGAAGAAGTTGGGGAATGTGTTTTGGGGTGTCATTTTACATATACCCATGCTGGGTGAGATAAACATCTTGATCAAATGCCAACTTTGTATAAGAAAATTGGAAAAGTTGTCTTTTGCCAGGATATTTCTCTCACCCAGCATGGGTATATGTAAAATGACACCCCAAAACACATTCCCCAACTTCTCCTGAGTACGGCAATACCAGATGTGTGACACTTTTTTGCTGCCAAGGTGGGCAAAGGGGCACATATTCCAAAGTGCACCTTTCGGATTTCACCGGTCATTTTTTACACATTTTGATTGCAAAGTTCTTCTCACACATTTGGGCCCCTAAATTGCCAGGGCAGTATAACTACACCACAAGTGACCCCATTTTGGAAAGAAGACACCCCAAGGTATTCTGTGAGGGGCATGGTGAGTTCCTAGAATTTTTTATTTTTTGTCGCAAGTTAGTAGAATATGAGACTTTGTAAGAAAAAAAAAAAAATCATCATCATTTTCCGCTAACTTGTGACAAAAATAAAAAGTTCTATGAACTCACTATGCCCATCAGCGAATACCTTAGGGTGTCTACTTTCCGAAATGGGGTCATTTGTGGGGTTTTTCTACTGCCTGGGCATTGTAGAACCTCAGGAAACATGACAGGTGCTCAGAAAATCAGAGCTGTTTCAAAAAGCGGAAATTCACATTTTTGTACCATAGTGTGTAAACGCTATAACTTTTACCCAAACCATTTTTTTTTTTTTGCCCAAACATTTTTTTTATCAAAGACATGTAGAACAATAAATTTGGCGAAAAATTTATATATGGATGTCATTTTTTTTTGCAAAATTTTACAGCTAAAAGTGAAAAATGTCATTTTTTTGCAAAAAAATCGTTACATTTTGATTAATAACAAAAAAAGTAAAAATGTCAGCAGCAATAAAATACCACCAAAGGAAAGCTCTATTAGTGAGAAGAAAAGGAGGTAAAATTCATTTGGATGGTAAGTTGCATGACCGAGCGATAAACGGTGAAAGGAGTGTAGTGCCGAAGTGTAAAAAGTGCTCTGGTCATGAAGGGGGTTTCAGCTAGCGGGGCTGAAGTGGTTAACAAGGTTCCAAATAGAGCTTCAACATGCAACAAGAAGAAATGGGAGTGAGAGAAAACATTTTTTGAGCATTCAATTTAATGAAAACAATGAATAAACTGAAACAGGCTGTTTTTAAGCTGATCAAAAGTTTAGGACCACACCTTCAAAATAAAACTAAACCCCCCCAAAACAGAAATCCAACTTCCAAACATGAACTCAGTAATGAGTAGCTCCGTCGTTATTGTTTATCACTTCAAAAATTTGTTTCAGCATGCTTGATGCAAGCGTTTCCATGAGGCGAGTGGGAACATTTCTCCAAGTGGTGAAGACGGCCGCAGGAAGGCCATCTACTGTCTGGAACTGTTGTCCATTTTTGTAAGCTTCCCTTGCCATCCATCCCCAAAGGTTCTCAATTGGATTTAGATCAGGGGAACACGCAGGGTAGGCAAAAAGAGTGATGTTATTCTCCTGGAAGAAGGGACTTCTCCTGCGGGCATTGGGTACTGTAGCGTTGTCCTGTTGAAAAACCCAGTCGTTACCATACAGACTAGGGCCCTAAGTCATGAGGAATGCTCTCTGCAACATCTGGACATAGCCAGCGGCCGGTTTACACCCCTGCACTTCCTGAAGCTCCATTGTTTCACTGAAGGAAAAAGCACCCTAGACCATTATGGCGCCCCCTCCATTGTGGCACGTAGAAAACATCTCAGGTGGGATCTGCTTGTGATGCCAGTAACGTTGGAAACCATCAGGACCATCAAGGTTACATTTTTTCTCATCAGAGAATAAAACTTTCTTCCACCTTTGAATGTCCCATGTTTGGTGCTCTCTTGCAAAGTCCAAACGAGCAGTTCTGTGGCTTTCAAGGAGACGAGGTCTTTAAAGACGTTATTTGTTTTTGAAGCCTTTCAGTCTCAGATGCTGTCTGTTGGTCTGAGGCTGCAGTCAGCACCAGTAAGGGCCTTAATTTGAGTCAAGGATCGTCCAGTGTCTTGACGGACAGTCAATTGGATCCTACGGCTCAGTGCTGATGAAATTTTTTTGGGTCTTCCACTTAACTTTTTTGTTACATAACCCTCAGTATGTCTTACTGCGTCCCACCTCGGCAGCGATGGAGCACTGTGAGAGACCCTGCTTATGCAGTTCAACAACCCGACCACGTTCAAAAAGGTAGAGTTTTTTTGCCTTTGCCATCACAACGTGTGACTACCTGACAGAAAATGACAATGAATCCACATCTTTGCACAGATTTGGCCTTTTGAAGGCATGTGGTCCTAAACTTTTGATCAGCTGAAAAACAGCCTATTTCAGTTTAATAGT
This sequence comes from Bufo gargarizans, assembly GCF_014858855.1. Taxonomy (NCBI): domain Eukaryota; kingdom Metazoa; phylum Chordata; class Amphibia; order Anura; family Bufonidae; genus Bufo; species Bufo gargarizans. Next base: position 60,521,050 of record NC_058085.1, on the reverse strand, counting down.
TATTTTTTATTAATCGAGTGCTCAAAAAATGTTTTGTCTCCCTCTCATTTCTTCTTGTTACTTGTTGAAGCTCTACTTGGAACCTTGTTAAGATCCAACAATGTAAAATATGATTTTTTGCCATTTTTTAAAGGGATTCTGTCACCTCCCCTAAGCCAAAAAACGATTTTAAAGCAGCCATGAAGCACAGCTTACCTGGATTAGGCTGTGCTCTTTTATCTTGAAATCCGTCCAGCAGTTACTGCAAAAAACGACTTTGATTGATATGTAAATGTGTCCTGAAGGTGCCCAGAGGGGCGTTTTTTTCTTCTTAGAGAGCCCAGTACCGCCCCTCTTTCAGTGCCCAGCCCGCCTTCCTTGTACTGTCTAACCGCCGCCTCCAGCCTGCCACAGCTTCTCCTCCCTCTCCTCCCCCTCCCTCACGCCGAACGAACTCTCGCACAGGCGCAGTACCCACTGAGGGCTGCGCCTGTGCGATCAGCAGGAGACTGAGGGCAGGAGCTTCATCCTCGTCACTGGGCATGGGCCGAGCCCAGTGACGTCCGATGCTCGCTCTTCCCTCAGTCAGCAGACGAAGATGAAGCTGCTGCCCTCAGTCTCCTGCTGATTGCACAGGCGCAGCCCTCAGTGGGTACTGCGCCTGTGCGAGAGTTCGTTTGGCGTGAGGGAGGGGGAGAGGGAGGAGAGGCTGTGGCAGGCTGGGGGCGGTTAGACAGTACAAGGAAGGCGGGCTGGGCACTGAAAGAGGGGTGGTACTGGGCTCTCTAAGAAGAAAAAAACGCCCCTCTGGGCACCTTCAGGACACATTTACATATCAATCAAAGTCGTTTTTTGCAGTAACTGCTGGACGGATTTCAAGATAAAAGAGCACAGCCTAATCCAGGTAAGCTGTGCTTCATGGCTGCTTTAAAATTGTTTTTTGGCTTAGGGGAGGTGACAGAATCCCTTTAAGTGGTCTTAAACGTATGTTAATCAGCAATGATATATTATAAGGGGGGTTGATTTGATGGGTGGGTGTGCCCTGTGAAGAAGCAACTACGAAATGGACGTTAGGTCGTTCCCTCCAGGTCGGTTGGTATCATGATTTTATTATTGCTCTCAATCCATAACTTTATAAGTATAACCATAAAGTTAAAGGGGTTGTCCGGGATCAAATTTTTTTTTTTTTTTGTGTACTCCCTATTAACAGCTGAATCAAGGTCCCCCCATATGTTTTTAAGTATTTTCACAATTTCTATATGGCTCATACAGTTCCCCCACGCTTTGTTTACACCTATGTTTATTTTTTCCTACCTTCCTGCCGCACTGCACTGTGGTTCCCAGCACAGCGCGGTATCACGTGGTTTCATCTCCGCCGTGACTCCACCCCCTAATTAATATTCAGTGCTCTGCCTCTTTCATTCATAATAAAGTGCCCTGCCTGGTGACGTCACCCGACCGGATGGGCGTGGCTTAGCGCGGTTGGTTGCCGCCTTGTTACCGCCCATCCAGGCACTTTGAATAATTCATGTGGCTGAGGGTGACGTCACCGGGCTCCCTGGGAAGCGGAAGAAGAGGCTTCACTCGGCAGAAAGGGACCCGGTACGTCACCGAGTCTTGGAAAAACAGCGCTTCCGGCTGAGAGTTGGAGATTTGAAAACTGGGCATTAGAAATGTCGGGTAAAGGTAGGACAGGTACGATTGTAACATTTAGGGCATTGTTCTACACATACTCCAATCTCCCCAATCCCGGACAACCCCTTTAAGTGTTTGTGCAGCCGCTGTATTCTCCTTGCTGAGAATCAAAGTCTGCGCGCATGCGCGGTTCAATTTACAGTGCCGCTGTCCGTGCAGTAATCTCCCCATTTAGAATTGAAGCCTGCGCGTAGGCGCAGTCCAATAAAACGAGGCTTTACGTTCTAAGTGTCGGCGCAGCTACTGGAAGGGCAAGACGTCACCGATGACGCTCTCAGGAAGCGACTTGGACGATGGCACACAGGGATGATTATATAGGTAGATGGTGCAGACTGGTAGCTCACTTCGTCATGGGGGTGTAGTTACAGACACATGATGTAGCTCATGTCACTTTTTATTTTTATTTTTTTAATTTTTTTATTAGTCTGGTAGTTGACCTCATCATGGGGATGTGGTTACAGTCGCAGGCAGATGACAGGTACTCAGTCACTCATTGTACTGGGTGCAAAGTCTGTCAATCACAGTACCCCTATATAAACTTTCAGTCTGATAGGGTATTCATTGCTGCCCAAATCCCCTGAAGAAGCCAGTTATCTGGTGAAACATGTTGGGGGGCAGATTTAGCTTTTAAATCAGCGATCCACTCCACTGTCAGTTAGTTAGCAGTAGTCCGGCCAGCCTACTTATCAAAGCTAGAGTAGTTTAGCAGTGTGATACGGTATTCAAACCGTGAATGTTATGTACGCAGTGTGCACCACCAAAGGGATAGACAGAGGTCAGCTAACATATGGTATTATCCATGTGCTGTATTAGAAGTGGGAAGAGTGAGTTCAGCTCCCACAACTTCGCCTAGATGAAGGTGTCACTGCAAGCGATATGAAGTGAGAGGGGTGAGAGATAGTGCACGTGCTCTCCCTCCTGACTCACCGAGCATCATTTGACCACGCAGTGGAGTGTTTACTGTATTTTTAATCTTTTTCTATTATTTGGTTCATCAAGTAAAATTAAATAAAGGTATAAAGCACGTATTTTAACCCAAATAATAATAAAAGTGAAGTATTAAATTTTCACCTGGGACAAGATAGGTTCAACGCCTGCATAGGCATCTGTAAATAAACAATTTGATAAACCTTACCCAGGGTATGTCTCAAATATGAATAAACTGGAGATGAGCTACAGGAAACCCTTCTGACATTATAGTGGGGCTTATTTATCAGCATATTACAAAATCGACGTGACTTTACTACCATGCCCATTCTTAGATCCTCTTTTTGAGGGAATTACTTGCATCAGCCATTAACATTATGTACTCAGCACCCAACCTCTCGCTCTTGGAGCTTTTGTTTATTTTTCATGTAATACAATTTATCCCGCGACTCCCCCAGATTTTTATATTTTTTTCACATTAAAGCTCGACCTCTACAGTGAGTATTCGCTACTCTGTGGACACATGGATAAGTTCGTGGGGAAAAATTCAGCTACTACTTAAGGTTCTTGGACTCTAGCCCACAGTCAAACTCCATCCTTTCCAGTAAATATCACTCCAGACCCCATTATGGATACTTCAAAGGCGACAGCCAAAGCCATCTCTGAACTACTAATGCCAACTATTGATACTAGGCTGGCGGCCTTCCAGTCTTCTCTGGACCTTATTGTATCTCAAGTAACGGCTCATAATACTCGCCTATCCGACGTTAAGCAGAGAGTCTCTGACTTAGGCTACTTTCACACTAGCGTTCGGTCGGATCCGTTCTGAACGGATCCGCTCATATGAATGCAGACGGTGGCTCCGTTCAGAACGGATCCGTCTGCATTATATTGTCAAAAAATGTCTAAGTGTGAAATTAGCCTGAACGGATCCGTCCAGACTTTTACATTGAAAGTCAATGGGGGACGGATCCGTTTGAAGATTGAGCCATAGTGTGTCATCTTCAAACGGATCCGTCCCCATTGACTTACATTGTAAGTCTGGACGGATCCGCACGCCTCCGCACGGCCAGGCGGACACCCGAACGCTACAAGCAGCGTTCAGGTGTCCGCCTGCTGAGCGAAGCGGAGGCTTAACGCCGCCAGACTGATGCATTCTGAGCGGATCCGCGTCCACTCAGAATGCATTGGGGCTGGACGGAAGCGTTCGGGTCCGCTCGTGAGCCCCTTCAAACGGAGCTCACAAGCGGACAGCCGAACGCTAGTGTGAAAGTAGCCTTAGAGGACACGGTCCATGCTTGTCGTGAACAAATGGAGGAAAGGGAGCAACTGCTTGTTACCCTACAAAACAAGGTGGACGACCTTGAAAACCGATCTTGGCGTAACAATTTGTGGCTCATTCGAGTTCCTGAATCCCTACGTGCCAACGAACTCTTATGGTTCACATCTGAATGGCTACCTCAGGAACTTAAGTTGGGAAGCTCCTCTTTAAAAATACCGGTGAAAAGCGACCACAGAGTGGGCACCCTCACGTGATGACAACTCCTCAAAACCAAGTCCTGGCATTTTTCGGATCCTCAACTATTAGGATAAATTTAGTATTATGGCAGCCTTCCACCAAGCATCTACAGTTAGCTACGAAAATTCCAAACTTCGCCCATTTCAGGACTTTTCTTCAACAGTGGCAGAAAAAAGCAGGGCTTTCAATCCGGTCTGTAAGCGACTACTGGATAAATCAATTCGATTCGACCTTCAATGTCCTGCCATCCTCCGTTTCTCCATGGGCGACAAGATGTAGGTGTTCAACGACCCCCAGAAGGCTCTCGCCCACATCCATACCTCAGGTTGAGCTATACCTGCTTCTCCTGCCGCACCTACCTCAGCGGGGCCATAAGGGACTTTTGAAGTAAGGTTAATATTTTGCCTGTTTTACCTAGGTTATCTAATCTACACCAGTTATGGAGTCGGTAATACTGTATGTTTTGTTATCTGTTACCACGGTGCTGCTCCTGCAAGTTGATGTGCAGCGCGATGATAGTTTGTTGTTTTTTTATTGGGCATTCAGAGGGGAATCCTGTGCGCTTTACTTTGCGGGGACCTCATAGGTTGCTGGGGGGGGATGCCTGCTCGCTGGGACGGGTGTTCTTCCCTCTCCTTCTCATTATATTTATACCAATTCTGGACGCTTCTTGGAATTGGTTAAATGACCAGTACTACCAATATTACTGCGTCCATTATTTCAACCCTAACCTTGTGTACCTGGAATGTTAATGGCCTCAATACACCAATTAAGTGTAAAAAAGTGTTAAGCCATCTAAATAAACTCAAATCACACATTGTATTTTTGCAGGAAACTCACTGGGTTAAATGGGGACATGCCCCTTTACGAAACCAAAGATTCCCAACTTGTGTTGAAGCTTCCTTCTCTAGGAAAATGAGGGGCGTGGCTATCTTATTCAGCTCTCTAATTCAACACGCAATACTAGAGGCTATTGAGGCCCCAGCGGGCAGGTACCTCCTGGTAAAGGTTATTGTTGAAGGTATAACTTACTGTCTGGTAAATGTGTATGCACCTAATACCTCCAATAGGGCCTTCTTTGCATCACTGCTGATGGCTATAGCCGGCTGGGATGTTAATAACGTCATAGTAGGGAGGAAGACTTCAATGATGTTCACAATGCCATACTAGAAAGATCTCAGCAGAATACATCTTCTCCCACTACTGTTACTAGTGCTATCCAAACACTCATTGATCATTTAGATCAAGTAGACCCTTGGCAATTGCTACATCCCACAGATACTGATTACACACATTACTCACATGTCCATAACTCCCATGCAAGAATTGATTATTGGTTGATCCCAGACACCTACATACACCTTTTGAAATCAGTCAGAATTATGGATATCTATATCTCAGACCATGCACCGGTCATTTTTTAATCAACCCTAACTACACCTATCCCTCATTCCAAAAAATGCCCCTTTCCTTCCTACCTATTTCACTCTGAAGATTTTAAAGCTATGCTTTCTGTTTTTTGGTCAACTTATGCCTCAGACAATGAGGGTCACAGGGAAGATATTACCCATTTTTGGGCCGCCTCTATGGCAGTTATTCAAGAAAAGATCATCTCCTATGTCTCTCATAAAAGGAAAAAACTAATGGCCTCGTTGACCTCCACCCAGAAAACCCTTACTCAGGCATACAAAACATTTAAGCTCTGTAATACTCCTGAAACTAAACAATATTTAAATGCTAAAATAGAGGCAGTTGCCCATGAGCGAGCATTATTAGATGTAAATTACCAAATACACAGATTTTTCCATTGGGGTAATAAACCTGGCAGATTGTTAGCTTCCCTCATCAAACCCTTTCGTACTGCTAACAGAATTTCCAAATTGAAGTTAAATATGGGCTCTTTCATATCTCATCCTATGGAAATTGGAGAACAATTTAAATCCTTCTTTGAATCTTTATATTCTGCACCCTCAGACGATATTCCCCCAGGGTCCGCTTTTCTAAACACTAATCTTTTGCCCGCTCTGTCAGATGACCATCAACTGATTTTAAACGCCCCTATTAGTCACGAAGAAATTACAGCCACTATTAAATCTCTCAAACTTTCTAAAGCACCTGGTCCCGATGGCTTTGGGAATGAATATTATAAAATACTAAATACAACCCTGAGCCCACACCTCGGCTCACTGTATAACCACATTACCACTTCGAGCAATATTCCTGATGGATTTAAGGATACCTGCATAATGGTCATCCCTAAACCGGGTAAAGATCCCCTACTGGTAAAGTCTTACCGTCCCATTTCGCTTTTAAATACAGATTTTAAAATATTAACTAAAATTTTGGCTAACAGACTTCAAACAATCCTCTCGGAGATCATTCACCCTTCACAAACTGGCTTTGTGTTGAGATCTATTACTTACAACATCCGAACAGCAATTTTGGCGATATCATCAAGCAGAGCACATCGACAAACTAAGAATATCCTAGTCAGCCTGGATGCTGACAAGGCTTTTGATCGAGTGTCATGGGGATATCTCCAGGAAATCCTTCAGCTACGACTTTTTGGCCCCATATTCTGCACGGCTGTCCGGATTATGTATTATAACCCTCGCTCGACAATTTGGGTCAACTCTGTTTGCTCCTCTTCATTTGAAGTGGGCAGGCGAAGGGATGCCCATTATCTCCACTACTATTTAATATAGCCCTAGACCCTTTATTCCGAGTCCTACAATCTCTTCATTCTTTTGATGGTATTTGTACAGGAATAGTTGAAACTAAATTACTAGCTTTTGCTGATGACATACTATTATTCATCTCAAACCCACGTCAGGCCATCCCGGAGATAATGCTAATTATAGCATTTTTGGGTGCTATCTCCAGATTTAAAGTTAATTTCCATAAATCGGAAAGCACTTCCTATCTTTGGCACTGCAAGAAACTATTGGGGTAACTCATTCCCATTTCAATGGCATCCTGAATCCCTTACTACCTAGGGGTGAAATTGACAGCCAACCCAGCACTATAAGCTGAACTACTGTCCTCTCATTGAGTAAATCACTTCCTTAATTCAATCCTAGCAACATTTTACACTATCCTTTTTTGGTCGCTGTCACCTTCTTAAAATGGAAGCCTTCCCTAAACTACTCTATTTGATTCAAACTCTCCCCCTACTACTCCTCGCATCAGATATTACATTTCTCCAAAGAACTTTTAGACGATCTATTTGGAATTCTTGATGGAGAAATCATATTAGCCTTTACAAACTACAACAACCTCCAATATTGGGAGGTCTAAACTTCCCAGACATTTCACTATACAACTTGGCTACCAATTTTAGATATGCTGACTTCTTCCTCAGTGAGGAAGAAGTCAGCACCCCTTGGGACTTCGAAACGCGTCTGGGAGGAACCTGGACCCCACATTACCACCATTTTTGGCGTACGCAAGGAGATCTACAGCTACACCTCCCTTACCAATAACCTCCTAAGTGATCAACTCGTCCTACATCAAGCTCGAAAACTCCTCAGAGTGATACACTCTGATTTACAAGCAAGGAGAAATCGAATATTTGGGACGCTGAGGAAACGGTGACTGAACAAACCGTATTGAGAAGTGGAGGTAAGGGATTTAAATAGCTTGAAAAAAGGTGGGACGCCACCTAGAGCTAACAACTTCTGAACTCTAATCCGATAAGTTCTATGAACTGTGATATATGCATATTCGGAATAACTTCTACTATTAAATCCGAAAATCCTGCGACTGCACTACATTAATGATAATCGGTGATTATTTTATACCGAATGAATGGTGACATTCGATCAATTTCTCATTGAAAATTATTGAGCAATAACACATTCAGTGCTCTAGTGCTGAGAATTTAACTCTCTGGACCCATTCAATCAGATTACAGACAAGTACCCATTTGCTGTCTGATGTGTGTTTATATACACTATAAGTGATTTTTATATTGTCAATTGTGACTTTTTATTATTATGTTATTTAATTTCTGTACAAAATACGTACTTTGTATGACATTTTAAGTATTTTATTGCATCAATAAAGCGACTTGTTTTGAGCAAAATTCCCAGATACTGAGTGCCATATCTCCAATATTATTTGAAATCCTTTACTTTCTGGTGTTTGGAGTTCACACCTAGATACTGAGCACCTTTCCATCCTACGGAGTAGTAGAGCCACTCCATTTTTGTAAAAAATTTTAGATATGCTATTGATTGGATGCGATGTAGGTATGGAAAAACAATTTTTTCCTCACATCTCCCTTTTGGCACTCATGCACTCTCCAATAGCTGCACTTCCTTCAAATATAAGATATTTCCCTGTTCTATGGAACACTATACAGGCCTGGCACAAAGTATGAAAATTTAGCAAATTAGATAGTACACGCACATTCTTTCAACCCTTTTTGCGTCATCTAGGATTTCTAAGGGGTAAACCGCCCAGGATATGTACCACCCTAGCATCACAGGGATGTATTTGGATCCTCGATATGTTAAACTCTAACCACGCTATACTCTCCTTTACGGAAGCCTCCCAACGGTTCCCGGCATTTAATCATAACAAATTTATATATCTACAAACACATAGTTTTGTTCAACGTTCTATGAACAATATTCCAGGAGACTCAAGACGGGCATGCCTAAACACTTTCCTTAAAAGAGTTTGATCTCAGATCTCCTCCACTAGTACTATCTACAGATTTCTCAGACCTCTAATAGATTGGGACGTAGCCACCACAGGTCCGGGGAAATGGATCAAAGACTTCCCACACTTGGAAGTCAAAACATTAATATAGGCCACGTTGAAAACACACAAACACCCCCCAGTCAGCAGCTATACGGATATGGCTCTTATGATATTTCATAGGGCGTATATAACACCAAGGACTAAAAATAAGATGTCTCCTGACGGTACCTTACTCCTGCTCTAAATGTAATAAGCCCAATACTGATTTATACCATCATTTGTGGGGTTGCACACAAGTAAGATCTTTGGGAGCAAGTTCAATCTCACTTATTGATAACTTACATTATAACCTTTACTGCAACTCCTTAGTGGGCAATTTTTAACATCTTATCTGAACAACATGGTTTTGCCAAACAAGATAAAGCTCTACTTCACATTTGGGCGGCTGCTACTAGAAAAAGCCTTTTACATCAATAGCTTAATCCTGAAATACCCTCTATCCCCTTCATCCAAGCTAAAATAACCTTTCTGTTTAATATGGATTGGATATTCACTTTATCAGATAAGGAAAAACTGACCAAACTTTTTTTGAAAAATGGTCTTTATTTATGAAAACTCTTTCCACTTCCATCAAATCTAAACTCATCTCACATTTTGAGCAGACTACATGGTATTTGTACGAAGTTCTTCATGGACGCACATCCATTCAAGTCTTGGCTAGCATTTGAGGTTCTCACAGGGTGTCATGTTCTTGGGATAGGCGCACAGGTTTGGGGGGAGGGAGGGGGATGGGAAGGAGACTTTGTTCTTGATGTCATTATTAGTTATCTATGATTCTCCATACTTAATGTCAGTTATGTCGAATCGTATCCACTTATTATATTTGTGATAAAACAATAAATAGAACAGTCTTCTGGAAAATTCTAATAAATTTAGTCCACTGGAAAGTATGTCCATGAATGAACAGGAAAATCAGGAAGGGATAAATTTAAAACCAGAGGTAGTTGAAGGTATAGTGCTGCAGTTCAGAGAAAAGTTAGAAATAAAACTCCTATACCTAAAAGGAATATGAATAGACCCGAATCACGATTTAAAAAAAGTGTTAAATTTTTGTTTTTTCAGGCTAGACCGTCAAGAAAAGAACAAAAAGAGGGACAAGAGGAAAGAAAATCTCCAAAAAGGAGATTGAAGTAACTGGACAAAAAAAATATAACTTAAAGGGAATCTGTCATTAACTTTATGCTGCCCACATACTGACAGCAGAATAAAGTAAAGACAGGTGAGTTGATTTCAGAGGTCTGTCATTTATAAGTTAAAAGTAAGTGGTTGCCGAGAACCAACATCACAATCCTTGCAGACTGGGCCTGGAAAAGCGTCATGGCCACCTGAGAAGAGTCCTGGTTATTCATGAATTCCTGCTCTCCTGCCCACCTGCTGATGACTGACATCTTCTACCTAGTTTTCTCCCTTCCTCTCTAGGAGATAACAGCCAGTCATCAGCAGATGGGTGAGAGAGCAGGAGATTATGTATAACCAGGACTCTTCTCAGGTAGATTTGACTTCTCAAGGCCCGGGCTGCAATGATTATGATGCTGGTTCTCAGCAACCACTTACTTTTAGCTCATGAGTGACACACCTCTGACATCAGCTTTTCTGTCACTATTTTATGCTGCCCTCAGTGAGGTCACCATAAAGTTGATGACAAGTTCCTTTTAAGTAAATATGTATTAACCAAAAGTGACACCAAATTAATACAAAAAGGAATAAAATTTGCACCATCTGCCCAATTTCGTCCATTTGATGCATTTATAGGTATGAAAAAATTCTTACGTAATCTTGCTCCGAAGAAATATTTCTATATAAAGAAAAATGAAAAAAGCAAGATCAAAAATAATAAAGACGATGAAAATAAAAATAAGAATAAAAATGAGAAAAATGATGGGTTTTTTTGCACACCAACCTGAAGATTAAATCAAATTTTAATCCGATAAATTAATATTCTGACGCTTTAAGAGCTTTTAATACTCTGGTTTTGAGGGATCTAAGGAAAATATATATAAAAAAAAAAAAAAGGACAGCTACTCATAATTTGAGTAAATAGGAACAGAAAAGTATAAGAATGTTACCGATGAATAATGGTGTGATTCTCCGCCCTGCATTTTTTATACAATGAACAATACCATAATGAATCTATGAGACTGTTGAGTGACAAAAAACCTTATGAAAAAGTAACATCAAATCCAATACAGCAATATAGTATAGGATTGAATAAATTGGTATGGAATGGGAAGAAAAAGGGCATTTTAACTATAGAAGAGGCAAATTATATTAATATCCAACATCCTAGAACATCAATATTTTTTATTTGCCAAAAGTACACAAATCTGGACGCCACCCGCCAGGGAGACCAATAATATCGGGCATTGGAAGTCTGACTTCAAACTTGTCCAAATATGTGGACGTTATTTTTCAAAACCACGTCCAAAAACTCCCAGCTTGTTTTAAGGAAACCAAACATATTTTACACATTTTGGAGACCATAGAGTGCAAACCTGAATACATCTCAGGCACTTTAGATGTCACATGCCTCTACACTATAATAGAAAATAATAAAGGTAGGGAGCCACTGAATATTTTTTTTATAAAGAGAATACATTACCACTGGAACAAATCCAATTCATTGGGGAGTGCATAATGTTTATTTTAAATCATATATTTTTTTTTTAATTTAAGGATGTTTTTTATTTGCAAACGTGGGGGACCGCTATGGGGACCAGATTCGTGCTGAGTTTTGCTAATCTCTATATGGGAAGGTGGGGGCGCAAATCTGGTCCTCTGTAAGAGGTCCATCGACAATATTGTTTTTATATGGAGAGGGGGGATTCACTTTGGGAATTTTTTATGGATATAAATAAAAATGACTTATTTACAAGTCACGCCTACTTTTAGCAAGAAGGAAGTACATTTTCTAGACCTAACCATAATGATTCAGAATAATCTAATATTTACCCACACATACTCCAAACCAAATCGCTTTATCTCATTAGACATTTGTAATTTACCCATATGGCTTACCAATATCCCCTGCAGCCAATACATTAGATTGAGGAGGAACTGTACAACAGTAGAACAATTTGAAAAAGAGGCAAGTAGTCTTCACATGGAATTTGAAGAAAAAGGTTACAAAATAAATGAACTAGAAAAAAAAAAACAAGCAGTAAAGCCAATTGAGAGCAATACGCTTCTACAAAAGGTGACTAGAGATAAGGCAAGTAAAGAAAAGCCTGAAATTGATTTCAAAGTCCCTATAATTACTCAATATCATGAAAAGGAGAAACTTTTTTTTAAAAACATCATTGGGACATTTTGAAGCAAGATAAAGTTGTAGGGAAATAAATTATCCCAACACCTTAGTTTCATTTTTAGGAAAGCAAAAAATCTGGGGAACCTAATAGCTCCTTCCATTAAAATGAATTATGGGTGGAAACCAAAATAGCCAAATTATTAAAAAAAAAAAAAAAAAAAAGTTTTCCCTGCAAAATGTGTAAAGCATGCCAACTTTTGAAACGTAAAAAACCCATTATGGAATTTAATAATCAACAGAAAAAACATATAAAATCAAGAGTCACCTTACATGTCATTGAAGTGAAGTTATTTTTTATTAAATGCCCCGGTGAGAAATTATAATGTGGGAAGAACAAAACGACCACTATATATCAGAATAAGTGAACATATAAGGAATATAAATAAAAAATTTGATGGTCACCCACCTTCACGCCATTTTAGAGAAAAACATGGAGGGAAATTTGGGGGTATTGAACAAATAAAACTGGGTGATTACATCAAATTCATGTCCAGAAATGAGAGTAACTGTATTTATAATCTAAACAGCCTCGCACCTGCGGGACTTAATCAGGAGATAGAGCTATTTGCTTTCCCGTAAACAAAGTAGGATATAAATAAAGCGGAGCCAATAAAACATACATCTACATACCACATTATTATATATAGCATATAGGGAGGGAAAGTATATAGCCGCACTGAGGTGGAGCGGTGCGCTTACAGACTAAGTGTGTACGCAGGTGCACTGAGATCGGAGGCATTCCAAAGTTCTTGTGCAGCCGCAGTTCAACACATCAGCGCTCGAAGTAGGTAAGTCCAAGCGCAGCTCCTTTGTAGACTAAGTGTTCACGCAGGCGCATTGTGAGCATTTACTCCGAGGGCACTTTAAAGTTCTTGCGCAGTAATATACTGGCGCTTGGGTTAGGTAAGTCCAGACGCAGATATCGGGCGCGCATCAGCACACCGACAATACACCCACCTGGATGACGGCGGTGGGTGTCATTGCGACGTTTAGGCCCCTAATTGGCAGGATGATACATGATAAACTTACCTCTTTCTATCCTTTGCACTCATTGGTTCTCCAACCTGCTGTTAAGGTGGAGTCAGCCTTTATAAGGTTCAGGAGCAGCGTTTTAATTCAATGCTGTACGGAACCCCTGATGAAGCCAGATTAGCTGGCGAAACATGTTGGGGGGGCAGAGTTTAGCCTCGGATGTACTTGTTGGCTAGAGTTAGTAATGCAGCACAGCGTCAGCGATACCTGTTAAAGAGTGAACAGTGGCTAATACATAGAATCACCAAACTACATAGGACGGTGCTGCACTGTTTGCTTATACAAGATCCAGTGTGTGACCAACACCCCCGTTGGTAATTGCTATCACAACATACCAGTCCCATAACCAACAAGGCATTAGATAGTTTTAACCCTCTTTAGCTCACATTCACTTTATTAGGATTCTTAAATATAGACAGTAAAAGTTACGTTTTAACATCTGGGACAAGTGAGGTTATTGGCCGAGCTAGGCTATAGTTTTCAGGATATGAATAAGGACCTACAGGTCTGAAACGCGTGAGAGAGTGTTATCAAGAACCATTGGCGGTCAATTAAAAAAGTTAAAGTAACCTGGTGCTGATCTTTCCTTGAAATAGATTGCTAATGCTTCCGGAGGCTTCTACAGACACGTGCACCGACAGGAGGAGAGCTTTTCTGTTTGCTTACGATCCAGTACAAGCACTTATGTAAATTATATAAAACTGCCGATGCACCAGCCTCCTGCAATCCTATACTGACTAGTTACTGCCATGATGTCAAGGAGACACCAGAGAGCTACTGTTTATTGCCCCATGACCTAGTAAATCAGATAAAAGAGATATCAAACCCAACACATAAAACAATAATATCAAACCCAACACGTAAAACATATTTTGCAGATGACACTAAGCTGTGTAGAACTGTACAGTCTATTGGCTCATGCACACGACAGTATTTTGCGTTCAGTATACTGGACGTTTTTGGAGTTCAGTATACTGGACGTTTTTGGAGTTCAGTATGCGGAACATATACTGAACCATTTATTTCAATGGTTCAGCAAAAAATACTGAAGTGTCTCCGTGCGCATTCCGTTTCAGTATTTCCGTGCCGTGAAAAGATAGAACATGTCCTATTCTTGTCCGCAAATCATGGTGCTTGGCTCCATTCAAGTCAATGGGTCTGCAAAAAAAAGGAACACATACGGAAATGCATCCGTATGTCTTCCGTATCCGTTCCGTTTTTGCTGAACCATCTATTGAAAATGTTATGCCCAGCCCAATTTTTTCTATGTAATTACTGTATACTGTATATGGCATACGGAAAAACGGAACAGTAAAACGGACAGGAAACGAAAACACAACAGAAACAAAAAACAAAACAACGGATCCGTAAAAAAAAACGGACCGCAAAACACTGAAAAAGCAAGACTGTCGTGTGCATGAACCCTATGGAAGATGTCCATAAACTACAAGCTGACCTGAACACTCTGAGTGATTGGGCATCAACTTGGCAAATGAGGTTCAATGTGGATAAATGTAAAGTTATGCATCTCGGTAGTAATAATCTCTGTGCATCATATGTCCTAGAGGATGTAGCACTGGGGGAGTCACTTATAGAGAAGGATGTAGGTGTCCTTTCAGATGGTAGATTAGGCTACTTTCACACTAGTGTTCTGCTGTCCGCTCGTGAGCTCCTTTTGAAGGGGCTCACGAGCGGAGCAGAATGCTTCCGTCCAGCCCTGATGCAGTCTGAATGGAGCGGATCCGCTCAGACTGCATCAGTCTGGCGGCGTTCAGCCTCCGCTTCGCTTTCCTCCGCACGGCCAGGCGGACAGCTGAACGCTGCTTGCGTCCAGGCTTACAATGTAAGTCAATGGGAACGGATCCGCTTGAAGATGACACCATATGGCTCAATCTTCAAGCGGATCCGTCCCCCATTGACTTTACATTGAAAGTCTGAACGGATCCGCTCAGGCTACTTTCAGACTTAGAAATTTTTCTAAGTTATTAATGCAGACGGATCCGTACTGAACGGAGCCTCCGTCTGCATTAATATGATCGGATCCGTTCAGAGCGGATCCGATCAAGCGCAAGTGTGAAAGTAGCCTTAAATTACAGCAAACAATGTCAATCAGCTGCTTCTAAGGCCACCAGGATATTGTCATGCATTAAACGAGGCATGGACTTGCGGGGCAGGGATGTAATATTACCACTTTACAAAGTGTTGGTGTAGCCTCATCTGGAATATGCAGTCCAGTTCTGGACACCAATCCATAGAAAGGATGCTCTGCAGCTGGAAAAAGTACAGAGTAGAGCGACTAAACTGATAAGGGGCCTGGAGGGTCTTAGTTATGAAGAAAGATTTAAAAAATTACATTTATTTAGTCTTGAGAAGAGACGTCTAAGGGGGGGACATTACTAACTTATACAAATATATAAATGGGCCATACAAAAAATACGGGAAAAAAACTGTTCACTGTAAAATCTCCTCAAAAGACAAGGGGGCACTGCCTCCGATTGGAGAGGAAAAAGTTCAGTTTCCAGAAGCGTCAAAGCTTCTTTACTGTAAGAACTGTGAAAGTGTGGAATAGACTTCCTCAGGACGTGGTCACAGCAGGAACAGGGGACAGTTTTAAAAAGGGTTTAGACGAATTCTTAAAAGTAAATGACTAATGCTTATGAAAACGTGTAGAAATCTGAGTCTCACTAGTGTACTATATGTTGGTTCTAGAGGACATAGAAGAGACCTTGTCTGTCCTAGCTCTTCTTCTGGGATTCGCGTCCCCACCTATCCCTTGGTTGAGCTTGATTGATTTATGCCTTTTTCAACTGTATTAACTATGTAACTATCACATCAAACATAATAATATCACATCCAACACATGAAAAATAATAATATAAAGCCCAACACATAAAACATTAGGAAATCCCTGATCAGCACCAGGGACCTGTATCCTCGCCTGCAAAGTGAGCGGAAGATTTTCTGGCACACATCTATGTCCACCACCAACCCTTATCTAATACAGTGAGTGACGTCACCAATATCTGAAGTGTCACCTACCGTCTGTGGCTTCTCGTTTCTAAGTAACAACCCAAACATAACCGTGCCGCATATTATCACACCGAGAATGTGAAAGTAATCACCAGGGAGAGTGAAGGCTTCTCTAAGGAGTCATTACCATGGAAAGTCCACGGCTTTCTTACCGGCTTCCGCTCTTGTTTTTGTGCCCTTTTTACGCATTCTGCTTTAATACTGTAAAATAAAAGAGGCATCGGGGGCCCAAAACGTTCTTCCGTCAATACGAGGAGACCGGCACTATGAATGACGCATGACAGTTGAAGACCTTGTTTCAGATCTACCAACTAATGAGCTTGCCATAGATGTGCTCTGACCACCTTTTCAGAAACAATGAGACTGTGGTAAAATGACACAAAGTTACACATTTTTTATGCAACAAGCCACTTGTGTGACTTTTCCACCCGTATGGCCTTTGATAAAATCCCCCAGTGTGTAGTGTTTAAATAGTGAGGCGATAGAACTATGTTCTCGTCATACAAATCTGCAGCCCCATATTCCTACTAGCCTTTGCAACAGCTGCCTGACACGGGTTACTACAATAAAACCTTTTCCATTATTATTATTTTTTTTTTTTATGCACTTATATAGCACTACTATATTGCGAAGCACTTTACAGACATTAGCATCCCACTGTCCCCAATGCGGCTCACAATCAGTATGTCTTTGGAGTGTGGGAGGAGAACGGAGAACCCGGAGGAAACCCACGCAAACACGGGGAGAACATACAGACTACATGCAGATGTTGTGCTTGGTCGGATCCGCACTTAGGACCCCAGCGCTGCAAGGCACTAGTGCGAACCACTTGCCATTTTACCCAGTGGTTTCCCGTCAGGTCATCCTGGCATGCATACAGTATAACATGTGTAACCCTACGTTTACCAGAGTTAAACTCAATTTCTCAAAGTTAACCAATATGATGCATCAGTCGGGACGTCCATAATGTATAATCTTTCACAGACAACACAGGAATAATATCACAATAAGAGAGACGACTCATTCACTGTACTTTACTGCCCGCTGCTCTCTACAGTGCCCATTCTCCGCCATCTATTTTACACAGTGACCATTCTTTGCGACCTTTCCTCTACAGTACTCCTTTTGCCAGTGCCCTTTATGAGCTGCCCTTTTACTGCCATCTCTTCTCTAGAGTGCCCATTCTCTGCCAGCTACTCTCTACAGTAACCACTCTGCCAGCTACTCTCTACAGTAACCACTCTGCCAGCTACTCTCTACAGTAACCACTCTGCCAGCTACCCTCTACAGTAACCACTCTGCCAGCTACTCTCTACAGTGCCCATTCTTTGCCAGCTACTCTTTACAGTAACCACTCTGCCAGCTACTCTCTACAGTGCCCATTCTCTGCCAGCTACTCTTTACAGTAACCACTCTGCCAGCTACTCTCTACAGTGCCCATTCTTTGCGAGCTACTTTTTATAGTGCTCAATCTATGCCAGCTTTTCTCCACACTGCCCATTCACTGCATGCTACTTTCAACAGTGCACATTCTCTACCAGATGTTCTCTACATAAGCTACTCCATACAGTGCCCACTCTCTGACTGCTATTCTCTATGGTGTCCCTTCTCTGACCCATGTTCTATACAATGCCCTTCTTCTGCCATCTACTCTCTACAGTGCCCATTCTCTGCCAGATGTTCTCTAGAGTGCACATTCTCTGCCAGCTACTCTTTACAGTGCCCACTCTCCGCCTGCTATTCTCTACAGAGCCCATTCTCTGCCAGCTACTCTCTACAGCAGGGGTACACAACATTTTCTGGGTGGGGGCCACATTGTCAGACTGAAGGAACCCCAAGGGCTGAAAATAAAAGTTAAAGGGGTATTAACAAGTGAAATACTGTATGTATGGTGAATTGTACACACAGTATATATCATAAATATCTAGTTATACCTCCAGAATACATGAAAAATGAATGTGAGCAGCCACAAGACATAGACATACATGTCTGTTACCAGATAGTTGGGGGCAGCACGTGGCCCCCGGGCCGCAGGTTGTGCACCCCTCCTCTACAGTGCCCATTCTCTGTCAGCTACTTTCTACAGTGCCCATTCTCTGCCAGCTACTCTCTACAGTGCCCATTCTCTGTCAGCTACTCTCTACAGTGCCCATTCTCTGCCAGCTACTTTCTACAGTGCCCATTCTCTGTCAGCTACTTTCTACAGTGCCCATTCTCTGCCAGCTACTCTCTACAGTGCCCATTCTCTGCCAGCTACTCTCTACAGTGCCCATTCTCTGTCAGCTACTCTCTACAGTGCCCATTCTCTGCCAGCTACTTTCTACAGTGCCCATTCTCTGCCAGCTACTTTCTACAGTGCCCATTCTCTGCCAGCTACTCTCTACAGTGCCCATTCTCTGTCAGCTACTCTCTACAGTGCCCATTCTCTGTCAGCTACTCTCTACAGTGCCCATTCTCTGTCAGCTACTTTCTACAGTGCCCATTCTCTGTCAGCTACTTTCTACAGTGCCCATTCTCTGTCAGCTACTTTCTACAGTGCCCATTCTCTGTCAGCTACTTTCTACAGTGCCCATTCTCTGCCAGCTACTTTCTACAGTGCCCATTCTCTGTCAGCTACTTTCTACAGTGCCCATTCTCTGCCAGCTACTCTCTACAGTGCCCATTCTCTGCCAGCTACTCTCTACAGTGCCCATTCTCTGTCAGCTACTCTCTACAGTGCCCATTCTCTGCCAGCTACTCTCTACAGTGCCCATTCTCTGCCATGTATTCTCTATAGCCCCCCTTCTCTGCCAGATGTTCTCTACATCTGCCATCTACTTTTTCTACCATCTACTCTCTACAGTAACCACGCTGCCAGTTACTCTTTACAGTGCCCACTCTGCCATCTATTCTCTATGGTGCCAGCCTTCATCGTCATGTTGATCCCGCTATGGCATAGCCTGGACAGCTCCTGTACAGCTATCAGCTATAAATGCAAAACTACATGGAAACCCCACTGTCAAGGTAAAGCAATACATTATAAGGGTCGCCAGCTGCAAACTCCAGGGTCCTCAAGGATCAGCTGCTCACTTACCTTCCCCGGTGAATACCCCGACACCACACCCTCTTCACCCCAAGTCCCAGAGCCTTCCGACTCAGAATCTGCATCAACCATAAGGGCGCCATCAGACCCGTATACCGAGCCCAGCAGGTTATCCACAGAGAAAACGCCCTCGGTGCCTTTAAATAAACCAGACCCTTAACTCGCTAACACCGCCCACAGTGGGCGTTACCTGGACGGATTCTTGATTGTTGTATAAGGAGGAGTTATTTGAATAACCCCGCCCCCTTGTTGGGTTACCTTACTTTTAGAGGTCACTTAGGGACCGTCTCAAAAGTTTGGATCCGAAATGGGAGAGACGGTTGGCAGGAGCTCAGTGCGGGCAAGCGTCCAGGCTAGGCTCTGGCGCTGATTAACCCTATATTTTTCAGAGTAGGGACCTAGTGTTTGCTATGCTCCTGTCACGTGATGAATGTGTTAATAAATGACACAAGATGAGTACATTCAATAATTATTAATAAACTAATTTTAAATGACTAAAAAGGGAAAAGTAATTGCAGTAAAGGAGTTGACATCTGAGAAATTTTTCATACATGGATGGCGCCTTGAAAAACTATGGCGCCCGTTTATTATTGCTATCATTTTTTTCCAGCGCTACTTTTTTCTCAGTTTTTTTTTTACATGTGATGTGTACTGTTTATTTAATATTTGTGCCACTTTTTCATCTGCGCTGATTTTTTGTATCGTCTGGATGAAACCGCCATGATTTTAAAGTGATGCGTGTGTTTTCGTCAACTTTATGACCCGCATCTTCTTAAAAAGTTGCAAATATTTGCACAGAATCACTCCGCTTGAGGTCATTAAAAAAAATTCTAATAAAATTGACAAAATTAAAAAAACAGGCAAGCGTTTTGAAAAATTGGATGCAAAATGACAGAAAACGTGAAAAAGGGGGGGAAATAACATGAAATAGCATATACTCCCCTATTACCGCTACTTACAACCCCGATACGCAGTCCCCCTTGCCGGGCTTTGCTTGTGCCCCCATACTCCATGTGATTGCTGCAGCCAATCACTGGCCTCAGTGGTCGTGTGCTGTATACTGCCAAGGACAGTGACCGATCCTGTCCAGGGTATACAGGCACATAAGGGCTGCAGCGACAGGGATGATCATTGGTACTGTTTTGGTAAGTTTTTCTTTTCTAGGAGATGGGATCAACGGAAAAGAGCAATTTAAGAATTATTATTATTTTTGGGTCTTTCTGTATAATGTTGGATGGGGGAGTGATGGAGTTGGTTGCAATGCTTCTGTCAAATGCCTTCTCCAATCCATCCAAAGATATAAGAGATAAATTGGGGAAATAAGTGCTGGATTCGGCACATAGCCAAATACAACAGAGCCGAACAGTCCAGATTGAGTTTAATGGGATTTGTTTGGGTTTCGTTAGGGTGTCAGATTTTTTTTTTACCCAGGCCCCGGCTAACAGTCCTAATGAGAGCCTGGTACGTCACCGGATCTCCAGAAAAAGTCCCTGCCCTGCGAAATTCATGAAATGCTCCGATTCTCATATCAATGGGGCTGCCTGGGTGAAAATGGGAGTAGGACAACCCCTTTAATTCATGTAGGATCTACATGCACTTGTGCACCCTGCCAGGGGCCGCAACTGTATTGCTGTCATCAGGACAATTATACAGTTTCACATTGTGGCACGGGCGGTGCTATTTTATATTGCACTGTGGTATTTGGTTCTGATGGGGCAGTATACTGTGCTGCACTGTGGTATTTGGTTCTGCTGGGGCAGTATATTGTGCTGCACTGTGGTATTTGGTCCTGCTGGGGCAGTATATTGTGCTGCACTGTGGTATCTGCTTCTGCTGGGGCAGTATATTGTGCTGCACTGTGGTATTTAGTTCTGCTGAGGCAGTATACTGTGCTGCACTGTGGTATTTGGTTCTGCTGGGGCAGTATATTGTGCTGCACTGTGGTATTTGGTTCTGCTGGGGCAGTATATTGTGCTGCACTGTGGTATCTGGTTCTGCTGGGGCAGTATATTGTGCTGCACTGTGGTATTTGGTTCTGCTGGGGCAGTATATTGTGCTGCACTGTGGTATTGGTTCTGCTGGGGCAGTATATTGTGCTGCACTGTGGTATTGGTTCTGCTGGGGCAGTATATTGTGCTGCACTGTGGTATTGGTTCTGCTGGGGCAGTATATTGTGCTGCACTGTGGTATTGGTTCTGCTGGGGCAGTATATTGTGCTGCACTGTGGTATTGGTTCTGCGGGCAGTATATTGTGCTGCACTGTGGTATGGTTCTGCTGGGGCAGTATATTGTGCTGCACTGTGGTATTTGGTTCTGCTGGGGCAGTATATTGTGCTGCACTGTGGTATCTGGTTCTGCTGGGCGGTATATTGTGCTGCACTGTGGTATTGGTTCTGCGGGCAGTATATTGTGCTGCACTGTGGTATTGGTTCTGCTGGGCATATTGTGCTGCACTGTGGTATTGGTTCTGCTGGGCAGTATATTGTGCTGCACTGTGGTATTGGTTCTGCTGGGGCAGTATATTGTGCTGCACTGTGGTATTTGGTTCTGCTGGGGCAGTATATTGTGCTGTACTGTGGTATTTGGTTCTGCTGGGGCAGTATATTGTGCTGCACTGTGGTATTTGGTTCTGCTGGGCAGTATATTGTGCTGCACTGTAGGTATTTAGGTTCTGCTGGGGCAGTATATTGTGCTGCACTGTGGTATTGGTTCTGCTGGGGCAGTATATTGTGCTGCACTGTGGTATTAGGTTCTGCTGGGGCAGTATATTGTGCTGCGCTGTGGTATTTGGTTCTGCTGGGGCAGTATAATTGTGCTGCACTGTGGTATTTGGTTCTGCTGGGGCAGTATATTGTGCTGCACTGTGGTATTGGTTCTGCTGGGCAGTATATTGTGCTGCAGCTGTGGTATTTGGTTCTGCTGGGGCAGTATATTGTGCTGCACTGTGGTATTTGGTTCTGCTGGGGCAGTATATTGTGCTGCGACTGTGGTATTTGGTTCTGCTGGGGCAGGTATATTGTGCTGCACTGTGGTATTGGTTCTGCTGGGGCAGTATATTGTGCTGCACTGTGGTATTTGGTTCTGCTGGGGCAGTATATTGTGCTGCACTGTGGTATTTGGTTCTGCTGGGGCAGTATATTGTGCTGCACTGTGGTATTGGTTCTGCTGGGCAGTATATTGTGCTGCACTGTGGTATTTGGTTCTGCTGGGCGTAGTATATTGTGCTGCACTGTGGTATTTGGTTCTGCTGGGGCAGTATATTGTGCTGCACTGTGGTATTTGGTTCTGCTGGGGCGGTATATTGTGCTGCACTGTGGTATTGGTTCTGCTGGGGCAGTATATTGTGCTGCACTGTGGTATTTGGTTCTGCTGGGGCAGTATATTGTGCTGCACTGTGGTATTTGGTTCTGCTGGGGCAGTATATTGTGCTGCACTGTGGTATTTGGTTCTGCTGGGGCAGTATATTGTGCTGCACTGTGGTATTTGGTTCTGCTGGGGCAGTATATTGTGCTGCACTGTGGTATTGGTTCTGCTGGAGCAGTATATTGTGCTGCACTGTGGTATTGGTTCTGCTGGGCAGTATATTGTGCTGCACTGTGGTATTTGGTTCTGCTGGGGCAGTATATTGTGCTGCACTGTGGTATTTGGTTCTGCTGGGGCAGTATATTGTGCTGCACTGTGGTATTTGGTTCTGCTGGGGCAGTATATTGTGCTGCACTGTGGTATTGGTTCTGCTGGGGCAGTATATTGTGCTGCACTGTGGTATCTGGTTCTGCTGGGGCAGTATATTGTGCTGCACTGTGGTATTGGTTCTGCTGGGGCGGTATATTGTGCTGCATTGTGGTATTTGGTTCTGCTGGGCAGTATATTGTGCTGCACTGTGGTATCTTGGTTCTGCTGGGGCAGTATATTGTGCTGCACTGTGGTATTCTGGTTCTGCTGGGCAGTATATTGTGCTGCACTGTGGTATTGGTTCTGCTGGGGCAGTATATTGTGCTGCACTGTGGTATTTGGTTCTGCTGGGGCAGTATATTGTGCTGCACTGTGGTATTTGGTTCTGCTGGGGCAGTATATTGTGCTGCACTGTGGTATTTGGTTCTGCTGGGGCAGTATATTGTGCTGCACTGTGGTATTTGGTTCTGCTGGGGCAGTATATTGTGCTGCACTGTGGTATTTGGTTCTGCTGGGGCAGTATATTGTGCTGCACTGTGGTATTTGGTTCTGCTGGGGCAGTATATTGTGCTGCACTGTGGTATTTGGTTCTGCTGGGGCAGTATATTGTGCTGCACTGTGGTATTTGGTTCTGCTGGGGCAGTATATTGTGCTGCACTGTGGTATTTGGTTCTGCTGGGGCAGTATATTGTGCTGCACTGTGGTATTTGGTTCTGCTGGGGCAGTATATTGTGCTGCACTGTGGTATTTGGTTCTGCTGGGGCAGTATATTGTGCTGCACTGTGGTATTTGGTTCTGCTGGGGCAGTATATTGTGCTGCACTGTGGTATTTGGTTCTGCTGGGGCAGTATATTGTGCTGCACTGTGGTATTTGGTTCTGCTGGGGCAGTATATTGTGCTGCACTGTGGTATTTGGTTCTGCTGGGGCAGTATATTGTGCTGCACTGTGGTATTTGGTTCTGCTGGGGCAGTATATTGTGCTGCACTGTGGTATCTGGTTCTGCTGGGCAGTATATTGTGCTGCACTGTGGTATCTGGTTCTGCTGGGGCAGTATATTGTGCTGCACTGTGGTATTTGGTTCTGTTGGGGCAGTATATTGTGCTGCACTGTGGTATCTGGTTCTGCTGGGGCAGTATATTGTGCTGCACTGTGGTATCTGGTTCTGCTGGAGAAGTATATTGTACTGCACTGTGGTATTAGGTTCTGCTGGGGCAGTATATTGTGCTGCGCTGTGGTATTTGGTTCTGCTGGGGCAGTATAATGTGCTGCACTGTGGTATTTGGTTCTGCAGGGGCAGTATATTGTGCTGCACTGTGGTATCTGGTTCTGAAGGGGCAGTATATTGTGCTGCACTGTGGTATCTGGTTCTGCTGGGGCGGTATTGTGTGCTACACTGTGGTATTTGGTTCTGCTGGGGCAGTATTATGTGCTGCACTGTGGTATCTGGCTCTGCTGGGGCGGTATATTGTGCTGCACTGTGGTATTTGGTTCTGCTGGGACCAATATAGAAGATGCTGCGATTTTTCCTGAACGCGGACATGATGCGTGATAAACGGCGCTGCTGTTTGTGTCCGGCCGATTCCCGGCATTCTCTGCCCGATCGTTGTGCCGCAGATGTGAAAGTAGCCTAAAGAATGCAGGCAATCCGGACTGAAAAAATGATCACACTGAATGCAATAACCGAAAAAACTGATTGAACTTGCGTGTAAAACCATCAGTTTTCCCTGAACAGATACTGACGCATTCCCATATCGGAAGGAATATACCTGACGTTATAATCTATGTGACTGTAATCAGAAAGCGTCACGTATATTGTCCACGCTCCCTCAGGACGCTGACTGGACGCTCCCGCCTTCGGAAGGCCTCGGAAATTCTTCTGGTGGCTTTTTTTCTGAAGTGCAGAGGTTCTCATTTCTGGCTTTGTCAGTAATCAGCAAATATTTGGAAAGTCCTTCACATTTTACGCCAAATCTTTCATTGAAGAAGCCGCATTGAATACAAACAAGTGGCACATGCAGAACATGCCGCGTGTAAAACGGTCCTCGGCAATAAACACGGGCACTTCAGTCTGTCTTAGGGCTCCTGCACACAGACGTATTTTTTTTCCATAACTATTCACTTCAATGGATCCACAAAAAACGGAAATGACTCTGCGTACATTCTGTGTCCAGTCCCATTCCGCAAAAAAATAGAACGTGTCCTATTATTATCCCCGTTATGGATAGGACTGTTCTTTTAGCAAAATGCGGAACGCACGCGGCCAGTATCTGTGTTTTGCGGATACGCATGAGCCTTGAAAAAGGGTTTTCCAATCCTTTTATATTAATGCCTACCGTGAGGCTAGCCCATCGAAATGATCGGCGGTGGTACGACTCCCCACACCCCTGCAGATCAATTACTCGGTAGTAGCTCCGGTGCTGGAAGTGGGCATCAGAACTACAGCTTCATCCTAGGCCCCATACGAGAACATTTTGAGGCCTTTGAAGTCAGTAGGATATCATCCTCCATCTTATACCCTGTTGTGTACATTTGTGAACTGCCTGAAGAAGGCTCTTGTGCTCCTTCTCAAGCATAGCCACCTAATGGCTTTGAAATGAAGGAGGATGATATGATCTTTTTCAGCCACTAAGGCCCACATCATATGGCACCATAGGGCAACCATTTTGGGAACCCACATTGTACGTTGATAGAGCCCAGGGGTGCACCTAGCCTTTCTGTTGCCTTAGACGAAAACTAAACCGGCACCCCACACCCCACCCCAATGACAATTTCCTAACCTTACCCCTTGGCCACAATGAAAGCGCTCATTGCCCATGGACCTTCTGCTGCCTCCCTTTTGGTCCTACCTGGTCCTGCCTGAGTGTGGGCCCCTTAATGCCTGGGGCCCTGATGGTGGTTCTGCCCATGTCAGCACTTCTTAGAAGATGAGTCAGGCTCTGATCACATGTTTGTCGCGGTTTCTGTTTATAACACATGACTGTGGCAGAATCTGCCACGGGGGCTCCTAGTGGAGCCTCTGACACAGGTGTGACACACAGTCTTAAAGAGGCACTCCTGCAAAAATGTTTATTCTCTGACCTGTTAGAAAGGTGATAGGTGTAAACTGTAGAAAAGGTAATCTTCTTGTCAGTGACTGTATTTGTGAGTTATAACCTCCCTTCTGATCCTTAGCTGTGTCATGTGACCAGCATTCTGAGCTCCATATAACACAGCATCTTAAATGTGGACAGGAAGTCAGTTTCTCTAGGTATTTCTAGGAGAGCCTCAATGTCCGTCTCATAGGAATGAATAGAGAAGTAACTGACTTCCTGTCCTGTGTCAGTTGGAGAGTCAGAGTGCTGGTCACATGACACAGCTGAGGATCAGAAGGGAGGTTATAACTCACAAATACAGTCACCGGTAAAAAGATTACATCATGTACCTAACAGGTTAGAGAATAAAA
Source organism: Bufo gargarizans (assembly GCF_014858855.1). Lineage (NCBI taxonomy): Eukaryota > Metazoa > Chordata > Amphibia > Anura > Bufonidae > Bufo > Bufo gargarizans. The sequence goes on along the minus strand of NC_058085.1, from coordinate 60,494,600 downwards.
ATCTTTGTGGGAACCCTACCTTAAAAAAGTATTGGGGGGGGGGGGGGGGGTCCGACTTGCAGCACCCTCACTGATCTGCAGTTTGAAGAAGCCACAACACACCAAGCATAGCGCTGTACATTGTATAGTGGCTCTGCTTGGTATTGCAGCCCAGACCCATTCACTTGAATGGGACTGTGACCGATGGATGTGATGTCACTGGCCACAGCACTCAGTGGAGCACCACAGCCTCTTCATCAGTTAATTGGTAGGAGCCCCACCGATCAGATATTGATTACCTATCCTGACGATCAAAATGTAAAATCCTGGAATAGACCTTTAAACGATTACTGCTATGTAACTTGATGTCTCAGGCTTCCTGGTTCTGGTCTCATTACTGATCAGTTACAATCTAAACTCACTGAATTCTGATTATTCCCATGAGAATGGCTGCTGCGCACTGGCACAAGAGCCGACTGCTCGACTTCCTCAACAGATTGCAAGGCCAAAGCGATAGTCAGTTCCATGACAGATTAACAGCGAGGAAGGACCTTTACTGCAGCTCTCTGGCATTTTTACACTGATCTTATGTAAACTCGAGGAGGCCACCAGGAAAGGGAGGAAGGCAGAGGTATGCTGCGTTGTAACTCTACACTCTTGGCACTTCACTGATTTATGAAGACGCAGAAGGGGCAGGACTGCAGTTTTATGGCAGATTTCCAAAGGCTATTGAGTGTTTTGCAGCAGATGGTCTCCATAACTGTGTAAACCTTAAAGGGGTTATCTAAATTCTAAAAGATCCCCCCAATGCCTGGGCCCCTTGTATGGATTACTCTTATCTTCTCCCCGGTACCCGTGTCGCTCTAGATCCCTACACTGCCGCCGGTGAATAAAAGCAAATAGGCCGTAAAAGTGAGATGTTTTGATCCGCGCTACGGAGAGATGCAGCGGCGGCCGTGCAGGGATCGACGTGTGGAGTGACGCAGGTAAGTATAATGCATACGAGGAGCCCAGACATTGGAGGGGATCTTTTATAATTTGGATAAACCCTTAAAGGGGTTGTCCGGGTTCAGGGCTCATGCTGGATATAAGCTCCCCTCACTCCTTTACCATGTAGGAGTAGAGTATCAGAGCATTTCCTTGCTTCGATGCTCCCCTTGCCTTGTGCTGCATCTCGCAGGGCAAGGTCTGTTTGTTGTGAGCCGGTGACGTACCAGGCTTCACATCAGTGTGCTAGGCCGAGACTTCTACCTAGCAGTGAGCCCGATGATGTCACTGGCACAAATGGGCAGTGTATAGCACTATTCTGGGCAGTTTTAAAGGTGGGTATCTGTGATACATAGCAGCTGCACTCCATAATCTATATGCTATGTATCCCCATGTAATAGACTAGTAGTAGTATATAACACCCAGCAGATACACTCCATGATCTATATGCTATGTATCCCCTTGTAATAGACTGGTAGTAGTATATAACACCCAGCAGATACACTCCATGATCTATACTGCTATGTATCCCCATGTAATAGACTGGTAGCAGTATATAACACCCAGCAGATACACTCCATGATCTATACTCTATGTATCCCCATGTAATAGACTGGTAGTAGTATATAACACTCAGCAGATACACTCCATAATCTATATGCTATGTATCCCCATGTAATAGACTGGTAGTAGTATATAACACTCAGCAGATACACTCCATGATCTATACTCTATGTATCCCCATGTAATAGACTGGTAGTAGTATATAACACTCAGCAGATACACTCCATAATCTATATGCTATGTATCCCCATGTAATAGACTGGTAGTAGTATATAACGCCCAGCAGATACACGCCATTATCTATACTGCTATGTATCCCCATGTAATAGACTGGTAGTAGTATATAACACTCAGCAGATACACTCCATGATCTATACTCTATGTATCCCCATGTAATAGACTGGTAGTAGTATATAACACTCAGCAGATACACTCCATAATCTATATGCTATGTATCCCCATGTAATAGACTGGTAGTAGTATATAACACCAGGCAGATACACTTCATGATCTATACTTTATGTATCCCCATGTAATAGACTGGTAGCAGTATATAACACCCAGCAGATATACTCCATGATCTATACTGCTATGTATCCCCATGTAATAGACTGGTAGTAGTATATAACACCCAGCAGATACACTCCATGATCTATATGCTATGTATCCCCATGTAATAGACTGGTAGTAGTATATAACACCCAGCAGATACACTCCATGATCTATACTGCTATGTATCCCCATGTAATAGACTAGTAGTAGTATATAACACCCAGCAGATACACTTCATGATCTATACTCTATGTATCCCCATGTAATAGACTGGTAGTAGTATGTAACACCCAGCAGATACACTCCATGATCTATACTCTATGTATCCCCATGTAATAGACTGGTAGTAGTATATAACACCCAGCAGCTGCACTCCATGATCTATATGCTATGTATCCCCATGTAATAGACTGGTAGTAGTATACACTACGTGCAGAATTATTAGGCAAATGAGTATTTTGACCACATCATCCTCTTTATGCATGTTGTCTTACTCCAAGTTGTATAGGCTCGAAAGCCTACTACCAATTAAGCATATTAGGTGATGTGCATCTCTGTAATGAGAAGGGGTGTGGTCTAATGACATCAACACCCTATATCAGGTGTGCATAATTATTAGGCAACTTCCTTTCCTTTGGCAAAATGGGTCAAAAGAAGGACTTGACAGGCTCAGAAAAGTCAAAAATAGTGAGATATCTTGCAGCACTCTTAAAATTGCAAAGCTTCTGAAGCGTGATCATCGAACAATCAAGCGTTTCATTCAAAATAGTCAACAGGGTCGCAAGAAGCGTGTGGAAAAACCAAGGCGCAAAATAACTGCCCATAAACTGAGAAAAGTCAAGCGTGCAGCTGCCAAGATGCCACTTGCCACCAGTTTGGCCATATTTCAGAGCTGCAACATCACTGGAGTGCCCAAAAGCACAAGGTGTGCAATACTCAGAGACATGGCCAAGGTAAGAAAGGCTGAAAGACGACCACCACTGAACAAGACACACAAGCTGAAACGTCAAGACTGGGCCAAGAAATATCTCAAGACTGATTTTTCTAAGGTTTTATGGACTGATGAAATGAGAGTGAGTCTTGATGGGCCAGATGGATGGGCCCGTGGCTGGATTGGTAAAGGGCAGAGAGCTCCAGTCCGACTCAGATGCCAGCAAGGTGGAGGTGGAGTACTGGTTTGGGCTGGTATCATCAAAGATGAGCTTGTGGGGCCTTTTTGGGTTGAGGATGGAGTCAAGCTCAACTCCCAGTCCTACTGCCAGTTTCTGGAAGACACCTTCTTCAAGCAGTGGTACAGGCAGAAGTCTGCAAGGTAAGAAAAACATGATTTTCATGCAGGACAATGCTCCATCACACGCTTCCAAGTACTCCACAGCGTGGCTGGCAAGAAAGGGTATAAAAGAAGAAAATCTAATGACATGGCCTCCTTCTTCACCTGATCTGAACCCCATTGAGAACCTGTGGTCCATCATCAAATGTGAGATTTACAAGGAGGGAAAACAGTACACCTCTCTGAACAGTGTCTGGGAGGCTGTGGTTGCTGCTGCACGCAATGTTGATGGTGAACAGATCAAAACACTGACAGAATCCATGGATGGCAGGCTTTTGAGTGTCCTTGCAAAGAAAGGTGGCTATATTGGTCACTGATTTGTTTTTGTTTTGTTTTTGAAAGTCAGAAATGTATATTTGTGAATGTTGAGATGTTATATTGGTTTCACTGGTAAAAATAAATAATTGAAATGGGTATATATTTGTTTTTTGTTAAGTTGCCTAATAATTATGTACAGTAATAGTCACCTGCACACACAGATATCCCCCTAAAATAGCTAAAACTAAAAACAAACTAAAAACTACTTCCAAAAATATTCAGCTTTGATATTAATGAGTTTTTGGGGTTCATTGAGAACATGGTTGTTGTTCAATAATAAAATTAATCCTCAAAAAATACAACTTGCCTAATAATTCTGCACTCCCTGTATAACACCAGGCAGATACACTCCATGATCTATACTCTATGTATCTCCTTGTAATAGACTGGTAGTAGTATATAACACCCAGCAGATACACTCCATGATCTATACTCTATGTATCCCCATGTAATAGACTGGTAGTAGTATATAACACCAGGCAGATACACTTCATGATCTATACTTTATGTATCCCCATGTAATAGACTGGTAGCAGTATATAACACCCAGCAGATACACTCCATGATCTATACTGCTATGTATCCCCATGTAATAGACTGGTAGTAGTATATAACACCCAGCAGATACACTCCATTATCTATATGCTATGTATCCCCATGTAATAGACTGGTAGTAGTATATAACACCCAGCAGATACACTCCATGATCTATACTGCTATGTATCCCCATATAATAGACTGGTAGCAGTATATAACACTCAGCAGATACACTCCATAATCTATATGCTATGTATCCCCATGTAATAGACTGGTAGTAGTATATAACACCAGGCAGATACACTCCATGATCTATACTCTATGTATCCCCATGTAATAGACTAGTAGTAGTATATAACACCCAGCAGATACACTTCATGATCTACACTTTATGTATCCCCATGTAATAGACTGGTAGCAGTATATAACACCCAGCAGATACACTCCATGATCTATACTGCTATGTATCCCCATGTAATAGACTGGTAGTAGTATATAACACCCAGTAGATACACTCCATGATCTATACTGCTGTGTATCCCCATGTAATAGACTGGTAGTAGTATATAACACCCAGCAGATACAATCCATGATCTATACTGCTATGTATCCCCATGTAATAGACTGGTAGTAGTATATAACACCCAGCAGATACACTCCATGATCTATACTGCTATGTATCCCCATGTAATAGACTGGTAGTAGTATATAACACCCAGCAGATACACTCCACGATCTATACTGCTATGTATGCCCATGTAATAGACTAGTAGTAGTATATAACACCCAACAGATACACTCCATGATCTATACTGCTATGTATCCCCATGTAATAGACTGGTAGTAGTATATAACGCCCAGCAGATACACGCCATTATCTATACTGCTATGTATCCCCATGTAATAGACTGGTAGCAGTATATAACACCCAGCAGATACACTCCATGATCTATACTGCTATGTATCCCCATGTAATAGACTGGTAGCAGTATATAACACTCAGCAGATACACTCCATGATCTATACTCTATGTATCCCCATGTAATAGACTGGTAGTAGTATATAACACCCAGCAGATACACTCCATAATCTATATGCTATGTATCCCCATGTAATAGACTGGTAGTAGTATATAACACCAGGCAGATACACTTCATGATCTATACTTTATGTATCCCCATGTAATAGACTGGTAGCAGTATATAACACCCAGCAGATATACTCCATGATCTATACTGCTATGTATCCCCATGTAATAGACTGGTAGTAGTATATAACACCCAGCAGATACACTCCATGATCTATATGCTATGTATCCCCATGTAATAGACTGGTAGTAGTATGTAACACCCAGCAGATACACTCCATGATCTATACTCTATGTATCCCCATGTAATAGACTGGTAGTAGTATATAACACCCAGCAGCTGCACTCCATGATCTATATGCTATGTATCCCCATGTAATAGACTGGTAGCAGTATATAACACCCAGCAGATACACTCCATGATCTATACTGCTATGTATCCCCATGTAATATACTGGTAGTAGTATACAATACGTGCAGAATTATTAGGCAAATTAGTATTTTGACCACATCATCCTCTTTATGCATGTTGTCTTACTCCAAGTTGTATAGGCTCGAAAGCCTACTACCAATTAAGCATATTAGGTGATGTGCATCTCTGTAATGAGAAGGGGTGTGGTCTAATGACATCAACACCCTATATCAGGTGTGCATAATTATTAGGCAACTTCCTTTCCTTTGGCAAAATGGGTCAAAAGAAGGACTTGACAGGCTCAGAAAAGTCAAAAATAGTGAGATATCTTGCAGCACTCTTAAAATTGCAAAGCTTCTGAAGCGTGATCATCGAACAATCAAGCGTTTCATTCAAAATAGTCAACAGGGTCGCAAGAAGCGTGTGGAAAAACCAAGGCGCAAAATAACTGCCCATAAACTGAGAAAAGTCAAGCGTGCAGCTGCCAAGATGCCACTTGCCACCAGTTTGGCCATATTTCAGAGCTGCAACATCACTGGAGTGCCCAAAAGCACAAGGTGTGCAATACTCAGAGACATGGCCAAGGTAAGAAAGGCTGAAAGACGACCACCACTGAACAAGACACACAAGCTGAAACGTCAAGACTGGGCCAAGAAATATCTCAAGACTGATTTTTCTAAGGTTTTATGGACTGATGAAATGAGAGTGAGTCTTGATGGGCCAGATGGATGGGCCCGTGGCTGGATTGGTAAAGGGCAGAGAGCTCCAGTCCGACTCAGATGCCAGCAAGGTGGAGGTGGAGTACTGGTTTGGGCTGGTATCATCAAAGATGAGCTTGTGGGGCCTTTTTGGGTTGAGGATGGAGTCAAGCTCAACTCCCAGTCCTACTGCCAGTTTCTGGAAGACACCTTCTTCAAGCAGTGGTACAGGCAGAAGTCTGCAAGGTAAGAAAAACATGATTTTCATGCAGGACAATGCTCCATCACACGCTTCCAAGTACTCCACAGCGTGGCTGGCAAGAAAGGGTATAAAAGAAGAAAATCTAATGACATGGCCTCCTTCTTCACCTGATCTGAACCCCATTGAGAACCTGTGGTCCATCATCAAATGTGAGATTTACAAGGAGGGAAAACAGTACACCTCTCTGAACAGTGTCTGGGAGGCTGTGGTTGCTGCTGCACGCAATGTTGATGGTGAACAGATCAAAACACTGACAGAATCCATGGATGGCAGGCTTTTGAGTGTCCTTGCAAAGAAAGGTGGCTATATTGGTCACTGATTTGTTTTTGTTTTGTTTTTGAAAGTCAGAAATGTATATTTGTGAATGTTGAGATGTTATATTGGTTTCACTGGTAAAAATAAATAATTGAAATGGGTATATATTTGTTTTTTGTTAAGTTGCCTAATAATTATGTACAGTAATAGTCACCTGCACACACAGATATCCCCCTAAAATAGCTAAAACTAAAAACAAACTAAAAACTACTTCCAAAAATATTCAGCTTTGATATTAATGAGTTTTTGGGGTTCATTGAGAACATGGTTGTTGTTCAATAATAAAATTAATCCTCAAAAAATACAACTTGCCTAATAATTCTGCACTCCCTGTATAACACCAGGCAGATACACTCCATGATCTATACTCTATGTATCCCCATGTAATAGACTGGTAGTAGTATATAACACCAGGCAGATACACTTCATGATCTATACTTTATGTATCCCCATGTAATAGACTGGTAGCAGTATATAACACCCAGCAGATACACTCCATGATCTATACTGCTATGTATCCCCATGTAATAGACTGGTAGTAGTATATAACACCCAGCAGATACACTCCATTATCTATATGCTATGTATCCCCATGTAATAGACTGGTAGTAGTATATAACACCCAGCAGATACACTCCATGATCTATACTGCTATGTATCCCCATATAATAGACTGGTAGCAGTATATAACACTCAGCAGATACACTCCATAATCTATATGCTATGTATCCCCATGTAATAGACTGGTAGTAGTATATAACACCAGGCAGATACACTCCATGATCTATACTCTATGTATCCCCATGTAATAGACTAGTAGTAGTATATAACACCCAGCAGATACACTTCATGATCTACACTTTATGTATCCCCATGTAATAGACTGGTAGCAGTATATAACACCCAGCAGATACACTCCATGATCTATACTGCTATGTATCCCCATGTAATAGACTGGTAGTAGTATATAACACCCAGTAGATACACTCCATGATCTATACTGCTGTGTATCCCCATGTAATAGACTGGTAGTAGTATATAACACCCAGCAGATACAATCCATGATCTATACTGCTATGTATCCCCATGTAATAGACTGGTAGTAGTATATAACACCCAGCAGATACACTCCATGATCTATACTGCTATGTATCCCCATGTAATAGACTGGTAGTAGTATATAACACCCAGCAGATACACTCCACGATCTATACTGCTATGTATGCCCATGTAATAGACTAGTAGTAGTATATAACACCCAACAGATACACTCCATGATCTATACTGCTATGTATCCCCATGTAATAGACTGGTAGTAGTATATAACGCCCAGCAGATACACGCCATTATCTATACTGCTATGTATCCCCATGTAATAGAATAGTAGTAGTATATAACACCCAGCAGATACACTCCATGATCTATACTGCTATGTATCACCATGTAATAGACTGGTAGTAGTATATAACACCCAGCAGATACACTCCATGATCTATACTGCTATGTATCCCCATGTAATAGACTGGTAGTAGTATATAACACCCAGCAGATACACCCCATGATCTATACTGCTATGTATCCCCATGTAATAGACTGGTAGTAGTATATAACACCCAGCAGATACACTCCATGATCTATATGGCTATGTATCCCCATGTAATAGACTGGTAGTAGTATATAACACCCAGCAGATACACTCCATGATCTATACTGCTATGTATCCCCATGTAATAGACTAGTAGTAGTTGTGACACAGTGAAGGGTATTGTCTGGGAAAACAGGTATTTTCCTCCCAGTGTGTGCTGCTGGACTGATTGGCGGCCAGGTGGGGTCAAATGCCATACTGGATCTCAGGTGCTGGTCCAGGGTTTTGGCAAAACTTAGCTGCCTTTAAAAGACAGCTGGGATCAGCAGAGGGGATCTCTGTGTTGGGATCTGAGGCTTGTGCCAAGTTGGAGGGCTGAGACCCGGATGTAGGGGAAACAGGCCCCCTAAAGCCTGCTTATGGACTTGACAAGGCAGAACTGCCAGCAGGGTGTGAGCTAACACCCAGGAGATAAGGTGACTTTCTTGCTTGTGAACTTTTCGTGTGTGTGAACAAACACCAAGACTGCAAAGTGACTTGTATCTTGTGCTATACCTTATGTGCAGGCTCGGACTGGCCCACAGGGGTACAGGGGAATCCCCCGGTGGGCCCTTGAGCAGGGTGGGCCCCTAGTCTCCCACCCCCTACACAAGTGGCACATAACACAGTAGACTTACTGCCCTACATACATATATTCAATGTACAGCACCTCAACCGGTCTATGTTCATATAAAAAACTTGTTAAATTATTTATTATATTTGAATGTATCCGTATGGTGGGCCCCCAAAATAAATTTTACTGGTGGGCCCTAGGTACCCCAGTCCGACACTGCTTATGTGTGAATAAACACTGAAGTTTTGCTTTACAAACTGGTTTTTGTCTCTGTACTGCGTCCGCTTACCCTGCCTACCAGTGTGAATCCCGATATAGTATATAACACTCAGCAGATATACTCCATGATCTATACAGCTATGTATCTCCATGTAATAGCACCCAAGTTCTGCACTCCATGGACTATATGACAGGTAATGTGCACTTGACCTGTATCTTTTTCTAGAAATCCAGATTACCTATTACACAGAACTACAGACGTTATGCCATATCGCCTTTAACCTACAACAGCCAGGCCTCACCTGACCGTGACAACCCTCCCTTATCACCTTGTGAGCCGCCTTTGGGAGGAGACTAGTTTTGGTCTATGTTAAGATGTTCAGGAAATTATATGACATAAAGCAACAGTCAGCAAATACCGGAGGTTTTTTCGTGTTTGCATTTTCACTTTTCTTTCCTATTTTCCATGAGCCATAACTTTTTTATGTTTCTGGTCACATAGCTGTATGAGGGCTTATTTTTTGCGGGACAAGTTGTACTTTCTAATGCCACCATAATTATGGCACCAAATTTAGTAGGAAGTGGGAAAAAGATTCCAAATGGGGGTGGAATTGTAAAAAAAAACGCAATCCCTCCACCCTTTTACGGGTTTCGTTCCCACAACGTTTTGTTTACGGCAAAACTTACCCATGCCCTTCATTCTCTGGGTCAGTACGATTACAACGATACCCCATATGTATACTTTTTGTTTGTTTGTTTTTTATTTCTTTATTTGTGTGTTTTCAGAAATATGGTTAAGGTAACATCATGTTAATCCACATATAACAGGATAGATATGTTGGCACCTGGCCAGCAAAAAATTATAGTAACACATTTACATCCTGTCGTCAAGGTCTAAATGTATGTAAGGTATGACAGCCGTCATATTAAAGGACTAGCATGAGAAAGAAATACAACCACTCTATGAGCAGTACAAAACATCAGAACTTAATCCGACAAAAAAGGGAAAGAATCATAAAAATAACTGAACAGATAAAGGGGGATAACAAGACTAACACACATGAGGAAAGGTAGGGCACATAAGGTAAGAGACGAAGCAGATAACAGTAGTAAAAATAACCCCTTCAAGCCAGCAAGGATTGGTATTCCAAGGAGTCTTGGAAGACAAACCAAGTCCAAGTAGTAATAAAAGCTTTATGATTGTTCTTCAAGAACACCGTTAGCTCCTCTATTCTCCGGATCTCTTTCACTTTCTGTACCCAGAGCTCAGTGGATGGTGGAACAGGAGATTTCCATTTCGCTGGGATGCAGGACCTAGCCGCAATGACCAAATGGCGCAAGCAGAACTGGCGGAGTAAGCTCGGGGGTAAGTCCGAAAGAAATAATAAGAAAAAAACTGGCGTGTTTGGTACAGAAAAAGAAAAAATTGTTGCCAAGGACTTATGGATTGATTCCCAGAAACGTTAGATTTTTTCACATTGCCAGAAAATATGAAGCAACGAGCCTTGAGATGTCTCATAACGCCAGCATTTTCTGGAGACGGGTCGGAACATAATACCATCTTGATAGTATTTTATAAGTGGCTTCTTGGTACTTACTGGCAATGGAGGATTTATGAGCCAATTGAAACAGTTTGGACCATTGGTCGGAGGAGATATCAACTTGCAGATCTTGAGTCCACTTGTCAGTGTAGGAAGGGCGGAAATCCGCTTTGGGTAATACTAGTGCTTTAGAAAGTTCTGAGAGAGAATGGAGGAATACTCCTAAGCCTATGCACGTTTTTTCAAATTGCGTAAGAGATCTATCAAAACCTGGGGATAGAGAAAGTGATGTAGTTGCCTAGATCTCCATGGTCCGAGGGCACAGGGGTAGGACAGTACCGACAATTCAGCGTATGTGAACCACCGTCCGGAGGTTCTAAAGAAAGGTGCACGACATCTACCACTCGATCGCCATTGTACAAATGGGCCCCCCGAACAACCTGTAGGGAAGTCTGGGTGTTCCAGGATAGGAAACATTGGGGATGGTTTTGGAAGGATCATGGGGACATGTTGGTATTTGTGGAATTGAATTAAAGTTGGCCCAATGATAGGGTGAATAGAGATTGTAGAGGGGGTTCTTCTATCAGTCCATGGTAAGTGAGCCAGAGGGGTCTGGGATGAAAGCTGTTCAATGGGGATCCATTGTTTGAATGGAGCATGTCGGCACCAGTCTACTACCCGTTGAAGCATAGAAGCAGCGTAATATTTCCGTAAATCAGGTATCCCTAACCTTCCCTTATCCCTCGGAACATGGAGCAGTGATCTGGTCAGTCTCGGGTTCCTTCCCGCCCAAATGAATTTAAAAAGGTCACGATGTGTAGTATCAAAGAAACTAGCTGGTACGTAAATGGGAAGAGTCTGGAATAAATACAACAGACGCGGGAGAACATTCATTTTAAAGATGGCACAACGACCAAACCAAGTATATAGGCCCTTGGACCATCTCTTAAGGTCTTCCCTAATCCGACTCAAGAGAGGGGTGTAATTCCTGCAATATATCTCCTTCAGATCTTTGGGGATCATTGTACACAAGTATTTAATGGCGCCCGTTGTCCATCTGAACGGAAAGAAAGTCGCTAGGTCGGTTTCAAGGGAGTTTGGTAAGGATATATTCAGAGCCTCAGATTTCTGTAAGTTAATTTTCAAATTGGATAGGTTATGGAATGCCTTAAATTCAGCTATTAGGTTAGGGAAGGTGATCCAGGGTTTGCACTGGCATACATGCAGGGGTCGCAGTTGCGACCGGGCCCGGCACTCCAGAGGGCCCGGTCGCCTGTGGAGCACTCTAATGGGGCCCAGCATAAAGTACAGTGGCAATTTCGGGCCCCATCAGAGCGCTCCATGCCTCCATTACATGTATAATATGGGTGTGCGGGGGGTGGGGGGGAGCGCGCACTCACTGACACTCGGCCAGGCAGTTCCGTTTGCAGTGTCCCAGGGGGTCAGTAGTGTAGCTTTGGGTATGCTGGGCTTTGTAGTGCAGAGTAACCCACTAACCTGGGATTCACTGTCGTCTTCAATCTGGGCAGATACTGGAACAGGCAGTACGTAAATCTTCGTGACGCCAGTGTCAATTAAACGGTGACACGCCGTGTAAGGTTATGTGGAATAATGGAGTAACCACGTGATAGCCAACCAAAACTGGAACTTTACTGGTTTTCAGTAATAATCATGCATGGACATAATTGGAAGCGCAGTTCCATTGAAGACAGTTGGTTTGCATATGAAGACAGTTGATTCATAGAAGTTACAGACTGGCTGGTTATAGCAAGGTGCATTTCAGAGTGTTAATTACAGGAGTTGCAGTACAGGCGGCTTGCACTCTTTTCCTGACTGGTCCTGAAACATGTGACTTATTCTCCAAGGTCTGATGCCCTATCTCTGGCGTATCCTTGAATCTGTCTTTATCGAGTACCTCCTCTGTTACCTTGAGTACCTCTTGCTTCATCAGGTTGGCCTCTGTCTTATTCTGTGTCCCGGCTGGTTAAATATGATGTTTCGGCTAAAACTGCTAATGACTCAGGAGGGGAACCTTTTCCTTGGATCCGGAACCCGGTTACAGGGCCTATACTACCCTCTCCTAGTCGGCAGGCTCCAGGCCTGCTTTACTCTCACAGGCCCATGGCCTGGCCTTGACTCAGACACAGTATCATCTCTTACTCCTTCTCCCACTGTCTGCTGCTTTCTACTCCCTGACTGGGCCTTATATAAACTAGGGTTCCCTAGCTCCCTCTAGTGACTCAGAGCTGGAATAACACCCCTAGCCGGCCTGCACATGCACATTTCACAGTAACAGGAAGTACATAGCATTACATTAGCAAGATGTTTTATACCAACCTCCCCATAAATACAGGGGGAACGACAGCACACAAGTGACCCTTCTGTAGTGACGGGGTATTACCCTCCCGTACACTACACGTTTCCATAGTGAAGCAGGGAAACCTCTCTCCTCCCTGCTTCACTGATCTTCAGAGCTCAGGAGCTCCCCCTGCTGGCCCCACATCGCGCTACAGGCTGTGGGAGGAGACCTGAAAACCCTGAAATCTGCCTCCTGTCATCAGGGAAGAAGGTAAGTATGTTTTTTTTGTTTTCCTAACGCTGCAGACTGGGGGGGGGGGGGGGTTGATGGGCACAACTGGAGTGAGAGGGCACAAAAGTGGGCATCTCTACTGAGGGGCACCTAATCTGCCATAACTAATTGGAGGGGGCACCTAATCTGGCATAACTACTGTGAGGGGGGGCACATATGAAGGCATAACTACTGTGAGGGGGCACGTAATCTGGCATAACCACTGTGAGAGGCACATATGTGGGCATATCTAATGTGAGGGGCACATAATCTAGCATAACCACTCTGAGGGGGCACATAACTGGGCATAAATACTGTGAAGGGGCACATAATCTGCCATAATTACGGTAAGGGGCACATAATCTGGCATTACTACCATGAGGGGATACATAATCTGGCATAACCAATTTGAGGGGGCACATAACTGGGCATAAATACTGTGAAGGAGCACATAATCTGCCATAACTACTGTGAGGGGCACATAATCTTGCATTACTACTGTGAGGGGCACATAATCTGGCATTACTACTGTGAGGGGGCACATAATCTGGCATTACTACTGTGAGGGGACACATAATCTGGCATTACTACTGTGAGGGGACACATAATCTGGCATAACTACTCTGAGGGGGCACATCTCGGCATATCTACTTTGAGGGGGCGCAAATACTGTGAAGCACATAATCTGCCATAACTACTGTGAGGGGCACATTATCTGGCATTAATCCTGTAAGGGGCACATAATCTGGCATTACTACTGTGAGGGGACACATACCGTAATCTGGCATAACTACTCTGAGGGGGCACATCTGGGCATATCTACTTTGAGGGGGCATATAACTGGGCATAAATACTGTGAAGGGGCACATCATCTGCCATAACTACTGTGAGGGGCACATAATCTGGCATTACTACTGTGAGGGGGCACATAATCTGGCATAACTACTCTGAGGGGGCACATCTGGGCATATCTACTTTGAGGGGGCATATAACTGGGCATAAATACTGTGAAGGGGCACATCATCTGCCATAACTACTGTGAGGGGCACATAATCTGGCATTAATACTGTGAGGGGCACATATTCACTGTGAGGGGCACATAATCTGGCATTACTACTGTGAGGGGACACATAATCTGGCATAACTACTCTGAGGGGGTACATCTGGGCATATCTACTTTGAGGGGGCACATAACTGGGCATAAATACTGTGAAGGGGCACATAATCTGCCATAACTACTGTGAGGGACACATAATCTGGCATTACTACTGTGAGGGGCACATAATCTGGCATTACTACTGTGAGGGGACACATAATCTGACATACCTACTCTAAGGGGGCACATCTGGGCATATCTACTTTGAGGGGGCACATGACTGGGCATAAATACTGTGAAGAGGCACATAATCTACCATAACTACTGTGAGGGGCACATAATCTGGCATAACTACTATGATGGGGCACATATCTGGGCATAACGACTGTGAGGGGCCACAAGGTGGGCATTAGTACTGTGTGGTAGCACTTAGGGGAAATGTCCTAGATTTCCCTGCTATACATTGGCATGGCTCAGTCTTACAGGCCAGCACAGCGGAGGAGGCAGGTTGGGAGGGGGCCCCATGGATCAGTTTCGCGCCGGGGCCCCATGGATTGTGTGTATGCCACTAGGGGTTTGGTAATCATAAATATCAAATCATCTGCATATGCCGCTATCTTGAACTCCTGATCGCCCACTACCAGACCCGAGATATCAGGATTTTTCCTGATCGTCCTAAGTAGGGGTTCTAGGGTAAGAACAAAAATCAAGGGTGATAGAGGGCACCCTTGGCGGGTTCCATTCCTGATATCAAAGGGGGACGAGAGCACACCATTAACCTTTGTGGATGCCGAGGGAGAGGAATAAAGAGACTGGATCCATGTCAACAACGGACCCTCAATGCCCACATGATTCAGCACTGCAAGTAACCAAGGCCATCCCACTCTATCAAACGCCTTTTCGGCGTCGTTGGATAGGAGACAAAGGGAAGAGCGTTGTATCTTAGCGTGATGGATCAAGTTCAGCACTTTTGTGGTATTGTCTCTCGCCTCCCTTGAAGGAATGAAACCTACCTGATCGGTGTGTACTAGATCAGGTAGTAAAGGGGCTAAACGTGTGGCCAGTACCTTCGCAAATAACTTAAGGTCAACATTAAGTAATGAGATGGGGCGGTAACTAGTGCAGGCAGCCGGGTCCTTACCCTCCTTGATGTATAGGTTTTTCATGTCTAAAATAGTGTAAAAACTAATTTAAACTTTGATTAAAAAAAATATTTTTTTTACATCACCATATTCTGACCCCCATGACTATTTTATACCTATGTCTACTGAGATGTATAGGGGCTAATTTTTTTAGGAAAAATCTGTACTTTTTTTTTAACAATCGTATTTATTGAAAAGTTTTCAAAAGTATAATACAGAGATGTAAACATTATTACACCATATGGTAGGTACAATTGTTTACTATGCAAACATGTGATAACACAAGATAAAATAAGGAATAAGGGGGGGGGTGTAAGGAATTTGAAGGGGAGGGAAGGAAAAAACATCACAGGTCAAGGATTAAAATACAATGTAAATGTAGATGAAGCTTGACATCCTAAATAGACTTTGTAAAAGTGTCTAAATTATACTAATAAAAGGTCATCCTATCTGACAAGCAACCCTGCATACAAAAACTGAGAATAGAAGAATAAAGAATTCCTCTTCACAAAATAAGTCTGTATGAGAGGCTGCCCAACCGGAAGCATGATTGCATCAGGCCCAAACAGCAGTTATAATGGAGCAGGTAAGTTGCAGTAACTATTGGAGATCCAGATTTTCCATCTCCTCTCAAAGGTCCTTATGGAGTTCAAGGATGAAGCCCAAGATCCTTCATACCAGCAGTTGTTATTTACTCATCTTATGATCCTTTTAATATTTAGCAAAGTATCAAATTTGCAATTGTGTGTCTGGTAGCAATTAGAAAATGTAATATTACTGTTTGGAAATCATAAGGGAAGTCCTCTAGGCCCATTGATAATGCCAGTTCTGGGGTAGGGGAGATTGAGACCTGACAGACCACCGAGATAAGATGGAAAACCCCCTCCCACAGCCTCCGAACTCTAGTGCATTCCCACCAAATGTGAATGAAGGAACCTTCTGAATTATTGCATCTCCAACAGGTTGAAGGACTCTTTGGGAATATTTTGTTAAGATATTGTGGAGTGCAATACCATCTATATACGGTAATATTTTCCTGGACGTTTCTATATGGCCCGCACATTTGGAGAATTTTCAGGTTACCGTAAAGGAGACCTTCCATTGTTCCTCGGAGAATTGTTTACCTAGATCTGCTTGCCACAAGTCCATTAGCTGGGATAGTGGGTCTTGAGTTGGGGTTTTAAGAATTTGGTAATCTTTGGTAATACTATTATCAGAAGGTTTCTTAGAGTTACTCCATTCGTATAGGGAGAGCGAGATAGGAGTAACATCAGGGGTTTTAGAGGAGAGACGTAAATGACGGATTTGGAGAAATTTGTACAAGTCCTTGTTGGGTATGTTAAAAGACTGTTTTATATAGTTCAAATCCACAAGTGAATTGTTGATCCATAATTGGGAGATTGAATATAGGACTGATTCGATCCAGTTTTTAATGTTTAGATTTGGAATGAATAATTCACATATTTCTAGAGGTGCTGAGGTAAGAGATAATGGAAATGCTTTCTCTAAAATGGTTAATGATTTCCAAATCTTGGGTAAGGAATGCAAACAAATGAGGTTGTCTGAATGTAGTGTTGGTAAAGGAGTGGGCGGAGAGATGCATTTCTATGGGTTTGGGACCTATATAGTGTGATTCTATTTCCGCTCATTTTCTGGATGTGTCTTTGCTAGATAGATACCTGTATTGGTCGTATATGATGGCTTTGTAATAGTGCTTAATAGAAGGAAAATGAATACCTCCTTGAGCTAGGGGTTTAAATAAGATTGAGGCTTTGACTCTTGATTTCCTTTTCCCTCATAATTGGTGGATTAAGATAGACTGTAGAACATTACGCATGATATATTGTATCTTGGGCAGAATAGTCATCTTAATTGCTGCTGATCTTCCTAGCCATGACAGATAATTTAGGTTTAAATCAGAGAAGGAATAACAATTAGCAAATTCTTCTGAAATGTCTTTAGGGTTAATTATCTTTTTGTTATTTTTGTTTAGTAAATACTGTATCCTGGATTTTTCTTCTTTCTTTTTAATTCTGTTAGCTAATAATTTAGATGCTTTATTACCTTGCCAATAATAATGAATTTTTAATTTCCTAAAGTGAAGTTCATATTTATTTTGTAAAAGAAGATATAGGCGGTATCTAGCTTCTTTCAGCTTAGGGAGAATTTTTGTGTTCATCCTCCAATTTTTGGATGTATTGTAATAGGTCATTGACTGCTGCCGTTCTAGTTTTCTTTTGAGTAGCAGCTAATTTTAGAAAGTGACCTCTAATGTAGGCTTTATGTGCACACCATAATGAGGTGTCTGGCATTAGTACGGATTTTATCACTAATGAAACCACGAAACACAAAATGAAGACTACAGCAAAAAATAAGGTATCGCATTGTACATGGCAGTAGTAACACCTTAATATGCTCAAACCAGGTGACAGATTCCCTGTGATTAGTCTGTCGTACTAATCACCTTCAGACAGCACACATCCAGAAAAGGGAGTATTTGTGGTTTCGGATAGGGTTAGTAGAATTGGCGCATGGGCCGACCAGGATATGCCAAGTATCTCAACACTCAAGACCCTCTGCAAAAGCCATCTATCAGAAATAAAAAGGTCTATGCAAGACCAAGACTTGTGTGTGTTGGAGAAAAAGGTAAAGTCTTTTTCGTTGGCGTGGTGAGCTCGCCATATATCGTGAAGCCCTTCTTGGAAGAGAAGGTCCCGAAGGGTTGCTCTACCAGATTGGTGAACGGGGGAGGGATTCTTATCTATCATGGGGTCGGGGGATATATTAAAGTCTCTGCATATTAAGAAAGAACCTTGTTATTGAGAGCTGATTGAAGTACTTATTTAATGAATCTGATGACTATTTGGAGAATATAGATTAAATATAGTGTATAGCTCATTGTTAATAGAACATACCAAGATGATACATCTGCCCTCTTCATCAATGAGTGTATTGTGACATTGAAAGGCTAAAGTATTTTTAAAGCCAATTATAACCCGCTTTTTCTTTTGCTTAGCATGAGTAAAATATATATTAGTGAAGGATTGATGGTGAAACCTGTGGGAGTCAGATTGGATCAGATGGGATTCTTCAATATAAAAAAGGTCACATTTTTGCTTTTTTATTTCAGCCCACAATGTAGAGCGCTTCAAGGGGTTGTTAAAACCCTTCACATTGAGGGACAGTATCTTAAGTACCATAACAAAGAATAAGAAATGTGCTTTGAAATATGGTGACAGAATGTAACATATATTTAAAGGGATTCTGTCACCAGGTTTCACCCCTGTCAGCTAAACATAGGCTGATGTTCAGGGCCTCATCAGGATTCCTAATGTGGGCTTCTAAATGTGATCCGTAGCCTTATTTTGCTAAAAAACAGGTTTTACTAACCTGTCACTCAAAGAAATAAGGTGCCCAAGGGGATGTCGAGGGATGCAAGGTGCCGGCCGCACCCTCCGCCGCCTTTCCAGACTTCTGCACCGCCTCCTAATCCTCTGTGCCGCCTCTCGCTCTCCCTCCCTCCCCCCTCCTCCTGCTGTAAGATCTCGCGCGTGCCCACAGGGCTCTGCCTGATGCGCCCGTGCGGACTTCTCGATCTGGATTCTAAAAGCGAAGTGCGGATGCGCCGGCACTTCGCTCAACCCAGGTATGACCTGCACTCTGGCGCAAGCCTCTCAGAGCCCTGTGCGCACGCGCGAGATCTTACAGCAGCAGGAGGTTATTTTTTTTTTTTCAGTTCTAAACGATGTCTTGGGCGGCGCTGGGTCGAACCTTGGACCATTCTTGGGACAACAGCGTTGGTTTCTTCCTTGGAGGTGAACCAGAGGAATCTTTGTCTTGAGCGCCATCTTGTGGTAGAAAGATGTTCCATTTGCAGAGAGCCTTTTTAACGTCTTCTGGAGAATTGAAGATGTGTGAAGTGCCACTAGTAGTTTTACAGGGTAACCCCATTTGTATGGAATGTTATTCATCCTGAGAATTTTGATGAAGGATATGAATTCTCGTCTCCTTGAGAGAGTTGCTGGAGAGAGGTCTGTAAAGAGCAAGATTTGTTTAAATCTATCAGGAACCTCTGGTTTGTTCATTGCTGCTTTCATAGCAGCTTCTTTCAAATGATAGAAATGAAGCCTGGCTAATACATCTCGTGGAACGCTATCAGGCAGTGATTTCGGTTTGCGGACCATGTGGGACCTGTCAATGACCAGGTCTGAGCTGGGAGTGTCAGGAAGATAAGCAACCAGCAAATCTGTAATGAATTCTTTCAGTTCAGAGTCTGTGGTGTTTTCAGGGATATTTCTAAAACAAACATTATTGTGTCTAGACCGATCTTCTAAGTCTGCTAGTTTTAGCTTGATGTTTGCTAGGTCATCCTCAACTATATTGTGGCCATTAACTAAGCTGTTGTGCGCCACTACAGATTCCTCCATTTTGTCTTCTAAGTGCCGGGTGCGTTCTTCTATAGCTGTTATGTCAGTGTAGAGAGACACTATTGCCTCCTTAATGTCATGTTGTATAGAGTCTTTGAGATTGTTAAACATGAGCTGAAGGTCTGCTCTGGAGATGGCGGTATTGAGATTGGTAATATTAATGAGATTAGTAGCGATGGTGAGGTAGCTGTACTCACCAGATTTTGAGCGTTAGCCACCATGGGAGAGTTGTGGTAGGAAACTCCAGGCATGGGTTTCGGAGCTCTTTTGCTTGGAGAGCTGTTTTTCTGTCTGTTGTAGCTGGCTGACTCCGGTGGAGATTGACTGCTTTGGTGGGAATCGGCGCCATCTTGAGGTGCTGGAGGCACATGGGTGAAAAAGGCAGTGAGTTTTGCAGGACTTGTACCCTTTCTCCTCCCTCTTGTCATCTTCTGGGACATCTAGAGTTTGTGGAGACTTTAGGAACACTTTGAAGTGTAATCTTGAGGCTTTTAATGGATTGCTGTGGGCTGCTTGTGATCACGGGCTCGGAGCTTCCAGATGACACGTCCTCCTCTCCCGGAATATGGCCACGCCCCCTTGTAATTTTTATAGATACCATTTTGGTGTGTGCGTGACTTTTTGATGACATTTTATTACATTTTTGGTGTAAGAGAAGCAATGAAAAAATGACAAATCAGCCATTTTGACCCTTTTTTCCGTTACGTCATTCGCTGTTTTGGAAAAAAAATATCTATTTTAATAGTATGGGCATTTTCGGTTGCGGTGATACCCATGATGTTTATATTTATTGTTATTTAGGTATTTATTTTTTAATTATACGAAAAGGGGTGTGATTTAAACTTTTATATATTTTTATATATTTTTTAATATTTTTATTTTTTGTGATAATTCTGTGGCTCATATATGAGCTTATTAGTTAATTAGTTTTTTCAGGGATTTTTACATTGCCATTGAAAGTCAATTTTGCTAATTTCTTATCCTGGCCTGCCATCTGGTGGCGAGGCTGAAGGTGTTCAGCGCAAGTACTGATACCCCATTTGGCCACACGGGGCATCGGTAGCAAGCCTGGAAGCGCGAACTTGTAGATGCCGTGACCTCACTTGGTCACGGCATCTAAACCATTTAATTACCATGATCAGCATTTTTGCTGGTCACGGTAATTAGCCGCAGGTCTCTGCTGTATGAAACAGCAAAGATCTGCCAGCCATGACGCCCGCTGCACGTGCGAGCGGGCGCCATGTTCGCACATCGCACCAGCACCGTACATGTACAGCACTGGTAGAGAATGGGTTAAATGCACTCAAAATAATCTTGTAAATCAGATCCGTGTATAGAAGGTCATGCTAAAGTCTGTGATTAGGGCCATAGCTATAGGGGGAACAGAGGAGCATTTGCCCCCGGACCTTTGTGTCTCAGAAGACTTATAGGTCCCTGTGCACTTAAGGGCTCATGCACACGTTTTTGAGGAACGGCCATGCAGACATACGGACACGGAAATCACACTGGGTCATTTCTGAGGTTTTTTTTGTGGCCCCGTTTAAGAGAATAGTTCTGCATACAGACTGCAAAAAAAACAAAAACGGAACAGACACATGAGCCCTAAGGCTCATTTGAATAAGTAAATTATCGTTTGTCGTTAATGAATTGTGGTACTGTTAATGTGCATTTTGCGACCTTCCGCTGATGATTAGACCTGTATGAACACAGTCAATGATCATCATTTAAGTGAGTATATGATCAAATATGAAGGAATTTGGGCACAATACTCCCTGCATGTAAATGCTTTTCGTTATCATGGGTGTTGTGTCGTTAGGTCACTCATGTCATTGGTCGCCTGCATTATCTACTCGTCTAAATGAGCCTTCAGGAAGACACCTGTATTATCAATGGCACCTGGGGGCCCTGTAACATATTTTACATTGCGTAGAGCCGTAGAAGATTCAAGTTACTCCTCTGTGACTTTCTGTAGTTTCCTGGTGGGTCGATGTTCAGGTGCCCCCAAGCCCTCCTCACAGCCACGGGCCGGGTACACAATGATATTATGCTCTCGGCATTGATTAATCAGGTACTTATGTAGCTGGCCAGCAGCCACAGGTCCCCTCCTGAGTTCAACTGTGACACCAGAGGCGGCTCTAGACTTTGTGAGGCCTTAGGCGAAACTCGAACATGAGGCCCCCTAGAACACAAGATATGCAAGCGATAATAAAGATTAACCCTGGCTGTACTGTATGTGACATCACTGTGCATATTAACCCTGTACTGTGACTAACAGTACAGGGTTAACATGCACAGTGAGTGACATCACAGTACAGGGTATACACAGTGATGTCACAGTCAGGGTTAAGCAGCTGCATGCTTGCAGCACATAGTACAGGACCTATCCAGATTAACCTTTAAGTAATTTTTATTATCACTGCATATTCAGGACTTATCATCTATAAGGTTTGATAAGATATCTTATGGTTATTGCTCCCAAAGTCAGTCCTAAATTATTTTATCTTCTGCTAGACCTTAGGAGCCCTGTATTATAAGGAGCACATTATTTTGTCAGAGCTTGGGCCCATTGGTGGTCAGGGCCAGTCCAACCCTGCATCCACCCCACTCGAGACGTGCCAATTCATTGCTATGGCAGTCGGAGGTCAAACAAAGGCCTCTGGGTCTGCCAAGTATGAGAGCCTATGAGGCCCTGATAGGCAGGCATAATATACTCATTACATAATTGACTGTGCATACAGTATGTAAGGGCCTCTCGTCACCGGAGGAGAACCACTACACCGCTGAAACCAAACAGAAATTGAGTCTACAATAAACTATCTGTGCTCAAGAAATTTCAGCCTCATCTATGACAACAGTACAAAAGTCTCAGACTCTAGGAGTTCGTTTGTCTTCTTCCACCTTCTTGCAGGTCCCCCGATCCCACTGGCTGCCCATGGCCAATTGTCTATGTCCACTACTGTCCTGTCACGTCACCAGACTGGCAGGTAAAAGCTCCGTCCTTTTATGACCTTGCAACAGCACATGTGGGTGTCCCGTTCCAAAGGTGACCAAACTAATGACAGTCTTCCTGTCACGGTGGGGAGTAGGGGAAAACCCCCCACCATACAATGTAACAGGATAAAGGATAGCTGCTAGGCCAAGAAGCCAGGAAAACGGAAGCAGGTCACCTCCTATAGAGTCCCTAATCCTCTCCCTAACTCCTCACCGTATGAGCAGACCCCGATGGTAGGACGGCTCATACCCTGGGAACCTGGGACCCTGAGTTGCCCTGATAATCCCTCACATAGGAGCAGGGGAGAGACCTCCTGTTTATCCAAGACACGGAAGAACAGGAGTCTCTAAAGACCTAGTAGCAGGGAAGAGGAGAGACCATACACAGCAAGAGGATCGGCAGGTAAGAACACAAGACAACACACTAACCTGCCAAAGTCTCCACGACTGGAACCCGTGCATACATACAGGAGCCCTAACACCAAACAGGACGTCATATCACCAACTAAGACAGGTATCCAGCACACCAGACTCCGCCAGGACCCCCATGCCGCAAGGTGCATGGCAGCCCGAGGCAACGCTGCATACAGGTTTGTGGTTCACCCCTCCGAGAAACCAACCACCTTCCGGAGGACAGAATACTCAGGAAAAATGTTTTACATACAGGCAGGGACAAACACCATCAACAGCCCTGACATGTAACAACAATCAAGACGTACAATACACCCTGAACAGAAACCCACACCTAACATACAAGTGAGGTAGGGAAAAAGGAGCATACAAAAGAAAGACAATTTATGTCCAACAAGGTGGCCCTCAAGGACTGGGCAGAATCACCCCGGAAAGGAGCAGAACTCCAACACCAAACAAGGCTGGAGTACCACTGCCCCCAGCCAGGAAGCCACAGATAAAGTCAAGCTAGTGGCCACACCCAGGACACGCCTAAATCCCCACTAGCTAGAGGATTAACCCCTTGCTCACCAAACCGCAGGGAGACACACCTTAAAGGGGAAATGCACGTTCAAACCGACAACAACAACACGCCAATGTCACCATAAAGCTGGAGAGTCATTATATGAACCGTACATTCACAGGGTACAGTTGCTATGATTGTTGTACTCACTGGATTGAAATGAATAAATGCTTTTATTAAGGCTAGGCCACACGATGTGGATTTTCTACAGCTGAAGAATTTACTGCAAATCCACAGTGGAAATTCCAAAGAGCGAAATCCGTTTTGGAAATCCACTGCGTAAATTTACAAGCTTGGGATTAAAAATGCAATGATTTTTTTACGTCTGAAAACCCAACACCTATGCGACAAAGTGCCCGTATCCCCACCCCTTTCCCAAGATCCCATTATATTCACTGGGGCCTGAAGGTAAATTGGGGGCCTGACTGGATCCCGTGAACTCCGACACTCTGTCTGCCAGAACACCCTGCCGGATCTGTTAAACACAAACGTTTTTCAGTATGTACATGACCATAGCCTCTTTTGCGGTCCACAAAACACGGATAATGGCAGTGTGTGTTCCGCATTTTGTGGAATGGAACGTCCTGCCCTTGATAGAACAGTCCTATTCTTGTCCGTAAAACTGACAAGTATAGAACATGTTAGTTTTTTTTAAACATGCCACGGGAAGGACTTACGAATGCGGACAACGTCAATGGGTCAGCATCCGACCCACACAAAATGCAGATCGGATGTGAAAAATAAATACGTTTGTGTGCATGAGCCCTTAGGCTGTGTTAAGATTCATGCTATCAAGTATGCAGTTCTCTTTGATGCGCAGGATAGCATATCCTATTGACTTACAATGGTATCTGTCATCTTACCATTTTTTGACTCTAACACAAAGCCTCCAACTCAACTGTAAGGATATTGTCGCAAGAATTTTTTTAAACAGGGATTTTGCTGGATTAGGGTACTTTCACACTAGCGTTTTTCTTTTCCTTTCCGGCACTAAGTTCCGTCAAAAGGGCTCAATGCCGGAAAAGAACTGATCAGTTTTATCCCCATGCATTCTGAATGGAGAGTAATCCGTTCAGGATGCATCAGGATGTCTTCAGTTCAGTCATTTTAAATGATCAGGCAAAAGATAAAACCGCAGCATGCTATGGTTTTATCTCCGGCGAAAAAACATGAAGACTTGCCTGAATGCCGGATCCATCCTTCCATTTTGAAAAAAAAAGTGCCAGATCCGTTTTGCCGGATGACACCGGAAAGACGGATCCGGCATTTCAATGCATTTTTCTGACTGATCAGGCATTTTTAAGACTAATAAGAATCCAGATCAGTCTTACAAATGCCATCAGTTGGCATACGTTTTGCCGGATCCGGTAGTAGGTCCGGCGACGGAACTGCTTACCAGATCACTCGGCCGCAAGTGTGAAAGTAGCCTTAACCATTCCAAAAAATACTTGCAAATCATCTCGGAAAAAACCACACCGTGGAAAAAAGAAGTGACGTTCATTCTTGGTGTGGATTCCGCACCGAATCCAAACTAAAATTGGCAGGATCACAAATTGCGTCTCAAACTGTGTTGGGATAAAAAACCACATCCACAAGGAATCCTGAAGCGGATTCTGCATACTTTTTTTCAGAACACAAAAAAACTCCATTTAAACATAGCCTAATATTAGCATCTGCAATATAATAAAAAATATTTAAATTGAAGGAAAATCTTATTTTACATATTTTATTTAATGAACGCATACCACTATATGTAAATTACCATGCATGTCATGGGGGCAACGTGCTAAACAAACCTAATCTGTTTTGACGTTCCTGAGGACAAGATACTGTGTCATCTCAAGTCTCTTTTCATTCTTCCTGCTACGCTACGCATGCCACAAGCCAGTTTTTGCCTTAGGCAGCAGAAATATTAGAATCGACCCTGCCTGGTATATTTGATATGGATATTAACCCTTTCAGAACATGGCCTACTTTTGTTTTTTTGTTTTTAATTTTTCAACCCCTCTAGCTTTCGTAAGGGCAGCATTTTATTTAGCGTATCTTGCATTGAAAAACGGGAAATAAATTCTCTGTGGGGTAAAAAAAATTAAATAAAATTCTGCCATTCTTCGGGTCAGTATGATTACAGAAATACCAAATGTATATAGTTTTTATTATGTTTTACTACTTAAAAAAAAAACTAAAAAGCTTTGAAGAAAAAAATGTTTTTCTTTGCATATTCTGGCGCCCATCACTTTTAGATATTTCCATCTACAGAGCTGTGTGAAGGGTTGTTTTTTATGGGACGAACTGTATTTTTTTTTATTTGTGTAATTTTGGGGTACATACAACTTTTTGATTACATTTTATTCGATTTTAAAGTTTTGGGGAGGGGGTCCATTTATTTTTCCTGTTACAGATAGTGTTCACTGTGCATGATAAATGTTTTTATATTTTAATAGTTCAGATTTTTTTTTCTATGTGGCAATACCAATTATGTTTGTTTATTTATTTTATTAATTTTATATTTTTATATATAAAACTGGGAATGGTGGGTGATTTGAATTATCAATATTTTCGTCTTTTTGTTTCCATATTTTATTTTATTTTTTTACTGTAACTTTTAGTCACCTTAGGGGCCTTATACATGCAATCTTTTGATCACTTATACCAAAGACTGCAATAGTATGCTTCTGCAGTGTATTGAACATTTACTAGCTGCCTTTTAAGCCCTGCTCAGCCACAATGTTAGAGACCTTGAATTAAATAGTTAAGCATGTGACGTAATGTAAACTTTGTCTTTTCAGGACATTTGAATAACCCAGTGCTACATTCTGAATAATCCTATTCTGGAATCTTAACTCTAGATATTATCTTAACATATCCTACAGGTTTTCAACTAGTCCTATGAGCTAAACAAAAATGCTGGCCAGTCCATCCATGTGAAAAGCAAAATTGCATTACTAGTAGAAAATGACAGACTGGGGGGAGGAGAGGTAACATGTCATAGCAGTGAATGGGAAGAGCACCATGTAAGGACGGCCACCCACTCCATTCTCCACAATGGGACTGCTAGAAATGGTTGAGCTTGCACTTGGCTATTTTTGGAACTCCCATAGAGGTGAAAGGAGCATGGTTGCACATATGCAGCTGCTTTCTGTTCACTTTGGGGGCCCGGTCCTGGAGATAGGAGTGGGTCCCAGAGGTCTTACCTGCACTTATCTGACATTGATGGTATATCCTAGTGATATTCCATCAATGTCTCACATGATTCAACCCCTCTAAGAGCTGCAGAACATCAAGTATTTTGTGGATTTTTTCACTGCAGATTTAACTTTTTGCAATATGAGAAGTTACACACGCAATGAAATCCATGGCAAATTGTTCACAGAATCCACATGTCATACATGCAGACTTTATTGTGGATTTGTAATGGATTTTCAGCATAATACACTGTTGAAATACAGGTATGTGCAATAGAGCCACCAGATGTATGCACTCTGACGCCAATAATATGTAATGGCTGGGTCAGGTGTAAGTGATAGTCTGTAGTTTTGTTCCTGACGCCAATTGCAGAGTGCGCAGGGTACTGTTGCAGGGCCCTTTAAGGTGTTGTAACTCGCGTACCAGGTTAGTAATGCCAGAGTGGTGTAATGTTACTGTATGATAGTGGTAATTTTATCAACGGTGTCTCCTACCTGGGTACGGCTGGACTCCTGGATCCTGGCTCACTTGCAATAAATTGAGTGTGGTGCTAGTAGGCGTAATAGAGGAATTTGCAGCAGTAAGTGAGATCCAGACCTTTGGTAAAGTTCAAACTTGTCTTTACTAGCAGCTTTCATCCAAGCACGATACAGCATTAGTCTTTGGTCCCAGAAGGTATTGGCAATGTGTGGCAGGAAATTATCTTCTGCTCTATCATGTGCCTGGACCTTTTGCAGGAAAAGGATGTCTGCTTAGTAGCTCTGTAATGTGGCAGGAATTTAGCTTCTGCGCTTTCTGTCTTCTGCTGTCTGGGGACTGACTAACTGAGGAGGAATATGGCTTCTCCTGGGGTTTCTGGATGGTACTCACAGTTATTGTGTCAGGGTATGCTTCTTCCTGTAACTTGAGGTGGCTGCTTGCTTTCTTCCAGCTGAGGCTGCAAGGCTCAGGCTGGGGATGATGATCAATTGTCCCAGCAGAGACAAGATCCTGGTTTTGGATCCCTATATCTGGGAGCTCCTACAAGCACAGCCTTCCCCTAGCCAGGGTGGCTGGAACACTAACTTAACTTCCTTCCCTCCCCATGAGGCAGGATGTGGGAGCAACCCACTTTGCTCATAGAGGGGGGAGTAAACTGGAATAAACTGTTCCAGTCTAGGAACACTAAACTGACACTAAGTCCCTGCTGACACATTGCTGACACCTGCTGGTGAACATGGAAATTACAGCAATATATATGTAACAAGGCTTAGGATGCACACTTGTGAGAAAATTATGTGAAATTACATCTGATGACAATGTTAATGCCCTTAACAGGTTGTAGCGGGGTGAAAGAGTTTCGTAACACAACTCTGGGGTGTAACATATGCAAAATGTGCAACTACAGTAAATGGACCCAACAGCATCACTGTCATGGAATATGGAATCCGGAAAAGCTTTACAGCTGTTGTGCTCCAGCAGATACACCCAAAGACATAGCTATAGTGCATATATAGTATTCACACCATGACCCCAGCATTAAAGACCCTTTTCCAATTTTTGCTACAGGTAAAAAGACATTTTTAATTTCCAAGAGAAAAGGTAGGGTTGCAGAACTGTGAACAAGGCAATTACTACAACCAATTTTTAGTATTATAACTACTGATATGTTCTACCCTGAGGAACATCTACAGCAACAGAAAGAGAAGTAGTAGAGCCAGAAAATGATACACTGAAAGAGTGGCTAGAGATAGGAAGACAACCAGGAGAGAGCAGTGTCCTTAAGACCAATAGAGTGGCAGAAGGTGAGTTGGAGTTTGTTGTTTACGGTATCCAATGCTGCAGAGAGATCCAGAAGAATAAGTACAAAGTAGTTGCCATTCCTTTTCACTGTCAGGAGATCCATAGTCAGTGCAGTTTCTGGAGAGTGTAGAGGGCGAAAGCCAGATTAAAAGGGGTTGAGAAGAGAGTTTTCTTCAAAGTAACTTTTTAGTCGAAAGTAGACCAGACGTTCTAGCAGTTTAGAGATGAAGGGAACATAGGTTGGTATTAGCAGCAGAGGTCGGATCAAGAGATGTTTTTTTGGTAGTGGGGTTATAACAAAATGTTTAAAAGAGGACAAACCATGCCACAAGAGAGAGAATATGACAGTTGGAGAGTGGGACTGGAGGAGGTGTGAGGGAATAGAATTAATAATACAGGTAGTCAGTCGAGAAGAAGATGGAGACTTTCTTCTTCTGTTATAGGGTCAAATGAAGAACAAGAGGAAATGTTGGAGGGAAGGGGATCGAAGCTAGTTGATGACTAGATTATTTCCTGCTGGAAGTCATATCTTTGAAGTAAGTGGCCAGGTCTTCATCACAGAGGTCAATTATGGGAGTGTGTGTTTTAGGGCTGAGGAGGGAGTCTAAAACTTTTAAAGAGTCATTTTGAGTTATTTGAAAGTGAGGAGATGAGAAAAGTGACAAAAGTGACATAGGTCTATGTGCCAAGGTGGAGGTCAGAGTTGTAGGTTTTAAGCATAAATTTACAATGGAGAAAATCTGCAGAAGTTCATGATTTTCGCCATAAAGGCTCAGCACACCTAGGGCACCGCTGAAGAAAACGTTTATCAGGTGTGTGCCAGGTTGGCACAGTCTGTGTCAGGAAGGTAGGAGGGTAATGGGAGCTTCTTCATCCAGAGTGGTTTTGATGGTATGATTTTAATGATTGGCAGCCAGTTCCAGACATGAAAGGGAAGAGATTGGAGCCAGTGATAACAAGAGTATCAACAAATTACTGAGGGTTAATGGCATGTAGGTTTTTCTATGTGTGAAAGGTAGGAATGTGGGTATGGAAAAGTGGGAATGAGTGTATGAAAACGTGTAGACCACCATAATACAGACCAGGGGATGCAGTGCTCATCCTCTCCATTCAGACTACACCGCCATGATGATTTATTTCAGCCATCTCTTTGACAAATAGACATCTTAGTTTCTTAATGTTCCATCATTCTCCTAGCCTTCTGAACACCCCATCCTGCCACTCCCAATACTGTGCCCACTGCAGAAAAATATAATACCCTGACATATGCTTTGAGACATGACTTGGATATTAAATAAGCCAGCACCTCAAAGCAGAGGTGCATCTAGTCTTTCTGCAGCCTGAGGCGAAAACTGAAATGAGGACACCTCCCCATGCCAACTTCCCAATTCTTCCCTCCAGCCTTACAGTTAAAGGCATACTTGGAAAACATTACATATAGTGCTACAAAACATTCTGGTTAATATTATGATACTGTTGACTATGCAGACATGAACGCTTCCACAATGAAGGCACTCATTGCCCAAGGCCTTTCCACTGTCCCCCACTTGTCCCTACCTGGTGCTGCCTGAGGCAATCGCCTCACCTGGCCTCATTGGCGGTGCACCCCTGCCTCAAAGGACCTTAAAGGGCTTCTGTCACCCCACTAAAGTCATTTTTATTTTTTGGGCTAGTTACATTCCTTATAGTGCGATATATGCAAATAGAATGGTGTTACTTACTTTCATTCAGCCGTTTCTTATAAAAACGAAGTTTTATAATATGTAAATCAGGTCTCTACCAGCAAGTAGGGCGTCTACTTGCTGGTAGCCGCCGCAAAAAACCGCCCCCCTCATCGTGTTGATTGACAGGGCCAGCCGCGATCTCCTCCTCCGGCCGGCCCTGTCAGCATTTTAAAAATCTGGCGCCTCTGTTCATTCGGCGCAGGCGCTCTGAGATGAGGAGGCTCGTCTCCTCAGAACTCCCTCAGTGCGCCTGCGCCGATGACATCACCCAAAGAGAAGACGTGATGTCATCGGCGCAGTTATTTATTAGATTTAACATAGAGTTTACAGTAACTCATAGTGCTAGAAACCTGTGCATCCCATAAAGTATCATGGTAAAATATCAAAGGTTTTGATTGTGGGGGTCTGAGTGCTCTGCAAAACGCGGATACCGGCTGTTTGCGCTCCACATTTTGCAGAACGGTCAGCGGACAAGAATAGGACATGTTCTATCTTTTTTGCGGGGCCACGGAACAGAAGTATGGATGCGGCCAGCACATGGTGTGATGTCCGCATCTTTTGCTGCTCTATTGAAGTGAATGGGTCAGCATCTGTTCCGCAAAATTAGGGAACGGATGCGGAAACAAACATACGGTCAAGTGAGTGGGCCCTAGCAGCTGTTAAAAACAGATTAAAATATATATATACACTCACCTAAAGAATTATTAGGAACACCATACTAATACGGTGTTGGACCCCCTTTTGCCTTCAGAACTGCCTTAATTCTACGTGGCATTGATTCAACAAGGTGCTGATAGCATTCTTTAGAAATGTTGGCCCATATTGATAGGATAGCATCTTTCAGTTGATGGAGATTTGAGGGATGCACATCCAGGGCACGAAGCTCCCGTTCCACCACATCCCAAAGATGCTCTATTGGGTTGAGATCTGGTGACTGTGGGGGCCATTTTAGTACAGTGAACTCATTGTCATGTTCAAGAAACCAATTTGAAATGATTCAAGCTTTGTGACATGGTGCATTATCCTGCTGGAAGTAGCCATCAGAGGATGGGTACATGGTGGTCATGAAGGGATGGACATGGTCAGAAACAATGCTCAGGTAGCATTTAAACGATGGCCAATTGGCACTAAGGGGCCGAAAGTGTGCCCAGAAAACATCCCCCACAACATTACACCACCACCACCAGCCTGCACAGTGGTAACAAGGCATGATGGATACATGTTCTCATTCTGTTTACGCCAAATTCGGACTCTACCATTTGAATGTCTCAACAGAAATCGAGACTCATCAGACCAGGCAACATTTTTCCAGTCTTCAACAGTCCAATTTTGGTGAGCTCGTGCAAATTGTAGCCTCTTTTTCCTATTTGTAGTGGAGATGAGTGGTACCCGGTGGGGTCTTCTGCTGTTGTAGCCCATTCGCCTCCGGGTTGTGCGTGTTGTGGCTTCACAAATGCTTTGCTGCATACCTCGGTTGTAACATGTGGTTATTTCAGTCAACGTTGCTCTTCTATCAGCTTGAATCAGTCGGCCCATTCTCCTCTGACCTCTAGCATCAACAAGGCATTTTCGCCCACAGGACTGCCGCATACTGGATGTTTTTCCCTTTTCACACCATTCTTTGCAAACCCTAGAAATGGTTGTGCGTGAAAATCCCAGTAACTGAGCAGATTGTGGAAATACTCAGACCGGCCCGTCTGGCACCAACAACCATGCCACGCTCAAAATTGCTTAAATCACCTTTCTTTCCCATTCTGACATTCAGTTTGGAGATCAGGAGATTGTCTTGACCAGGACCACAACCCTACATGCATTGAAGCAACTGCTATGTGATTGGTTAACTCGATAATCGCATTAATGAGAAATAGAACAGGTGTTACTAATAATTCTTTAGGTGAGTGTGTATATATAAATATATATATATATATATATATATATATATATACACACACACACACACACACACTTTTTTCATCCACTTGGATGCACTTACTCTGCACTGGAGGGAACGGGAAGGACCTGACATTCCCAGCCTATTGACGTCACATTTGATGTCATGAAACTGGGAGTGTCGGGTCCTTCCAGTTCCCTCCAGGGCAAAGTGAGTGTCAGCATGTTCAAGTGGATGAGCTTAAATGAGGCCATTACAGATACTGGGGGCACTGATAGGTGTACTGAAGATACTGCAGGGGATAGGGTACTAAAAAACAAATAAACCAATGAAATCCATAAATTTTTCATGACCAAAACAGATACAAAGCAGCCATTAAAACGGGATGAATACAGAATGGCAATTCTGT
Organism: Bufo gargarizans; assembly: GCF_014858855.1. Lineage (NCBI taxonomy): Eukaryota > Metazoa > Chordata > Amphibia > Anura > Bufonidae > Bufo > Bufo gargarizans. The sequence continues at coordinate 60,461,411 of NC_058085.1, read as the reverse complement.
AATACCAAGCGATCTAAAAGTCATGCACACCCCAAAATAATGCCAATCAAACCGTTATCTTATCCCGCAAAAAATGAGATCCTACCTAAGTCACCCCCCCCCCCTCAAAAAAATATGGCTCTAAGAATATGGAGACAATAAAAAAAAAAAAATATTTCAAATAAGCTTTATTATGTAAAACCGAAACAAACAACTAAAAAAAGTAGTCATATTTGGTAATGTCGTGTCCGTATCAACCTTCTCTATAAAAATAGCACATGACCTAACCTGTCAGATGACCATTGTAAAAAGCAAAAAAATAAAAACGGTGCCAAAACAGCTATTTTTTGTTACCTTGCCTCACAAAAAGTGTAATATAGAGCAATCAAAAATCATATGTACCCTAAAATAGTGCCAACAGAATTGCCACCTTATCCTGTAGTTTACAAAATGGGGTAACTTTTTGGGAGTTTCTACTCTAGGGGTGGATCAGGGGGTCTTCAAATGTGATATGGCAGCTTAAAATTATCCCAGTGAAATCTGCACTCTAAAAACCATATGGCGTTCCTTTTGTTCTGTGCCCTGCCGTGTGACCGTACAGCAGTTTATGACCACATATAAATAAATATACGTAATAAATATTGAGTTTTGTTTGGCTGTTAACCCTTGCTTCGTTAGCGGAAAAAATTTATTAAAATTGAAAATCTGCCAAAAAAGTGAAATTCTGAAATTTCATCTCCATTTTCCTTTACTTCTTGTGGAACACCAAGGGTTAACAAAGTTTGTAAAAATCTGTTTAAAATACCTTGAGGGGTGTAGTTTCTAAAATGGGCTCTTTTTTGGGTGGTTTCTATTATGTAAGCCTCACACAGTGACTTCAGACCTGAACTGGTCCTTAAAAAGTGGGTTTGGGAAATTTTCGGAAAAATGTTAAGATTTGCTTCTAAACTTCCTTGTAACGTTCTCAAAAAATAAAATGGCATTCACAAAATGATCCAAACATAAAGTAGACATATGCGAAATGTAAAATAATAACTATTATATTAGGTATCACTCTCTGTTTTAAAAGCAGAGAAATAGAAATTTGGAAAGTTGCAAATTTTTCCAATTTTTAAGTAAAGTTGGGATTTAAAAAAAATTAAAATGAAAAATATTGACTGTAATTTACAACTATCATGAAGTACAATGTGTCACGAGAAACAATCTCAGAATGGCTTGGATAAGTAAAATCGTTCCAAAGATATTACCACATAAAGTGACACGTCAAATATAAAAAAAACAGCCTGACCCTCAAGGTGAAATAAGGCAGGGTCCTGAAAGGGTTAATGAATAGAGATAATGCACACAATGATGCTCTCTCTGTGTTCATTAGAGGCCATTTGGCACCAGGAGAAGTAAAATACAGTGTGAGCTCAGCCTGCATGTGGAACCTGCATTCCCTGTATTTAATGGAGACCAGAATGGCACCAGTGGAGGTAGTATTTAGGGTAGGTTCCTGTTCTAAAGAGATCACCTTGCCGGGGTCGGCCGGCACAAATAATTTTGTACAAAATGTATTTCTAATGTAGCATTAGCTCTAGTATATTTTCTATAGTGAGCATGGCACTATTTTATTCACTTTGTTATTTGTGTTTGCAAAATGCTGTTACATAGTTTCTACACATAAAAACTACATGCAGTGCACTTTTATATTAATCATCAGATTCATTCATAGGAAATAAGGTCAAAACATTCAAGAAATGCTTAGCACTGAAGTGTGAGGGTAATGGTCCATTAACACTTCCGCAAAATGGGTCTGCATTCGTTCCACAAAATGGGTCCGCATCCGCACTTCCGTTCTGCAGCCCAGCAAAAAAATAGAGCATGCCCTATTCTTGTCCGCAGACACGGACAAGAAAAGGCATTTCTATTATAGTGCCGGCCATGTGCGGTCCGCAAAATGCAGAAGGCACATGGCCGGTGTCCTGGTTTTGCGGACGTGTGAATGAACCCTTAATCAGTTACTGCTAATACACCAGCCAAATCTCATTCTATTGTTAATATTTAGTCTGACAAAGTTATCTTTTGACATTATTTTGGAAATACTGCCCTCTGCAGTTAAATATTTAGGAAAAACAATAGACCTATACATTTTTTTTAATAACTATCTAAAGGTAAAAGGGATTTTCCAGGAGCAGAATATTGATGTCCGGTGAGCGTTGCCACCTCCTTACGGCATACCATGCACAGTGCAGTACTTTGTATAGTGGCTGTGCTTGGTATTGCAGTTCAGGATCATTCACTTGAATAGGACTGAGCTCCGTGACCAATAAACATGACATCAGTGGCCTCGAAAAAGTAGGTCATTAATATTATAGTCCCGGAAAACCTCTTTAAAAATGACATTGTCTTCAGCTTCATCAAGAGAAAGGCAAAAATAAAAATAAAATGTCCAATTGATGATACTACTATTAACCCTCTGTGCCTGTGATCAGAGATCTACAAAAAAATAAGTTTAATATACGCAAAACCAGCAGCGTACACTAAGTAATTCTGATTTTACAAGTATAATAACTGCAACATTAAAGAGGCTTCCTGGTATTTAATAAAAAATTTGCCTAAGCACTCTTACAAACATAAATCCGTACTGGCGTTTTTTTCATGTCTTATGCGTTTTTATAGTATTTGTTCAGAGATTTTTTATTTATTTTCTGCCATGTATTTGACTTGCGTTGGTTTTATAATGTATTTTCTCCCTATACAAAAGGGTATGGCAAGACTGCATTTTTTAGAACATGCTGTGATTTGAAAAACCACCATGGGCACAAACTGCATACTGTGTTTTATAATTCCCATAGTCTTTTAGCTAACATCTGAACCTAGTGTTTGTTTTTGTTTTTGTTTTGTTTGTTTTTTGGGGGGGGGGGGGGGTCCAGAAAAAAAGACACCAAAAACCTCAAAAAAGGGGCAAAAAAAGTTAAATTAGCACAAACAGCATAACAACTGTGTAAACCAAGCCTTAAAGCAAGGAAGATGACCAAAACTGATAAAGCCCCTGCTGCTCCACTGCCACCTCACCCTGCCGGTCTCTGTCTACTGTGTTTGATTAGGTAAAATTATGTTGATTCAATGTTATGTAACTTCTAGCTAGAATACAAATGGTTAACCCATGGCTTAGTTTCAATCTCTAGGTAGGGTCAGGCCTGGCCCTTGGGCTTGGTCTCCTTCCTGGACCAGTATTGGAGAGAATATGGAGATTTGAGCAGTAAGAGCAGCTTGCAGGAACCTGAGTCCTGTGAGAAAATACAGACATGAAATTAGAGCTACTTCATTGAAAGTTGAGCAGCCATATTGCTCAGGCAACTGCCTGTGAAGGTAACTAGAGATGAGCGAATTTCATATTTTGAAATTCGTTCACACTTCGTTTGTTGGTTAAAGCTGATTTGCGTTATGGATTCTGTTACCACGGACATGCCTATCATAGAGCACAAATATTAAATATACAGTGTTAAGAATAATGGCAAGTGCGCTCCCTGGACTTTGTGTGGCTGTCATGGCCCATAACAGGTAGGAACTAGTGTTAGGGACCACTCATGGAGGCGACCTTGACGTGGTGAGTGGCTTATTACGCTTTGGCCAAAATGTACACCAATGCCTCATTCAACATCCAGCATAGAGGCAGGGCAGAGTGCTGGTTCTTCTTGTTGCATGTTGAAGCTCTACTTGGAACCTTGTTAAGATCCAGCCATGCTAAATATGATTTTTTTGTCATTTTTTAAGTGGTCTTAAACTTTTGATCAGGACTATACTATGTGGGGGCAGTGTGGTAGAAATTATTGTGTGGGGGAAATTACTATGTGGGGCAGTGTGGGCGAAATTACTATGTGGGACAAATTACTATATGGGGCAGTGTGGGGGAAATTACTATGTGGGGCAGTGAGGGGGAAATTACTATGTGGGGCAGTGAGGGGGAAATTACTATGTGGGGGCAGTGTGGGGGAAATTACTGTGTGGGGGAAATTACTATGTGGGGCAGTGTGGGCGAAATTACTATATGGGGCAGTGTGGGCGAAATTACTATGTGGGGGCAGTGTGGGCGAAATTACTATGTGGGACCAATTACTATATGGGGCAGTGTGGGGGAAATTACTATGTGGGACAAATTACTATATGGGGCAGTGTGGGGGAAATTACTGTGTGGGGGAAATTACTATGTGGGGCAGTGTGGGCGAAATTACTATGTGGGGGCAGTGTGGGGGAAATTACTATATGGGGCAGTGTGGGCGAAATTACTATGTGGGGGCAGTGTGGGGGAAATTACTATGTGGGACAAATTACTATATGGGGCAGTGTGGGGGAAATTACTATGTGGGGGCAGTGTGGGGGAAATTACTATATGGGGCAGTGTGGGCGAAATTACTATGTGGGGGCAGTGTGGGGGAAATTACTATGTGGGACAAATTACTATATGGGGCAGTGTGGGGGAAATTACTATGTGGGACAAATTACTATATGGGGCAGTGTGGGGGAAATTACTGTGTGGGGGAAATTACTATGTGGGGGCAGTGTGGGGGAAATTACTATGTGGGGCAGTGTGGGCGAAATTACTATGTGGGGGCAGTGTGGGCGAAATTACTATGTGGGACAAATTACTATGTGGGGCAGTGTGGGGGAAATTACTATGTGGGGCAGTGTGGGGGAAATTACTATGTGGGGCAGTGTGGGGGAAATTACTATGTGGGACAAATTACTATATGGGGCAGTGTGGGGGAAATTACTGTGTGTGGGAAATTACTATGTGGGGCAGTGTGGGGGAAATTACTGTGTGGGGGAAATTACTATGTGGGGCAGTGTAGGCGAAATTACTATGTGGGGGCAGTGTGAGGGAAATTACTGTGTGGTGGAAATTATTGTCTGGGGAAAATTACTATGTGGGGGAAATTACTATGTGGGGCAGTGTGGGCGAAATTACTATGTGGGGGCTGTGTGGGGGAAATTACTATGTGGGACAAATTACTATATGGGGCAGTGTGGGGGAAATTACTATGTGGGGCAGTGTGGGGGAAATTACTATGTGGGACAAATTACTATATGGGGCAGTGTGGGGGAAATTACTATGTGGGGCAGTGTGGGGGAAATTACTATGTGGGAGAAATTACTATGTGGGGGGCAGTGTGGGGGAAATTACTGTGTGTGTGGGAAATTACTATGTGGATGCAGTGTGGTAGAAATTACTCTGTGGGGCAAATTACTATGTGGGGGCAGTGTGGGGGAAATTACTGCGTGGGACAAATTACTATGTGGGGCATTGTGGGGGAAATTACTGCGTGGGACAAATTACTATGTGGGGGCAGTGTGGGGGAAAATTACTGTGTGGGGGCAGTGTGGGGGAAAATTACTGTGTGTGTGGGAAATTACTGTGTGGGGGCATACTACTATACGGGGCAGTGTGGAGTAAATTACTGTGTGGGAGCAAATTACTATGGGGGGATTACAATGTGGGGGCAGTGTGGAGGAAATTACTATATGGTGCAGCGTCGGGGGCCTTGCTATTGGGGAGGCACTGTAGGGGCAATTCTATTCTTTTTGGGACACTATACAGGGATTATTACCTGGAGCACAATATAGGGTGTTATTATTATTACTGGGGGCACTCTAGGGGACATTATCACTGCTGTAGACACTATAGGGACATTTGGGGTAATTTATCAAACTGGTGTAAAGTAGAACTGGCTTAGTTGCCCATAGCAGCCAATCAGATTTCACCTTTCATTTTTGACAGCTCCTTTGGAAATCCAGTTCTACTTTACACCAGTTTGATAAATAACCCCAATTATGTCTATTAGGGTCACTATTTTTTCAGCACTATAGTACCTGGGGCATTGGGGACCCCCGGGGCACAGTATTGGGACAGGCAGCAGGATGACACTGCCGGGACACCAGAATGGGGAGGTTGATGGAAAAATTTAGAAATCTAACGTGTTTGTGCAGTAAGCGAGGATAGACGTTTACTACTTGGGGTTCTTAAAGGGAAAGTGTTTTTTGTGATGCCAGTTGCACTTCAGAAATGAAGGACAGGGTCCCCCTTTTAATAGGAATAGTGGTACCTATGATAGGAATGCCAGAGTGGTGTAAGGGTGGCCTAATGTCTCTTGGTGCTGTAGCTTTGCACTTGTCACTGTGCTCCTACCTGGATATCCTGGAACCCCAAGCGTGGCTGTCCACTGCAGTGAAAAGAGTAGTTGATGAAGGAGATGATGGAAAGACTTGGTATAACGTTGAACAGTAACTTTAGGCTACTTTCACATTACCGTTTTTCTTTTCCGGCATAGAGTTCCATCACAGGGGCTCTATACCGGAAAAGAACTGATCAGGCATATCCCCATGCATTCTGAATGGAGAGTAGTAATCCGTTCAGGATGCATCAGGATGTCTTCAGTTCAGTCATTTTGACTGATCAGTCAAAAGAGAAAACCGTAGCAAGACTTGCCTGAATGCCGGATCCAGCATTTTTTTCCATAGGAATGTATTAGTGCCAGATCCGGCATTCAAAATACCGGAATGTCGGATCCGTCCTTCCGGTCTGCGCATACACAGACCTTTAAAAATGAGAAAAAAATAAATACCGGATCCGTTTTGCCTGATGACACCGGAAAAACGGATCCGGTATTGCAATGCATTTTTCTGACTGATCAGGCATTTTTCAGACTGATCAGGATCCTGATCAGTCTGAAAAATGCCTGATCAGTCAGAAAAATGCATTGCAATATCGGATCCGTTTTTCCGGTGTCATCAGGCAAAACGGATCCGGTATTTATTTTTTTCTCATTTTTAAAGGTCTGTGCATGCGCAGACCGGAAGGACGGATCCGACATTCCGGTATTTTGAATGCCGGATCTGGCACTAATACATTCCTATGGAAAAAAATGCTGGATCCGGCATTTAGGCAAGTCTTGCTACGGTTTTCTCTTTTGACTGATCAGTCAAAATGACTGAACTGAAGACACGCAAGTGTGAAAGTACCCTTACTTGAGTAATCTTGTAACAGAAACAATCTTCAAGCTTTCTCTTGGTCATTAGCAGATTCGCACAACTTTTGGCAGGCAAACACATTCAGCTCTGCTACAGCTGTACTCTTTTAGCTCTGCTATGCTGACTGGATTAAATAGGAACTTTTCCTTTCTGTTGCAACTTAGTTCACTGTAGCCTGACTCTGTCTTTATCTTGATCTGTATCTTTATCTGTATTCTGAACTTTATCCAGGGAACTACGCTTCCTGGTTTGTGAGGCTTGTAGCTTGGGCCTCTGGGTCCAACAGAACTGAATGTGTTCTGCAGACTTTGGGCAGGGCTCTCCCAAAAGAGCTCTCTGCGGCACGACCTCTCTCCAAGGAGGGAAAGGCTAGACTGACCTTCCACTAACTACACTCTCCCCTCTCTAGAGAGGGCTGGAATGTAAGGAGGGTTCCATTCTATCTAACACAGCTCTGCCAGAAGTGCCTCCATCTGCTGGTAAACCAGGCATATTGCATGTAAAACCATTACCAAATCATAAATACATTTACACATTGTGCAGGACCTGGGGATAAATACACAAGATGATACAGGGTACACCATTAAGGATAGCGGAGGGGTAAAAAGAGTGGTAATGTCCCCTTGAAGGGTGTTACATCTGTGTTACAAACTCTGCAGAGACGAGATGAGGCTGAAGGAATTTGCCATGGTGGTCTGGGTCAAATGGAGGAGAAGAGGAAAGAGAAGGTCTACATGACAGGAGATGTCCCTGGATGTAAAAGGTATGTGGTGCTGTATTCTCCTCCAAGTCTTTTTTATTATAATTATATGTATTTAAAATTTGGCGATAAAATTTTTCAGTTTAGGAGCCAATTTGGGGTATTTTTTTAAATCTGGAGATGTCATATGGTCTAGGAAGAGACTGTGGCGCTCACGAAGCACCGCAACCTCTTCATACAAATACAAAAAAAAAAAATGTAAAATGGAGGGAGGTGCCCAAGTTGGGTAGACATCCCCGGGCCTATCATGCACTTAATCCGCCCCTGGTCATGCACATGCCATGTGTTAAGTTATACCCAAGTTAAGGTATACCCTAAAGGCGCCAGGAAGTGTTGTCATTATTAGTGTCAACGTAGGTCATGTGACCAGTCACCCTGATCGCATCATCACTGACCCACTGCCTAGGAATCATGTGTCCCGCCATGCCAAGACCTAAATCAATCATGATGAATCACGTGATGTACTATCACATGACTCACTCTATCAGTAGAGTTTGGAATAGAACTCTAAATATATGATTATGAGGTACTACTGAAAGGGTTCCTCTACCACATCAGCCAATATAGGATATTCAGTGCACACTCAAATGTATTGAAAAATGTATAATAATCTTTATTTGCCTTTTCCAGTTCACCAAATTAATAACAAGTATTTTTCTCCTATTTTTCACTCCCGCTATTGTGACATAAATAAATCCAGATACAATAAGTGACAATATTTCAGCCAAAGTGACCTTTGTCAAGTCCCATCTGGAGAGTGGAATATGGAAATGCCTGTAGCTCCTTCTCCAGCCGCAGGCAATGCTATTCTCCACTCTCCAGATGGGACTTGACAAAGGTTGCCCTGACCGAAAAATTGTCACTTATTATATCTGGATTTATTTATGTAACAATAGCTGTAGTGAAAAATAGGAGAAAAATATTTGTTATTAATTTATTTGATGGACTACAAAAGCATGTGACAGTACAAGGCAGGCATGTTTTTTGGGCAGAAATAATGCCATCTAGGTATCTTGCTGAGAGGCTGAGAGCATGCCATCATCTCCCTAAGGAAAGCAGACTCTACTAAATGGTATGGCAGCGACTGCACCGCCAGCAACTTGACTAGGTAGGAGTTAAGCTTGTGCACCATCAGATTGCTGGGCGTGTACAGTTCTTTCCTGGCGACACATTCTGTTATCGATGGCTGATGACAGAGCAGAGGAGAAGGAGTCTAAGCGGAAGAAACAGCAAGTGATGATGACAACAAAGACACAATACTGCACTTGGATGCATCTACAAAAAAAAAAAAATAGGGATAGGGAAGAAACTCTTCTTGCAGTAGCTGGCAGTCATACAATAAGCACAATGTTAATAGGGATAAGAGAAATTTTCTTTGCATACCATTTGCCACTAGCCCCTATTTTTACTATCTATGAAAGATCCATAAAAGTATCATTGCCCCACCTGGTCGTTAAATGTGACCAACACAAATTCCACAATATGTAATGTGTCCCAGTATCTGGACTTCTTTCTTCAAAACTTTGTAGTTAAATGCTATTTACACCTTTGGGGGCATTTTTTTTATTAGTGTATTATACTCATTTTTTCAATTGGTCTTTGGTATTAAAAATTCAGAGTCTTTTTGTCCGTACAGAGCTGAGTTTCTCTAGTAGCAGGATCTGAATTTTCTCTTCTGCTCATCAGCCACCTTACCGGGGCTCCTTATCTCTGATCTCTGACTTTATAAATGCTCATTATAGCTCACTGATAAGAATGTTGCTTAAAGGCTGTCTATGTACACCTTTGGGGGCATTTTTCTTTATTAGTGCATTATACTCATAAAGATCTAAAAATCAGTTTTTCAATTGGTCTTTATTAAAAAAAAATATGGGGAAGAACATTTTGCCTTTGCAGCTTAGGGAGCTTTTTTTGTTTCGCACGGTAAGAGTGGTTGAAGTGCATGCACAGTTTCCTGGCCATTTTTACCAGCTCTTTTAGTTCAGTGGAAGACTTGAGGAACCGAGTGACAACGAGATTGAAGACAGGCGCCATGAAGGGTGCATAAGTGAGCCCTCCATGATGCCATAACGCCTCTGGTCAACTCAGTAATGAAGTTATGAAACTTACTTGCAGTGATGATTATTTTTTGGTCACCATGGATGTGTCTTCATTGTACTCAAACATAGACCATCAACTTGGGATCTAGTGCACCACACACTACCTTAGTGCCAATCCAGTACTCCCTGTGTCAATTTTTAACTCAATGCCTGGAATTCCTATTAACTCACAATTTGTTTATATAGGAGAGTAAGATTTTTCACCAATTCCTTGGCACAGCAATGGGGAGTAAGGTGGCACCAACTTATGCTAATTTGTTCATGGGGAAGTTTGAGCAGCCACACATCTGGGAAAATTGAATTGCAAGTCCAGGTTGTTTTTCTATTGCAGATACATAGATGATCTATTCTTAATGTGGAAGGGGGGTGAAGATTCCATTATTGAATTCACTAACCAACCTAATCAAAACATATGGGGGATTCATTTTTCTCTTGACTACAGCCCAACTACAATAGAATGTCTGGATATAAAAATCTCCCAGTTCATTACGTCCACCTTTTTTGAAAAGGTGGACAGTAACAGTTATTTACAAAAGGAAATGTCATCACCAAAGGAAATGGTTAACCAGTATTCCCTTAATGTTGTAGTTTTATTCCGGCTGCCTCTCAGCATGCGCTGCCGTGCTGCCGCCGGAACTCTGGCCCGCGCCCCCATTATAGTCAATGGGGCCGGAGCTGTAGTCCGGGGGCATACATGCACTAGCAGCAGCAAGGATCCAACAGGCTGTTCACCCTCCGGAACAGCCTACCGGATTTCCTTGCCGCTAGTGTGAAACTAGCCTAAGAGGATACGTAAGAATTGCACTGAGGATGCCATGTTTCTCTCACAAGCCGGCATTCTGAGGGACAGATTTGCTGAAAAAGGGTATCCGTCAAGTCTAATCTATGATGTCTACAGGAGGACACAACAGCTTTACCAACAACGTTGCCTACAGCCAAGAGCAAATACTAATAAAGATCACAGGAAAAAAGCTTTGTCATAACAAAACTTTCTTACAATATATTCATCTGCACGACAGATTTAGGGGTAAATATTGACCGATCCTCTTGAAGAACCCATTTTGGGGCACCGCCCTGCCTGCACGTCCAACTGTTGTTCATAGAAGAGTCCCCACAATAAAAAACATCTTGGCACCCAGTAGACTGAGGCAGTATGCAGATACTCCAGCAGGCCTTGCTGATGACAAGCTGGGCAGCTATTACTATAATAAGACCCGCTGTTTGTGTTGTCTGAGCATCACTGTCACTGAATTGTATATGCAGCCCACAGATCACAAATTAAACATGCACTCAATTACAAATATTCCTTTGTAATTTATCTTATTGAATCTTGCTGTAATATCTAGTATGCTGGTTGGATCACTCATATATCTGGAAAAAAAATATCCAGAAAAAAATCCTCAAACATGGCCTATCCCATTACTGTGCAGATTGGACAACTACTGTACAATAGTTGTCCTGATTCTATTGTAATTACCACCCATAGATTATATTCCTGGGAATATTTACCACAGATTTGATGCCTTATTCAAGCGCGATGTCTACTTGAACTTCAGACCTTGACTCCGGGTGGCAATAGTAGAAACAATTGTGTAAAATATCAATCAATATGTTATTGTATTTCTATATGTTATTTCATTATTATACAGTTGCAAGAAAAAGTATGTGAACCCTTTGGAATGATATGGATTTCTGCTCAAATTGCTCATAAAATGGGATCTGATCTTCATCTAAGTCACAACAATAGACAATCACAGTCTGCTTAAACTAATAACACACAAAGACTGATCAATGAGGTGAAGAAGAATCCTAGAGTGTCAGCTAAATACTTACAAAAGTCTCTGGCATATGCTAACATCCCTGTTACCGAATCTACGATATGTAAAACACTAAACAAGAATGGATTTCCTGGGAGGGTACCACAGAGGAAGCCATTACTCCTGACCATTGTGCACGTCTGATCTGCAACTACAGGAAATGTTTGGTTGAAGTTATTGCTGCCAAAGGAGGTTCAACCAGTTATTAAATCCAAGGGTTCACATACTTTTTCCGCCTGCACTGTGAATGTTTACATGGTGTGTTCAATAAAAACATGGTAGCATTTAATTCTTTGTGTGTTATTAGTTTAAGCAGACTGTGATTGTCTATTGTTGGGACTTAGATGAAGATCAGATCACATTTTATGACCAATTTGTGCAGAAATCCATATAATTCCAAAGGGTTCACATACTTTTTCTTGCAACTGTATATACTATTCATTTTACCTTTCCTTATGGCATCTCTTTTGTTATAATTTTTAAGGACTTTAAAGGCCTTTGCCCTTTTTTTATTCTACTTTTTGTGTATTAAGTGTTCTCTTTAAGGGTACTTTTACACTAGCGTTATTCTTTTCCGGTATTGAGTTCCGTCCTAAGGGCTCAATACTGGAAATAAAACGGATCAGTTTAATCCTAATGCATTCTGAATAGAGAGCATTCAATTCAGGATGCATCAGTTCAGTCCCTCTTACGGTATTTTGCCGAAGAAGCAGCATGCTGCGGTATTTTCTCCATCCACAATTCCAGAACACTTGCCGGAATGCCGGATTCAGCATTCATTTCCATTTAAATGTATTAATACCGGATCCGGCATTAAAATTGCCGCATTGGCGGATCCGGTCTTAAAAATATGAAAACAATAAATACCGGATCCATTTTTCCGGATGACACCGGAGAGACGGATCCGGTATTTCAATGCATTTGTCAGACGGATCCGCATCCAGATCTGTCTACAAATGATATCCGTTTACATATGGATTTCCGGATCCGGCAGGCAGTTCCCGCTTTGGAACTGCCTGCTGGATCCTCACAACGCAAGTGTGAAAGTACCCTAACAAAACACCATTTGTTACTGATTTCTTTGTAGTCAGTGATACAATGTATTAATTTTGTTTTAAACTTTCACAATTTCAGGGCAATAGTGACCCCCAGTGGCCATTTCTAGATATTTCACTTAAATATTATTTCATAATATCCTCACCACTTGACGAAGATAAGTCATATTCAGTGAGTTTTATAGTCCGTTGAATAATTATATTTCAGTCACTTGTATTTACTTATTACATTTAGAATGCATCTGGCTGAACTGGATGGACAAATGGCTTTATTCAACCATGTAAACTATGTTATTTTGTAATTTAATTTTTGCAATTTAATTGTTTAATCATGCCTAACTGTCAATCAAGGGGTAAACCTGTCCTCTAAATGTTAACACCAGAATTTCTTTTGAATGCGAAGTGTACCATATTTAACTTGTTTGTCAGTGACCCTAATGAAGGGGGTGTTCCATCCCTGAAACATGTAGTTGATACCAGGAAGACAAATAAAAACTGTTTAATACTACTTCCGTTGGAAGTTGTGCCACGCCGCATATGCTTTCTGATTTTCCTAAATGAAAAGACATGAGTTTGGTACCTAGTCACACAAATTGTGGAACAGTTATAGCAAAATTACAAGTGTGTTTTCTGTAAAATAAAGACAGAGGTGCAATTTAAGGTCCTTCCCCTTCTACAAACACATTGAACACTGCTATTGACAATTTACTTTGGGAATATTGAAGTATTGGCGCCGGTAAGATTTCTGAATACTCTGTTACTTTTATTTAAAAACATAGGTTCAAAACAGTCAATATTCAATATGTGAGAGAGAATCTAAATCGCACATCCTCATTACTATGCTTTTCATATAACAACTGTTTTAAATTTTAGCATGATAAAACATGGCTATACAGCACTATTATCAATCTATTGCTGTGCACTATTAGGAAGCATTAGTATACAGTTTGATCAAAGAGCATAGGCCCACTTACCACAAGGTTGCCTCTTCAAGTGGGGACCTACTCTAACTTTGGCGCAGCACTGTGTGGCGACTATCGTGCCCCCACACCGCTCCAGCAGGCAATAGGACCCAGCGGCCACACAGCGCCCTCACTGTGCAGCAAAGCCACCTAGACCCACTTGAAGAGGCAACCTTGTCGTGGTAAGTGGGCCTATGCTCTTTGATCAAACTGTATACTAATGCCTCCTAATAGTGCACAGCAATAGATTGATAATAGTGCTCTATAGCCATGTTTTATCATGCTGAAATTTAAAACAGTTGTTATATCAAAAGCATAGTAATGAGGATGTGCGATTTAGATTCTCTCTCACATATTAAATATATTTGGATAGACAATTCCTTTTTCACACCTCTGGATCAGCACTCCTCCCCATTCGGCTTAGGTGCTTTTAATTAGTAGAAGTCTGCAAAGGGTTTATAAATTCCTACCACCTCTCAGTTGGTGTTCCTGAGAGGCTGTGAACAGGTGAGCTCTTTGCACCTGTTCACATTATGCGGTGCTGGGCGGTGGCTGTCGCTGCTCTTGTGCTGTGCTGGTGGAGTGATGGGACCCAGGAGCTAGGTGGCTTTGCTGCACAGTGAGGGCACTGTGTGGCTGCTGGGTCCCATTGCCTGCTGGAGCGGTGTGGGGACGTGATAGTCGCCGCACAGTGCCGCGCCAAAGTTAGAGTAGTGTGGCAAAACCAACCTCGCCACTGGGTTTTGGATAGGCCTGTTTAAAAGCCTCTTGCCTCGGGATTATGGCCCTGTGGCAAACTCAGCCACTATATACGGTAATTCCTGTACATATGATGTTAGGGCATATGAGTATACCACTTTAAAGAACCAAGCGTATATATGTTTGTGTAACTTGTCCACTTGGGAGACAGTTGGGTGGATAGACAGAGGGGAGGAAAATGCTGGGTGTGTTCCATTGTCCCATTGTGCCATTGTCCCATTGTGTGTTTAAATGGTGATGTCTGTCCTGTTGTCTCCACATGTGTATTGGCGATTTCCCTTTGTCCTGAGAGATAATTGGATTGCTCTTCGGTTCTCTCCAGGACAGAGAGGAGGAAACCATGATGCATTGTGGGGATGTGTTATATCTGTTCTGTGTCGCAGTCTCCCTTCTGGTCCCCTAGGGGGCGTGAACGATTGGTTGCTGTACTTGCATTGTGTGTGTTGTAAGATATTGATTGGTTGGATTTCAAAACCCTGTGGGCAGTACTATGTTTTTTATGAATAAAAGAGGCTGTACTTTTTAGTACAGTAAGACCACTGCTTGACCCTCAACACGGAGCCTTGTCTCGTTATTGGGGGGATTCCCTGTATGCTGTTAGAGACTGATTGCCAGGAGTGTAAGCTGATTTTCCTGTTCGTCTGCTAGCAGCTATTCGCGAGGTTCCAGTTTGGAGTGCTATTTTGTATCCAGTTCGGGAGTTTGGTGTTCTGCAGTAGCTGTGCCTGTCTCTCAGAAAGGGGCATATCGCCTAAACTGATTTTAACCCCTTGTCTGCTGAAACGGTCCGTTACAAGTAGGTCCCCACTTGAAGAGGCAACCTTGTCGTGGTAAGTGGGCCTATGCTCTTTGATCAAACTGTATACTAATGCCTCCTAATAGTCCACAGCAATAGATTGATAATAGTGCTGTAGAGCCATGTTTTCTCATGCTGTAATTTAAAACAGTTGTTATATCAAAAGCATAGTAATGAGGATGTGCGATTTAGATTCTCTCTACATATTGAATAGGTTCAAAACAGACTTTCTTTACTGTTAAGACACATGTTGCAAATTTGTAATGTGTTTATTCCTCCCCCCACACACATACACACAAAACCACAAATATAATGATGCAGCAAGTATGTGTGACGTGAAAAGAAAATTATATGTGGTTTTCATAATTTTTTATAAATAAAAATCTGGAAAGTGGATGTGAATCGATATTCAGCCCCTCCTGAGGAAACAATACTTCATAATCAGTAATACCTGTAATAGCGGCCGGGGTCCATGTTTGGGAAGTTGGTATATGGCAGACGCCATAAAACCAGAGGTACAACGCATGCGGCAGTGAATTGCGTGATGATGCCCAAGTTTCTATGGCGCTAATGAGAAGTGAAACCAAGCGCACACTGCAAACTCATCACAGTGCACATAGAAAATCAAAATGCTGAAAGGGGCAAAGGGGGCGGAGCCAGCAAGCCATGGTGTAGGTCGTCTCCACCAGAGCTCCTCACCGCTAGCCCAGCTTTATCAGCTTTATTCAGCAGACAAAGAACCCACGATGGGGAAAACTCTCAGAGACAGAGATGGGGCAACGGGGAACACCCTGAAGACGAAAAAGACACAGGGGGACCTGAATAAATTCCTTAACAGAAGATCTTCCTCGCACCCTGAGAGCGGCAAGATGGCGCGTGAGGCGCCAACTAACTCTGAACGGGAATGCCGACAGCTCAGACGCTGAAGCTTACAAAGAGGTGAGACAGACTCTCTTCCTCTCACCCGAAGCTTCCTGCAACAATCGCTAGCCCAGGCCCTTACCCCGGTTATGAAATAACTTTCTGACAATAAAGCCAAGTTCCAGCAGCTTGGTCACCGGGTTGAACACCTGGAAGAAAGCCATGACCTCCTAGTCCGGCATGAAGCCGGAGTACAAAATCACCTGGCTGCTATGTCTAAAATGATTAACGCAGCCTATGTGCACCTGGAAGATCGGGAGACTAGAGGGCGGAAGAAAAATGGCCGCCTGAGAGGAATACCTGAGACGGTGCCGGCTGAAGACCTGAGGGACACAGTGCGCCGCCTGTTTGCCCTCCTGGTGGGAGAAGACCACGCTAGATTCATCCAAGGACTCAACTTCTATAGGCCGACCTCCCTCTAAGAGACAACTGAGAAGACTCCTTCTCACCTTCACAGACTTAGGGGTCTCAGATGTCTGGCGCCTTCTCCATCCTGAGGAAAAGGACTACACCTTCCACTCGCGGACGCACAATACATATCAACGTCTGGACTATTTACTCTTAACAAACCAATTGCTATCTTCAGTAATGGAGGCCAATATTGGGAACATAGTCATATCTGACCATGCGCCAGTGAGTGTGAAGGTGAGGTTTCACCAGCAAGACAACTCTCTGGGAAGTACATAAGGTAGTTGTCAGAGGGGAGCTTATAAGTTTGGGCACCAAGGTCAATAGAAATAGACAGAAACAGTTAGACTCCCTCCTTCAGCAGATCTCCACACTCGAGACTTTGCACAAGAGAGCGAGGTCAGGTGAGGTCCTGGAGTCGCTAAAACAGCTGAGACAAAAGGATATTGACCTACTAAGCGTACGGGCGGCTAGAGCCCTAAAGACCCTGCATCTCTAACCTTCTAAAGGGACAAAGGAACAAATCCTTTATCCAAGCCATTAAATCGAGTTCAGGCTCCCGACTTATCAACACCCCAGCGATAGCCCAAGAGTTTCGCTCCTTCTATTCGACTTTGTATAACCTCCCGGCACCCTCCACTAGCTAGCAGCTTGACGATCGCATCAAGGAGTTCCTAGACTCCATTAACATCCCGAGCCTTACCACAGAAGATGTACACGGGCTACTTCTGCCATTTACGGTAGAAGAGCTAGACCAAGTCCTCTCTTCTATTCCTTCCGGTAAGAGCCCAGGGCCGGATGGGTTTCCAATCTCCTATTACAAAAAATTCAGGGACATCCTAATACCTCACTTTGTCGATGTGTGCAATCACCTCCTCAAGGGTGGTTCTCTGACCCCGCAAGCCCAGGAGGCACATATAACAATTATCCACAAAGAGGGAAAGGATAAAGAGGCCTGTGGAAATTACAGACTGATATCACTGCTAAATACTGACCTAAAATGATGGACTAAATTGCTTAACAACAGAATTTCGAAGTTGCTTCTTGGGCTGGTGGGTGAAGAGCAAGTGGGCTTTGTTGCAGGCAGGGAGGGCAGACATAACATCAGTAGAGTGATACATGTGACCACGCACACTATTAAAACTAAGTCCCACCTTGTGCTCCTAGGCACAGATGCTGAGAGGGCGTTCGATAGGGTCAGTTGGAACTATGTGAGAAGGGCCATTTTTACACTGTATTCAGCACCATCTGCGAAAGTGCTGGTAAACAGGACCCTATCAGACGCCTTCCAAATCAAAAATGGTACCCACCAAGGATGCCCATTGTCCCCCACCCTGTTCATCCTCACCCTGGAGACGCTACTACTAAAGTTCTGCCAATCCCCCATGATTAAAGGAGTGAAATTGGGAAATCACACTCATAAGATGGCCGCCTTTGCGGACGATTTACTGCTCTTGTTGACAAACCCTGAGGAGGCCCTGCCGGAGGTTATGCGGATATTCGAATCCTTTGGGCTAATCTCAAACTTTAAGATAAACTTTGATAAATCGGAAGCCTTAGGTATATCTTTGCCACCTGCCCTGCGAACTAGGGTCAAAGCCCTCACACCATTTAAATGGCCTTCCCAGGCAATAAAATATCTGGGAGTCATGATCCCGCTAGATCCCAAGCTCTTATTTCGCCTCAATTTCCCCCCGCTACTTTCCAAAGTCACCTCTATTCTCTCAAAAAGCTCCTCGCCCTTCCTCACCTGGTTAGGCAGGAAGAATGTCTTAACCACCTACATTCTGCCATTACTTATGTATACTCTAAGAGCCCTTCCTATTTCAATACCCTGTAACCTCATAAACAAAATTCAAACCCTTATGAGCAAGTATCTCTGGGCTAGTGGCCGTCCTAGAATGTCCATCCGCCTGCTCTCTCGTAGGAAAAAACATGGCGGCATTTCTCTCCCAGACATTCCGACCTATATCCAGGCCATTAACCTAGAAAGGTGGCTTAGGCTGACCAGACAGGAGACCCACTGTATGCACATAGACTTAGAATTGGCCCTACTAGGCAAAGATTCATTCCACAGATTGTGGATACCTGGGAAGGTGGGAGAAGGGGCCAAAGTAGACAGCGAGCTTACCAGGGGACTGTTACATGTCTGCCGCAAATCAAAGGAACTTAACTCTGGTCAGGCTAAGGTTTCTCCTTTGGCTCCTATATCAGTTCTACCTACCCCTACGTGTCCACAAGTTAAAATTCCATCTGAAATTTGTCTCTCAATGACCCGACACAGACTAGGTGACTTGACAAAGCTACAGGCCCCTGCTGACTTCTATGCTGCCCTTTCTGGAGGACCAGATCCTGGGAAAAACTTCATTCAAGGGAATGACTTTGAAAACATCTGCAGACAGTTTAAGTCCTCTAAGTTTATTCCATTACCAGACCCGACGTAGTTAGAAAACTTCATATTGCTGCCAAATCTGCCCCACAAGTGTACCACCCACATATATAGGCAAATTCTCTGTGCAAGGGACTCAAATTTGCCACCATGGGTAGCTGATTGGGAGAGAGAACTACACCTCACGCTAGATGATAATAGCAGAAAATGGATCCAAAAGTGTTCACACGGTTTTTCCAAATGTATATAAATACAAGAAAACTCTGTAAAGGTGGCGTTTAGGGCTCTTTCACACCTGCGTTATTGTCTTCCGGCATAGAGTTCCGTCGTCGGGGCTCTATGCCGGAAGAATCCTGATCAGTTTTATCCTAATGCATTCTGAATGGAGTGAAATCCGTTCAGGATGCATCAGGATGTCTTCAGTTCCGGAACGGAACGTTTTTTGGCCGGAGAAAATACAGCAGCATGCTGCGCTTTTTGCTCCGGCCAAAAATCCTGAAGACTTGCCACAAGGCCGGATCCGGAATTAATGCCCATTGAAAGGCATTGATCCGGATCCGGCCTTAAGCTAAACGTTGTTTCGGCGCATTGCCGGATCTGACGTTTAGCTTTTTCTGAATGGTTACCATGGCTGCCGGGACGCTAAAGTGATGACGTGATCGCATGGCACGTCATCCATGCGCATGGGGCGCTCTGACGTCATTCTGGAGCGCCCCGGGAGCCGTGCGGACTGTAAGTATACCACTCCCCCGCTCCCCGCTCCTACTATGGCAACCAGGACTTTAATAGCGTCCTGGGTGCCATAGTAACACTGAAAGCATTTTGAAGACGGATCAGTCTTCAAATGCTTTCAGTACACTTGCGTTTTTCCGGATCCGGCGTGTAATTCCGGCAAGTGGAGTACACGCCGGACCGGACAACGCAAGTGTGAAAGAGGCCTTAGATGGTACAGAACCCCCGAGTACCTTTATAAAATAAAGCTGCTCCCCACAGACCTTTGTTGGAGATGTAATGCCACCACTAGGTCCATCTCTCACATCTGGTGGTTCTGTCCGGCCATTCGCCAATTTTGGGAAGGAGTAGAGCACGCTATAAACAAGATCTGTGCCACGACCCTAAGACTCACAGCCCAGTTAGTTTTACTCTGGCTGCCCACTTCAAACTTTCGTCCAGGGAAGAACAATCTAATCATCCACTTACTTATGGCTGCAAAACTCCTAATTCCCCTGAAATGGAGATCAGTTGATCCACCGACCATGGATATGTTGCGTGACAGGGTTCACCAGATGTGTCAAATGGAGGAACTGATAGGATTGACATACCACAGTAGAGACCGCTACCTGCTGCTCTGGCAGCCCTGGCTGAATTACAGGGCAAGCCTCCTCGATCCTCTGCACACAGGAACTAACTAGAAATAAGTGCTGGAAAATATTATTTCTTGGGATCTCCTAGATCTCCCTTCCCTCCCCCCTCCCATGTTCATTCTTTGGGGTACATTGACTAAGGTTCGTCCTCTCAACGAACTAGAAGACGTGAATAGTTATGGTCTCATTATTATTCCTGAATGGATTGTAGATTACAATTTAGGATGACAAAACGTTAGGGCTGTTAGTTCTGGTTGATTGTTTATCCTTTTCTTTTATTTGTATGTCATTTCTGGATTTTATGCCTGTGCTGTAAGGTCATTCACCTGCTGGGCCCCTTGGTCCTAGTGATTTTCTCATCCTAGCCTGTATTGTTAGGCTGTGCCTTCGAAGAGATCTGCCTGGTTTTATTTACGATGTGGCGCACTCAACATTGTAACTGTGCATTTAACTATGATCTCTGTTTGTCTAATAAAAAAAGATTTCAGGACTTCCGGTTCCGGCGCTGGGATGCTAGCAGCGGCGTGAAAGAGCTCCGGCGCCCGCTTGTCTTCAGATTAGATCCCCACCGTGTGTGTAAGTGTGGGACTACTACTAAAGAAGAATCTGAGGTCTGCTATCGATTGTAGTGCTTGGTGCAAGGAGCGGTACCTTTTGCGGAGCGGCAGCATTAAGTCCACCATGTCGGCCAGCGCGGGAGATTCGCAAGGCAAGATGGCGGAGACATGCGCTTCTTTACCTGAATCGGGGGCCGATACCCATGACGGGGGCGAGTCGCTTGCTGTAAATCAGATAACACCGTTGGCACAGGGCATCGATTATAAATCGCTGGCTATAGAAGTGGCAACTTACCTGGCTCCTGATATCAGGGATACGCTGACGAAGACGCTGTCAGCGTCCCTGCAACAGCTGCATGAAATGATTCATCAACGTGATGGCAGATTAGAGGAGTTGGAGCAGAGGTCGCATTCTGTTGAGAGTGATACTGCCAGTCACGCACGCACCCTGAGTGAACTGTCCAAGCAAAACATGATTTTAATGGACAGGGTGGAAGACCTGGAAAACAGGTCGAGACGAAGCAACTTACGCTTGATAGGCTTGCCAGAGTCGGTAAAAGCATTGGAATTGAAGGGACTTTGTGAATTAGATCTGCCACGAGCTCTGGGCCTAGAGGGGCGCCATAAGGTGGAGAGAGTGCACAGAACTGGGCTTATGGAGAGCTCACAGTGAAAAGAGCGGGGGAGGCATATGGTTCACCCATAAAACCGCAACAAGTAATCATGAAGTATCTTGATTACTGTGATAAAGAAGCCATCCGCCATCCCAAGAGCATTCCGGAATAGGAAAAGTCCCCTCAGAATACAAGGACATAATGTTTGCGGATTATTCAGCGGCAGTAGCAAAGAAAAGAAGAGAGTTTAGGCATGTTTGCTCTCAGCTATATCAAAGGCAGATCAAATTTCAGCTAATGTACCCAGCAAAACTACGTGTTACCCATGCGGATGGATCTACGATCATATTTCATGAGCCGTCGGCGGCGGAAGAAATGATGGACACTCTACAGAACAGAAGGCAGGAGGGGGGGAGTGGAACGCAGGCAGAGAGCCTCATCGCCGCGTCAGGATATGAGTGAAGGAGAACGGCGGCAGACGAATTCTCAAGATCCTGGACGGGGACGTCGTGACAGAGAGGGCCGATCAGGGACTGACAACAGGCGTACTTCCAGGAGAGAAGTGCAATCGTATCCGAGGAGGTGACTGTTCCTGTGACAATATGTGTTGTGGTTCGGCATGATCTACCACTTGGAGTAGTGGGTTCCATTGTTCACAGGGGGTGATCTCCCCTTTTGGTTTATACCAACCACTGATATGGATGAGTGGAGGTGGTTATCGTTATAGACGTTCCCTGTTCAAGAATATGTTTAGTTGGTAATATCAATGCTTTCTCCGGGGGACAAATGGCCTTAGGCAATTTGTGTTATGAATTAGGAAGATGGGCGGGTGCTGCAACCCAGAAAAAAGGAAGTTTAAATATAGTTAGGGGCTGCTCTAACGGTTAGGGAAGGGGGGTAGGGGGGTAAGGAAGGGAGGTCTATTTTTGGGGTTCTGGTAAAAAGCATCTAGTAACTTTTGTCCGTTCTGAACGTATTCATTGGTCCGGCTACAAGAGTAGTGGTTTTAGGGAAAATCTAAGATGAAAATCATCTCCTGGAACATAAAAGGGCTGAGGTCACCCCAAAAAAGGTGGATGATTCTCAGACATTTAAAGAAACTCAAGCCTGACATTGTTCTTCTCCAGGAAACTCACCTTGAGGAGAAGGATTTTGACAGGATGAAAAGGTTGTAGGTGGGTGCAGTGTTTGGTTCTTCGGCGTGTGATAGGAAGGCAGGGTTTATAACATTGGTCAATAAACAGCTTAATTGTACGATAATAGGGCATACTGCAGATACAAAGGGCAGATGGGTGCAGGTTCTGATCCAGGTCCAGGATACGCAATACAGCATTTATAATGTATATGGTCCCAATACCAACAATGGTGCATTCTTTAGCGAATTGGAGTCCAGGGTGTTAGGAGACGCGAATCCTCACAAGATCATTGGGGGGATTTTAACTCAGTGGTTAGAGGTGCAGAGGACAGAAGACGAGAAGGTGATAGGGTTGGGATTGATGGGCCGCAGGACAACGTGATGCAACCCTTCATGGAAGGAGCGAGTCTGGTAGATCCTTGGCGCCAATTGCATCCAGATGACCGGGGTTTTACATTTTACTCCAACTCACAGCACTCGTGGTCGCGGATCGACTACATACTTCATATGGCATACGTATCGACTACATACTTCGGGTCGTATGGCATTAGACAATGAAAACATGTCTTATATCAATTTACTCCCCAAGCCAGGGAAGGATACCTTGTCACCGGGTTCCTACAGGCCCATATCTCTAATAAATGTTGATGCGAAACTGCTGGCCAAGATTATAACGGACCGCTTGGCGATATTTCTGCCCCAGTTAATAGGAAGAGAACAGGTAGGATTTGTGAAAGGCAGGTCCACTGTAAGAAATATAAGGACGGTCTTGACGGTCTTGGATCGAATACAACATCTTCCAGTTAGGGGTGAGTTTCCAGCCATGCTCACCTTGGATGCGGAAAAGGCATTTGATAATGTTAGATGGGCATGGCTGGGAGCGGTATTGGATAAGATGGGATTTAAGGGGCGTTTAGGGCCTATTTATCCCAAATGTATCATAATCCGAGAGCAAGGGTGTATACTCAAGGCTTTTTGTCTAAACCCTTTCAACTTCAAAAAGGTACCAGACAGGGTTGTCCGCTGTCTCCTCTCCTGTTTAATTTAGCTTTAGAGCCACTTGCCAGGGAATTGTGTGATTCCAATATTTTTGAGGGCATCAAGGTTGGGGGTGTCAGGCAAAAGCGGCCTTGTTTGCCGATGATATAATATTATTTTTAGAACGCCCGAAACAACATCTGGGGAAGGTGATGGAATTGCTAAGTGAGTTCGGAAAATACTCGGGCTATGCAGTGAATAGGTCTAAATGTGAACTGCTTCCGTTAGCTCAAGGAGATGATGGGAGGGATATTGGCGCAGAGAAGTATGGTGTTGCTAATCCGTTGACTCAGATTACTTACCTAGGGGTCAAGATAGGGAAATCGCCACATTCCATTTATAGGCTGAATTACCCGCCTTTGTTCGCCAAAATTAAAAAGGATCTGGACAGGTGGATGAATTTACTGCTTTCCTTAATGGGTCGTTGCCAGCTGATTAAGATGATGGGGGCGGCGAAGCTAATGTATCCTTTGCAGACAATACCTGTCCTCTTACGACATGCAGATATAGGTGACCTTGAGAAAAAATTTACTAAATTTTTGTGGAGAAGGAGGAAGGCAAGAATTGCGTTAAAAAAGTTGAAGCTTAAAGGGGTTGTCCAGGTTCAGAGCTGAACCTGGACAGCCCTCCATTTTCACCCAGGCAGCCCCCCTGACATGAGCATCGGAGCAGTTCATGCTCCGATGCTCTCCTTTGCCCTGCGCTAAATTGCACAGGGCAAAGGCATTTTTCTGAGTTCAGGTGACGTACCGGGGCTCTCTATGGGGCTGACAGGAACCCCGGTGACGTCACCGGCACTGATGGGCGGGATTTGGCTCTACCCTAGCCAGTAAAACGGCTAGGGCAGAGCTAAAGCCCGCCCCTCAGAGCCGGTGACGTCACCGAACACACTGCCGGGCGGAATTTACCGCCCGGCAGTGTGTTATTGAAAACAAAAGAGCCAGTGCCCTGCGCGATTTAGCGCAGGGCACTGGAGCGCATCGGAGCATGAGAAACTCCGATGCTAGCCTCAGGGGGGCTGCCGGGGTGAAAATAAGGGTATGTCCGGGTTCAGCTCTGAACCCGGACAACCCCTTTAAGAAGGAGCAGGGAGGTCTTAATTTCCCAGACTTACGGGGATATAATTTAGCGTGTCTTAGCAGACACATATTAGACTGGGCCAATGAGACTTCGTTTTACTCAAACCTAGGTGTTGAGTCAGCTAGCAGCTCCGTGGAACCTGATATCCCTCCTCCATACCCAGGTGTCAAAACTCCCATATGTAGCAAGAAGATCTCTTATTCTTACGACACAATAATTGCATGGAAAAATGTGAGGAAGTTTTTTGGTTTGTCTTATTTGTTTTCGAAACACCTCCCTTTACAGGGTAATCCTAACTTTCCTCCTGGATATAGTGAGAAATCCTTCCAAGAGTGGTCGAACAAGGGAGTGACAAAGTTGGGGGACTTGATACATTAGAGAGAGACCAGATGGGCATCATTGGGAGAATTAATAGAGAGATGGGGCCTACAGAGACCGGCAAAATTTCCCTATAGGCAAGTTCATAATTATGTGAAGAGCATTATAAGGGATATCTCCAAAGAAGGGCAGAAGAACAGGTTTGACTCCTTTCTGGGGCATAAGTGTAGGATGTCTATTTCAGAAATCTATAATGTACTTAGGGCAACCTGGGAGGATCAGCTGGTAGCTAGTCTGTTCAGGAAGTGGGAAAATCTATTGGAGGTAACGGAATTAGAGCCCATCGCTCGGGCGGGTATTCAGGCGTTATATAAAGCAGTATACAAACTGAAAAGAATGACGTGGTATTAGCAGGAGGTGCTCCAACCCACATGCAGTCGTGCATATATATATATATATATAGGGGAGCAAATCCTGCACTTGTGGCCCGTTGCTAATGGCGATCCCCAGCAAAAATGCATACGGTGGAGGATGCCCGCAGCAAACCACAAGTACCACAATATACATCCTACACAAGGTAGCAATTATGTGGATGTGATAATCAATATAACAATATAACAAAATAATAGCAAAGACAGGTGCACTCTGCGGTCTTACTAAACCCTCAAACTGATTTTAAAATTGAGAGATTAGTCAACGTGTCCTAAACCCGCACTGCCTGTTACCAGAGTCAGTGTAAGATGGTAAAGAGATGAGCACCGAAAGAAATAAAAAATATTATATATATATTATATATTTAGGACAAATATTATATATATATATATATATATATATATATATATATATATATATATACACATATATACATATATACATACACACACACAGGTCCTTCTAAAAAAATTAGCATATTGTGATAAAGTTCATTATTTTCTGTAATGTACTGATAAACATTAGACTTTCATATATTTTAGATTCATTACACACCAACTGAAGTAGAACAAGCCTTTTATTGTTTTAATATTGATGATTTTGGCATACAGCTCATGAAAACCCAAAATTCCTATCTAAAAAAATTAGCATATCATGAAAAGGTTCTCTAAACGAGCTATTAACCTAATCATCTGAATCAACTAATTAACTCTAAACACCTGCAAAAGATTCCTGAGGCTTTTAAAAACTCCCAGCCTGGTTCATTACTCAAAACCGCAATCATGGGTAAGACTGCCGACCTGACTGCTGTCCAGAAGGCCATCATTGACACCCTCAAGCAAGAGGGTAAGACACAGAAAGAAATTTCTGAACAAATAGGCTGTTCCCAAAGTGCTGTATCAAGGCACCTCAGTGGGAAGTCTGTGGGAAGGAAAAAGTGTGGCAGAAAACGCTGCACAACGAGAAGAGGTGACCGGACCCTGAGGAAGATTGTGGAGAAGGACCGATTCCAGACCTTGGGGGACCTGTGGAAGCAGTGGACTGAGTCTGGAGTAGAAACATCCAGAGCCACCGTGTACAGGCATGTGCAGGAAATGGGCTACAGGTGCCGCATTCCCCAGATCAAGCCACTTTTGAACCAGAAACAGCGGCAGAAGCGCCTGACCTGGGCTACAGAGAAGCAGCACTGGACTGTTGCATGTCATTCGGAAATCAAGGTGCCAGAGTCTGGAGGAAGACTGGGGAGAGGGAAATGCCAAAATGCCTGAAGTCCAGTGTCAAGTACCCACAGTCATTGATGGTCTGGGGTGCCATGTCAGCTGCTGGTGTTGGTCCACTGTGTTTTATCAAGGGCAGAGTCAATGCAGCTAGCTATCAGGAGATTTTGGAGCACTTCATGCTTCCATCTGCTGAAAAGCTTGGGGAGAGGGAAGCTGACCTAACCGCTAACCCCAAAAAAAATGTGCGATAGGGTTAGAAGAGACTAAGTACCTGGGTATATCATTGGGTGCAGAGTCATCAAACCCCACGTGAACAAAATAAAGGCGATACAGAATTGGCCCCGACCTGTCACCACTAGGCAAATAAAGTCACTCCTGGGAATGGTGGGCTATTACATGAGGTTTGTTCCCCACTTTGCTACTCTAGCTGCGCCCTTGACAAGGGCTCTTGAAGGGATGAAAATCAGTGATGGTTTGCTGGGATGATCAGGCGGAAGAGGATTTTACCGCTTTGAAGTCGGCCCTGTGTGGGTCACCTGTTTTGGTGACGCCCGACTTCAAGAGGGAGTCCGTGGTACAAACGGATGCCTCTGAAGTAGGCCTCGGTGCTGTACTGTCTCAGAAAGTCAACTGGGAGGAGCATCCCGTTGTCTCCCTAAGCCGCAAGCTCAACCCAGCCGAAACCAGGTACAGTATAGTGGAGAGAGAGTGCCTGGCTATCAAGTGGGCACTCGAGTCTATCCGCTACTATTTGTTGGGGAGAAATTTCCATCTGGTGACCGACCACTCCCCTCTCAAAGTGGACGAGCCAGGCCAAAGGCAGGAATGCCCGGGTCACCAGATGTTTATTGTCTCTGCAGAACTTTAAGTTCTCGGTAGAACACAGAGCAGGCTGGTTGCAGGGAAACGCGGATGCCCCATTTATATAATTGAAGAACATTTTAGGGTTAGTTTTACTCTCTTTGGCAATGACACTCTGTCTAGTTTGGCTGCTGAAACACAAATCTTTTTTAATCATTCTTTAGTTGATTCCCTTATGCACTTTGGTTCACTGTCTTGTTACATCTCCTCACAGTTGTATGAAAACAAATATTTTCATACAACTTACACTCCATTGTTCCCTCAGTGTTCACAAGTTGTCCAGGCTCTAAGACAGCAAAGCAGCTCCCTCCACCATGCTTCACAGTTGGGATAAGGTTTTGGTGTTGGTGTTCAGTGTTCTTTTTTTATCCATAGTTCCACTTTAGTCCAGGTGGTCTCAGGCAAACTTGCATCTTTATTTAATGGGTAAAGTACCAGTGAAATCCACACTTCCAATTTCATCTCCTTATTAAAATACCTTTTGACAATTAGCAAAGTCATTAACGGAGCAGGTTCACAGATTTTTGCTTCTGCACTGTGATGTTTACAGAGTCTGGTCAATAAAACTCATGAATGTAAATCTCATTCAGCTACTGTAAATGCTGCAGATTTTACACTGGCAATTCCACTGTGGAGAGTATGCAGCGTTTACACCAGCTGCAGCTCGACCCTTAGAACGCGTACAGTCCAGGAAAAATGGTCCATGCAAAGGCCACATCTGAATCAACTACATCTCATCTGATATATGATGGAGTGAGTTTCTGCCCAACCATGGGTCTGCTGCACTACACTTACAAGATGATGTGAGTCTTGCTCCAGCTTAAAGAGGCTCTGTCACCAGGATCAACTCTGTTAAACCAGGCCTGGTAGGGTTGATCTAGCTGATACCTTTCTAGATGCTGGCATTGTGGAGACATTTAGACTTGTATTCATATGCAAATGAGCCATTGGAGCACCAAGAGGTATGCTTATGTGCTTTGAACACTGCTCCAGCGAAACCTCTGGTGCACACTACAGATTTATCCAACGCTCCAAACATGCCCCTCTACCCTTAGATTGACAGCACTGGACCTCAAGTCTAGCGCTGATTTTTCATGCCTGTACAGTTGCTAGCAAGAAGCACCCCGCCTTCTGCTGCTTGCCAAGCAGCAAAGGTGTTCAGTGCACATGCGCCATTGACGTCATTCCACCCGGAAGTGAGGTGCCGTCGGCTTCATCTGCAGTTATATTATTTTGCTGTGCGGAGGCACGAACAGAAACACCACGGAAGCACTCCGTAGTGCTCCCGTGGGGTTACGATCCGTGCTTCCATTCAGCATCTCAGTGATTGCGGACCCATTCAAGTGAATTGCGGGCCACAATATGGCCACGGGCACACAACGTTTCATTATTCTGTACAGAAATCACTATATGAGAAACAATGGAAACCAGCGACTCAACCTATAAACCGAATAGATCAGGGTGCTCACCTCTTTGGTCCACCCAGACCGCACGAACAGACCAAGGAAAATTGTAAAAAAGTGTGAGGGGCACTCCGTATGTTGGAATAGAGACAGCAAATGGATAATGGCTAAGTATTATTTAATTCAATGTATCATAAAAAGCCAATGCATCAAACAACATAAAAAACATCCATACAATGCAATACAATAAAAATACAATAAAATAAATACCCAATGGAAAAGGGCCCTGAAGATTCGCTAGACAATCGTAAAGATTCAAAAATTCGTATTCGTGAATAATCGGCAGGCCCCACAATATTTCTCAGTGTGAGTAATCGCAGCGGATATTCATACACTTAGAGAGTTCGTTCTTAAATCTGGCCTGTGTCAGGTTCCAAATAATTCGCATGCACGATCTGCGTCAGAAATATCGTATTGCGCACTGTCCGAATTAAATCCTCCGGTTTATTCGGATAATCCGATATATCAATGATCGTGAAGGGGATCTCTTACCCTGTTCCGTCACCGGCTCGATGTAATGAATCGAAGATCCAGACGATCTTACCCAAACGCGGCGTCCCACGTGGTATGGAGTCTCGAACGTGATGTCTCACGTGACTCCTCGGCTGAAGCAGTAGTGGAATTGTCGATCCTTCTTAGTAATACAGCCTCTGGTTCGAGACAAGGTAATAATCCAAATGCGAAGATCACCCCCACTGTAGACCTTTCCTCTAGGTGACTCCTGGTTTATTGAGGAACGGCTCACTGTCTCAGACACGTTTCAGGGTATACACCCCTTCCACAGTGGAGGGATGTATACCCTGAAACGCGTCTGGGCCAGTTGGGACAGTGAGCCGTTCCCCAATAAACCAGGAGTGGGGCCCATTTCGGAAAGTAAACACCCTAAGGTATTCGCTGATGGGCATAGTGAGTTCATTGAAGTTTTAATTTTTTGTCACAAGTTAGCGGAAAATTATTATTATTATTATTATTTTTTTTACACAAAGTCTCATATTCCACTAACTTGTGACAAAAAATAAAATTTTACATGAACTAACCATACCCCTCACAGAATACCTTGGGGTGTCTTTCCAAAATGGGGTCACATGTGGGGTATTTATACTGCCCTGGCATTTTAGGGGCCCTAAAGCGTGAGAAGTAGTTTGGAATCCAAATTTGTAAAAATGCCCTGTGAAATCCTGAAAGTACTCATTGGAAATTGGGCCCCTTTGCGCATCTTGGCTGCAAAAAAGTGTCACACATGTGGTATCGCCGTACTCAGAAGAAGTAGGGCAATGTGTTTTGGGGTGTCTTTTTACATATACCCATGCTGGGTGAGAGAAATCTCTCTCTAAAAGACAACTTTTCCCATTTTTTTATACAAAGTTGTAATTTGACAGAGATATTTCTCACACAAAGTTTGGGTATATGTAAAAGTACACCCCAAAACACATTGCCCTACTTCTCCTGAGTACGGCGATACCACATGTGTGACACTTTTGTGCAGCAAAGATGCGCAAAGGGGCCCAAATTCCAATGAGTACCTTTTAGGAGGGAATTTTTAGGTATTTGGATTCCAGACTTCTTCTCACGCTTTAGGGCCCCTAAAATGCCAGGGCAGTATAAATACCCCACAAGTGACCCCATTTTGGAAAGAAGACACCCCAAGGTATTCCGTGAGGGGCATGGCGAGTTCCTCAAATTATTTTTTATTTTTTTTTGGCACAAGTTAGCGGTAAATGATTTTGTAAGAGAAAAAAATAAATAAAATAATCATTTTCCCCTAACTTGTGCCAAAAAAATATATATTCTAGGAACTCGCCATGCCCCTCACGGAATACCTTGGGGTGTCTTCTTTCCAAAATGGGGTCACTGCCCTGGCATTTAGGGGCCCTAAAGCGCGAGAACAAGTCTGGAATGCAAATGTCTAAAAAATTTTACGCATTTGGATTCTGAGAGGGGTATGGTGAGTTCATGTGAGATTTTATTTTTTGGCACAAGTTAGTGGAATATGAGACTTTGTAAGAAAAAAAAAGAAAAAAATTTCCACTAACCAAAAAATAAAAATTTCTTCTATGAACTCGCCATGCCCCTCAAAAGTGATCTTTTTATAGCACCGCAGCGATTTTACGGTGTTTTTGCAGTGATCAGAAAAAAAAATTCTGTCACTGCAGTGGGGCGGACTGAACGCAAGTGTGCGCACAAGATCAGGCCTGATCGGACGAACACTGCGTTTTTTGTAGAGCCTATAAACATGTCCTATTCTTGTCCGCAATTGCGAACAAGAAAAGGCATTTTCTATATAGTTCTGGCAATGTGCGGGGTCCGCAAAATGCGGAAAGCACATTGGCAGTGTCCGTGTTTTGCAGATCCGCGGTGTCTGTGTTTTGCGGATCCGTGGATCCGCAAAACACAGACGGACGTCTGAATGGAGCCTTACAGGGGGGTGATCAATGACAGGGGGGTGATCAGGTTGTCTATATGGGGTATAATAAGTGATAGGGGGGTGGGGGTGTAGTGTAGTGGTGTTTGGTGCTACTTACAGAGCTACCTGTGTCCTCTGGTGGTCGATCCAAGCAAAAGGGACCACCAGAGGACACAGGTAGCAGGTATATCAGACGCTGTTAACAAAACAGCGTCCAATATACCCTTCAAGGGTTTAAAAATAAATAAAAAAAAATCACATCTACAGCCTGCCAGCGAACGATCGCCGCTGGCAGGCTGTAGATGTACTCGTTTACTTGCCGTTGCCTGTGTGTGCGCGCGTTCACAGGAAATCTCGCGTCTCGCGAGATGACGCGCCGAAGAGGATCAAACCGGCCGCCTCCGGACCGCAATCCTGCGTTAGGCGGTCCGGAGGCGGTTAATGCTCTAAAGAGCTTGAAAAATTTGAAAAATACCAGAACAAACTCCATACCCACAGCACGCTGCATCTTAATAAAAAAAGACATCACAAACCCCAAAAATTAAAGGACCAAGAATGTAGACTTTTCAGTAGGTTACTATAGACTTTAAAATCGCAGCAGCAGAAAGGACACCCCCCCTTTGAAATAAATCTAGCAGAGCAATGAATGGGGAGAGCTTTAAATCCATGTCCCTCTAAATAGTTTAGAGTCCAAAAAGGACGACAGTGGTACTTTATTGGTAAAATGGTGACTGATGAAATGTACGGACATACTAGTAAAGAGCATTTAAAGGCCAATGCAATCGGGGGGGGGGGGGGGGAATACAAAATAGCTCTTTTTCATAAAGAAAATGTAACCAAGTAAACAATATTTCAAGGATTTTTTTAAAAACTCTGGACATTGTCTTTACAGCACAGATGCCTGTAGGTGTCACTACAGACAGAGCTACTCTGCAACCGTCAGCAGTGACAAATCACAGTGAAGCCAGTACCCTTATACATAAATTATTCTAAAGTTCTGGTCTTCTCATTTTGGGCACCAACCAAAAAAAAAGTGGGGGAAAAAAGGGCAGTGTGTCTTATAAAGCAAATATTATGGAAGCTCTCATTAGTATACAGGAAGTGCAGGGAGCAGTGTAGCGCTGCTAGGGCTGACTGTACTCACCGCTCCTTGGTCTTCTTCTGGGCCCCATGCTGCACTGTGTCCTGATGCATATAGAGTCAGGACATAGTGCACAGGCATGCACTATGACCTGATGCTGTGTGATGTCAGGTCACAGCGCAGGGTGAGGAGCTGGCAGAATACCAGGGAGCAGTGAGTGAAGGAATAGCGCAACCTGGAGCAGGAGAGGCAAGTTAATTTTTTTTATCTCCAATTTGAGATCTGATCTGTGGACTGATGAAGATTGGTAGTCTGATTGAGGGGTCCGACCTGAGGTCTAATGAATAATCCCCCCCCCCCCCTCGATTTTTCTCCTCTATAACCTAGGTGTGTCTTATAATCAGGTGAGTCTTCTAAAAGTGAAAAGTACTGTAAGTAATAATTATCATTTTTAACCTATTGTGACCCATAAAAAAAAAAAAAAAAAAATATATAAATATATATATATATATATATATATATATATATATATATATATATATATATATATATATTTTATATTTTTTTTTTTCATATTCCTTGGAAACCCATGGTCAAAAGGAGCGACACATACAGAAACATAGTACTGGCATGAAAGGTGAAGAAGAGCCCCACAGAGATGATTTATATTGCATACTTTAATGACCTAGGTTACACACACAATTTATTATTTATCCATTTAATGTATTTGTTACATACAGAAAAGCAATCATAAATTTCCAGCTATAAATTAGGACTAAAGTTTACATATATATCACGAAGACATAAAATGTGACACACCAACATAAACTCTGTCCAAAATACTTTTCCAGGCTAAGCAGGTACAAAAGGACAATGGGCAGTTTGAAGTATTAAATACAGGACCATGAAACTGTGCAAGCTTTAAGAATATATAAAATAAAAAAAATTAAATTATAAAAGTGCAACGGGGCACCAAGAACAGCAAGAACCAGAGTCCAGGGGTATGTTTGCTGCTACATATACTGCACCACCCCGCCATTCAATATGGCCATCATAGACATGTACAGGATTACAAAAACATGGCTGCTTTCTTCAGCCCCACTCTAAAGTCAATGGGGCCAAGCTGCAGTACCACAACCAACCTGCGGAGAGGACTGGTGCTGTTATTGGAAGAAAGCAGCTACGCTTTTTAGAAAATCCCTTTAAAGTGGAATCCTGTCAGAAGATTTCGGCTAATCAGCAAATGTCAATAGCAGACAGGACTTCCTATTAATTGCACTGCCCAGCACCCACATTCTTACGGGAATCTTGAAGTCACACTGTGAAGTAAACAGGTATTGCACTGAATAAAATAAAACCTGTTCAGGATAAAAATTCTGACGAAGTACTGGCAGTACATAGAGAACATGAAAACAGTAATAAATAGGTAATAAAGGCACGTAATGGCATTATTCCAGGATGCAGAAGGCCAGATAAGCAGATATAGACACCTCTTGTTGCACTGTGTACCGTACACTTTCTGCTTCACAGAAAAAGATTCTAATGTCTCTTGGTAGAGGAGACCTTCTTTTTTCGGGCGGCCAGCATTTCATAAAACGGGTCCCTGCTAATTGCAGCTCTGCATTGAGAAAAAGAAGAGAAAACATGCTCGAATGAGACACTGAGAACATCTCTGAGAACTAACCGCAGATCTGTGGATGTAGGCTTACTCAGA